>NC_064646.1:38866775-40116775 GCF_023864345.2 Schistocerca serialis cubense
ATTCCGTGATTTATTCAGTTTTCAAATTTATACTGACTTTTTGATCACCCGGCACTAGTTCTGAATGTACAGTTTTTTAAGAAACATTTGAAATTACGAATTATTTGTACACTTAAAATTGCTGTTACTAATACGCAATCCTGGACTGTTTACTATGTTTATTTCTGGATTCTTTCATGAAATAACAATCGTAATTAGTAATGTAACGAAAACTAGTAGGAATTCATTTGTTGAGAAAAATTGTAAACCCTTTGGAATATTGTTTTTTCCGCAGAGTGTGAGTCATAACCTTGCTTCTGACGTGATCGGACGTGTTTTTGTATAATAGGTGCGAACAATGTAATTGAGGCTTGGTTCATGTGAAAAATCAAAATGCAGTATGATGTACCAAAACGTGAGAAAATCAGTGGTAAATACATCTACGTAAAAAATTCTGGAACAAAACTCTTCCGATTTATTTAGTTCAAACCAACCGTGACGAGCTTATGTTAGATTTTTAGCATCAAGAATCAGATCCCTAGACAAGAAGAACTGGATGCATCTCAGCATGACACGCTAAGTAAACTTGAAAGTTTATTGTAATCTTCGCTCCTGTCAAATCTTCATAAAAGACTTTGCTTGTTAATTACTTGGACTGGACATCGTTTAATGTGGACAATAGGTGGAAGAAGGGGGAGGGGGGAGATTACACGCTGTCGACCCACGGAAGACGCACAGACACAGAAGGTGGTGTCTCGTAACTTCACTTATATACGAACGCATGGAAAGACGCATGGACCTGAAAAGGGAATGGATACTCATACTGCATGGATGAAGAGGTTTTGAAAAGTTAAGGGTAGTAGGAGGACTAAAGCTAACTAGCGGTAATATGCCCTCTCTAAAAACGAAACGAAATAACAGTAATACTTTTTTTTACATCAATGCATCATCGTATTAGCAAAAGTTCCAGGAAATTGCAATTCACGGTACTAAAGCATTAAAAAATGATTCGTCCTAAATGGGAGAACTACATTTGTCATGGAACTGATGTAAGAACTGTAGTAGCAATGAACTTTTACTACTTTGACAACGTCAAAATCTGCAGGATGAAAGTGCGCACTTGCTACTGTTATCAGTATTTCACTTGGCTCTTGGATCTGCTGACTGTGGCTGTGCGAACGCGTGAACCAGGGGAAAGCTGCCAGTTGAGTCTAGGACAGTACCAACACAACCTTGCCTCACTGCCTACACCGATTCCGTCAGATCACCGAAGTGAAGCAACAGCGGTTGCGGTCGGTACTTGGATGGATAACCGCCTGCGTACGCTATGCGCTGTTGGCCGCTTTCTCTTTGCCTTTCCGACAAAGTGGAGGAGTGATGGTGACGTAAGTTTCCTGACCACCAGGCTGTGCGCCAACGCCCTGGTGTAAACACTAAACCTCTCCGCAGTGTTTCGTGAAGTGATATCACGTGACACTGTTGACGGTGGTCCGTCCGTCGCTGCCCTCTCTGCTTTTCGAGAGGAACAGGGTGCGTGTCGGCACTGGGTATCACCCTCTCCCTTCTCTCATCATCATCGTCATCATCAATCATCATACAACACAAACACGACACCACACTACGCACTCACCTATTGTAGTCACCTACACTTATCAGACACGCTTAACACACGACTCTCACTCTCTGCTAAGGACAGCTGCAGTTTGCCCAACAGGAACGACATTTTTTATTTATTTATTTATTGTTCCGTGGGACAAAATTAATGAGAAGTCTCCATGGTCATGGAACGAGTCAATACATGAAATTATAACACGATAGCAGAAACAGATAAAATGAAATATAAGTAACATATTCAGGCGACAATTCGTAAGTTTAAATAAAGAAAATCAACAATGTAACACTGGAATTTGCTCAATTTTTCAGCTCTTCCAGGAGCTCCTCGACAGAATAGAAGGAGTGAGCCATGAGGAAACTCTTCAGTTTAGACTTAAAAGTGTTTTGGCTACTGCTGATATTTTTGAGTTCTTATGGTAGCTTATTGAAAATGGATGCAGCAGAATACTGCACTCCTTTCTGTACAAGAGTCAAGGAAGTGTATTTCACATGCAGATTTGATTTCTGCCTAGTATTAACTGAGTGAAAGCTGCTAACTCTTGGGAATAAGCTAATATGGCAAACAACAAACGACAAAAAAAAAAAATACACTCCTGGAAATGGAAAAAAGAACACATTGACACCGGTGTGTCAGACCCACCATACTTGCTCCGGACACTGCGAGAGGGCTGTACAAGCAATGATCACACGCACGGCACAGCGGACACACCAGGAACCGCGGTGTTGGCTGTCGAATGGCGCTAGCTGCGCAGCATTTGTGCACCGCCGCCGTCAGTGTAAGCCAGTTTGCCGTGGCATACGGAGCTCCATCGCAGTCTTTAACACTGGTAGCATGCCGCGACAGCGTGGACGTGAACCGTATGTGCAGTTGACGGACTTTGAGCGAGGGCGTATAGTGGGCATGCGGGAGGCCGGGTGAACGTACCGCCGAATTGCTCAACACGTGGGGCGTGAGGTCTCCACAGTACATCGATGTTGTCGCCAGTGGTTGGCGGAAGGTGCACGTGCCCGTCGACCTGGGACCGGACCGCAGCGACGCACGGATGCACGCCAAGACCGTAGGATCCTACGCAGTGCCGTAGGGGACCGCACCGCCACTTCCCAGCAAATTAGGGACACTGTTGCTCCTGGGGTATCGGCGAGGACCATTCGCAACCGTCTTCATGAAGCTGGGCTACGGTCCCGCACACCGTTAGGCCGTCTTCCGCTCACGCCCCAACATCGTGCAGCCCGCCTCCAGTGGTGTCGCGACAGGCGTGAATGGAGGGACGAATGGAGACGTGTAGTCTTCAGCGATGAGAGTCGCTTCTGCCTTGGTGCCAATGATGGTCGTATGCGTGTTTGGCGGCGTGCAGGTGAGCGCCACAATCAGGACTGCATACGACCGAGGCACACAGGGCCAACACCCGGCATCATGGTGTGGGGAGCGATCCCCTACACTGGCCGTACACCACTGGTGATCGTCGAGGGGACACTGAATAGTGCACGGTACATCCAAACCGTCATCGAACCCATCGTTCTACCATTCCTAGACCGGCAAGGGAACTTGCTGTTCCAACAGGACAATGCACGTCCGCATGTATCCCGTGCCACCCAACGTGCTCTAGAAGGTGTAAGTCAACTACCCTGGCCAGCAAGATCTCCGGATCTGTCCCCCATTGAGCATGTTTGGGACTGGATGAAGCGTCGTCTCACGCGGTCTGCACGTCCAGCATGAACGCTGATCCAACTGAGGCGCCAGGTGGAAATGGCATGGCAAGCCGTTCCACAGGACTACATCCAGCATCTCTACGATCGTCTCCATGGCAGAATAGCAGCCTGCATTGCTGCGAAAGGTGGATATACACTGTACTAGTGCCGACATTGTGCATGCTCTGTTGCCTGTGTCTATGTGCCTGTGGTTCTGTCAGTGTGATCATGTGATGTATCTGACCCCAGGAATGTGTCAATAAAGTTTCCCCTTCCTGGGACAATGAATTCACGGTGTTCTTATTTCAATTTCCAGGAGTGTACATACTGTGAGGGCAATGTCAGAATTCCCAGACTACTGAATAGGAGTCGACAAGAGGTTCTCGAACTTACACCACACATAGCTCGAACAGCCCGTTTTTGAGCCAAAAATACCCTTTTTGAATCAGAAGCATTACCCCAAAAAATAATACCATATGACATAAGCGTATGAAAATATGCGAAGTAGACTACTTTTCGTGTCGAACTGTCACTTATTTCAGATACTGTTCTAATGGTAAATAAAGCAGCATTTAGTTTCTGAACAAGATCCTGAACATGGGCTTTCCACAACAGCTTACTATCTATTCGAACGCCTAGGAACTTGAACTGTTCCGTCTCGCTTATAATATGCCCATTCTGTCTGATCAAAATATCGGTTCTTGTTGAATTGTGAGTTAGAAACTGTAAAAACTGAATCTTACTGTGATTTAGCATCAAATTATTTTCCACAAGCCACGAACTTATTTCATGAACTACAGTATTTGATACTGTTTCAATATTACAAACAAGATCCTTCACTATCGAGCTGGTGCCATCATCAAACAGAAATATTTGTGAATCACCTGTAATACTAGAAGGCAGATCATTTACATAAATAAGAAACAGCAGTGGTCCCAGCACCGACCCTTGGGGAACGCCCAACTTAACAGTGCCCCATTGGGACTGAACATCACTACCACTCTCAATATTGCGGAGAATTACCTTCTGCTTTCTGTTCTTAAAGTAAGAGGCGAACCCATTATAAGCTACTCCCCTTACTCCATAATGGTCCAACTTCTGTAGTAATATCTTGTGGTCAACACAGTCAAAAGCCTTCGTTAAATCAAAGAAAACACCTAGCGTTCGCAACCTCTTATTTAATCCTTCCAAAACCTCACAGAGAAAAGAGAATATAGCATATTCAGTTGTTAAACCTTTTCAGTTAGGTGTCTGAACCTGCCCTTCGATGTCTCCCACCAGCCATGATATACGACTTACCCGTTTTCTTAGTCTTTCCCTAGTGGGGAATCTCTCTATCTCTGCCCTGCCTCAACTTCCTGTGGTTTGCGGGTCCTGCCATTGGACTCAGAGCCGCGTCGCTGTTCTGTGAGCTCTCAGGATGTGGTCAGCCTCTGAATGGGCGCCTTTTCTCATGTGACTGCAGTGTTCCCTACAGGCAGTCACGGCAAGCAACAGAAAAGTGTCAAACACAGCTCGTAATTTTTTTTAGATTTGTGGACAGGGAATCAAAACAGTATGCGCAATTCCATGATATACAGAAAAAAGACGGCTCCCAGAAACATAATCCCTGCCATATCATGTCACCCAGGAGTACACAAGAAAGCTGCACGTAAAAGATGGTAGACAGAGCAAACAAAATCCCAATGAATGAAGAGGAGAAGGGGGAAAGAATTAGACACCATTAAGCAAATTGCACTGTCTAATGACTTTCCAAGCTAAGTAACAGACAAAATACAAAAACAAATAACAAAAAGGAAAGAAATCCCTGGCTCTTTAGAAAGACCCAATAATACAGTCAAGTGTATGGCCGGAATACCTCAGGTAGATAATAGTTTTGAAAAAAATAGCAAACCTACTTAGGTCACATAAAGTGAAGATAGCATTGTCCACAAACAACCAACTACAACAGAAATTAGTCCACACCTTAAACAATAAAAAGTATACCCAACTAAGTGACAGGCAAAATGCAAAAACAAATAACAAAAAAGAAAGAAATACCTGGCTCTTTACAAAGACCCAATAATACAGCCAAGTGTATGGCTGGACTACCTTACGTAGGTAACATTTTTGAAAAAAATATCAAACCTACTTAGGTCATATAAAGTGAAGATAGCGTTGTCCACAAACAACCAACTACACCAGAAATTAGTCCACGCCTTAAACAATAAAAAATATAAATCCTCAGATTCAGGGATGTACAAAAGAACATGTAAAACTTGCCCAAGCTACTACATAGAACAGACTGGTGGGAACTTTTGAGTTAGATACACTGATCATATGAACTGTTACGCATGTAACCAATTCACAAAATCAGCAGTGGCAATACACATAAAAGAAACACTGGACACCCATTCGAAAACAAAGAAGAAGATCTTAAGATACTCCACTACCTCCCCAAATCAAATATAATGGATTTAATGGAAGAGTCTGAAATTTTTGCACACCACAAAAAGCAAACGGAAAAGTGTCAGCGAGTCATCTGTTTTTTTTTTTCAAATGTTTCTCCAGCATATAATACTCGATGTTAACAAATTTCTCTTCTTGTTAGTAGCATAGAAGTAATAAATTTAAACGTCATGCTTTTCTAAAGCTCAAGCGTGCGAATGGTTTCCTCGGTTTAAAGAGAGGAAAACAGCCACTGAAGATCAGCGCCGTTCCGGTGGCCCTTCAACTACGCCAACCGAACATCACTTCAGCAGAACACCCTAATCTCATCACTGAAGATCGAAGGACAAATATCGACGAACAGCAAAACTTACTCGCGTATTCTTGGAGTACAGTTCGGCGCATTTTGAACGCTGATTTAGAATGCAAAGAGTAGCAGCAAAGTTTTTACCCGGGTTTCAACAGGGAATCGAAGGGATCATCATGTTCTAGCCTGTCTTGAAATGAGGGCACCTTCACAGACGACCCTAATTCTTCCAACAAAATCATCACACGTGATGAGTCAGGGTGCTGTGGGTACGATCCAGACAGTAAATAACAGTCGAGTTAATGGAAGTATCTTCGCTCGCCTCTTCCAAAGACGCTCGGCAGCTTAAACTAAATACAAAGACGATGCTGATTTGACTTTTTTTGCAATCGTCCGTAATTCGCCAATCAGAAGCAGACAGTAAACCAACAGTGATATTTGAATATTACGAAAAGGTTGCACACAATTTTGGAGCGAAAACTTCCAGCTTTTTCTATTCCCAGTGAGTGGTTTCTTCATCGTCATAACGCTACGTCTCTCCGAGTTCACGCGTTTTTGGCCCCGTCGAAAAACAGTATCTTGCTCCTGTATCCTATTCTCCAGATATACCTCACTCAGATTTCTTCCTGTTCCATATAATGAAAAGGGACGTGAAAGCAAAGCATTTTGCTGATGTTGAGGCCTTGAAACACAATGTTACGACGGCGCCAGCACGTGTCAAAGAGAACGAATTTAAAGACCGCTTGCAACACTGTTATGGACAAGGAAGTGTGTTAGTGCTAATCTACAGCATTTGAAAAAAAAGTTCATGCTTCAAGAAACTGGCTGGAAAATCCGGGATTTCCCGGGTATTCATTTTGCCAATTTCTATTAGAAACAAAAAGAAACAATTAACTGTGTTCGTAGAGTCATATTGAAAAAATTTAATTTCCACGTATTAGTGAAAACACCTTTGAAATTACGAAACTCCCGTACAATGAAATATGTATAATGTTCAAATCTATAAGCACAGATGCCTCGCTAGCCTGCAACGCGATTTTGTAAATGTTCTATAGCAACGCCTTTTCATTGCTGTATATACGGCTAATAAGTCACGGCTGCAAAATACTAACACGAATTCTTTACAGACGAATGGAAGAACTGGTAGAAGTGGACCTCGGGGAAGATCAGTTTGGATTCCGTAGAAATATGGGAACACGTGAGGCAATACTGACCTTACGACTTATCTTAGAAGCTAGATTAAGGAAAGGCAAACCTACATTTCTAGCACTTGTAGACTTAGAGAAAGCTTTTGACAATGTTGATTGGAATACTCTCTTTAAAATTCTGAAGGTGGCAGGGGTAAAATACAGGGAGCAAAAGGCTATTTACAATTTGTACAGAAACCAGATGGCAGTTATAAGAGTAGAGGGGCATGAAAGGGAAGCAGTGGTTTGGAAGGGAGTGAGACAGGGTTGTAGCCTCTCCCCGATGTTATTCAATCTGTATATTGAGCAAGCAGTAAAGGAAACAAAAGAAAAGTTCGGAGTAGGTATTAAAATCCATGGAGAAGAAATAAAAACTTTAATGTTTGCCGATGACATTGTAATTCTGTGAGAGACAGCAAAGGACTTGGAAGAGCAGTTGAACGGAATGGATAGTGTCTTGAAAGGAGGATATAAGATGAACATCAACAAAAGCAAAACAAGGATAATGGAATGTAGTCGAATTAAGTCGGGTGATGCTGAGGGAATTAGATTAGCAAATGAGACAATTAAAGTAGTAAAGGAGTTTTGCAATTTGGGGAGCAAAATAACTGATGACGGTCGAAGTAGAGAGGATATAAAATGTACACTGGCAATGGCAAGGAAAGCGTTTCTGAAGAAGAGAAATTTGTTAACATTGAGTATTGATTTAAGTGTCAGGAAGTCGTTTCTGAAAGTATTTGTATGGAGTGTAGCCATGTATGGAAGTGAAACATCGACGATAAATAGTTTAGACAAGAAGAGAATAGAAGCTTTCGAAATGTAGTGCTACAGAAGAATGCTGAAGATTAGATGGGTAAATCACATAACTAATGAGGAAGTATTGAATAGGATTGGGGAGAAGAGAAGTTTGTGGCACAACTTGACCAGAAGAAGGGATCGGTTGGTAGGACATGTTCTGAGGCATCAAGGGATCACCAATTTAGTATTGGAGGGCAGCGTGGAGGGTAAAAATCGTAGAGGGAGACCAAGAGATGAATATTTTAAGCAGATTCAGAAGGATGTAGGTTGCAGTAGGTACTGGGAGATGAAGAAGCTTGCACAGGATAGAGTAGCATGGAGAGCTGCATCAAACCAGTCTCTGGACTGAAGACAACAACAACAACAACATAGACGGCTATTGTTCCCGCCTACAGTCATTTACACTTCGCAGTTGAAATCTGTCAAAAGTGCTTCCGTATGTCAGGGATTTCCTTAAGATGTCTCGAATGTACGAGTCTCTTAGCAGTAAAGAATAAATCTATTAAAACTTCACACATAATGCGACATTTTTTCACGCATCTCTGTGTTTGACACCATATCTCTTTAACCATGTGTCGTGCAATGATGTGTTTGTGTAGGTACATTCAGTGCCATATGTGGATGCTGTCTACGAAATACACCGCTCACCCAGAACACTATGATCACCGACCTACTATCGATACAAACCGGTCGAGGCGACAGCAGCCTCACCTGGCGAGGAATGGTTGCAACCATAGAGTAAATATCTCTGGAGTGAGCACTCACATGCGCAGAACAGATTTTGTGTTGTCAACATACATTGCCGACCTGGTCACGTGATCTTGGGACGTCGTGTGTTTGTTCGTATAGCGCCCTGTATATTTAGAATGTCACTACATCCCTAGTACAGACGGATTCTTTTCGTGCGTGTCGTGGATTATTTATATATGTTGCGCAGACATTTTAACAGTATCCACTTGATACCGGGAATAAAGCAGCTACGTAACTTTTAAGGGCAAGTAATATTACATTCAGCTTCTTTGTGATAGGTGTCATAGTTCCGATGCACTCGATTTTCGGTAGTTTTTGGTATGATTTTTGGTAGTTTTTGGTATGATACCGCACTTTATAGTATTACAGAGCCTGAAGTACATTTTTGCAGTGATAGTCCTGCAAAACGACTTGACAGTACGTTAGTACTTTCGCACAAATTTACCACACATTAGCGATTATATCCTTGCTAATTCGTCCTTTTTTCTTGTATTTCTGCGTACTTATTTTCTCGTTTTTGCGACCTAAAGCAAAATTTCTCTTATTGGTGGCACTTTGAGGTATTTATTTAACGCATTTTAAGTACTTGCTCCCAGTTCATTAAATAAATAGTAGACGGAGTAATCTATATACATAATTGACAAGTCACTGATAAATGCATGGAGGATAGTATTTACTGAAACAACTAACCTTCCCTTTTCCTGTTCCACTAGCAAACTTACGAGAGGAAGCGATTGTTTGTAAGCTTTTGTACGAGCCGTAATATCTATTACATAGTCATAAAATCGTAGAAAAATAGGTCTACAGAATCAAGTCTTAATTATAATGCGTCTCGAAATTTTTAAACGTATACAGTCTCTCTTACTAAAATGAAAACTATAATTAGAGCTATATGGAATGTACCCATGAAAAGTTACTATCCCTCCTTTCACATATTTTTCTTTGCATCCGTAGCAACAACAGTAATTCACCATCGCTATTACGCTATCAACAAACGGTGAAACACAACAAAAGCTCTTGGTATTATAAACTTCAAACGCTGCAGAAAGCACACACGCACAGCGGAGTCCCGAGATCACGTGACAATCCTGGTTTAATGTTGACAACACGCGCAGAACGCAATGCTCACTCTAGAGATATTTACTCTGTGGTTGCAACTCAGACACACTTACGGGGCACGTAGTATCAGTGAATGTGCTGTTCGGACGTAGAATAGGGAAGAAGCGCGATCTATTTGAGTTTGACCGGAGGCAGATTGTGTTGGCCCGGGGGCTCGGCACGAGCGTTTCGGAAGCCGCGCGACTTGTCGGGATCTCGAGGAGTGCTGTGGAGAGTGTCTTCAACAGGTGGCGAAACCAGGGTGGAACCACGTCCAGATGTCGTGGGGTTGGGCGACCACCCCTCATTACAGATGTCGGACGTCATAGGCTTCGCAGACTGGTAAGACGGGACAGGCTGCGAACTGTGTCTGAACACACTCCTAACGATGGGGTTCCACAGCTGACGACCCATGCATGTGCCAATGTTAAGATCGTGACATCGGCGTCTAAGACTGAAATGGGCACGTGACCATCGGCACTGGACATCGGCCCAGTGGCAGAGCGTTCCACGGTCTGATGAATCCCGATACCTACTTCATCATGCCGATGAGAGGGCGCGAATCCGTCGCCTCCCATGGAAACAGCTTCCCGACACCTGTACTGCAGGATGGAGACAAGCTGGCAGTGGCTCCATTTCACCCTGGGGAACATTCAGGTGGGCATCAGTGAGTCCAGAGGAGCTCGTGCAAGGCAACATGACGGCCAAGGAGTATCGTACACGGGCTGCAGACCACGTACACCACTTCATGAATAACATGTTTCGTGACGGCAGTGTCATTTTTCAGCAAGAGAATACTCCATGTCACAACACCAGGAGTGTGATGGAGTGGTTCGAGGAACACTGCGATGAGAGGCAATTGATGTGCTGCCCCCCCCCCCCCCCCAACTCGCCAGATATGAACACAATCAAACAAATCTGGGATGTGATTCAACATGACGTCAAAGCTCATAGTCCCCCTCCCTGGAATTTAAGGGAATTAGGTGACTTATGTGCGCAGATGTTGTGCCATCTCCCTCCAGCCACATACCAAGGCCTCACTGTTTCCAAGCCACGTCTCGTTGTCGCTGTTATCCGTGCCAAACGTGAACATATCAGCTGTTGGGTAGGTGGTAATATTACTTCCGGCTGATCACTGCATGTTGCGAATAGAGTTAATAGCAAAGAAGTAATAAATTTAAACGTCATGCATGATGCAGCAGTTTCTCACACATCTGTGTCTATGACGTCGATATCTCCTGAACGATGATGCATTGGTGGTTCTTACCCTCACAGGGAATATTGTCTTACAGTACGCGATATGTGTATCAAGTTTGGTTGAAATCGGTCCAGTCGTTTACAAGGTGATGTGTAACATACAACACACATACATACATACATCGATTTTTATAATATACACTCCTGGAAATGGAAAAAAGAACACATTGACACCGGTGTGTCAGACCCACCATACTTGCTCCGGACACTGCGAGAGGGCTGTACAAGCAATGATCACACGCACGGCACAGCGAACACACCAGGAACCGCGGTGTTGGCCGTCGAATGGCGCTAGCTGCGCAGCATTTGTGCACCGCCGCCGTCAGTGTAAGCCAGTTTGCCGTGGCATACGGAGCTCCATCGCAGTCTTTAACACTGGTAGCATGCCGCGACAGCGTGGACGTGAACCGTATGTGCAGTTGACGGACTTTGAGCGAGGGCGTATAGTGGGCATGCGGGAGGCCGGGTGGACGTACCGCCGAATTGCTCAACACGTGGGGCGTGAGGTCTCCACAGTACATCGATGTTGTCGCCAGTGGTCGGCGGAAGGTGCACGTGCCCGTCGACCTGGGACCGGACCGCAGCGACGCACGGATGCACGCCAAGACCGTAGGATCCTACGCAGTGCCGTAGGGGACCGCACCGCCACTTCCCAGCAAATTAGGGACACTGTTGCTCCTGGGGTATCGGCGAGGACCATTCGCAACCGTCTCCATGAAGCTGGGCTACGGTCCCGCACACCGTTAGGCCGTCTTCCGCTCACGCCCCAACATCGTGCAGCCCGCCTCCAGTGGTGTCGCGACAGGCGTGAATGGAGGGACGAATGGAGACGTGTCGTCTTCAGCGATGAGAGTCGCTTCTGCCTTGGTGCCAATGATGGTCGTATGCGTGTTTGGCGCCGTGCAGGTGAGCGCCACAATCAGGACTGCATACGACCGAGGCACACAGGGCCAACACCCGGCATCATGGCGTGGGGAGCGATCTCCTACACTGGCTGTACACCACTGGTGATCGTCGAGGGGACACTGAATAGTGCACGGTACATCCAAACCGTCATCGAACCCATCGTTCTACCATTCCTAGACCGGCAAGGGAACTTGCTGTTCCAACAGGACAATGCACGTCCGCATGTATCCCGTGCCACCCAACGTGCTCTAGAAGGTGTAAGTCAACTACCCTGGCCAGCAAGATCTCTGGATCTGTCCCCCATTGAGCATGTTTGGGACTGGATGAAGCGTCGTCTCACGCGGTCTGCACGTCCAGCACGAACGCTGGTCCAACTGAGGCGCCAGGTGGAAATGGCATGGCAAGCCGTTCCACAGGACTACATCCAGCATCTCTACGATCGTCTCCATGGGAGAATAGCAGCCTGCATTGCTGCGAAAGGTGGATATACACTGTACTAGTGCTGACATTGTGCATGCTCTGTTGCCTGTGTCTATGTGCCTGTGGTTCTGTCAGTGTGATCATGTGATGTATCTGACCCCAGGAATGTGTCAATAAAGTTTCCCCTTCCTGGGACAATGAATTCGGGGTGTTCTTATTTCAATTTCCAGGAGTGTATGTGGGTTGTAGTATTCCTGGGTCTCCCTCATGTGAAACTGAATGGATGAGAACTTCAACGAAATTGATTTCGATTTCACTTGTGCTAAGTAGAAAAAGATTTCGTGTTATAGTCAATGGCGACTGGAAACCGTACATCTGCAGTTGTCTCGCACATGACAGATTTTGAAAGGTGTCTTATAGTGAGTCTCCGTTTGGCTGACTGGTCGAAACGTGCAATACTCAGATTTGCGGAACATTTGGGCGGGACAATTGTCCGGTACTGGACAGCACGGGAACATGAAGGCAAGCATAATTGACGTCAACGTTCTGGCCGGCCACGTCCTACCAGACAAGGATGGATCGGCGTATTCTGCAGCAAGCACGTCGAAGAGCCTTCACATGCGTGCCTGCCACCCGAGAACAACTGATAGACTCCCTGCAACATTCTCTGCCATCCTCCACCACTGGTCCGAGACAGTAGCCGCCGGACTAAGGGAACACCATCCAATGTGTGGGTCACCATTAACACCACAACACAAACAGCTGTGTTTAGAGTGATGTCTTGACTGGGAATCATGGGCTGATGATGAATGGTGTCGCATAATGTTCAGTGATGAACTGCAGTTCTACTCTATTCGGGATGACCATCAAATGGTTCAAATGGCTCTCAGCACTATGGGACCTAACTTCTGAGGTCATCAGTCCCCTAGAACTTAGGACTACTTAAACCTAACTAACCTAAGGACATCAGACACATCCATGCCCGAGGCGGGATGCGACCGTAGCGGTCGCGCGGTTCCAGACTGTAGCGCCTACAACCTCTCGGCCACAACGGCCGGCACTTCACTTGCACGAAAATGCGCAGAGATACAGGTCTTCCATTTTCGTCGCAGGTCGTAATTTGTTAATTGTTAAAGTTTTCAAAAGTATATTACGATTTCAAATAAAATAAAGCTGTATATTCCTAAATGTGCGTATTATTGTCGTGGGTTCATTTGGGCATACTTTGGTTCCGAAGTTGCCTTTCTCGCTGCCTGCAGAAAGACTCGAGTTTTATATAACTAGCCTGGCCGCCAAATGTTTTCTAACGACGGATGACCATCATTGGTGGGTATGGTGGCAGCCTGCGAAGAAGTCCTGTTCTGTCAATGTTTTGGAGATGCACAGCGGAACTATTTCCTGGCGTCCTGCGGAGAGCCATCGACTTTGATTTGAGACCACAGATGGCAGTGATCACGGAACTCTTGAAGCCACAACAGCACGTTAGTTTGTTAGGTACACGTTCCAACGATCACCTCAACGATTCTTTCATCTAAATGTGGAATCAGCCAGTTTACCGGATACGTATACGAGATTAGTGTTAACATTAATGAAGAAATTATTATTTTTAGTCCTGCTCTTCCAACGACACTTAATCGTTATTTTTTACTGCCTACCAGTATTTAAGTACAAATTCGTCAATGGGATAGGAGGCGTTGTCAATGAGAAATGATTTTAAATTACATTGAAAACTTGCTTCCCAACCAGTCAGACATGTTACTTCTACATCTACATTTATACTCCGCAAGCCACCCAACGGTGTGTGGCGGAGGGCACTTTACGTGCCACTGTCATTACCTCCTTTTCCTGTTCCAGTCGCGTATGGTTCGCAGGAAGAACGACTGCCGGAAAGCCTCCGTGCGCGCTCGAATCTCTCTAATACATTCGTGCTCTCCTCGGGAGGTATAAGTAGGGGGGAGTGATATATTCGATACCTCATCCAGAAACGCACCCTCTCGAAACCTGGACAGAAAGCTACACCGCGATGCAGAGCGCCTCTCTTGCAGAGTCTGCCCCTTGAGTTTGCTAAACATCCCCGTAACGCTGTCACGCTTACCAAATAACCCTGTGACGAAACGCGCCGCTCTTCTTTGGATCTTCTCTATCTCCTTTGTCAACCCGACCTGGTACGGATCCCACACTGATGAGCAATACTCAAGTATAGGTCGAACGAGTGTTTTGTAAGCCACCTGCTTTGCTGATGGACTACATTTTCTAAGGACTCTCCCAATGAATTTCAACCAGGCACCCGCCTTACCAACAATTAATTTTATATGATCATTCCACTTGAAATAGTTCCGTACGCATACTCCCAGATATTTTACAGAAGTGACTGCTACCAGTGTTTGTTCCGCTATCATATAATCATACAATAAATGATCCTTCTTTTTATGTATTCGCAATACATTATATTTGTCTGTGTTAAGTGTCAGTTGCCACTCCCTGCACCAAGTGCCTATCCGCTGCAGATCTTCCTGCATTTCGCTGCAATTTTCTAATGCTGCAACTTCTCTGTATACTACAGCATCATCCGCAAAAAGCCGCATGGAACTTCCGACACTATCTACTAGGTCATTTATATATATTGTGAAAAGCTATGGACCCATACCACTCCCCTGTGGCACGCCAGAGGTTACTTTAAGGTCTGTAGACGTCTCTCCATTGAGAACAACATGCTGTGTTCTGTTTGCTAAAAACTCTTCAATCCAGCCACACAGCTGGTCTGATGTTCCGTAGGCTCTTACTTTGTTTATCAGGCGACAGTGCGGAACTGTATCGAACGCCTTCCGGAAGTCGAGGAAAATGGCATCTACCTGGGAACCTGTATCTAATATTTTCTGGGTCTCATGAACAAATAAAGCGAGATGGGTCTCACACGATCGCTGTTTCCGGAATCCATGTTGACTCCTTCAGAGTAGATTCTGTGTTTCCATTTTATGTTATTGAGCTACTAACAGCTTTAACATTGGGTGATAAAGGTCATTTTTCTGTCTAGTGTTGTGGGTACGGACATAATTGTTGTTCTCAAATTGTGACAGATTATTTATGACGAATTTCAGTCTCGGACATCCTGTGTTGTCGGGTGTTAACTCTCATCCAGAAGCATTTTTCAACAGCGCAGTGCTCATCAACACATGGCCCACGTCTTTACGAACAATCTGCGTTATGTTCTGCTACTCCTTGGCAAGCAAGAGACCCAGATCCGTCCGCGATGGAGAATGTGGTGTATGATCTCGTATGTTAATGCCATCCCTGCCTCTGTATTAGGATATCTAGAACCAGTTACTTCAGTTGCTGGCCAGCTTTCCGAAGGGGTGCATGCATCTAAGCCAGAGGGAGTGCAACCTTATAATGATAAGTGGACTTAAGCTGCCAGATACTTTGAAAATTTGACTCGATTTTCTGACCATTGAAGTAACGTTACGTACCCTCTCAAAGCGTCAAGTCACATTTTATTTCCTCCTCACCTTATGGTGCTTAATTTTTTCTGTGAGGTGTGTCTGGTGTTAGGGGTACAGGTGCAGATATTGTGATTATTGGTACCTTAGTATGAACCCACTTCAATGTATTAGTTGTTGTTCTGTATGTGTAACAGTCTTCCCGCAAAGATCTCAGATAATGGACTACTTGATATTTTCTGCATGGTCGCAACTGCACTCTGAAGTGGATATCGTCTGTCAGTATAGACTGTGTGTTTTGCATGCATGTTTCTACACTTCAGTATCTCACCTGCTGCCCAGCGGGAAATAAGCATTAATCGTTTGCTTGTGACTTATGTACTTGGAGGTATTAACCTACCTAAAAACATACTGTGTTGATTGAGGCTTTCCCGACGGACATGTTGTATATATGGTTCTCGGGCGAGACATCGAATGTCATAGTGAAAACTCCACAATATTTCATCAGCGCAACTGGCCGACATCTTCAGGTGCGACGAACACACTGCTAAGGCACGACTAGAGCCGCCTATTTATGCCAGTCTTAGGCGGGATGTGCGCATGCGTGGAGGCGCCAAATCTCTGGATGTGTTGGTACGGAGAAAAGAAGATGGCAAATTAGGTCACTCAGTGTACCGTAAACCAACACACACGGACTTACGCTTACACGCCACCAGCTGTCACCATCCTTCGCAACGAAGTGGCGTACTTAGGACGTTCGTTCACAGAGCACGAGCCATATCAGACTCAGAGAGCTTATCCAATGAGCTACTTTATCTGCGTACCACTTTCCAACAAAATGGATATTCCGAACTGGAGATTCGCCGTGCCTTACACTCGAAGCGGGTTACCCCACGTGAGGAACTGGAAGAAGGCGAAGAGCAAAGGGGAATGGTCATTTTGCCATACATCGGCGGTGTCTCTTCAAAAATTGGAAGATTATTGAAGAGGCATAAAGTTAAATGTGTCTTTCGTCCGCCGGCAAAACTCAGAGCTCTCTTGGGCTCACCTATGGACAGCCTTGGCCTAAGAAGACCCGGTGTTTACGAGATTCCTTGTAGCTGCGGCATGTCGTACATCGGACAAACTTGTCGCACTGTAGAAGAGAGATGTACTGAACACCGACGCTACACTCGTCTGGAGCAACCAGAGAAGTCTGCAGTGGCCGAGCATTGTCTCAGTACAGGGCATTCTATGAATTATCAGCATACCAAAATTCTCGCTTCGACGAGTTCGTACTGGGACAGTGTTATTAAGGAAGCAGTGGAAATACGTAGCTCGACGAATCTTGTAAACAGAGACACGGGCTTTCAGCTTAGTTCAGCATGGGATCCAGCAGTGGCCATATTGAAGTCGCTTCGAGCAGAGAGGAATACTATTGGTCATAAGACGGGCGACGATTCGCCAGCAACATAAATATTCTGTTGACAACGGGAGGATAATCAAGGCGCCTACGTGGACGCGCAGTTTTGCTTGCGGCTTCCGACAGAGGTCGCTGGGGCTGCCGATCGCAGCGCAGAGCAGCGGCGGCAGCCTCCGCGCGTGCGCCGAAGTCTTTGGTTCTTCATCCTCTAGGTGGCGTTACTGTCCTTCCAGCTATCGCTTGATATCGTCGCTATTGGCCATCGAATTTGGCGCCTCCACGCATGCGCACTTCCTGCCTAAGGCTGGCGTAAACAGGGGCCCAGGTCCTGCCTTAGCAGTGTGTTCGTCGCACCTGAAGATGTCGACCAGTTGCGCTGATGAAATATTGTGGAGTTTTCACTACGACATCCGACGTCTCGCCCGAGAACCATATATATAAAAAGATACTACTTGTAATAGGCATAATTTTGAACAGCAAATGAACTAAATACTGATTTTATGTTGTTCTGTACACTGTCATAAAGCACCAACAGAAATATCTGTATTTATACCCCGCACATCGTGTACAGACCAGCTCTTGTAGAAGTGTGTTTCAGCCTGCAGCTGTGGGACCCTCCACGTTTTCTTTTCCAGATGCGCATCCTTGAGCCCCTGGTGCTGGCGTGCGCCCTCGCCAGCGCCCACGCAGCTAGCCTGCTCGCCATCTTCCCTGTGCCCGGGCGCAGCCACTGGATGCTGGAGCGGCGCTACCTGGAACAGCTGGCAGCCAGGGGGCACCGGGTCACCGTCATCTCGCCTTACAAGAGCGACAGCGCGCCGACCAACTGGCGGGAGGTCGTTGTCCCAGAAGTGAAGCACCTCCTGGGAGGTGAGCTTCCACTCGGCTCAGATTGTCCTAGGAACGAACTTTACCATGCGGTCCAGTTGTAAATACCTCCGCAAGTAGCGAGAGCTTCACAAATAAACTGACTGGCTCATAGTTATCGGAAGATTCCTCCCATTTGAAGATGTAGGGCACAGGTCATCCCCATTTTCAAGAAGGGACGTCGAACAGATGTGCAGAACTATAGACCTATATCTGTAACGTCGATCAGTTGTAGAATTTTGGAACACTTTTCTGGAGACTAGAAATCTTCTCTGTAGGAATCAGCATGGGTTTCGAAATAGACGATCGTGTGAAACACAGCTTGCGCTATTCGTCCATGAACTCAGAGGTTTCCCAGGTAGATGCAGTGTTTCTTGACTTCCGCAAGGCTTTCGATACAGTTCCCCACAGTCGTTTAGTGAACAAAGTAAGAGCATATGGACTATCAGACCAATTGTGTGATTGGATTGAGGAGTTCCTAGATAACAGAACGCAGCATGTCATTCTCAATGGAGAGAAGTCTTCCGAAGTAAGAGTGATTTCAGGTGTGCCGCAGGGGAGTGTCATAGGACCGTTGCTATTCACACTATACATAAATGACCTTGTGGATGACGTCGGAGGTTCACTGAGGCATTTTGCAGATGATGCTGTGGTGTATCGAGAGGTTGTAACAATGGAAAATTGTACTGAAGTGCAGGAGGATCTGCAGCGAATTGACGCATCGTGCAGAGACTGGCAATTGAATCTCAATGTAGACAAGTGTAATGTGCTGCGAATACATAGAAAGATAGATCCCTTATCATTTAGCTACAATATAGCAGGTCAGCAACTGGAAGCAGTTAATTCCATAAATTATCTGGGAGACCGCATTATGAGTGATTTCAAATGGAATGGTTCAAATGGTTCAAATGGCTCTCAGCACTATGGGACTTAACTTCGGAAGTCATCAGTCCCCTAGAACTTAGAACTACTTAAACCTACCTAACCTAAGGACATCACACACACCCATGCCCGAGGCAGCATTCGAACCTGCGACCGTAGCGGTCGCACGGATCCAGACTGAAGCGTCTAGAACCGCTCGGCCACATCGTAAAATGGAATGCTCATATGAAGTTGATCGTTGGTAAAGCAGATGCCAGACTGAGATTCATTGGAAGAATCCTAAGGAAATGCAATCCGAAAACGAAGTAGGTTACAGTACGCTTGTTCGCCCACTGCTTGAATACTGCTCAACAGTGTGGGATCCGTACCAGATAGGGTTGATAGAAGAGATAGAGAAGAACTAACAGAGAGCAGCACGCTTCATTACAGGATCACTTAGTAATCGCGAAAACGTTACGGAGATGATAGATAAAGTCCAGTGGAAGACTCTGCAGGAGAGACGCTCAGTAGCTCGGTACGGGCTTTTGTTGAAGTTTCGAGAACATACCTTCACCGAAGAGTCAAGCAGTATATTGCTCGCTCCTACGCATATCTCGCGAGGAGACCACGAGGATAAAATCAGAGAGATTAGAGCCCACACAGAGGCATACCGACAATCCTTCTTTCCGCGAACAAAACGAGACTGGAATAGAAGCGAGAACCGATAGAGGTACTCAAGGTACCCTCTGCCACACACTGTCAGGTGGCTTCAGGAGTATGGATGTAGATGTAGGTAGCTGTAGAATGATGCCCCAAATTGTCAGCTAGATATGTTTGTGGTACTGATGTAGTCACACTATGTGAGTGGTCTGATGCAGACATACGTCCAATGAATGTGGGAGCACGTCACCAGTTAACCGACTTTGGCTGTAGGATGATAACTGGTGCAAGACGCATTGATCGTAGCACATGGGAGATTCCACAGCAATTCGGGTTTCTGAGGTCGACAATGTCTAGGGTTGTGGGTCTGCAGTATCTTAGAAACAACGTTTCCACAAGCATAAAACGTTGCACAGCACCACGACAAGTGTTCGATGAACGGACGTCAGTCTCCTCCACAGACCCACAGTGGGTCATTGGTGATCTACTGAGAGTGAGTGTCAGGAGCCCATGTCTACCAGCAATGTACGCCGGCAGATGCACTGTATACGGCTCAGCAGCCAACGACCGAGCCTTGTCCCTTTGTTGATGACTCGACATATAGATCAGCGACTGGCCTGAGTCCCCAAACACTGTCAGTAGACATTGTGTAGCACAGTGTGGTGAATCCCAGTTTTAGTTGCACCAAGCTGATGGGAGTGTGAGTGAGTGACATTCTCTTTTCTTCCTCCTGAATGTGCTGTCGATGAAGGTGACTGGCAGTAAATGTTAAGTACTGCGGATTTGATAGCAAGTAGGTGTTAATCAAAATCCATTTTAGACCGAGGAAATAATAGTAGACGATGCACTATAAAATGGAATACAGCATATTTTTACGACAAATTGGCAGATCTGAGACTACTGGAATGGAGGAGTGGCAGCTTCTCATGTCGATACGTTTGCCAATGTGCTGGAACTTAACAGTGATTCCATGTATGTCCGTACTACATTATATGTATTCAAGCTGCTTGTTCAATTTTTCTAGGAACGTATAGATTTTACTCGACAGTTCTTATCCACAAGAAAGCCATCGTCCATATTTTTTCGAAGATTCAGGTGTAAGAAATTCATGATCAGATTTGTCCTCATAGATAGCTGACAACTGTAGGAATCCATCGCCAGTCAATCTGCTTGACGGTATAACTGTTATTCTGTTTTCGTAGACATAGGACCACCACATCAATACAACCACTTCGTGGGATAACAGAGTAAAGACTACAGATACCACTTACTATTAGTAGGAATGTTATGCTGCTCCATTTTTTTTTAGTTACCTAGCATACTACATGGATGGATATAGAAAGTGTTACACCATGAAGCGACTCGCCAGTATTTATCAAATTTTGTGCAGATGTTCATGGCGTAAAGGAAATTAACTGATTAAACTCTGATTCCATTTGGAACTGATCTCCATCATCAGCATCACTCTACACTCCAGTATCCGTTATGACGAGTAAGTAAGCTGCCTCCAAATTCACTCTGAAGAATTTTTAAGACCGACTGAAACAAATGTTGTGTCAGTTCATTTATTGCAGCCTAGAGGCCGGTGTGAAGTATACATCTTTCTTTCGCATTCCACGCATGCCCTATGAGTGAGAAGTCAGGGGACCAGATATGGTAGCTAAGAATCCATACACTCCTCAGGGCGCTTATGGCGTGAATTGCAGTATGGGGTCTTGCATTATCCTGATTCCAAGAGTTGGAGACGTGTGGAGGGGCCTCGAGAGTCACTGCCTCCTGTGACCTTCTACCAGGTCGTTATCGATCTGACTGTCAGAAACAGAAACGAGAGCATCAGAGGATGACCCTCAATGTCTCAATTCACTTTGCGTTCACACTATGTAAGTCTCTGTTTTCTGTGGTATGGTGTCAATGGTAAACGATACGAGGCAACTCGAGGTGTAAACTCAGCTTTCAGCAAAGTGTTTGCGATGGTTTGTGGTGACACTCTCCCTACAACATCTGCCCAGATTTCAGCCTTGTTTGTCCAGCTGTTCGTCAGACGCAGCCAAACAACCTACTATCTCTTTGTGGTACAGTCGTTCTGGCCTTCTGGAAGGACTTGCGCCTACCCTTGTGCCAACACTGGTATCCTGAGTCCATCTCTTCACCCACTTGTTATGCAGTCATTGCATTACATCAGCTATCTGTACAATCTGATGGCGTGATGCTCCCATATCTCTCATGCAAGTGACTCGACCTTTCTCAAAGTCCGAAAGACGCCAATATGCTGCATGTGCAAGATCTCTTGGCATGCCATTTGTTGCGATGTTGTGACATGACGTCTTGCACCTGAACATTGGTGATTAGTTTTGGTCACACGCTGCAACTGGAAAGCGCCTTTTGCTTTGTGAGAGCCGGGTGAGTCCACTTCTGACGGATGTCTGGTGGACGCAACAACATACAGAGGTGGTGTGGCTGGGCAGAGCGACGAGACTAGGGGCCCACACATTCACTTGTCGGATTTGAACACTCCAGGCATTAGTTTCTCCCGAAGTGGTATGAATAGGTTAGATTTATGTTGCTGACATTTGTGCACATGCAGTGCAAACTATTATAGGTACAGAAAAGCGTAATACGTCATGTTAAAGAGGAATTGAAGTCGAGCCTGTTGATACACAGATATACTACGGAGATACTGTATGTAGGAAGATATAGAGCCAAGCATATTTGTTCAACTGAAATCCAGTAAATAATTAATAAGTTTTATGGTTTTTATTACACAAAAGAGATCGAGCTGTCAGTTTGTAGCACTCACCGAACTACATTGATTGAGCTATTCGCATGTTCCATGATATAATTGATTAACCTGTAAGAGACATTTGATTGAGCTCTTGGTTAAAAACAGTATATCTTTTTATCCAAGACAGCTACACTAATAGCAAGGCAGTATATGTTGGCAGATGTGACTATACAGCACCTGCAGCTCGAATGGCCAAGAATTCAGCACACAAGTGGTGTTCTGGCTTGCATTCCGTAGTTCTGTCAGTTGGGGTACACTTCTCCCACCACTACTCCACACTCTCTGAGAACAAGGAGGGGGAGGAGGGGGAAACTGCAGGAGCGCTGTGTTTAGACGGCAATGCGGTCACACTGTGTATCTTCATTTCATATTTCTCGACAACACAGATCAAAGGCTAAACAAATTTTCAGTATATTCAATTATTTTTGGTACACTGAAGAGATGATATAATTTTTATCTGATACAAACTCGGAACATATGGACAGGTGGAGACAGCTCTTTCAAACGGGAACTACACTGCAGATAAATCAGTTGCATCTGTACATGTACAGTGGCACTATAAGTGATACGGCAAACATTCTTGAAAAAAGGTCATAAACAGATGTAAGATTGGCGGTGTATTCAAAACGTTAAGAAAACTGTCCTTGTAATTCTTTCAAGGCCAAAATGAATTCTTCAAACCTTGTGTTTTTCTATAACGCCAGGGTGCTTAGGAGCTGGGCAGTGTTTCGTGTGTGTCAGAATTGGTCCCTGCACAAAGGGTTTTTCTTTTTAAATGTGTCACCATCACCTTGCGTTGTTTTAATGTGGGCAATGTGCAGTCAAGTCCACTTAAAACACGAGATGTGCGATTCATTCCGCGTGTTCTTATTGTCGCTCTCCATTTTGCTTCGTAAATTCAACAATAGGCATTTCCAACTCGAAAAATCGTCCCAGGCAGGGCCCTCGACTTAACCAACGTACTTTTCAGTGATCAATAAAGTCTCCAAAGTCTTCGTTCAGTTCCGTCAGAAACTGTTGCAACTGACAAGTGGAATAATGTGTGTATCTTGAGAAAATTTTCTTTTTGTGCCACCAATTTCGTCAAGCGTTCCATGCCTGCAAATTTAGCACAAAGTGCTTTTTGGCGTACAGAACAGTCGATGTCGTCTGTCAGTCACTGTCATTTTTCTCACTTTCATATTCAATTGATTTTTTAAACTTTTTCTGCATGGTGTTGTAATGTTGTTCCATAGCAAATTTGCGAAACCCATCGATTGTGTGACTTATCTATTATGCCGTATTGATAATTCTCACCCTTCACTTCTGTCATTCCCATTCAGTTTAAAGGCTTGTGATGTTTCTTTTTGTGCAAACAACCAGTGGATCTGTGAACTTCCTGTATTCCGCAAACGAATAACGTAGTGTAAACAGCACTCACACCCCGATTCTGCCAACCGGAAAATGCCGCGCTGTACTTCCGAAAAGCACCGAACAAAGCCGAGACAGGCCGAGCTGTGGCGTGCATATTGTGCTCGCGGCATCCCATCGGAAGTCAATTTCTTCCCAAACTCACTGTAGAGTTGCAGGTGTAACTTGCTCAGGCGTAAATTCTTGCTCGTGAGTTCAGGTGGAGAAGCCGGCACAGGAGATACAAACACGATATCCTTGATAAAACCCCATAAAAAAGCGAATGCTGTCTGGTCTGGGGAACGTGCGGGCCACGCAATCGGCGCATCAGGGCCAATCCATTGACCTGGAAAGCGGTCACTGAGAAAATCCCGGACGTCAGCCAGGTAGTAACACGAAGTAAACATTTCGTTCTTGGTCATCCTCATCGATCTGTGCTATCAAAAATTGTTGTAACATATCCAGGTACGTCGTCAGATGTGCTTGGACGACCTGATGATGTCCCATGTCTTATCGAGCACCCTGTTTCTACAAAACATGTATACCACTCATAAATTGTAGGCCTACTACGAGGATCTGTAGTGTACTTGGTACGGAAATTACGCTGAACTGTTGTCGCCGACTTCGATTCTTCAAACCAAAACACACAGCTAACACGCTGAGGTCCAGCGAAGGCAGCCATCTTTAACGCAACTGTCGCTACCGCTCCTTACGGCGCGATTCGGTACTAGCGAACTACGCTAGACGAAAACTTGATGTGTTGCCCCGAAAGTTGACACTACAATCACCTCTGTAGGCACTATGAATTAATCTATTTGAATTTTCAAAGTTGTAAAGTCCTTTTTGAAGTACCCTGCCTTTTTGATTGGTGTTCTTAATTAATTGTTCATGAAGTTGTGTAGTTTTGCCCGAAATTGGAAACTGGGTAGATCTATGTTAATTCTGATCGCAGCCGTTGAAGGATCAGTGCCATACGTGTCTGTACTGTGATCAGTGGAGGTACATAGATCATGAACTAGTTTGATTACTCCTGCTAAAATTTGCAATTGTTTAAAATTAGTTTGTGTGGAAACTCCATGTAGAATAAAAAACATGATATCAGTTTCGTTTGGATTTTTGCGTGCATATAATGGCACATTCACGTTTTTAATTGCGTTCGTACATTTGTGGCATAGAGGCTTGAATTTTTTTATGGGGGGGGGGGGGGGGAAGGGGTGCGACATGAGCTTAAAAAGGCGGTTGCCATCTTACTCTTTCGGACTGTTTGGGACGTATTGGTAGATGCACAACGTAAGCTAGTATGAGTGGTGATCAGGGATCCGGCCACACACATTTCAGTGATAGAAATTTTTGTATGGTGGGTCATGAAACTTTCAAGTATTTCGGGAGGGGGGGGGGGGCGACTTAGTGATATTCTGTAGTGATCGGGGCTCTTATTTCTGCCAGTTGATCAGCAGAATTTCTTTTTTTCTAGTGAAGGCGATTTGGGCTTTTAGTTATTTTACACTGAGTCTGTCTTTCAAATGGGAACTACACTGCAGATCAGTCAGTTCCTTGTGCACATGTACAGTGGCACTTTCAACTGAAAGGACAAACGTTCTCTAAAACAAGTCATTAACAGTTGTAAGATGAGTCTGATTTTTACCTCAGTTTGCCAGTGCGGACTTTGATTGTTTTCGTAAATGATCGGCACTTAAGGTTATTACATTGTGTGTCGATTAGACTACCATTTATTTGTGTTAGTGTGGAGTCTGACTTCGATTAATTTTCGGTATCAATACTACCAAGTTATTTTATTTATGCACCTAGTTTGTTAACCAGTGTATCGAGGGCTCTAGTTAAACTTCAGTTCATTAAATCACGTAGCTTATAGCTAGCCTACGAAATTTTGTGTAATATTAACAACAATAAACTTTATTTGTTAAACTTAGCCACCTATAGTTGGGGTATATTAGTTATATTTCCTGCACCTACGATCAGCCGAATGTTATTTTAAACATGATCAGTACATCAGAGACAATTTTATTATTTATATTTTTTTTAAGCGAAAGTAACAGGAGACACATAATCATCCCCTAAGATGAAAAAAGTATTATGAGCTGAGTTCTCCAATTGTGACAGTCTCCACCTGAAAAGTTTCAGTGACATTATACACGACAATTCATCACCTGTTGGAATGGTATTTTTTTTATTAACAATAAACTCACATAAGGATTAAAGTTAAATCAGTACGTCCAGCAGCCACTGAAATACAGCTACATAGAGCATGTGTAAAATGCGGTGGCTGGTAGATGCACAGTTGGCAGAGCGTACATGGGGAGCGCCGAAGTGGTGGGGGTTACGGCCAGGCGCTGTAGGGGAAATGCAGAGTGCTGGAGGGGAAGTGCCCCTGTAAACTGAAGCTCACATTTTTTGTAAATATTAAGTGGAGCCCCTCCACACCCACACTTGCTTGGTGATCATTCGAAAAGATCTGTCACCTGTGCCCTGGTTAGTATCCAAAAGGAATTCCGATGAAAATGCAGCAATTTATTGGCTTGTTAACCATGTGTAGCTTTCATAGAAACGTCACAAGTGGTGAATTTTGAGTAAAACCTACACATTTCTCTTGTTACTATGTTGAAATTTGCTTATTTTGCCAAAAAAGTTTACAAAATGCCACGTCACTAACATGGAACAGTGGTTCATTAAGTTTATTATATGACGAACTGAGAAAAACTAGGATCAGTTGCCCATGGAAAAGCGCATCCTCCTCTGTACAAAATAAAATAATGTCTTCAATAACGTTGTTCTCAAACCCATAGCATTTCTCGTTTTACCAGCTATCAATGTCCCTTAAAAATTACATTCTTTTATTAAAAAAGTCTGTAGTTAGTGGAATAACACGGTATATAATGTTTTTCATAATAAACATATGGAAAATGACTCTCCTCTTTGTGTGCTATCATTTGGTAAAATCTCTTTTCGATATTTCAAATTGTTTATGAAATATGAGGAATGTTGTGAATATTTCACTCTGGTTTTATCGCTGGCACAGTGGGATCACAAAATTAATGAGTGTGCTACATCACACCAATTTTCTCGAGATTATTGACACATTGAAACCTCCATCCAAGTCTAAAGAAAAATTCGATATGTTAGCTAAATTTCATACACGGCAATATATTATGTAATATGCACCAAACGCAGAATCGCAGCGACCCCTATTTTTCGTTGCAAACTTTTTCGAATTTCTTGCAGTGTCTCACTTCCATGTAAATATCACAATAACTATGACCATCAATGAAATGATCACATCATCATCAACCTGACATGTAAAGCTATAAGTAACGCAAGAATGAAATTTTTTTGCTGAATAGTTTCATAAAATCGTTTGAGAGAGACTGCAGGGCATGCGCCTCGATTCTCTCGTGGCTGACCGGTGGAGAGGTGGCAAACACTTGTCTGCCTCCCCTTCCGAACAAACGAATGAGCTCGCCCAGCACTTTCGAACAAAAATTGGTCGATGAGCCACCGTATCTTGCGTGGACTCTGGTATGTGGTCAAGGTGCACGTCATGTTAACAGTTCCAGAGTAAGTTGTTTAGTTTACAGAATATTGCCAAATGCCAAAACCATTTGCTAATTCACACCTCGATGTTTTTAGGTTCTGCCAACTTGTTCGACTTTTCCTTGAGGAGTCCCGTGATTGGACTGTTTTTCCTATTCCAATATGGAATAAACGCCTGTGACATTCTGCTCAAAGAAGAAAGTGTACAGCAGCTTTACAAGTCCGAAGAGAAATTTGACGCAGTCATCGTCGAGAGCTTCTTCCAAGACTGCTTCCTGGCGTTTGCGCACAAGTTCAAAGGGCACCTGATCCACGTGGCCCCGTACGAGGGGACCCACTGGATCGGTGACACGGTGGGAAACCCTAACCCATTTGCCTACGTCCCCGATCCGTTCCTCAGGTACACCGACCACATGGACTTTAGTGAGAGGCTCTACAATTCTTTGTTCGGGACTTTCCAGAGGATAATACGGCAGGTTTACTTCCTACCACGGCTGGACGCCATAGTTCAGAAACACTTCAATGACGCGACGATTCCGAGCGTGGCCACCATCGAGAGGGAAGCGGCACTGCTCTTGGTCCACACGCACTTCACCGTAGGCCATCCGAGGCCCGCTGTGCCAAACCGGATAGCCGTCGGTGGAATGCACATATTCCCGCCGAAGAAACTTCCACAGGTAAGTAGTCCACCTGTCTGATTTTACAAGAGGGTGTTTAGATTCGTCTATACAGACGCGATAACAAGTATAAGCGTAAATTCTTAATTTGTGTGGCCATATTGTCCGTAGCTGCTTTACGATTCCTGAGGGTATTTTCGTTCTGTTGTTGCAACTACAAGACACGTTTCGCTTTATTGTGGTAAAGCATCATCAGTGGTTGTGATTTCCACTTAGTTTCTCGCCTACCTCGAGAAATGTCGTCTGGTAGGACAGCTTTGCAGTTTTTCTTCGTTAGACACTGTTACTTGTGGACTAATTTTTAGTTTCCCTGCAGAACTTCCCATTTCTCATGTTTTACACAGCACAGCACACAAAAAAACAATGGTGTGCGAAAAAGTGTGCTGTGTAAAACGTGAGAAATACATAGTTCTGCAGAGAAAATAAAAATTAGACTATAAGTATGTGTTTCTAACGAAGAAAAACTGGAAATACGTACTAACAGACGGCATTCGCCGATGTAGGCGAGAAACCAAGCGGAAATAACTCCCAGCGTTGCGCGTCTGGGAGGAAAAAAAAAAAAAAAAAAACGGCAGAACGAAAGTAATCGTAAATTATCTGAGTCACTCTGCAGTACGAATAAAGTGCTTGGCGGATAGAATGAAGGATGGGTAAAAAAGAAAGCTTGCCTGGAAAGTTATAATAACTCCGACAACTAAAAAGTTGCCCTAGCTAACTAGCACAAAAACTAGCAGAATTTTTCGGGAAATGCTTTTACGTCGATGCAGCGCTCTGTACCGCTTACCTTTTGCTGTTACAAAATCGCGAAAATTCTTCTCGGGCCAGTTTTGTTTTGGTCACCCTGTGTAAGTTACACTAGACGCCATATGTGCGACAGAATAAAAACTGAACTTGTGAAAGTAAGTTACAAATCATTATTGCAGACCAAATAAGTTACATTGAATGCTGCACTAACTTTCAAGCGAACGAAGTCACAAAATCTCTGCAAACAACGGTCCAAGTGTTGTACTACTCGTTCAGTTACTCTGTGATAGAAATCGCTCCTTGGTCACGGACTTCCCACAGCATGACAAAACGTGCGATTGCCGCAAATCTCATCCTGGATTACGTGGACAATGTCGCCTGTGCTCGATGTCCACGGCCTTCCTTTGCGATGAGCCGCCTGTGCTGCCTTGATGAAATAGTTGAAACCATTTCACTACAGCTCGACGCTACACTGCATTTGGTCCGTATGTCGCCAGAAATTGAAACATAACAACTCATTCGTTCTGTGATTCCAAGAACTAATTTAACTTACCTTCTACATGGCACTACAGCCAATTCAGATTGCTTAATAAACTGTTACATCATTAGGTAGGGCCAATGTAGGTAAGTTCACCTTTTGGACACCATAATATAATTTTCAATATCGTCATGTCAAAGTATTCACCAATGTTACATCCATCCATTTTTAGAAACACGTGTAATCAATTCGTCTAATTACAATTAGAACCGTTCAGTTACGAATAATCGGGCAATGAAAGAGACACGAAAATACTTTTTTATAATGTTTAAAACCAGTAACAGCTCTGTTTAACGTACTGTCAGCTTACCGTGCAATTGCTAATCATAATAACTCTTAATTACATAGTAATTACTGAAACTCATAAAATGAAAATTGGCGATGTAAACAAAGAGATTATTTGGACTACTATAATACTCGTATTTATTGGAAATCTATTCACACCAAAAAATAATGTACGTATATTTCAAATGAGAAACATATTAAGAAGAAGTGGAATAGAATAATTTCTGTGTGATTAACAAATATGTATTTAGCGTTGTTTATTCAAAGCATTTCGACAATTTTTATTTAAAAACAGAAGAATTGTGGTAAAGCTATCACAGTTTATGCACTTCATTTGTAAATATGAGATGAAGTTCTTTTTAATAATTTCCGATAACTTTTATAATTGTAATTGCCGAGTTTTCTCAATGTATAGATTGTTAAAGATATACAGAGAGTGTAAGAGCGGGGAGTAGAGACGGCCAGTACGATGCAAAATTTTGACGAGGTCTCTGTGATGTAATAAACAGTACATCTGAAACAACGACTGTCTGTATTCGATTAATGACAACCATGCAGTTCTTCGGCCCGTTTTCACTTAACAAACTTTCAGGATACAGCATCTGCAGCAAAATCTCAAGATCAAGATAAGCTGACGACATTAATTATTATTCTAGAGTTACTGATCTACACACACTAAATTACACGAACTTTATTTGCAGCTACCATTGACGGTGCGAAAAGACGATTAACTTTCAGATTTTTTTCTTTTTTTGTGGAGGGGCGAGGGACAGCATTCTTTTATCTCCATTGTAGCAGTTAATCCGTAAATGTCACGTTCAATCTCCGCTCACACTTCAACTTGGCGGTTTATCTCCACTTCCCCATTTCACTCGCACACAACAGCGGAACTGCGTGTGCTGAGAACTCGGACAATATGCAGTCACTTGTGACAATGCGCCACTCTTGTTGAACAGCGGCCTTAGCATGGGAAGACGATGTGTAACTTACTTTCTGATGTCTCCTGAGAATATCGCTTGAACATAGACAAGCACAATAGGACCATACATGATCCCAGGGTAAATAAACTGTTGGTTATGGTGAGTCAGGGACATTCTCAGATTGTCGCTGGACGAGAGTAAGGCAGTGCTTAGCATTAGCAGTAGTACAAAATTGTTAAGGCTTTCGTGGCCACTTGTTGACAAACTGCCTACTGGCTTCTGTCTCGGGTTCTTCGGCCGACGTTCATCTAACGATTTTTCTGACGTTTCGCCAGTACGAGTGGCCGGCATTGTCAAAGCTTCACCCTCCATTGCCGGTGCTGAAGTGGAGCCGAGCTCGCGGCCGCAGACTGTATGTACCTGGCGCGCCAACGTCCGAGGGCTTCTCCGCGGTCATTTCCGGTGCAGTTCTCCTCTTGCTACCTGTGACGGTCGTTCGCTGCAGTACGGCAAGCCAGGATCCGTTTACCTTAAGGCTTTCCTCTTTCTTGTTGAAACTGTTCTCGTGTTTTTGTATTTCTACAGCTTCTCTGAACAAGCGCGTGTGATAGTGCTTCTCTACAGCCAGAACTTCCGTGTCGGCGAATTTTATTACATGGTCGGTCTCACTCAGTGCGTGCTCTGCCACGGCCGATTTCTCCACCTGCCGCAGCCTAGAGTGTCGCTTATGCTCTTTGATCCTGGTGTTAGCTGACCGTCCAGTCATTGCGACATAAACTTTTCCGGATGTGGATGGTATACGGTATATTCCCGACATTGCAAGTGGGTCTCTTTTCTCCTTCGCCGATCTAAGACACTCTGTGATCTTCCTTGTGCTGGTCACAAGGGACGGCGAAAACCTGGGACACAGCGTGTATCGAAAACCGACACACACGATACCTGCACAAACTGTCAAACCACCACCCGAGCCAGAAAAGAGGCATGATTAGTACGCTCGTAACGAGAGCAGGACGAATATCTGAGCCGCAACACCTGGAAACTGTCCTGAGGAGCAATGGGTACTCCACAAATTATATTAGAAGGGTAACAGAGCCAAACACTCGGCGAAGTAAGGAACGAGAAAAAGAAATGTCGGGTACGGCCTTTCTGCAATACATTCCCAGAGTGACGGACAGAATCGGCCGTATATTGCGCAAACACGGCGTAAAGACGATTTTCAAACCGACAAGGAAGATCAAAGAGTGTCTTAGATCGGCAAAGGAGAAAAGAGACCCACTTGAAATGTCGGGAATATACCGTATACCATGCACATGAGGAAAAGTTTATGTCGGAATGACTGGACGATCAATCAACAGCAGGATCAAAGAGCATAAGCGACATTGCAGGTTGGGGCAGGTGGAGAAATCGGCCGTGGCAGAGCACGCACTGAATGAGACCGATCACGTAATAAAATTCGCCGACACGGAAGTTCTGGCTGTAGAGAAGCACTATCACACGCGCTTGTTCAGAGAAGCTGTAGAAATACAAAAACACGCGAACAGTTTCAACAAGAAAGAGGAAAGCCTTAAGGTAAACAGATCCTGGCTTCCCGTACTGCAGCGAACGACCGTCGCAGGTAGCAAGAGGAGAATCGCACCGGAAATGACCGCGGAGAAGCCCTCGGACGTTGGCGCGCCAGGTACATATAGTCTGCGGCCGCGAGCTCGGCTTCAGTTCACCACCGGCAATGGAGGGTGAAGCTTTGAAAATGCCAGCCACTCGTGCCGGCGAAACATCAGAAAAGTCATTAGATGAACGTCGGCCGAAGAACCCGAGACAGAAGCCGATAGGCAGTTTGTCATTGGCAGTAGTGTTCGGAGTGGCAGTCCTCCTGAAGTGTGGAAGAATTCGACGTTAACTGTCAGATCGAAGAGAGAAATTCTTGCTGGACCGGATTATAGCATTAACGGTAACTTCGCGTCTGTCAAATTGTTTAAATACCTTGCTGCACAGTGATTTGAAATGGAAATAACCTTGACTGAGGTTAGAAAAGTCATAGGGTAGTATCTCTTAATACCATGTAGGACCTCCTTTTGGCGCGCGTAGTGCAGCAACTTGACGCCGTATGGACTCAACAAGTCGTTGGAATTCCCCTGACCCTGCACAAATATTGAGCCGGACTATCTCTAAAGCTGTCCATAATTTCGTAAGTGTTGCCAGTGCAGGTTTTTATGAACAAACTTACCTCTCGATAATGTCCCATAAATGTTAGATGGGATTCACGTCGGGCTATCTGCATGCTCACATCATTCGCTCGAACTGGCCAGAATGTTCTTAAAACCAATCACGAACAACTGAGGTGCGGTCACGTGGCTCATCATCATCCATCCATACTTTCCATCTTTGTTCGGGAATATGACGTCCACGTGTTGCTGGAAATCGTCTCCATGTAACCGAACATAAACATTTCCAGTCAGTTATCGGTTCAGTTGGACCAGAACACCCTGCCCATTCCATATAAACACAGCCCACACCATCATGGAGCCACCACGAGCTTGCACGATATCTTGTTGACAACTTGGGTCCATGGCTTTGTGGGGTCTGAAACCTGTCAGCTCTTACCAACTGAAATCGTGACTCACCTGACCAGGCCACAGTTTTCCAGTAGTCTAGGGCCCAGCTGCTACGGCCACAAGCCCGGTTGATATGGACATATACAGATGGCGGCACACAAGACATAACTACGTGCAGTAAAGGCTGAGGTGAGAATAGTGGTGTATTGCTGTAAAGAGTCTGCACCAGAAGAAATACAGCCTTGGCATCTGAGTCAAACATATTTGTTCGGATGCAGACTCTTTACAGCAATACATCACACCATTCTCACCTCAGCCTTCACTGCACGTAATTACCCCACCAGCGTAGTTAAAAAGCAGATTTCCCGGGCCATCACATGCAATCCTGGTACTGTTGACCCGTCCACAAAACAGCTTCGGAGCACACCATTGGTGACTCAGTAATATCCTCGTCTGGAATGTGTTAATCAGCTACTTCGACAGGACCGTGATTCGTTCCCTGAAATGAGATCCATTCTGTCTGAAATTTTGCGCACCACACCTAGAATACCTTTCCATCACCCTTCCAATCTTCGCAATATTCTTGTCAGACCCTATGCTCCTTCTGCACCCATCTCGCTACCCTATGGCTCCTACCCCTGTGACCGTCCCCGCCTCAAGACTTGCCCTATGCACGCTCCTACCACCACCTATAATAGCCCTGGCAAAACATATACTATCAAAGGGGGAGCCACCTGCGAAACAACACGTCATATACTATCTATTATGTAAACACTGTTCAGTCCTCTACATCAGCATGACTACCACCAAATTATCAATTAGGATGAATGGGCATACACAGAGGGTATATACTGACAACTCGCAATATCCTGTTGCAGAGCATGCTCTACAACATGACATTCGTGACCTTGGCACCTGTTTCACCACACACGTCATCTGGATTCTTCCTGATGTGTCGACAGAAGTGCCGACACAGTGTGGTTTGAGGCGACCGAAATGCACGCTATAAGCTCACGCAGGCTAGAGAGGTCTGAAACAGGATACGTAATGAATGCTATAAAGAAAAGTACATAGCTGCTGGAATACTTAACTTTAATCCATCATTGTTGTACAACGCTCTTGACGATACAAGTGAGACTCTGTAGATACATGCTAATTGCGCCTTGCTAGGTCGTAGCCATGGACTTAGCTGAAGGCTGTTCTAACTATCTGCTCGGCCAAGGAGCGAGGCTTCGTCAGTGTAGTCGCTAGCAAAGTCGTCCGTACAACTGGGCGAGTGCTCGTCCGTCTCTCGAGACCTGCTGTGTGGTGGCGCTCGGTCTGCGATCACTGACAGTGGCGACACGCGGGTCCGACATGTACTAATGGACCGCGGCCGATTTAAAGCTACCACCTAACAAGTGTGGTGTCTGGCGGTGACACCACATTCCTCCCCCGCAAATCGGCGAACGGTCGTGTTATAAGGCTTCCGCCCGCCGTGGGGAGGACCCCATGTTGACGTATGCGATGAGGTGGGGAGCCTAACAACAGGCGAGGCTGTGCCACCCGCACCCTGCCATTCGGTCTGAGGGGAGCTAGGAAACGCCTGAAAACCTAGTCCAGGGTGCACGTCAACATGTGGTGTATGCGCCCGTAAAGAGACAGGAGGGGCCGAAGGGTCGACCTCCATTTGGTCGGGGCACCCGACGCGCGAAGACGCCATGTGGTCTGGAGCGGGCAAGAGTTCCATTTCGGAGGACAGCTGGTCACGGGAAGCGATCGGCGGCGCGTGACCCAGAGAGGCGCCCGGCGGCTGCAGCGAAGCGTCCACTGCGGGTGGCGCCGGCGGGAGGACCGGCGGCGGCAGCGAAGAATGCGCCCTGCGAGCCAACGCCGTGAACCGCGATAGTTGCGATAGAATACAACGTCGCCCGGAGCAAAAGCAGGAGTCTGCCGCTGCGCAGGAACCTGATGCGGCGGATGCAGCAAAGACATCAAGGTTCGATGAGGACGACCGAGGAGCAACTCAGCCGGCGAGCGACCATCGCGGGGCTGAGAGCAATACGAAGACAAAAAGAGCAATAACGCGTCCTCCCGCGAATGCGACTCTTTCAACTTCAACATCTGTGACTTGAAAGTCCGGAGCAGTCGTTCAGCGGCACCGTTTGAGTGAGGCGAAAACGGCGCGGATGTCAGATGTTGAATACCATTGGCGTTGCAGAATGACTGAAATTCTGCGGACATGAATTGTGGGCCATTGTCGGAAACAATAGTCTGTGGAAGACCTTCAATGCAAAAGATAGCATACAACGCTTGGATGGTGGCAGATGACGTCGTGGAAGACATCCGGACAACAAAAGGAAAATTACTGAAAGAATCGACAACAACCAACCATCGAGCATTCCAGAACGGACCAGCAAAATCGATGTGCAAGCGTTGCCAAGGGGAAGTGGCTTTTGGCCATGCAAAGAATTTCCGCGGTGGTGCGGATTGTTGTTCGGCACACGCCATGCAAGAAGAGCACATATTCGTAATCACAGCATCGATTCCGAACCAAGTACAGTGCTGACGAGCAAGTTGTTTCGTTCGCACTATACCCCAATGTCCTTGGTGGAGAAGCCGTAAGACAGAGGACTGTAACGAACGTGGGACCACGACTCTGGACTGATCATTATCAGAACGCAACAACAAAACACAACGTCGAACAAAAAGTCTCTCTTTGTGAGCAAAAAATCTGCGAACCAACGGATCCTCGATCCGTGACTTTGACAAGGGCCATTGCGTAGCAACAAAACGCAAAACGGTAGCAAGGACAGGGTCAGCAGCTGTGGCTGCAGCTACTCGACGCAAATCAATAGGAAACGATTCGACCACGTCATCGGTTTCCGAATCAATGAACATGCAAGCAAGTTCGGAGGAATCGAATGCTCTATCCTCAGCAACTTCCCCCATGAACCATGGACCTTGCCGTTGGTGGGGAGGCTTGCGTGCCTCAGCGATACAGATGGCCGTACCGTAGGTGCAACCACAACGGAGGGGTATCTGTTGAGAGGCCAGACAAACATGTGGTTCCTGAAGAGGGGCAGCAGCCTTTTCAGCAGTTGCAGGGGCAACAGTCTGGATGATTGACTGATCTGGCCTTGTAACATTAACCAAAACGGCCTTGCTGTGCTGGTACTGCGAATGGCTGAAAGCAAGGGGAAACTACAGCCGTAATTTTTCCCAAGGACATGCAGCTTTACTGTATGATTAAATGATGATGGCGTCCTCTTGGGTGAAATATTCCGGAGGTAAAATAGTCCCCCATTCGGATCTCCGGGCGGGGACTACTCAAGAGGACGTCGTTATCAGGAGAAAGAAAACTGGCATTCTATGGATCGGAGCGTGGAATGTCAGATCCCTTAATCGGGCAGGTAGGTTAGAAAATTTAAAAAGGGAAATGGATAGGTTAAAGTTAGATATAGTGGGAATTAGTGAAGTTCGGTGGCAGGAGGAACAAGACTTTTGGTCAGGTGATTACAGGATTATAAATACAAAATCAAATAGGGGTAATGCAGGAGTAGGTTTAATAATGAATAAAAAAATGGGAGTGCGGGTTAGCTACTACAAACAGCATAGTGAACGCATTATTGTGGCCAAGATAGACACAAAGCCCATGCCTACTACAGTAGTACAAGTTTATATGCCAACTAGCTCTGCAGATGATGAAGAAATTGATGAAATGTATGACGAGATAAAAGAAATTATTCAGGTAGTGAAGGGAGACGAAAATTTAATAGTCATGGGTGACTGGAATTCGTCAGTAGGAAAAGGGAGAGAAGGAAACATAGTAGGTGAATATGGATTAGGGGGAAGAAATGAAAGAGGAAGCCGCCTTGTAGAATTTTGCACAGAGCATAACTTAATCATAGCTAACACTTGGTTCAAGAATCATAAAAGAAGGTTGTATACCTGGAAGAACCCTGGAGATACTAAAAGGTATCAGATAGATTATATAATGGTACGACAGATTTAGGAACCAGGTTTTAAATTGTAAGACATTTCCAGGGGCAGATGTGGATTCTGACCACAATCTATTGGTTACGAACTGCAGATTGAAACTGAAGAAACTGCAAAAAGGTGGGAATTTAAGGAGATGGGACCTGGATAAACTGAAAGAACCAGAGGTTGTAGAGAGTTTCAGGGAGAGCATAATGGAACAATTGACAGGAATGGGTGAAAGAAATACAGTAGGAGAAGAATGGGTAGCTCTGAGGGATGAAGTAGTGAAGGCAGCAGAGGATCAAGTAGGTAAAAAGACGAGGGCTAATAGAAATCCTTGGGTAACAGAAGAGATATTGAATTTAATTGATGAAAGGAGAAAATATAAAAATGCAGTAAATGAAGCAGGCAAAAAGGAATACAAACGTCTCAAAAATGAGATCGACAGGAAGTGCAAAATGGCTAAGCAGGGATGGCTAGAGGACAAATGTAAGGATGTAGAGGCTTGTCTCTCTAGGGGTAAGATAGATACTGGCTACAGGAAAATTAAAGAGACCTTTGGAGAGAAGAGAACCACTTGTATGAATATCAAGAGCTCAGATGGCAACCCAGTTCTAAGCAAAGAAGGGAAGGCAGAAAGGTGGAAGGAGTATATAGAGGGTATATACAAGGGCGATGTACTTGAGGACAATATTATGGAAATGGAAGAGGATGTAGATGAAGATGAAATGGGAGATATGATACTGCGTGAAGAGTTTGACAGAGCACTGAAAGACCTGAGTCGAAACAAGGCCCCTGGGAGTAGACAACATTCCATTAGAACTACTGATGGCCTTGGGAGAGCCAGTCATGATAAAACTCTACCATCTGGTGAGCAAGATGTATGAGACAGACGAAATACCCACAGACTTCAAGAAGAATGTAATAATTCAAATCCCAAAGAAAGCAGGTGTTGACAGATGTGAAAATTACCGAACTATCAGTTTAATAAGTCACAGCTGCAAAATACTAACGCGAATTCTTTACAGACGAATGGAAAAAGTGGTAGAAGCGTACCTCGGGGAAGATCAGTTTGGATTCCGTAGAAATGTTGGAACACGTGAGGCAATACTAACCTTACGACTAATCTTAGAAGAAAGATTAAGAAAAGGCAAACCTACGTTTTTAGCATTTGTAGACTTAGAGAAAGCTTTTGACAACGTTAACTGGAATACTCTCTTCCAAATTCTGAAGGTGGCAGGGGTAAAATACAAGGAGCGAAAGGCTATTTACAATTTGTGCAGAAATCAGATGGCAGTTATAAGAGTCGAGGGGTATGAAAGGGAAGCAGTGGTTGGGAAGGGAGTGAGACAGGGTTGTAGCCTCTCCCCGATGTTATTCAATCTGTATATTGAGCAAGCAGTAAAGGAAACGAAAGAAAAATTCGGAGTAGGTATTAAAATTCATGGAGAAGAAGTAAAAACTTTGAGGTTCGCCGATGACATTGTAATTCTGTCAGAGACAGCATAGGACTTGGAAGAGCAGTTGAACGGAATGGACAGTGTCTTGAAAGGAGGATATAAGATGAACATCAACAAAAGCAAAACGAGGATAATGGAATGTAGTCAAATTAAATCGGGTGATGCTGAGGGGATTAGATTAGGAAATGAGACACTTAAAGTAGTAAAGGAGGTTTGCTATTTAGGGAGTAAAATAACTGATAATGGTCGAAGTAGAGAGGATATAATATGTAGACTGGCAATGGCAAGGAAAGCGTTTCTGAAGAAGAGAAATTTGTTAACATCGAGTATAGATTTAAGTGTCAGGAAGTCGTTTCTGAAAGTATTTGTATGGAGTGTAGCCATGTATGGAAGTGAAACATGGACGATAACCAGTTTGGACAAGAAGAGAATAGAAGCTTTCGAAATGTGGTGCTACAGAGGAATGCTGAAGATAAGGTGGGTAGATCACGTAACTAATGAGGAGGCATTGAATAGGATTGGGGAGAAGAGAAGTTTGCGGCACAACTTGACTAGAAGAAGGGATCAGTTGGTAGGACATGTTTTGAGGCATCAAGGGATCACAAATTTAGCATTGGAGGGCAGCGTGGAGGGTAAAAATCGTAGAGGGAGACCAAGAGATCAATACACTAAGCAAATTCAAAGGACGTAGGTTGCAGTAGGTACTGGGAAATGAAGAAGCTTGCACAGGATAGAGTAGCATGGAGAGCAGCATCAAACCAGTCTCAGGACTGAAGACCACAACAACAACAACATCCTCAGCAACAGGCAAACGGGACAACGCATCAGCGTTTCCGTGCTTAGCAGTGGACCGATACAAGATATCGTAGCGGTACTGCGAGAGGAAAATAGACCAGCGAATGAATTTCTGCGCTGTACGTGGAGGTACAGGCTTGTTCGGATGAAAAAGCGATGTCAAAGGTTTGTGGTCTGTGATGACGGTAAAGTGACGACCATACAAGAAATCATGAAACTTTGTAACACCAAAGACGAGAGCCAAAGCTTCTTTCTCTATCTGTGAATAATTTCTTTGCGCAGATGAGAGAAATTTTGACGCAAAGGCAATAGGGCGATCATGCGATCCATCTTTGTGCGCAAGCACAGCACCGATCCCGAAATCCGATGCATCTACCAGCAACAAAAGGGGTTTCTGGGGATCGAATGGCGTAAGGCACGTATTAGAAAGCAACGCCGATTTCAACTGGCGAAAGGCGCGTTCGCATTCCGTCGTCCAGACGAACGGAACACCTTTACGGCGTAAGCGATGAAGCGGAGCTGAAATGGAAGAGGCATGCCGGAGAAAGTTAGTATAATAGTTAATTTGTCCCAACACACTCTGTAGCTGCTTCAAATTCTGCGGCGAAGGCAAGTCTTGTATGGCACGGAGGTGCTCTGGACTCGGATGTATGCCTTGGGCATTTATGACATGTCCCAGATATGGTAAGTCACGAGCAAAAAACACACATTTGTCCTTCCACAAGCGAAGACCATTTTGTCACAATACCTGAAATAATGTTCGGAGATTTGCTAAATATTCTTCTGCTGTCTTTCTGGAGATCACAATATCGTCCAGATAGTTCGCAGCAGTAGGGACCGATGCACAAACAGTTTGTAAATATTGCTGGAACAATGCAGGGGCGGATGCACACCCGAATGGCAGTCTTTTGAATCGGTACAAACCAAGATGCGTGCTAACCACCAAGACGCGCTGGGATTCTTCTTCCACTGGTATTTGCAAGTACGCATCGGCTAGGTCCAACTTTGAAAAATATTTACCCGGGCACAGTTTGTCAAAAAGATCTTCCGGGCGGGGTAAAGGATAAGTTGCAATCACTAATTGTGGATTCACTGTTGCCTTGAAGTCCACACAAAGTCTCAATTTTCCGGAAGGTTTTGGCAAAATTACTAATGGTGAGGCCCAGAGAGAAGCCTGCACACGTTCAATTACACCTTGTGATTCTAAATCGTGTAATGTGCTTGCGACCTCATCTCGCAATGCGTGGGGAACATTGCGCGCTCTGAAAAATTTTGGTTGCGCGTTTACTTTCAGTCCCAAATGTGCTTCATAGTTCGTAGCGCAACCAAGGCCCAGTGCAAAAATGTCTGCAAATTCTTCACATAGACGAGAAACACTGGCTGAAGGCACAGTCTCGTTCACTGATAGGACCTGATTGACTATAGACATGTTAAACAACTGAAATAAATCTAAACCAAACAAGTTCACTGCAGTAGAAGAACGAAGTACGTAAAATGACACAAGTTTTGTTTGTCCCTTGTATGTGGCAATATGGCTGCACTGTCCTAACACAGGGATATTCTGACCTGAATAACTATGTAACTGAACATTTGTGGCACGCAAGGGAGGTGTGCCCAGTTGTTTGTACGTGTCTTTATTGATCAATGAAACTGCAGCTCCGGTATCGAGCTGGAATGGTATGACCTTGCCATTAAAGTCCAAATCTACAAAAAGTTTACTGTCCTGCTGACAAGAGCGACTGTCTCGTGCAATTTGAACAGACACTGGTACAGAATCACTTGCTAATTGACGTGATTTCCGGCGACGTCGACGCACACGTTTTGTTGGACGAACACAGTCACTGTTAGAGAAACTGGCACTGGGCGGAGTGGAATTAACTACATGAATGTCCATGGGTGAAGGTCCACGAGCCTGAGTGTCCTTGGTTCGATTCCGGCGCGAAGCAAAGGGCCTGGAATGGTCGTGATGGTCCGATCTGAGCTTTTTCTGGCAAACACTTTGAACATGTCCTTTCTTATTACAGTAAAAACAAATAGCTTGGTGTGACGGGCAATTGTCACGCGAATGTCTAGTTGCACACCACGGGCATGATTTTAGAACTGCATTTGCTCGCTTATGCGGCACACTTGGTGGAGAGCGTGGCGGCAGCTGCGCGGACGGGCGCGAGGGCTGTTTATCGTTCCGTGCAGCACGCCCGGCGGGCCGGTTAATGTGACACACGGCTGGCGAAGGTGCAAAAGATTCCTGAGCAAAGTCAAGTGTGTCTTGCCTATCCAATATGTCTATCACTTGAAGGGACGGATTCACTAGTTTCAAAATCTGTTCCCGTATACGAACATCAGAAACGTTCTGTGCAATTGCATCACGCACCATTGTATCTGAATAAGGGAGTCCACATTCACACTCAAAAGCACAATCCCTAGTAAGGCCTTGCAATGTTGCAACCCACTCCCTATTAGTCTGACCGGCCGTACGTTTTGTACGAAAGAACGTATACCTTTTTGCAACTACATTAACTGATTCCTTGAAATATGCATCTAATGCCGACAAAATTTCTTTGTAGGACAGAGTTGCTACATCGCGTCGGGGAAACAATTTCACTATCACACGGTAGGTGTGCACGCCGACACAAGACAATAAGTGAGGCTGCCGCTCATTACCTTGAATTCTGTAGGCGGCGAGATGGAATCCAAATTGGCGTGACCACTCCGTCCAGCTTTCCATTGCCGGGTCAAATGGCCAGAACGGGGGTGCAACAGCATGTTGTGGCTGCGGTAGCGGTGGAGCGGCGGCCGCCTCATCGTGTTGCATTGCACGTTGACCCTGGATGAGCTGTCCAAGGGCATCCAATAACGCCTGCGTCTGCTGATTCTGCAAGCGATAAAATTCGGACAGTACATCTGGCGAAGCCATGACACAAGTAAATGCAAGCAAGTAGAAAGAACAAGACCCTTTTTTGACTCGTCGCCAATATGATGTGTCGACAGAAGTGCCGACACAGTGTGGTTTGAGGAGACCGAAATGCACGCTATAAGCTCACGCAGGCTAGAGAGGTCTGAAACAGGATACGTAATGAATGCTATAAAGAAAAGTACGTAGCTGCTGGAATACTTAACTTTAATCCATCATTGTTGTACATCGCTCTTGACGATACAAGTGAGACTCTGTAGATACATGCTAATTGCGCCTTGCTAGGTCGTAGCCATGGACTTAGCTGAAGGCTGTTCTAACTATCTGCTCGGCCAAGGAGCGAGGCTTCGTCAGTGTAGTCGCTAGCAAAGTCGTCCGTACAACTGGACGAGTGCTCGTCCGTCTCTCGAGACCTGCCGTGTGGTGGCGCTCGGTCTGCGATCACTGACAGTGGCGACACGCGGGTCCGACATGTACTAATGGACCGCGGCCGATTTAAAGCTACCACCTAGCAAGTGTGGTGTCTGGCGGTGACACCACACTTCCCCCAGACACCAGTTTCTCAGAATTCCGCGGGTGGGAACTAGCACTACAATATGTCCTTGGTTCTCGTCACCCACCTGGCCTTAATTTACGTTAATTTATTCCATCTCAGCTTTACTTCACTGTAACTATTCTTTGCTTCACTCCATTTTAGTTTTCTACATCTTTCATTGTATTTCCCGTCTATTTTTCACTGCCCCCGTCCCATGTCTGTTACGTATAATGCACTTAATTTCTCACCCTCTGTCTTGCATATTACCCTGTCTTCCACATTTAAGCTCTCAGGTTTTCAAATCTCGTCCAATGCAGTCCCCAACGATCAGTCTTTCCTTCTTATCCCGTACGGTAAGTCTCCCCTATTTGCGATTCTGGGTGACTTTCCTGAAATGTACCCCTTTTACTAGACCTCTCCAGTCAATTTCCTTTACCCTTCTTCCTTCCCTTCAACCCTTCATCCTGAAGAAGGAGCCACTGGCTCCGAAAGCTTGCCAATCACGACAGTCTTTTATGTGTGTGTTCAGCTGCTGCTTGGTCAGTAGATACTTTATCTATCCAGATAAATAATTTTAGCATATTTGTTTTGTAATTCTTAGTTGTTTCCTTGTTTTATAAATGATTGTAGAAGAAAGCTAAGCACTGTACCACCAACATATATTCAAAATGTAATTAAATTGTTTTTAAGGATTTGCAGAAATATTTAGATGAAGCAAAAGAAGGAGTAATATACTTCAGCTTAGGTTCCAATCTCAACAGCACTGATATGCCAAGTGAGAAAAGAGCAGCCTTTATAACAGTGTTTTCAAGACTGAAGCAACGTGTGCTTTGGAAGTGGGAAGCTGACAGTCTTCCTAACCAGCCACCAAATGTGATGGTTAGAAAGTGGTTACCACAATCAGACATTCTTGGTAAGTTCACATCATTTAGAAACGGCCTGTTGTTAGTTTAAGTAACACTTCTTGTTCCATATTTATTTTAAGAAAGGTATACAGATACGAATTTCTTGCTATATCTTTTCTGCTGTTGGATCAAAAGCCTTCCTGTATATCTGATTTATGAACAAGAAGGATGGTATTATGGTTGACAGATATGGAAAATGATGTCTCCTAGGCAAGCAAGATTGTTATCAATTGTTGTAAGGACAAGGCTTGGGAGCTACATTTATGAATTGTGGAAGAAGAGAGGGATGTACACTGGATATGTCACTTACATGCTTCACTCATTCTCAAAATAATTGATAAAAGTTCACTTATGGTGTCACATGTTTTTCTTTTGTGTACTGCTGGTGATAACAGTGCACATGACGAATGACAAAAAATGATCACAACAAATCATGACTCAGATGTGGATAGCCAATCAAATTGTTAGTTGATAATTTCTCAAGCTGCTTCTGCTTCTGCTTCTACGGCCTCAATGGATGACTTCTGCCATTGTTTTCTCATCATCTACTTCAATAGGTTTTCTTTCCAAATTGCCCAGCACCTTTTCATTCATTCTGATCTTTTTCTTCATTCATCGTCTTTAAATATCCTTTTGATTGTTTGTCATTTGTCAGTTTTTGGTTTAAATCTCGATTTTGTTTTTCAATTTATTTTAATTTTCTGTTTTGGTTTGCACATTGCACATTATTAATATTAGCTCTTTCCCACTTGTTGCTTCATGTTCATGTTTTCTTGATTTTCTGAGTACTTGTGGCCTCATAATGTGATCATAAAAAGAGATTCCTTCTTTCTGCATAGTATCTGTAATGGGCTCGAGTTTGCTGCACACTCCATTTGGCACTATCCACCATTGTCCATCTTCTTGATATTTCTTATTTATGCATGTTCTAGCTATTCTTCTCTCTACTCGTAGGATTTTGTCGATTCTGTTTTTCTGGGTCACTTCTAAGAGAGTTTCACTTCCGTATGTCACCTCTGCTTGAACCACAGCCTTGTAATGCTATAATTTAGTTTTGACAGACAGACATATTTTGTTGTATATAGACCATGTTAATTTTTGAGCTTTTATCATTTGGTTAGTTCTTAATTCCCATGCATGTTTCTCATCTAAGTTGTATGTTAAAATTTCTCTTACATATTTAAATTGTTTCACTATTTTTACTTTCCTGTTATTTACTTTTATATAGTCCATCTGTTATCATTATCTGAGTATTTTTGGTCTATTACCTGCAGTCCTATTTTTGGGATATGTTTTGTATGCTTGTTATTTGATTTCTGGCTTCTTGAATGTTATTAGCTAGTAATACTAAGTCATCTGTGAATCCTAAGCAACTTAAGTTTATTTGATCTTCCTCGGTTCCAATTATTATATTTTTAAGATTTACCTAGTACCATTCCCTCATCACTTACTCAAGTACACATTTGAAAGGTAATGGCAATAAATCATCTATCTGTCTAAGCATTGATTTAATCATAAATAACTCAGATATTTCTCTGGTGTTTGTTAGAATTACATTTATCATTTTTTATTAATTTGGGATGGAGACCACAATTCCTTAGTACCCTCATCACTGAAGATCTGTGATACAATCATAAACTTTTTTGAAGTCTATAAAAGCTACGACTTGTTTTTGTCTTCTTTTGTAATAATCCGTTACCAGTTTCAAAGTGGTTAACTGTTCTAGACAGCTTCTCTGTGGTCTAAATTCTGCTTTGTATTATCCTAGTTCCATTCAAGATGGTCTTTACAATGATCATATAGAATTATTAACATGACTTTATAGAGATATCCAAAAGGCAAAATAACCCATAGTTGTCTGAATTGATTTGTCTCATTTTTTTGTGTAATGGATGGATTAAAGCTGTAGTCCAAAGTTCTGGTAGTTGTTCTCTGGTCCAGATTTCCACGATGCATTGGTGAAATGATATCTTGACTGAATCTGCTGCATATTTCCAGGGCTCCACAAATGTTTTATCTTCTCCACTTGCTTTGTACTTTTTGAGCTCTTTCAAGGCTTTGTAGACTTCATGGATTGTGGGTGGGTTTATACTTTCTGCTGGTGTTTTAATATGGGTTTCTGTGTTTGTCTGTAGTAGTTCTGGAGGATGTCCACAATAGAGTGATTTTTTAAAATGATTCTGCTACAATTTCTGTATTTTTCTATTGATATTGGCAATCTTATTATTTTTATCCTTTAAAATTAATGTGGGAGGGTCATATCTTTGTAGCTGTCTGCTAAATATTTTGTAATAGTCCCCTGAGTTTGTTTTCTCATTATTTGTTTCTATCATTAGAAATATAACTGTTTGATATCGGCATTTAACCCTTCTTATTATTTTTTGGGTTATCTTTCTTTATTCTGTGAGTTCCAAGTGTGATTCTCTGTTTTACAACTCTGATACCTTAACCAAAGCTGGTGTTTAACTACCTCTGTTTTATCACACTCATCATTCAACCATTGGTGTTTTCTCCTTGTGTTTACTGGGGCTACCTGTTCAGCTGTTTCAGCTAGGGAACTTTTTCCTCCATATCATCTGTTTTTTTATACTCCTTGTTTGTTTTTCATGTTCCTTGTTACTGATCAATTTATGTGGGCTGTGGGTTCTTTTCTTTTTGATGTAGATTTTTTTTTTCTTTATTACCAGTGTGAATCATGAATTTAATTTTTTTTTATCATGTAGTGATGTAACTCTGTTTTCTAGTCTGGGTGTTTCCAAGTTCTGAACTTATTTTGTCTTCTGTTGAAGTATGTTGACTATGAGAATGCACTGATTCTGTTGGGTAGGTTTTTGTGAGGCCATTGTATTCTCTCCTGATGCAAGCTGGCCCACAACCATTGTTAACTTCTCAGTATCCTGGAAAGCAGCACTGGGATGGAAGTGACCACCACACTGGTCTACACATGTTCCAACAGTATAAATATGACCATCTTGCTGGCCACAGGACTACCTCAACATCACACAAACAATTCACAGAGACACGTGCAATGTTTGGATGAGCATTGGCTTTTCAAAAATGGCACCACAGTACTATTGCACGAGAGGTAAAACATGAAGATGCAGGATGTCCGAGATATGCTGCTGTGCCATCAAACTTCCACTCGGTAGCAGAAATCATACCCAATGGCTCTCCAACCCAATGCTGCTGTGCCTCTCTAAAACATTGGAAGAATGGGACTTCTCACTGGATCACCACCACACGTGCTGACAAATGCTCATCCAGGGTAGGGCAGAACTTCACTGCACTGCTGAACGCAAGGTCACGTTATGACCGTGCAGTTGAGCGCCCCACAAGCCAAACATCAAAATCATCAGTCACACTTCCCGGTCACAGCACCATTGAAAATGCATTAATTGTGTGAAATGGTAATTCCCTAGTCTGGCTGCTGCTCGTCTCTGAGTAGTGGTGCGTGATGACCCAGAAGGTTGCAGGCAGTCCACTACTCATTCTCAGATGACAAGTGCAGATGTTGAAGGTATTACGATGCGCTTGCTCCGCAGTGTAGTGATATTCACTTGTGGTGGTCAGATGTGACTAGAACCTTGAGTTCTAATTCTCTTTCCTCACACTCCCATACAGTCCAACATCAGGCCAGTGTCACATCCAAATGCTGCAAAAATCTGGATATTGCAAGATTTGATCTTCTGGCCAAATGTAGACTCACAATGAGTGCCCTTTCAAACTCGGTTAGACACTGATAATGCTGGCTCACATGAGCACATGCCATCTCCATATCCTTTACAGCAATCAACAGATACTTGCCACTGCCCATGCTACTTATGTAACCTATCAGGTCTAACAAATCATTAAACAAGAACAATACTAAATATGAACAAGATTAATGTACTCTGGCGGTTGTACTACTTGTCGCAGAGAACTACAACTCTAATCATATACATCCCCAGCAATGGTCTGTACATGTTTGAAGTTACATTGACATCTGACCATTTCTTCTGTGTCTGAGTGCTTCAATTCTTTTATCAGGCAGTGTATTTTGCAGCTAGAAAGATATCTTTTTTTCTGCTTCAATAGTCTGTTTATATGCACATTTGTGGCTCACAGAAAACCAAAAGTATACCTCGACACTCACTACTTTTACAAATTATCTGATTATCTAGACTCAGACATTGAAGATTCTTGTCAACTGCATGGTATGTCGGAACAGTAGCTCTAAACAGGCCTCTGTTCCAATGGCATATCAGTAACTGTTATTCTTCAATGGATATTATAGTGGTAATACTCAAGTTACTATTAGGAGTTAAACAACTGATATTTAATGTACCTGAAAGAGTGGAACCTTTTTTATTGTAATAGACTTCATGCTGGTTTTATGATATTAAAACTGACCTTTGGATGTAGATAGTTTACATCAGTTTAATACCAGTAGCTATTATTCATTAGTGCAGTTATTAATACCTAAAACATACACACACACACACACACACACACACACACACACACACACACACACACACACACACACACACACACACACATGCTAAAGAGAGCAGGAGAGAGAGAGAGAGCTAATTTGCGAAGTAGAAGTGTAATAGAAGTATGAACCAAATTTGTTAGTAAGTGGTTAACTAAATTATTCATTTTCAATTTTTTAATGAAATAATAAAATCAACAACTGTCATATAACATGAAGCTTACAAAATTAAACCAAAGTTTGTGATAATTGTAACACATAGAAGAATACAAAAGACAGTATCAACTTCATACAACAAATTAGATGTGTGGCAATACACAAATGATCACGATTGCACAACTGTACATGATGTTCTACTTTGGAAATTCAGTAAGGTGAGACACACCATTCTTCTACTGTCAAAGCCACTAAACACAATGACTTGGAATGGAAGAGTACCTGACTGTGTTGCTGAGTATTCACCCCTAGATGTATGTTGTGAGTGAGCACATCTCAGTCGAACAGTGTTTGCTAAAGGACCATGAGTGAAGTTGATCTACTGATATATGATGCATGGAGCTGCTTAGAGGAGGCGGGGGCTCCCAGACTCTGAAACTTCCCCTTGTAGCTTGTATGGTACATCTAAAAGTTGAGATTGCTTAACATCACAATCACATTTCCGTGAAACCAGTCTTTCTGCTCCATTTCAAATCACTCACATGCTGCTTTAACAATGAGGCATACTGGTACTTACTTCCACATGTGCACTTCTTTTGAGGGCTCTTCAGTGATTGCATCTTGTGCAATACTGACAATTTCCTTGGCACAAGTGAGCAGTGGTGGCTGTCGTGTAAGAGCACATCAACACCGTAACTTTTGGCACCTTGTGGATTTATTGTTTTTTTTTTTTCCCTTTGAATGCTGTGAAACATAACGGAGATGCTGCAGTCTGAAAGATACAGCACTTCAGTCTCCCATACTACTGCTCCACTAGGCTCCATGAAACTAGGCATCACGGTTGTGAGCACAACTTTAGTTGTGCACGTTTTAAGGAGCTTTTGCACATGTGAAACTCGTTTGACATAATTGCCTTACGGGCCAAATACATATGGACTTGATAAACAACATGCATGTTCACAATGTGCACAGCTAGCCCTTGCCACGCAACTAGAAATTTACATGAGTGCCACCAGGTCTGCGGCAGACTTTTATCCCCGTTCACTCAGCATAAGTCCTGCTAAATGATGGCAGATGCCTCAGATATGTTAATTCACTCACTATATAGTAAAATTAGGTGAGACATCAGTATATGTTACAGTTGTTCTGACAGTAAATCTATTTAGTGGGATTCTGAATGAGTTATAGAATATTAAGTTATGAATTTTATTATACAGTAATCCAGTTGAGGTGGTGAGAATAAAAAAGGCCTAAACCACATTACCATCAACTGTGAGATTGTAATATTTATTCATGCTTCTGAAATCTGTTGACCTTACGGTGAGTCAGAGTTATCTGTGCCGTTGGCCTACACTGTATATATGAAAATTCACGAAAAGCTGTAACACTGGTTCCTCTGGTATTCACTTAAATGTGGAATCGACGACAATGTGCTTTAGGTTCTTATTGACCCCAGCACCTCATTTGTACTCTAGTCAAGTGACCATGTTGGTAGACATTACTACTTGCATTTAATCATTTCCACAAATGGCAGTTTGTGTTTGGGGTTGGTTATTTACCATGTGGGAATCGACTTCTGTATGCAGTGTGAACATGAACTATGTCGAATCTATTTTAAGTAGAAAAGTAAAGCTATGAGGACAGTTCATGAGTTGTGCTTGGGTAGCTCAGTCGGTAGATCACATGGCTGCGAAAGGCAACAGTCCCAAGTTCGAGTCTCAGTCTGGCACACAGCTTTAATCAGACAGGAAGTTTCATATCAGTGCACACTCTGCTGCAGAATGAAAATCTCGTTCTGGGAACATAAAAGTAAATTATCAGGAAAAGTTAGCTGCAAAGGAACTAGGGCCTCTGAGAACATATCCTTTGTTTTGGAGAAAGACAAAATCAAATAAGCGTGACTACAAGGGTATGTTTAATAAGGGAAATGTACAGTTAGCACAAGTTGTAGTGTGGGTGCAGGATAAGGATATCTAATTTTTAGCATGGAAATAAATTTGTGAACTAATACATCTGTTACAGATCTTGTACATTTGTCCAAAAAGTAGAAAAGCACAAAAACTCCCACTTAGAGAAAAATGCAAAATGGAGAGTTGTGAAATCTTACACATTATTTTGTTAGTGCCCTAAACTGTACTTAATTATGTACAAAACAACAAAATCAGAAAATTTTGGCAGTGGCTGTAGTTGTATAAGCTTGATGATATGCATAACTGTTCTAAGACAGATGCTATTAATTTCACTCTCTCAAATATATCTGAATCCAAAAATTTGTGAACACCCAGAATGTACACTCATGATCTGCCACTGTAAGTGAGGATGATGCATTGGGGCCATTGTCTCTTAATGTTAAAATTTTCAAACTATTTGTGTATAATGTGATTCAATCTGTAAACTTTGCAAAAATATAAATGTTTACATCAAAAGCTGTGCCAGATGTATGTTACATTATTCTGGAAAATTTGTGTCTCACTTATAATGAAGATTTCATTGTATTTATCATGTAAAACTACTCCTTTAAAACTTCTGTTTGAAATAAGTGAATGTGATCATAAAATTTTGCTTTGTCTCTCCTATATTCTTTTGTTGCAGGTCACAGAAATATAAAATTGTTCATTACACATGGTGGACTCCTTAGTACCCTAGAAGCAGTCGATCGTGGTGTTCCTTTACTTGCAATTCCAGTTTATGGTGACCAGATGCTTAATGCAATTCGTGCAGAAAAAGCTGGATATGCTAAGAAAATTGAATTTCCATATCTGTCCACAGAATCATTATGGGCTGCTGTTTCAGAAATGCTAACAAATTCAAGGTAATTGGGTCATCAATCTTCTGACTGTTTTGATGTACACACACAAGAATTTCTTTCCTGCATCAACCTCTTCACCTCAGAGTAGCACTTGTACCCGGCATCCTCAAGTATTTGCTTGTAACATTTAGATTTCTGTCTTCCCCAACAATTTTACCCTTTGTGCTCCCTCAAGTACTATGGAAGTTATTTGTTAGAGATGACATATCTTAGCCTTTCTCATCCAACATGGATGTTTGAAACATATCAAGCCTGTATATGAAAAAATCTTATAATACTCCTTATTTAATATAATAACAGTAGTATATTTAAACGTTCCTCCATTTGTGCTTGTAATGAGCTGAAAATTTCATATTTTTCAAATTAAATATATCTCAAAGTCAGTGTAACAGTTTTGTTACTTTCTGAATTCAGCAGCGTAGTTGGTTTGATAAAAAGGATTAATAACAATTATACTTAAAATTTGTAGCACAGTCAGGATTGAAGTCTAATAGAGAGCCAAGTAAAAAAAATTAAGGAAATATTTTGGTTATTTACACTTACTGTTCATTTGCTGTACTGATTCCTGAGGTAGATCAGAGCAGTGGCCTCTGTTTAATTGAAGAACGCTGGTGTAGGATGAAAAACAAAATATTTCTTTAATGCACAACAAGCTTTTTAATGTTTTATTTTTATAAATATCGTGAGAACTACCAACCAGCACAATCCAATCTTTATAAGATAGATTATCAGCATCTGCAATTGATGCACCAGATTTGATGAAACTCACAGCAACATTTACACTCATTGTACTTTTTATATGTCCAACCACAGTGACAACTGATAATATAAGGGATGCAGTTACAACACTTAAAATGTATTACAGCACACAGTATTATTAATTACAGATAAAATAATGCAGAACATGTTACGAGGGTTGACCGAAAAGTAATGCCTCCACCTGGAATCATCGGTATGCGGCAGGTACTGGCTTGTTCCGTAGCCTCTTCGCTACAGCTTCAGTTGGCAGGAAGCCTTAGCAATGAATGGTTGTGTTGTTACAGTGTTAAGTGTGGAACCCTGCACAGCCAGTCAGTCAATGTGATTTAAGCAATGTGCAGTCATTGAATTCTTGACAGCAGGAGGCGTCACACCAAAGGAGATTCATCAGAGAATGAAAGCAGTTTATGGTGATTGTGTTGACGTGATTACTGTGTGTCATTGGGCGAGTAAGTTGAAAGATGTTGAGGTGGGAACATGTGACCTGCGCGACAAACAAATAGTTGGATGTCCTGTGACAGCAATCACCAAGTTTTACAAGCAAAATGTTAACAGATTGATTCAGGATGATCATCATATCACTCGGAGAGAAACTGCAAGCACAATTGGCATTTCCCAAGAACGTGTGGGTCACAATATTGCTTTGGCTTTGGTTGGCTATCGTAAGATCTGTGCACAATGGGTACCCCGGATGCTGACTCCTGAAATGAAAGCGCACAGACATGAAATTGGACGGGAACTACTCTCATGTTACAAGAATGAAGATGCAGAGTACTCACATCAACACAATCACCGTAACCTGCTTTCATTTTCTGATGGATCTCCTTTGGGGTGACACCTTCTACTGTCAAGAATTCAATGACTGCACGTTACTTAAATTGTATTGACCAACTGTCTGCACAGGGTTCCGTGCTTTACACTGTAACAATACAACCATTCAATGCTAAGGCTTCTCGCCAACTGACGTAGAGAAGAGGCTACGGAACAAGCCATTACCTGCCACATACCAATGCTGCCAACTGTTGAAGAGTTACGAGGGTAGAGGCATTACTTTTCAGTCAGCCCTCGTATTATGTGCGAGCTTTCAATAAAAACTCTTTCATACATTTTAGATATCCTCATAAGTGTAGGGCAGAAAATATTTGGCGTGAGGCTGAAGTACTCTTTTTGTATATAGGTCGTAATATAATCATCCAGGACTCACTCTCCTTATAAGGAAACAAAAATTGGCAAAAAATATTTTACTTCCATACCATGAACCATGTTCTATAGCTGTTTGTTGTACATTGATCAGGCAAACACACAGGAATAGATCATTGCATGGATACATAAATCAGACCACTGTTGCACTGAATTACATGTGCACTGCTGCATCACTGGTATGAATACAATGGTTTATCCTGTAACAGTTATCAGACAGTCATGTGATCAACATAACTTGTCAGTTACTTACTTGTATGTTCTGTTGATCATCATTGCGACCTCCTTCTTTCATATGAAAAGAGTCAGTTTTGTGCTTATAAAAAATGTTGGATGTACTTCTCTTTAGTTACACTAGGGTCAACACAGACTACACAAACAATTGTCTCCTGCAGTTGTGATGTTCTTGTGTTTCTAGACCTTCTCCAGTTGTAGACTGCAGGTCTAGGTGCCCTGCCCTGTGCTCTCAAAGATGACAGTAAATTGTTTCAGATACCTTGTAGTGGAGCATTTCCATAATCTCTCAATACATGCATTGTGTGGCACAGTCATTCCATATTCTAATCTCTACATCAAATGGGTACATGTCAAATCTTGCACCCAGTTGCATTGCACAGGCAGTTAAGCTCATAATGAATGCTCATCAAGTCTACTGACCACTTAAATAATTGATGCTACATAGTATCATTATATTGGTGCAGGGGAGTAGTAAGTACCAAATGGTCAAGTACAAACTCATACAATATATCAACTGCCAGAAAGAAAGAACTAATTGTTCACACACATCAATTACATCAAAATACTATTTATTATACTGGAACTTGCTCCTTTTCACAATATAAGTACACACATATGTGCTCCTTCTTAATTCACACACTATACCAGTTCTTTTGTTAGACTTCAGACAACAATAGCAAATTATTTGAAAGCTGGGTGCCAACTAACTCTGAACACAATGTGAGCAACATGTAATACGCTTTCTGTTATTCTGCTTAATATTATATCCACTCAGCCAACCTGTATCATTCTCATAAATGTATCACTTCACTTGGCATGCAGCATTAAGAACCACTTGACACCTCAGCCACCAGTCAAATCTCCTACTCAAAATTACTATAGATCAAAGATGCCACAGTAAGGCAAAGATACCTACATTTCTCTGCCAATTTAATTTTTTCAAATTTGAGAAAAAAAGAAAATAGGAAAACTAAAGAAACAAAAATAAGCAAGAACTTACAGATAATAAAATTGGAATCACGTAGACAATACCATTCACAAGCATTTCATGTTATTGCAGTCACAGACAAGTCATTAATTATGTAACACAAATACAAACCACTGTTCAGAGATATGTATATACATCTGTTCAGTTATATGTGTGTTAGACAAACTCATTAGATTCATAGATTCCCTGTCTTTTGATTTCTAAATATAGCAGATAAAAAAAAAAAAAAAAAAAAAATAACACCACACACACAGCACAAAATACACCTTTTGTTGTGCTTCCACTGTAGACATAAACACTGTCATTTGTGGGTTTGATGATGTGCCGCTCTAGGTCTGCCATAGCAAGAGCATCCCATGTGCCAGTGCAGTAGCCCACATGGTCTTGTTTGTAAACATTAGCTGCTGGCCTGATGTGTGCAGCGTGCTCTGGTGATTACAGCTGATGGTAAGCCAAGCGCACGCACGGAGTCATGCCTGGTGACAGTACGCCAGATGAATGATGTCCCCTTGCACCACTATGGTGTTGACATCTGGACATGGCTCAGACTGGTGTTTAGTGGAAGAGGGCAGACCTATTACACACCTATACAGTGATCACACCTGGGCACACAGTTGCCCTTAACACTCCGTGTGTTGCAAATGTGAAAAAAAAGTGCCTCAGCATCAATTCACAGATAACATTTTGGACACAACAACACTACAGCACAGTGATGCTTGCAGTTTGTCTGCCTTTTTCTTTCTACAACTCTTTCTCACGCTGTAAAATAAATTTCATTTCTTCTTCTACTTTTGAAAAACCTTCGAATTGTCTGTCTCATGTGGCTTTCCTATCTCATCCTCATTTCCTTCTTTTTTTTGTTTTTGCCCTGCCTTTTTTCTGTTCACTTCTCTTTTAAGGGATTTTGATCTATTTTCTTCAATTTTGGCACCGTTCTCTGCAGCCTGCTGGGTAATTTCCTCTTCTAGATGCTGTTTCAAAATGCTCTATTTTACCTGATCCATTTGTGCCAGCTTTCCATAATGTTTTTCTATCATACAGTATATCCTCATCAATGCCTTGGTAACACAAGTGGACTTCTTCTCTTTGAATGTTACCAACTGCTCTCCTCTGAATTTTCACAGCATTTTCTCGAAAATGGATCCCTACTTCATGTTTTGTCAACCAATCTGCGCCCATAAATCTGGTACTGTTGAAGTCTCCATAATGTACATTTATTTGTCTGTTTTGGTTACACTACAATCCACTGCTTCTATATCTCTTTTTTTCTTTCGCACAGTCTCAGTGACCTAAATTTGTTCTTACTTGGATTTCCTAATCTGTATTGCAGCTGCTTTATTTTGGTTTGGTTCTTATAGTTCCATGTCCAGTTTGAAAATTTCTACTTGATTTTCAATGTCTAAATCTTCACATATGACTGCAATGTTTTATGGTTTCTGTAATATTTGATCACACTTTTTAAAATTCTTCCCACCCTTGTGTTTCTTCTTCCTTCCGCTCCTCCTCCTGTTTTGCCATTAAAACCTCTTTATTTTTCTTCTGTTTTTTTCCATTAATGTCTGTAATATCATTATTAAACTCAATGTTACACTTGAACTGATCCTGAACAAGGTGTGCTGCTGCATGTAATACTATACCCCATTTTAATTTCGGTACTGTCTAAAAATCCTGAGTCTTTAGTACCCCCTTGTTCCACATTACTTTCCTCCTGTTCCTTTATTTACATCTCCTAATAGTTAATTTGTGTCCACATGTTGTTGGGTCATGATGGTACTAGCTAAACAATCTCTCCCTTACTCGATTACACATGTGAAACATAATTTTAATACAGTTCACTCCCAGTTCTCATATGTTATTTCACTCAAAAGTACAACTGCTTCAATCAGCTGTTTTAATGCAGCCATTCTTGGCAAAACAACATCTTTTTTACTTTTCAAAGCCTGGAACTGTTGCTGTTGTATGTTGTTGCATCCTCTTCAATATCAAGGGCTGCTCCACGAACCTCCCCTAGTTTCTTCTGACACCTAAACTGTGTAAAGCATTCCATTTATTTGATTCACTGTTCAAAACCTCAGCCCGTACAGTCTGCTACGCTGTCTCTCTGCTCGACACTGCGTATTGTCCCACCTAGCTTTCTCAGTGTGGGGGATTAGTAATTATCAAGATGTTTGAGTACAAAGTCATACAACATGTCAGTCATCATACAACATGTCAATCATCATAATGAGAGAAATAATTCTTCATATGCAGCAGTTGTATCAGAAACACTACTTATTATGGCATTTTGCTCTTTTTCACAATGTAAGTACCAGGTATACACTCTTTCCTAATACGTGCACCACACCAGTTTTTGTGTTAAACATCAGACAACAGAAGCAAATGACATGGCTGCTAGCCCTACAAGCTGTGTGCCAGCTAACTCTGAGCACAGTGTCAACAACACACACATATGCTTTCTGTTATTCTACTTGCTCAGCCTACTTTTTATCGTTTACATAAATGTATCGCTGTACAAGGCACACAACTGTGACAACCACCTGGCACTCTGGCTGCCACTTGACTGTACGACCCAACGATTACCATAGTCCAAAGACATCACAGTAAGACAAGTGTACCTTACAATATGTAAGTAAGGCAACAAAAGTGAATGATGTACCAGTATGAACAATAATGTGATCTGTATATCAACAGTACCATGAGTGAGTTGGTACCTATGTTCTGCTGCCACATGTTTCCTGAAATTAATGTTATGTGAATTGTTGCTGGAAATGATCTCTAAAATGCAAATAAACCACTTTGGGGCCAGGCTCACATCACATTTACTTCTACTTCCGCTATGTACAAGAAACATGTCCTACATATTTAGCTGCAGATTTCTGTTACACCCTGTATTTTTTTTATCTTGTTGAGTATGTGATTTCATATGCATACAAAGATCCAAGTTATTTAATTCCAGTTAATATTCTCTATTTTGCTTTAATTATATGACTGTCAATTTGCGGAGTTATTGTTGAGTTAAGGCCTAATCACTGTGTGTAATCACAGCTCACATACAATAATTCTAATACAGTACACTAAATAATGTGCCCCATAAACTTATGACAAGCATTACAAATTCAGAGAATATTATTTTTGAATCTCTGTTATCACCAGACACTTAAAAAAAATCCAAATTTTAGCAAGACCTTACATTTGTAAGGTACATGTATGGCTTAATTCAGAATATAATGAGAATGGTAATTGAGATACCTGTTGCAGTCATGAACCAGCTTTTTAATACCAAATTCTATTTTAGGATAAATCCAGACAACAGGTTCCCCTGCCTAAAGAGCAACTTAAAAAATACTGAAGCAAACACTCACAAGACAGATTTTAACACTTCAAATATCACATGTACCAGATGTCACAAAGAAAAACAAATCATTGGAAGGAGTAACATGGGGCATTTCACAGACTTAACAATCCTCCATCAAAACATGCAATCAATAAAAAATAAAACAAATCTATTAGAAATTGAGCTCCAATCTTCGAACTGCACAGTAGTTTATGTTACTGAGCACTGGTGTAGAGACACAGAAATCCAACATGTAGCATTATTATTGTATGAAATGGGCAGACTCTTACTTCAGAACTACTTCGAGGGGTGGAGGATCATGCATTTATATCAGAAAAGGAACACAGTTCAAATCAAGACCTGACCTCCGTAAAGTAAGTGAAGACAAACACTTTGAAATATCGGCTATTGAATTAACAGGGATTAATATCACCAAGAAATTAACCATTTTGTGTGTGTATAGATCTCCAAGTGGTAGTGTGGACACTTTTTTCAATAAATTAACAGAAGTTCTAGATAAAGTCTGAAATACAGAGGTCAGCATAATTCTGTGTGGTGACATGAACATCAACACTAATATCATAAATGAATCCAGCAGCACCCTCATAAATATCCCTCAGAGTTTTGGCATGTCCCTATGGGTCAATAGTGCAACAAGGGTTACTACAATGACTTCATCAGTAATTAACTATGTGGCCACAAATATGGACAGGGAAAAACGTGATGTAGCTGTAAAAGGTCTCGGATTATCAGACCCTCTCTGTCAAATAACAACAGTAAAATCAGGTATTGAATCATTCTGTAAACTTCAAGCCTACAAATGACATCTATCAGAAATCAAAATAAAAGATTTTTCAAAAGAACTAGCAAAACAAAGCTGGGATGAAGTGTATAAGGAAACCAACGTGAATAAGAAAGTCTCTAAATTCTCTACATTATTTAAACTGAACTTTGAAAAGGCATTTCCAAAAGTATGCTTGTCTGTATCAACATCACACAAAAACAGATGGATAACAGCAGGTATTAAGAAATCCTTCCAAACACTTAAATACCTCAGTTTCATGAAAAAGAGTCGCAATTATCCAGAATTCTTAAATTTCTATCATAGATACAAAAAGATTTATAGTAAGGTGCTGATAGCTGCAAAAAAAGTCATTTAATGACAAAATAATATATAATGCAGAGAATAAAAGCAAAGTGGTCTGGGATGCTACAAAAAAGGAAACGGTGAGAGGCAAAGAAATGCAGAATAACATACTACTATGGGAGAGGGATAAGGTAGTAAATGATCCACAGCATTTAGCAAACTATGTAAATGAGCATTTTTCAATTATTGCAGAGAAGTTACAGCAAACATTCCCCCAAACAAATATATCACCTGTAAATAATGTTGCACTAAATACAATGATGTTACTTCCAACCACAGAGAATGAAGTCAATAAAACTGTTCCAAAACTAAAAAATAAAAAGTCAGTAGTCTAAGATGAAGCACCAATGGGTTTACTAAAACAATGCATAGAGATTATACAAGGCCCTTAACAAATATAATAAATGAATCCTTCACATCAGGGACATTTCCAGAGCAGTTAAAATATGCAAGAGTTGTACGTTTGCTTAAGAAAGAAAACGTAGAAGACATAGAAAATTACCAGCCCATTTCCCTGCTGTCACCATTCTCAAAAATAATAGAAGCAGTTATGAAAGATAGATTAATGAATTACCTGAATAAATACAATGTTACAAGTGACTCACAGTTATGTTTCCGAAGTGGCAAAAATACAGAGTCAGCCATAGTAGAACACCCAAAAGTTATACTTGACGCTCTTGATAAAGATGAGTGTGTCACAGGCATATTTCTGGATCTTTATAAGGCATTTGATACAGTCGACCACAAGATTCTATTAAATAAATAAGAATCATTATGAATAACAGGGGTAGATAATGGCTGGTTTCGATCATACCTAGCAGATAGAATACAAAGAGTAGAGATAACACATACTTCAAATAGATCTAAACATTTTGTAAAACACTTATCAGAACCAAAATACATTAATATAGGGGTTCTGCAAGGTAGCATATTAGGGCCAATACTGTTCCTGATATACATCAATGACTTTCCCAGTACTGTTACTCATGGTAAAAAAATTCTCTTCACTGATGACAGCAATATTATTGCCACTGAAAAAACAAGAATGCTCCTCGCAGAGAAGGCAAATGAAACTCTCAAGGAAGTTTACCATTGGTCATTAAACAATAAAGTAACAATGAACATAATGAAAACTAATGCCATGAATTTCAGTTTAAAGAGGGAAAATGACAATGTTAAATTAAATAAAGATGGCACCTCTATAGATTGTGTCACAAATGTAAAATTTCTAGGAATGAATATTGATTCTCAGTTGAAGTGGCATGAACACACAAAGGTACTTGCAAACAGAATGTCATCAGCATTTTATGCCCTTAGAATCCTATCATCAGTGTGTAACATGTAGTGTTTTTTAGTTACATATTATCCATATGTACACTCAATTCTTAGCTATGGCATTCTGTTTTGGGTAACAAATGCACAAAATATGAACACAATTTTCAAATTTTAGAAAAGAGCCATAAGAATAATAACCAAAAATAGTAGTCGACCTCATTGTAAAGATCTGTTCAAAACACTGGGGATTTTAACTGCACCATGTGAATACATTTACCAGTCAGTTGTACATATCAAAAATAACATTGGTAATTACTGCACAAGCAGATCTGTCCATGGCCATGGAACAAGAGCTAGACTCAACTTACATTTACCAAGAAAAAATACACATAAAATTCAAAACAGCATTTTCTACCAAGGAATAAAACTGTACAATAAATTACCAAAGAGATGAAAGAAATTGCAAAAATACACTTATTTAAAAAGGCAGCTAAAAAGTACCTGTTATGCAATACATTTTATACATTGAAGTATTACTTAGCTAAAACAAAGTAGGGGTTTGGTAAAAAATGTAATACAAATAAATAATAATTATTATTATAAAACATCCAGAGTTCCACACAACACCTTCACACTATTTTTTTCCTTCTTTTTTTCCTTTTCTATAAATATTTACGCCCAAGCTATGCAGAGCACAACACTAACACCTCTTCCTCTTTCTCAGCTCAACATCTCACTTATTATAGAGGGATGCTGATTCAGTTTTTCAGGAGAGCAAATGGGAAGTTGTGGTACAGAAAATGGCCCAGATATCACCGGTATTATGTGTGTGTGTGTGTGTGTGTGTGTGTGTGTGTGTGTGTGTGTGTGTGTGTGTGTGTAGTGAGTGAAGTGTTATGAAACAATGTGTGTATAGTGTGTGCAGTGACTGATAGTGAGGACAAATTAGCTTATTTTAAATTGGTCTAAACATGTATGTACTTTGACATGTCCTATATCCTTGTAAAAAGAGATCAATGGGTGAATAAAGATACTATTACTACTAAATGCAAACAAAATTGTTACCTTTGTCATACGCCATGCTGTGATGAATAGCGAGACCTGGGTTTCTTTAAAAACTTTTGAAATCAGAGCCACAAGGACAGATGCACACTCTCTGCCTCGGCAAGGCAAGAAAGGTCTAACAGTCATAAGCTGAAAGTAATAATCAAAATAAGTAATATTGTGAAAAATGTGATACATTGTTAAAAGCAAATGGTCAGGTTAGGTTTATTCAGAAGAAGTTCTGCTTTACTCACCCTATGGTCTGTACCTGACCCTGAATGAGCCTCATGCTTTCCTAGAGAAGAAGTAGTAAGGATGTTGGTGCTTTATATCAAATAAGGTATCATATAAATGACGTGTGGAGACTCACAAGGGCCTAAGTACACTGTTTGTTGATTTTAAGACTGCAGCATGTTTATCTAGTGGTGAACCAATTTTATGAGTGCTGTATCACTATATATATGAACATTAGTGAAAAGCTGTGACACCAATTTCTCTGGTATTCACTTCCATAAGGGCCCAAAACACAAGTTTTATTTGTTCCAGGAATGCTCTCTGGCTATAATGTTGCCCAATTCTTCAAAAAAGCTGATAGCTCATGAAGAAATATCCCACCAGAATGTCACATTCCAAGATTTCTGCATTCCAGTCTGTAAAATGGATGCCAAGGATTTCAGAACATTTAAAAGTGTTACCAACCTCACTAGGAAACCAAAACTTGTTTGTGTGTAACATTGTACATTTCACAAATTTTACAAAGGTGAAGTTTCCAACAGCTTGCTATGAACTCTTGTTTAAAGTAACATGTTCTGTAGTGGAGTTGTAGAAGTCCACAATTTCCTTCAAGTAACAATGAGAGAGACCAGAATTTGTCTTTTCCCACAGTTTGTAGATGTCTTGCAAAATCTAGTCCCCAAATACTTAGGTGGAAAGCAAATCTCAACCTCAAAACATAAAGACTCAAAAAAATGACTAGATCAAACTTGAAACACACAGAGTTAAAAAAAAAAAAACTGCTAGATTTCATGCCCAAAGTGAACAGACAGTTTCATCTGAATCTCAAGTCAGAGATTGTGCTCCTTGAAAATGGTGATATTGAAGACCATAAAGTATTGGCGTGTGTTGTAATCATGTGTGTGGTGCATTTAGTACCTGTTCTTTATGTTCTGTTCCTAGTTTCACGTTAATTACAAACCACACAGCAGTCAAAAGACACCATTGCCACTTGCTTATATATGAAACTTTCCAGATCAAGATTAATAATAATCCTAAATATTAACAAAAATTTCATATGTAAAATGGGTACATGATCTTTTTTTAGAAAATATAAGATGTTGAGACCTGTTTAATAAACAAGTTGAATCTATGATAGTGGCTGTTTGCCAAAAATCTGATTTTCTCAAATGTCTATTTTTCTCAAAACTTTGTTTCTGCATTTTGGGTCCTTACGTTTCTCAGTTCCTCAAATCTATCACTGTGTGAGTTAGCACAAAGGAAAAACAACCTTCTTTGTAGATTTCTTGGAATGTTGGTATGTGGCTAAGGCATGAGCCTCAGCTGTCGAGGTGATTATGTTGATGTGTTTCTGACGGATATACTGTTGGTAAAATCTTGCTGAGAGTCACATCTCTCTTTAGCTTAGACCCTTCAGAATTTTAAGAAAATATTCTCACAGCCCCGCCCAAGTACCAAACTATTCTAACTGACAACGTGTCATTTATGTAAAATTATTTGTAATTGTTTCACCTTTCTGAGCTATGCAGTAGAAATTAATGTAATGCCTGCATTCAGTAGCTGCTTTATCTCTGCAGTTACAGAGACAGGGCACAGAAGCTGTCACGCCTCTTTCATGACCGGCCGAGGCCAGCTCTGGAGGAAGCCATCTACTGGACCGAGTACGTCATCAGGCACAATGGTGCACGCCACTTGAGATCTGCAGCCATGGATCTCACCTGGTATCAGTATTTACTTTTAGATGTCATAGCCATGCTACTGGCCGTGGGATTTGTAGCCCTTCTTACAGCTGTCTTCATTATTAGGGCAGTTGTAAGGCTATTTGCTGGGAGAAAGAGTAATGGTGGACAGAAGAAGAAACGGGGTAAGAAAGATTGAAACACCACACAGCTGCTTTAACAGGCAGCATGTTGGAATCTGTCATCACATTACTGTACAACTGTATTTAATTTGCATACACACAGCCATATATCCTGAAATATCATGTGGACATTATTACTGATGAAAACATAAATGTGATATTGGCAAAGTGATATTCAGCAACTAGTGCAGTTCTGTTTATGTTTGAAACCTCAGTCAACTTCTGTGATATGTATAAGGTTAACTTAACGAGGCATGCATATATACGTCTTAAGTAATGCAGTGAGTTACAGTGGACAATGTCAGGACATTATTCTCATGCCTTAAGTCTACGTGGTTTAAATATTATGTACTACTGTGATGAATTTGAACCTGTCAGATATAACCTTATCATTTTTTTTTAATTCACTGCAGTACCTGCACTGCAAACAGTAAATTTATTATAGAAATTCTAACTGCAACTTATATGATATCATAAGACAGATTGATGTGTGTCTGAATTTCATTCAGTCAGGTACCAATCTAAGAAAATTTACTCTGTTACTTACTGAAATAAAATAAAATTATTAATATAAAATACTCCTTAAGTACCAACCAGTATCCAAATGTCTCACATTTGCCAATGCCTTAAAAATAGTAGTCAGTTAACTAGGTTCAAATTCTTGCAACATTCTGATCTTATCACAGTTACAAAATGCTATTTTTGTGAAGAAGACATAACAAAGAGCTAGAGTATGATTTTACAGACCCCAATGCAAGATTAATCCAATGTAATCATGTAAAGGAATTAGATCAATTGACTGTGTCTGTCCTCTTCTGTTTGTTTAATTACATACTCTGCACATTAGGCACATGATTTACTGTCAAAGACATAGTATTAATGTTTGAAATACTGGTAGTGTGTTCTTTGTAATGATTGGCAGTAAGTAATAGACTACCTGTAAAGCCAAAATGCTGGATGGGTAACAGGTGCCTGGAGCCTAGTAAAAGCTGTTAGGTTTTCAAATGTCCTTTTCTTCATTAGACAGTTTTCCGATATAATCCATTTTTTCCAAAACTGACTGGTGATATGACCTCTTAAAAACTCATTAACTATCATCCCAGACTTTACTTCACTTTAACAATCTGGGTTCACTTTTGTGCATGTCTTTTGGAGATGTTATCAACAAGTAGTATTTTGTTCCTTTATTTTTTTATCTGTCAAATCTTGTACATTTCACATGAGTATTCATAAATCTTATGCATATATAGTTCATTCACTCATGTACATCTTTGTCTAAATCTACACCTACACTGTGCAAACCACCGTGAGGTGCATGGCAGACGGCATGTCCTATTTTACCAGTTGTTAGGGTTTCTTCCTTCCATTCACGTAAGGTGTGTGGGAAGAATGACTGTTTGAATGCCTCTGTGGGTGCAGTAATTATTCTAATCTTATTCTCATAATCCCCGCATGAGCGATATGTCAGGGACTGTAGTATATTCCAAATCATCATTTAAAGCTGGTTTTCAGAACTTTGTAAATAGGCTTCCCTGGGATAGTTTATGTCTGTCTTCAAGAGTCTTCCAATTTAGTTCCTTCAATATCTCAGTGACACTCACCCATGGATTAAACAAACCTGTCGCCATTCATGCTTTCCTTCTCTGTATACATTCTACGTCATCTGTAGTCCTATTCGGTACAGCTCCCCCATACTTGAGCAATATTCTAGAACCACTTGCATGTGTGATTTTCAAGCAATCTCTTCTGTAGTATGACTGCACTTCCCCAGTATTCTACCAATAAACCGAAGTCTACCACCTGCGTTACCTACGACTGAACCTGTGTGATCATTCCACTTCATATCCCTACAAAGTGCTACACCCACATATTTGTATGAGTTGGCTGATTCCAACAATGACTCATTGATATTATAGTCATAGGATAATGCACAGTTTCAGTTAGTGAAGTGCACAATTTCATATCTCTGAAAGCTTAAAGCAAGTTCCAATCTTTGCACTACTTTGAAATATCAAAATCTGACTGAATATTTATGCAGCTTCTTTTAGATAGTACTTCATTACAAATAACTACATCATCTGCAAAAAGCCATTACTATTAATACTGCCTGCAAGGTCAATAATACATGACATGAACAGGAAGGGTCCCAACACACTACCCAGGGCACAACCAAAGTTACTTGTCTATCTGATGATGACTCTCCATCCAAGATAACATACTGTGTCCTCCCTACCAAAAAGTAATCGATCCAGTCACAAATTTTGCTTAATACCCCATATGACCATACTTTACACAATAAGTGTGGGTGTGCTTTTCAGAAATCAAGACTTACTGCATCTACCTGACTCCCCTGATCCAAAGCTTTCAGTGTGTCATGTGAGAAAAGTAAGTTGGGTTTCATATGATCAATGTTTTCAGAATACATTCTGGTTGACATTCAGGAGGTCATTCTGTTCAGGATAACTCATTATGTTTAAGCTTAGAATATGTTCTCAGATATGACAAACAGAGCAAGGGAAAGACGACTATCTGTATACCTCTGTATGAGCCCTAGTTTCTCTCATCCTGTCTTTATGGTCCTAATGCAAGCTGTACATTGGCGGCAGTAGAATCGGTCAACATTTGGCCTCAAATGTTCGTTCTCTGAATTTCCTCATTAATTCCTTGCAAAAATAGCTTTGTCTTTCCTTCAGGGATTCCCATTTGAGTTCATGAAGCATCTCCTTGATATTTTTGTGCTGATCAAATCTACTGACAAATCTAGCAGCGTGCCTCTGAATTGCATCAACTTCTTCCTTTAATCCTAATCAGGTGGCAATCCCAAACACTACAGCAGTACTCAAGAATGGGCTGCACAAACATTCTATACGTCATCCCCTTTATAGATAATCTACACTTTACTAAAACCTTCCCAATAAAATGAAGACAAGCATTCACCTTTCGTATTACCAAACTGCTGTGCTCACTCCACTTTATATCACTTTCCAATGCTATGCATAGATATTTCATCGATGTGACTGTGTCAAGTAACACACTATTAATGCTGTATTCGAATGTTGCAGTATTGTTTTTCCCACTCACTGACATTAACTTACATTTTTCTACATTCAGAGAAAGTGTCTATTCACCCACCAACTAGAAATTTTGTCTAAATAACCTTGTATCCTTCCACAGTTTGTCATTATTGACACCTGCCCATACACCACAGCATCATTGGAGGTGAAGAAAAGTAAATTGGTGTTTCAAACAACACATGCCACATGCTGCCCATCTTCAGCTAAAGCTGCTTCTTCTTAATCCTTTAATGCTGTAATCCATCACTTCATGTGCCACTGAAAGCAACAAAGGCAGTCACATGAGACACCAACGAAAACATGCCCTCACTGTGAGGCAAAACAAAATTTTTACACTACATGGTGTTATCAGTGTAAAGTCATAAAATATAATCTTTCCAATCAATGTTTCAGTTCCTTACATCTTTTATTAATTTATTTTCTGGTGTATTTTAGTTGAGTAACATACAGATCTTCACTGAAGCGGCTAATTCTGGCTGTATTTCTCTTAATTCTTCTGCTGTTTCTAGACTGAGTTTGATAATGAATAACATTAAAGGTACAGTGGATAGCAAATATAAAACTGAATTACAGTAGTGCCACAGAAAAAATAATGACTCAACTACCCACCACACAATATGGAACAGCATTTACAGCATTTATTACTGTTGAAGATAGCTGGATGCCCCTTTTTAGCATGGGGATGTAGTAACATCTATTCATTTTCATTAATACTTTGTTTTGTGAAAAATACTATTATGCAATAATTTAAAAGTTAAAGCATAACAGTCAACTTAAATACATTCTTCAACTCAGCCAGTGCTAGTCCTAACTCCAAATCCAAATATGAATATGCACTTTATTTTGTCTCTGACTGATTGTCTGTCTGATGACATTAATGTGTACATTGGTATTTGCCTGTATGGATGATTCCATATTGTGTGAGACTACACCTTGTGGCTGTATCCAATAGTGAAGGGTAACCAATAGATGTGAGGGCCTAGTGCATCAAGCAAGCAATGTGGTACTGTGACAGCATGACTCTAAGTTACTTATTAGTCAATCCATTGTTAAATTAGGATGTGCACCAATTTATCAATGACTTGGTGCATCATAACAAAATATGGGGGTCCCTCACATGCTGCCAGTTCTATATGTGTGCAAATCCTGTTGATAAGATATTGATTGAACCTGTTTAACATGTAAAAATAAGAATGAAGTCATAAAAAACATACTATGGATATACCTAAAGAAGTACTGAAAATGAAATGTTATAGAAATGGTCGTCAAACCGTAGAATTAGAGATAGGGAATATGAACCTACAATCAGATTTGGTCTAGGCAGCATTATAATAAAGTAAACCATGTTTAGTACTGATGTTTCTGTTATTTACATTAATTATCATGATCTTATTAACTTATGAACTGACTCGGGCTATTTGAGACTCTACTTTGACAGACAGTTTGACTGTTTCAGCAAGCTCATTCTAAAATGCATTTAAAACGTTCTGGTATTTCGGTTCTCTCATAAATATAGCTATTTATGCAAATAGTAAGGGCTTTATTGGTACAGGGGTGTAATAAACGCCAAACAGTCAAGTACAAAGTCATACAGCATGTCAAATCAGAGACAGAAGTAATCCTTCACACACAGCAATTTTACCAACACAGTTTGAAATCTGCTCTTTTCCGCCACATAAGTGTGCTGCTATACACTCTTACAAGTATGTATCAACTCTGGCATCAAGCAATAACAGTGAATTATATGACTGCTAGTCCTAAGAGCCATGCACTAACTCCTCTGAACACAATATTTCCAACATATATGTATACTTTCTGTTATTCTACTTAATATTTTCATACTTGGAACTCAGCCTACTTTTTACTGTTCCAAGAAATGCATCAGTTTACTAGCAACCAGTTAACATTCCAGCCACCACTTGACTTAGCTACTCAAAGATTACTATAGTCCAAAGACATCACAGTAAGTCAAGGATACCCTACAAAATACTACAACTCCACTCTTCAAAGATAATGACAAAAAAAAGAAAAGCCAACTTTGAAGTAAACATTGCTATCAAAACATTTTTTGAAGTACATTTGCATAACAATACTGCTAAGCCCCTTTGTTTAAAGTTCAGACTAAAGAACCAAGACAATGAAGATATCAACATCTGCATAAATAAGTGCATACCAGAAAACTTTAAATACATAAAACTATTTGGGATAATAATCAATGACAATGTAAATTGTGATAACCTCACAAAGTATACAGGGTGTATCAAAACGAATCATCTGATTTGGCATGTCTATATTTCTGAAACCAATAAACATATACAATGAACTTTTTTTTTGATGAATGAGAAACTCAAAAAAAAAATTTTTTTTTCATATCTTTTCAAAGGTGTTCAATATGTCCTCCTTGAGATGTACAGCGTATGTCAATGTGGTATTCAAATTGTCTGCACACTACAGCAAACATGTCTTCAGGTACAGTTTCCACAGCTACTGTTATGCAATGTCTCAGTTCATTCATTGTTGATGGTAGAAGCAGCACATAGAGTCTTTTATAAACCCCCACAAGAAATAACCTCATACAGTCAGGTCCTGTGACCTTGGAGGCCAGTAATGTAAGGCTGAATCATTAGGTCCAGTGCGACTGATCCATTGTTCAGTAATCCTTTGATTTAAAAATTCCTGCACTTCCAGATGTCAGTGTGGCGGTGCCCCATCCTGTTGGTAAATGAAGCCATTCTTAAGGGGGGATGTAACGGAAAATGTAAACATTTACTTAAAAAATCATGGCAGCCATATTTATTAATGTACAAATCTAAAATTTTGCAAGTGTAAAGCAAAAGAGCTTTGTTTTAAAGGAAAAATATAATAAAATGTGCAGGATTAATATTTTGCCAGAAATTTGATTTTTTAATTTTTTTACTGTATTTTTTTATAAAAAACCATAACTCAAATTCTGAACATGCAATTAATCTGAAAATTTTATTGTAATGTCCTGACAAGGTTATAAGAGCACTGAATGACAGTTATTAATTAATGGTAGTGACTGTATCATTAACAGGGTTTTTAATTTTACACATCCAAAATTAACTTTTTTTTCTACATACAAGCATCTAAAAATCAGAATGTAACTGCAGGATTTTGTATTTTTTAGTTCCAGGGAGACAGCAACACGTTGCAAACAGTTCCTGAAAATTTCGTAGGATTAGCGCTTATACTTTTTGAGAAAAGGCTTCCAATAACGTAAAAAATGTAAAACAGAGAAAATGAGGTTCAAAGATTTTCTTCTCATACTTCTACATGTAATAAGCGTACCTCAATTTTAAAATCCTCCTTACTGATACTCCTCAATCTCCAGGTTTCTCTTATTTCTCTTCGAATGTGCATATAATCTAAATTAAATTATTGGGGCTTTTATTTGCATTTTGTGTCTTTCCATAAGCACACATCCTCAATAAATCAGGGTTTGCAAGAAACTTGAATGTGAGCTTAATTGCATTCATAACAGACACTGGTAATGAGTATTTATTTGAATGTCTCTTTTCTGTTGTTGAACTTACACCAATCGTCTTTCGGAAGCACAGAAGCATCAGATTCCATCCGTCTGCTTTGACCCACGGCATCAACAATATGGCAGAAACAACCATTCTCAACGTCTCCAATATGGCGCCTATGACGTCATTACATAAACACAACAAACAGAAAATATATATGAAACCAACAAACACATCTCCCTCCAGAAATATAATCAAACTAATGGGACCAGCGCGGGAAATTGGGTGTTTTTGGATGGTAAGAAATTAAATATCAACAGACACAGACATTCACCACTATCCCAAACCACACAAAACGACATAAGAACACCACAAAATTCCCAAACTCCGCTACACTTACAGTATTGACAGGAATCAGTCACTTCCCTTTACCTACACAGCTCAACTGCAACTGTCGATACCACAAAATAAAAACCAACTAGAATGAAATTTTCACTCTGCAGCGGAGTGTGCGCTGATATGAAACTTCCTGGCAGATTAAACTGTGTGCCGGGCCCAAAAATTATAATCGCATCACAACTATGGATACCACAAAACCAACACCTAAAACAACAAAAACTGGAATCGGACACTTCCCTTGACCTATATAGGTCAACAACAGCTCATGATATTGAAACGCAAATAGCTACGATGACAAATTGGAGCTACGCGGTATTAGCCGAGCGGTCCAAGGCGCTCCAGTCATGGACTGTGCGGCTGGTCCCGGCGGAAGTTCGAGTCCTCCCTCGGGTGTGGGTGTGTGTGTTTGTCCTTAGGATAATTTAGGTTAAGTAGAGTGTAAGCTTAGGGAATGATGACCTTAGCAGTTAATTCCCATAAGATTTCACACCCATTTTGAACAAATTAAAGTCTGACACTTCCCATGACCTATATAGCTCAAATACAACTGATGATACCAAAAAACTGGAGTCGAGTGCTTCCCCTAAGATACATAAAACAACCGCAAGTGCTGATACCAAAACATCAACCACCAACACATGCAGTAAATAACACTGACCTGTTGTTGTTGTTGTGGTCTTCAGTCCTGAGACTGGTTTGATGCAGCTCTCCATGCTACTCTATCCTGTGCAACCTTCTTCATCTCCCAGTACCTATTGCAACCTACATCCTTCTGAATCTGCTTAGTGTATTCATCTCTTGGTCTCCCTCTACGATTTTTACCCTCCACGCTGCCCTCCAATACTAAATTGGTGATCCCTTGATGCCTCAGAACATGTCCTACCAACTGATCCCTTCTTCTGGTCAAGTTGTGCCACAAACTTCTCTTCTTCCCAATCCTATTCAATACTTCCTCATTAGTTATGTGATCTACCCATCTAATCTTCAGCATTCTTCTGTAGCACCACATTTCAAAAGCTTCTATTCTCTTCTTGTGCAAACTCTTTATCATCCATGTTTCACTTCCATACATGGCTACACTCCATACAAATACTTTCTGAAATGACTTCCTGACACTTAAATCTATACTCGATGTAAACAAATTTCTCTTCTTCAGAAACGATTTCCATGCCATTGCCAGTCTACATTTTATATCCTCTCTACTTTGACCATCATCAGTTATTTTGCTCCCCAAATAGCAAAACTCCTTTACTACTTTAAGTGTCTCATTTCCTAATCTAATTCCCTCAGCATCACCCGACTTAATTTGACTACATTCCATTATCCTCGTTTTGCTTTTGTTGATGTTCATCTTATATCCTCCTTTCAAGACACTTTCCATTCCATTCAACTGCTCTTCGAAGTCCTTTGCTGTCTCTGACAGAATTTCAATGTCATCGGCGAACCTCAATGTTTTTTTTTCTTCTCCATGGATTTTAATACCTACTCTGAATTTTTCTTTTGTTTCCATTACTGCTTGCTCAATATACAGATTGAATAACATCGGGGAGAGGCTACAACCCTGTCTTACTCCCTTCCCAACCACTGCTTCCCTTTCCTGTCCCTCGACTCTTATAACTGCCATCTGGTTTTTGTACAAATTGTAAATAGCCTTTCGCTCCCTGTATTTTACCCCTGCCACCTTTAGAATTTGAAAGAGAGTATTCCAGTCAACATTATCAAAAGCTTTCTCTAAGTCTACAAATGCTAGAAAAGTAGGTTTGCCTTTCCTTAATCTTTCTTCTAAGATAAGTCGTAAGGTCAGTATTGCCACACGTGTTCCAGTATTTCTACGGAATCCAAACTGATCTTCCCCGAGGTCAGCTTCTACCAGTTTTTCCATTCGTCTGTAAAGAATTCGTTTTAGCATTTTGCAGCTGTGGCTTATTAAACAGATTGTTCGGTAATTTTCACATCTGTCAACAACTGCTTTCTTTGGGATTGGAATTATTATATTCTTCTTGAAGTCTGAGGGTATTTCGCCTGTCTCATACATCTTGCTCACCAGATGGTAGAGTTTTGTCAGGACTGGCTCTCCCAAGGACGTCAGTAGTTCTAATGGAATGTTGCCTACTCCCGGGGCCTTGTTCGACTCAGGTCCTTCAGTGCTCTGTCAAACTCTTCACGCAGTATCGTATCTCCCATTTCATCTTCATCTACATCCTCTTCCATTTCCATAATATTGTCCTCAAGTACATCGCCCTTGTATAGACCTTCTATATACCCCTTCCACCTTTCTGCTTTCCCTTCTTCACTTAGAACTGGGTTTCCATCCGAGCTCTTGATGTTCATGCAAGTGGTTCTCTTATCTCCAAAGGTCTCTTTAATTTTCCTGTAGGCAGTATCTATCTTACCCCTAGTGAGATATGCCTCTACATCCTTACATTTATCCTCTAGCCATCCCTGCTTAGCCATTTTGCACTTCCTGTTGATCTCATTTTTGAGATGTTTGTATTCCTTTTTGCCTGCTTCATTTACTGCATTTTTATATTTTCTCCTTTCATCAATTAAATTCAATATTTCTTCTGTTACCCAAGGATTTCTACTAGCCCTCGTCTTTTTACCTACTTGATCCTCTGCTGCCTTCACTACTTCATCCCTCAAAGCTACCATTCTTCTTCCACTGTATTTCTTTCTCCCATTCCTGTCAATTGTTCCCTTATGCTCTCCCTGAAACTCTGTACAACCTCTGGTTCTTTCAGTTTATCCAGGTCCCATCTCCTTAAATTCCCACCTTTTTGCAGTTTTTTCAGTTTTAATCTACAGGTCATTACCAATAGATTGTGGTCAGATTCCACATCGGCCCCTGGAAATGTCTTACAATTTAAAACCTGGTTCCTAAATCTCTGTCTTACCATTATATAATCTATGTGAAATCTGTCAGTATCTCCAGGCTTCTTCCATGTATACAATCTTCTTTTATGATTCTTGAACCAAGTGTTAGCTATGATTAAGTTGTGCTCTGTGCAAAATTCTACCAGGTGGCTTCCTCTTTCATTTCTTAGCCCCAATCCATATTCACCTACTATGTTTCCTTCTCTCCCTTTTCCTACTACCGAATTCCAGTCACCCATGACTATTAAATATTCGTCTCCCTTCACTATCTGAATAATTTCTTTTATTTCATCATACATTTCTTCAATTTCTTCGTCATCTGCAGAGCTAGTTGGCATATAAACTTGTACTACTGTAATAGGCTTGGGCTTGGTGTCTATCTTGGCCACAATAATGTGTTCACTATGCTGTTTGTAGTAGCTTACCCGCATTCCTATTTTTTATTCATTATTAAACCTACTACTGCATTACCCCTGTTTGACTTGGTATTTATAACCCTGTATTCGCCTGACCAAAAGTCTTGTTCCTCCTGCCACCGAACTTCAGTAATTCCCACTATATTTAACTTTAACCTATCCATTTCCCTTTTTAAATTTTCTAACCTACCTGCCCAATTAAGGGATCTGACATTCCATGCTCCGATCCGTAGAACGCCAGTTTTCTTTCTCCTGATAATGACATCCTCTTGAGTAGTCCCCACCCGGAGATCCAAATGGGGGACTATTTTACCTCCGGAATATTTTACCCAAGAGGACGCCATCATCATTTAATCATACAGTAAAGCTGCATGCCCTTGGGAAAAATTACGACTGTAGTTTCCCTTGCTTTCAGCCGTTCGCAGTACCAGCACAGCAAGGCTGTTTTGGTTATTGTTACAAGGCCAGATCAGTCAATCACGCAGACTGTTGCCCTTGCAACTAGTGAAAAGGCTGCTGCCCCTCTTTAGGAACCACATGTTTGTCTGGCCTCTCAACAGATACCCCTCCGTTGTGGTTGCACCTACGATACGGCTGTCTGTATCGCTGAGGCACGCAAGCCTCCCCACCAACGGCAAGGTCCATGGTTCATGGGGGGGAACACTGACCTAACAACACATAAAAACCCCACCGTACATTATAACACATGAACAATAGACCCAAAGAAACGACTAATTACTACAAAAAAGTTCCAGCGCTATATACTAAGTCAGTCACCCTAATCACACACAGTCACTGGCTCAAACACACACACGCGCACACACACACACAGACACACACAAACACACACACACACACACACACACACACACACACACACACAAAACACAACCAAAACAAACTCCCTAGCACCACCTCCCCCACTCACCCAACCTTCACCCTCCCCACAACAACAAAAATCCACCAACAGTCCCTGGTCTGAGACCCTGGAACTCTGGTCAACTGCATATTCTACTTGCATACACTGCATTTCAATATCTCTGCCACTAGTCTAAAAAGTTGCAGAACCTTAATGACAGACAACATATCGTCCCCCATTTCAGCCCGCAGACGCGCACTATTCAACTTAGAAGTCATATGCATACCTAACAAAAGAAGCCACAAATTAAATTGAAACAGCTTACCATACAACAAACAGCAAACCAATAACATCAAACAACACCGCAGTAACATAAACACAACAAAAACTTAATTCTTAATTCACCGAAACCAATTTCTGTTCTTCTATAACAGTCACGACCAATAAATGCACACTTCTAGCACCGACACCCAAATGAACCGAATACAACACATTACACGCGGATAAACAGACCACCAGAGGACACCACCAACCACAACAAGATGACATCTGCAAACACAACACACTCATAAACTAAACTCCACACCGTCATGACGTCACACACCACAACACCCTTATGTCACGGGTCGAAGCCGATGGGTGGGATTGGACATCTCCGTTGACACAGATTGTGCATTGGTGTTTGGTCAGTGGATAGTTCGTGGAAAAAAATTGCCCACACAGCACGCCTCATTGTCTCTAAATCATGTGTGTTTCTCCTGATAACTCTCCCAAAAAATAACTGAAGAGAATGTTTCTTTCAGAGTAAGCTTGTGTTTTCCACCTCGTGGCTTTCCATCCTCAAGTACTTCACCTTTCTTCTCTTTCAGCAAGCGATGAAGCCTACCACCAAGCATCTTTTGGATATGGCCAGCATATTCCAACTTTTCTATTGTTGTATTGTATGGTTTTTTATATATTATAGCTTTGAATGAAGAGGAGTCCCCATCACAAAGGTATTTAGTATATCTAACACCATACTGGTCGTCAGATCTGGAGAACATCATTACAACTGCAGCAGCCTCCATGTCCCCAGTTGAGTCACCATAATTTTTATAGCATGCTACTTCATGCTTTTCTTGCCACAGTTTCTCACTGTCTTCATTGTTGGACATTTTCCTTGTTGCACACTGGTGCAGTATTTAGACATAATTTCTACGTCTAAAACTTTACCCCAGTCAATACCAATAACAAATGCAACTCCATACAGAGATGTGTGACCCTTTTTCATCTAGATCCCATCTATAGACACACAGAGGTCAGAAACATTTGTAGGAGATTCACTGCCATGAATATTTACCCCAGGACGTATTTGTTTTTGGTTTATTTCCACCAATTCCTCTACTGCTTTCTTCATAGAAACGTTGAGAGTATCACATACAGCATGAGAAATTTCTTTATTTATTTTTTCAAACCTTGCACAAGGTGGAGGCATCTTCAGAAAACCACACAATAAACTACCTCCTTCCCTGCCCTGTCCAAGGCACCTCAGATCATATGATAATGAAAATTGCTTTCATAGGAACCAGTATCAGTTGTTTTGGAGGAGGAAAATGAAAATTCATAGCCACAGGAATATGAATTAATTTAAAATCACAAGCTATTCCCATTTTTTTTCTTCAACAACAATCACACATTCCGTATTTCTGCAGCTAATACATGAACATTAAAACTTTATAGCTTGACAGAGAAGCTCTACATCACTAAGTCTGAATCCAGTGGAATCCATATCAACATCATTCACGAACCTGTACAATTCTCCTGTCCCACGTTTTGATGCTGAAGCTGAGAGCTTATGTTCTTGATTTCAAGGTGCTTCCTCTTTTTTGTTGGTAAACCGATTTTCATGAAACCTCTGTTTCCTAAACACAATTTTTCCACCACCTATTATGCATAAATCTTGACTTCAATGTAAAGGTTTGCGAATTCAACCTTCTGTCTACTGATATGTGTTAGTATTGTCAAAACGTAAATAAACCACATGCAAGGAAGCTTCCATGCAAAGATATAGATATCAGCCAGATAAATACATGTCAGCCAAATATATTGAAAGAAGTACAGAGTTAATCAAGTTAACAATTTAAAAGAATTTCTAAAGCTGCTATCACGAACAAAATCACACACAACATAGATTAAACTGTGTAATCAAGAAAAAAATATTTTTGAAAAATCGAGTTTTTGGACGAAAATCCATTACATCTGCTCTTAAGCATATCAAGATATGTGCTTCCTCTAACGGTGTTCTTGGCAAAGAAAAATGGACCATACAGCTTTTCCCGTGAAACTGCACAAAACACATTAAATTTTGGAGAGTCCCTCTCGTGTTGTACAACTTCATGTGGTTGTTCCGTACCCATATTCTCACCTTATGACAGCTCACCTTTCAGTTTAAATGGAATGTTGCCTCCTCATAAAACACTAAGGATGGAAGAAAACTGTTATCCTCCATCTTGCCAAGAACGAAATTACAGAACTCCACACATCGTTGGTTGTGACCTTCATGAAGAGGGTGCAGTTGCTGAATCTTGTATGGTTTCATGTGTAAATGTTGACATCAGGGACATGTTGAGCTGCACATTGAATGGATTTCTGCAGACTCCTTGTGAAACTATGGTGGGTGCATTTGACGTCTGTGTCAGACGGAGATTTGCCTTCAGTCAAACAACCTGTTTCTCGGAATTGTTGATGCCATCGTCTAATGCTCTGAGCTGTAGGAGGATTCACACCGTACCTAGTCCAAAAGTCATGTTGTACAGTTATTTTATTACTCACACGTACTGTGCAAAATGTAGAACACAAAATGCTTTCTGTTTGTCCCAACACCATTTTTATTAGAACTGAAGTGAGTGCACACTGTGCTAACTAGCAGGAACCATGTAAAACTTGAGAGTTTGCTCTTTCCAACAACAGGTTTTTCATGCACATATCTCAAATAACATAATGGTTATGATTTTTTAAATTGGAAGATTCTTTTTAATACACACTGTGTAAGTGGGAAGCTCAGTCCAAATCTGAAAGTTCTGCACAAACTCAGCTACCTAAAAGACAGAAATATTGTGACATAGAATGCTCTAATTCATTCTGCATTAAGTAGTTGTATAATCATGTGGGATGCAGCTCCAAAGCAAACACCAACCGAGTAGTCAAAATGCAGAAAACAACAATAAGGGTGACAGCCAACCTTAAATAGAGGAATCATGTAGGCCAACGACTAAAATAATAAGATGCTAACATTACCAAGCATATACATATAGGAAGTGTTATTCTGGAAAAAAATTCAGATACGGATACAGGGAAATAGATTTTTTTGCATGAGCCCAGACACACCCCCTTGAATTTAAAATCAAAGCCATCCTATGCAGGATCAAAAGCCCTAGAAAAACTCACTTAAAACTTAAGAGCGATAAACAATAAAAATGGTTTCAATAAAATCTCTCAAAATATTGTTGATAGATATAGTAAAAACGATTTTATCTGTACTACAGTGTAAGACAAATTGCAATGTAATACAATGTTCAAAATCAAATGTAGGTTACATGAACAACAAAATATGTTCTTAAAAGAGAGAGAAAGAAACTCTGAAATCATGTAGAAGTATATGTACATATAGTACAGATGATGTAAGCAAATTAAATTGGAATAGGTGTAGTTGTACACAGTCACAATTTACTAAATGCTAGTTATTAGATGTATGTGATGTTTTCAAAGGTTGTGACCTACATAGTGTACGTTGTCTAAGGTTTCAATAACTGTAAATAAATAAAACTCATGGGAACATCCCCAACAAAACCCATAATCTTAAAGTAATTAAAAGGCGAGTTTAACTGAAAATGTGTGAGGTGCTGAGAACCATAAGGTTTACTTCAATTTGCAGTCAAAAACTTTAAATTAATGCTTAGGCTTTTTATCTAGACAGGATCCTTTTCCTAGTGGTGCAATGTATCTGAGTGCCCTGTTTTACTGAACTACAGAGTATTTATTGCTTTAATAGAGCTCATTAACTTTTTTGGAGTAGGAAATTTATTCAGTGTTCGGTTAGTTTTGTTTCTGAGATACTTCTATGTAAGATTTCATGGGTGAAGTTTTGTAACAATGTAGATGCAAAGGAAAGAACCATAGTAATTAGTTTTCTTAAAACTCACTCTTGCCAAATCTTCCATCAGTATTAAAAGCAATTAAGTAAAACAGTGATAATAATAATGAATGGTATTGGCCACTGCAGAGTAAAGGCCAACTTAACAAATACTTGCTTCGTATGTATGTAAAAGTGTTTATCTACATGTATTTGTGTTTAAAAGTGTTGCTTCGTATGTATGCAAAAGTGTTTATATACATGTATTTGTGTTTAAAAGTGTTTCCTCATTGTGTCCTGTCAGAAATGTTTGGTTCTGATTTCAGTCAACTGATAGAATAGGTTCTAGATCTTATACTAAATGATGAGCCAGCATTACACTGATTATTACAGTATAAGAATTAGGAAGTGCAGTAGTTGTTTAAATAATGTTATAAGTTCTGATATTTGCAGTGGAAATGTCAGACCACAGTGTTTTTCCTGATGGTAGCCAATAAGACTAAGTTTAAGGAGCTGTTCCCTGTTCGGAGTTGCTGCAAATCTGGATTGTGCAATTGGCTCTTGGTAATTTCATCTTTGTCCATTACTGTTACTTCATCAAATCTGGCCACTGACATCAGAAATATTAGTCAAAAATTGTGAAATGCACTGCAGTTGTTTCATCTGTTGAAGAGATGCCTTTTGACTGGTATGGGTGGTTTATGGTCAGTGAAGAAAATGAAGTCTTTTCCTTCCTTACAACTTACGTTACAGAAAGGTAAGTTCCCAACAAGCGTTGGTTGTAATTTGCCTCAGTTTCTGTGAAAAGTATGCAGCCACTTCCCAATTTCCCTTTTCCAACTGTTGGAGTACAGAACCAACAGACACACCTGTTGCATCTGCGCATAGTGCTAGGGGTAGCTCTGTGTTAGGAAATGTGAATAATGCAGCATTTACAATATTATGCTTACATTTCTTGGACATTTCTGTTGCTTCCTTGGTCCACTGAATTTGTCTGTAATCTTACCTTGAGATAGTCACGCAATGCAGCCTGAGTCTGGGCTGCATCTTTAAGGTAGCAACATAGTAGTTGACAATACCAAGAAATGTACGAGCCCAAGAAGTCTGTCAGGTAACCCGTGCTCCAAAATTGCTTCCACTTTCTCAGGTGGTAGATGGGGCCCCTCTACTGTCACTCATTCTATTCTATTTCATTTACTCTCAAGACTGATTTTGAAATGCTGGTTCAAAGCCAGTAAATAGAAAATTAAATCTAGGACTGGTCTGAGGTGTTTTCAGTGTTCTTCAGTACTGGATGAGGAAATCAAAATGTCATTGAGGTAAGGAAACGCAAAATCCAGTCTGTGTACCGCAAGTCTCTAGAGGAACGGAAGGTTCCTAATCATTGGAAAAGAGCACAGGTAGTCCCAGTCTTCAAGAAGGGTCGTCGAGCAGATGCGCAAAACTATAGACCTATATCTCGGACGTCGATCTGTTGTAGAATTTTAGAACATATTTTTTGCTCGAGTATCATGTCGTTTTTGGAAACCCAGAATCTACTATGTAGGAATCAACATGGATTCCGGAAACAGCGATCGTGTGAGACCCAACTCGCTTTATTTGTTCATGAGACCCAGAAAGTATTAGATACAGGCTCCCAGGTAGATGCTATTTGTCTTGACTTCCGGAAGGCGTTCGATACAGTTCCGCACTGTCGCCTGACAAACAAAGTAAGAGCCTACGGAATATCAGACCAGCTGTGTGGCTGGATTGAAGAGTTTTTAGCAAACCGAACACAGCATGTTGTTATCAATGGAGAGACGTCTACAGACGTTAAAGTAACCTCTGGCGCGCCACAGGGGAGTGTTATGGGACCATTGCTTTTCACAATATATATAAATGACCTAGTAGATAGTGTCGGAAGTCCCATGCGGCTTTTCGCGGATGATGCTGTAGTATACAGAGAAGTTGCAGCATTAGAAAATTGTAGCGAAACGCAGGAAGATCTGCAGCGGATAGGCACTTGGTGCAGGGAGTGGCAACTGACCCTTAACGTAGACAAATGTAATGTATTGCGAATACATAGAAAGAAGGATCCTTTATTGTGTGATTATATGATAGCGGAAAAAACACTGGTAGCAGTTACTTCTGTAAAATATCTGGGAGTATGCGTGCGGAACGATTTGAAGTGGAACGATCATATAAAAGTAATTGTTGGTAAGGCGGGTACCAGGTTGAGATTCATTGGGAGAGTCCTTAGAAAATGTAGTCCATCAACAAAGGAGGTGGCTTACAAAACACTCGTTCGACCTATACTTGAGTATTGCTCATCAGTGTGGGATCCGTACCAGATCGGGTTGATGGAGGAGATAGAGAAGATCCAAAGAAGAGCGGCGCGTTTCGTCACAGGGTTATTTGGTAACCGTGATAGCGTTACGGAGATGTTTAACAAACTCAAGTGGCAGACTCTGCAAGAGTCGCGATGTAGCTTGCTCGCCAGGTTTCGAGAGGGTGTGTTTCTTGATGAGGTTTCGAATATATTGCTTCCCCCTACTTATACCTCCCGAGGAGATCACGAATGTAAAATTAGAGAGATTAGAGCGCGCACGGAGGCTTTCAGACAGTCGTTCTTCCCACGAACCATACGCGACTGGAACAGGAAAGGGAGGTAATGACAGTGGCACATAAAGTGCCCTCCGCCACACACCGTTGGGTGGCTTGCGGAGTATAAATGTAGATGTAGATGTAGATGTCATTAACGAATCACTGGAATGCTGAAGGTGCATTCCACAGGCCAAATATCATTCCATTAAATTTATACAATCTAAATGCTGTGATTATAGCTGTCTTGTGCTTATGTTCTTCAGCAATGGGTATCTGATAGTAAGCCTGAAAAAGATCAGTTTTAGTAAATATATTTTTTCCTTGCAGAATGCAATGGAAAACTTCTATTCGAGGTACAGGATAATGGTCAGGAACTGTACAATCTGTAATCTCCACACAGATGTATCAAGCCATCCTTCTTGGATACAATGTGAACAGGGCTAACCCAGGCAGATTTGTATGGCCTAATGATGACACTGGCTAACATATAATTGTTGTTGTCGTGATCTTCAATCCTGAGACTGGTTTGATGCAGCTCTCCATGCTACTCTATCCTCTGCAAGCTTCTTCATCTCCCAGTACCTACTGCAACCTACATCCTTCTGAATCTGCTTAGTGTATTCATCTCTTGGTCTCCCCCTATGATTTTTACCCTCCACGCTGCCCTCCAATACTAAATTGGTGATCCCTTGATCCCTCAGAACATGTCCTACCAACCGATCCCTTTTTCTAGTCAAGTTGTGTCACAAACATCTCTTCTCATTAGTTATGTGATCTACCCATCTAATTTTCAGCAATCTTCTGTAGCACCACATTTCGAAAGCTTCTATTCTCTTCTTGTCTAAACTATTTATCGTCCATGTTTCACTTCCATACATGGCTACGCTCCATACAAATACTTTCAGAAATGACTTCCTGACACTTAAATCTATACTCAATGTTAACAAATTTCTCTTCTTCAGAAACGCTTTCCATGCCATTGCCAGTCTACATTTTATATCCTCTCTACTTCGACCATCATCAGTTATTTTGCTCCCCAAATAGCAAAACTCCTTTACTACTTTAAGTGCCTCATTTCCTAATGTAATACCCTCAACATCACGTGACTTAATTCGACTACATTCCCTTATCCTCGTTTTGCTTTTGTTGATGTTCATCTTATATCCTCCCTTCAAGACACTATCCATTCCATTCAACTGCTCTTCCAAGTCCTTTGCTGTCTCTGACAGAATTACAATGTCATCGGCAAACCTCAAAGTTTTTATTTCTGCTCCATGGATACCTACTCCGAATTTTTCTTTTGTTTCCTTCACTGCTTGCTCAGTATACAGATTGAGTCACATCGGGGAAAGGCTACAACCCTGTCTCACTCCCTTCCCAACCACTGCTTCCCTTTCATGCCCCTCAACTCTTATAACTGCCATCTGGTTTTTGTACAAATTGTAAATAGCCTTTCGCTCCCTGTATTTTACCCCTGCTACCTTTAGAATTTGAAAGAGAGTATTCCAGTCAACATTGAGAAAAGCTTTCTCTAAGTCTACAAATGCTAGAAACGTAGGTTTGCCTTTCCTTAATCTAGCTTCTAAGATAAGCCGTAGAGTCATTATTGCCCCACGTGTTCCAGTATTTCTACGGAATCCAAACTGATCTTCCCCAAGGTCGGCTTCTACTAGTTTTCCCATTCGTCTGTAAAGAATTCGCGTTAGTATTTTGCAGCTGTGACTTATTAAACTGATAGTTCAGTAATTTTCACATCTGTCAACACCTGCTTTCTTTGGGATTGGATTTATTATATTCTTCTTGAAGTCTGAGGGCATTTCGCCTGTCTCATACATCTTGCTCACCAGATGGTAGAGTTTTGTCAGGACTGGCTCTCCCAAGGACGTCAGTAGTTTTAATGGAATGTTGCCTACTCCCGGGGCCTTGTTTCAACTCAGGTCTTTCAGTGCTCTGTCAAACTCTTCACGCAGTATCGTATCTCCCATTTCATCCTCATCTACGTCCTCTTCCATTTCCATAATATTGTCCTCAAGTACATCGCCCTTGTATAGACCTTCTATATACTCCTTCCACCTTTCTGCTTTCCCTTCTTTGCTTAGAACTGGGTTTCCATCTGAGCTCTTGATATTCATGCAAGTGGTTCTCTTTTCTCCAAAGATCTCTTTAATTTTCCTATAGGCAGTATCTATCTTACCCCTGTGAGATAAGCCTCTACATCCTTACATTTATCCTCTAGCCATCCCTGCTTAGCCATTTTGCACTTCCTGTTGATCTCATTTTTGAGACGTTTGTATTCCTTTTTGCCTGCTTCATTTACTGCATTTTTATAATTTCCTCTTTCATCAATTAAATTCAATATTTATTCTGTTACCCAGGGATTTCTACTAGCCCTCGTCTTTTTACTACTTGATCACCTGCTGCCTTCACTACTTCATCCTTCAAAGCTACCCATACTTCTTCTACTGTATTTCTTTCCCCCATTCCTGTCAGTTGTTCCCTTATGCTCTCCCTGAAACTCTGTACAACCTCTGATTTAGTCAGTTTATCCAGTTCCCATCTCCTTAAATTCCCACCTTTTTGTAGTTTCTTCAGTTTTAATCTACAGTTCATAACCAATAGATTGTGGTCAGAGTCCACATCTGCCACTGGAAATGTCTTACAATTTAAAACCTGGTTCCTAAATCGCTGTCTTACCATTATATAATCTATGTGAAATCTGTCAGTATCTCCAGGCTTCTTCCATGTATACAACCTTTTTTATGATTCTTGAACCAAGTGTTAGCTATGATTAAGTTGTGCTCTGTGCAAAATTCTACCAGGTGGCTTCCTCTTTCATTGCTTAGCCCCAATCCATATTCACCTACTATGTTTCCTTCTCTCCCTTTTCCTACTACCGAATTCCAATCACCCATGACTATTAAATATTCGTCTCCCTTCACTATCTGAATAATTTCTTTTATTTCATCATACATTTCTTCAATTTCTTCGTCATCTGCGGTGCTGGTTGGCATATAAACTTGTACTACTGTAGTAGGTGTGTGCTTGGTGTCTATCTTGGCCACAATAATGTGTTCACTATGCTGTTTGTAGTAGCTTACCCGCATTCCTATTTTTTTATTCATTATTAAACCTACTCCTGCATTACCCCTATTTGACTTTGTATTTATAACCTTGTATTCGCCTGACCAAAAGTCTTGTTCCTCCTGCCACCGAACTTCAGTAATTCCCACTATATTTAACTTTAACCTATCCATTTCCATTTTTTAAATTTTCTAACCTACCTGCCCAATTAAGAGATCTGACATTCCACGCTCCGATCCGTAGAACGCCAGTTTTCTTTCTCCTGATAACGACATCCTCTTGAGTAGTCCCCGCCCGGAGACCCAGATGGGGGACTATTTTACCTCTGGAATATTTTACCCAAGAGGACGCCGTCATCATTAACCATACAGTAAAGCTGCATGCCCTCGGGAAAAATTACGGCTGTAGTTTCCCCTTGCTTTCAACCATTCGCGGTACCAGCACAGCAAGGCCGTTTTGGTTAATGTTACAAGGCCAGATCAGTCAATCATCCATATAATTAAATTCTTGTTTTGCCACTGCCATGTGGTCTGGGACTAACAGTCTTACCCTACAAAACGCCAGTGAGCCTTCAATGGCAATGTAGTGTTTGACATCATGTTTTTTATTTCCACAGACACCAAATTCTGTTTAGCTGCATCTGGATACTGCAACAACACATCTGTAAATTGTGTATTTTGACTCATAGTACACCCATTCCACTAAATAAAAATTTCACCTCACCATTTTAGAAATTGCTAAAACTTGGTATGCTCATAGTGGGTGCTGGGACTACGAAAAATACCAAATTTCAGTTTTTTAAATCTCAAACCTTTTCTGAAATACACTCCTGGAAATGGAAAAAAGAACACATTGACACCGGTGTGTCAGACCCACCATACTTGCTCCGGACACTGCGAGAGGGCTGTACAAGCAATGATCACACGCACGGCACAGCGGACACACCAGGAACCGCGGTGTTGGCCGTCGAATGGCGCTAGCTGCGCAGCATTTGTGCACCGCCGCCGTCAGTGTCAGCCAGTTTGCCGTGGCATACGGAGCTCCATCGCAGTCTTTAACACTGGTAGCATGCCGCGACAGCGTGGACGTGAACCATATGTGCAGTTGACGGACTTTGAGCGAGGGCGTATAGTGGGCATGCGGGAGGCCGGGTGGACGTACCGCCGAATTGCTCAACACGTGGGGCATGAGGTCTCCACAGTACATCGATGTTGTCGCCAGTGGTCGGCGGAAGGTGCACGTGCCCGTCGACCTGGGACCGGACCGCAGCGACGCACGGATGCACGCCAAGACCGTAGGATCCTACGCAGTACCGTAGGGGACCGCACCGCCACTTACCAGCAAATTAGGGACACTGTTGCTCCTGGGGTATCGGCGAGGACCATTCGCAACCGTCTCCATGAAGCTGGGCTACGGTCCCGCACACCGTTAGGCCGTCTTCTGCTCACGCCCCAACATCGTGCAGCCCGCCTCCAGTGGTGTCGCGACAGGCGTGAATGGAGGGACGAATGGAGACGTGTCGTCTTCAGCGATGAGAGTCGCTTCTGCCTTGGTGCCAATGATGGTCGTATGCGTGTTTGGCGCCGTGCAGGTGAGCGCGGGCGCCACAATCAGAACTGCATACGACCGAGGCACACAGGGCCAACACCCGGCATCATGGTGTGGGGAGCGATCTTCTACACTGGCCGTACACCACTGGTGATTGTCGAGGGGACACTGAATAGTGCACGGTACATCCAAACCGTCATCGAACCCATCGTTCTACCATTCCTAGACCGGCAAGGGAACTTGCTGTTCCAACAGGACAATGCACGTCCGCATGTATTCCGTGCCACCCAACGTGCTCTAGAAGGTGTAAGTCAACTACCCTGGCCAGCAAGATCTCCGGATCTGTCCCCCATTGAGCATGTTTGGGACTGGATGAAGCGTCGTCTCACGCAGTCTGCACGTCCAGCACGAACGCTGGTCCAACTGAGGCGCCAGGTGGAAATGGCATGGCAAGCCGTTCCACAGGACTACATCCAGCATCTCTACGATCGTCTCCATGGGAGAATAGCAGCCTGCATTGCTGCGAAAAGTGGATATATACTGTACTAGTGCCGACATTGTGCATGCTCTGTTGCCTGTGTCTATGTGCCTGTGGTTCTGTCAGTGTGATCATGTGATGTATCTGACCCCAGGAATGTGTCAATAAAGTTTCCCCTTCCTGGGACAATGAATTCACGGTGTTCTTATTTCAATTTCCAGGAGTGTATGTCATACAGTAAGCATGGCGGCACAGTGATCGTTTGAAGAACAACGAGATATGGTTTTTGTCTATGGACTAGCCGATTTTACTGTGGGGATCAGAAATTATACGGTGTTCCTTTTGTTCAGTTTTTTATGATTTGTGTTGTTGTGTTCAAGATGGTCTGACGGAGGGCATTTGTAATTTCACTACATAAACTTTCGTGGTTGTTTCTGATTAGTGCCAGAAGTCGCAATAGTAGTCATACAGGGTATAACAAAAATGTACGGCGCAAATTGCAGGATACATTCCTCACATGTAGATGAAGAAATTATGTTATATGAAGACAGGCCAGGAAACGCTTTGTTTCCATGTTACAACTCATTTCCTCCAAGTCGTTAATCTTGGGAAACATACAACAGAGCGTTAGAATAATAGGGAACGTGCATTCTTGGTTTTGTTGGCCGGCCACTGGTGGGCGAGAGGATCTAGGCGCTTCAGTCTGGAACCGCGCGACCGCTACGGTCGCAGGTTCGAATCCTGCCTCGGGCATGGATGTGTGTGATGTCCTTAGGTTAGTTAGGTTTAAGTAGTTCTAAGTTCTAGGGGACTGATGACCTGAGATGTTAAGTCCCATAGTGCTCAGAGCCATTTGAACGGTTTTTTGGTTACACTGTGCACCGCCAATGTCTCGTTTCACTTGTGCCTGTTGCCGTGCAACGTATGTCATTGCTTGTTTACAGGTAACATCAACTGTTCAGGAATCAGTATGATCGTTGCAAGCACACGGGCCACTGTGTAGAGTTAATCACAGACTTGACTCGTGCAATGGCGGTGTACACAAATCCAGAGACGGCAGATGCCCATTTGAGGCACGGATTCACTCAACGTTTGTACCGCAGGACGGAGGTGCTCCGACAGGAAAACGTTTTTAGCCATTGATCGTCGTCTTATCGAACTTGGGGCATTTAAGCCTGTTACTCAAGACCGGGGGAGGCCTGGGAAGACGAGGACACGGCAACGGGAGGCGGCAATTCTTCATGCAGCTGGCGACGACCCTAGTGTTAGCACAAGACGTGTAGCTGCAACACTGAATGTTGACCGCATGGCTGGAGACTGTTACACGAGGACCGGCTGTAGCCATACCGTTAACAGCGTATGGCATTATCAGCAGCTGATTTTGCTGCGCGAGTAGTCTTTCGCGAATGGTTTATTCAACAAAGTGTCAACCCTAATTTTAGTTCAAGGATGCTGTTCACAGATGGGCTGGCTCTGGGCACTATGGGACATAACATCTGAGGTGATCAGTCCCCTAGAACTTAGAACTACTTAAACCTAACTAACCTAAGGACATCACACACACCCATGCCCGAGGCAGGATGCGAACCTGCGACCGTAGCGGTCGCGCGGTTTCAGACTGTAGCGCCTAGAACCGCTCGGCTCCCGACTGGCGTTCACAGATGAGGAGTCGTTTTAACGAGATCAGATTGTCAATTTTCACAATCGGCATGTATGGCCAGGCGTCAGTCCTCACACAACTGTTGTAGCAAGCCGTCAACAAAGATTTTCTGGCAACGTTTGGGCCGACATTGTTGGTGACTCTGTTGGTAGCGCTTCACTTTCTTCCACCCAGTCTCAACGGACAAAGTTATAATTTCGTAGAGCTACGGGTGGCCGGGAACAGCTAGTTCAAAATAAACATTAGTGTGAAACATTAATACTGCGTGTTTCAGCGTTTAGTGTTGCCATACATTCACTGAGAAGGTGCACTGTAATTTGAAAGTGACTGGTCACAGCTAGCCATCGTAAGTATTGTAACCATCCTGATAACTATTGGTATAACGTATTTTCCTCATTGTTATCAATTATGGCGCTACACTGCTCAATGGTACAAGGATGGACGCCTTCGAGTATTTTATGCAGCCAAGAAAGACAGAGGGGCGAGCATCACTAACATCAAACAAGAAGCCCGTCATTGATGGAAAAACTGAGTGGCAAATTCAAATAGAACCTTTTTAGATTATTCCATAAAGGCTTATAATGTCGTACTTATTATCAAATAATACCCCCCCCCCCCCCCCCCCCCCCCATGAACCATGGACCTTGCCGTTGGTGGGGAGGCTTGCGTGCCTCAGCGATACAGATAGCCGTACCGTAGGTGTAACCACAACGGAGGGGTATCTGTTGAGAGGCCAGATAAACGTGTGGTTCCTGAAGAGGGGCAGCAGCCTTTTCAGTAGTTGCAAGGGCAACAGTCTGGATGATTGACTGATCTGGCCTTGTAACAATAACCAAAACGGCCTTGCTGTGCTGGTACTGCGAACGGCTGAAAGCAAGGGGAAACTACAGCCGTAATTTTTCCCGAGGGCATGCAGCTTTACTGTATGATTACATGATGATGGCGTCCTTTTGGGTAAAATATTCCGGAGGTAAAATAGTCCCCCATTCGGATCTCCGGGCGGGGACTACTCAGGAGGATGTCGTTATCAGGAGAAAGAAAACTGGCGTTCTACGGATCGGAGCGTGGAATGTCAGATCCCTTAATCGGGCAGGTAGGTTAGAAAATTTAAAAAGGGAAATGGATAGGTTGAAGTTAGATATAGTGGGAATTAGTGAAGTTCGGTGGCAGGAGGAACAAGACTTCTGGTCAGGTGAGTACAGGGTTATAAATACAAAATCAGATAGGGGTAATGCAGGAGTAGGTTTAATAATGAATAGGAAAATAGGAATGCGGCTAAGCTACTGCAAACAGCATAGTGAACGCATTATTGTGGCCAAGATAGATACGAAGCCCACGCCTACTACAGTAGTACAAGTTTATATGCCAACTAGCTCTGCAAATGACGAAGAAATTAAAGAAATATATGATGAAATAAAAGAAATTATTCAGATTGTGAAGGGAGACGAAAATTTAATAGTCATGGGTGACTGGAATTCGAGTGTAGGAAAAGGGAGAGAAGGAAACATAGTAGGTGAATATGGATTGGGGGACAGAAATGAAAGAGGAAGCCGCCTGGTAGAATTTTGCACAGAGCACAACATAATCATAACTAACACTTGGTTTAAGAATCATGAAAGAAGGTTGTATACATGGAAGAACCCTGGAGATACTAAAAGGTATCAGATAGATTATATAATGGTAAGACAGAGATTTAGGAACCAGGTTTTAAATTGTAAGACATTTCCAGGGGCAGATGTGGACTCTGACCACAATCTATTGGTTATGACCTGTAGATTAAAACTGAAGAAACTGCAAAAAGGTGGGAATTTAAGGAGATGGGACCTGGATAAACTAAAAGAACCAGAGGTTGTACAGAGATTCAGGGAGAGCATAAGGGAGCAATTGACAGGAATGGGGGAAATAAATACAGTAGAAGAAGAATGGGTAGCTTTGAGGGATGAAGTAGTGAAGGAAGCAGAGGATCAAGTAGGTAAAAAGACGAGGGCTAGTAGAAATCCTTGGGTAACAGAAGAAATATTGAATTTAATTGATGAAAGGAGAAAATATAAAAATGCAGTAAGTGAAATAGGCAAAAAGGAATACAAACGTCTCAAAAATGAGATCGACAGGAAGTGCAAAATGGCTAAGCAGGGATGGCTAGAGGACAAATGTAAGGATGTAGAGGCCTATCTCACTAGGGGTAAGATAGATACCGCCTACAGGAAAATTAAAGAGACCTTTGGAGATAAGAGAACGACTTGTATGAATATCAAGAGCTCAGATGGAAACCCAGTTCTAAGCAAAGAAGGGAAAGCAGAAAGGTGGAAGGAGTATATAGAGGGTCTATACAAGGGCGAGGTACTTGAGGACAATATTATGGAAATGGAAGAGGATGTAGATGAAGATGAAATGGGAGATACGATACTGCGTGAAGAGTTTGACAGAGCACTGAAAGACCTGAGTCGAAACAAGGCCCCGGGAGTAGACAATATTCCATTGGAACTACTGACGGCCGTGGGAGAGCCAGTCCTGACAAAACTCTACCATCTGGTGAGCAAGATGTATGAAACAGGCGAAATACCCTCAGACTTCAAGAAGAATATAATAATTCCAATCCCAAAGAAAGCAGGTGTTGACAGATGTGAAAATTACCGAACTATCAGCTTAATAAGTCACAGCTGCAAAATACTAACACGAATTCTTTACAGACGAATGGAAAAACTGGTAGAAGCCAACCTCGGGGAAGATCAGTTTGGATTCCGTAGAAACACTGGAACACGTGAGGCAATACTGACCTTACGACTTATCTTAGAAGAGAGATTAAGGAAAGGCAAACCTACGTTTCTAGCATTTTTAGACTTAGAGAAAGCTTTTGACAATGTTGACTGGAATACTCTCTTTCAAATTCTAAAGGTGGCAGGGGTAAAATACAGGGAGCGAAAGGCTATTTACAATTTGTACAGAAACCAGATGGCAGTTATAAGAGTCGAGGGACATGAAAGGGAAGCAGTGGTTGGGAAGGGAGTAAGACAGGGTTGTAGCCTCTCCCCGATGTTGTTCAATCTGTATATTGAGCAAGCAGTAAAGGAAACAAAAGAAAAATTCGGAGTAGGTATTAAAATTCATGGAGAAGAAATAAAAACTTTGAGGTTCGCCGATGACATTGTAATTCTGTCAGAGACAGCAAAGGACTTGGAAGAGCAGTTGAACGGAATGGACAGTGTCTTGAAAGGAGGATATAAGATGAACATCAACAAAAGCAAAACAAGGATAATGGAATGTAGTCTAATTAAGTCGGGTGATGCTGAGGGAATTAGATTAGGAAATGAGGCACTTAAAGTAGTAAAGGAGTTTTGCTATTTGGGGAGCAAAATAACTGATGATGGTCGAAGTAGAGAGGATATAAAATGTAGGCTGGCAATGGCAAGGAAAGCGTTTCTGAAGAAGAGAAATTTGTTAACATCCAGTATTGATTTAAGTGTCAGGAAGTCATTTCTGAAAGTATTCGTATGGAGTGTAGCCATGTATGGAAGTGAAACATGGACGATAAATAGTTTGGACAAGAAGAGAATAGAAGCTTTCGAAATGTGGTGCTACAGAAGAATGCTGAAGATTAGATGGGTAGATCACATAACTAATGAGGAAGTATTGAATAGGATTGGGGAGAAGAGAAGTTTGTGGCACAACTTGACCAGAAGAAGGGATCGGTTGGTAGGACATGTTCTGAGGCATCAAGGGATCACCAATTTAGTATTGGAGGGCAGCGTGGAGGGTAAAAATCGTAGAGGGAGACCAAGAGATGAATACACTAAGCAGATTCAGAAGGATGTAGGTTGCAGTGGGTACTGGGAGATGAAAAAGCTTGCACAGGATAGAGTAGCATGGAGAGCTGCATCAAACCAGTCTCAGGACTGAAGACAACAACAACAACAACATTATCAAATAGAAGTGTTATGTGTTACTGTAGCTTAAGAAGGTAATACTAAGCATTTGCATTATTCTGAATCAAGAAATGTTCTAAAATTTTAATGTAAGATGGCTGAAAATAAGGCCAATGAGAACATTTATTGGTGGGGGCAGGAATGGTAGAAGAGACGCGAAATGGAAGCAACAGAAAGCTGCCACACGCGGAATCTGAACTGTGTGTGGCGAGGCAGAGACCAGGCTTTCCACAGAAGAGGGCGTGGCCCCGCTCCACCCGGTGCAGCACTTCCGCTGCCGTTTTGTAGACTCCGTCCAGAATTACGGGCCAAGTTGGCAAGTGGCTTCTAACCTGCATGATGTCAAAAGTAAAGGCAGCTGTCATTCGCTGCGGTTACTCCCACATCTTCTGAAATGACCCCTGCAGGTTCAAAGATTTGCTGCAGAACATTTTAATAGGTGGAACTTCCTGGCAGATTAAAACTGTGCCCGACCGAGACTGCAAGTTTCGCAGGAGAGCTCCTGTAAAGTTTGGAAGGTAGGAGACGAGATACTGGCAGAAGTAAAGCTGTGAGGACCGGGCGTGAGTCGTGCTCGGGGAGCTCAGATGGTAGAGCACTTGCCCGCGAAAGGCAAAGGTCCCGAGTTCCAGTCTCGGTCGGGCACACAGTTTTTAATCTGCCAGGAAGTTTCATGTCAGCGCACACTCCGCTGCAGAGTGAAAATCTCATTTTGGATTTTAATAGGTGACATTAAAGCTGCACCGATGCTTCAGAATTGCGCTTACATGTTTGTTGGGAATATGTCACATAGAAAAGATATTTGGATCAGTGATTTGGCCGCCTTAAGTCATTGTAAATTCATGGCTCTTTTCATCACAAAAATTTCTTCCAAACTACACTACTGGCCATTAAAATTGCTACACCATGAAGATGACATGCTGCAGAAGCGAAACGTAACCGACAGGGAGAAGATGCTGTGATATGCAAATGATGAGCTTTTCAGAGCATTCACACAAGGTTGTCGCTGGTGACGACACCTACAACGTGCTGACGTGAGGAAAGTTTCCAACCGATTTCTCATCCACAAACAGCAGTTGACCGGCGTTGCCTGGTGAAACGTTCTTGTGATGCCTCGTGTAAGGGGGAGAAATGCGCAACATCACGTTTCCGACTTTGATAAAGGTACGGATTGCAGCCTATCGCGATTGTGGTTTATCGTATCGCGACATTGCTACTCGCGTTGGTCGAGATCCAATGACTGTTAGCAGAATACGGAATCGGTGGGTTCAGGAGGGTAATACGGAACGCCGTGCTGGATCCGAACGGCCTCGTATCACTAATAGTCGAGATGACAGGCATCTTATCCGCATGGGTGTAACGAATCGTGCAGCCACGTCTCGGTCCCTGAGTCAACAGATGGGGACGTTTGCAAGACAACAACCATCTGCACGAACAATTCGGCGACGTTTGCAGCAGCATAGACTATCACCTCGGAGACTGTGGCTACGGTTACCCTTGAAGCTGCATCGCAGACACGAGCGCCTGCGATGGTGCACACGACGACCAACCTGGGTGCACGAATGGCAAAATGTCATTTTTTCGGATGAATCCAGGTTCGGTTTACAGCATCATGATGGTCGCATCCGTGTTTGCCGACATCGTGGTGAACGCACATTGGAAGCGTGTATTCGTCACCGCCATACTGGCGTATCACCCGGCGTGATGCTATGGGGTGCCATTGGTTACACGTCTCAGTCACCTCTTGTTCGCGTTCACGTCACTTTGAACAGTGGACGTTACATTTCAGATGTGTTACGACCCGTGGCTCCACCCTTCATTCGATCCCTGCGAAACACTACATTTCAGCAGGATAATGCACCACTGCGTGTTGCAGCAACGAGCAACTGGGTTGTCACAATACGCCAATCTCTACTCTCGATGAACTGTGGTATCGTGTTGAAGCTGCACGGCCAGCTGTACCTGTACACTCCATCCAAGCTCTGTTTGGCTCAATGCCCAGGTGTATCAAGGCCGTTATTACGGCCAGAGGTGGTTATTCGGGGTACTGATTTCTCAGGATCTATGCACCCAAATTGCGTGAAAATGTAATCACATGTCAGTTCTAGTATAATATATCTGTGCAATGAATACCCGTTTATCATCTGCATTTCTTCTTGGTGTAGCAACGACATCAGGGCAGTTAGGAAGCTGTCTCACATCAACACGCCGAAATGAGCGCTGTGGATAGACGGCCAGTAAGTGAACTTTCCGATTACCTACTACTGTAAAGGAAATAATGAAATGTAGATAAATTTGCAGAGATCGTATTCAGCTTAATGATTATTTCAACCCAAAACTAAACTCACAGTACAAGGCTGAATATAATTATTCGTATACGAAACTTGCAGCATTCTATCCCACCACATAATAAGGAATGTTCCCAAAAACTGTTCAAGAATCCTACGAAAATGAAGTTAAATGAGTGGTAATACGATTTATTTATCTCTCCTACCAGTGGGATGCACTATAGAGAAACCGATTCTGGTCCCCGTGAATTGAGACTGAATATTTCACAGTTCACAGTACAAATGTGTTAAACCCTACCACTGGTAATGACTCATTGTAGACCTGAAATCGACGGAATTAATACACTAAGTTGCGCAGTGCTAGATTGCGTCTCTCAGTGACACGTTACAATAATATGCAGAAAGCAATGCCATGACAAGTTCGCAGATTTGTCTTCTCCAGTAAGTTCGAAGCCGCACGCACAGAGCCACGCATGTAGCTCCCTCTCCCACCCACTGCTCCCATTGTTGTATTTGGACACTGTGCGGGAGTTGCCGGCACGACGTCGCGCTCAGTTCTCATTGGCAGAGAATCTGCTCGACAAAGAACGTCGCCCACTTTATCCTTTACATGTGGCCAAATACTGTCATATCAGACGTGGATTACTGGCCACAGAATATGTTACCAATGCTTCCACAAATTACACAATCGTAAAAATTTGTAAAAGTTGTCATTCATGACCGGCAACCTTCAAGCTGTCAGTGTTAATTTCTTTCAGTTTTACCTCAGCAGTAAAACTAATAAGAACTTTTACTTTTTTTTTTAATTTATTCCCCCATGATGTCAAAAATCGTTGTTCAGCGTTGTTGCCCACTGCACTATGTTCGGCGATTAGGTTGATCTGACGTAGTCGTACTAATGTAGAAATTATTAGTTCGCGCCGAGTCCACTATGATCAGACGTACAAGAATAAGGTGGGGGGTTGTAGAGAGTGAAAGTGGAGGACGTTGTGGTCTGGCCAGGGACGGAGATTTCTCGTTACGGAGTTTACAGCCCTCAGCGCCGGGGGAGAAGGTAGAGCCAGCTGCCTACTTTTAGCTAGCTTTTCTATCGTCAATATCACTTCCTCTGAACAGTCAGGAGTTAGAATATTGAATCTGACTGAATAAGGCAACCAAAATGAAGTCTGATAGCCAAAAACTGTTACTACCAGAAAGACATCTTGCACTTGGTGCAACACAAGTCGGAATTTCAATATCCCAATCGTTACCGAACGTTACTGTATGTTCCATGGAACGTACAGTTAACTGTACTAAATTACACTACATTTACGTTTTGAAAATGAGTCTTTGTAGGCCTGTGATGCAATTACGATTTCCAGTGCAGCTGGTAGTTTCACAATAGGGGCAAAATGATTAGCGCGTCCCAGATCTTTTACAGTTGTATCGCAGTCCACCGAGAGTATTGTGACAGTCCGACTATATCGCCCATACACGAGCCTTTTGTTCTTATTTATTATGAATGAAACACACAAAACAGTGGTGCAGAATTCTACAATATTTATTATTTGTTACACGAACCACGATTTGTCTGTTACGCCATCATAAAGGTACCTGATGATGTCGTAACATCCGAAAACCGGTTCGTGTAGCAAATAATAAATATTGTAGAGTATTACACCAGTGTGGTGTGTGTTTCATTCATAATGTATAAAAATATTCTACCAAGAAACGACGGAATACCATTCAATGTTGTTTTTTATTTCCTCCTGCAAAGCCATAAAGCTAGGGCCATATTGAAAGATTATTTGCTGAGCAACGTAATTAAAGCGCCAAAGGGGATAGGGGTTTATGGCGGCACTACTTTCTTTGAAAAATTCTTCTAGTGTGTTACGGGCGACCACGCAGTAATTCAACTTGGCTGGGAATGGATTAATTGACTGTGGTCTAGCAAGCAAAGAACATCCGGAAGTAATTGCTGCTTAATGTAGATTTGAAATGTTCTAATACGTCAGTCTTTCCATTATACCCTTATGTGACTGACCTAATGCTATTGGTTGGACCAGGCCAGAATACTTGATTGACGTTGTTATTAACTGATCTGAGATAAAGAAGAAAGATTACTAGGTGCATTGTATGTGTATATTTGTTTCCAGAATATGTTTAGAATTGGTTGCGCAGCATCCCACTGTTTTCTTTACATGTTAAAGGATGAATATGGCAGTGAGATTAACTGAAGCTGAATTACTTAAGAGTTAATTTCTCATTTAAAGCACGGGATGTGCTATAGGGAGTGTTTGTTATTATAAAGACCTTAAACAGTTTTGCGTTGCGCATTATCGAGGATTTTGTGTGTTAGGCCACTGTTCTATGGACATTTCGTCAGAGTCAGAACTGTATTATCTCTGAAGCATTCGAGAACGCGAGGTTGGGATATGTGTTAGCTAAACTCAGAGTTTACCACCCCTTTAAATAATACAAATCCCACAATAATTTCGTAGCAATGGCAAATCCATGAATGATGCTAGTGAGGGTGATAATGGTTTAAGCTATATTTTTATTTTTGTTCTAAGTAAGATGTTAGATTTGGGGTACGTAAAGAAAAACGTTGGGCAAATGATGTGCTGCCATGCGGTAGGTGTGCGGCGTTTGAGATAAAGCAGCTTCTTATGGAAACGTACCTTGTACCAAAGGAGGACGAAACGTTTTCATAAACATTTGGGCTACATTGTTTCATTTCTGCATGATGTGCCTTGAGAAGAGAAAAGCATACATCTCTCACACCCACTGTGTCAACTGGAGCGCAGTGGCTTTGAAAATTCCCATTAGCTGCTAAATAACAGACAGGTTTTCTTACCTCGCCACTGCCTCCAGTCAGTTTAGACGTCCAGGCGTATCTTTGAGTCTGTCGCTTTATGTTTCCTCTCCGTGTTAACGCCTAAAAATGCCTTCTTTTGGTTATTTGAAGTTTAAATTCGTTTTGTCACCTTCGGATACTAAAAGCGAGCAATAACTTTAGCAGTCATCTGTGCACTATCCGCTATTTTTGGCACATGGCCATTATCAAATTGTTAGAAACTCAAAGCTCCATTGTATTTCACAGTCATTGAAAGTGTGAACAAAGGGGTAAACATGTGTTTGTGGAAATGACTGTTAAGAGGACGTCCCTGCTGGTTCGTGACTCTCCTGAACACATTATATCTGATAAGGTAAAACCACGAAAATACATTTTACAGTGGTACACGGAAGCAGCTCTGAAATCGAGTTCTGTGCCCACTCTACAATAATCATAGGTGGTGGCCATTGTTTTCCAGAAGAAGTGTTCAGCAACTTTTTTCAAGACAACGCTATGACTGTTTGCTCATGCTTACTACTGTATGCCAGCTCTAAAACATGAAAGTGATTTACTTACTGTTATGTTTTTTCGCCTATTTCCACATTTAAATCTGTTAATGTCTATGGTCCACGCTCACATATTCAGAACTGTTAAGCTTTTTGCTACCTCCCTTTTAATTGATGACTTGGTCACGAATAAAAAAGTGCTATTATTTCTCTTAAAAGTTTTCGTTGTTCCTAGAGCAAGTTTCAGTCCTGCGTCAAGACACAGCATAGTAAGTCTTACCTCTTGGCGAAAGATACGAAAAAAAAAAACTGAGGCAGTGGAGCTACCCAGATCAAGGAGAAATCGCAGAAACGCCCATCGTCTAAGAAAACAGTGTGTTCAATATATATGTAACTTCTCCTAAGTATGGAACACATGAAACTGCGTAACACTTTTCCATACATTGAATATATATCCAAACAAGTTCCGAATGTACTCAGTATAGCAGAACAGTGTAAGTGGGAAATGTAAGCACGCCAGAGCACACAGCGATATACGAGCCAATTAATGATGCTCATCAATCAAAACTGTTTTTTTTTGTCATCAGTCTACTGACTGGTTTGATGGGGCCTCCACGAATTCCTTTCCTGTGCTAACCTCTTCATCTCAGAGTAGCACTTACAACCTACGTCCTCAATTATTTGCTTGACGTATTCCAATCTCTGTCTTCCTCTACAGTTTTTGCCCTCTGCAGCTCCCTCTAGTACCATGGAAGTCATTCCCTCATGTCTTAGCAGATGTCCTATCATCCTGTCCCTTCTCCTTATCAGTGTTTTCCACATATTCCTTTCCTCTCCGATTCTGCGTAGAACCTCCTCATTCCTTACCTTATCAGTCCACCTAATTTTCAACATTCGTCCATAGCCCCACATCTCAAATGCTTCGATTCTCTTCTGTTCCGGTTTTCCCACAGTCCATGTTTCACTACCACACAATGCTGTACTCCAGACGTACATCCTCAGAAATTTCTTCCTCAAATTAAGGCCGGTATTTGATATTAGTAGACTTCTCTTGGCCAGAAATGCCTTTTTTGCCAGAGCGAGTCTGCTTTTCATGTCCTCCTTGCTACGTCCGTCATTGGTTATTTTACTGCCTAGGTAGCAGAATTCCTTAACTTCATTGACTTCGTGACCATCAATCCTGATGTTAAATTTCTCGCTGTTCTCATTTCTACTACTTCTCATTACCTTCGTCTTTCTCCGATTTACTCTCAAACCATACTGTGTACTCATTAGACTGTTCATTCCGTTCAGCAGATCATTTAATTCTCCTTCAATTTCACTCAGGATAGCAATGTCATCAGCGAATCGTATATTTTTTTTTGGTACCTTCATGTAGAGCTGCCGCTGATATCCTTTCACCTTGTATTTTAATTCCACTCCTGAACCTTTCTTTTATTTCCATCATTGCTTCCTCGATGTACAGATTGAAGAGTAGGGGCGAAAGGCTACAGCCTTGTCTTACACCCTTCTTAATACGAGCACTTCGTTCTTGATCGTCCACCCTTATTATTCCCTCTTGGTTGTTGTACATATTGTATATGACCCGTCTCTCCCTATAGCTTACCCCTACTTTTTTCAGAATCTCGAACAGCTTGCACCATTTTATATTGTCGAACGCTTTTTCCAGGTCGACATATCCTATGAAACTGTCTTGATTTTTGATATCAAAACTGATATCAAAGTTAAAAAAAAACCTTGGGATAAGCGTTGGTCCTTCTGCATTCTGCATTCTGGACTGCATTCGATTTCGACCTTTCAACGATGCCTGATGCATGATAACGGGTTGTGGCTCCTTGCCAAATCGCATTATGTTCACTGACCCTTTTCAAGCTGTCCTGGGATTCACCTGGGAAGAGAATGATCAGCTACCCATTTAGAGACCACTGTACTCTTACGCATGCTTAGCTAGGCACCTTAGCTAGGTGCTCCAAATAAGTGTCTCCTTAACGAAACGTTTTGCTCAAAACACTTGATGATATCAACCTTCCAGTAGCCGCAACTGGCGCAGACTTAGTTTGGATAGGATTGTGGTGCTAATTGGTTGAGGTCGTGGCAGCAAATTTTTGTCACGAAAATATGCCTTATCTCATGACAGTCCTTTAACTATAGCGGAGAATATGGTGTGTTTAGAGCTGCTGGTGTTCTACAGGGTGTGAAGTTAATTTAAAACTTAACATTTTATGCGGATTACATTAAATAACGGAAAATGCGTCCCAGTCAGCGTCCATTGCTGGGCGAATGGCTTCTTTTCCCTAAATGAAATGCTCTGACCTGAAACTGTTGACACAAACTCATTCTACCATTAACAGATTGCCTGGCCACATAATGGCGGTATTCTTCATGCTTCCTATCGAGAAATTGTGAGCAGATGACCTGTCATACAACACAAAGCACAAAGGCAACAACACTCAAATGCTTTTCTGTTTTCTATGTTGTGTTTAAAAAAAAAAGTAACTCCGCGCATGACAAATAAATCTTGATGTTGTTGCTCAAACGAAAGTTTCTCATCCATACCTGTACAGGTACGTAAGCTGGCAAGAATAACTGATGAACTACTACAATGGTTAAATGCTTCTAGAGAGGAAAAATGATGTATAAGAAAATCAACAAAGTGCTTTTAAATTTCAACAGTGTGATCTACAATCAAACTACGGAAAAAAACACTTAATCTTCAAAATCCAGAACGGTGTTCATTAACGTAAAGGCTAAGAAGGTAAGACTGTAATCTGACATCACTTGTGGCCTCGGAAATCAGTCCACGTGGGCAAGAACTGGAACAAGAAAAGACCTGAAAAACAATAATTTTAAAAAATCTGGAATTCCAGCAAACTGAGGGAAAGAATATACTATACTGCACGTATTGGTATTCATTAACCATGTAAGCATGCAAAGAAACGCGCTAAACTAATATTCAGCTGATATTCGGCGGGCACAGGTAATTAGCTTGCAACCTAAATGCACTTGGACGACTAGATTCGAGAGTACCTTCCACAGATCAAATATCGCGCAGATATCGCTACACACGCTACTGGACGTATAAAAGGAGCTATGGATTACGGCATCACTGTGACGAAAGAGAATTAGAAGAACGTACCGTACTTGGGGGTGAGGCCTTCCCAATGGAAGACATATTGATGATCATTGCGGCGTGGCTACATTATTGGAGATGGGAATTCACAAAAGATATGGAAATAAATTAGGAAGTAGACTTTATTAACCAAATGTATGGCAGGTACTGATTTAAACCGGTGAACGGTATTTTAAAAAACTGCTATGCGTGTAAGGTTACTAACACGTGAAGTAACAGAAATCATTAAAAATGAACAAAAAAGCCGAATTCCAAAGAAACACGACTTTCGCTGACTGGTGTGGCAATATTAACGCACAGCTCTGCATATGTAACAAAATAACGAAATAGGGGAACATAACCTTGAAATGAAAGTGACTACGGTACAGTACAGGTTAGACTAAATATTCCAATGCCTCGTGCTCAATAACACTTAAAGGAAAAGTTCTCACCTCGGAAGATGAGCTGGAAGCGTCTTGAGCGCACACTTGAACCTGGTACATGAAGCGTGTGGTGTCACCGCCAGACACCACACTTGCTAGGTGGTAGCCTTTAAATCAGCCGCGGTCCATTAGTATACGTCGGACCCGCGTGTCGCCACTGTCAGTAATTGCAGACCGAGCGCCACCACACGGCAGGTCTAGAGAGACGTCCTGGCACTCGCCCCAGTTGTACAGCCGACTTTGCTAGGAAAGGTTCACTGACAAATACGTTCTCATTAGCCGAGACGATAGTTAGCATAGCCTTCAGCTACGTCATTTGCTACGACCTAGCAAGGCGCCATAATCCTTTGGTATATATATTGTGATGCCTGTACCGTCAGACCAATGTTCACCAATTGTGGATTAAAGTTAAGTATTACAGCAACTGCGTCCGTTTTCTACGTTCTCATTTCCTTGTAATGTTCCAGGCCTCACGCCAGCCTGCGTGAGCTAAACGCGTGCCTTTCGGCTACCTTACAGTGGCTTGGCTGTCTGGCCAAGTCACTACAAAGCGCAAGAAGACTGACTGTGGCTGCGAAAAATTTCCTTTCTGAGCCCTACACAATAGTGACCATCCCTGGCAATATTCTGGTGTATCTCAAAGTTGGTAGTCCATTGCTAGAGAAAGCAGACCAGTACTGGGGAAGGGGTTAAACAAGAGTCTATCATGCCGCACTGTCTGAAAACTTTCCTACATTCACACATGGTAATCAGGATGGTTTTCCTACACATACTCACATGTGGGATGGCAAGGACATAGGAGTACGTGTTACTTTGCTGAATTGGAATGCAAAGGACATGTCTATTGAAAAGGCTCTCGGGGCTTCATAAACAGCACATCATTGATGAAACGGGATTTACAGCCACGTTTTAATAGCTGTTAGTTTTTCGCACGCCAGTATGGGCATTATCACTGTGAACACGTAATCTACAAAGTATACTTTAAGGTTGAGTCACTAAGGATGTCTGGTCATAGCTAAGAGAGACTTTACTCTTGCCAGGTGGAATGAATGGCTAAACAAATCCGAAGTACTGCCATAGATTAAGGAAATCTTCTCCAGAGTAAAAAAAAAAAAAAAATGGCTGCCGTCGGCCTATATTCGAACAAAGAAACAAATCTAACTTCAATTGCATGACAAAAAATTCGAGTGTAATGAGCATAGTTGCCTGGAAAAGTTTCACCGCCAAAGTTAAAATCGAAGTATCCTCGACGTCCATGATGTTTCATCACACTGACCGTGAGTGTGAATTCTGCATTTGAAATTACAGGTGTGAGAATCTTATGTCCGTTGATGCTCCGTCAAGTGTGAACCGACCGTAACACGTCTTATCGTTTTATCGTGTACGATTAGCAGCGGTAGTCACATAGCACACCATCGGTCGAAAGTCTTTATCGTCGCCACGAAATGCTTTGGGTCGGACTACTGGCGCTGATCTCTTTTTTGTGGAATGTAAAAAGCTCGTTCATACACATGTTGTGGTTGGATTACTGCTTCCAAATGAACAAAATTCCTGTGTATTCTATACTCAGTTGTAAACAAAACGCACACAGCTGGGAATAAATCTTCAGAAGCATAACTGAAAAAAATGTTCAGATGGCTCTGAGCATTATGGGACTTAACTTCTGTGGTCATCAGTCCCCTACAACTTAGAACTAATTAAACCTAACTAACCTAAGGACATCACACACATCCATGCCCGAGGCAGGATTCGAACCTGTGACCGTAGCGGTCGCGCGGTTCCAGACTGTAGCGCCTAGAACCGCTCGGCCTCTCTGGCCGGCGCATAACTGAACCACACAGAGCAAACACAGAGGCTATGTTAATCTATTTCTGTCCTTAAATAATGGCTTTTCTACTTTTGATCAGTGAAATTCCATAATCCACATTGTATTTTAGAAATAAAACCTAGTGTCCTAAGTTGTTGCACTATTGCTTAAACGAACCCTTCTTATCCCTGACAGTATAATAAACGGACGAGGCTAACTGGTGAACAGCAACAATGCTTATACGACTGTAGGAAGGAAAAATAACGTATGACTGAATCAGACAGTGGACTTTCACATTTCAGCAGAAAACGTCAGCATCCCAATCACATGACAGCTTCAGAGTCCGTTATTGAAGTCACATGAGAGCGACAGCTTCGCTGCCTGTTCCCTCACGTGAGGACATTCTTGCTGCGTCATGCCTACACAGCCGTCCCTTTAGCAGGCAGAGGCAATTTATAAACCCACACACAGCTATCTGGGCGAGGTCACTTCGGCTCCATTCAGCAGTCACGATCATAGGCTAAAGGCATACGAAAGGATATCCAGGCAAAATGAAAGTAAGTTGGCGGCATTGCTTGCAAAAATTGGTGTGATGAGACGGGCTTTGAGTATATCGACATGATGGAAATGAGCGCTAAACCTACGAATGAATGTGTGTTAGATCTCGAGGAACGCAAGTTATAAAATACGAAACAAAGGTGAAGCTCAAAAAATGGTTCAAATTGCTCTAAGCACTATGGGACTTCTGAGGTCATCAGTCCCCTAGACTTAGAACTACTTAAACCTAACTAACCTAAGGACATCACACACATCCATGCCCGAGGCAGGATTCGAAGCTGCGGCCGCAGCAGCAGCGCGGTTCCGAACTGAAGCGTCTAGAACCGCTCGGTCACAGCGGCCGGCAAACGTGAAGCGAAACGAGAGAGATATGAGGGAGAAGTTGCCAGAAAATATAGGGGAAACATTTCCTGCGTTTTTATCTTACAGTAGAATGCAGCAAATGTGTTAGAAAGCGAGACAAAAGAAAACAAGAACAGAGGGAGTAGCGCTTTGCTTATTCGGCTGAATAGCATAGTGAGGACTACTGAGTACCTCGTAAAACACCTCTTGGCTGTACTGACAGAATGTGTTTCAAGTCAAGTACGAGGAAGCTATTAACGAACACGTGGCACGCACCAGCGTATGGTGTCAGTAGAGAGAGTGCTGTTCATGGCAAGATAGAACTCGTATTACCGCGCTACTGCCTCTAAGACAATACCACAGCACGCGTATAACGTGCAAAGCACTGCATCCGTGTTCAAAAGGAGACATACCATAGACAATGTGATTTATCAACGTCTGTAATGCCTTAGGAGTCACACACGGACTGACTGTCTGCTAAGTGAGCGCACTGACCTGAGGACTGAGGGCTTTTAAAGAAATGGGGACATCTTAAACTGTATGCAATGATTTTACTAGATCGAAAGTGTCTGTAAAATCCAGTCAAAATTTTCACTGCAAATCCACCTCATAAAAATGTGTGTATATGTGTTGCACATCTCTTCCTGAGCCACTAGACCGATTTCAACCAAATTTGGTACACATATCACCTACCGTCTGGAAAGAATAGCTGTGTGGTAAGACCCACACACCTACTAAATAGAGTGGGAATGAAAATGAAGTATTGCTCACGACGCGCGACAACCCACACATTTATTCATCCATTATTTCAGAATGAGAACATTTAGTGACTTGCAACAAACCTTACAGAAAATTTCCAACCTTTACGAAACTTTTTCTCGCTCACTACCCCCACAAAACGATGAAAGGAACAGAGTTTATCACTTTCTGCACTTTCGCTGTTCATAGAATAAGACTGCCGCAAAAGGTATGACTTTTTAATATATTACTCTTTAATACCAGCTGCATTCGCGACACATTTTGCAGAAAGTATTCACATACACCATTGAATGCACCTGCAAAGTTGTATCATTGTAGGGGACATAGCTCAGGAACTGTGACGTCATAGACAATGGAATGCGTGAAAAAGCTGGCGCGTCGTGAATGACTTTTAAATTTATTACTTCTTTCGTACTAATCCTATTCCCAACACATTTTGCAGACAGTATTTACATATGACGTTGAACGTATTTACAAAATTATATTATTCTACGACACATAGTTCAGAAGATATGGCGTCATAAACACTGAGCTGCGTCAAAATGAAACTGCAGGGCGAAATTCGCTGGAGATGCGTGAGAACTACGTGTACAAATATGCGTGACGTACGTTAAATATATATGACAAATGCTTGACGCGGGTGAAGCGATGGATAAAAAGGTTTTCCTAAAAGCCTGGACCGATTTCAACGAAACTTGGTATACACGCTATTTGTTATCTGGAAAGAAAAGTGGGAGGAGGGGCTGTGGTTGTCGGGGGTAGGGAGAACTAGCAACCTCCTGTTGGGATAGGGAGTAACGTGAGAGAGAAGACGGAAGCGGAGATAGAAACGGGAAAGTAAGAGATGGGTGGTGGGAGGATTAGGGGGAAATGGACAGCAAGTGAAGAGGAGGAGATGGACATAGAAAGGAAAGAGAAGTAGACGGAGAGAGAAATAGAGGAGGAAAATTTGGAGACAGACGTGGGAAGGAGGAGATGGGAAGAGGAGGAGGAGGAGATTAGTGTTTAACGTTCCGTCTACAACGAGGTCATTAGAGACGAAGCAAAAGCTCGAATTTGAGAAGGGTGGGGAAGGAAATCGGCCGTGGCATTTCAGATGAACCATCCCAGCATTTGCCCGAAGCGATTTAGGGCAATGACGGAAAACCTAAATCTGGATGACAGGGCGCGGGTTTGGAACGTCGTCCTCCCAAATGCGAATCCAGTGTGCCACCCGCTACACTACCTCACTCGGTAGAAGAAGGAAGAGGAGATGAACAGATGTAAAGGAAAGAGGAGGAGATGAAGACAGGGGAAAGGAGCTTATGGACAGAGAGGACAGGAGCGGATGGGATGAGACAGGGAGAGGAAGAGAGGGATGCAGAGGGGAGGTGAAGAACACCGGGTACAAAGCTAGTTGGTAATAAAGTGACGTTAATCATTTGCGGGTGGAATGAAACTGTCTTGAGTCGTGGCAACCGTAAGAATCGAACAAAGAAAAATATAGATTACGGAAACAAGAGAAGCACGTTCAAGACATAAACTCGCACGAGCCGACTATAACGTCCACATACATCTACAACAAGACAGGTTTCAGGAAGTAAACGCTTGTTTTCGTCACTGGCAGCTGTCACTTTCAAATTACCCACGCTGCCTGAAGCTCCCATCATCGATAAATAAGCCGCGTTCTGATTGGCCACAGCATTGACTCCTAATGGCGGACGCTACACATCACGCGTATTTTATACAGTACAACACCAAGATAGGTAAATTTTATGGTGAGTAAAATGACTAACAAAACCATGTAAGGACACGGCCCCCGAAAGAGGCAAGGAAACACATCTGCTGACAAACAACAGTTTCGAATTAATATATTTTGAAATAAAATTGTGTATAGTGACTAGAACGGAAATTTGAAGATAATGTATAGCGCGGACATTCAACTCAGTCAATTTTAAAGCACGTTTACTACAAAATGATTATTCGTTAAATCCTATATGACAGAGATACATTCCAAAAGGGAAGTGTAACTGTTCGCAAAAATTTGATGCAGGATGTTTTTAAAGCCACTTATCTTTGCGTGTTGAACAGTATTTTCTAACGTTGTCTGCAGCTAGATGGTACTTGCGACGGCGTAATATTCCCAAAATTATTCAGTTACGGCCATTACATTCCTCGTGATGTGAGTTTACAGATATGCTTTCGCTGGCTGGAAGCAACCATTATAGTCGTCCATTTATCTTCTTACTTGTAAAACTCAACGTTTGCACCACATGAAATTGTTAACTTGGTCACCCTCGCACTTTCTGTGCATCCACAGCCACACTAAGATGCAGAAAATTATGTGGAAGTCACCAGTTGACTTCTTCGCGTTGTCTGAAAAGCGATCTAAGTTAATCAACAACAATCACGTCTCTGGCCACACACTCATTTGTCACGGTGCATACCGTCCGACCGTCGATTATCGATATTTTCCTGGGCGCCTTCTCCGCCCTGCGCTTTTACGTGCACAATATTACATTTTTTGCTGTAAGTATTATAAAGATTTACGACGAAAGGAAATGCCACGCACCAGAGAATAAATATGTTAATAATAACAAATAGTTGTGTACCAGAAACCAAGCTGACACTAATTAGCAACATAAAAATACGTAACACAATGTAAAAAGAGAAAGAAAGAAAGAAAGAAAGAAGAAAAGAAGTAGCCAGTACGAGTAACGTGCCCACAGGTTCTGCTTAGAGATGGGTCGAACTCGTTCATTCCCGTGAACTACTTCATTCATTTCACTCTTTGCAGTGAAGCGTTCAAATGAAGTAGTTCATTCATGAAGTACGGAAGCCTGGCGAAGTAGCCCAGTTCGCCGCTCAGCCGCGGCTACGCTCGCTTCGCCTCGCTCGTACAATAAATGCTTCATAATTTTAACAACAGATGGCCGAACTATGCAGTAACGTGCACGCAACGTTTTACACTCTTACAGTGTCTGAGTTAAATAGAGCATGGTCGAAGGGAACAAAGAAAAGATAAACAGAGAAGCCTGTCACATATAAAGAAGGTATTACATTTTACCTTGCTCGACATTTTCTCATGAAGCGCCCAAAAAAGTCTTTATCTGCCAAATGAAACACTATTTGTTGTATTCATGGACTGAAAACTAGGGCTACCAACGAAATGCAGTCCAATTTTATGTTCCTTTTAAAACTTAATCCAAAATTGAATGAGTATGTTTACCACTGTCACAAAGTCTATATACCGACCGGTACGTTAAGTATTCATACAGAAGTTTTTCTGTAGATTTTATTTTTGATGAGAATAATAACCCTCCTTCAAAACTGTCACCTGTAGTCATTGGTACGATTTCAAGTAAAATCCCTCTTTCAGTGTTATTAACAACCTTTTATTTTCATGTTGGCTGTGTGTGCTCACACAGCCAGCCTCTTCATTTGTATCTTTAATATTCATTTGTCTGCAAGCGCTGCCAACGGTAGGTTACCCGTAGACGCGAAGTTTAACTGCACAAATAGTCACGGGTAATGATGTCAGCACTGCAGGAAGCAGCTGACGCTGCTTTCCCCTCGCCCCTCACCGCCCCAACCCTCGTAAACCTATCGTTCCCCACAAACACCGTGCGATTCGTCGACAGGCAGTAGAGGGAGGACTTCAGGTTGACTGAAGTGAAGGGAGGGTGAGTGACGTAGCGCCAATGTAGTGGGAGAGGGAAAGGGGAAGAGAGTGAGTGAACTAGAAAAAAGTGTGGAGTGTGCTGTCTGTGAAGAGTTTGAAGTACCAGTTCATTGAAATTGAGTGGTTAGTTCACACTTCACTGGAGTGAAGCGTTCATTTGAACGACTCATTCACGAGCTCCCCATCACTAGTTCTGCTGACACGCGATCAGAGCGTGATCTGGTAGGGCTATTGCCTGCCAGAACTTTTTTTGGAAGCACTCGGTCATCAGTTGAAATCCCCGTGAGCCTAGCTCTGTGGAGGTGAAGGCTCTGTTCTGCCGTAGAGGAGCTGAATTCATGATTACTCTGCAATTCACTATGAAGTGCTTGGCAGAGGGTTCATCGAACCACTTTATTTTTCTACTGTTCCACTCTCGAACGGCAGTTCTAAATACTGTTATTTTATCATGATGATCGTTTCGGTCTATGTAGGTAGGCTCTAACAGAATATTTTCTCAATTCGAGGAGAAATTTTAGTGAATGAAATTTCACGAGAAGATCGTGCCGTAATGAAAGCCGCCTTTGTTTTAATTATTGTCGCCCCAATTAACGTATCATGTGCGTAGCAGTCTCTCCACTATTTCGCGATAAGTCAAAACGAGTTGCACCTCTCTGAACTTGTTCGATACCCTCCGTCAGTCCCATCTGATGTGGATCCCACACCGGACAGCAACACTTCAGATGAGGGCTGACAAGCGTGGTGTAAGTAGTCTCATTAGTTGATCTATTGCACTTTCTATGTGTCCTGTAAACGAATCGCAGTCTTTGGTTTCCTTTTCACGCAACTTTACCTATGCGGTCATTCCAATTTAAGTTATTCGTAACTGTAATCCCCGAGTATTTATTTGGATTTATAGCCCTCAGAATTGTGCGATTTATCGTGTAACCGATATTTAGCGGATTTTCTTTAGTACTCTTGTGGATGACTTCACACTTTTCATTATTTAGAGTCAACTACCACTTTCTGCACCATACAAATATCTTGTCTAAATCATTTAGTAGTTTGTTTTGCTGACGATTTTACAACGCGTTAAATGACAGCATCATCTGCAAACAATCCAAGAGGACCGCTCAGGTTTTCTCCTATGTCTTTTATGTAGATAAGGAACAGCAGAGAGCCTTGTGGGACGCGATATATCACATATGTTTTACTGCAAGAGTTTCCGTCATTTACTACGAACTGTGACCCTTCTGACAGAAACTCGTGAATCCAGTCGCACAACTGAGACATTCACCACAGGCACGCTGTTTGATTAGAAGTCGATTGTGAGGAACAATATCAAAAGCCTTCTGGAAATCTAAAAATATGGAATCAATTTGACGACCCCTGTCGATAGTACTCATTACTTCATGAGAATAAGGTGCTAGTTGTATTATGTAAGTACGATAGTTTCCGAATACGTGCTAACTATCTGTCAACATCGTTTTCTTGGAGGTAAGTCATAACGTTCGTACACATGTCTCAAAACACTACTGCATATCGACGTTAGTGATATTGGTCTGTAATTCAGCGGATTAGCCCTATTTCCTTTCTTAGTTATTGGTGTGACATGTGCAATTTTCCAGTCTTTAGGTGCGGATCTTTCGACGAGCGAGCGGTTGTGTAAGATAGCTAAGTAGAGAGCTATTGTATCTGCATAACCTGAAAGGAACCTAAATGGTTCACAATATGGACCGGAGGCTTTGCTTTATTAAGTGACTTAATGGGATAAAATAGGGCTATCAGAAAAGCTACGAAAAACCACGACCAAATAAATTTAAAATCGGGGATTATGTTTTATGACAAGGATACAGGGCAGGGAAGAAATTCAAGTGTAGGCTTCATTTTAAACAAGAAAACTGAAAAAAAGATATTGAAAAACTCTCAGACAGAACAGCAAGGCTTATTTCAAAAGGGTTCGACCGACAGCCCAGCTATTCGTATTTATGCATAAACTTTTAGTTCAAAAGTAGGATAAGAACCAAGGAACCCTCTTCAGTAGAGAATTAAGAACAAAAATAACAGAAAATGGTCGTTGGTAGAAAGTGCGAACAGAAACTTATTGATCCTAAACATATTTTCAGACCAATATAAAAATTTTAACTGATTCAGCTTGGTGAAACATATATTGTGTTGTGTCGGTAGCTGGGCCGACACCGTGAAGTTTAGATGGCTGAAAATGCAATCTACACTAACGCTGTAGCCGATAGGGCACGCACGGCTAAAGCAGACGGGCGTGAAGTCTGGAACATGAGAACTTATAAATGAATAAGAAGAAAAGTATGTAGATGCTTATTACTTATCTTTTAATTAGTCCTTGGAATACATCTCTCTTGAATACTCGTAAGCTATAGGCACTGATACAAATGGCGCCTTGCTAGTTCGTAGCCATTAACTTAGCTGATGGCTATTCTGTCTCTCGGCTAATGAGAGAGAAAGGCTTCGTACATCTGGTCGGTAGCTAGGTTCTCGTACAACTGGGCGGTAGCTAGGTTCTCGTACAACTGGGCGGTAGCTAGGTTCTCGTACAACTGGGGCCGAGTCCACTCTCGTATCACGAGACCTGCCTTGGTGGTGGCGCTAGGTCTGCGATCACAGTGGCGACACGCGGGTCCGACATGTACTACATGGACCGCGGCCGATTTAAGCTACCACCTAGCAAGTGTGGTGTCTGGCGGTGACACCACATTCCTCCCCCGCAAATCGGCGAACGGTCGTGTGATAAGGCTTCCGCCCGCCGTGGGGAGGACCACATGTTGACGTATGCGATGAGGTGGGGAGCCTAACAACAGGCGAGGCTGTGCCACCCGCACCCGGCCATACGGTCCGAGGGGAGCTAGGAAACGCCTGAAAAACTAGTCCAGGGTGCACGTCAACATGCGGTGTATGCGCCCATAAAGAGACAGGAGTGACCGAAGGATCAACCTCCATTGCGTCGGGGTAGCCGACGCGCGATGACGTCATGTGGTCCGGAGCGGGCGGGAGTTCCATGGCGGAGGACAGCTGGTCACGGGAAGCGATCGGCGGCGCGTGACCCTGGGAGGCGCGTGGCGGCGGCAACGAAGCGTCGAATGCGGGCGGCGCCGGCGGGAGAACAAGCGGCGGCGGCGGCGGCTGCTGCTGCTGCGGCGGCGGCGGCGGCGCGTCGCCATGGGGCAAAATGGAAGGCATCGTCGGTAACACCTGGGGATGAGGCGAGCCAGTAGATGGGTCCCCAGGGCGCTGACCGGACGGCACCGTCGCTGAAAGCAGACGGGGAGCGGCAGAACCCGAGCGACGACAGAGGCGCAGCTGATTGAGATGCCGACGCACCTCACCAGAGGCCCCCAAAACCAAATACATCGCGCGGCCGAGGCAGCGAAGAATGCGCCCTGCGAGCCAACGCCGTGAACCTCGATAGTTGCGATAAAATACAACGTCGCCTGGAGCAAAAGCAGGAGTCTGCCGCTGCACAGGAACCTGATGCGGCGGATGCAGCAAAGACATCAAGGTGCGATGAGGACGACCGTGGAGCAACTCCGCCGGCGAGCGACCATCTCGGGGCTGAGAGCGATACGAAGACAAAAAGAGCAACAATGCGTCCTCCCGAGAATGCGACTCTTTCAATTTCAACATCTGTGACTTGAAAGTCCGGACCAATCGTTCAGCGGCACCGTTGGACTGAGGCGAAAACGGCGCGGATGTCAGATGTTGAATACCATTGGCCTGGCAGAATGACTGAAATTCTGCGGACATGAATTGTGGGCCATTGTCGGAAACAATAGTCTGCGGAAGACCTTCAATGCAAAAGATAGCAGACAACGCTTGGATGGTGGCGGAGGACGTCGTGGAAGACATCCGGACAACAAAAGGAAAATTACTGAAGGCATCGACCAGAACCAACCATCGAGCATTCCAGAATGGACCAGCAAAATCAATGTGCAAGCGTTGCCAAGGGGAAGTGGCTTTTGGCCACGCAAAGACTTTCCGCGGCGGTGCGGACTGTTGTGCGGCACACGCCGGGCACGAAGAACACATATTCGTAATCGCAGCATCGATTCCGAACCAAGTACAGTGCTGACTAGCAAGTTGTTTCGTTCGCACTATACCCCAATGTCCTTGGTGAAGAAGCCGTAAACAGAGGACTGTAACGAACGTGGGACCACGACTCTGGACTGATCATTATCAGAACGCAACAACAAAACACCACGTCGAACAAAAAGTCTCTCCTTGTGAGCAAAAAATCGGCGAACCAACGGATCCTCGATCCGAGACTGTGACAAAGGCCATTGCGTAGCAACAAAACGTAAAACAGTAGCAAGGACAGGGTCAGCAGCTGTGGCTGTAGCGACACGACGAAAATCAATCGGAAACGATTCGACCACTTCATCGGTTTCCGAATCAATGAACATGCAAGCAAGTTCGGAAGAATCGAACGCTTTATCCTCAGCAACAGGCGAACGGGACAACGCATCGGCGTTTCCGTGCTTAGCAGTGGACCGATACAAGATATCGTAGCGGTACTGCGAGAGGAAAATAGACCAGCGAATGAATTTCTGCGCTGTACGTGGAGGTACCGGCTTGGTCGGATGAAAAAGCGATGTCAAAGGTTTGTGGTCTGTGATGATGGTAAAGTGACGACCATACAAGAAATCATGGAACTTAGTAACACCAAACACGAGAGCCAAAGCTTCTTTCTCTATCTGTGAATAATTTCTTTGCGCAGACGAGAGCAATTTGGACGCAAAGGCAATAGGGCGATCATGGGAGCCAACTTTGTGCGCAAGCACAGCACCGATCCCGAAATCCGATGCATCTACCATCAACAAAAGGGGTTTCCGGGGATCGAATGGCGTAAGGCAAGTATTAGAAAGCAACGCCGATTTCAACTGGCGAAAGGCGCGTTCGCATTCCGTCGTCCAGAGAAACGGAACACCTTTACGGCGTAAGCGATGAAGCGGAGCTGAAATAGAAGAGGCATTGCGCAGAAAGCGATGATAATAATTAATTTTACCCAACACACTCTGTAGCTGTTTCACATTTTGAGGGGAAGGCAATTCTTGTATGGCACGGAGGTGCTCTGGACTCGGATGTATGCCTTGGGCATTAATGACATGTCCCAGGTATGGTAAGTCACGAGCAAAAAACACACATTTGTCCTTCCTCAAGCGAAGACCATTTTGCCGCAAGACCTGAAATAATGTTCGTAAGTTCGCAAGATGATCTTCTTCTGTCTGTCCGGAGATCACTATATCGTCCAGATAGTTTGCTGCAGTAGGGACCGACGCACAAATAGTTTGTAAATATTGCTGAAACAAGGCAGGGGCGGATGCACACCCGAATGGCAGTCTTTTGAAGCGGTACAATCCAAGATGCGTGTTAACCACCAATACGCGCTGGGATGCGTCGTCCACCGGTATTTGCAAGTACGCATCGGCTAGGTCCAACTTTGAAAAATATTTTCCCGGGCACAGTTGAGCAAAAAGATCTTCCGGGCGGGGCAAAGGAAAAGTAGCAGTCACTAGCTGTGGATTCACTGTGGCCTTGAAGTCCACGCAAAGTCTCAATTTTCCGGAAGGTTTTGGCAAAATTACTAAGGGTGAAGCCCAGAGAGAAGCTTGCACACGTTCAATTACACCCTGTGATTCGAGATCGTGTAACGTTCTTGCGACCTCATCACGCAATGCGTGGGGAACATTGCGCGCCCTGAAAAATTTCGGTTGCGCGTTGACCTTCAGTTCTAAATGTGCTTCATAGTTTTTAGCGCAACCTAAGCCCGGTGCAAAAATGTCTGCAAATTCGTCACACAGCCGAGAAACACTGTCTGTAGGCACAGTCTGATTCACTGATAGGACCTGATTTACAATAGACATGTTAAACAACTTAAACAAGTCTAGCCCAAACAAGTTCACTGCGGAAGAAGAACGAAGAACGTAAAATGACACAAGTTTTGTTTGTCCCTTGTATGTTGCAAGAAGGCTGCACTGCCCTAACACAGGAATTGTCTGTCCGGAATATGTAGTTAGCTTAACATTTGCGGAACGCAACGGAGGTTTGCCCAGTTGTTTGTACGTGTCATGATTGAGCAATGAAACTGCAGCTCCGGTATCGAGCTGGAATGGTATCACTTTGCCTTCAAAGTCTAAGTCCACAAAAAGTTTATTGTCCTGCTGACGACAAGAGCGACTGTTTTGTGCAATTGGAACAGACACTGGTACAGAATCACTTGCTAATTGACGTGATTTCCGGCGACGTCGACGCACAGTTTTTGTGGGACGATCACAGTTACTGTTAGAGAAAGTGTCACTGGACGAAGCGGAATTAACGACATGAATGTCCATAGGCGAAGGTCCACGAGCCTGAGTGTCCTGGGTTCGATTCCGGCGCGAAGCAAAGGGCCTGGAATGATTGTGATTGTCTGATCTGAGCTTTTTCTGGCAAACACTTTGAACATGTCCTTTCTTATTGCAGAAAAAGCAAATAGCTTGGCGTGACGGGCAATGTTCACGCGAATGTCTAGTAGCACACCGCGGGCATGATTTCACTGCATTTGTGTGCTGGCGCGGCACACCTGGCATAGCACGCGGCGGTCGCTGTGTCGACGTGCGCAAGGCCCGGTTACCGGGCCGCGCAGCGTGTCCAGCGGGCCGGTTAATGTTACACACGGCTGGCGAAGTTTCAAAAGATTCCTGAGCACAGTCAAGTGTGTCCTGTCTATCCAATATGTCTATCACTTGTTGAAGGGAGGGATTAACTAGTTTCAAAATTTGCTCCCGTATGCGAACATCAGAAACGTTCTGTGCAATTGCATCACGCACCATTGTATCTGAATAAGAAAGACCACAGTCACATTCAAAGGCACAGTCCCTAGTAAGTCCTTGCAATGTTGCTACCCACTCCCTATTAGTTTGACCGGCCGTACGTTTTGTACGAAAAAACGTATACCGTTTTGCAACCACATTAACTGTTTCTTTGAAATAGGCATCTAATGCAGACAAAATTTCCTCGTAGGACAGAGTTGCTACGTCGCGTCGGGGAAACAATTTCACTATCACACGGTATGTGGACACACCGACACAAGAAAGCAAAAACGGCTGCCGCTCATTACCTTGAATTCTGTAGGCAGCAAGGTGGAAGTGGAACTGGCGAGACCACTCTTGCCACGTCTCATCGGCTGCCACGTATGGTCGAAAGGGAGGTGCAACAGCGTTGAGTGGCAGCGGTAGCGAAGAAGCGGCGGCGGCCGCATCGGTGTGCAGCGCACGTTGACCCTGGACGAGCTGTCCAAGGGCATCCAGTAACGCCTGCGTCTGCTGATTCTGCAAGCGATAAAATTCGGACAGTACATCTGGAGAATGTGGCGAAGCCATGACACAATTAAATGTAAGCAATCAGAACACTTTAAATCGTCGCCAATGTTGTAAACTAATTAATACAAACTCTTTTGCTCGTCGCCAATAAATGTTGTGTCGGTAGCTGGGCCGACACCGTGAAGTTTAGATGGCTGAAAATGCAATCTACACTAACGCTGTAGCCGATAGGGCACGCACGGCTAAAGCAGACGGGCGTGAAGTCTGGAACATGAGAACTTATAAATGAATAAGAAGAAAAGTATGTAGATGCTTATTACTTATCTTTTAATTAGTCCTTGGAATACATCTCTCTTGAATACTCGTAAGCTATAGGCACTGATACAAATGGCGCCTTGCTAGTTCGTAGCCATTAACTTAGCTGATGGCTATTCTGTCTCTCGGCTAATGAGAGAGAAAGGCTTCGTACATCTGGTCGGTAGCTAGGTTCTCGTACAACTGGGCGGTAGCTAGGTTCTCGTACAACTGGGCGGTAGCTAGGTTCTCGTACAACTGGGGCCGAGTCCACTCTCGTATCACGAGACCTGCCTTGGTGGTGGCGCTAGGTCTGCGATCACAGTGGCGACACGCGGGTCCGACATGTACTACATGGACCGCGGCCGATTTAAGCTACCACCTAGCAAGTGTGGTGTCTGGCGGTGACACCACATATTGTATTAACTAAACGAAATACTTTTTTAGCTTTGTTTCACAAACTTTATTATTACTGCACTACTAAGGTCCCGGGTTATAAACCCATTTCTTAAATTCACCCAATAGATGGGAAACAAGTGAAGATAAACATGTAAACTTTTTAAATCTTTCCATTCTTGACTTAAACTGTTGAAGTTATCTCTGTTGACAGTTTTGGTAAATTACATATTGATTTGCAAAATTCATTAGGACAGCTTTCACGAAGCTCATTAGTACAATATTTACGATAGCTATAACTTAACGTGCATTGGACTAGAGCTTTGCGCAGGAATAGGATGTTTTGTTGTGTCATTGAGGGCACCTTCAGTCACACAACAAAAAATTCCATTTCTGCGCATAGCTCTAGTCCAACGTACGTTTAGTTACATTAGGGATGGTTGGGGGAGGAGACAAGACAGCGAAGTCATCGGTCTCATTGGATTGGGGAAGGACGGGGAAGGTAGTCGGCTGTGCCCTTTCAAAGGAACCATCCCGGCATTCGCCTGGAGCAATTTAGGGAAATCACGGAAAAACTAAATCAGGATGCCCGGACGTGGGTTTGGACCGTCGTCTTCCCGAACGCGAGTCCAGTGTGCTAACCACTTCACCACCTCGCTCGGTAGTTAAATTAGGGCTTGTACGAAGGCACAGGGTCAGTTTTTTTTTCTCTCTCCCCATTTGCGAGTAAAAAAAGAAGAGGAATGACTCTCCGCCATGCATCGTACGATGGCTTGTGGCGTATCTGTACAGACTCAGATGTACACTACTGACCATTAAAAATGCTACACCATGAAGATTACGTGCTACAGACGCGAAATTTAACCGACAGGAAGAAGATGCTGTGATATGCAAATGATTAGCTTCTCAGAGCATTCACACAAGGTTGGCGCGGGTGGCGACACCTACAACGTGTTGACATGATGAAAGTTTCCAACCGATTTCTCATACACAAACAGCAGTTGACCGGCGTTGCCTGGTGAAACGTTGTTGTGATGCCTCGTGTAAGAGGGAGAAATGCGCAACATCACGTTTCCGACTTTGATAAAGGTCGGATTGTAGCCTATCGCGATTGCGGTTTATCGTATCGCGACGTTACTGCTCGCGTTGGCCGAGATCCAACGACTGTTAGCAGAATACGGAATCGGTGGGTTCGGGAGGGTAATACGGAACGCCGTGCTGGATCCCAACGGCCTCGTATCACTAGCAGTCGAGATGACAGGTATCTTATCCGCATGGCTGTAACGGATCGTGCAGCCACGTCTCGATCCCTGAGTCAACAGATGGGGACGTTTGCAAGACAACAACCATCTGCAGGAACAGTTCGACGACGTTTGCAGCAGCATGGACTATCAGCTCGGAGACCACGGCTGCGGTTACCCTTGACGCTGCATCACAGACAGGAGCGCCTGCGATGGTGTACTCGACGACGAAACTGGGTCCACGAATGGCAGAACGTCATTTTTTCAGATGAATCCAGGGGTTCTGTTTACAGCATCATGATGGTCGCATCCGTGTTTGGCGACATCGCGGTGAACGCACATTGGAAGCGTGTATTCGTCATCGGCATACTGGCGTATCGCCCGGCGTGATGGTATGGGGTGCCATTGGTTACACGTCTCGGTCACTTCTTATTCGCATTGACGGCACATTGAACAGTGGACGTTACATTTCAGATGTGTTACGATCCGTGGCTCTACCCTTCGTTCGACCCCTGCGAAACATTACATTTCAGAAAGATAATGCACGACCGCATGTTGCAGGTCCTGTACGGGCCTTTCTGGATACAGACAATGTTCGACTGCTGCCCTGACCAGCACATTCTGCAGATCTCTTACCAACTGAAAACGTCTGGTCAATGGTGGCCGAGCAACTGGCTCGTCACAATACGCCAGTCACTACTCTTGATAAACCGTGGTATCGTGTTGAAGCTGCATGGGCAGCTGTAGCTGTACACGCCATCCAAGCTCTGTTTGACTCAATGCCCAGGTGTATCAAGGCCGTTATTACGGCCAGAGGTGGTTGTTCTGGGTACTGATTTCTCAGGATCTATGCACCCAAATTGCGTGAAAATGTAATCACATGTCAGTTCTAGTATAATATATTTGTCCAATGAATACCCGTTTATCATCTGCATTTCTTCTTGGTGTACCAATTTTAATGGCCAGTAGTGTAGATCATCAGCTATGTTCATCCATGTTGCTCATGCACTTTTTGCTACTATAGTCCTCTCACCTCCCATTAGCCATGTTTTGGAATCCATTGCCTGGCTACATGTCCAGCACCCCGAAACAATGCTTTCCATAAGAACCACAGAAAAAGTTTACCAACTCGATATGACTCGTCGGCTTGCAACGGCAGGCTTTCCTTCCATCCACAAAAGCCCAATGCTTTGAAAGTGTAAGATTATTCGTGACGAAAGAATCTTTGTGCTTGGCTGTTAAGGCAGTGCCAGCGTACCAACATTATCTTTTCTTCCCTATGCCGTCGTGTTTACGGACGAGGCTATTTCCTTGGCAGGATGAAATCACCATCAACGGCGTGCGTGCCAGTTTTCCCGTAGCATTCAATCGGCTATCAGGAAACAGTCTGGGCAGAAGTCGTTGGTGGCAACTTGACTGAGTGTCCTAATTCATAGGTACGAGTATAACTGACATAACTGAATAAAACTACCTGGGTTTTTAAGTCACGTCAGTTCGAATAAAATTCTCTAGCTTTCGATGACTATCTCCGCTATTGTCGTCAGAATAAAAACCAGTGGCTGTTGGGGCTGTTTTTCTTCTGCCAGCTGACAAAAAAAAAAAGCTCTACAGCCAAAGACTGGATACACTGTATTTAAAAGATCTTTAAAATATATAAAAGGTGACAATAACATATGATTTTGTAAAAAAGGTTTGTGGTCGATATTTACTACTTTTACACAAAAGCAAGTGACAATGAACGAGGGTTCTTATGAAAGACACATAGATGGAAAATACTGATGGTTTTTAGAACTCGTTTGACGATTTTATACGACAGTTAATTCTGGTACAAGAAAGACCTACCACGATGAAGGTGCAACGATGACTATGGCCGTGTGGCCTTGTAGAACTGTAGGTAGCGACGTGAAGACAGCAAGGTGGAAGAAGAGGGAGGGGCAAAAAGGGGGGGATGGCGTGGTGTGAGGTGGAGCGTTGTGATTAGGGTTGGAAAGAGTGGTACATCTCGGGAGTGGGAGTTGGTTAGTATTCCGGAGGGAGAGGATGAACAAGGAGTGGAGATGCACAGAATATGGACTATGGATGTAGTGGTGCACCAGGGTGCGTAGATTTGTTATTAGTGGGTGAGAAATTGGGTGCTGGGACTAGGTTTTGTGATTAAGTCATATGATCTGAAGGTGCTCTAGGAAGAGGCGAAGGTGTGCTAAATGGATGAGTTGGTACAAGATGCGAGTTGTGGAAGGTATGCGCAAGTGGTAGGTGCCGTGGAGTGCGAGTCTTACCAGCAATTCAAGGCACTTGTAGAATTTAGGGGAGGCAGGGATCCATTGAACGCTGGCCTAGGTTAGGATGGGGTGGACGAGGGATTTATAAGTGAGGATTGTTCCGGCGTAACGTCAAGCGCCGGAACGTCGGCATGGAACCTAACCATAGAGAAGGCTGTGAGACGACGTCAGCCAATAGTAACGCTGACTAGGACCGCACCACCACAGGAGCGGCCTCCATCCAAAGAGAATATAAGCCCCGCTCTAGAGTAAGAGTTGTGACCCAAACGAGTTAGTCGTGACTTATGTTTCGCTTCCATGGAAATTGTATATTTCGAATGGCACTGATTATTTGCATGTCGCCAATTGCTTCGCTGTAGCAACGGAAGTCAAGTATTGTCAATTCAATTACTGTAATGAACTCCATTAATATGATTTGCTTGTGTGTTGTCCAGCTATCCGAGAAAACAGCTTCCTAGGCACCCTATAAGAGACGAGTGGGCAGGGTCCCACAAGGATAATGGTAGAAGGAGGTATTCCATCTTAGTTCTCTGTAGAGAGTTAATCGTAAATTCTTTAGCATGTTAGTCAGAGGCATCTGTCGGTTGTGGATCGGGAGATGGAAATCTAGATTACGGAAATACAGAGGTTTAAAAGATACAGCAGGCGTGACTTGAAGAGCAGTCCAGAATTCCACACGCGGTCGAACGCTTTTTGGATATCAAGAGGGACAAATATGGCGGACATTCGTTTATTCAGTTGATGGGACATTAGGTGAATAAGGTAAAGAACTCGGTGGTCGGTGGAAGAGTTGGGACGAAAGCCACGGTGGGTGCTAAGAAATGGTAGGTAGGTGGGTTGCAAGGTGCTGGTGGACTCGTTGGGTATGAAAGGCTTTAAAGATGTTGCTACGGCTACAGCCTACTTGTCAAGCTCCCTTTGTTTAATACGTCACTTGTGCTCAGTACAACTCTCCGCTGCTGTGCAAATTCTCTGACCTATATAGATGCTGGCGCATTTGCGAGGGACACCGTGCATTCCGGGCACACGAAGGGCTGTGTCGTCTCTAACAGTGCGCATCATGTCTCGTATCATGGGAACACTGGCCTCCGTCCATGTCACTGCGGCACACTTGCTGGTTGTTGGCCCACAGTGTGGCAGGAAAGCAGCTGGCTTGGCATCTTTCTACCCAATCACAAGGCGCCCTTCTTCAGTGCCACCTGAAAGTGTTTGCACCTTGCAGCACTTACACAGCACTCTACGGAAAGGACTAAACACGGCGATAACAGCTGACGAAATTACACAAACACTTGGTAGTAACCCAAATACTACACCCAGTCACGATACTATTACCTACCGAAACCGCATGGAATGTCCCAGATCCTATCACGAAACCCTTTCCATCCTTTACAATGCCATCCTGTACCCAGGTTATTGTCCAGAGCAGTGGAAAACTTGTAAAGTCCTCGTCTTCCTGAAACCTGGTAAACCACACTCGCAGACCTCATCATATCCACCTATCAGCATCACGTAAGTTTTCAGCAACATCTTTTCAGCCATACCCAACGAATCCATCACCACCTTCCAACCCACCTACCCTTTCCCAATAGCCAACTTGGCTTTCGTCCCAACTATTCCACTGACGACGAACTTCGTTACCTTACCCACCTAATCTCCCATCTACTGAATAATAGGAAGTGCGCCATATTTGTCCCTCTTGATATCCAAAAACCCTTCGACCTGGTGAGGCATTCTGCACTGCTCTTAAAGCTACAAACTTATGTAATCCCGATTAACTATACCCACCTACTAGTATCCTTCCTTCAAACCGTCCTACGGATGTCGCAATCAACCAGGCCTGCTACCGCATCCTTCACACCGTTGCTGCCTCAGGGCTCTGTCCTTTCACCCCTCCTTTACATCCTGTGCACTGGAGACATTCCCAAACCGCCACCTTCGACATACCTCCTACAGTGAGTTGACAACACCTATCTAGCCACTCTCCATACTCTCCAACTCTCCCATGCCTCCCTCCATCGCCAGCGGCATCCCCTGGTCAGATGTTGTAACATGTGGAAACTTCAAGTAAATGCGCAGAAGAGACAGGCCACCACCTTTGGTCGCACCTCTCCGCGTTTCCGCCGGCTAGATGTCCATCTCTTCACCTACTGCCAACCCATCCCTCTGACTAACGTAGTAAAGCGTTTAGGTCTAACATGAAACACACATCTCTTTAACATCTCCTTACCATCTATCACAGTGCTCGAAACTGACTGAAACTACCAACAGGTTGTACCTAGGTCTACTGTTACTCTTACCTATGATTCCCTCATCCACCCCAACCTAACCTACGCCAACGTTGCCTAGAACTCTGCCTCAACTAAATTCTACAAGTCCCCAGGAATTCTAGCAAGACTTGCACTCAATCTCGCCCTCCACCTTCACCTACCTTCCCCAACTGCCATCTTGTACCAACACATCCATTTAACACACCTTTATCTCTTTCTAGAGCACCGTCGGATCCGATACCTTAATCACAAAACCCAGTCCCAGCACTGAATTTCCCCACTCTCTAATAACCAGTATAGGTACCCTGCTGCGCCACTACATCCATAGTCCTCCCTCCGAGCACCTCGACGCCTCGTCCATCCTCTCCCGCCGGAATTATAACCAATTCCCACTGCCCAACAATGAAATCTGTCCTGAGATGTACCGCTCACATCGTCCTCCTTCCACTTTGCTTATTTCTGGTCGCTACCTGTGGCTCTACAGTGCCCATGGTCATACACATCATCGCACCTTCGTCGTGCAATTTTTTTGTGTGTTACCTAGCATTACCATTAAACCATGGCATCATTCACGTTCAACAGTGAAGGTATTTTAAGTGTAGAATGAAATCGCCAAACGAGTTTTAAAAATCCATCTGTATTTTCTATCTATGTGTATTTTACAAATCCTCATTTATTCTCAGTTGTTTTTACGTAACAACCGTCTCTGTCGTCCACCTATGTATGTTTTTGCGAAATCGTCTGTCACCTTTTATGTGTTTTAACCTTTTAAATATAGCTATTGTACCTTTTGTTGAAGCGAGGTTTTTATCCGCTGCCAGTCCACCCCCGTTGTGGGGAATGGAAGTAACAATAAAGAAAATGAAAAATCAGCCCCGGGGAGCAGTGGTTTTATTGCTGACGACGATGGCGGAAATGGCCACAGAAAGCTCGAGGATTTTATTTGAACTACGGCGTCTTGAAAAGCGAGATCATTTTATTTAGACATGGCGCCGTGAAAGACTCCATGGACACAAATGACATAACTATTTTCACTTTTTGCAAGTGGAATTGGACCTATTTCATCTGCGTTTTAATTTACTCGCTAGAATGACTGCCCATTAACGCTCTCCGAACCATAATATTTAAATTAGATTTCATTGTTAACACTTTGTCCTTGCAGAATCAGATGTCGACTACATCACTGCAGTCGTGTTCCTTGATGGCAGTTTATTATCTTATCAAATTCATGTCATTTCCATAATTTTAATGCGTTTGAACCAACTTTCAAGCTTTACCCCAGTAAACACAAAAAAATCTCGTTTAACGGAACCAGTTGTACAAAGCGATCGAAATTTACTAAGTCATGATTGTTTAGCTTAAACAACTGTCTTGAGGTAATTTAATCAGTACTTGACACAAGTTAGCGTAGATGTACACACTTTGGTACTCTCATCACGTATTGTTTTAAAAGGTTGTCAACATAAATTAAAGAACATTAAAAAGCCGCCAATTGTCCGGACACCAGAGACGTAACAGTTCACGAAGCAACACATATATATATATATATATATATATATATATATATATATATATATATATATGCTGAAGTGAAATTAGTATTAGCGTATTACGGTGAAAATTTTATCTTACATGTGCTATAAAGTAATGAAACCACGAAATGGTATTGAAGCCTAAAAAAAAGTATCATAAATTTCTTAGGTCGTTAGACTGCCGCTTCAAATCTTGGTACCAATTCCCTGCTTCAGTTTACATAGTCTTGTGACTTTGTCGTAAGCCATACACGTCGGAAATTGTGAAAGTAGTGCCGTGTCTGGCTTACGACAGAATTAAAAAGGCCCTGTAAACTGAAGCAGTAAATCGGTACCGAGAAATGAAGATGGTCACTGCTGACCGAAAACGTTAGTCTAAGGATCTAACAAGCTCGTGGTTATAGGTGGAAATAACGAACTTTATTCTACACTTTCTGTATCACTGTTCTGTTCGCAGTTTCGGAGAGTAATGTACTGCAATGCGCTGTAATGTACAGCTGAACATCAGTGGGCGTTTGTCTGAACGTGAATGTGTGTTTATCTCACAGTTCTGGAATACTAAGCACACACACACACACACACACACACAAACACACACACACACACACAGAGAGAGAGAGAGTTAAAATCTACCAAGAAGTTCTTTAGCGACATTCGACAACTCTTTTTAAAGAAGCGCTTGTTAAAGTCTGCATCTGACTATCGCACAAAAATGGCCCAGAAAGTTTATTAAGTGTGGCTGCGCAGTGCCATGTGAACATAAACATAGCACAATGGAAACGACACTGCAATACGCTTGAGCACTCCCAACTATCTTACCGCCACATGTGGCTGCGAACATTGATAAGCGTTACATCACTGCAGTCCTGTTATCAAGAGGCAATGGATATCATTAAAGTAACGAACATCGTTTCTGTAAAGGCAGATCGTAGTTGTTTGCTTATTTTAGTAGATAAAAAAGTTACGGGAGTTAACCATAATGCAAAATACTCGTCCCTTTAAGTGCTATCACCAGTAGAAAATGTATTTTGTTTTGTTTTTTCTCCCACAATCTTGTTAAAACTTTGTTCACGATTAGCTCGCCTCCAAATTTCGATTCGTAAAACGTACCGTGGCTTAGTTTTAGAGCGCATCGCTACGGGGCAGACGTATTTTGGTGTCGTCGTTGTTGTTGCTGTGGTCTTCCGACCGAAGACTGGTTTGATGCAGCTCTCCACGCTACTCTGTCCGTTGCAAGCTTCTTCATCTCCCAGTACCTAGTGCAACCTACATCCCTCTGAAACTGCTTAGTGTATTCATCCCTTGCACTCTCTCTATGATTTTTACCCCACACACTTCCCTCCAGCACTAAATTAGTGATCCCTTGATGTCTCAGAAAGTGTCCTACCAACAGATCCGTTCTTTTGATCGGATTGTATCACAAATTTATCTTCTCCCCATTTCTATTCAGTACCTCCTCATTAGTTATGTGATCTACCCATCTAATCTTCAGAATTATTCTGTAGCTCCACATTTCAAAAGCTCCTATTCTCTTCTTGTCTAAACTACTTATCGTCCATGATTTACTTCCATACACGGCTATACTCCATAGAAACACTTCCAGAAAGGATTTCCTGACACTTAACTCTATACTCGATGTAAACAAATTTCTCTTCTTCAGAAACACTTTCCTTGCCATTGCCAGTCTATATTTTATATCCTCCCTATTTCGACCATCATCAGTTACTTTGCTTCCCAAATAGCAAAAGTCTTTTACTACTTTAAGTATCTAATTTCCTAATCTAATTTCCTCACCATCACCCGACTTAATTCGACTACATTCCATTATCCTCGTGTTCCTTTTGTTGATTTTCATCTTATATCCTCCTATCAAGAGACTGTCCATTCCATTCCATTGCTATTCCAAGTCCTTTGCTGTCTCTGCCAAAATTGCAATGTCATCGGCAAACTTCAAACTTTTTACTTCTTCTCCCTGGACTTTAACCCCTATTGCAAATGTTTCTTATGTTTCCTTTGCTGGTTGCTCAAAATATAGATTGAATAACGTCGGGGATAGAAAGTGTCTCACTCTCTTCTCAACCACTGCTTGCCTTTCGTTCCCCTCGACTCTTATGACTGCCCTCAGATTTCTGTGCAAATTGTAAGCAGAGTTTCACTCCCTGTATTTTACCCCTGCCACCTTTAGGATTTGAAAGAGAGTATTCCAGTGAACATCGTCAAAAACTTTCTTTAAGTCTACAAAATCTAGAAACGTAGATTTGCCTTTCTTAATCTACCTCCTAAGATAAGTCGTCGGGTCAGTATTGCCTCACGTGACCCAACATTTCTACGGAATCCAAGCTGATCATCCCAGAGGTCCGCTTCTACCATTTTTTCCATTCGTCTGTAAAGAATTCGCGTTAGTATTTTACAGCTGTGACTTATGAAACTGATAGTTCGGTATTTTTCACATCTGTCAACACCTACTTTCTTTGGGATTGGAATTATTATATTCTGCTTGAAGTCTGAGGGTATTTCGCCTGTCTCATACATCTTGCTCACCAGATGTAAGAGTTTTGTCATGGTTAGCTCTCTCAACGCTGTCAGTAGCGGTAAGGGAATGTTGTCTAATCCCGGGTCCTTGATTCGACTTAGGTCTTTCAGTGCTTTGTCAAATTCTTCGCGCAGTATCATCTCTCCCTTCTCATCTTCCTATACATCCTCTTTCATTTCCATAAGACTGCCCTCAAATGCATCTCCCTTACATAGACCTTTCTGCTTTCCTTTCCTTGCGTACGACTGGTTTCCTATCTGAGCTCTTTACATTCGTGCTGGTGGTTCTCTTTTCTCCAAAGGTCTCTTTAATTTTCCTGTAAGCAGTATCTGTCGTACCGCTAATGATATATGCTTCTACATCCTAGCCATTCCTGCTCAGCCATTTTGCACTTCCTGTCAATCTTATGTTGTAGACGACTCAGCATGTAGCGGAGATGCTGAGCAGCGACAGGCACAATAAAAAGATTCACATAATCATAGCTTTCGGCCATTAAGGCCTATGTCAGCAGTAGACACACATACACACACGCACACTCACGCAAGCGTAGCCTGCACACACGTCTGAAACTACACTGCGAGCAGCAGCACCAGTGCATGATGGAAGTGGCGACTGGGTGGGGGTAGGAGGAGGCTGGGGAGGGAGGGGGAGGGATAGTAGACGGCCGGAGTGGCCGAGCGGTTCTAGGCGCTACAGTCTGGAACCGCGCGACCGCTACAGTCGCAGGTTTGAATCCTGCCTCGGGCATGGATGTGCGTGATGTCCTTAGGTTTAAGTAGTTCTAAGTTCTAGGGGACTGATGACCACAGATGTTAAGTCCCATAGTGCTCATAGACATTTGAACTATTTTGAGGGATAGTATGGTGGGAGTGCTGCTGTGCTGCTAGAACATGTGCATTTACAAGTACGACACAACATGTGGTTCATGCACGATGGAGCTCCTGCACATTTCAGTCGAAGTGTTCGTACGCTTCTCAACAACAGATTCGGTGACCGATAGATTGGTAGAGGCGGACCAATTCCATGGCCTCCACTCTCTCCTGACCTCAACCCTCTTGACTTTCATTTATGGGGGCATTTGAAAGCTCTTGTCTACGCAACCCCGGTACCAAATGTAGAGAATCTTCGTGCTCGTATTGTGGACGGCTGTGATACAATACGCCATTCTCCAGGACTGCATCAGCGCATCAGGGATTCCATGCGACGGAGGGTGGATGCATGTATCCTCGCTAACGGAGGTCATTTTGAACACTTCCTGTAACAAAGTGTTTGAAGTCACGCAGGTACGTCTTATTGCTGTGTGTTTCCATTCCATGATTAATGTGATTTGAAGAGAAGTAGTAAAATGAGCTCTAACATGGAAAGTAAGCGTTTCCGGACACATGTCCACATAACATATTTTCTTTCTTTGTGTGTGAGGAATGTTTCCTGAAAGTTTGGCCGTAGCTTTTTGCAACACCCTGTATACAGTCGGCGCGGACGGTGAAGGGAACGCTTGCTCCTAGACAGCTTCTTGTCTTGGCAGCAGTGCCCAGCCAGCACACTTTACGACTACAAAATTATCTATATCGTTGTTAGCTGAACTTTACGATAAGAAAATCTGTACTCATTAATGTTCTATAAAATATTTAGTCCGATTGCTCTTAAGATTTTAACTCCAAAATTTCCCAAACGGAACCGACGGTAGATGGTGGCGTCTGAACTGTGTCCGTTTTTATCTCCTGTATCTTGAAGCTTTACAATAATATCTCGAAACTTGTTACATCTTGTAATTCTTCAGGCTTTCCCGGCGAGGCGTTGTCATGTTGAATAATCAGGTTTCTTCTTTCCTGCACGATGTTTCAACTGCAAGACTAGCAGTCTTCATCAGGTGCTGCCTGATGCTGATTCCAGTGCGGGACGAGTCCGGATATGCTGTGCTGGGCGTTTCCTCTGCGGTCCGCGTCGCACCTGGTGCTTTGTCCGTGGTGTGCACCGACCAATGGCAGCGCCTGTAGCGGTTTTTTCTAGACGCGACTCTTCCTAACGCAGTGCGGGTACTTTGTGTTTGTCAATCATGCTGTATTAGTTCTGAATGACGCCGCCGATGCCGTGCTGGACTCCATGATCTAGAACGTTTAGTTACCGTGGTGTGTCGTATTAGGCATTCCGTCCGAAATCCTTGACGAACCCGCTCCCCTCCCCACAGGAGCGGCTGAAGTGTTATTTTCAGGCCCATGGTGTTCTAATTGCCACTCGAGACTCGGGAGAACGTCCTCAGATATTGTGTCTGTTGTCTGAGATACCATTACACGCGGGTCCTTTGTTACATGTACTGGGCTGTTTTCTTTAACTCCATCTTCATACTTGCGTCTGTCGGGGTCTTGGCGTTGCCTTCGTTGTGTTTTCAGATGACCGAGTGCCGGGTTCCAGGCGGAGCTCAGCTGGAAACATGTGTCACCGTTAATGAGATTCTCCGCGACCTTAACGTCAAAGAATTCTTTGATGACGCTGTTCCAGTATCTCGACGTTTGTGTTAAAATCTTGGCATAAATCTACTGCATAGAATGATTGAGCTCTAAACAATGCTCGGCAGTCGCTGATTTGGTTGCTTTGACTTTGGTGCTCTTTGACATCAGATGCAAAGAAAGCAAACAATAGACCCCACAAGCACATCTTTGGTACTCATACATCACTCTGGTTTGTGTGCTCTCCACACGCCTCGCAGGCTGCAATTACAAGACGCACAATGTCCCAGAGAACCAGATGACATAGCGTCAGCTTCTGTTCTCTTACTGTACTAAGGAAGGATAAAATAAATTCTAAATCTACTTTCTTTTCCTTATTCATTTACAATATCGTAATCGAAGTCAACAGAAAGACTTTTCTGTTTAAAGTAACTTTTTTTAATATTATTATTGCAGCATAAATCCTTTAAAACGCACGAAATAATTAATGTCATCTTACTAAATTTTTCATTGGGAATCCATGACCTCTGCTCTTCATAGATTTCTTCACTCTTCTTTATATCTATGCAGATAGATATTTATTTTGTCTTCTTTTGGCTAGTTTGTATTAAATTATTCTTGTAATAGCTGTTCGATTGTTTCGTAAAGTCGAGTGACCTCAACAAGCTTGTATCTGTGTGTGGCTCACTTAGAATATGGATTAGCTCACTACTAAAGTCTTTCTTTATCGACAACTCCTATGCGTTTTCGTTGTCTACATTTAAAAAGAACTGTGTCTATTACATTTACATTTCTCAATAATACGCATTTCTTAATCATTTTATCTGCCCGTAACATCGCCCGTTTTAGTCAGTATTTACACTTTAATTAATCGTTTGTCTTACAGCAAGCATATGCGTTTTTAGAACACTTCTTGAGACGTGAGAGAAATAAATATACTCCATTTCCATTTCTCCACTAGTTATGTCAGTCTACTGACCCCATTACAACTCAATTCTCTACTGAATGCATCACCCTGAGACATCACATCCATTTTCTTATGTCAGCCTGTTGACCTTTTTACACAAATATGATCGTTACGAAACGTCCTCACCTCTCCTTCGAAATACAGCAGAAACATTTTTTCTTGCCTCTGTATGGTACTAGCTTATTGAATATTCTTTTAATTACAGACAACGCAATAACCCACTTAAATACACGAGTACTTAATGCAGATATCAGTTCTACAGATTTTAAAAAGCTTCTGTATTTAGTACACCTGTCGTGCAGTACTTAAAAATTTTCCTCATAATCGTTACCTTCAGCTGTCATAGCCTAATTTACTCGTACTACAATCTTCTCGGCTGAAGCTGCAGCGTTTCAACGAAAATCTTAAATTTTTAACGCACACTCACCTCCCGTGATTACCGTTACATAATCCTGATATGTCAAAATCGGCAGTAATACTTAAACTAGGAAGACTATTACTCACTATTAGACTCTTTTGTGTCCTATGCTCCGCATCGGAATAAAAAGAATTAAGTCTAAGTCTAATTAGACTCTTTAAAAACTTGTAGAAATATAATTCTTATTCATTAAGACAGGAAAGAAGCAGGAATGAAACCAGGAAACTGAAATAAGTTTTCATCCAACTGGGAGTGCACAGTTCACCAGGCTATGTATCTGTCAGGGAGAGGCAGATTCTCTGCAGACTCTAATCTATAGACAGGAGAATCAACCAGTTGGCGTCGCACCGGCCTCCAGACTGTGTATCTGCCAAAGATTGGGAGAGTCCCTTCAGACTTTGATACTATTATCCACCAGTTTCTTCAGATCCATAATGTTTCTGATACCCAAGTCTGTCTTACTTTCGGGGTACTCAAGCCTGTAAGCATTCGCATGGGGGTTACCTATTATTCACATAAATAAGGAACAGGGGGGGTCTATAACGGATCGCTGGACTACGACATGCTCCAACTTTAATTCTTGGGAGACTGTTTTATGGTCTGATACTACCTGCCTTCGGTTTTCAAGAAAACGTTGAAGAGTTGCCAGAACAACAGTTCCAGTGCCACAACACTTCAGCTGTTTAAGTAGTATGTTGAGCGAGGTGCAATCAAACGCCTTACTCAGGTCACAGAGTGTCAGTACCACACTTTCTCTGGCCTTAACCCTTGCCTTACCTTTATAATTAAACACAGTACTGTTACAACCATTGACCGTCTTTTGCAAAATCTGTGGAAGAGTTTATTGTCTTCAATATCACTGAGTGTCTGGTCTTTCATCACAGACTCCATAACTTAAGCTAAATTGGTATGATTGAAATTAGTCTAAAACTGGACACTTCACATAGATTACCTTTTTTGTAGACTGGTACTGTCGGTGCCAGTTTCAGGAATTCTGGGGAGATGTGACGAAGCAAGCTGGGATAATTTTAGTTCCCCTCTGATTTTGCCATCTGCCTCCTTAAATTCATTTTGTTACTTTTAACTAATTATCATTAACATACGTGAATATAACCTGCATTTCCATTAAAGAGAAAGATAGGCCCTTAGTTTTAAAGTAAATAACACCAGACCTAATTTCGTACTTTGTTTTATGTATGTAATTGATTTTCTAATTTATTTTGACTATCCATAGTTAGTATCTTTCATCATAGGGCGAAATCAGTAATTCGTAACGTAAATTCTATTGTTGTCATATAAACAAATATAAATTACGTATTGTTGACATATAAACAAATATAAATTGCGTAATAACTGCAAACATTTGGAAGACGAAGTACTACTAATCTTAAAGTATCTATTTAGCTCTGTTCAAAAACATGTTAGCAAAACCAGCTCTTCATTAATTGCAAAGCAATCAACAGTTTTATCAAAAGTATTGTTGCGTAACTATATTTGTTAATTTCACGATTTAAACAAATAATTCGGCCTAAACCTCGTAGTAGAAGAAATTGCTAAAAAGACGCAATTTTTCGATGTATTCAGTTAATTGAGTTAAGTTTTAATTGTAATTTCTGTAAATTTAACTTAGAACAATGTGTAGTTTCAGTACAGATTATTGTAATGATATATAAGGGCCCGATTTTTGGTCACGAGACAGTCAGTCAACGGTCGAGTTTCAGACGAGTAGCCTGTGCTGGTTAGAACAACAACAATGCTTCAAATTAACTGTGGAATAAGTGTTCAACAGTTAGCCGGTGTGTTACAACAGTGACAGTGTCTGCACCATACGTACCTGATTATTCTTCAAGAATTGTGAACTTTGTAGCTAGCTTTTACTGCTCATAGATGTTCAACAAGAAACTATTGTAGGAGTATGTGGAGTTTCGCTTGCTAACTATTAATGAGGCTTATCGAAGGTTAAACAATAGTGCACTGGCCATATAATTGTGTAATATTGGGGGTTGTGCAAAGTGAAAATTAAAGTACTGAGAAACGTAATTGTGCACCTGTCGGCTACATGATTTACAATAGTGTGTGTCGGAACCCACAATCCATTTTTCAGCCAGTGTAGCAACGCAGTACGCCGTCACCGAGGGCAACAAACGAAATAATTAAAAGCAGGTGGAACCGCCACAAAGATACCGAAGGATAAATACTTGTTGAGCACTATGGGTAGTGGCTGAGCAAGCTCTGGAATAATTTTCATCAGGACCGTGCAGGAGTTGCCATGCATGTCTGTACTCCCTGAATTTTTATGCGAATTCACTGTTTTTACAATGTCCTTATAGCGCGCTTCATTCCAGTTTTTAATAGTGCAACAGCTTACATTTTTTACATTAACTGTAGGATGCAAGTCTGAGTCTGAAATTTCACTTGCAAAATTTTTCACTACCCTAAAAAATTACTGGTTGAAGAAATCAGGACTGCAAAAATATAAAGCGACGGTAGGCTTCTTCGTGTGATCATTTACTAGATTGCAATCTGCTTTACATGGATTATGAGCCTCTTCGCTGAACCTGTCATTGTATTTCTTTCTTGCATCCGCCATTTCCCTTCCGTAAAATCTCTTGGATCTTAACTATTTAAGTGAAGCAGCTCTTTAGTTAGAGGATTCATTCGGTCCTTCAACATTATTACAACGTATTATAATTTATCTAAGGCAGGTGAATACCACATCTTCTCTTTAACAGGTTTTCCCCTTCCTTTTAATGCGTCTACAGGATTCTTCTAGGGGATTATGTGGAACATGTTATTGAATTTCGTTTTTAACGTTCGGAACAGACATCAAATGAGTTACTGGTCCTCTTCTCTGCAATTTCTGCTGCCATTTTACACCAGCATTGCTACTTTCAAGTCATTTAGTCCCTTTTCGTCACTAATCCGCCTACTGAGTGCGTAACTTAAGTGCCAAGCGCTTAGTTCCAATTTACTCTTGCTCTTCATCCTGAATTCCATTACTAATGCGCTGTGAACAGCAACCATTGGTCCAACTGCACTGATATTATAATCCCAAGTGTTGAGGTTGGTGATAACTGTGTCTAGACAGGCATCACTCCTTATTGGGAGTTGGTTTGCCACAAACAGCCCACAGGTGTTTATTAAGCTCGTGAAGACCCCCTCTCTGGGATTCCCACCACCTATATGTATGATGATCCGATGTTATTCAATCTGTGCATTCAGAAAGTAGCAAAAGAAACCAAAGAAAAATATGTAGTAGGAATTAAAATTCAGGGAGAAGAAATAAAAATTTTGAGATGTACCGATGATATTCTAATTCTGTCAGAGACAGCAAAGGACTTGGAAGAGCAGTTGAACAGAATGGACAGCGTCTTGAAAGGAGGGTATAAGATGAACATCAACAAAAGCAAACGAGGGTAATGGAATGTAGTCGACTTAAGTCGGATGATGCTGCTGAGGCAGTTAGATTAGGAAATGAGACACTGAAATTAGAGCATGAGTTTTGCTATTTGGGCAGTAAAATAACTGGTGATGGTCGAAGCAGAGAGGATATAAAATGTAGACTGGTAACGGCAAGAAAAGCGTTTGTGAAGGAGAGAAATTTATTAACATTGAATATAGATTTAAGTGTCAGGAAGCCTTTTCTGAAGGGATTTGTCTGGAGTGACTGGAGTGTAGCTTTACATGGCAGTGAGAGGTGGACGATAAACAGTTCAGACAAGAAGAGAATAGAAGCTTTTGATGTGGTGCCACATGCTGAAAATTAGATGGGTAGATCTAGTAACTATTCACGGGGAACTGAATAGAAATGGAGAGAAAAGGAATTTGAATTTTGAGACATGTGTATTCTCTTCCCAATGGGTTACAGTAACACACAAACAAAACGATTTGTGCAGCACGTATACGAGTTTAGCCGACGAAACGTGCGGTGGACGTGTTTATCTGACCAGACATGTAAGAAAAATGAAAGCGTTCTTGGACATCCATCCTTCACCTCGCTCCATTCTGTGTCATCCCACACCATTGGTCGGAGGCTCAAGGCAGCCCGACTGCGGAATTACGACCCCATGTGCAGGTTGCCATTAACATCACAACACAAAGATCTGCGTTTGGAGAGGTGCCAACACCGGGAAGTGAGAGTTGCTGACGAATGGCGTCGCATTGTGTTCAACAATGAATCTCTGTTGTGCACTGCCCAGGATGGCCATTCTCGGTGAGTGCAGCGGCGACCTGAAGAGAGGCCCCACTCTTCCAATACCTTGGAGAGACAAAGCGGTATCACTCGTGATGGAATGTTGCGCGGAGCCATCGGGTATGGTCTTAGGTCAAGGCTGGCAGTGCTTAAGGGAACACGGCACAGCTCTACGTCACGGGCATCCTGCGTCCTCATGTGTTACCTCTCATTCGACAATATTGTGGCGCCATTTTTCAACAGGACAACGTTCCTACAGTGGCCGCACGTGTCTCTGTGAATTGTCTGCGTGTTGTTGAGGTACTTCCGTGGCCAGCAGCAACCCCAGATCCATCCCCAGTTGGACACCTGTGGCATCAGATCGGATTCTGGCTCGGAACCAGTGCCCGTATCAACAGCTGTGGACCAGGTTACCTCACCAGAGGATAAGACGGCTTTACGATACCCTTCCCAACCAAATCAGAGCACGCATGCAGGAGAAGACAGCACTGTCACACTGATAGATAGGCTCATAAGCTTTCACTAAATTTGATTCAGTTTTATAATCACTGAAATAACACTTACATAGGCAGGTTGTTCGGCCGCCTAGAATTGGTAGGAGGGAGGGGGAGGGGGGGGGGCTGAATACTATCCAGTGTGCTGCGGCCGGGTGCTGCGGCCGGGGCAGCAGAACAGACTGTTGCTGGTCAGCCCAGATATTAAGGTGGGGACAGGGTGGCAGGAAATGGGTAGAGCCCAGAGCATGTGGACAGCAGTTGCTCGCTTAGTCAGAGGACAGAGAGTGCACCAGAAATGGTGGAGCATAAGGCAGTCTGAAAGGTGGCCTCTTACAACTTATAGAAATTCTAGAGTAAATCACAGTTCCACAATAAAACAAATCTGAACACAACTGATATTCAAGAAAAGGAGGCACAGCCAATGAAACAATAACATTTTGATTATCTTGACCACATCTCATTGCGGATGTAGGACGTCGCAGGCTGGGCAGACTGGTAAAACGGGACAGGTGGCGAACTGTGGTGGAAATAACATTATACTTTAATGCTGGCCAGAGTACAAGTGTGTCTGAACACACAGTGCACGGAACACTCATAAGAATGGGCCTCTGCAGCCGACGACCCATGCGTGTGCCGTTCTTGAAAACACGACATCGGCCACTTCGACTGAAGTGGGCATATGACCATCGGTACTGGACACTGGTGCATTGGCTGAGCATTCAATGGTCTGATTCTTCATCACTCCGATAAGAGGGCACGAATCGGTCGTCTTCCAGGGGAACAGCTCCTGCAAGACAGTGACAAGCTGCCTGTGGCTCCATTACGCTTTTGTGAAGATCCACGAGGCCATACATGGGTTCAGTGGATGTCGAGCAAGACACAATGACGATCAAGGAGTATCGTACGATGGTTGCAGATCACGTACACACCTTCATGACAATAACGTTTTTCAACAGCAGTGCCATTTTTCAGCAACGTAATGCGCCATGTAACAAGGAGAGGAGTGTGATGAAGTGGTTCGAGGAACACAGTGGCAAGTTCCAATTGATGTGCTGGACCCTCAACTCACCAGATCTGAACCCGATTGAACACATCTGGGATGTCAGAGCTCATCACCCCCACTTCCCCGGAATTTACGGGAATTAGGTAACATGTGCGTGCAGATGAGGTGCCAACTCTCTCCAACGTCCTTCCAAGGCCTCATTGCTTACATACCATGACACGTCACTGCTGTTGTCCGTGCCAAAGGTGGACAGTCCAGCTGTTAAGCAGGTGGTCAGAATGTTCTGGTAATCACCGTATTTTCACAATGAACCCTGGAATTACAGAATCTTAAAATGCTTCATTCGATTTCAGTAAATGATATTTTAGATTATGCCATTGGACTGTAGCTAACATCAATGAAAACTATGTATCTGTAACTATTTTATTTATTGATTTATTATTTTTATGTCATTTTTACTATGCAAATTTTTGTCAGAGCATTGTATCCTCCACCATAACACAGTAACTGATTGCAGCATGAGTACCTCACATCTTCTCTAACTTCTATGATTATTTAAGGAATCTAATACCGCCAATAACTTTAGTTCAATATGATTAAAGTCTATACAAAAAATCACTGTAAATTAAAAATGATCATTCGCCTATCATAGCTGATACCACTATTGAAACGAGTGCCAAAAGAGGCTTTTATCAAACAGACATGAATAATTGTTTAAGCGATATTTGACAAGATTTTGCAGTCACTTAACGTGAGCAGACTTTCACAAGAATGCTAGCTTATTTTTTATGAACAAACTTTTTTTGCATTTACTGTAAATTATCTGAATGTGAATGTTTATAATATTACATGTTGTTGTAATATAGTAATTTAGTGAGGAAATCATTAAATTCAAAATCACGTCAGTAGAACATAATAACGATCTGTTTTTGGTGGCGACAACCTTCAGCCAATGGAGAAGCGGGCAGTGGCGGAATAATACTGGAGTCAAGTGGAGAAAGACATTTCTCGAGTGGGGGCGCTCAAGAGAGCGATTTGGGGCACTTTAACGTTTTATTTGGTGAAAGGAAAACCTGTCTGTGGCAACGAGCGTTATTCAGTCGCGTGGGTGATAGGCTCCGGGGTGTGAGTGACCACTACTGTACTTTAACTTTTGAAGAGAGGCTAACTTTCGCGAGGTTCGAATGTGTGAATAGACAGAGCATGAGTTTCTACTTGTCATCTCTCGTGTGTTACTATGGAAATTGTCATACTGAACTCTAAATTACGTCAACTGGCGAATATTTCGTGTATTGTGATCACGAAATGGGCTTACCGTAGTTTTCCGCGTTTCCTGGTTTGGGGATCCTTTTACCATTCTAATAACGCTCTCAAAGCAACTTCATTGCATCATTATAAGGTTGTTTTCTGTATGTGTTTTTTCCTGTCTTGAATAAACGTTTTTCAACAGAATTCTCTGGTGTTGTCTACATCAGTTAGTGAAGTTACAGTAGAACACATTTTTATTAATTATTCATTTATCATTTATTTAATATTTCTGTTTATTTGATTAATTCGCAGTTCTAAAAAAAATGGTTCAAATGGCTCCGAGCACTATGGGGCTTAACTTCTGAGGTCATCAGTCCCCTAGAACTTAGAACTACTTAAACCTAACTAACCTAAGGACATCACACACATCCATGCCCGAGGCAGGATTCGAACCTGCGATCGTAGCGGTCGCGCGGTTCCAGACTGTAGTGCCTAGAACCGCTGGGTCACTCCGGCCGGCTCGCAATTCTAGCCAATGCATATTCCATTCGACTGCGGGATGACATTTCCGGATTATTTATTATTTGCAACGAGTTATCTGCTGGACATGAAAGCAGACATGTGTGGTTCGAGTCTGTGACGACACCGAGCTATTCCTTTTTAAACATAGCCATGCATCTTCCAGTTACCTAAAGCATGACTAACTGCAGGTAAAGTCGCAGTTGGATTGCTCGTTTGGGATGCTGCTTAGAGCTACTACTCAGCTGAATGTTCATTACGTAATATCACTAAAATCAACCAGTTACGTGTCATCTCGTTCCCCCCTGCCTTTCTGCGTGCTTCACTTTTCTTGTCAGGCTGTGTAGTTGCTCCAAATATGTGTCTCCATTGTGAAACGATTTCCGCACCACGGTGGATGGTATCATCGTTCACTGGCTGCAGCTGGTGCAGACCATAATTTGGGTAGGATTTTCGTCCCATTCTTTTGGGTGTTCAACAGTAGATTTGTGTCACTGAAATGTGTCACAGTCTATTACAACCCTATCATTAACTACAAGGGAGAACACTGTACGTTTAGACCTGCTGGTGTTCTGTCGAGTGTGAATGGAACTTAACATATCTTGTCGATGATGGTTATTTATGGAAGCCTTATCTCAGGCAACGTTCATTAATGGTCAAATGGTTTTTTCCCTAAATGAAATGCTTTTGCCTGGTAGTACTGCCAGTTCACGTTTACTACCGAAAAAACTTTGACTCGTCTGTCAGCTACCAAGTTCATCAATAGTATCATATATATTATTTCTCAAGTCAGAATCTCTTTCATCAACACGTACTAATCATACAGGGATGAATGAGGTATCGATGGAAAGGTTTTTTAAGCAATTTCTGACATTGCACATCGATTTTGTACTAAAACGTACTATTTGTGGAGAATATTAACATAAAAAAGGTTCTTAAGTATCATTAGGCAAACGGGTGTTCGGACGCCCAGCTTAACACCTATATTTTACGAAGCTAGCTTACTGATCACGAATTACAAACTCTATTTTTATATTAGCTTATTAGAAATACTATTTTATTTGTTTTAAAGTGCTTATTAACTGGATAGCTTATATTCAGAATGGTCAGAGATAACATACGTGACTACTGCGGTAGTCCATTACCTCTGCCCCTACTCACTGAAGAAAATGAGAAACAAAAAGTGTACAAAGATTACATTCCTACGTGAAGTATCGTTTACACAGAGTTACTGTAACGCCCAGTAAGCAATTTTGTTCAAAATTATATGCATCAAAATATATATAAACAAGGCTTTTTTCATAAATTCAGGATTATTATTTCACGTCGTTCAGTTCGTTTTTAAAGTTGTTTTCTCTTCCGCACACTACTCCTATCCCAAAAATTACACCTATGCTAAATACTGTTATTTACAGCTATAGAAGTGCGAAAATTTCGCACCGGTCAACTGTTTACAACCAATGCTCAGCTGACTGACACCGGGAAACCAGATGTAATACCAGGGATAAACTGAACGCTATAGTATAATAAAATAATGGAATAGATGATAATAAAATGCGTGGCTTTTTAAAATGTATTGAATTAATGAGATTAATTTTTCGGCGTGAATGACAAGCACAATAAGCTGAGCTATGCCTGGAAATAAGTCCGTATTAGTTCATATTATTTTGCAGGGCGGAGTAGTTTCTTTATCCGCTGTAGATTTGTGCTTACCATTCTTTATAATACTACGTTTGGTCGCCGCGTTCACCTTTGAAGTCTTGACCGTGTTCCTATTAAGCTTATCGGACCTTCGTAATTTTCCAAAGTACACAGGTGGGCTTCAGTTATTGTAATTATTGTACTATTTGAAATAACAACTCACACGACCTTTCTGTTAATAAAACAATACTGTATTTTTCTAAACGGTGCACATATGAAATCCACACTCCTCACTTATTCATAGCGACCCCAAAATGGCGGTCTACAATTACTCGCTAAAAAATTGACGTGCTTCTCACTCTTTCACTAGCTGAGCGCGAATCCCTCCTTCCTCCTACCGGTACCAGAAAAAATCCTCTGTTTATTAACAACTGAAAGTCAAAAAATACATGACGGTAGGCATAGGCTCTATGATGGGCTACCGCTTCATCTTGTCTCTTTGCCTTTAAGGAAGACGAAAACATAAAGGAAATGCAAAAGGTTTATCACAACGCCCAGCGTGCCTCTTCGATTGACAAGAAGACATTTGAAAATGAGCCGGCCGCAGTGGCCGAGCGGTTGTAGGCGCTACAGTCTGGAACCGCGCGACTGCTACGGTCGCAGGTTCGAATCCTGCCTCGGGCATGGATGTGTGTGATGTCCGTAGGTTAGTTAGGTTTAAGCAGTTCTAAGTTCTAGGGGACTGATGACCTCAGATGTTAAGTCCCATAGTGCTCAGAGCCATTTGAAAATGAAAATCGTATTTGCGATGACTATAAACACGTCTCAGGGCGAAACGCTTCAAAGAGCAGGAGTGTATTTACCAAATCTTGTCATTACTTAATGACATCTGTATGTAGCCGTATCAAGGTTAACTTAATCGGCTGCCATTTTTGTATCCCTTAAAGAAAATGAAAAACAAAAAGTACACGAAGATTACAATCTTACGCATTGTAATACACTTTAAGGAATTTCGTTCAAAATAATGTTCATGGAATGATTGTCATACAACACAAAGTGTAGCTACTCTGTATTCGACGGATTTTAATCATTTAATTTTCGTATTCTCAACTGTATGCAAGCTGACAAAGGTAACTGATGAACTAATATACAACGTTTAAACGCTTTTACGGGGGGTAATTGGCGTCCAAAATAAATCAACAATTGAGTTTTAAATTTCAGCAGAGGACAACAGGAAGTCGTAGGGACACTAATCCGTTTCACATGACAACCGCAGATCTTATCGTCGCATGCACTAGAGGTAAACAGTTTTGCTATCTGTGAGCTCACGTGAGTGTGGCGCCGCTGTGTCACGCACTTAAAGCGACGCTCCTTTATCGGGCAAGGCCAACCGGCTAAAGAGGCGGGACGATCTAGGTCAGTCGGGCTTCATCCGGCAGTCGCAACGCACCAGCACGGATCACGCTGCTGGGCCCAAGGAGTACACGGGAATATCGACGCACAATGGAAGTAAGTTGGCAGCACTGCTTGATAAAACTGGTATGAAACTGGCTTCGTCGTACCAGCAGCGTGTGTGTTCAGTGTACGTAGTTTTGTTGCTGAGCGAGTCGACAATGTGGATAGGCGCTCATAAGATATACGTTGTGTGCTAAGGGGTAAGGGGACTGGTCCGTGAATACTAAGGGAAACCTTGAAAAAACTGTTTTCCAACAGTGTAACTCAAAGAATATGATTTGAAAGCACATATAACGCTTACCATCTGCTAAGACATCTTTTGGGAACATCTTCGTGTCTGAACCACAGCTTTAGCTCTCACACTTTTTTTAATTGAATTTTTTTGTTGCAAGTGAAATAAACCTTGCTAACTATTAATGTACACCATAGGTACACATGAGTCAAAATACAAACGAAGTAGAAGGTTTATTTTTTTCCTGTAAGTTCTTTACACTATCATCTTGAAAGCAGACTATTGAAAAGACGGTGCTGTCAGAAATTGGGGCACAAAAAATTTCAAGTATGATTATCAAATACTTCAGAAAAGAATTCAGTGTTTTTCTTCAAAAAAGCATTTTTTTCAAAGGTAAGTCACAAGAGTAGTCTGCTTTGTAGTTAAGCATGTTTTAAGACAGTATACAAAATTACAGCTCTCTGTGTTTAGTAATTTTTTCGACAGTGTGTACCAGAACGTGAAATAATTTAACTTTCGGTGAATTAAAGTTAAAGTTAAAACTTGCTTTTTCTGTTAAACTTGCATGGCACTAATGCATCCCAGGTCCCTATTCATCTCGTTTCCTGTGTTTCTCTTCCTCCCTTCTACTTTTCACTCTTCTTTTTCTTATTCTTGCTTCTTTGGTGGTTTCCAACACTGATTTTTCTGCTTCGAAGAGTGCCCTTCGGTCAATGTATATTAGTGCTGTATGCATATTTACAGGCAAACCCATCAGCTCCATGACATTAAGCCTTGGCATTGCACCGACGTTGAAACGTAGAACAGCATCTAGCACACCGATTTTCAAAGTATTTATTCCTACCAGAACAGTTTTCGGTGTCCGTTCCCATATACAATTGTTGAAACTTTCATTTGGATTTTGAGTCCTAGCCGGCCGGAGTGGCCGAGCGGTTCTAGGCGCTACAGTCTGGAACCGCCCGACCGCTATGGTCGCAGGTTCGAATCCTGCTTCGGGCATGGATGTGTGTGATGTCCTTAGGTTAGTTAGGTTTAAGTAGTTCTAAGTTCTAGGGGACTGATGACCTCACATGTTAGGTCCAATAGTGCTCGGAGCAGTTTTTTCAAAAGCCAAAAGTTAAAGACAGTCCTGATCATTCATTACAATAGTAATTACAGTTTTATGCACAAAGTCTCAGCGGTAAAAGAAAATGCACACGGAAGTAGTGGATTCCCATGCAGTCTTGAAGAAGTAGTGTTGTCCTTCCAACGGAAAGACAGTACTGACTCTTGACATGCAGACAGGTAATGGGCCACAACAGAGCAAACCCACAGCAGAGTCAGTCGAAGTTTTGAAGAATATTGGTAGGTAGGTCATCACAGAGCAGACCTGTAGTATTTCTTGTAGAGATAATGGTATTTGTGGTCCACCACAGTTGCAGACCCACTGTAGTCCTTGTAGAGACTATGATATTGGTGGGCCACCAAAGATGCAGACCCACTGTAATCCTTGTAGAGATGGCAAGCAGCCATCCGTTGCGACTGTGCGGTCCACAATCACCATCGAAGAGTCTTGCAGATAATATAACAAGTTAATGAACCACCACTTGTGCACTAAAAAAAAAAAAAAAAATTGAAATGCCCTTCGAACCAGCAATGCTGTTAACCAGTCCCTTACTGAATTATCAACACACGTGATAGCACTAAGAGTCCTTTTTTCTAACTTCTCACATATTGTGCATATACTGTGACCAACAGAAATGTGTGCACTGAAATGAAAACCTACTATTTACTTAATTTGAAGAACTGGTGTCAATTACAATTTTATGACATGAGAATACATCTATAAAGGTACAAAAAAACATAATTAAGAAACGTAATGATAACATTAGTAGTAAACCAGGTGTTACAAAAGAATAGAAATAAGCATATACATGAGTAGTATAGGAATTGTGACACAAGCAGATAAATGAAAAAAAAGAGAATATTGCTATAGCTACATAGATACTCTGCAAATCACATTTAAGTGCCTGCCAGAGGGTTCATCGAACCACCTTCACAATTCTCTATTATTCCAATCTCGTATAGCACGCGGAAAGAACGAACACCTGTATCTTTCCGTACGAGCTCTGATTTCCCTTATTTTATCGTGATGATCGTTCCTCCCTATATAGATCGGTGTCAACAAAATATTTTCGCATTCGGAGGAGAAAGGTGGTGATTGGAATTCCTTGAGACGATTTCGTCGCTACGAAAAACGCCTTTCTTTTAATGATGTCCAGTACAAATCCTGTATCATTTCTGTGACACTCTCTCTCATATTTCGCGATAATACAAAACGTGCTGCCTTTCTTTGAACTTTTTCAATGTACTCCATCAGTCCTATCTGGTAAGGGTCCCACACCGGCCAGCAGTATTCTAAAAGAGGACGGACAAGCGTAATGTAGGCAGTCTCCTTAGTAGGTCAGTTACATTTTCTAAGCGTCCTGCCAAAAACGCAGTCTTTGGTTAGCCTTCCCCACAACATTTCCTATGGGTTCCTTCCAATTTAAGTTGTCTGTAATTGTAATACCTAGGTATTTAGTTGAATTTACGGCTCTTAGATTAGACTGATTTACCGTGTAACCAAAGTTTAACGAGTTCCTTTTAGCACTAATGTGGATGACCTCACGCTTTTCGTTATTTATGGTCAACTGCCACTTTTCACACCATTTTCTTTTCTAAATCGTTTTGCCGTTTGTTTTGACCTTCTGATGACTTTATTAGTCGATAAACGACAGCGTCATCTGCAAACAACCGAAGACGGCTGCTTAGATTGTCTCTCAAATCGTTTATACAGATAAGGAACAGCAAAGGGCTTATAACACTACCTTGGGGAACGCCAGAAATCACTTCTGTTTTACTCGATGACTTTCCGTCAACTACTACGAACTGTGACCTCTTTGACAGGAAATCACAAATCCAGTCACATAACTGAGACGATATTCCATAAGCACGCAATTTCACTATGAGCCGCTTGCGTGGTACAGTGTCAAAAGCCTTCCGGAAACCCAGAAATACGGAATCGATCTGAAATCCCTTGTCAATAGCACTCAACACTTCATGCGAATAAAGAGCTAGTTGTGTTTCACAGGAACGATGTTTTCTAAACCCATGTTAACTGTGTGTCAATAGACCGTTTTCCTCGAGGTAATTCATGATGTTCGAACACAATATATGTTCCAAAATCCTGCTGCATATCGACGTTAACGATATGAGCCTGTAATTTAGTTGATTACTCGTATTACCTTTCTTGAATATTGGTGTGACCTGTGCAACTTTCCAGTCTTTGGGTATGGATCTTTCGTCGAGTGAACGGTTGTATATGGTTGTAAAGTATGTAGCTAATGCATTAGCATACTTCGAAAGGAACCTAATAGATATACAGTCTGGACCAGAAGACTTGTTTTTATTAAGTGATTTAAGTTGCTTCACTACTCTGAGGATATTTACTTCCACGTTACTCATGTTGGCGACTGTTCTCGGTTCGAATTCTGGAATATTTACTTCGTCTTCTTTTGTGATGGCATTTCGGAAGGCTGTGTTTAGTAACTCTGCTTTGGCAGAGATAGTATCTCCATTGCTATCGCGCAGGGAAGACATTGATTGTTTCTTTCCGCGAACATAATTCACATACGACCAGAATCTCTTTGGATTTTCTTCCAGGTTTCGAGACAAAGTTTTGTTGTGGAAACTGTTATAAGCATCTCGCATTGAAGTTCGCGCTAAATTTCGAGCTTCTGTACAAGATCGCCAATCTTGGGGATTTTGCGTCTGTTTAAATTTGGCATGTTTGTTTCATTGTTTCCGCAACAGAAAATAAAACTGATACTTGGGCATAAATGAGAAAACATAACAGAATAAGTAAGATTTAAACATTTTTCCAGAGTAAAGAACAGGTTATATTTGAAGATAACAGTACTCCTCATCATAGTAAATGCAGCTTAGTATTAGAAAAATTCTACAATATAACTCCTACCAGATGAACACGTAAAGACAGGAAGAACATAGACACTCAAGGGTACACATAAACATATAGCAGAATAACACGGAAGGAAAGGACAGGGTTTTGTTTTCAGTATAACATTTGGTACTGCAGTATTTATCGTATTTCATTTTCAAACAACACATTCTTTAGAATGAGATTATCACTCTGCAGCGGAGTTTGCGCTGGTATGAAACTTCTAGGTAGATCAAAACTATGTGCCGGACCGAGACTCGAAATCGGGAGCTTTGCCTTTCGTGGGCAAGTGCTCTACCAACTGAGCTACCTAAGCACGACTCACGCCCCATCCTCACAGCTCTACTTCTGCCAGTACCTCGTCTCCTACCTTCCAAACTTTACAGAAGCTCTCCTGCTAAAGTGCGCGTCATTTACGACGGCGGCTGAGTTTAGGTTCGTTCTGCACATCTGACGTCACAAAACACAGTCAGCCAATGAACAGAGAACGACGTTGCCAGAGCTCGTCTGGTGTGCACAGCTCGGACGAGTGTCTTCAGTTTTAGAAACATTCAGTCATAAATAATGTAATTGAACAAAAGCAATACCTTGATAGCAGACTTTCTTTTATAGAAAGTTTGGAAAAAGCGTTCTTTATACCAATTGCTTCATATTCTATTAATTAATTAAACCAAACAAACAATAAGCCTCCTAATTCAGGCGATAGCAAGAAAAGGTGTTTGTATCATTCTCACTAACCGCTTTTCCGCAATAAAGAACAGTGGTAATTGTTTATTTCCTATTGTACTTTGACGAAACGTGAGTAATTTATAATCATACCAACAGTGTTTGTCGGTATTTTGCGTGACATATTAAAGTCCTCTGGGAGGTCTATTAAATGACAAGCTGCATTAGCCTAATGGTTAAAGTGTTTTGTTGCTAAGCGAAAGGTTCTGAATTCAAACCTCGTTCGGTGCTTAATATTTTCTTTATTTAAAAACAATATCAAAGTGTCTTACTTCATGAATTTTATTCGTTTGAATGCAATTTTTTGAAATTTCTAGTGGCAACTAAAATCGACCATATGGAAAGTATGCGCTATGGACTTTTACCTCTGCAAACTCTTCAAAATTTCGTGCAATGGTTTACTACATCTAACGCTGCACAATAACTGCATTGAACATCGAAACAAAATTAAGTCATTTATGGGGGGGAAGGTATCAGTCAAGAAGATGTGTAAAAATCAAATTTTTGGGCCAAATAGTTTTTGTGAATTCGAATGATAAAGTGTGTCAAAGCAGTCGAAACACCATGTATCTGCACAGGCGAGCAGTGCAGTGATGACAAAATCGCACGCAGCACGGAATGCGTGTAGCACGTCTCTGTAGCAGCGAAAGGGTTAATGTGGCCGTGGTGGCTTTACTTCATAAACTGCGTGCTCCCCCTAAACTTAAGTTTGCAAACTATACTATGGCGCTGCTTCTCTTGGCGCATACAACTGGCAACGCAGCAATTTCCCGCATCTGGGCAGGCATGCGCGAACCGCCAAGATAAAAGAATTGAACTATAGCAGAAGTAAAGCTGTGAGGATGGGGCGTGAGTCGTGCTTGGGTAGCTGAGTTGGTAGAGCACTTGCCCGCGAAAGGCAAAGGTCCCGAGTTCGAGTCTCGGTCCGGCACACAGGTTCAATCTGCCAGGAAGTTTCAACAGTTTCTTTACTTCTCAGAGATCTCCTTTAGTTCGTCATTATTCCCAAAAAGCCCTATCTTCGCATGCTTTCTGTATTAGTATTTTCACGTATTTTTTATCTCCATATTTGTTGTCAAGAAAGTCCTACCTAACCCTATTGTCCCTAAACCCTACTTTTCTATTCAGACCCTCTTTCAAAATAACTATTTCTAATTGTACAATACTCTTTTTGGCCCAAATCTTTTTCATATAACTTCTCAATGCAGTCTTTCCCTATTCTTCATATATAATTTCTTATATAATATCCCCTTCTTAAGCTAATTTAAATCTACTGAGTTCAGATACATAAACTAAGGGACAAGGCAATACAGCAGCATAAACATTACCACAAACAAGAACAAGAAAAAAATGCAAAGTGGCAAAGCAAGCAGCAATAAATGAAAATTAGCAAATCAAATGCAACATTGCAACTAATATCAGCCCATGTGCAGCAATAAGAAAAATAAGTCAGTAGTAAAACTGGCATAGCAGATAATACAAAGTGAAATTCAATAGGACAATTCCTGTCAAACAGCAGCAGCAAAAGCAATAAAGTATACCTAAACATGACAAAGCTCAAGCAGAAAAAATATTACAGCAATGCAGATAAAGGAAATGTCTGTTGTTGTTGTGGTCTTCAGTCCAGAGACTGGTTTGATGCAGCTTTCCATGCTACTCTATCCCGTGGAAGCTTCTTCATCTACCAGTAACTACTGCAACCTACATCCTTCTGAATCAGCTTAGTATATTCATCTCTTGGTCTCCCTCTACGATTTTTACCCTCCATGCTGCCCTCCAACACTAAATTGGTGATCCCTTAATGCCTCAGAATATGTCCCATCAACCGATCCGTTCTTCTAGTCAAGTTGTGCAACAAATTTCTCTTCTCCCCAATTGTAGTCAATACCTCTTCATTAGTTATGCGATCTACCCATCTAATCTTCAGCGTTCTTCTGCAGCCATTTGGAAAGCTTCTACTCTCTTCTTGTCCAAACTATTCATTGTCCACGTTTCACTTCCATACATGTCCACACTACATACAAATACTTGCAGAAACGACTTCCTGACACTTAAATCTATACTCAACGTGAGCAAATTTCTTTTCTTCAGAAACTCTTCACTTGCCATTGCCAGTCTACATTTTATATCCTCTCTACTACGACCATCATCAGGTATTTTGCTCCCAAAATAGCAAAACTCATTTACTACTTTAAGTGTCTCATTTCCCAATCTAATACCCTCAGCATCACCCAATTTAATTCGACTACATTCCATTATCCTCGCTTTTCTTTAGTTGATGCTCATCTTATATCTTCCTTCCAAGACACTGTCCATTCCGTTCAGCTGCTCTTCTAAGTCCTTTGCTGTCGCTGACAGAATTACAATGTCATCGGCGAACCTTAAAGTTTTTTTTCTTCTCCATGGATTTTAATTCGAACTCCGAATTTTTCTTTTGTTTCCTTTACTGCCTGCTCAATATACAGATTGAATAAAATCGGGTATATGCTACAACCCTGTCTCACTCTCTTCCCAACCACTGCTTCCCTTTCATGCCCCTCGACTCTTATAACTGCCATCTGCTTTCTGTACAAATTGTAAATAGCCCTTCGCTCCCTGTATTTTACCCCTGCCACCTTTAGAATTTGAAAGAGAGTACTCCAGTCAACATTGTCAAAAGCTTTCTCTAAGTCTACAAATGCAAGAAACGTAGGTTTGCCTTTCCTGCCATGGCTTATTAAACTATTAGTTCGGTAATTTTCACATCTGTCAACAGCTGCTTTCATTGGGATTCGAATTATTATATTCTTCTTGAACTCTGAGGGTATTTCGCCTGTCTCACACATCTTGCTTACTAGAAGGTAGAGGTTTTTCAGGGATGGCTCTCCCAAGGCTATCAGTAATTCTAATGGAATGTTGTCTACTCTCGGGGCCTTATTTCTGCTTAGGTCTTCCAGCGCTCTATCAAACTCTTCACGCAGTGTCGTATCTCCCATTTCATCTTCATCTACATCGTCTTCCATTTCCATAATATTGTCCTCAAGAACAACACCTTTGTATAGACCCTCTATATACTCCTTCCATATTTCTGCTTTCCCTTCTTTGCTTAGAACTGGGTTTCCATCTGAGCTCTTGATATCCATAGAAGTGGGTCTCTTTTCTCTGAAGGTCTCTTTAATTTTACTGTAGGCAGTATCTATCTTACCCCTAGTGAGATATGCCACTACATCTTTACATTTGTCCGCTAGCCATCCCTGCTTAGCCATTTTGCACTTTCTGTCGATCTCATTTTTGAGACATTTGTATTCCTTTTTGCTTGCTTCATTTACTGCATTTTTATATTTTCTCCTTTCATCAATTAAATTCAATATATCTTCTGTTACCCAAGGATTTCTACTAGCCCTCATCTTTTTGCCTACTCCATCCCCTGCTGCCTTCAGCATCTCATCCCTCAAAGCTACCCATTCTTCTTCTACTGTATTTCTTTCCCCCATTCCTGTCAATCGTTCCCTAATGCTCTCCCTGAAACTCTGTACAACCTCTGGTTCTGTCAGTTTATCCAGATCCCATCTCCCTAAATTCCCACGTTTTTGCAGTTTCTTCAGTTTTAATCTAAAGTTCATGACCAGGAGAATGTCTATTTACACCTTAATACCTACGTCACATCTTAGCACTAGAGTGATGCATCACAATAATTCATTCTACCAAACAAGTTACCAAGTCGTTGAAAAAAATTATGTATGCAATTCCTGTGAAGGTAAATGTTTATTTACATCCTAACATCTATATCAGTTCTCCTTCCTGTACTTCTTTAGTTTCCTAGTGCTGCCCTTTTTGTTAAGAATGAAATTATTATTTAATGGATATGTAGGCAGAAATTATTTACATTAGTGCATCTATTAATTTTTTCCTGTATGTTAACCAATGCTGCAGCACAGCTAGAATGTAGATATCAAATAAAATAGGCAAATATATATAAGGCAAAGTATAAAGATGTCATTCACTAGCCATATGGTATTTCATAAGGCAGTAAAAAAAAATCTCTCAACTAGAAAGACAGTACTCATAATGAGGTGTGTAGACATAAGATATTTCCCATCATTTCATAGGCATTTCAGTATATATCAGAAAGTACAAGATTCAAAGAGTACTCATATGTTTTCAAGTATGAGCGTGTCGTGTTTCTACAAAGAAATTTCAATAGCGAGGTTAATTGTCACTTTTTTTCTACACCTGTGCCTCTGAAAGGCCCAAACTAATGGTTTTTCTGCAGGTGACGGTCGCGCAGCTGGACGCCCACAGCGCACAACGTCAAGGTCACTCACCTGCTTTACTGAAATGTTTACGACAGCAGTTTCCACTACAGTGACAGTTAGATGCCAATAAAAATTTCACAGGTCGCAAATTTACGTTAGAAGTGTGTAGAAACAAAATCTCATACATAACAGTGTCTAAAACATTTTCCATCGGCATTGTGGTACTTACATTCACACACACACTAACCCTTCACAATGATCACAACCACACCTCGACGTCACAATACAGATCGTCGTCGCAATAATAACATCATAACACCTTAATCAAATCTCAAAAATGTCACAGCTTTCTTCAATAATTTCGAAGTCTCTAAAAAAAAATGCTCTAGTAGTATCACAGTGGTTTCTCAAGGAAATATGAACAGTTCTCAAAATGCAGACCAAATACAATTTCATAAGTGTGAAGTTAATCAACTGTGTATACATGCTGGCCGGTGTGGCAAAGCGCTTCTACGCTCTTCAGTCTGGAACCGCACAACTGCTACGGTCGCAGGTTCGAATCCTGCCTCGGGCGTAGACGTGTGTGATGTCCTTAGGTTAGTTAGGCTTAAGTAGTTCTATGTTCTAGTGAACTGATGACCTCAGATGTTAAGTCACATAGTGCTGAGAGCCATTTGAACCATTTGTAATTACGTAAACATGTGTCACTGACATGGGAAAAAAAGTTTGTCTCTCAGAAAAATATGGTCTGTTAGAGAAATATGGTACTGATGTGTGAAACTGAATAAGCAAATACCATATTAGCTAGGGCTCCTAGCGCTTGCCACACACTTAGTACACAAATTAAGCATACTCCCCTGAGGGTTAATGCAATTATGACCTCGGAAGATGAAATATATCACTAAAAACCTTCACTGTATCACTGTAATTCAAGAATCTTTCTAAACTGTTCCAAGTAGCTCTAAACTGTGCATGTCATTACTTAACGGTAAAGCTGTGCCAAGTGTCGTATCTATCGCCGTCCATAAGCAAAGTTCTGCAGAAGTCAATGTCATAAACAAAACTGAAATGCTATGCGTATAGATGTCGTAGTTACTACGATAATTGTTGTGATCAAGAAAATACTGCACTCTAACGTATTGTTGTGTTACGGAAAAGGGTGTCTCATTGTAGCTATACCACAAAAGTTACTGCTAAAACATGTTTTACTTTTCAGGAGAATGCAGAAAAACTGTGCAGTCACAAAACAAATACAGTGCAAAAGTAAGAATGTAAATTGTGTCACTCATTAGTAGCGTCGTGATATAACCGTGTAGCTGTCAAACAAACCAAATAATAAGTTATCTGTAATCTCTCAGAAACTACTTTAAATATAAAATGCCTTTTTAAGTAAACCAAAATGTTGCATTATATTCTCATTAGCAGTCAATGTTCCAAATATGTAAGCACTATAGTCGTTATGTAATCCTGCAACCAACAAACAAAAATGTATACACAATAACACTGTGTCGTCTGTTCACTATAACAATGCATTCGTAATTACTGTCTAAATAAGTGCCCTAGGTTCTTGACTGGATAGTTAACTTCATAGCAGGTTCGAATCCTGCCTTGGGCATGCATGTGTGTGATGTCCTTAGGTTAGTTAGGTTTAAGTAGTTCTAAGTTCTAGGGGACTGATGACCTCAGATGTTAAGTTCCATAGTGCTCAGAGCCATTTAGTTAATTTCAAAACATTATTGCATGTTAACAGTTTCCAAGTATGACAACGCGTGATAGTAAAGTGAAGTGAAAAATTTTATGGCAAAGACTAAGTTAAAAGGAAGATTATATCTCAATAAACGTTTTTACATGTGAAATGTGGTGTAGTCCTTTACTTTTCTTAGTATGCGGAGTTTCAACTTCAGCGCAGTTATCATGTGGCATACGTCGGATCCTGTAAGGCTCATTGTAAATCAGAAAGAATTTATGACTCTTATGTGACAATGAATGAGCTTTAATGAGATCTTTCTGACCATTATATTGTTTCTTTCCATTTGCTTTTCCGTATAGTTTTCTCCTTTTGTCTGCAGCAGAATTAATATTTGTATTAGCCAAATCAGTTATGTCTTTGTGTCGAAGTTTACATATATTCGGAAAAGGTAAAAGCTCTCTGATTCTGTTCGGTGGTTCTTCATTCTTCAGTTCAAGAATAGCTGGTAAAGCAGTGGAGTCATGAGGCATTTCATTCAGCTCGTTTTGAAATAAGTGTAAATATCTGTCCCAATACTGATGCTTTCTGTGACAATGATGTCTTCAAAGCTTATTGATTTCTTTCATAATCCATTCAGATGGGTTATAATGTGGTGAGTACAATGAAATAAAAACAGGTTTGATTTTATGATTCGGAAGCATGCGTGACCAAACAGCAGATCTGAATTGCGGTCCGTAGCAACGTGTCCAACTTCTCGTACGAAATCTTTAACAAAGGCGTTGGATACAGACTGTCCAGTGGCTTTACGTAACGGTGTGAAAGAAAGAAATTTTGATGTAAGTTCAACAGCGACTAGAACGTACGAAAATTCATTCGATGTTCTGACAAGGGGTCCCAAAAGATCAACAGCAGCAAATCCTTTTAATTTAGTAGGAATGATAGGAAACAACAGGGCACGATGTAAGATGGTAGATGGTTTAGCTTTCTGACAAAGTTTACAAATAGACAAGACTCTTCGAATTCTCTTTTCCATATTGTTAAAATAACAACTCGTCAGAAGAATATGATAACATTTTCGTGGACCAAAATGCGTAGCTGAAATGAATGTACCAAATGAGCTTATTAACAAAATCGTCAGGAATGCAAAGTACCCATAGCTTGTCATCAGCAGTGCAACGTTTGAAGAGTATGTTGTTTCTAACCAGATAATAATGCCGAATCTACGTGCTTGTCCTTTCATGCCATTTGCTTTTGATGTCTTTCCAAATCGGATCCTTATCTTGTTCATGAGCTATGTCCTTTAAAGATGTGGTGATGAAGTTTTCAAAGGCGACTTTCTGAATGTAAAGAATACTGAAATTTTTTTCTAGGTTGCCGTCTGTGTTGCTTTTCTCAAGCCCAGCTGGTGAACGTTATAGTGCGTCCGGAACAATGTTGTCCTTGCCGGGAATGTAGACTATTGTGAAGTGGAATTCTTTCAGAAACAATGCCCTAAGTTTAAATCTGTCATGATTTAATTTTGAAGATCTACGAAACGCTAATGGACGATGTTCACTGTAAACCTTTACGTGTTTACCAGAAAAAAATAAACGGAATTTATTAAATGCCCATACGATAGCTAAAGCTTCTAATTCAGTGACAGAATAATTTTTTTCAGGTTTTGTTAGCACTCGGCTAGCAAAAGCGATGATTTTTCTGAACAGCAGTGTCATTTTCTATGGCTTCTTTATATAAATGGGCACCAAGACCGACTTTAGAAGAATCCGAGACTTAGAAAATTGCGGACTTGTTTTATTGTGGATGGAACTGGAATGGCTCTGACTGCTTTCAGCTTTTCGGGATCCGGATGAATGCCTTTAGAAGAAATAATGTGTCCCAAAAACTTCACCTTTGTCCTACCGAAATCAAACTTTTCCAAGTTAACTGTAATTCCAGATTCTGCAAAAATACGTAACACAATGTTGAATTTCTGCTATTAGATAATCGTCCACATATAAGGTGATGCGACGTTTTAAGAACTCAGGTAATATGGAATTTAGCACACGAATTAATGCTGCCGAAGAAATTTTCAAACCAAAAGGAAGTTTCCGAAACTGATAACAAACGCCGAAACAAAGAAAAGCTGTGTATTTTCTACATTTTGGATGAAGTTCATCTAATAAAAGCTGTATCTGAGATCAATAGAAGACACCACTTTTACACCATTAAAATTTTGAAGAAGTTCTTCCAACGTTTGTGGTCTGTCTGTTTACGGAATGATGATAGTATTTATCTGCCTCGAAACTAACACAAGCCTTATCGATCCATTTTTCTTCTCAACAACATGTAAAGGATTGTTGTATGAGCTTATAGCATGTTCAGTAATGCCCTCGTCAAGCATAGATTGTATTTCCGTTCTGACACAGTCTCTATAATGTGCCGGAATTACATATGGTCTGGCACTAAATTTAGTATGCTCACGAACTCGAAACTGGTATTGAAATCCTTTGATTGTTCCTGTTTTGTGAGTAAAAACTGTGGGATGTGCTTGTAAAATGTCAAAAACGTCTTGCTTATTAGTGTCATTACAGTTCTCAGTTGTTTAGATTTTATTCTGAATTAAGTCATTAGTATCAAATACGTCATCAATATCATCCCTGTCAATACTTGCAAAGTGACTACTAGTGTCAAGTTCCGCCGAAAGTTCCGAACTGTTATCTAACAAGAGGTAGAGCCGATTAATTTCCTCGTCATGATTTGAGAGCCAATCTTCAAATTTCAAAGCTATTGACTTACCTTCTTTCTCTAAACTTATTTCAGGATCGTGAAAGTTTAATATTGCTTTGTATTCATTCAAAATGTCTGCTCCCAATATAATTTCCGTCGACAATAATGGAACAATAAGAAAGATCATGGTGAATCTGTGGCTTTGACAAAAGAATTCTAAGTTAGTTTGTCGGCGTACATTTATACTTTTTCCAAAGATTGCACCTTGTAATTTAATTTAACGTAAAGGAAGTGTGGGGCAATCGTTCGATTTGTTGCATTTGCTAAAAGCTGTTTCACTAATTACGGAAATGGGACTGTCAGAATCGAGTACTGCCGTAAATTTTACATCATTTACTGTAATGTGAACTACAGGATGTTTAATGTTACTCTGTTTTACATTGTGTTCCTGGAGTAAGATGTCCCTAATGTCTTCCATTTTTAAGTAATTAATAGCCATGGAAGCTACGTCGTCAGCTTCGTAAGTATGTTTTGTGACTGCCAACGGTGTGAGTCATTGTCTACTGTCTCTTTGTTGTCGCACGTTGTTATTGGGATTCGGAGATCTAACCTCTACAATTTCAACTTGTCGAGAGGGCCCTCTCCTGTTTGAATCATGCCAATTTTGATTAACTTCAGGTCTGTTGTCATGATTAAAGCGTCTGTCGTCATGTCAGCAATTTCTATAGTCATTGTCTACTGTCTCTTTGTTGTCGCACGTTGTTATTGGGATTCGGAGATCTAACCTCTACAATTTCAACTTGTCGAGAGGGCCCTCTCCTGTTTGAATCATGCCAATTTTGATTAACTTCAGGTCTGTTGTCATGATTAAAGCGTCTGTCGTCATGTCAGCAATTTCTATAGTCATTGTCTACTGTCTCTTTGTTGTCGCACGTTGTTATTGGGATTCGGAGATCTAACCTCTACAATTTCAACTTGTCGAGAGGGCCCTCTCCTGTTTGAATCATGCCAATTTTGATTAACTTCAGGTCTGTTGTCATGATTAAAGCGTCTGTCGTCATGTCAGCAATTTCTATAGTTTCTTTCTTGTCGGTTATGTGGTGGCGAATTTCTCCCAGAGTCGTAACTGCGAAGTGGACCGTTGCGTCTGAAGTCATTTTGTCTCCGTTGATAATAATTGTTCTGGTTTCTATATTGTCTGTTTCTACGGTTGTCTCTGTCAAATTAATTACTATGGAAATGCGATCTTTGCCTATAACTGTTGTTATTCTGCCAACAGTTGTCATATAGGTGGTGTCTGTTTTGGCCACGATTTGCGTTATGAAAGTAGTCTTGTCGTGTCCAGTTATTATTTCTACCGTCATGAAATTGTGATGGATATGACCTGTAATTGTTGTGTTCCTGTTATCGCATTGCGTTACTATCAGTGTCTATTTCCAATTCTTGCAACAGTCCCTGAAAAGCTTCGATGTCGTCTTTGCAACGTCCTACCAAAATAATATGTCGTAAATGTTCCAGCAATTTAATGAAGCAAATGCGGACGACATAAATGTGCAACATGTCTTCAAAATATTTTACCGGACTGGGAAATTCAAACTGTTCAAAATGCTTTATCATTATGGTGCTATGTTTTACGAGATCTTGAGTAGCTTGAGACCAATTTGCTAAGAGGAAGGCATTTTAAAATTCTCCTTAACTGTGACAATAGCGAATGACCGATCGTATTCTTGCAGCTGGTTCATTATCTAAGTAGCCACACATAAATTCTAATCTGTGCTCTAATGACAAGTTCGGAGGAAAACAATGAGAGAGTTGATGAAGCCACGCTTGTGGATGAATGTCGTTACCAGAACTCTTAAATGTGTAGTAATGAACAGCTTATAGCCAAAATCATCGTGTCAGCGGGTCGCAAATCGGTCGTTGTTACGTCGTATCGGCGGTTCCATCTCAAAATTCGATCCACCTTGCAAATTTCTTTCATAATTTCAGAAATGCCCTGTGTTATTACTTTGTGGCTTTTCCGTATTTTTAAATCCTTCTTCTCGTGTCGGAGCGCGAGTGTTCCCTGAAATATGTAATTCTTGTATTACATGTGCCAACTGATCTTGTACTTCCCGGATTTATCCTTTGTGTTGCGTATTAATTTGATTCTGATTTTGTTTTTTGCCCGTTCTCTTCTGTGTCAGTAAAGGCTGCCGGTCTTGTGTCATTCAGATCATCATCCACCTTTGTAGATAAGTCAGTGAACTGATAGGAAAGTTCGGCTACTTTCTCTGCTAATGAACTAATTTCCTCCGTGTGTTTTCTGAACCAAGTTTCAGAGTGTCCGTTTGTGTCGAAAGCGTATCTACTTTGTCCTTTAAGTTTTCCTGAGTTTTTGCAAGTTGCGTAACCGAATCGGTAGATGCAACTGAGTCAGTTTTAGCTTACAAGGTGTCGTGATTTTCATGAACAATAGTTTGCAGTTCTTTTATGGCTGCTTCGTGATTCTGTAATGCATTTTCATGACGCGGAAACATAGTTTGAAAATGCTTACAAATTTGTGTTTTTATGTCATTACAGACTTTTTGACATTTCGTTTCGATTTTAAGTAACTCGGCAGTTAAATCTTTACGTATTTGTTCAGGCATTTGTTCTATTGAGTCTAACTTTTGAAGCTTTTGCTGTGTTTGTCTCCGATTTTGTTTCATTGTGTCTAACTTTTGAAGCTGTTGCTGTGATTGTTTTTGACTTTGTTCAAGCGTTGTGTCTAACTTTTGAAGCATTTGTCCCATTTGTTGCATTTGTTTTAGTAACAATGCATTGGTGTCTGAAACATGTTCCTCTGTGCTTTTCGGCAGTGCATTTGCACCGGCAACATTCACATTTTGAAAAGCAGATAATATGTCTTGACTTAAATGAGAAAGAGGTAAGGACGCAAAACCTGAATCTACGTTATTTGCAAGATTTTGTCCTGTCATTTCGGATTCCTGAGGCGAGCTGTCGTCAACAGATCGATCGATAATATTTTCCTGTTCACTAATTATTTCCCACCTACACCATTATTTATTGCCTGGTCCATTTCCATATGCACAATTACCAAATTACTACTTTGAATATCTGTTCACTCATTACACAGTGGTGCTGATAAGCTACGCTCGTCGTCACTATCATTTCTCAGTTTACTTTGGAGCCTAGTGTTACGTTTTTCACACGCCATAATTATCACGTATTTCACATGATAACACAGAAAAGCACAATTAGAAGAGCAAAAATAAGAAAACACATTAAAATAGCACTGAAAATAATATCTAATTAATTGTAAGCACGACTGCGGAATACTTTGTGCAAATCTACAGGCATGCCACAACTGTTTTACAATACGACAATGAAAAACTACAACTACAAGGAAATTCTCTCTACAGTTACGCGCTAGCAATAAGCAGTGACTACACTAATAACTCAAACTACAAGAAAAAATCAGAAGATTGCAGTGAGGTACCCTCGGCTAAGGGTCGACATATGTAACTTCCACTTTGAATGTAAAGAATGACTGTGCTGGTAAAACTTCAACGTTACTTGATTTTCAAACTCCAGAGTCAAACTGAACGTACTCAAACATTTCTCTCTTTACTTATTCTGATCATTTCTAAACTGACACACAGTATGTTAGCGCAATGCAATCTGATTTTCAAAAAACCCTACAAAAGAATAGCCCTGACCAACAATAACCTTTACTCTTCATGAATCACTTACCTCACAAAAATCTTCGTTACTCGAACTACTGCTATACAGCGAGCGTCAATACTGCCAGCTAAATAAAAGATTCTAACTACAGCAGGCAATAACTACTGATATGCACAGAGTTAGCAAATGAAAGATTTTGGTAGAGAACAAACAATGTATTTACCTTAATAGTGTTCAAAAGTCATAATATATATTCGTGACATCCAGTTTGACAAATCTCTTTTTCTGACAGACACACACCAGATCGTCCACTCATATTAACATCTCAGACCTCTGGCATTTCTCTCCCACATCCACCAATGCTGGCGGCTCACTTCCAACTGCACAACGCTACGCGCTGTTCACATCCAGCTGCCCAACACTACACCGGCGAAAAACTTTCAACAACGAGTCCAACCAGCCACAGACTGCACACAGCGGAGTCAGCGATTTTAATAGAGAGCGCTACGGGGCGTTACCAACATTTAAACCTAAACAGCTACTTACAACTTTTATAGGCCTAAGAGCGTGTCGTGGTATTACAATTTAAGAGCAAAAAAACATATTTCATATACACAACATTACAAAAACTGAAGTGATAAAAGTCATGAGGTATCTCCTAACATCATGTCGGATACCCTTTTGCATGCCACGGTACAGCATCTCGACTTAGCATGGACTCAACAAGTCATTCGAAGCCCCCTGCAGAAATATTGACACATGCAGCCTCTACAGCCGTCCATAATAGCGAATGTGTTGCCGGTGCAGGACTTTGTGCACGAAATGACTTATCGATTACGTCCCGCGAATGTTCGGTGCGCCAAATCATTCGCTCAAATTTTTCAGAATGTCCTTCAAACCTACCAGGAACAATTGTGGCGCAGCTACAACTCCATCGTTGTTTGCGAACATGAAATGGTTCAAATGGCTCTGAGCACTATGGGACTTAACTTCTAAGGTCATCAGTCCCCTAGAACTTAGAAATACTTAAACCTAAGTAACCTAAGAACATCATACACATCCATGCCCGAGGCAGGATTCGAATCTGCGACCGTAGCGGTCGCACGGTTCCAGACTGTAGCGTCTAGAGGCGCTCGGCCACCCTGGCCGGCGAACATGAAATCCGCGAATAGTTTCCAATGGTTTCCAAAGGCCAAACATAACCATTTCCAGTCAACGATCAATTCAGTTGAACCAGAGGACCCAGTCCAGTGCGTGTAAACACCGTTATGTAACAACTACCTGTTTGCACGGTGGCTGTTGACAAAGTGGGACCACGGCTTCGTAGGTTCTGCGCCATCCTCGAACGCTACCAGCAACTCTTACCAACTGAAATCTGGACTTATCTAATCAGGCCACGGTTTTCCAGTAGTCTTGGGCCAAACCGATATCGTCACGACCCAGAAGAGGCGTTGCAGGCTACGTCAGGCTTTTAGGCAAGACACTCGCGTCGATCGTCTGCTGTCATAGCCCCTAACGGATACGTTCGTGGTACGTCCCACACTGATTTCTGCAGCTATTTCACGGAGTATTGCTTGTCTGTTAGCACTAACAAGTTTACCCGAACAGCGGTGGTCTTCATCGTCGACCACTGTGTTGTCCGTGGTGAGAGGTAACGCTTGAAATGTGGTATTGTCGACACGCTCTTGACACTGTGGACCTGGGAATATTGAATTCCCTAACGATTTCCGAGTTGAAATGTCCTATGAACATTCCGCAGTCTGTTAATACCTGTGTTGCGGCCATAATGACGTCGCAAACCTTTTCAGGGCAATCACCCGAGTACAAAACGACAGCTCCGCCAATTCACTGCCCTATCGCTATCCCATGACCTCTATCACATATGAGTACTTACAAGCCTAGTTTGGTAAGGATGGAATAGGCAGTCGGTCGTGTGCCTGTATTAGCAACCATTCCATACTAATGCTGAAGTAATTTAGGAAAATCACGAAAATACTAATCATAATGGCCAGCCTCCACCCCCCCCCCCCCCCCAAATGCAAGGGCAGTTTGTTAAAAACAGTGCAAGCTAATTTGGCTAATCACAAGCGTACAAGGTACTGCTTTGTTTACACATTCTTCAAAAAAAGTTTGATGATTTGAAAAGCCTGAACCACACTGATCGTTCATGTCGCAACACCAGTCACTGCACGCAAAACACACACTATACACGCACAACTGCTGACGACAGGATCGTGGCGATTGTGTTTGCTTTCCGTTTTGTGTATCGTAGTTTCTCATTTGCTAGCCTGACATACTAATCCTGAAAGACATAAATCTACTGCATCGGGTGGCTGACATTTCTATTTTTTTGTTTTGTGTGCTACCACATTTCGGCTGTGTAGCTATTCTGAAGCAACTGTACGACTATCAGGTAAAAAAGCTATTCGGTTCAACAGAGAAAGCAGCATACAGACAAGCCGTTTACTAGTGTGGGAGACCAGCGGACTGTGTGCTGCGACATCCCACAGCAAACACGTCAGAGGTAAACCTATATGTACAAGTGCGCTTCATGTGTGTCCACCACCTCATTGCTCAATCTAATGAACGCCCAATAAGTGTGCAACAGCGTGTATACTCCCACGATAAGGCTCTCTAGTATCCTAAGAGCTCGAAACGTAGTGATTAGTAAAGAGACTTGCACATCGTCATAGGGAGCTGAAATATCGAGGCAGAGGAGGTTGCACTACATGAACGTGGGCCAGCTGTCAGCTGTTACTGCCGCCTGGTGGCCACACGGTGAACATACGAGCCTCTCTGTCTCCTGGCCTCACGGAGGGCCTCTCCGGCGACAGCGCTTGTTATTGGATGAGAGCTCTGACGTCATGGTGAGCAGGCGAAACGGCGCTTGGCTGCCTCTTAAATGCGCCGACACGCGCTTTGGCGCTCATCTTTCTTTCGGTTAGGTCCAGTACACACTTGGATAGCTAAAATCAAGCAGAATGATAGATGTGTTGTACCTTCGGACTAATTAAATGATACTGAACATGAAAGGTAGCTCACTCGATTGGTAAAGAAGCAGATTTTAATATAGCATACTGCACGTTTCTATTATCCTTTACCAGATGAAGAGGCAATCATAGATGATTCCTCATTGTGACACATTGTTTCACGGGTTCCAGTTTAGCTGTATGAGTCAGATGCCTAATAAAATTTGTATAAAAGTTCTTTTTTTTTTTGTGATCAGTCTATTGACTGGTTTGATGCGGCCCGCCACGAATTCCTTTCCTGTGCTAACCTCTTCATCTCAGAGTAACACTTGCAACCTACGTCCTCAATTATTTGCTTGATGTATTCCAATCTCTGTCTTCCTCTACAGTTTTTGCCCTCTACAGCTCCCTCTAGTACCATGGAAGTCATTCCCTCATGTCTTAGCAGATGTCCTATCATCCTGTCTCTTCTCCTTATCAGTGTTTTCCACATATTCCTTTCCTCTCCGATTCTGCATAGAACCTCCTCATTCCTTACCTTATCAGTCCACCTAATTTTCAACATTCGTCTATAGCACCACATCTCAAATGCTTCGATTCTCTTCTGTTCCGGTTTTCCCACAGTCCATCTTTCACTACCAGACGTACAGCCTCAGAAATTTCGTCCTCAAATTGAGGCCAGTATTTGATATTAGTAGACTTCTCTTTGCCAGAAATGCCTTTCTTGCCATAGCGAGTCTGCTTTTGATGTCCTCCTTGCTCCATCCGTCATTGGTTATTTTACTGCCTGGGCAGCAGAATTCCTTAACTTCATTGACTTCGTGACCATCAATCCTGATGTTAAGTTTCTCGCTGTTCTCATTTCTACTACTTCTCATTACCTTCGTCTTTCTCCGATTTACTCTCAAATCAGACTGTGTACCCATTAGACTGTTCATTCCGTTCAGCAGATCATTTAATTCTTCTTCACTTTCACTCAGGATAGCAATGTCATCAGCGAATCGTATCACTGATATCCTTTCACCTTGTATTTTAATTCCACTCCTGAACCTTTCTTTTAATTCCATCATTGCTCCCTCGTTGTACGGATTGAAGAGTAGGGGCGAAAGGCTACAGCCTTGTCTTACACCCTTCTTAATATGAGCACTTCGTTCTTGATCGTCCACTCTTATTATTCCCTCTTGGTTGTTGTACATATTGTATACGACCCGTCTCTCCGTATAGCTTACCCCAACTTTTTTCAGAATCTCGAACAGCTTGCACCATTTTATATTGTCGAACGCTTTTTCCAGGTCGACAAATCCTATGAAAGTGTCCTGATTTTTCTTTAGTCTTGCTTCCATTATTAGCCGTAACGTCAGAATTGCCTCTCTCGTCCCTTTACTTTTCCTAAAGCCAAACTGATCGTCACCTAGCGCATTCTCAATTTTCTTTTTCATTCTTCTCTATATTATTCTTGTAAGCAGCTTCGATGCATGAGCTGCTAAGCTGATTGTGCGATAATTCTCGCACTTGTCAGCTCTTGCCGTCTTCGGAATTGTGTGGATGATGCTTTTCCAAAAGTCAGATGGTATGTCGCCAGACTCATATATTCTACACACCAACGTGAATAGTCGTTTTGTTGCCACTTCCCCCAATGATTTTAGAAATTCTGATGGAATGTTATCTATCCCTTCTGCCTTATTTGACCGTAAGTCCTCCAAAGCTCTTTTAAATTCCGATTCTAATACTAGATCCCCTATCTCTTCTAAATCGACTCCTGTTTCTTCTTCTATCACATCAGACAAATCTTCACCCTCATAAAAGTTCTTATTCTTACATAAATAGCTTCACTGAAGAGCCAAAGAAACTGGTACACCTACCTAATACCATGTAGGGCCCCTGCCAGCACGCAGAAGTGCCGCAACACGACGTGGCATGGACTCTACTGATGTCTGAAGTAGTGCTGGAGGGAATTGACACCGTGAATCCTGCAGGGCTGTCCATAAATCCGTAAGAGTATGAGGGGGTGGAGATGTCTTCTGAATAGCACATTGAAAGGCATCCTAGATATGCTCAATAATGTTCACATCTGGGGAGTCTGGTGGCCAGCGGTAGTGTTTAAACTCAGAAAAGTGTTCCTGGAGCCACTCTGTAGCAATTCTGGACGGGTGGTGTATTGCATTGTCCTGATGGAATTGCCCAGTGTCTGTCGGAATGCACAGTGGACATAAATGGATGCAGGTGATCAGACAGGATGGTTGGGTACGTGTCACCTGTCAGCGTCGTATCTACATGTATCAGGGGTCCCATATCACTCTAACTGTAAATGCCCCACACCATTACAGAACCTCCATTAGCTTGAAGACTCCTCTGCTGATATACACGGTCAATGGATTCATGAGGTTGTCTCCAAACCGGTGCACGTCTGTCCGCTGGATACAATTTGGAACGAGACTCGTCCGAACAGGCAACATATTTCCAGTCATCAACAGTCCAATGTCGGTGTTGACGGGTCCAGGCGAGGCGTGAAGCTTTGTGTCGTGCAGTCATGACGTACGTGACTGGGGCGTCGGGTCCGAAAGCCCATATCGATAATGTTTCGTTGAATGGTTCGCACGCTGTCTCTTGTTGATGGCTGAGCACTGAAATCTGCTGCAGTTTGCGAAAGGATCGCATATTTCTTACGTTGAACGATTCTCTTCAGTCGTCTTTGGTCCCTTTCTTGCAGGATCTTTTTCGGCCGCAGCGATATTGGAGATCTGATGTTTTACCGGATTCCTGACATTCACGGTACACTCGTGAAATGGTCGTACAGGAAAATCCCCACTCCTCGGAGATGCTATGTCCCATCGCTCGTTTGCCGACCATAACACGGCTTTATATAGCCGCGTCGTCGTAAATCTTGATAACCTTTCATTGTAGCAGCGGTAGCCGATCTAACATCTGCGGCACACACTTGTTGTCTTATACAGCCGTTGCTGACCGCGGCGCCGCATTCAGCCTGTTTACATATCCCTGTGTTTGAGTACGCATGCCTATACAAGTTTCTTTGGCGTTTCAGTGTACAACTATGTCATGGACATCAGGAAACATTTGTTTCAAAATAGAGCACGGAGATTTTTGAACTTTTCTTTTTTGTCCACTCTTTCCATGAAAAGCATCAAATTCTTCTTCAAAATGTAACACTTTGTTTGTCAATGTTGTTGTGAAGAAGGAAGACTACCAAGAGATTTAATTGCTATCCAGTCTGGATTAGACTCTTTTACTTTGCTTTTGACATGCGGAAAAATATCTGAGATCGTGGAGTAATCACGTACAATTACTACATTTGTTAAAATGAAGAGATCAGAGTGCGGCTGTAGGGTAGTGATTAAGTTTGAGCAAAGAAGATTGTGAGTTCAAATGGCAGTTTTTAATTTGTATTTTTAAATCATAATCTAAATAAGTTTCATCATTATTTTTATTCAATTAATTGGCCTAAATGTGGTTTTTTATTTTTAATTCTTTGCTGTGTCGTTTTTTATACGTTCTCATTTTTCCTTCCTACCATTCTTGTTTCGTTCGAATGACTGCGGAATGTGATATAAAATGTGATATAAAAAATAGAACACTCGGTGAAGAAAAATGAAGTCCATTGTCACTGTTTCTTGCTGCAGAATTTATCTACAACTTTGGAGTTGAAACTCTCAAGTTAGATCATCACATTCTTCTCAATAGAGAGACATTAAGTCATTACTTTGATATAGAATTCGGAAGAGAGGTCTTGGTCCTCTTCAGAAATGAAAAATATCTTTCAGGTTCAGCAGTTGTCATCAGTATTGTCACAACTATTTTCAGAAGTCTTGTTATGTGAGAGAAACTGTCTTGCAGGTTTTTTCTCTAAATGAACTGGTACGGTGATACAGCCCCAGTAATATTCCTGAAGCCTGGTTTTTGGTACTGTACCGAGAGCTCTGTCTTTAACCTTTGTCTCTCCTAAGTGGTGTAAGCATGGACAACAAGAATAAGTTCATTCTCTGGGAAACATCTCGAGAATTCTTCAAACTTGAGGAATCCAACAGCTGTGTCGCCTCCAGATGATATAAGACTTGAAAACGATCATGGTATTGTCTATTAATGCGTCGCAGACTTCTTTTGCATCGGAATGTCGGCAAACACTTACCTTCTGGCACTTGCTCTGACAGGTGGCTGTTGATGCGTTGTAGTGCTTCAAGGAATATAGCACCTTCAGCGCTGGCGTTGGTGACGCCACATCACAACGTGCTGAGAGGAACACAGACAGCTGCAACCCGTTTCTGAGTGGATCGTAGTGCGGCTGAAATCTTTTCAGCACTCAGCGCTGCGGTACCTAGTTCTGGCCAAGAGGCCACTACAACAGATGTTTTCGTCTGATTTGTCTGTATACCACCACGCGTTCGAAAAGAAGTAGTGTAATTTTAACGTGCTTTCTGGCACAGAGAATTTTAGGCGATATTTGCAGTGTGCTGTACGACATTAGCACATGATCACCGGCTGCCACTGCATTGAAATAGTTAATATACCTTGACAGTATGAAGCTACAATATCCAGGAGCATAAGCTAATAAACCTAAGCAAGATAATTTATTTATTTCCTCTTTATTCAGTGGGGTAGAGTAATGCAGTAACTTGTGGAAGATTAAATTTACGGGAATTAATTTATGTGAAAGTAATATCTGAGCTTTAATTAATTTGGAAGTTAATTATTTAAGTACTGACTTCTTCTTTTTTCACTTGCATCTGTACTTTCTGTAATTTTTCTCCATTCGAGTTTGGAATGTTTATGCTGCAGATTGGTATGGGTATTAGTTTCTTTCCTGAAGGTAACCACAGAAGTTCGTCTCTCAAATCTCGTTCATAATCTTTCGGCTGAAAATGAACTGAATACACGAATGCAGTTTCTACATTCAGTTTGTTCGCGTGTTTGCAAATTAAGAACATTGTAAAACGACTACAAAACTGCGAGTACATTTACGAACAGAACAGAGAGATAGCTTCTAGAGAAGACTGCAAAAGAAAAAAAAAGAAAAAAAGAAAATCAATAGCGTCTAGAGAAGACTGTATAAAAAATCAGTCATATGTACACACCATTGTTCGGCGATATGCTTTTTATATGCGTGGTACGCCACAGAATTGTGGGTGACTGAGAACCATTCACGTATATAAACCAAGTCTGTTTTGCAATACGCACAATGAAAAAACTATGGAAATGAAATTCAGCATTCATGGCTGTGCGGTATGTCGCCAAAAATTATTGTTTTACATGTTTCTACGATCCTGATTCGAGCTGTGTTCCATGGGTTGCACATTAAACTCCCCACACACGTAGATTAAATAAGATACATAAAATGACTACTGATTTGATTGAAAGAATCTCGTGTATCCTTTTTTATTTCAAATCTCCTTAAAAAAAGGAAAAGTAGCTGATTTTTTCAGGATAAAGATCACGAAAATAATAAGTGATTCATTAGATACAGATAATTTGCGCAGTCTTGGTAAATCTGTTGTTAGATTTACGTGTGAATCAAAAAAAGTACCAGCAGCGAGAATGAAGCCACGGACCTTATGCTTATGAAACTAGGCACTTACTCGCTTTGCTACGGATGCAGTTAGCGGCCGTACAAAATATATAAATACGCCTAAAATTTTGAAACTCGATTTTCTGGAAAACGTCTGAGAGTTGCGTCTTCCTGTTTACATATGTTTAAGTCTTATTCTTGCCCACACACCCCGTCAGTATAAATCATACTGGCGACGCGAAGTTATACTGTACCATTTTAAGCCACCGGCGGATGCACTGCCGAATGGTAAGGAGTCAACATGTAGCCACGAAATATTACATAGCAAAATATCAGAACTGAATACACTGGACCTGTGTGCTAAATGAGAAAAGCAAATTGTGCATCCTGGCGTCACACGTTAAATGCATCTTGCAACCTGCTACTTTTTGCACTAAGTTTTATGAGCAATGACTGCCACAGTCAAAAACAATAATTTAAACAGGAGCTTAGCTGTGCACTGATCACATGCTACCACAGTTTGTCTGCAGCTTAGCTCAGCTCCAAAGTGTCAAGACCTTGATTAAAACCATTCAATCAAGTCAACTATTAGTAGATACGGCACAGTTACACGTATTACGACGTCAGAGTTTTAATCTAGAGATCTGTCCTTTCCCTAAATATGTTTGTGTTTAGATATGCAAGACATTTCTGTTCCACACTAAATATTACGATATTTGAGTGTGACAGGCTTCCAATTAAATTATCTGTAAATGGCTCAAATGGCTCTGAGCACTATGGGACTTAACTTCTGAGGTCATCAGTCCCCTAGTCCTTAGGTTAGTTAAATTTAAGTAGTTCTAAGTTCTAGGGACTGATGACCTCAGAAGTTAAGCCCGATAGTGCTCAGAGCCATTATACATCGGTTTTTTGAATGAAGGATATGCAGCATTCAACTTAACTTCGCCACGACGTTGACTACATTATTTGTTAATTTGTTTCCACTGAATTTCAGTTCAATTTAGTTAAAGTATTTAGTTGTTCATTAATTGTTGTAATATGCGCCAAACTTGGTGCATGCAATTGGTGATTGCCTGATACAGGTGTTATAGGCAGCTGGTGCAATTACTAGGGGAGAAAAGCACACTGTTGGACGGCCGACTCCTGTGATCAAAAGTATCCGAACACCTGGCTGAAAATGACTTACAACTTCGTGGCGTCCTCCATCCCTAATGCTGGAAATCAATATGGTGTTGGCCCACCCTTAGCCTTGATGATAGCTTCCACTCTCGCAGGCTTACGTTCAATCCGGTACTGGAAATTTTTTTGGAGAATGGCAACCCATTTTTCACGGAGTGCTGCTCTGAGAAGAGGGATCGATGTCGGTCGGTGAGGCCTGGCACGAAATCGGCGTTCCAAACAATCCTAAAGGTATTCTATAGGATTCAGGTCAGGACTCTGTGCAGGCGAGTCCATTCCACCGATGTTATTGTCGCGTAACCACTCTGTGCATTATGAACAGGTGCTCGATCGTGTTGAAAGATGCAGTCACCATCCTCGAATTGTTCTTCAACAGTGGGAAGCAAGAAGGTACTTAAAACACCAATGTATACTTGCGCTGTGATAGTGCCACGCAAAACAATAAGGGGTGCAAGCTCCCTCCATGAAAAACACGATCACACCATAACTCTACCGCCTCTGAATTTTACTATTGGCACTATACACGCTGGCAGATGACGTTCACCGGGTATCTGTCATACCCACACCCTGCCATCGGATCGCCACATTGTGTACCGTGACTCGTCACTCCACACAACGTTTTTCCACTGTTTAATCGTCCAATGTTTACGCTCCTTACACCAAGCGAGGCGTCGTTTGGCATTTACCGGCGTGATGTGTGGCTTATGAGCAACCCCTCGACCGTGAAATACAAGTTTTCTCACCTTCCGCTTCACTGTCATAGTACTTGCAGTGGATCCTGATGCAGTTTGGAATTCCTGTGTGATGGGATGGATAGATATCTCCCTATTACACATTACGACCTTCTTCAACTGTCGGCGGTCTCTGTCAGTCTACAGACGAGGTCGGCCTGTACGCTTTTGTGCTGTACGTGTCCCTTCACGTTTCCACTCCCCTATCACATCGAAAACAGTGAGCCTAGGGATGTTTAGGAGGGTGAAAACCTCGCGTACAGACGTATGACACAAGTGACACCCAATCACTTGACCACGTTCCAAGTTCATGAGTTCCGCGGAGCGCCCCATTCTGCTCTCTCACGATGTCTTATGATTACTGAGGTCGTTGATATGGAGTACCTGGCACTAGGTGACAGCACAATGCATCTAATATGAAAAACGTATGTTCTTGGGGGTGTCCGGATAGTTTTGATCACATAGAGTACTTGATCGTTAAGGACCGTTCACTAGCCCCCGAACCCCGATAAATCCTGGAACCTGTACGAGAACAGTAACACAATACGTCGTGAATAATTTTGTCAAGTACGGGAGGGAGCGGGGAGTCGTCTTGCAGCCAACGTCATTTCCAGTAATGTTTTAACAGTCCGTAGAATTGTCCTTTACCATAAGCCTTTACTGTAGTATTCCCCTTGCTCCACATTGATTTTGGTGGCTCACGTCATTGAGTGCGATTCGCTAGGGCACATTTTACTGAAGACTGTTACTGTAATCCCCTCCTACCTTATTTCAGCTATCGTCCGCAATAAGCAAAGTCTTTTATGAAAAATCTGAGAGGAGCGAAGATTACAATAAACTTTCTAGTTTACTTAGCTTCTCGTGTGGAGTTGGCTCCAGTTCTTCTTGTCTAGGGATCTGCTCCTTGAAGCTGAAATTCTCAGGTTTTAAGTCTTTATAATTGAATTGATCTAAATAAATTTGAAGTTTGTTGTTGTAGAATTTTTGTTGTTAGGTTAACATATTTTGTCACATTTTACTGTATCATAGAGTCTTATTAATTTTTACATTAACAAAACCGGAATTACATTGTTCGCCCAAAATACTAAAACACGTCCGATCACATCATAGCATGCTTACTACTACTTCGCTCTGCGGTAATAACAATATTCCAGGGGGTTTACAATTTATCTTGACAAATTAGTTTCTGTTAACTTCGATTGTTATTTCATAAATGAATCCAGAAATAAACATAGCAAACAGTACTAGATTGCGTAATTAATAACAGGAATTTTAAGTGTGCCAAATAATTCGAAATTGCAAATGTTTCTAAAAAAATAATTTTAACTGTACATTCAGAGCTAGTACTTATCGATTGTAACATCGAAAAGAAAAGTAATTCCTTTTTACAAATTTTAACTTCAAATGTAAAATATTGTGTATAAAATTATGTGAAAGTTTCCAGAAAGCAGCTGAAATAATATTGACCTGTCCAAAATTCGAAAAATAATACTGGTATCGACAGCTACTGCTGAGGAATAGTAATGCTAGAGGAGGATGTCATGTTACAGTATCAAATGTTGCAATGGCTCTGGTGGGTAAAATAGGGTAACAAATGTTGCCAATCCCGAAAGTGTTGTGAGAGAGGTTTGCTTATTTATCTGCAGGAAGTTCCTCATTGTATCGGGGGTACATCAAAAGCGCTCTTACACCCCGAAATCAAACGAAATAGCGTGAGGGGTCATATATATTGAGTACACTGTACCTAAATGAGTGGGTTGATTGTGTCCACCAGTTCTTCCGCCCAGCCGGTGAAGATGTCTGATTCTCTTAAGTATATATCTTGTTTCTCAGTCTCTCGACTTTTCGCCACAGGTCCCCCATGTTAGCATCGCCCGTCAGTGAGACAAACATCGACTTTCTGGAGTCGCTTTGGTAATGGTTCAAGCATCTCTGCTCTCTGAAGTCAAAGCGTCGTATTTCAGATAAATTCCCTACACGCACTGCGGGCTAAACTTGCGTAATGGTGACCACCTTAGAGCAATAGGCTGACAGAATTGCGTCTTCAACCCTGTACTTCATCCAGTGAGGTAGGGTGCGAAACTGGTCGCATCGATTTCTATTCTTGTCTGATACTGTTACCGTCGGTATTGTCCAAGTTCCTTTGGGTTGACCCAGCTATCTGGACGGAGAACGCGAGTCTGCCGCTAGAGTGACCAGCATGGAATAGTGATTAGGCCCCATGAGGTTGTTCAAGACTTTGCAGTCACATATAGGAGCGAGAGATTGAGAAACGACGGAGACGTCAAGACCTGAGTGTCTTTGATAAGATGAAAGTATCATCGTGGGCGGAAGGTGTTTTACGCTACGAGGTTTTGATTTTCTTATAGTGAGGGGATAGTAGCAGTACTGTGGTCTGTTTCCTCGACTGCTGTGGTATGAGGGCTTAGGTCGGCAGAAGTCGAATAAAGTGGTTCGATCTGACAGAGATGTGTTGCCGTACGTCATTATGAGCTGTCAGGTAGACGCGAGCTGAACTTGTGATCACAGCAGTTGCAGTGCTATTAATTGCTGGTACACAGTGTGCTCATGAATGAATGTGGCATCCATCTCATCAATAAAGCCCTCTTGAGTTATGTGCCCTATTTATAATGTTATCTGGGGGAAAGGATTGGACCTAATCTCAGGAAGTGGCAGGATAGCTACACGAACGGTAATCATCCCACGGAGCAAACTTCCTCATTTAGGTCTTACTGATCAGGCATCCATTGGAAGATTATAAGTACTAATTGTAATCTTGCAAATAAGACTGATTCTATCTCGAACGTGTGGTCTGGCATTTGGTTTCATTGTACACCTAGATTACGTGCACTGTCAATCAGATTTTCAGTGTACCTATGGATCGGAATAATTGTTGTCTCTAATGTACTTGACAGAGCTTAATGTACTTGACAGAGCACTAAAAGACCTGAGTTGAAACAAGGCCCCGGGAGTAGACAACATTCCATTAGAACTACTGACAGCCTTGGGAGAGCCAGTCCTGACAAAACTCTACCAACTGGTGAGCAAGATGTATGAGACAGGCGAAATACCCTCAGACTTAAGGAAGAATATAATAATTCCAATCCCAAAGAAAGCAGGTGTTGACAGATGTGAAAATTACCGAACTATCAGTTTAATAAGTCACAGCTGCAAAATACTAACGCGAATTCTTTACAGACGAATGGAAAAACTAGTAGAAGCCGACCTCGGGGAAGATCAGTTTGGATTCCGTAGAAATGTTGGAACACGTGAGGCAATGCTGACCCTACGACTTATCTTAGAAGCTAGATTAAGGAATGGCAAACCTACGTTTCTAGCATTTTTAGCCTTAGAGAAAGCTTTTGACAATGTTGGCTGGAATACTCTCTTTCAAATTCTGAAGGTGGCAGGGGAAAATACAGGGACTGAAAAGCTATTTACAGTTTGTGCAGAAACCAGATGGCAGTTATAAGAGTAGAGGGACATGAAAGGGAAGCAGTGGTTGGGAAGGGAGTGAGACAGGGTTGTAGCCTCTCACCGACGTTATTCAATCTCTATATTGAGCAAGCAGTGAAGGAAACAAAAGAAAAATTCGGAGCAGGTATTAAAATCCATGGAGAAGAAATAAAAACTTTGAGGTTCGACGATGACATTGTAATTCTGTCAGAGACAGCAAAGGACTTGGAAGAGCAGTTGAACGGAATGGACAGTGTCTTGAGAGGAGGGTATAAGATGAACATCAACAAAAGCAAAACAAGGATAATGGAATGTAGTCGAATTAAGTCGGGTGATGCTGAAGGAATTAGATTAGGAAATGAGACACTTAAAGTAGTAAAGGAGTTTTGCTATCTGGGGAGCAAAATAACTGATAATGGTCGAAGTAGAGAGGATATAAAATGTCGACTGGCAATGGCAAGGAAAGCATTTCTGAAGAAGAGAAATATGTTAACATCGAGTATAGATTTAAGTGTCAGGAAGTCGTTTCTGAAAGTATTTGTGTGGAGTGTAGCCATGTATGGAAGTGAAACATGGACGATAAATAGTTTGGACAAGAAGAGAATAGAAGCTTTCGAAATGTGGTGCTACAGAAGAATGCTTAAGATTAGATGGGTAGGTCACATAGCTAATGAGGAAGTACTGAATAGGATTGGGGAGAAGAGAAGTTTGTGGCACAACTTGATTAGAAGAAGGGATCGGTTGGTAGGACATATTCTGAGGCATCAAAGGATCACCAATTTAATATTGGAGGGAAGCGTGGAGGGTAAAAATCGTAGAGGGAGACTAAGAGATGAATACACTAAGCAGACTCAGAAGGATGTAGGTTGCAGTAGGTACAGGGAGATGAAGAAGCTTGCACAGGATAGAGTAGCATGGAGGGCCGCATCAAACCAGTCTCAGGACTGAAGACCACAACAACAATGTACTTCCAACTTGGCTGATCAGTTATGGGATTGGTAACAATCGATATAGGTGTTGGCTGCAGATTTGGAAGCTGTCGTATTGTTACTGGATAACGCAGTGGTACGTATGCCGTCAGTCCGTACGAGAAGAGAAATTATCCACATACCTACATCAGTGATCAACCCTCAAACCAGCATTGTAAACGGAGGTGAGTTATCACTTTCGGCTACGCCGACATGACGGTGGAAACCACGTGCTGTGGTCACGTGGAGAGGTGCGCCACCCATCCACCACAGCTTGGGACACTTGTTACGTGCACTGGTTGAACAAAAGCGCCTCTGCGGCTGAAGCACGCTCTCCGACGGACTCGTTTTCTAGGCATCGGTCTTTCTACTCCGCTCTGCCTCATTCTAAAGCTTATGTTGCTGCCTTCCACGTAGACGGTGCATGTGGGCTTCTGTACGCACGCTCCACTTTGGCGCAACACTGCTGGCCCTTGTGTAGGCCGACTCTTTGTTATCGTATTCATGTATTGGTGATATTGTGTTTGTAATATATCCCTTTCCGAATAAAGGAAGAAATGTGATAGAAACGTAATGAACGTACGTAGTTCTTCGGAAAGAAAAATTGTTCAGAGTCGGGATACATCACAGTGACTACAGCAGGAACATGATGGAAGATATGTGATAAGAACTTCAAGTATGATTAAATTCACCTACTGTTACTTTTAAGTTCTTGTCCGATTTACTTCAAATTTCTACATTCAGATGAAACAGTGAAGTAAATCAATGACGAATTAAACGCCTAACAAACGACGTGTATTGTGAAAAGACTGTAAATCCAGTCGCGAGATTAACTTACAGTGCCAGTATCCGTGTGGGAGTCAGTACCGTCACACGTCAATAGAACGTGGGACGAACGAAAGCCCCACGCCCGGGTTTCCGGGCTCGATTCCCGGCGGGGTGAGGGATTTTCTCTGCCTCGTGATGGCTGGGTGTTGTGTGATGTCCTTAGGTTAGTTAGGTTTAAGTAGTTCTAAGTTCTAGGGGACTGATGACCATAGATGTTAAGTCCCATAGTGCTCAGAGCCATTTGAACCATCGAACGAAAGCGCGAGAATTTGACAGAAACATGACTGCAAACTCTAATTTAATGATCATTTGCTGTTGTCACATTGACATATACCCTACAGGATATTTTAGTCCGCGTTTCACAGCTGTTTTTTTATTATTAAAATCCGCGGCACGACACAAATCCTCAGTCAGGTTGTGGATATAGTATGTAATTGTAAGTAATTAGGGATTCTTTCACCCCTGCTAACTGTAGATATGTATTTATATTGTACAAAATATTAATAAGTATGTGAAAGATATATTCATTAAGCAAATGCTCATACTTTGAGTCAAAATATTTCTTTCAGAAAATTATATGTATTGAAATGATAAAAGTACGTGTTTTACAGTTAAATTTTAGTTTCATTATGCATTACAGATATATTACTTTAATTTGTATTTTAAAAAGGAACCAAAACATAATCTCTGATGCAATTATTATTACTAATCTTTTGGTACAAAAATGGTATATATTTGCAAAAGTGAGAACCGGAAGTCTAGAACCTGATTTTTAAGAATGTCGCAGCTGCAGACGTATTCAGTAGTCGCAATAGGTTGTCACTCAGTGTTCCAAATACCACCTTCAGTTTAAAGCTATTGCAGTTTCCCAACCGTCTGAATTGAATTTTTGAGATGTTTGGTGACAGCGTTGCTACATTTCTTCTTCATATATATAGTGTATATTAAAAGTAAATGTAACTTACGTCAGTCCAAACGTTCATTAGATAATCGTGTAGAAACTTGAAGTAAATCGGCCAAGGACCTTTAGAGACTATTGGTGACAATCTTTCCCGTTTGCACATTAAGCACATACAGAGTGTTACAAAAAGGTACGGCCAAACTTTCAGGAAACATTCCTCACACACAAAGAAAGAAAATATGTTATGTGGACATGTGTCCGGAGGGTGGATGCATGTATCCTCGCTAACGGAGGACATTTTGAACATTTCCTGTAACAAAGTGTTTGAAGTCACGCTGGTACGTTCTGTTGCTGTGTGTTTCCATTCCATGATTAATGTGATTTGAAGAGAAGTAATAAAATGAGCTCCAACATGGAAAGTAAACGTTTCCGGACACATGTCCACATAACATCTTTTCTTTATTTGTGTGTGAGGAATGTTTCCTGAAAGTTTGGCCGTACGTTTTTGTAACACCCTGTATATGTTTCAAGTCGGATTACAAAATCTCACGTTGACAATGATCGTCTCCTGTATTGAAGATAAAGTGTGCGAAATTTCATCAAGATTGGGTCGAAACTGTAGATTTGAATGAATTACAAACAAACGGACACTGACAAGAGAATGCGTCGTTACATGCATGTGGATAGAAGAACGAAGACGATATTCAGGAAGCTATACAGACTCAGTAATTTTTTAACTGAATAACAAAAATACATCAACGATGTTAAATATATGACACAAATGGACCTTTGGCTTAGCACATCAAATTAATTAGCTACGTATTTTCCGAGTTTCGCTTCATGCGGGACATTCGGTTTGGCAGTTGCGTTTACTGTACGTACGGCCCTGTCCACTGGGGTTGCAGGTGGGGGCGCGCCTGCTGCTGACGCTGTTTGTGGTGCCGGGGTTGCTGGTGCCGGCCCTGGAGGCGGCCGAGGTGCTGGGCCTCTTCCAGTCGCCGGGCCGCAGCCAGTGGGTGCTGGCGGAGACGTACCTGAGGGCGCTGGAGCGGCGGGGCCACCGCCTCACCGCCGTCACCACCTTCCCCTCCAGCCAGGGCAGCACCGGGGGCAACTGGACCGAGATCCTCATACCGAACCCTGTCAACGAAGTCGGTATGCGTCTTACACGTTGTCAGAATCTTCTTTGTTTTGCAGCCTGTAGGAGGCACCTGTTACCAGAGGAAACAATTTCTTGCCTGGCACGCTATCTACGTCTCTGTGGAAGTTGTAACCTCCCCCTCACTTACCGACCTTAATAACAGTGAAAAATTAAACCGCGTGTAGCTAATGGAAATTTGGGAAAAGCAATCGTCACCGAAGTTAATCCGTCGGTAAAGAGGGAGGAAAGGGCTACATCTAAATGAAAGGAAAAATGCAAATGAAATTGATGGATATTAATTTTGAAAAAGGGTAAAGTTTATAAAGAAAGTAAATGTGCGGTCGTTACGTTAACAATTAACTAGCGTTTATTAGATATTTGAGATTTGGGGAAAATTACGATCGCCAGTCCTATGGACAAGTACGATAATAACTGAAAAAGAAAGGTTAATGCACATACAATTAGCACTAAAAGCGTGGCGACTGAAGGTTGACACGTGCTGTGTGAAAACTGAATGTTTTTCAGAAGTAATAAATTTCGCTACACTCTGACTTAATTTCGCAAAAGAATTAATAAAACCGGAAAATTGAAAGTTAATTTAGTGACTGAAATTAATAGTGAGATTTGTTTCTGAAGCACTACGAAATTCAATAAAATAAGGTTAGTCTTGGGCTACCTCAACAATCATTTCAAAAGCTACTTGAATCTACGCAATTTAGAAATAAGGGATTTAACTTTGAACTTGAATTAAATGATTCTGAACAATTAACAGTAGTAAAATTTAGTACGTACCAAGCTGAGCTGCAGTCACAGGTAAGCTAAAATACGGTAACAAAACTCGCACTCTTAATTTGTGCTTGTGTAATCTAAATATTGTAGCCAGCTATGAATACTTTAACTGAACTTTGAAATTAAAGCAGTGAAATGGAAAGATATTACTTTAATGCTGGCGTTTGAATTTCAACGACACTCGGGTTCATTCCGGAGAAGGAAAGGACCCTGCTTGGTAATGCAATTGGGAGAATGAGCAACAAAGGTTCATGCTACGTTGCTGTAATTTAGTGAGAAAAATTTAACAGTTTGAAAAGCTGAGGTCTTCCATACAGTTCTAAAACTTTACGTGCTTCCAGTCTTCCTTGTTGGTTGATTGAAGGTTTGAAGTCGTCGATCGAGGAGGCGGCGACAGTTACTCATTGTCGGCCGTCGCTGTTGCAGAAGCTGGATGTTGGCGCGCCTTCTTCTCGACACGGTCACCAGGCGAAACGGGCTCTTGGTGTGCGCCAGCTAATGCTTCCCGTCCGCGACACCGTGTCAGAAACCATCATAGCAAGTCGAGCGCAATTACATGCTGCCAAACCCCGAAAGCGCGGCAACTCGCGGGAGCGTCACACAACACACCTGCTCCACCGCCCTACTCCAGCCACACTCTGATCTGCCCGCGCTCCACGCGGCAGAGTTAACACTACCAACAGATCCTATACACTTTGGTTCTCCACACAACCTCGAGGTAATCGTTCGATAGCATATTTTTACCTAGGCAAGACCCAGCGTAAAAATACAAATAATATTTACAATACAAACCAATTATACATCGTCATAAATGCAGAAATATATATATATATATATATATATATACATATATATATATATATAGTAAAATAATTACAATATATAAAGACACAGAAATGTCATATCTTCAGTTAACAAAATAAGGAAAAAAATTTATAGTACAATAGATGGAAATAGGAGGATATGCATGTCTGGCGTTACAAAGTCAAACTGCTTTTTTCCCAAGTTCGTCATTTTGCTTTGATATTTTAATACCAAAGCCTCGGAAGTAAGTGCCTTTAGCTGTCAAAGTAATCCTGGCTTGCAATGTCGTTAGTAACTCGTTTGTGTCTCAATGAAACTGTTGCCACAGATGACTTAACTTGTGGTGAAATGAAATGTGCGCTTGGCTAGGTCCTCGTGTCAGGTAGACTGGTCGCTGGACGCAAGTCTTTCAGTTGAAGCCGCTTCGGAGACTTGCGTGCCGATGAGAATAAAATGATGATGGAGACAACGCAATGCCCAGACCGCGAGTGGACAAAATCTGCAACCTGGCCGGGAATCGAGCCCGGGCCCCTTGCCTTGCACGTCATTCTGCCACGCTAAACATTCAGTTACCGATGCGGACAGTTGTTGCATAAGTAAGCGAACGAACTTGTGGACCAACACAAAACCAGTCAGATGAACTCACAGCTTTGTAAAGACTGTAAGAACTACCCGCTGTGTCATCGATTCAGAGAGCCTTCTAATGTGTTTCTGATACAACGTCAGTACTGCTAGTCTTCATCCAGGTCCAGATGACGTCGTCCCTAACTACAGAGGGGCAGTGATGAGCCAGCTGGTACTGAATAAGTCTGAACTCCGTTCACCAGCTGTAAATGACAGCAGTATATCTGTAGCGACTTGGACTACCTTATTTACACTGATCAGCGACAACATTATGACCACCAACCAAATAGCCAGTAGGTCCACCTTTGCCTGGGATAACAGCGGCGACGCATCGTGGCATAAAAGCAGTGAGGGCTGGGTAGGTTGCTGAAGGGACTTGGCGCCACATCTGCACACACAAGTCACCTGATTCCCGTAAATTCCTGGGAGCTCTGACGCCACATTCAATCACGTGACAGATGTCTTTAATCGGGTTCATATCTGGCGTCTTGGGGAGGGGGGGGCACCATATCAATTGGGACTCGCCACTGTGTTCCTCGCACCACACCATCACACTCCTGGCCTTGTGACGCGGCGCGTTATCTTGTTGGAAAATGCCGCTGCTGTCGGGAAACATGATCGACATGAAGGAGTGTACGTGGTCTGCAACCGGTGTACGACACTTCTTGGCTGCCATGCACGAGCTCCGCTGGACCCGTGGATGTGCATGTAAATGTTCGCGAGAACATAATGGAGCCAGGAGCGCTGCTGTCGCTTCACGTGACAAGGCGGTCAGCGAGCTTAAGGGGGGTAGTCGTCTTCGAACGCATGAAAAAACAGGTGATTTTCATTTTTTTTTTCAAATGAACCCATTGCAGCTGGAATATTGGTTACTGACGGGAGTTTCCTAAGCCCTCCTATTGGGCCTGTAACATAATAATTTGAGGTTCGCCGATGACATTGTAATTCTGTCAGAGACAGCAAAGGACTTGGAAGAACAGTTGAACGGAATGGACAGTGTCTTGAAAGGAGGATATAAGATGAACATCAACAAAAGCAAAACGAGGATAATGGAATGTAGTCAAATTAAATCGGGTGATGCTGAGGGAATTAGATTAGGAAATGAGACACTTACAGTAGTAAAGGAGTTTTGCTATTTAGGGAGTAAAATAACTGATGATGGTCGAAGTAGCGAGGATATGAAATGTACACTGGCAATGGCAAGGAAAGCGTTTCTGAAGAAGACGAATTTGTTAACATCGAGTATAGATTTAAGTGTCAGGAAGTCGTTTCTGAAAGTATTTGCATGGAGTGTAGCCATGTATGGAAGTGAAGCATCGACGATAACTAGTTTGGACAAGAAGAGAATAGAAGCTTTCGAAATGTGGTGCTACAGAAGAATGCTGAAGATAAGGTGGGTAGATCACGTAACTAATGAGGAGGTATTGAATAGGACTGGGGAGAAGAGAAGTTTGTGGCACAACTTGACTAGAAGAAGGGATCGGTTGGTAGGACATGTTTTGAGGCACCAAGGGATCACCAATTTAGTATTGGAGGGCAGCGTGGAGGGTAAAAATCGTAGAGGGAGACCAAGAGATGAATACACTAAGCAGATTCAGAAGGATGTAGGTTGCAGTAGGTACTGGGAGATGAAGAAGCTTGCACAGGATAGAGTAGCATGGAGAGCTGCATCAAACCAGTCTCAGGACTGAAGACCACAACAACAACAACAACAAAGTCATTTTCAATATACTTTCTATCAGCATACACAGGATAACTGGAAAAATTTTGAGTTCTAACAAAACGGTGACTTGTTGAAACAAATGTCACTTTCTTCGCCCACAAAATCGAAACAGAAGCGTGCACCGAAAACAGACTTTTGAAGATATCGCAACAGGTCCATTTAGAATGGCGGCGTCAAACTCCAACCAGAATCGTATGTACAATTCTCGAGTTGTGCTTACCGGCAATTTGAAACATATATTTTCGAGAGGAACATACCTGAAGTCAGCGACCGCTGGACCATACAGCAGTCCCTCCAGGTCTCCGTGACCGTTGGCGGTCCTGCGGCCGTCTTTGACAACTTCCGTCGTCATCCGCTGCTCTGCTCGCTGGATTCGCTTTCCGTCCGCTTTCGTGCAGAGTTTGTACCAGGATGGTCTGACCTCAAATTCAAGCACGTTCATAATTTTCATAACGCCTGTCAGCCCTTCGTTGAAATTATGTGTCGAGCATGTTTTTCCCACTATGAATGGTTTTTGGAGGTACTTTTTCACAAATCGTCTTGTAACTCGACAACAGACTGTTTGGCAAGTTTGGGATGAACACTACAATAAAGTAGACATCCCGGAGAACGTATTAAGCATAAAAAAGACAATTTCAAATTTTCGAAGAGGACTACTCCCTTTTGAGTAAGTACGTGAATCAGGCCTGCAGTTAACCAAAGGCTGCGCACGCAATCATTGCAAACAGTCCGTTGTGCATAACTTGTTACAGTCTTCAACTGAAAAGTAATATTAACGTTACAAATACCTAACAGCCAACAAGTGCTTCGACCAATTATCGTCTGTAGGAGTGGGTTTATTCTCTACTGAAAATGCGAGGGTTGTTCAAAAAGCAATGCAACACATTTTATCTCCTCCAGTTTGGGTTGACAAATGCAAAATTTGTTTTGGCGCACCGTGAGATATTCACGCCTTGGCCGCTATAGTTTCGTAAAGTTCCGGTCGGTGGCGGCGCCATACGCAGCCTTCAAAATGGCTTCTGTAACGGAGGGGTGTTCCAAGCGGAAAGCTGTCACGGAGTTTGTTTTGGCGGAAAACCAGAGGGTCGCAGATATCCGTAGGCGTTTGGTGAATACCTACCGAGACCTGGCAGTGAATAAAAGCTCGGTGAATCGTTGGGTGAGGTCACGCAAACCTGTTCGATCTCTCGCTTGCCGACCTGTCGCACTCAGCTGTGAATCCCGCAAAATTGGAACGTGAGCACACTCTCATCCGAAGTGATCGATGGATCACAATCGGCCACCTCGCTCCTCAATTGGACGCCTCTATAAGAAGTACTGAACATTTGTGTCCGCTGGTTTCTCACTTCCTAAGGGAAGACCATAAAGAGCAACGAAGGAACTTCTGTGCGGAACTGGTTGAGCGTTGGAATTGCAAATGCAGTGTGGCTAGGGCCTCCTGTCGGGTAGACCGTCCGTCTGGTGCAAGTTCAAAAATGGTTCAAATGGCTTTGAGCACTATGGGACTTAACATCTGCGGTCATCAGTCCCCTAGAACTTACAACTACTTAAACCTAACCAACCTAAGGACATCACACACATCCATGCCCGAGGCAGGATTCGAACCTGCGACCGTAGCAGTCGCGCGGTTCCGGACTGCGCGCCTAGAACTGCTAGACCACCGCGGCCGGCCTGGTGCAAGTATTTCGAGTTGACGCCACTTCGGCGGCTTAAGTGTCGATGGGGATGAAATGATTATCATAAGGACAACACAACACCCAGTCCCTGAGCGGAGAAAATCTGCGACCCAGCCGGGAATCGAACCCGGGTCGTTTGGTATGACATTCCGTCGCGCTGACCACTCAGCTACCAGGGACGGGCGGTCACTCAGCTACCAGGGACGGACGGTCGAGAGTTACGAGGCGAACAAAACAGCAACCCATGAAGCAGCTACACACCACCTCTTCTCCGCAGAGAAAGTTGGGTCCTGATCCTTAGCCGGCAAATTCATGGCGACGGTCTTTTGGGGCTGCGAAAGGGGTAATCTGTTTGATGTCCTCCATCATGGTGCAACGATCAACTCTGAAGTGTACTGTGGTTCCCTCGAAAATTTACAGAAATATCATCAGCGTGTTAAAGTTCAAATGTGTGTGAAATCTTATGGGACTTACCTGCTAAGGTCATCAGTCCCTAAGCTTACACACTACTTAACCTAAATTATCCTAAGGACAAACACACACACTCACGCCCGAGGGAGGACTCGAACCTCCGCCGGGACCAGCCACACAGTCCATGACTGTAGCGCCTTGGACCGCTCGGCTAATCCCGCGCGGCACGTGTTAAAGTGCAAGGCCTCAGGCAAGTCTGCACACCTGAAAGGAGCTGACAACACTCCATTGGACTGTTCCTCCTCACCCACCACCCAGTCTGGATGTCGCATTTTCCGACTTCCATCTTTGTGGTCCAGTGAATGATGCACTTTGCGGGAAGCTGTACGAGGACGATGGGGACGTTACTAACGCCGCAGGATGTTGGCTCTGACATGGATCAGTACAGTGGTTCCACGCGTGTAGAGAGGCCCTCCCAGTAAGGTGGCGTAAAGCCGTCGCATTGAGCGGAGACTGTCGAAAAATAGCGGTTTTTTTAGTCTAAGGGTTGAGGTATTGGACTCCTGAGCAATACCAACTTGCTTTCGAAAAAAATCTCTTGCATTTCCTTTTGAACGCTTCTCGTAAGGTCGCATAACGAAGAAATTTAATCAATATATTGCACTAGCGTGGACATAATGAAGTATCAATTTGGTAGCTTTCATTCAAGCTGTAAAACTTTCCTCATTGTATCTGCCATATAACTGAAAATGAAATCTGTGTATTGAGCTTTTTAAGAAACAATGGTCGTGCGGTACTAGGCGCTGCAGCCTGGAACCGCGCGACCGCTACGGTCGCAGGTTCGAATCCTGCCTCGGGCATGGATGGGTGTGATGTTCTTAGGTTAGTTAGGTTTAAGTAGTTCTACGTTCTAGGGGACTGATGACCTCAGAAGTTAAGTCCCATAGCACTCCGAGCCATTTGAACCATTTAAGTAACAATTACTGAGCAAAGCCGCTTATGGAAGTAACTGCTGTTCTGGTATCGATTTAAACAGTCTACGGGCAGATTAGCGGCATAATACACTACTGGCCATTAAAATTGCTACACCAGGAAGAAATGCAGATGATAAATTGGTATTCATTGGACAAATATACTAGAACTGACATGTGATTACATTTGCACAAAATTTGGATGCATACATCCTGAGAAATCAGTAACCAGAAAACCACCTCTGGCCCTAATAACGGCCTTGATACGCCTGGGCATTGAGTCCAACAGAGCTTGGATGGCGTGTACAGGTACAGCTGCCCATGCAGCTTCAACACCATACTACAGTTCATCAAGAGTAGTGACTGGCGTATTGTGACGAGCCAGTCGCTCGGGCACCATTGACCAGACGTTTTTAATTGGTGAGAGATCTGCAGAATGTGCTGGCCAGGACAGCAGTCGAACATTTTCTGTATCCAGAAAGGCCCGTACAGGACCTGCAACATGCGGTCGTGCATTATCCTGCCGAAATGTAGGGTTTCGCAGGGATCGAATGAAGGGTAGTGCCACGGGTCGTAACACATCTGAAATGTAACGTCCACTGTTTAAAGTGCTGCCAATGCGAACAAGAGGTGACTGAAAAGTGTAATCGATGGCACCCCATACCTTCACGCCGGGTGATACGCCAGTATGGCGATGACGAATACACGCTTCCAATGTGCGTTCACAGCGATGTCGCCAAACATGTATGCGACCATCATGATGCTGCAAACAGAACCTGGATTCATCCGAAAAAATGACGTTTTGCCATTCGGGCACCCAGGGTCGTCGTTGAGTACACCATCGCAGGCGCTCCTGTCTGTGATGCAGCGTCAAGGGTAACCGCAACCATGGTCTCCCAGCTGATAGTCCATGCTGCTGCAAACGTCGTCGAACTGTTCGGGCAGATGGTTGTTGTCTTGCAAACGTCCCCATCTGTTGACTCAGGAATCGAGACGTGTCTGCACGATCCGTTACAGCCATGCGGGTAAGATGCCTGTCATCTCGACTGCTAGTGATATGAGGCCGTTGGGATCCAGCACGGCGTTCCGTATTACCCTCCTGAACCCACCGATTCCATATTCCGCCAACAGTCATCGGATCTCGACCAACGCGAGCAACAATGTCGCGACACGATAAACCGTAATCGCGATAGGCTACAACTAGAGGTGTACATGTCCCGCTTTTAACCCGCCCATGCTTGCCCGGTGGCCAGGCGGGCAGGCCGCCGCGCGTTGTCAACAGAACGGGCAGGCTGCTTCACTCCCAGCCAAGCCAAGCAGAACCAAACCCGGGCAGGCTGCGGGAAACTTGCTTGCCTGCCCATATTACTGCTGAGCTGCGCTACGCAGCCGTTTAGTCTGCGCGCGTCATTGTCGTATTATGAACGTTAATCAAAAGTTTTTATTTTACCTGAGCACCAAAAGACAAACCCCAACATTATATATATATGTATTAATTTCAGGTAAAAAAAATATTGGTTTTATTTGTATATTCTTGCTTTACGCGTATATTTCGGGCTTCTTATCTATATAAATAAAAATTAATTGCCAAATGTGTTGATAAGCGTAAAACTCGAGAACGCCTGGACCAGTTCGGCTAAATTTTTTTTGCTGTGTTCGTAATTCTCAGGACAAGGTTTTTATGAAATAAAATTTTTCGAAAATCGACCGAAAAATTGGAAAATTTGACAAAAACTGAAAGTGCGTTTTCATTGTGTCCGTGTGTTTGTATTGCATACAATCTTGATGAAATTTTGCCCACTATACCTTGAAACCAAGAGGAAGGTCACAGTCTACATAAAATTTCATATGGTGCATGGCAGAGGTTCCTTTACATAACGGAATTCGACAAATTGTACGTATTTATTCCGATCTTGATGAAATTTGGCACACTTTATATTCAAAGCAGGATGAAGGGCGCTGTCTGCTTAAAATTCTGAATGGTGCATGGCGTAGGATACTTTACTTACACACTTCTACACCAACCTACAATTTTATTCCGATCTTGAAGAAATTTTGCACACTTGACCATCAAGAGGAACATCACTGTCTACATAATATTTCGGACAGTACATTGAAGAGAGTACCTCACAAAAGATTTTGACATCGTTTGCGGGCTACCATGAAAGTTCACTATGTACGCATGTTTCCATGGAGAAGGTTTTTGAATGTTTACATGTGCATGTATATGTATATGTATATATATATATATATATATATATATATATATATATATATATATATATGTATATACGTATATATGTATATATTTATGTATATATATATATATGTATATATGGATATATATATGTATATATGTATGTGTATGTGTATATGTATATATATGTATTTGTCTATGAGTATATATATATATATATATATATATATATATATATTTCTTTTAAACGAAATGTCTATGATCTTCTTGAAATTTGAGAGCTGTCTGACACATTCACAGTCATCGTGTTGGACAATTTGCGCACAGCAAATGTCGTTTAACAGTTGCAAACCATTTTTGGTTGAGTGAACGTGTTATATTGGCTGCAAGAAACCTTGATGTTAACGATATGAATTTTCAGGTTCAAAATATAACACCTGGCGAATTGCTGACATACAAGTCGGTTTATTCCGTTACTAACCAAGATGATGTAGTCAACTATCCTACGGAATTTTTAAATTCGCTGCATTTCCCCGGATTACCTCCTCCCAGTCTGTAATTAAGTCGGATCGGCATTCATGTTGCGAAAGGTAACCCAGCCACGTCTTTGTAATGGCACCCGGCTTGCGGGGAAGAAGTTAAGGAACAACGTAATCGAAGCCACAATTTTAAAAGGAAAGTACAAAGGTGAGGACAGTTTGATTCCAGTATCACTAAGATTCCGACCGACATGCCATTCGACTTTAAACGGTTATAATTTCCAGTGCAGCTTACATTTGCCATGTCGATAGATAAATCGCAAGGGCAGTTGTTATATTTTTGTGGCATCAATCTTGAAAATCATGTTTTTCACATGGCTATTTGTATGTCGCATATTCCCCTGTCGGGACACCTTCAACTTCATTTGTTTACGCACCAGAAAACAAAACTATCAATGCTGCATATCAAAAAGTATTACAATAAATGCTACCTAGCAATAAACTTTGACATTGATTCACTGATCACCACAAAAGTTGACAGATATATATGAGTTTTCATTGATAGGTGAAGAGGAGATGAACTGAGGTGGCGGAATCCAACAGAGAGAGGACGAGGAGATGGATAGAGGGTGGAAGGGAGATGGGCCAAGGGATGGGTTCAAAAATGGTTCAAATGGCCCTGAGCAATATGGGACTTAACTTCTAAGGTCATCAGTCCCCTAGAACTTAGAACTACTTAAACCTAACTAACCTAAGGACATCACACACATCCATGCCCGAGGCAGGATTCGAACCTGCAACCGTAGCGGTCGCGCGGTTCCAGACTGTAGCGCCTAGAACTGCTTGGCGACTTCGGCCGGCGAAGGGATGGGGAGGGGGGGGGGAGGTGATCAAAGAGATAGTGGGAGAGGACTAAATGGATAGAGAGAAAATACGGGAGGGAAGATGGACTACGAGAGTATGGAATAAATAAATGCCCAGGCAACGCAATGCAGTCTGTGCTGCACTTTTCAACACCGAAACGGATGGATATTTGTACTAAAGAAGTGAACCTCCACCCCCCAAAAAGAAGATTGGTCACCTCCCCAGAAGAATAAATTATCTACGCCCCTATTAACCACTGTACTGCAATGAGAACCAAATTAAAATTTTGGAAGTCTAGATTCTTTAACTTTAGTATGTCTCAGCCAAGTATGACACCAATTATATAAATATTTAACTACGTTTCCAGGATGTATTTTACTGGCTCTGTGAATTCATTCGAAGTTGGCAAAATCATTCTAAATTGCCAAAATGCATTTTAGCAAAATCGAAGGACTTGTTTTGTATCCAGTTCGTCTAAAAACTATAGTACTGGGAATACAATGGCGACCCTGAGCCATTTTTCGCGGCTCCTACGATTGCGTCATGAGAGTCCACACTTGTAGTATAGGTCTGCATCATGAGGGACCATATTTCGGACCATCATGATGCAGACTAAGACGAGGAGTGTTTACTTGCATGATGCAAATCTAAACGACGACTGTAGTCCCTCATAACACAGACCTAAACGACGAGTCTGAATCCTCATGACGCAGATATAGAAGCTGTGGAGAGTGGCTCAGAGTTTCCATTATATTCCTACTACAATACACTCATGGAGAAAGACGCTCTTCATTTTAGGAGTATTTGTAGTGTCTAGGTCTTCAGCATATTGACTCTGCATGTGGGATTCCCCTTAATATAGAAATACAAGAATAAAATTACATTTTGCAATGTGTGTGGAACTCAACAAAATAAATTGTAATTTAAAGTCATAATGTGTATTGCCTTACTCCACAAATGAATATTTTATTTTGCAGAACACTTTTCAACATAAAATCTTTACAAATTTTCCTTCAGTTCCCCTGAAAGTATTATTTAGGCCAAACCAGATACTCCTAAAAATATTTGGCTACTTTTGCAAACCCAAGTAACAGAAAATGGTTTACAAACAATAATTAATGTCACTTGGGAGGATTGAAATCAAAAAGTTTAGTCTAAAATAAAAATGAACTGTATGCATTACAAAATTTCTATCTCAGAAATTGACGCCCAGAAAGCACAAGAAAGAAATCTGCACTCTTAATTAGTAAATTTGCGCTCAAACTCATAGTTTCCCGTTTAATGTTCTACTGTATTTTCAATGTGTCTGCTGATTAGTGTTTGAATTAATTATGACGAGATCGTTAAGTCTGTCTGCATTAAGATGTGATCGTTTTTCGCTAATTAGGTTTCCAGCGCAACTAAAAATTCTCTCACTAGACGCACTAGTGGCTGGTATATTTAATATTTTTCTTGCCACACACGCAAGTCGAGGAAGTCGTTGGGAATTATTTTTCCACCACTGTAGAATATCTCCCTCGTTCACACAGTGTTCTTGCAAGTATCTGCTGACTTCATCATGTAGGAGAGGAGGCTCTTCTGCCCAGTCCTCAAATTTCGCCATTTTGTACGGCCCTGGATTTGTTTCTTGGTTGCTGTGATTGGGCACTTGTACTGAAACTGTACAGGTTCCAATTAATATTTGCAGAATAATGTGAAGATCGTACTACACATAGTTGAAATTATAATAGGTTTTAGATGATGCTATCATTTATCGTCCTGTAAAGTCACCAGAAGATCAAAACTAACTGCAGGACGATTTAAATAAGGTATATATTTTTGGTGTGAAAATTAGCAGTTGGCAATAAATAATGACAAGAGCGAGTTTATCCCTGTGTGTACTAAACTAAGTCCGTTAAACTTCGTTTACAAGATCAACCAGTCAAATCTAAAGGCTGTAGATTCTACTTAATACCTCTGATTACAATTACGACCTACTTAAATAGGAATGGACACACAGAAAATACTGTAGGCGTTTTAATGACAAAACACTCTTTTGGAGCATTGCTACGAAGTTGGAGAGCCTTACTATTGACGGAAGGGGTCGAAAGAGTCTAAATAAGGGCAGCTGGTTTGATATTATCGTAAAACAGGGGAAAGAGTGTCGCGGAAATTACACAAGAGTTGGGGTGGTAATCATTACAACAATGGCGTTTTATGACGTGGCGCGATCTATATATGAAATTTCGATTACCAACTTACACCTCCGAATTCGAAGAGATATTGTTGAGTCCCATATACATTGGAAGAAATGATCATCAGAATAAAATACAAAAAAGCAGCGCTCAGACGGAAAGCTGTAGCTGTTCTATCCCGCGCGAAATTCGAGAAAAGGAGACAAATAAGTTGAAAGTGGTTTGATGAACCCTCAACTAAGCACTTGCGTGTGTCTTGTAGAGTAACCATGTACATGTAGATGAAGAATATATGCATTATCTTAGGAGCTTACCTTCAGCACACATCTGTCGTGCTGCTTGGTAAACTTCAATTTTTTCATCCTCGGTTAACTTTCTTAATGTGCGGTAGTTAGCCACCATAAACGTTGCAATTTTATGCAACATACTAACGCACATTTTCTGTTCTAGGAAGGCATCAGCAGCTTGTTTCAAAGGTTTCATGTCCTGAAAATACATTTTCTCAACACACATATTTCACAAGTGGTTCTATAATATTCAGATGGAATAAAATTACAAACCTCTTCATCGTTATCCCGTACGGTACAGTGAGTTTTTAAGGCATAAAACCACGGTAGAACTAAATGTAGGGTTGGATCCTTGTCACTCTCTAGATCAACTGTGACTTCTTTAAACGGCCTAAGAAATTCTATAAGCTGGCCAGTTATATGGTGGTCATAACCCAGCATTTTATCAGAGGCACCTTCATTATGTAAAACAGCCTTCACTGAATCAATCTGAGAATGGACTGATACAAGCATGTCAAAATAACTATTCCAACGAGTTGAAACCCACTGCTTTAAAAATGGTTCAAATGGCTCTGAGCACTATGGGACTCAACTGCTGAGGTCATTAGTCCCCTAGAACTTAGAACTAGTTAAACCTAACTAACCTAAGGACATCACAAACATCCATGCCCGAGGCAGGATTCGAACCTGCGACCGTAGCGGTCTTGCGGTTCCAGACTGCAGCGCCTTTAACCGCACGGCCACTTCGGCCGGCCCACTGCTTTAAAGATGAGTTCAGTCTCACACAGAGACCTCTTCTCTTGAAGTACGAAACCGTAGCCCGCACTGTATTAAGAATGGCTAATATATTTGGAACATTTTCTTTCAAAAACTGTTCGCTCAGAACATGTTTCAAGACTGTGTATATACTATGAGCCATGCATGGAAGACGCTGATATACTTCGAGAGCTTTGACAACGTTACTGCCCTGGTCTGTGACAAACGTAATTTTGGCAATGTCTTCACGAGAAACACCCATAGTTTCTAAGCCATCTTCCAACTCGTTTCGAATATTCGAGCCAGTTTTTGGGCAGTCAGGAAACGCAGAGCACATCAGTACATATTTATTCAAACGCCAGTCTGAATTTATGTAATGCATTGTCACGGACATGTAATGCAACCCTTTGTAATTGTCTGTCCATAGATCAATTGTACTGGCACACATACCAGAACGAATCGCATGCACTATATCTGGGAGCATTTTGCTGCGCACTTTATCAGCTAAGGTTTGAACTTTCCTAGCTACTGTCACTCGGGAAGGCATAACATTTTTAATATCAACAGAGCCACCTTTTTTACCTATGTCGATCAGTGTCTGCCCTAAATTAAGAAATCCTTCTCCCTCTATACTGCTAAATGGTCTCAGGTCCGTAGCACACATTTCGACGCACTTTTCGGCCACTAAATCTTTGTCCTCTTTCAAGATATTTACGGAGTGAGGGAACTGCTTGTCAAATTTGCACACATGTCGTAACATACTCGAGGTTCCCGAATAAGTACTTAAGAGCTTTTTACATAGTTTGCACTGAGACACACCTACCGATTTATTTGAAGCGGCCTCATAAACACACGAAAACGTTTCCCATGCGGCACTTGTGCTCTGTTTCGTTATCAGCATGTATTCGCCAGTTGTCAATTTTTTTTCAATCTCACTAAAGTTCGACCTATTCATTGTGCTGCCTCCACCGTTGCGATAAATGAACTGCAGGCTAACTACCTGGCTACTCTAGTCACGGTAGCTTGACAGCGCAACCTGCTGTCAGGCGCAGCAAGCTGAGCGGGTCCCGTGAAGCTTGGCAGGCTTGCGGGAACCCAGGTAGCCCGGGCTTGCGGGAGCCCGTATCGCCCGCATTGCCCACTATGCCTCAGTACACGCGCACTCTTGTGTTTACGTCGCGGCAGGCTGACCTGCATGAATGGTTGCAGAGGTGCTAGGGGCAAGCAGGCTGCAAGCGGAATTTGTACACCTCTGGCTACAACCCGACCTTTATCAAAGTCGCAAACGTGATGGTACGCATTTCTCCTCCTTATACGAGGTATCACAACAACGTTACACCAGGCAACGTCGGTCAACTGCTGTTTGTGTTTGAGAAATCGGTTGGAAACTTTCCTCATGTCAGCACGTTGTAGGTGTCTCCACCGGCGCCAACCTTGTGTGAATGCTCTGAAAAGCTAATGATTTGCATATCACAGCATCTTCGTCCTGTCGGTTAAATTTCGCGTCTGTAGCACGCCATCTTCGTGTTGTAGCAATTTTAATGGCCAGTAGTGTATCAAAGTGAACTTGCAGGGAGTATGAGTAGAGCCCACTACTTGTAAGGAATTAGAGTTTTAACAACGGAGCACTTGGTCGTTTTTCAAACTAGACGTCTCGCCTGGTTGCACAAGCGACGCACTTCAGCTCACTGTGTCTTTTTCTTTTCAGGCGATCTCAACGTATTCGAAGAGGCGGCGACGGGAGTCTTGGACTTGATGAAACAGTTCTTAGAATTTGCTGAAAAAACGTGTCACGGATTTCTGAAAGACGAAAATGTACAGAATTTGCGCAAGTCGGGCAAAAAATTTGACGTCATTGTTTTGGAGAATATCTTCACAGAATGCCTACACGGATACGCTCATGGTCTGAAAGCACCTGTGATCGTTCTGTCTACCTTCGGGGGAACGGACTGGATGGCCGACATGGTGGGAAATCCGACCCCGTATTCTTACGTGCCGAATCCATTCCTCGAGTTAGGCACGCACATGAGTTTTCTCGAGAGACTTCAGAATACACTTGTTGGGATAGTAGGAAAAATCGCCCGACAGTTAGTGTATCTGCCGAGGCTGGATTCAATTTTACAGACGTATCTGAAGGATCCATTACTACCTTCACTGTCCGAAATCGAGAGACAGACGTCGCTTCTGCTGGTTAATTATCACTTCAGCCACGGATGTCCTCGGCCACTTGTACCGAGCATGGTGGAAGTTGGTGGACTGCATGTCAGGCAACCAAAGAAGCTGCCCCAGGTAAGCCCTGATGACAGTAGCTTAACGAATCTGGATATGTTGTTTCATGAATTTTTATAATTTTAGCCATTGTATACATTCTGTGTTGATTAGCTTTCTCTTACAATACCTCATTAAAATGAGTTCCCTCCGTCACTCCTTCTGGCTTAAATCCTTCTTATTGTAATACCTCTGAGTCCATACGCATTTACTTGCTTCACACACGGAACAGTTCTACGTAGATCATTTGATTTCACTTACGGGATGTCTTTCTCATTATTAAAAATCTGTATGCTTATTTAAACTGGTGCACATGGCAAAAAGAAATTCTCAAACAGTAAAATTCTTGCGAAAGTATACTTTGATTAACATGAGGAAACTCCACCCTTTTAGCTACGGTATTTTTTTTTAACAGAGTCCTTTGCTCGTTTTCGACAACGGTTTGTGTGCCTAATTCGTCTTCGTCTGTATCTTAAGGGAGAAGGTGGATTTTTTTAAAAGATTTCTGGAAGCCTTCAGCTGCCATTCTGTTTATTTCCTGCACGATTGTACAATTTCGGCCTTCGCCAATTTTCAAGTATTTTATGGATGATTTTTAGTGGCAGATTATGTCATATACGTCGTTGCTCCTATGATGTCATGTTATGTTCATAAAATAAATCCGAGGTGCTCACGCTATTTTAGCTTTGCAACCACTGCTCGAAAGTACCGTGCTCCTAAAGTAGCGCCAACACCTCGGATTTATTTTATGAGCATAACATGATGTCATAGGAGCAACGACGTATGTGACATAATGTGCCACTACAAGATGAACCATGAAATACTTGAAAATGGCGTAAGGCCGGAATTGTACAATCGTGCAGGAAATAAAGAGAATGGTAGCTGAAGGCTGCAAGAAATCTTTCAAAAAATTCATCGCAGCTGCGGACCCTATCGCACTGAAAATTACAGAATGTGGAATGTATTGGTCCGTAAACTAACCTCGTCGTCAAATGAGTCAATTTCGTTAGGCGTTTTAAAGTATTCAATATCAAATACTGCCGCGAATGTAATGTAGCTCGTTTTCAAACGGGTAACAAAAACCACAGAAAGTATATGACTGTAGAAGAAAAAATTCATACAAGAAATGCAATAAATACGTTCCGCTAGCAAAGACAGACCATAAGACTCCAACTTGGTAGACGATACAGCTGTTGCGCCGTGTATGGTAAAGCGAGCTTTGAGCGGCTGATTCGTGTTCATGGTGACCCACGGAGAACTTGTACAAAGAATAAAGAAAAGTCACAGCTGCACGGTGATACTTCACTTGTTTCCTGATTACGATGGCTCCCGAGCGTTCACATTGTTAGCAAGACACACTCGTCGTATCAACCACGCTCCAAAACTTGATGACATGATACACTACGCAACAGAATTAAAACACCACTTTTTCGGTATCCCGTACTTGCCTCCCACTAGGAAACTTAAGTCTGAAATTTGGCTCAAAAGCGCCTACAACTTTCCTTTGTAATAGCGCATAAGCGTGACGTCCTGTGACGTCACCCTCGGGCTCTGTGACGCTTCAAACAGCAAGGTGACGACACGTGCGAAAAAAAGAGGCCACAGCTCGGAAGTCCACAGAAGAATCGGGGCACCACTTCTCGGTGCGCCCTCACACACACACACACACACACACACACACACACAGAGCAGAAAGGCGAGTCGCTGACTGCACGGCGACGATCCAGACTCCCGTGGCCGAGGCGGTATGGGGCAAGAAGGCAGCAGCCTTCTGTTCACTGCCCAGCGAAATTAAAACATCACTTTTACGAAACATTGCAGTTGTCTCTCACTGCGACGCATTTGTTTGGAAAGAAAAAAAAGGGGGCACAACTCGGAAGTTCACTTGAGCTGTAAGGTGGGTTAATGATGTCACACCGGCACCAAATTTCGCCACAATTATGCCCAAAGCCACTGTGAACGTTTCCCACAGTGGGAAGGTCGTCACAGCCCCCTCTTACCCACATTTCACCCCTTCTTTTGACGCCTCTGCAATGGAGGTCAGAGCCTCAGCGCCCAGCGTTGAAGTTACTTTTTCCTTATGGCTGGCCCAGGGAAACATTTCAGACACACAGACGCTCAGAATAGACTCGAAAACGCCTGAGTGCGCGGCATAAATGGCGACAATGAAACGATCCCTTTCCCCTGGGGATGTTGATTCCCAGACATTTCGCCTTCTAAAACGACAGGTCGCAGTGTGTTGAGCTACAAGAAGACGTTATTGACAAACTTTGACAGCGCTGACTCCCTCGGACGTTTCAGCCCTTCTCTAATGACACTGTGGGGGTGCATCCGCACTCGACGTGACCGCACCCTTCTGGAGGGCACCGCAACTTTTGTCCCCCTTTCAAATCCAGTTAACGACATTTGAGTGTGATCCGAAGCGGCAAATGGTACTGGTGCTTTTTCAACCCTAATGTTTTCCACATTGATGTGGCCTGATCGCGTGGAAGCGCAACATTAACAAGTGCGTTCCTAATCCAAAATGTTGGGTTATGCGACCTCACTTTATACGTATTTAGCACGAAAAGTAGCCAAAAACCAACGTCAGAACTATTCATCAAACTCCATTACGTGCTTATCAATTAAGACCTTGCTTATTAAATACATATTCTGGCGTTCCACGTATTTGTTAGTATATCAAAATACAAGTCAACTTCATGGGCGAAAAAGATACGTTCGAAATTATCACATTAACACATCACATTAACATCGGTCTCAACTGAACACCTCTGTTAGGAGGGTCAATGTGGAGCTACATCAGCTGCTTCAGATGGCTGCGGTGTTTGGTTCCTGTTGATGGTTTGGTAGGTGGGACTTGACAAGACATGGCCTGCATCTAAGGGAAATTTAAACTGGCCGGAATGATAGCAAAACCTTTAAGGAGGGGCACTGAAACTCATGGGAGTACCTCTTCTTCAGTCTAAGATCAGTGTCCAGTGATTCAACATAGAGTGAAATTAAGCTTAATGAGAAGCTCAGACAGACAGGTGCTAGAGATGTTAAAATACCACAAGATTCTCGTAAAAATACAGAAAAATAATGTTAGTATGTTACAAGATTCTCATTAAAGCACAATGAAAAATAATGTTAGTATATTACATAAAATTATCAGGAGATTAAAAAACAAAGTAGATGAGCTTCTTGTTTGTTTAGAACATTTAGGGTGGAATAGATCTACTACGCCTCTCTGAACATCATATAGTCACAGATATGGGAATGGTAAATGTAGGTGGATGTAAGCTTTCAGCACATGTAAGAGGAGACACTATGGAGAGAGGGGGAGTTGCCATATATCTTGAAATCTGTCAGAGCATGAAAAATTTAGAAACTAAAAAATTTTGTGTAGAGCAACATACAGAAGCAAGTGCATGTGAGCTTAAAGTAAATAATGGTACTTTTATAATTGTTGTCATGTATAGGTCCCATGTGGGAAATTATCAACTACTTTTGAAAAAAAATGTATTTTTTCTTGTGCTATCTGTCAGACAGAAGAAAGCTAATTATTGTTTGTGGGGATTTCGCCTTTCATAGTCGAGCGGTTCTTGGCGCTACAGTCTGGAACCGCGGGACCGCTGCGGTCGCAGGTTCGAATCCTGCCTCGAGCATGGGTGTGTGTGATGTCCTTAGGTTAGTTAGGTTTAAGTAGTTCTAAGTTCTAGGGGACTGGTGACCTCAGAAATTAAGTCCCATAGTGCTCAGAGCCATTTGAACCATTTCTGTGGGGATTTCAGAGTAGATTTGCTGAAAGAGTCTGATAGAAAGCTTTATCTTGAAGTATTGCTTGGGTCTTTCAGTTTGACGTCAGTTATTGATTTTCCTACTCGTGTGGTACAGGAAAGAAGCACAATGATAGATAATGTTTTCACAGACCAAAATGCATTTAATCAAATAAAATCTTCTCCTGTTAAGAATGGTCTGTCTGACCATGATGCACAGATAATTACACTAGTTACTGTCCTGACATTGCTCCATGTAGTAATACAAAACAATCCTCCACAATCGTGCATTCAGTGAACGATTTAACTAATGAAAATTGTAGCGAACGCTTGCAACAGTTACCTGCGATGAGGTGTATAGGGAATCTCATGCTAATTTAAAATTTAACCTGTTTCATGATACCTATGTGTGTATATCTGGAAACGCTATCCCTAAGAAAACAGTGAAACATAATTGTAAGAAACCACCTAAAAAGGTATGTCTCAAAAAGGGATAAAAATATCTTGTAAACAGAAAAGGGAAATGTGTCTTGCAGCTGGGGGTAATGATCCAGAAACATTTAACCATTATAAAAACTACTGCACTGCGTTAAGAAAATATATTTAAAAAGTTCAGAAGTAAGTGCATTATGTGTAATATTAGCACCTCTGCTAATAAAATTAAAGCAGTTTGGAATACTGTTAAAAGGGGAACGGGGCAACTGAGAGCACAGGAAGACTGTATTTATATCAAACTCAATGAAAAGCATGTTAACAAGAAGTCAGAAGTAGAAAACATTTTTAATAGCCATTTTTAAGTATTGCAGAGAAAATAGAATCCAGCTATTCATTAGAAAATGCAATGCAGTATATCGAAGAAACAATACCTATGCAAATTGACAAAACTGAAATTCAACCCACCTCTCCTCTTAAATTTGGAAAATAGTAAATTCACTCAAAAATAAAAGCTCAAATGTAGTTGTTGGCATTTCCAAAAGAGTACTAAAAGCTTGTTCCTAACAGGTAAGTATGATTCTCAGCCACATACATAGTAGCCTACTGAAACAGCACATTTTTTTCAGATAGACTGAAATACGCTGTCGTTAAACCATTGCATAAAAAAGGGGATAGGTCTGAGGCTGACAACTACGACCCAATCTCACTGCAGACAGCTTTATCCAAAATTCTTGAAACAGTGATGTACTCCAGAGCAGTATCACATATTTGTAAAAATGAAGTACTAACATAATGTCAATTTGGTTTTCAGAAAGGCTGTTCAACAGAAAATGCTATTTATGCATTCACTGATCAAATATTAAAGGCTTTCAATAACTGAATATCACCCATTGGGATATTTTGTGATTTCTCAAAGGCTTTTGACTGTGTGAATAATGAAATTCTTCTAGATAAGCTTACATATTGTGTTATGGGTGGGACAGTGCACAAATGGTTTAATTGATATTTAATTGGTACAATGCAGAAGTTTGAATTTAATAGTATCGATAATCTGCAAAACTCAGCAGTGTCCTCTAATTGGGGAGGTATCAAGAATGGTGTCCCACAGGATTCAGTCTTGGGTCCCTTACTGTTCTTTGTGTATAATAATGACTTGCCACTCTATATTCATGAAGATACAAAGCTAGTTCTTTTTGCTGATTATACAAGCATAGTATTCACACCCAACAAACAAGAATCGGATGAGGAAGTTGTAAATAGTGCCATTTAGAAAATTGTTGAGTGGTTTTCTGCAAATGGACTTTCACTAAATTTTGAGAAAACACAGTATATTCAATTCTGACAATAAATGAGATAACAACATTGATAAATATAGACTTGGAAAAGAAGTCTGTTGCTATGGCAGAATATCCAAAATACCTGGCTGTATCTACTGATGAGAAATTGAATTGGATGAAACCCACTGATGATATTCTGAACTGGTTAGGTTCATCTACTTATGCTCTTAGGTTTATTGCAAATTTTGGTGATAAACATACCAATAAATTAATCTACTGCGCCTATTTTCATTCACTGCCTTCATATGACATCATATTTTGGTGTAACTCATCATTAAGAGAAAAAGTATTCATTGTACAAAATCTTATAATCACAACAATAGCTGGAGCCCACCCAGTCACCTTGCAGACATTTATTTAAGGATCTCAAGATATTCACAGTACCTTCAAAACATATGTATATATATACTTATGAAATTTTTTATTAATAATCAATACCAATTCAAAAATAACAGCGAAGTGCACAGCTACAACACTAGAAGAAAGGATGATCTTCACTATTCTGGGCTAAATCTGACTTTGATACAGAATGGGGTGAATTGTGCTGCCACAAAAATCTTTGGTCATTTGCCCAACAGCACTAAATGTCTGACCGATAGCCAACCAACATTTAAAAACAGATTAAAAGAATTCCTGAATGACAACTCCTTCTACTCAATAGATGTATTTTTAGGTATGGAGTAGTAATAGTTAAAAAAAAAATAATTTAAGAAAATAAAGAAATTAAAAATTAAAAAATTTATGACATTTTGTAAAGAAACCTTGTGTTAAACTGACACGTACCACAGCATTATGAAATGTATTCATGATCTATGGAAGAAGTCGTAATGTAATGTAATGTAATGTCGTGTAATGGAATCTTACAAAAGGAGCCTATAATTTAACATCATTCCTCCAGTAGAATTAATAAAACATTTGAAAGCACAAAAGTAATAATATACGTTTCTACAAGTCAAAGCGAGAATAAAAATAATAAATTATCGGTCAGGTGTTGCAAAACTTAGTGTAGAACATTAAGATATGATAAAATATAAGATCGTGGAAAAGAATTCAAAGCACTCAGTGTATGGTCTAACTTACTTGAAGTAGATCGAATCGATGTTGATGTGTGTGAGAGTGTTAGTGATGGTGGTCACAAATACCAAGGGGAGCGCTCCACTCAAGAATTGTCATCTTCTGGGGCAAAATCGCCATCTGTTAGGCTAGTATGACGTCGTACAGGAACAGCGAAGACGTCATGTCTACATATCACAAATAGCCCATTCTCTCTTTCGAGAGATCAGAAGGACTACCTATCCATTTGAAACTTGATTTACACAGGGCGTTGTATCAACATACACTATCCCACTTTATGTTGATTCCTTGTATCAAAAAACACAGAAACATGTATAAAATACAGGGTCTGAAATGATTCAACCGCTTCCAAAGTTTTTGACTTGAAATGTTCTATTCAGCGACACACTGTAAACCTCTGGCGCTAAACTACTGACAGCTGAGGTAGAGAAAAGTGTTCACAGAAAATTTACCACAGTACACGGCAATACGAAGGCTCGCTTTCATGCAGAAGCAAATTTACCTGTCCTGCTGAAGGGTGGCAAACGAAAAACAATGAAAAGGACGTCTTCGTAGCAAGCAGTAATAACGAATGTAAACACAGAAATCACATTTTTCAGGTGGAAAGCGAGTAAGCGTTTATCCGGGAAGTAACCAAATTACTGTACTGAAGACGCAACCAAGCAAAAACCTGGTTCAATTTTTGCTGCAAATGTAGAAAATCAATCTATTTTTACGCTACTGGTCATTAAAATTGCTACACCACGAAGATGACGTGCTACAGACGCGAAATTTAACATACAGGATGAAGATGCTGTGATATGCAAATGATTAGCTTTTCAGAGTATTCGCACAAGGTTGGCGCCGGTGGTGACACCTACAATGTGCTGACATCAGGAAAGTTTCCAACCGATTTCTCATACACAAACAGCAGTTGACCGGCGTTGCCTGGTGAAACGTCGTTGTGATGCCTCGAGTAAGGAGGAGAAATGCGTACCATCACATTTCCGACTTTGATAAAGGTCGGATTGTAGCCTATCGCGACTGCGGTTTATCGTATCGCGACATTGCTGCTCGCGATGGTCGAGATCCAATGACTGTTAGTAGAATATGGAATCGGTGAGTTCAGGAGGGTGATACGGAACGCCGTGCTGGGTCCCAACGGCCTCTTATCACTAGCAGTCGAGATGACAGGCATCTTATCCGCATGGCTGTAACGGATCGAGGGGCCACGTCTCGATCCCTGAGTCAACAGATGGGGACGTTTGCAAGAGAACAACCATCTGCACGAACATTTCGACGACGTTTGCAGCAGCATGGACTATCATCTTGGAGACCGTGGCAGCGGTTACCCTTGACGCTGCATCACAGACAGGAGCGCTTGCGATGGTGTACTCAACGACGAACCTGGGGGCACGAATGGCAAAACGTCATTTTTTCGGATGAATTCAAGTTCTGTTTACAGCATAATGATGGTCGCATCCGTGTTTGGCGACATCGTGGTGAACTCATATTGGAAGCGTGTATTCGTCATCGCCATACTGGCGTATCGACACGGCGTGATAGTATGGGGGTGCCAGTGGTTACACATCTCGGTCACCTCTTGTTCGCATTGACGGGACTTTGAACAGTGGACATTACATTTCAGATGTGTTACGACCCGTGGCACTACCCTTCATTCGATCCCTGCAAAACCCTACATTTCGGCAGGATAATGCACGACCGCATGTTGCAAGTCCTGTATTGTTCGAGTGCTGCAAGGTCTGGTCAATGGTGGCCGAACAACTTGCTCGTCACAATACGCCAGTCACTACTCTTGATGAACTGTGGTATCGTGTTGAAGCTGCATGGGTAGCTGTACATGTACACACCGTCCAAGGTATGTTTGACTCAATCCCCAGGCGTATCAAGACCGTTATTACGGCCAGAGGTTGTTGTTCTGGGTACTGATTTCTCAGGATCTATGCACCCAAATTGTGTGAAAATGTAATCACATGTCAGTTCTAGTATAGTATATTTGTCCAATGAATACCCGTTTATCATCTGCATTTCTTCTTGGTGTAGCAATTTTAATGGCTAGCAGTGTAAGTAATGGTAGTGTGGAATGGACGAAAGAAATGTATGAAGCTTCCAATATCAGAATATCTTCTGCTATATTTCGTATACATTGCGTTTATACGGCTGCTATATGTGCTTGAAGTGTAAACAATCCGTCAACAATACGTCGCTGATGCATTACACACGACATCACTGTGCAAGTGATTATGTCTTTCGGTTCCTCCTCGCACTCCTTCCTGAGGCTTCTAGTAAAGAGCTCTCGGCTGTGACCGCAATGCCTATACTGATTCAGGCTGCAGGAATATCATATTAAATACAGCAACTGAAGCAAAATTGTAGCCGCCGTTAAGTTATCAAAGAAAGAAACACTAAACAATCCCTTAATGACACTGACAGTTAGTTCTGGATGAGTTTCGATATTTCAGCGAACTAACCTTGCCACCCTCAACCATCTTTGAATGTGTGTTGTCTGTGTTCATAGTTGCCCACCCCACTGGCAGTAGAACTCAACTGATGTGTAATAGGATGACTGGAGTAGGTGGCGTGGTCAGGGTTGTAGGGCGTGGCTGGGCAGAAGAAGGTGGCTGTTTTTAGCGATCTTCCTCTTTATTGTCGGTTCTCACAATACGTTTTCCGGTAGCTCAGCCCCACCGCTCGTGTCGTGGTGGAGACGTGCTGATGCTCGCAGCCCGGAGAACGCGACGCCGCGCTCGGTCAGCGGCTGTGCAGGAGGTAGGAGGACAGCGGCACGAGACCCGGCCCTGCACACCTCCTGCAGACGCTGCAGCTCGTGACGACGCCGGGAGTCGCCGGTGCGGTAGCGGGCAACGCCCTTCGCCGGCCGGTCCTCGGAGACGGCGTCAGTGATGACGACGACGTAACAGCGACGAAACATCCAATCGGCCCAACCGATGCCGACGACCACCTCTGATGCCCTTAAATAGTGCAGACCGCTGCTGAATCCGCCGGTTACGTGGCGCCGTGTTTATTAGAACCTTCTCGATGAGTTGGCTAACGCAACCGCGCCACACACAGTCCGAGCCTGCGTAATTCTGCTAAGCATGCGTTCTGGCTGTTGATAGCTGCCGCACACGTACACACGTACCGACGCTCGTTGCTAAACTGTGTCACCTGCATAACGCGGCGGCCAGCCTTCGTCCGCCGTCTGCCGTGAGGCTGGCGCATCGCGCACTGAAACACACTAAATCGCAATTTCGCACCGTATTTCCTAAAAATAACCCCTTGTCCTCTACAGATGTGACGGACATGTATATCACATGTAACGCGGCACCACGGGTATGAGTGCAGTTAATATTAAATCGTCTAACAAATAAACGTGTACCTATCCATTAGTTGTGAAAAATACAGGGTTATTACAAATGATTGAAGCGATTTCACAGCTCTACAATAACTTTATTATTTAAGATATTTTCACAATGCTTTGCACACACATACAAAAACTCAAAAAGTTTTTTTAGGCATTCACAAATGTTCGATATGTGCCCCTTCAGTGATTCGGCAGACATCAAGCCGACAATCAAGTTCCTCCCACACTCGGCGGTGCATGTCCCCATCAATGAGTTCGAAAGCATCGTTGATGCGAGCTTGCAGTTCTGGCACGTTTCTTGGTAGAGGAGGTTTAAACACTGAATCTTTCACATAACCCCACAGAAAGAAATCGCATGGGGTTAAGTCGGGAGATCGTGGAGGCCATGACATGAATTCCTGATCATGATCTCCATCACGACCGATCCATCGGTTTTCCAATCTCCTGTTTAAGAAATGCCGAACATCATGATGAAAGTGCGGTGGAGCACCATCCTGTTGAAAGATGAAGTCGGCGCTGTCGGTCTCCAGTTGTGGCATGAGCCAATTTTCCAGCATGTCCAGATACACGTGTCCTGTAACGTTTTTTTCACAGAAGAAAAAGGGGCCGTAAACTTTGCACAAAACACGTTAACTTTTGGTGAATTGCGAATTTGCTGCACGAATGCGTGAGGATTCTCTACCACCCAGATTCGCACATTGTGTCTGTTCACTTCACCATTAAGAAAAAATGTTGCTTCATCACTGAAAACAAGTTTCGCGCTGAACGCATCCTCTTCCATGAGCTGTTGCAACCGCGCCGAAAATTCAAAGCGTTTGACTTTGTCATTGGGTGTCAGGGCTTGTAACAATTGTAAACGGTAAGGCTTCTGCTTTAGCCTTTTCCGTAAGATTTTCCAAACCATCGGCTGTGGTACGTTTAGCTCCCTGCTTGCTTTATTCGTCGACTTCCGCGGGCTACGAGTGAAACTTGCCCGCACGCGTTCAACCGTTTCTTCGCTCACTGCAGGCCGACCCGTTGATTTCCCCTTACAGAGGCATCCAGAAGCTTTAAACTGCGCATACCATCGCCGAATGGAGTTAGCAGTTGGTGGATCTTTGTTGAAATTCGTCCTGAAGTGTCGTTGCACTGTTATGACTGACTGATGTGAGTGCATTTCAAGCACGACATACGCTTTCTCGGCTCCTGTCGCCATTTTGTCTCACTGCGCTCTCGAGTGCTCTGGCGGCAGAAACCTGAAGTGCGGCTTCAGCTGAACAAAACTTTATGAGTTTTTCTACGTATCTGTAGTGTGTCGTGACCATATGTCAATGAATGGAGCTACAGTGAATTTGTGAAATCGCTTCAATCATTTGTAATAGCCCTGTAACGCGGCACCATGGGTATGAGTGCAGTTAATATTAAATCGTCCAACAAATAAACGTGTACCTATCCATTAGTTGTGAAAAATATATAGATATCCTGTTGAAATAGCTTTCCTTCTTCTGCAGGATATACAAAAGTTTCTGGACGAGGCCACAGACGGGGCGATATACTTCAGTATGGGCTCTAACGTGCAAAGTGTTCACTGGCCTGAGGAGAAGCGGTCCGCCTTCCTGAAGGTGTTTTCGCGGCTGAAGCAGCGAGTCCTGTGGGCATACTGGGTGAGTGCCGCGTCTGCGTCACACCAACTCTTAAAACAAAAAGGCGACACAAGAAACAAGCGGCGGTGGACGTGTCAGCTTCTGTAAGTGTGTTTCTTATTTATACGTCTACAAAAATTCTGAACACATTGATAAGAAGAAGGGGCAGCATGATGGGACATCTACGGTATTTGAGGGAACTGCGGGCGGTAAAAAACTGTGGGGGAAGTCAGAGATCGGAATGCATCCAATAAATTGTTGAGGACGCAGGGGGCAAGTAGTACTCCAGCAATGAAGAGTTTGGCACGCGTGAGGAATTCGTGGAGGACCGCATCAAACCAGTCACGAGACTGACGAATAAAAAAAAAGAAGCACTAAATTCTGTTCCTTTTTCTGAGGCTGCAGCATCATGTGCCATGGCAGTGGACAGCACGAAAAGGGGAAAACGGTCGTTATGGGAGAAGAAAATGGACGAGGAGTTTGGAACTGGGGGGGGGGGAGGGGGAAGATTGACATTTCTTCAAAAATAACTTGTGTTTCGATATAAACTGGTTGTGAACTAGGATTATTGTAGATTTCCACCAGACAGCTACAGAAATTAATGGAACAAGACTCTATCACGAACAAAACAATTATTTCTTCCCAAAAGGTACCCGGTATCCAAACTGTTCAGAGTTGCCATAATGCAACAGAAAGAGAGCATATACGAATGTCCGAAAGAGCGGATACCACCGGTGGCCATCCAGCTCTCCAGAATGAAATGATAATTAAATCAAGACCCTTTCGGAAGCTTAGCACGTATTCAACTGTCCCCTTTGATGTATATCAATGCCTGTCGGCAGCTTAGGGTCTTGATTTAATTATCATCTCATTCTAGAGAGCAATTACAAGATGCAGTGGAGTTAGTTCTTCCACTGCTGCATGCATTTTTCATTCGGGGAATGGCGAATGAGAGAATACAGACCACTGCTCACAGTAGAGGCGAAGGCATTAGCATAAGCGACTCAGTTGAGATAGCACAACAAAACGGCGCGTCTCCGGTTCGCGGACAGGAGAATACTCGGTAGATAAACCGGGTAGGTGGAAAATGAAATACCACCGGCGGCCAAAATGACAACCAGAATCCCTGCTGCGTCTAACTGGGAGCAAGCGGCGGTATGGTCGGCGTCTGTTCACCATGAGGTGCGACTGTGAACACGCTCCAGGAACTCACCATCCCTGGTTCTACACAACTAGCTATTAAGAAAATAATTTCTTCAAACAGATATCAGAAGAATTGTAAAGGATACAGATCGCATATATGGATATGTGTTACACAAAATTGTGAAGTCTTTCATATTAGGTACTACATACAACCATTCATTAGTATATTAACAGAATTTTCCGTCGGTTCTTGGTAGAACAACATTATAATAAATGAAAAGCATCAGTTTTGTAGAACAAAAGCAAACTGGTGCTTTTCATTTATCATTCATTAGTACTTAACTGTCTCCATAGACTTCTGTTTGACGAAATTATTTTCTTAATACGATTACCAGGTATATGAGTGTTTTGTAATAACCTCATTTCACAGTCCTCTTGAACATACGCTGAGATTTATACAAATTAAATTAAAATTCTCATTCTTAGTTAGCGGAATATTAATTACATATTCTAATACATTATTCTGAGGTACTGATTTTCTTTTCCATTTCCTCACTACAATCTAAGTTGATGTCTACATTTGCTACTATATCTTTTCGATTTACACACATGACGGTCCAGACTATATGCACTGAAGTGCCAAAGAAACTGGTATAGGCATGCATATTCGAATACAGAGGTATGTTAACAGGCAGAATACGGTGCTATGACCGGCAACGCCTATCTAAGACAACAAGTGTCTGGCGCAGTTGTTAGATCGGTTACTGCTACTGCAATGGCAAGTTATTAAGATTGAAGTGAGTTTGAAAGTCGTGTTACAGTCGGCGTACAAGCGATGGGACACATCACCTCCGAGGTATCGATGAAGTGGGGATTTTCCCGTACGACCATTTCACGAGTGTACCGTGAATATCAGGAATCCGACATGGCTGCCGCCGGAAAAAGATCCTGCAAGAACGGGACCAACGACGACTGAAGAGAATCGTTCAACGTGACAGAAGTGCAACCCTTCCGCAAGTTGCTGCAGATTTCAATGCTGGGCCTTCAACAAGTGTCAGCGTACGAAACATCCAACGGAACATCATCGATATGGGCTTTCGGAGCCGTAGCCCCACTCGTGTACCCTTGATGACTGCACTATACAAAGCTTTACTCCTCACCTGGGCCCATCAACACTGACATTTCACTCTTGATGACTGGAAACATGTTGCCTGGTCGGTCGAGCCTCGTTTCAAATTGTATCCAGCGGACGGACGTGTACGGGTATGGAGACAACCTCATGAATCCATGGGCCCTGCATGTCAGCCGGGGGGCTGTTCAAGCTGGTGGGGGCTCTTTAATAACGTGGGGCGTGTCCAGTTGGGGTGATAAGGGACCCTTGATACGTTGAGATACGACTCCGACAGGTGACACGTACGTAAGCATCCTGTCTGATCAAATGCATGCATTCACGTCGATTGTGCACTTCGATGGAATTCGGCAATTCCAGCAACACAATGCGACACTCGACAAGTCCAGAATTGCGACAGCGTGGCTCTAGGAACATCCTTCTGAGTTTAAACACTTTCGATGGCCACCAAACTCCCCAGACATGAACAATATAGAGCGTATCTGGGATGCCTTGCAACGTGCTGTTTACAAGACATCTCCATTCACTCGTACCCCTACGGATTTATGAACAGCCCTGCAGGATTCATGGTGTCAGTTCCCTCCAGCACTAGTTGAGACATTAGGCGCGTCCATGCGTCGTCGTGTTGCTGCACTTCTGCATCCTCGCGGGGGCCATTCGCGATATTAGGCATGTGTACCAATTTCTTTGGCTCATAAGACGCCCCAGGCGAATCACACTAGAAGAAATATAGTAGCAAATGAAGACACGAACCTAGATTGTAGAGAAAATATGGAAACTAAATTCAGTACCTCAGAAATACGATTTGAGTTGCCTTGAGAACTAGTCACATCGAACATAGATGACTTAAGAGTAGCAGGGAAAAGATTAGAAGGCATTGATAAGTTCATAGATAAAGCACAGGTCGATATCGAATGAGACAAGAAAGTCCACACGTATTAGATTGCTCCCTACGTGAGTATATGTTTAGTTAGTTTAGTTATTGTATTTGTGTGAAACTTCCTGGCAGATTAAAACTGTGTGCCCGACCGAGGCTCGCACTCGGGACCTTTGCCATTCACGGGCAAGTGCTCTACCACCTGAGCTAGCGAAGCACGACACGCGCGGTACTCACAGCTTTACTTCTGCCAGTATCTCGTCTCCTACCTTCCAAACTTTACAGAAGCTCTCCTGCGAACCTCCGCTGCAGAGTGAAAATCTCATTCTGGAAACATCCCCCAGGCTGTGGCTAAGCCATGTCTCTGCAGTATCCTTTCTTTCAGGAGTGCTAGTTCTGCAAGGTTCGCAGGAGAGCTTCTGTAAAGTTTGGAAGGTAGGAGACGAGGTACTGGCAGAAGTAAAGCTGTGAGGACCGGGCCTGAGTCGTGCTTCGGTAGCTCAGATGATAGAGCACTTACCAGCGGAAGGCATGGGTCCCGAGTTCGAGTCTCTGTCTGGCAGACAGTTTTAATCTGCTAGGAAATATTCATATCAGCGCACACTCCGCTGCATAGTGAAAATATCACTCTGGATTGTATTTGTGTGCTATTTAAAATGTAATTTTATTAAATATTTGTATAAAAATTGTACAATGAGCCTGACTGAGGAAATTTCAGTCTTTCCATTTGTGTAATCACGACTGTGGTGACTGCACCAGAGCCAAATAGGCTGATTTTACGAGCAGGGGGCGAGGAAGTGGTTGTCTATGAGAAACTACCAAGACCCTTGGATGATAGAGTGTTTATAAAAAATAGACGTTGATATGATGTTTTCTTTAAAGTGAAGTAGAAGAAACAAAAAATGAGAAACTTTAATTGTCTTAACGGCACTTTGTGTAGTGCCCATTAATGTACTTTTGGGGGGAGGCATCATGGCCTTAGAATATTTCAGTTATCTCATACTATAAAGAAAAAGAAGAGCCAGCCCCCGACATGATGAGACAAAAATGCAAACATGATATTTGTGGAAGATAACTCTTTTAAGCACAACTGGAAGCCAGCTATCTCTTAGCGGTCAACAAATACGCCAGCATGGAACTCACATTTGTCACCTCACGAAACAAGTCGAGGGTCAAGGACAATTTCGTGGTAGGATAAAGCCAGAGCTAGATTTGGAGTGTTAAACGAGAGTTAAGGTTACCATGTGCACATGTAAGGTTCCAGAGGCTAATTAAGAACTGTGTAAAGGATCAGCTACGAGCAGCAGGCGTATCAGTACCAAGTATCCAGTATTCAGTGAGCACCTCGCCAGTATAAAGACGTAACTGTTCGGTGACACCTAGAAGCAGCCACTGATGGAACTTCAGAAACTTCCACAACGAAAAGACGGTGAAATACCGACGTGGACACAACTAAAACTGTCAGAGAAGTAGTACCTAATGTTTTCACTGGAATAGTGTTGAAAAGAGGCAGCTGGTCTGCGTCTCAAACTGTTGCTGTTGTGAATTTCAGTAAATAACAGGAAAAAGTCACTGATTAATACTTGTCTCCGGTGCGTAAGGCCAAGGGGTCAATGATTAATGAGCTAGGCCAAGTGTACATTAGTTCACAGGACGGGTGACAGGAAGAACACTCGTTTCTGATAGAAACTGTAGTCAGCTGTAGTAAAAGTAACGCCCTTAGGATAGGATCTGGCTGAATCTATAGGAAATTATGTGACTCTGTATGTAGAAGAAGATGTAGTTGTTGGAACACCTCACATGTCATTGTGTTTAACTTGCTACTTAGGCAGACCATTGCTGCCAAAAACAACTCTCTGTCACGAGTCGCCAACAAGGGACCAAGGGTATTCTGCTCCCTCTCATCTCTGCTATAAAGTTTGATCAGGGTAACTACAACACCACGTTAAACTCACAATGTCGCCACGTAGCTGACACCGACCCTATACTTGTAAACTGGACCTTCCCATCTCTGTTCTTCAGATGGTACTACAGAAAATATTCGCCATTACTGATATCAGACTTTATGGAAATGTAGTATACTGAAAAAGTTCGTTTACGGCAGAGGGTGCTACATGCTACGTCACTGTGGAAAACCCAGACGGACAGCCGAGAACGGTTGTAACAGGTTATAATCACAAACGTGAGACACGTAACCTGCTGAAAGACAAATCTACCGACAAACGACATAGTTTGCTTCGTATTCTTGATGCTGTGCAACAGCTGTTCCTCAGATTAAAGAACGTGTTTGATGCTTACTAGGGTTTTCCATACAAAGGTAGGACACTGAAAGACGTTTTTATGGAGTAGTAACGAAACTCTGGGATGTGTGTGTGTGTGTGTGTGTATGTACCTGATGGCTTTGCCGCTCACTTTTTTATGTAGTATATGTTTCCGCAACAATGAAAGTCAGTATATGTGATGCGAATATCTGCTGCTTTTCTCTTGGTTTCCATTCAGATACCCTGCACATTTGTGAATATTTTTGTAGAATGGAGAGTACATCACATGTCCTATAGCTATAATGACCTAGATGGAACAATAAACAACAGAACTGTGGCTTTCTTTCATATCAAGTAGCCGGCCGCGGTGGTCTCGCGGTTCTAGGTGCTCAGTCCGGAACCGCGGGACTGCTACGGTCGCAGGTTCCAATCCTGCCTCGGGCATGGATGTGTGTGATATCCTTAAGTTAGTTAGGTTTAAGTAGTTCTAAGTTCTAGGGGACTGATGACATCAGAAGTTAAGTCCCATAGTGCTCAGAGCCATTTGAACCAACCCTATCAGTAAAATGTTGTGAAGTTATTAGAGTGAGATACCATAAGTACTTATGTGTAAGATGATTACTGCTTGATCGCAGTGCTGTGTAAATTGTAAATTGTTACAGTTTTTCACAGTCAAAAAATTATCGTAGTTACTTCTTCGGTGCGATTGTTCCAAAACTGCGGTTTGTCTGTATTCTACCCACGAATCGAGAATCACTGTGCATGGGTTTCTTGTTTGTTTTGATCGGACTCTATGTCTGATCAGCATACAGTAGCTTTAGTATGTTTGTGCGATGTGTCAGGTCAGATCGCCTAAAAGGTCATCCACAAGTCTTAAAGGTATTTCGAGAAAAGTGGACCGAAGTTCTCTCTGCACTGTACTGGCAGTAGACTGGTGTCCAAAATTAGAGCAACAGACCGCTATTTCCCCGACCTGTGTGTAATTCACAGTATACTCATACAAACTGTCAGTATATGCCCGTACACTCGCGTTATGCCTGGAAGATGTCATTCCAGTCAACGGACAACCATTCCCTGACGTCATGGCACCTATGAAACGGCGTAGTGTTGGAGGGTAGTCCCACATCCACAGTCGCTGTGTACACAATCACAGACGGTGCAGTATAGCACAGAGAAGACGCCTACCAGACACTTTGAGGTGGAAGGCCATGTTGTTGTCGTTGTGGTCTTCAGTCCTGAGACTGGTTTGATGCAGCTCTCCGTGCTGCTCTATCCTGTGCAAGCCTCTTCATCTCCCTGTACCTACTGCAACCTACATCCTTCTGAATCTGCTTAGTATATTCATCTCTTGGTCTCCCACTTCGATTTTTACCCTCCACCCTGCCCTCCAGTACTAATCCCTTGATGCCTCAGAACATGTCCTACCAACCGATCCCTTCTTCTAGTCAACTTGTGCCACAAACTCCTCTTCTCCCCGATTCTATTCAATACCTCCTGATTAGTTATGTGATCTACCCATCTAATCTTCAGCATTCTTCTGTAGCACCACATTTCAGAAGCTTCTATTCTCTTCTTGTCCAAACTATTTATCGTCCACGTTTCACTTTCATACATGGCTACACTCCATACAAATACTTTCAGAAACGACTTCCTGACACTTAAATCTATACTCGATGTTAACAAATTTCTCTTCTTCAGAAACGCGTTCGTTGCCATTGCCAGTCTACGTTTTATATCCTCTCTACTTTGACCACCATCAGTTATTTTGCTCCCCAATTAGCAAAACTCCTTTACTACTTTGTGTCTCACTTCCTAATCTAATTCCCTCAACATCACCCGACTTAATTCGACTACATTCCGTTATCCTCGTTTTGCTTTTGTTGATGTTCATCTTATACACTCCTTTCAAGACACTGTCCATTCCATTCAGCTGCTCTTCCTAGCCCTTTGCTGTCTCTGACAGAATTACAATGTCATTGGCAAACTTTAAAGTTTTTATTTCTTCTCCATGGATTTTAGTACCTACTCCGAACGTTTCTTTCATTTCCTTCACAGCTTGCTCAATATACAGATTGAATAGAATCGGGGAGAGACTACAACCCTGTCTCACTCCCTTCCCAACCACTGCTCCCCTTTTATGTCCCTCGACTCTTATCACTGCCATCAGCTTTCTGTACAAATTGTAAATAGCCTTTCGCTCCCTGTATTTTACCCCTGCCACCTTCAGAATTTGAAAGAGATTATTCCAGTCAACATTGTCAAAAGCTTTCTCTAAGTCTACAAATGCTAGAAATGTAGGTTTGCCGTCCCTTAATCTTTATTCTAATATAAGTCGTAGGGTCAGTATTGCCTCACGTGTTCCAACATTTCTACGAAACCCAAAATGACCTTCCCCGAGGTCGGCTTCTGCCAGTTTTTCCATTCGTCTGTAAAGAATTCGCGTTAGTATTTTGCAGCTGTGACTTATTAAACTGATAGTTCGGTAATTTTCACATCTGTCAACACTTGCTTTCTTTGGGATTGGAATTATTATACTCTTCTTGAAGTCTGACGGAATTGCGCCTGTTTCATACATCTTGCTCACCAGATGGTAGAGCTTTGTCAGGACCGGCTCTCCCAAGTCTGTCAGTAGTTCTAATGGAATGTTGTCTACTCCCGGGGCCTTGTTTCGACTTAGGTCTTTCAGTGCTTTGTCAAACTCTTCACGCAGTATCCTATCTCCCATTTCATCTTCATCTATGTCCTCTTCCATTGCTATAATATTGTCCTCAAGTACATCACTCTTATATAGATGCTATATATACTCCTTACACCTTTCTGCTTTCCCTTCTTTGCTTAGAACTAGGTTTCCATCTGAGCTCTTGATAATCATACAAGTGGTTCTCTTTTCTCCAAAGGTCTCTTTAATTTTCCTTTAGACAGTATCTATCTTACCGCTCATGAGATAAGCCTCTACATCCTTACATTTGTCCTCTAGCCATCCCTGCTTAGCCATTTTGCACTTCTTGTCGATCTCATTTTTGAGACGTTTCTATTCCTTTTTGCCTGCTCCACTTGCTGCATTTTTGTATTTTCTCTTTTCATCAATTAAATTCAGTATCTCTTCTGTTACCCAAGGATTCTACTAGCCCTCGTCATTTTACCTACTTGATCCTCTGCTGCCTTCACTATTTCACCCCTCAAAGCTACCCATTCTTCTTCTACTGTATTTCTTTCCCCCATTCCTGTCAATTGTTCCCTTATGCTCTCCCTGAAACTCTGTACAACCTCTGGTTCTTTCAGTTTATCCAGGACCCATCTGCTTAAATTCCCACCTTTTTTGCAGTTTCTTCAGTTTTAGGAAGAATAAAACACGGGCAGTCGCAAACTGATGTAGCCGGATGGCTTAATGTGAATCGTTCCATTGTTTCTCGGATATGGCGACAGTTTATAGACACCAATACTGTATCCCTAAAACCAGGGCAGGGTCGACCACGTATGACATCAGAATTGGCTGTAAGGGCACCTCGGTACCGTCTTGGTACTGCGCGGTAACCGGCATCTGATCTCCCAGCGTCCACTGGACGTGCTGTATCGAGGCAGAAGTCTTCGGCAGAGTGGCCTTTATTGTCGGCGACTTGCTGTATGTGTACCTGTGACGCGTCTTCACACAAGGGAACTTCTAGAGTTGAGTCGTCAACTGACACCTGGATGGTCGAACTGTGGGCCAACGTTCTCTTCACAGATGAGTCCCGATCTCGTCTGGAGAGTGACTCCCAAAGGATTCGGATCTGGAGGGAACGTGGAACACGATTTCGGGACCCAAACATTGTGGAAAGAGACCGAAAAAATGATTCAAATGGCTCTGAGCACTATGGGACTTAACTTCTGAGGTCATCATCCCCTAGACTTAGAAATACTTAAACCTAACTAACCTAAGGACATCACACACATGCATACTCGAGGCAGGAATCGAACCGGCGATCGTAGCAGTCGCGCGGGTACAGACTGAAGCGCCTAGAACCGCTCGGCCACCGTGGTCGGCCGAAAGAGACCGATATCGAGGAAGATCGCTGATGGTGTAAGCAGGGATTATGTTGACCACTCGAACATATCGTCATGAAATTTTATGGGTGAATCGGCGAGATTTAATTGCTGTGAGGAAGCGTGACGAGATCTTGGGACTTCACGTGTGGTTACTGCGAGGACTACGTATTAATGGACGATAGTGCTCTGCCTCATAGAGCACGTGCGGTTGAATTTTTCTCGGAGACGAAAGATACCGCACGCAAGTTGTAGCGTGCTCGATCTCCGAATTTGAATCCCCTAGAGCACATGTGGGGTGCACTTGGGAAACGGGTTGCACCACGCCACCAACCACTCTGCAAGATCTAGAAGCAGCGCTGCGGAAAGAATGGGCGTTAGTACCTCAACATGAGATTCTTGACGTCATTCAGAGCATATCCTGTCGATGGCAAGCCTATACTGATGCCGGAGGTGGTCAGATCCCACACTGAGCACATTAACCAGCTGCGTGCAAATCCGGTAAGTTGGAAAAAACTAAGAAAATTTTTGTATTACGTTACGCTTGTTGCAATTGTTTACGTTCTGTATTCTTTACATTGTTTCTAGTATCCTGTCACCTGTTTATACTGTTTGGTGGAAAAATAAACGCAATCTTGCAAAATTTCCCTTTGTTACTTTAGTTTGGACACCAGTGGAAATACAGTGCTTTCTATGAAACTTAAACGCTGTAAAGCAGGCAAGGAGTTCTTACATTTCATGGCTGTCGTATTTTGGATGCCGATCGCGATAGCCGCGTGGTCTTAGGTGCCTTGCGACGGTTCACGAGGCTCTCCCCGTGGGAGGTTCGAGTCCTCCCTCGGATTAGATTATATTAGATTAATACTAGTTCCATGGATCATGAATATGATATTTCGTAATGATGTGGAACGAGTCAAATTTTCCAATATGTGACATAATTAAGTTAATTTAACAACATAATTAAGTTAATATAACAACTTTTTAATTTTTTTAATATTTTTTTTTCTTAATTTATATCTAAAAATTCCTCTGTGGAGTAGAAGGAGTTGTCATTCAGAAATTCTTTTAATTTCTTCTTAAATACTTGTTGGTTATCTGTCAGACTTTTGATACTATTTGGTAAGTGACCAAAGACTTTAGTGGCAGTATAATTCACCCCTTTCTGTGCCAAAGTTATATTTAATCTTGAATAGTGAAGATCATCCTTTCTCCTAGTATTGTAGTTATGCACACTTCTATTACTTTGGAATTGGGGTTGGTTGTTAATGACAAATTTCATAATAGAGTATATATACTGAGAAGCTACTGTGAATATCCCTAGATCCTTAAATCAATGTCTGCAGGATTATCTTGGGTGGACTCCAGCTATTATTCTGATTACACGCTTTTGTGCAATAAATACTTTATTCCTCAGTGATGAATTACCCCAAAATATGATGCCATATGCAAGCAATGAGTGAAAATAGGCGTAGTAAGCTAATTTACTAAGATTTTTATCACCAAAATTTGCAATGACCCTTATTGCATAAGTAGCTGAAGTCAAACGTTTCAGCAGATCATCAATGTGTTTCTTCCAATTTAATCTCTCATCAATGGACACATCTAAAAGTTATGAATATTCTACCTTAGACATATGCTTCTGATTGAGGTCTATATTTATTAATGGCGTCATACCGTTTACTGTACGGAACTGTATGTACTGTGTCTTATGAAAATTCAGTGAGAGTCTGTTTACAAGGAACCACTTAGTAATTTTCCGAAAGACATTATTGACAATTTCATCAGTTAATTCTTGGTTGTCAGGTGTGATTACTATTCTTGCATCATCAGCAAAGAGAACTAACTTTGCCTCTTCATGAATATAGAATGGCAAGTCATTAATATGTATTAAGAACAACAAAGGACCCAAGACCGACCCTTGTGGAACCCCATTCATGATAGTTCCCCAGTTTGAGGACTGTGCTGATCTTTGCATATTATGAGTACTGCTTATTTCAACTTTCTGCGCTCTTCCAGTTAGGTACGAATTAAACCATTTGTGCGCTGTCCCACTCATGCCACAATACTTGAGCTTGTCTAGCAGAATTTCATGATTTACACAATCAAATGCCTTTGAGAGATCACAAAAAATCCCAGTGGGTGGTGTTCGGTTATTCAGATCATTCAAAATTTGATTGGTGAGAGCATATATGGCATTTTCTGTTGAAAAACCATTCTGGAAACCAAACTGACATTTTGTTAGTACTTCATTTTTACAGATATGTGAAGCTACTCTTGAATACATTACTTTCTCAAAAATTTTGGATAAATCTGTTAGAAGGGAGATTGGACAGTAATTGTTGCCATCAGATCTATCCCCTCTTTTATGCAAAGGTATAACAATAGCATATTTCAGTCTATCAGGAAAAATGCCCTGTTCCAGAGAGCTATTACACAGGTGGCTGAGAATCTTACTTATCTGTTGAGAACAAGCTTTTAGTATTTTGCTGAAATGCCATCAATTCCATGTGAGTTTTTGCTTTTAAGCAAGTTTATTATTTTCGTAATTTCAGAGGAAGAAGTGGCTGAGATTTCAACTGTATCAAATTGCATAGGTATGGCCTTTTCCATGTGTGTGTGTGTGTGTGTGAGTGTGTATGTGTGTGTATGTATGTGTGTGTGTGTGTTGCCCTTAGTGTAAGTTAGATTAAGTGGTGTGTAAGCCTAGGGACCGATGACCTTAGCAGTTTGGTCCATAGGACCTTACCACAAATTTCCGAAATTCCTCTTGGGGGAACGGCTTTTGCTGTCCAGAGGCTGTTGTCGACACAGTGCGTGCGATAGAAAATCACGCCGCACATTATCACGACTGCAATGTACCAGCCGAGTGGCGGCTACAGCTTTCGCTTCGCTTGTTTCGCAGCCCACAAGAACGTGCAGGCGTTCATCACGCACGGCGGGCTGCTCAGCACGCAGGAGGCGACGGCCAGGGGGGTTCCTCTGGTGGGGATCCCTGTGTTTGGCGACCAGCTGCTCAACATGGCGCAGGCGCAGAGGCAGGGCTACGCGGTCACGCTGACCGTCAGCAACGTCACAGAGGCGTCGCTGCAGTGGGCGCTCGACGAGGTGCTCACCGTCCCCAGGTGAGCGGGCTGCGGCTCACAGTACGGCGGCCAGAGAAATCTGACGTTTGCGCGAGGTTGGTGGCTTTTTCTACCTGCAACCTACGAAAAATTAGTGTGTGCCCACACATTCGTATTCCTACATGTACTAATCCTACATGTACATTAGAGGCTTATCTCACTAGGGGTAAGATAGATAATGCCTACATGAAAATTAAAGAGACCTTTGGAGAAAAGAGAGCCACTTGTATGAATATCAAGAGCTCATCTTCAATAAAATTCTTCAGGTTATCAGACCGCATCGTCATAATTTTAAAATGCGCCAACGTTTCGGCCAGCGTTGCAGCTAGCCTTCATCAGGGCCTTACGTTAACTGCTAAATGAACACACTTGGATTCCTTAAATAGCTGCACGAGTAAACCGTGTCGTTACTTGATTGGCTGTACTAGGAGGAAGAGGAGGGGTGAAAGGTATGCTTTATTGGTGTTTCCTTTATTATCTGTCATTGGCTGAAATAGCTGTTTTCTATTGGTCTTTATATTAATCCACCCCATTGGAGGAGACGGGCGAATAGCGAACAGGTGATGGCTGTGACGTCACACTGTTTCCATGCTGTCCAGAAGCCGGCTGCGGCGTGCCATTGCTTTGTGTGCTTGCGACCACTACTGTGGCTCTCCGCGTGTCCGCATGGGCCGCCACGGCTCTGCCGCCGCTCCGTAGCCCTGCTATTGCAGGCAGCCAAGACCTCGGAAGCTTGTACCCGTCCTCTCTATTCATGTTGGCGGGTCTTTTGGCTATTTCTATCGCCTCTCTAATCTTTCTTTTGAAAGTGAGAGGCTGTTTCTCCAGGACGCGGGCTTCTTGAAAAAATATTGGTTTCCCGCACTCGTCTCGGTGTTCCGCCACTGCTGACTTAGTGTGTTGTTTCAGGCGGATATATCTTTCATGTTCCGAGAGCCTAGTGCTGATCGGACGTCCCGTCTCACCTATGTAAACTAATCCACACGCACAACCAATTTCATACACGCCAGCTGTGTGTAGTTTGTCAACTGCATCCTTGGTAGAACCGGGCATGTCTGATATTTTGTTTCTGCTTCGGAAAATTGGTTTGATGTCGGCTTTTCGTAGAATTTTGCCAATACGTTCGGTGACCCCTTGTACATATGGTAACACAGCAATGCTCTGTGCCTCCTTCTCCTCTTCCCTATTAGTCTTCTCCCTTGCCGACATGGTGCTGTCTATCATCTGCTTCCCATAGCCATTAGTTCCGAAGATGGACCTGAGGTGTTCAAGTTCTGTCTTCAGATGTTCTTCGTCGCTTATCCTGTACGCTCTCTTCGTTAGCGTGTGCAGGGCGGACTTCTTCTGCGTGGGGTGATGGTGGGAGGAGGCGTGAAGGTACCTGTCCGTATTGGCTGGTTTCCTGTACACTTTGTGGCCAAGTTTACCATCAGGTTTTCGATAAACTTCCACGTCGAGAAAAGGCAGCACCCCATTCTTCTCTGTTTCCATTGTAAACTGGATTTTCCTATGCTGTTGGTTAAGGTGCTTGTGGAAGTTCTGTAACTCCTCTTCTCCTTGGGGCCAGATGACGAAAGTATCATCGACATAGCGAAGCCAACAATTTGGACGTAATGGTGCGGACTGGAGGGCTGTTTCCTCAAATGCCTCCATGAAAATTTCTGCTGCGATAGGCGATAGGGGTGAGCCCATAGCTACACCGTCAGTTTGTTCATAAAATTGACCTCTCCACCTGAAATAGGTGGTCGTCAGACAGTGGCGCACAAGCTCACATACATCAGGTGCCACGCGTTCTGCTAGGATGTTCACAGTATCTGACACTGGGACATTCGTGAATAGGGATTTGACGTCGAAGCTAACCATCAGATCTTGGTCCGTAACACGCATTTCCTTTAGGAGAGACACGAAGTGAGTGGAATCCTTAACGTAGGACTCGGTTTGATGCACTAGGTGTCGGAGCCTAGGTGCCAGTTCTTTCGCTAGGTAGTAGGTCGGCGAATTTATACTGTTTACTATGGGCCTTAAGGGGAAGTCGGTTTTGTGTACCTTCGGTACACCATATATCCTTGGTGCCTGTGTCACTTGCGGGATGAATCTTCTGGCCTTGTCGAAATTGATTCTAGAGTGCTTGAGCAGTGCCTGCGTCGTTTGATTACCTTGGCCGTCGGATCTCCCTGAAGTTTCTTGTAGATGCGGTCTGATACCCTGAAGAATTTTATTGAAGAAGACAACGGCCGCGGAAGCCTACGCTTACAATCAAGAGCTCAGATGGAAACCCAGTTCCAAGCAAAGAAGGGAAAGCAGAAAGGTGGAAGGAGTATACAGGGTATTACAAAAAGGTACGGCCAAAGTTTGAGGAAACATTCCTCACACACAAATAAAGAAAAGATGTTATGTGGACATGGGTCCGGAAACGCTTAATTTCCATGTTAGAGCTATTTTTCGTTTCCTCAGTATGTACTGTACTTCCTCGATTCACCGCCAGTTGGCCCAATTGAAGGAAGGTAATGTTCATTTCGGTCCTTGTGTTGACATGCGACTCATTGCTCTACAGTACAAGCACATCAGTATGTAGCATCAACAGATTAGTGTTCATCACGAACGTGGTTTTGCAGTCAGTGCAATGTTTACAAATGCGGAGTTGGCAGATGCCCATTTGATGTATGGATTAGCACGGGGCAATAGCCGTTGCTCGGTACGTTTGTATCGAGACAGATTTCCAGAACGAAGGTGTCCCGACAGAAAGACGTTCGAAGCAATTGATCGGCGTCTTAGGGAGCACGGAACATTCCAGCCTATGACTCGCGACTGGGGAAGACCTAGAACGACGAGGACACCTGCAATGGACGAGGCAATTCTTCGTGCAGTTGACGATAACCCTAATGTCAGAGTCAGAGAAGTTGCTGCTGTACAAGGTAACGTTGACCACGTCACAGTATGGAGAGTGTTCCGGGAGAACCAGTTGTTTCCGTACCATGTACAGCGTGTGCAGGCACAATCAGGAGCTGATTGGCTTCCACGGGTACACTTCTGGGAATGGTTCATCCAACAATGTGTCAATCCTCATTTCAGTGCAAATGTTCTCTTTATGGATGAGGCTTCATTCCAACGTGATCAAATTGTAAATTTTCACAATCAGCACGTGTGGGCTGACGAGAATCCGCACGCAATTGTGCAACCACGTCATCAACACAGATTTTCTGTGAACGTTTGGGCAGGCATTGTTGGTGATGTCTTGATTGGGCCCCATGTTCTTCCACCTACGCTCAATGGAGTACGTTATCGTGATTTCATACGGGATACTCTACCTGTGCTGCTGGGACATGTGCCTTTACAAGTACGACACAATATGTGGTTCATGCACGATGGAGCTCCTGCACATTTCAGTCGAAGTGTTCGTACGCTTCTCAACAACAGATTCGGTGACCGATGGATTGGTAGAGGCGGACCAATTCCGTGGCCTCCACGCTCTCCTGACCTCAACCCTCTTGACTTTCATTTATGGGGGCATTTGAAAGCCCTCGTCTACGCAACCCCGTTACCAAATGTAGAGACTCTTCGTGCTCATATTGTGGACGGCTGTGATACAATACGCCATCCTCCAGGGCTGCATCAGCGCATCAGGAATTTCATGCGACAGAGTGTGGATGCATGTATCCTCGCTAACGGAGGACATTTTGAACATTTCCTGTAACAAAGTGTTTCAAGTCACGCTGGTACGTTCTGTTGCTGTGTGTTTCCATTCCATGATTAATGTGATTTGAAGAGAAGTAATAAAATGAGCTCTAACATGGAAAGTAAGTGTTTCCGGACACATGTCCACATAATATATTTTCTTTCTTTGTGTGCGAGGAATGTTTCCTGAAAGTTTGGCCGTACCTTTTTGTAACACCCTGTGGAGTGACTACCTATACATCTCCATATGAGCCATAATTCTAATATCTTATCGTCGTAGTCCTTACGCGAAACGTACGTTCCCGGCAGTAGAATCATTCTGCTGTCAGCTTCAATCTCCAGTTCTCTAAATTTTCTCCATAGTGTCCCACAAAAAGAACGGCGCCTTCCCTCCAAGGATTTCCATTTCAGTTTTCAAAGCATCTCCGTAACACTTGCGTGTGATACGAACCCACCAGTAACAAACCTAGCAGCCTGCCTATGAACAGTTACGACGTCTTCCTTTAACCCTATCTGGTGCAGGTCCCAGACATTCGAGCAATACTCAAGAATAGACCGCACCAGTGTCCTATGTGCGATCTCCTCTACACATGAACCACAGTCTCCTAAAATTCTCCCGATGAACCCAAGTGGACCACTCGCCTTCTCTGCCACAATCTCCACATGCCCGTTCCAGTTCATGCCGCCTTGCAATGTTACGCTCAGATATTTAAACGGCGAGACTGTGTCAACAAGTGCACTGCTAATACTGTGCCCGTCATCCAAGAACAAGTATAGTCCCTCCTTTATTCTGTGTCATCCCATACCATCTGCTAGAGACTAGCAACAGCTGGGCGGGGAATTACTGTCCCGTGTGTGGGCTGCATGGCTTGAACAATCGTGTTTGGACTGTTGTCACAACCAGAAATCATGGACTGCCAGTGAATGGTGTCGCATTGTTTTCCGTTATGAATCACGGTTCTGCACTACTCTGGATCACCGTTGTGAGTGAGTGTGGTGTCAATTTGGGGAGGAGTCATATTCTTCCAATTATTTGGAGAGGCACAGCGGTGCTACTACTGGGGTCATGGTGTGGGAAACCATTGGGTACGACTTCAGCCCACAGCTGGTAGAGACTGAGGGAACTCTGATGCGTGCTCATCTGACAGTATGGTGATGCCCTTTTTCAACAGGACAATGCTCGTTGACACACGCCGCGTGACCCAGTGTACTGGCTGCCTGATGTTTAGATACTCTTGTGTTCAGCAACACCCAAGATCTGTCCCCAATAGAAGATGTGAGGGACCAGCTTGGATGTCAATCACAGTGTCAGTACGTAGGATATGAAGGACTAATTTCAATAGTTGTGGGTCAGCTTACGTCAACAGAGTGTGTAAAGGCCTTATGGCACGGTTTCCAAACGAATTACTGCATGCTTCCTATCCAGAAGGGGTGCAGCACTATACTGATAAATGAGATCACACCAGCCACTTTTTTTTTTATCAACCTGACGCTGTTTTATAATCACCTCTCCTCTCAAGCCATGAAATTTCATTTCGTTTTCTCTTCCCCTTCTGCGCCCTTCACCTTCTTTTGTCAGGCACTGAAGATTCCCAGATTCGTAACTCCAATGGGCGCCCCTGTCTTGTAGCCATTTGTCGTCCAGAGTTGTAGGCCCATGGCCTTATGTGATGATTGAGGTGCTTTTGAATCTGAGAAATGCAAATCGAACCATCTTAAATGTTATGCTCTTGAAAAATATTGAAGTTCAGGTACTAAATGAAGAAGAATTCAGACGAATAGCTGAAAAGAGTCAATAGGGGTCTGTTACCAGAGGGAGAGACTTGTGATAACTTGCTGCTAAAATGAGCCCTAGAGAGTGAAGATGGTAATAGATAAGGAACAGGATTTGCGAAAGAGATTATTGGGATGCACAGATGAAAACAATACCATAAGACAGGACAGAATCAGGGGTAGAATCATACTAGTCAAAAGTTAAATAATCTAAAAAGACACAATCTAAGCATTTTTGCAGAATGTAAGCCATAAAAAATACATTCGGTGTACTCCAGAAGGAGTACACTTATTAATGGAAGGAGTGTATTCTGTTGCATCCAGTAGAACACCTGATGAAGCAGAAAGCCACCCTTCTCAATGGCTGTTCGCCTATATTCCATTCATGACATCTTCACTGGGTTCTCTGGCTGAGTAGGGGATGGGGTGATGGAGGAATGGAGCTCTGGTTATTGAAACCCAAGAGTTAGAGCGATGTGGGAAAGGTCAGTGTTCAGAGGAAACAGGTTCCGCTTTCCTCACATATGTATTTGCTGATTCAGAGTGGTATGATAATCACTCCCTCATGTCTATGATGCATTCACATAGCATATTGTTAGATCGCTAATGTTGGCAGCACCCAGGCGGAAAACACTCGTGGGCCAAAGTCGAATGCCTTCAGCCAACCCAGGACTAGAAAGCCTTTGATCAGGACAATGTGAACAAACTACATAAAGCAGCGTCACCAACTGCTGTTCATTTGAACACCGATCTTTGTGTAACTCTTGACACTCGGTGTGCAGGTACCGAGAGAACGCCCAGCGGCTGTCAAGGATCTTCAACGACCGCCCGGTGAAGCCACTGGACGAGGCTGTCTACTGGACAGAGTACGTGATCAGGCACCACGGGGCACCTCACCTCAGGTCCGCGGCGCTGGACCTCGCCTGGTACCAGTACTTCCTGCTAGATGTCGTCGCTGTGCTGGTAGCCGCGGCCGCGGTGCTGCTCCTAGCGGTGGGGATCGCAATCAGGGCCGGACTGCGGCTACTGAAGCGGACTGCTGGTGGATCCAAAGCCAAGAGGACTAGTAGCAAGTCCACCAAGAGAGACTGACGGCGTTTTATTTATCTCTTGTATATATCTGATTTGTATATTTCCCAATTTGTATATTACCCAATAAAATGAGTTTATATGACTATCGAGTTTAGCTGTTCAACATTGGACAGTAAAACCTTATCCACTTAATAATCGTTTATTCACCCACAGATCGTTTCACAATTAAATCAGCCACACAAGCTTGATACAACAATGAAACATAACTCATTGTTAACATGCATGCGTGTGTCTAATGACTTACTACTCTAGTTAACTGCAAAGCTAATGCTTCACGCACTGTCCATATTTCAATGAGCACAACACGCTCGATACTTTACGCTGACGTCAGGGCACCTCCATTGCTGCCTTTGTGCTTCACCACTCGTCTCTCTGACTCTGCTCGGATGGCTTTCAGCTTTCTAAGCTGTCATCAGACAGCTTAAGTCTTGTCTGAAAGTTGGCCTACACATCCAAAAGCCAGTTCACAACATAATATAAAATGAACATTGTTCTCTAACACGTATTTTGCGTATTTTAATATTTAACGTTTCCATATATTTACACGAAAGTGTACTTGAATTGTAAAAGTGACTCACCTAAGTGTGACGTCACAAGTGTGACCCATTGAGCATACTGACAGCTAAATTAATAATTTGGAAAGGGTGTTCGTAGTCCTCTCATTCTATTACGTTTTCTCAGCGAAATGGTAGTTTTACTATTTGGGCAACACTGAAAGCGGCAGCGTGTTTAAATGAATTTAATTCCACTAATGGAGATCAGAAAACTTCTTGAAAAGGTATACCTGAAAAAGGGGGGACGGGTGTTTAAATGAATTTTCCTATGACACAATGTGAACTGAGGACGCAGACGCAATCTTGTCAAATACATGGGCTTCTTTTAATTCTCACATGTCCACGATGCGGCATCTACAAATCAATGAGGCTGTGCATGGAATGTGAAAAAAAAAAATCACAGGGATGAATGTACTCCAAATAGCCCGCTAATATCAGTAATATCGATTTTATGCACAACAGATAACTTTCAATAGCACACGAGCTCATGAATATGTGATGACCACGGTACAAAGCGAAATCTGACAATGGACAGTTGGTTCACGAGTGTACCCATAGCAGAACGATAACTCGCGTCTTACAAATTAACGCTTTTGGGCTTGTCATTGATACACTTCTTCTTCTCACGGTTAGCAATATCTTCACAAACCGAAAATATGACCACGAAGCTAACTATTGAATAGTAGCTCTAAACGGTAACCAATTGAAAACTGCTACAAGATGAAATATCAACTCAGTGCCTGATACCATAAACTCCAGGAAAATACCACACCATGTAATACATCGATTCAGTGCTCCTTTTACAACGACTTGTCTGCCATTATTCTGGATGGAGTTGCAATGGAGGGTACAGTTACTCTACCAAAAGCTAACTGTCTACTTAGCTGATTGTCTTGAAGTTGGCTTCGTTGACTTCTTATAAAGGTATCATAATGCCTGCAGGTCTCGTTTGTATGAAGAACTCCCAATGATGTTACGGTTCTGAAAGTCTGCTGAATCACTAACTACGAAATGAAATAAATATTTGCACTTTCGTATATTCGCATTTTAACTCTGCAAAAACTGGAATAACGGAATGTAATATTCTTTCGCTTCGTTGAACTAAGTGGCAATTGCAGTGTCTGGTTTCTAGTGCATCACAAGCACGGCGTGCCTCCATTACTCCACCACTTGTTGCCGACTGTCCACAAAGACAAAGTACAAAGATAACATTTGAAGTAAAGATATTTATATAATTGTCACTAACATTAACTGATAATATTTACCAAATCTTGGAAATTTTCAGTTTACAGATTTTTATGCTAAAACTTCAAAATTTACTCTACACTCTGTTAAGCGTGAAATGGTGAATTGTAGTGGGTATAGTTTATACAGATTTTTGATACGTGAAATGAAAATACCGATACCCATCGGTATCGCAGAATACTGACCAGTGGCCAGCCAAAGGACAGCCCATTCGCTGTATCCGCGGACCTGTTCGTGTTAAGTGAGGGGGGGGGGAGGTGGAGGAAGGGGGAGCAAGCGGTAGGGGTAGGCGAGAACTAGAACGCGCTCTACTTCTTTCTATACAACTACTGAACAGTGAGCATGAAAGGGAACAGAATACATTCGACACACTCCACCTTCACCAGTAATCACATAACTGCAGGAATACTGTCGGGCTAGCATAACTGACGCACGCTGTAGTTGACTGACTGGTTCGCCACGGACGGTTCAGAACAATCTGATTCATCCATCCACTCACGAGGGAACCTCCCCATCGCACCCCCTCAGATTTAGTTATAAGTTGGCACAGTGGATAGGCCTTGAAAAACTGAACACAGATCAATCGAGAAAACAAGAAGAAGTTGTGTGGAACTATGATAAAAGTAAGCAAAATATACAAACTGAGTAGCCCATGTGCAAGATAGGCAACATCAAGGAGACTGTGAGCTAAGGAGCCCCGTGGTCACGTGGTTAGTGTGAGCTGCTGTGGAACTGTAGGTTCTTGGTTCAAGCCTTCCCTCATGTGAAAATTTTACTTTCTTTATTTCACAAAGTTATGATCTGTCACGTGGTTAGTGTGAGCTGCTGTGGAACTGTAGGTTCTTGGTTCAAGCCTTCCCTCATGTGAAAATTTTACTTTCTTTATTTCACAAAGTTATGATCTGTCCGTTCGTTCACTGACGTCTCTCTTCACTGTATGAAGTGTATTTTGCGAGCGCACCGCAAAACCGTGCGATTGTTATTGAAGTCGCGAGCTATATTTGCTCGATTCATATTGCCCACGGAATACATCTCACGAGAAAATTTAGAGAACCTGCATTCCTACCTGACTGCAGAACGATTCTACTGCCGCCAACAAGCATTTCGCGTAAGGACCGCAAAGACAAGATTAGAGAAATTAAGGCTCGTGTGGAGATATATAGGCGGTTAGTTTTAGCTCGCACTACTCGTATTTGCGAGTGCATCACGAAAGGGAGTGAGTGGTAGTGGTACTGGGCACCCTCTGGCATGCACCATACAGTGACTTGCGGAGTGCGTATGTAGGTGTAGATGCAGACGTTGTTAAAGTCCCACTACACTTCACAGCCATCGGAAGTGTGAAACGCCACGCAGAGTGGCCGCGCGGTTTGTGGTGCTGTGTCACGGATTGCGCGGCTCCTCCTGCCGAAGGCTCGAGTCCTCCCTCGGACATAGGTGTGTGTTTTGTTCTTAGCATAAGTTAGTTTAACTAGTGTGTGAGTCTAGGGACCGATGACCTCAGCAGTTTGGTCCCTTAGGAATTCACACACATTTTAACATTTTTTTGAAGTGTGAATGCAAAGTGCAAACACGTATTGGTGGAACTGACTATCAGAGAACGCAGGTGGTGATTAGCGTGTCCCTTGGTCAGATTATTTCTGATACGCTAAAACAAGCAATATGCATTTTACTGCGGCTCATGGCGGCAGGGCTGAAATTCAGTTTTGTGTTGTCCTCACAACAATCAGTTATGGTGACCATTGTTTTCCCTGGAGTAAAGTGTTAGACAGTTTTCTTGAAGTCATCACTATTAGTTCTCTTAAAATTTGTCGCTGTTCTACCGCAAGATTCAGTTTAGTGTGAAGAGACAGTATGATGAATAGTTAGTCGTGTATGATGGAAAGAGCGATGAAACATAATAGATGTAGTCAATGGAGTTACAGAGATCAAGCAGAAACCATTGAAGTATTTACAACTCAAGGAAAAGCTGTTGAATGTGCGTGTATTTTCCCCGAACTTGAATCACTTGACGTTTTCACACATTGGATATGCAGGGTGACAATTATTGAAATATACGAACCCCCCTCCCCTCCCCCAAGAACCATGGACCTTGCCGTTGGTGGGGAGGCTTGCGTGCCTTAGCGATACAGATAGCCGTACCGTAGGTGCAACCACAACAGAGGAGTATCTGTTGAGAGGCCAGACAAATATGTGGTTCCTGAAGAGGGGCAGCATCTTTTTCAGTAGTTGCAGGGGCAACAGTCTGGGTGATTGACTGACCTGGCCTTGTAACACTAACCAAAACGGCCTTGCTGTGCTGATACTACGAACGGCTGAAAGCAAGGGGAAGCTACAGCCGTAATTTTTCCCGAGGGCATGCAGCTTTACTGTATGGCATGGAGAGCTGCATCAAACCAGTCTCAGGACTCAAGGCCACAACAACAACAACGAAAAAAACGTAAATTCGTTACAAACTACGGCGTGCACACACTTGATTCAACACGTAAACGTCACTACAAATATTCGAATTTAGGTTTGATTTCATTGACGATGATATGGTGCAGACGATTAGAAAAATTCTGAATGACCCGCTGAAGTCTCGGAACATCGATGATGTCGATGACATCCCGAATGGCTGTTTTCAGCTCAGTACAGGTTTTGAGGTTATTTCTGCACACTTTGTTTTTAATGTAGCCGCACAAAAAGGAGTCGCATGTGTTCAGATCCGGAGAATATGGCGACCAATCGAGGCCTATGGCAGTGGCCTCTGGGTACCCCAGGGCCAGAATGCGGTCCCCAGAGTGCTCCTCCAGGACATCAAACACTCTCCTACTCGATGTGGTCGAGCATCGTCTTGCATGAACCACATCTTGTCGAAAACAGAGCCACTTTGGATAGTGGGGATGAAATCGTCTTCCAAAACCTTCACGCACCGTTCGGTAGTCACCGTGATATCAAGGAATATCGCAGCGATTATTCCGTGACTGGACACTGCACACAACACAGTCACCCGGTGGGGGGAAGAGACTTCGCGAAATGCGGATTCTCAGCACCCCGAACGCGCCAATTTGGCTCGTTGACGAACCCATACAGATGAAAGTGGGCTTCGTCGCTAAACCAAACCGTACTGCGAATACTAATTCCCATGATGCACCGCGGTCAACTTCACAGTTTGAACGTCCTATGCAATCCGTTCAGAAGTTCTGGCGATTTTATTTCATATAGTTCAATAATTGTCACCCTCTATAATATACAAATATTTTGAGATGTTCTCAGTTATTCGTAAATCCACTAGGTGATTATTACTGCAATCTTGGCACACTTTAGCGCTATGTTGAGGGCAGTACAACTCGCTGTATGTGCCGTATGCCAATGACGTTTTCCTGTCCTTCCAATATGGGCATGTGAAATACCTCTTGCACTTTGAAATCACAACTTGCGAAGCTTCGGGAGTGTCCACTGCCAGACGCTTGAGGAATTCTTCTCTTCACAGTATCATTGCACTGATACCTGTCCGATCCATCAGGGCGAATCGCAGGGGAAGCGGACAATGCCACTTTTCCTTCGACACGGAAGATGTGCTGCGTAACTGATGAAAAAAATGGTTCAAATGGCTCTGAGCACTATGGGACTTAACTTCTGAGGTCATGAGTCCCCTAGAACTTAGAACTACTTAAACCTAACTAACCTAAGGACATCACACACATCCATGCCCGAGGCAGGATTCGAACCTGCGACCGTAGCAGTCGCGCGGTTCCAGACTGTAGCGCCTAGAACCACTCGGCCACCCCGGCCGGCACGTAACTGATGAAAGGCATCCTTTCCTGCCGCGGAGATGTTAGGCACAACCGCCGTCTGTTGTTTTCCAGTTTCTCCAACAGCAGTGAAGTCTCTAAGCATCGTCGACAAAAGGAGGATTACCCTATTCTTTCTCGGTGTACAAGACAGGACGGCCTTCTTCTGACCGAAATCGTCACATGTATTTTCTGGGTTTCTACAAAAAAATGAAGGCAATATCTCGAGTTTGTTTTTCTGAGCGTGCCCAAAATCGTTCATTTGTAAGACGGTAACATACGAACTCCTATAGGTACACTCATGAACCAATTGCCCTTGGACATGTTTCGCTTTGTATCGTGTATTGGTTCAGAAACATTTCTTTTTTCATATTGCTCTGGTACAGATTCATTTGCTTGCTTCCGTATTGCAATAGAGTACCCTTCACCATTTATCATATAATATGCCCTGTCTTCATTTATCGTTTCCATTTTCATGCCATATTTATTTGGTTTCTGTGGTCTACATATCCCGAAAGGGCAACGGTGTTGGAAACCAACAAGCCGCTCATATGTAGTACGGTAAGCATGCGGGCTGTATAATGTTTTGCAGTTACTTACAATAGTATTCCACAGACCCTTGATAGGAGCCAGTCTATGTACTCTCTGCCCCTCTGTCCTTCTGCCCTTGTACTTCTGTCATCCAATCTTAGGAGAGCTGAGAGAAGTTTGAAGCGCCTTAATCTCATCGCCGCGCGAAACAATGCACTCGCAAAATCGTGAGACCATAAATCTTCTAAATTCAGTTCACTGCTTTTGGGTAGTCTTCCAGGGTAGTATAAAAACCTATTCGAGCAAGAAAATCGCCGTGATTAGTCACATGAGCGAGGCTCGGACCGGACCCTTGTACACTCGTACCTCGAATATTTTTGTTGATGAATGTGAAAAGTTTTTCGACAACTAACTGATCGATCAGCAAATTCTATGCCCCTTCGCATTGCCTTTAACACCTGGAATATGGACTACTATGTTATCGGCAACTGGCCTACCACTTCTATTAGCGACAGCCGCTCTCCACCAATGACCAATCTTTCCTTGGGCGGCTGAGTGTTCTTCAGCGCTTCCTGAAGATTCAGCGGACTGGTCGGCTTCGGCATTGTCCGCAACTGCTGCAGGAGCGTCAACTTTACAGTCCCTTCCATCAGGATACTCATTTACGTACCTTTCACGACTGAGTTCTTCTAACAGTGCTTCCAATACAGCATCTTCCGTTAGTAAAACGTCATTTCTATGTGCCATTTACTCATGAATGTGCTTCACACTCAGCGACGGAACAGCTACACAATGTGCACTCCTCGGTCACAGTGATCCTTCAGCAAACATTTCTGCCAAATTGATTAGACAGCAATGCCTCATAACTACGAACGCCTGCCCTCTACTAGGTACCAGCCAGTAGTGAATTTATACAGTCGGCAGCGGGCTGTGTATGTGTGGTGGTGCATGCGCAGTAACAGGCAGAAAACTCCAGGGTCAGACTGACTCTGTAGTCTGGTGTACATATGCAGGGCTCTCATATTTGATCGATGACGATTGGTGACAAAGGCTGTATCTCAGTCAACGTCCATTGGTAAGCGAATGGCTTTTTTCCTGAATGAAAAGTCTTGGTCTGGAGCTGGTGACACAAAGAAATTTATTCCAGCATTGTTTGTTGGTTCACATAGTGTAAGTGGTTTTTATGTTTCCTATTGAGAAAACTGATGACAATTCTGACAGCTGTTACGAAGCCTTTTGGTAGTATTTTGAAAAAAAAAAGAATTGTGAGAGGATCGCTGTCATACAACACAAAGGATGTTCTTGATGTGGTCTTCTGTCCACAGACTGATCTGGTGCAGCTAACCATGCTATTCTATCCTGTGAAAGCTTCTTCATCTCTGAATAACTATTGCAACCTACATCTTTCTGTATCTGCTTACTGTATTCATCTCTTGGTTTCCCTCTACCATTTTTACGCCCCACGGTTCACTCCAGTACTAAATTGGTGACCCCTTGATGCCTCAGAATGTGTCCTACCAACGGATCCCTCCTTCTAGTCAAGTTGTGGCACAAATACCTCTTCACCCCAATTCTATCCAGTACCTCCACATTATTTACGTGATCTACCCATCTAATCTTCAGCATTCTTCTGTAGCACCATAATTCAAAAGCTTCCATTCTCTTCTTGTCTATTGACCAAGTTTCACCTCCATAATGGCTACACTCCATACAAATACTGTCAAATAAAAGACTTGCTGGCATTTAAACGTATACTTGATGTTAACAAATTTCTCTCCATCAGGAAGGCTTTTCTTGCCATTGCCGATCTGCACTTTATATCCTCCCTACAATCGTCAGTTATTTTGCTCCCAAAATAGCAAAACTCATCTACCACTTTAAGTATCTCATTTCCTCATCTAATTCCCTCAGCATAACCTGAGTTAATTCGACTACTTTCCATTATCCTCGTTTTGCTTTTGTTGATGTTCATCTTATATGATCCTTTCAAGACCGCGTCCATTCTCGTCAACTGGTCTTCCAGGTCCTTTGCTGTCTCAGAATTACAATGTCGTTGTTAAAGCTCATTTTTTTATTTCTTTTCCCTGGAATTTAATTCCTACTCCCATTTTTTCTGTTGTTTCCTTTACTGCTTGTTCAATATACAGACTGAATAACATCAGGTTAGGCTTCAACCCTGTCTCACTCTCTTCCCAACCACTGCTTCCCTTTCATGCCCCGCGACTCTTATAACTGCCATCTGGTTTCTGTACAAATTGTAAATAGCCTTTCACTCTCTCTGTTTTACCCCTGTCATCTTCATAAGTTGAAAGAGAGTATTCCAGTCAACATAGGCAAAAGTTTTCTCTAAGTCTGCAAATGCTATAAAAAACAAAAGTCTGCAAAGCATAAAAACAATGAAAGTCAAGTGCCATTCCGTACACGATGGATTTTACTCGTAAACGAAGAGCCACCAGGAAACGCGTTTTGTTTATAAATTCGTGCCGTCATACCATTATGCAAGCTGACAAAGGTAAGTGATCGATCATCTAGACCAACGTTTAAACGCTGTCGACGCTTGACATTCAAACAAATCGACAATCAGCTCTTAAAATTTCAACAGGAGAGAGCAGGAAGACGCTGCAGAGCTAATTGTAGGGCACAGGACAGCCACAGGGCGTATTGTTGGAGTCGCGTGTCATTTGACAGTTTGGCTCTGTGTGCGCTCACGTGAGCGTGGAGATGCTGTGTGACGCGCCTAAGACGGGTGTTGCCAAGGTCAGTTAATTAAAGCCAGCGAGCAGCGAAAGCGCTCAGTTCAGTCGGCCTTCATTCAGCGGCAGCAGCACAAACCGCGTTCCTAGACCGCAGGGCTACACGGGAACACCGGCGCACGATGCAAGTAAGTCAGCAGCCCTGCTCAAGTAAAGTATAGTTCAATTCTTTTATCTCGGCGGCTCGCACATGCCCGCCCAGACGAGGCAGACTGCTGCGTTACCAGTTGCACGTGCCAAGAGAAGCAGCGCCATAGTATAGTACAGTTCGCAAACTTACGTTTCGGTGGGAGCGCGCAATTTATGAAGTAAAGCCGCCACGGCCGCATTAACCCTTTCGCTGCTACAGAAACGTGCTCTCCTCATTCCGCGCTGTGCGCGATTTTGTCATCACCGCACAGCTCGCCTGTGCAGACACATGGTGTTCCGACTGCTTTGACACACTTATCATTCGATTGCACAAAAACTATTTGGCCCAAAAATTTGATTTTTCACATCTTCTTGACTGATACCTTCCCCCCATAAATGACTTAATTTTGTTTTGATGTTCAACGCAGTTATTGTGCACCATTAAATGTAGTAAACCATTGCACGAAATTTTGAAGAGTTTGCAGAGGTAATAGTCCATAGCGTATACTTTCGGTATGGCTGATTTTAGTTGCCACAATGTTGAGAATGAAATGTGGACAAGATGCCTAAATTTCATATAAAATTTACTGTATAAGAATATCTCATTTAATTTAAGTACCAGACAGGTATCGTATGTAATATTGAGAAATATTTCGTCTTTCGCGACTGTAATAAAGTTTTATTTACACTGGGCGTGTTTGGATTTATTTTAAAGCACTTGAATCACTCAAAAGGAAGTAGACAAAATACATTAAACAAAACTGTAGACTTACACAGTATATTCAAGTCCTAATGTTTTTGTATCAGCGAAGTGTTCTCAGCTATGTCAAATATAATTTCTGTGTGTGGCACACACAAACTGCATTTATTTGCTAAAACACTGATTAGCAGACACAAACGTTGAATATTGTGTTACCGCAGCACAAAACTACGAAAGATTACTTGGCAATGGAGGAGACAAAATACTGTCCACTAAAGATGCTTCAAAAGAGAAAAACGCGTCTGGTCTAAATAAGACGCTTGTTACAGTTGCAGAAGAGGAATATACTTCAAATTCTGCTCTAAATAATACTTTTAATACTGTCGCAAAAGAATATTTCTCAATATGAATAGTAAAACAGCGACTGTGGAAGAGAAGATATACAAACAAAACAGATAACGTGAATATTGTATGTGTGCCTTTTCATTGTTTTTAATAACTGTGAAAAGAAATATTGGAAGACAAAATTAGAAAAAAACGAAAACCTGTTATGGTTATAATGAAGAAACAAAGCATTAGAAATTTCAAAAAATTTCATTCAAAAGAATAAAATTCATGAAGTAAGACACTTCGATATTGTTTTTAGTAAAGAAAATATTAAATTCCGATCAACCGTTCGCTTGGCAGCCAAACACCTTATCCATTACGCTAACATAGCTCGTCATTCGATAGAACTCCTGCAGGACTCTAAAATATCACGCAATATACCGACAAACACTGTTGGTATGACTATGAATTACTCACGTTTTGTCGAAGTACAATAGGAAATAAACAATTACCGCTGTTCTCTATTGCGAAAAAGCGGTTCGTGAGAATGATACAAACACCTTTCCTTGCTGCCGCCTGAATTAGGAGGCTTATTGCTTGTTTGGTTTAATTAATTAATAGAACATGAAGCAACTGGTATAAAGAATGCTTTTTCCAAACTTTCTATAAAAGAAAGTCTGCTGTCAAGACATTGCTCTTGTTCAATTACTTTCTTTATGACTGAACGTTTCTAAAACTGAAGGCACTCGTCCATGCTCTGCACTGCAGTCGAGCTCTGGCAACGTCATTCTCTGTTCATTAGCTGACTGTGTTTTGTGACGCCAGATGCGCAGAACGAACCTAAACGTGGCCCTCGTCGTAAATGACGCACACTTTAGTGTGGCATAGCTGGCTTCTCTCGTAGCAGCAGTGTGCGTTCAGTGTGCGTAAAGTTGCCGTCGAGTAAGTCGAGATTGTGTCAATGAGGCCTTCATTTGAAACAGGTTGTGTGTTAGATGTCGAGAAACGCTGGTTCTCACATTCAAAGAAAAGGTAAAACGAGGGAGCTGTGAGGATAGAGTTGACGGAAAAGATAGAATCCTTGTGTTTGGGTCTTTAACATTGAATACTGTGACGGCTCCCTTAGACACCCTATTCAAGGTACAGTCGTTCACATACAGAGCCAAATGTGTTAACGTACCAGCTCGTAAAAGATAACATTCTCTGAAAAGGTACTGGGGATATCGAAAATGTTGATAGTCCCATTGCTCGCTGGTCGTATTTTAATAAAACGTGAACTGTAAAGTCTTCAACACAAGTAAAAAAGGAGCTCAGAATTTTGATTTTATGTAGCTACATTTTTATCTACTTTCATTCTGGTCATATTGACTCAGATTAAATACTGTTGTCAAATCTTTACTACACTACATGTGTACTACACTGCAGGTAAGTGTTATATTTTATTTTGTAACACAGCGACGCAGTTCGTGGTTCTTTTCTTTCAGTGGATGTTTTACACACACAAACTTCTGTCGCTATAACAGAACAAATTACTGAGTTAAACTACAAGCAATTTTAAACCTATAGCCCCTCCGTTGCCCCTTCTTCACACAGACACAATAGTCTGTGCACTATTTGATTGAATCTGAATTACGCAAGTTATGTTTCAGCGTAAAATGTAATATATGTTCCTGTAATGTCTGTAAATGAGAGCAAAAGCTCGAAGGGAGTGGCTATGTAATAAAAGGAAAAATAATAATACCAGTTTGCAATATTCCTCCTGATGTTGTGTGTGTTATTTACTGTCCTGATATGTAGAACCAGATGTAATAACTGCGTGTATTTTGTATTCTCTGAATTGGTTTACAAAACATACTGCCATGCAAAGCCAACTGTAATATTCTTATACTGTACTGTTAATAATAAGCATTGTAACAAACAGAAATACAGTTACCTATCTGGACAGCAAAACCACAAAAACGAGTGTAATAACCGTGTATGTTAATCTAAGGAATAAGCACCAGACTTTAATTCGTTTCTTCAAATAAGTCATTAGTTCAAAGGTATGGCAAACAACAGTAGTTAGACTGCTATTCTGCGTCGATAACAATATATGGTGGTTCGTGGTACACTATTATTCGCCAGTCTAATTAGGTACACGTAATGAAGCTGAGTAGGACAGCAGAAAAGATTGCATCTCCCTACTTACCTAACAGACTTCACTTTAGATTTAAATAAAAGATGGTTCAGCAATACAAGAAAAGTTTAGCCGCTCGAAACAAAACTACAACACCCAATTGCTTAATCAAACAGACTGATTTCATGAAAACAAAAGTAAATTTGGACAGAGGGTGAGGGGGTTCTACATCAACATATTTGGTACTCAACATTTCACTGATTCACTATAAACTGTTTAACGTTACTATTTATCACCATTAATCATCAACTTAGTATTTCCTTTCATTAATACGTAATGTGAAAGCAGCAAACAATTTATCTTATGTGGTCTCTCAATCTGGCATAACCTTACGTAATCTTTTTAACACAAAAATAATAGCAACGTTAATTACGAAATTCTCAGTTATTCTTTCCATCAATTATTTCACTGATTAATCACTGATTTGCCACCAATACATTAAAGATTTCAAACTTGGCTTAATACAGGTCACTCGGAATTTTCATGTACCAGGTTAGGATTCTGCTTGTTTTATGAGCGGGATAAACTACCAGGTGGACACAATTGTTAATCTGGATGATGGTTATTATTCTTAAAGCACATTTCAACTTCCTGGCACACACTATAATACATAGCTAAAATGTGGAACCCTGTAAGCTGTGATCAGCGACGGTGGCGTTGGTGTCAATAACTGCATTAATATCAGAACGGCCAAGAGCAGTTATCCATGTCGGCCTTATTTCCTCTTCATAGCGATGATCCATCTTATAATCAATAACTCATTTTTCTCCCCGTACCAGGCCGCGATAAACTGCAGTTTCCAACTGAGGCAAGATGCAACAATATGGCGCACTCCACACTATGCTGGCGCTGTACGTGTTGCCTCTAACATCACTGGCCACCAACTGACTTTTTTCGCCCCTGCCAAAGCGCACCAGACGTTTCCGCTCGCACCTTTTCCTACGCTTACACAGCTTCCCGTTCCTGACGGAACTACTCCACCTTTTATACTACACATATCTGATACAGCCCTAAGTGAGTGCCAGTAACTACTACATACATAATTACACTATAGCACCTTTTTACATTTAATAATTATAACAAATAGATATCTTTACAATATTTAAAACTAAATATTACACCCTTTTTCTTAATATGTACATACATTTTAATCTTATCAAAGAGTTTCAGTATCGATTTCGCTTCAAACAAGATTTCTCTACTTCTGCTATAACAGTTTCAATAAAATATTTACAAACAATTTTAAAAAAATATGAACAAACATACTGTCATGCAGAGCCAACTGTATTTCTGTTTGTCACATTGCTTATTATTAACAGTATAGTATAAGAATATTACAGTTGGCTTTGCATGACATTATGTTTTGTAAACCAATTCAGGGAATACAAAATACACGCAAGTATTACATCTGGTTCTACATATCAGGGCAGTAAATAACACACACAAGTCAAAAGGAGGAATATTACACTTGGCGCCGCGTGCCAGGACTTTTGAGAGAGGTACAGAAAGTGAAGGGGCACAGATCTGTTACAGTCATTAGGAAGAATACATGTGGTTTAAGAAGTTGTTAAACATGGATAAAGATTAGGCGATGCAATACAGGAAAGTGAGGATGATAGTGAAACAAACTCTGTACACAGTAATAGTGAACAAAACATAAATGAATCCCTCTCACTAGTAGAGGAACAGGTACAGCAGGTAGATCTGGAAGACGAGACTTTTATGTTGTTAAGTCCATCCAAGACAAAGAAAGAAAAGTTAGATTCCGAAGAGGAAGACAGGGGTCAGGAAAATGACACAGAACAAAAAGCACAATCATAAGTAGATTGGTATGCTTTGTTGAACAGCATTAATATGCACATAGAGACACAGACCAAAACTTTGAGTGAACAAATCAAATCCCAAAGTGAACAAATCAAATCCCAAAGTGAACAGCTTAAAATTCAAACAGCTTCAAAGGCAAACTGAGCAAATTAAATCTCAGAATGAACAGCTTAAATAACACACAAAACAATAATTTAAAGAAGACACAAAACATGTACATACACAGCTTAAAAAACAGACTGAACAGGTAGAAAAGGTAAACAATAAAATAGGATTTCTTACTGAGGAATTAATAAATATGAAAAGTGACATTAAGGATCTGAAGGAAGATGTTAGCAACATTCAAACTGAAATCGTTGAAATCAATGCTAGGTTGGAAACAGAAGTAAAGAAAATACAAGAGCAAGTCGAACCTATGGTTAAAGCTGAAGTGAAAGAGGAGATTTCACAAGCGAAGGAAACCATCATTGAGACGAATAAGGAACAGATATCTCAACTGAGAAATACTGTTCAAGGAACTGCAAAAGGGCTAAAGAAACAGGTAGAACTTTGCCAGGCAAAATGCTGTAATAACACGACTTGCATTCAGGAGAAGGTTAGCAACCGTGAAAATCAAATTAATAACACCATTTCTTACGTAGTAAAGGGACTAAATCACAGCAAAGTATTGGAGCACGATGAAAAATTTGACCCTTACAAAAAGACAGTGGATTATCCCCTGTGGATTTCATAAAAAATTGTGAGAGACTATTTCCCTAAAATAGCACCGATCAGGAAAAGATCAACATCGTAATTAGTGGATTAGCAGGAGATGCTAAAATCTGGGGCATAAACCTGAGTACTGATGAAATGTCCTTCAGTACGTTTGGGCAACAATTTTTGGACGAATACTGGTCCGAAAACATACAAAATAGCCAATGGCGTGAGGTTGTAACGGTCAAAATGTTCGAAAGGAACAACCGAATGACCATGAAAGGATTTTGTGAGTCCCGGCATAGGAAGTCAGCTGATTTACGGCATGGTAGAATGTACCCGTAGTGCAGGGGTAGCGGCTTTGATTCATAATCAAAAATGTCTTCGGTCCTGGGTTCGATCCCCGTCATTGCCTAAATTTTGATAAATAATCAGCATTGGCGGCCGAAGACCTCTGGCATAAGAAGTCAGCCTCATTCTGCAAACGGCCTTGTCAAAGAGGGCGGAGGAGCGGATAGAGGTTCAGGGCACTCTCTTGTCCTAGGGGTAGGAAATTGCCCCTAAAGGCGGAAGAATCAGCAATGATCAACGACATGAGGATGCAGAAGGCAATGGAAACCATTGCATTAAAGACACGTAACGTGTATCCACAGGATATGTGGCCTGTAATTGAAGAAGTGTCATGATGATCTCTGCATTGGCAAAAGATTCCGGAATAGTCCCCCATTCGGATCTCCGGGAGGGGACTGCCAAGGGGGAGGTTACCATGAGAAAAAGATTGAATAATCAACGAAAGGATAACGTTCTATGAGTCGGGGCGTGGAATGTCAGAAGCTTGAACGTGGTAGGGAAACTAGAAAATCTGAAAAGGGAAATGCAAAGGCTCAATCTAGATATAATAGGGGCCAGTGAAGTGAAGTGGAAAGAAGACAAGGATTTATGGTCAGATGAGTATCGGGTAATATCAACAGCAGCAGAAAATGGTATAACAGGTGTAGGATTCGTTATGAATAGGAAGGTAGGGCAGAGGGTGTGTTACTGTGAACAGTTCAGTGACCGGGTTGTTCTAATCAGAATCGACAGCAGACCAACACCGACAAGGATAGTTCAGGTATACATGCCGACGTCGCAAGCTGAAGATGAACAGATAGAGAAAGTGTATAAGGATATTGAAAGGGTAATGCAGTATGTAAAGGGGGACGAAAATCTAATAGTCATGGGCGACTGGAATGCAGTTGTAGGGGAAGGAATAGAAGAAAAGGTTACAGGAGAATATGGGCTTGGGACAAGGAATGAAAGAGGAGAAAGACTAATTGAGTTCTGTAACAAGTTTCAGCTAGTAATAGCGAATACCCTGTTCAAGAATCACAAGAGGAGGAGGTATACTTGGAAAAGGCCGGGAGATACGGGAAGATTTCAATTAGATTACATCATGGTCAGACAGATATTCCGAAATCAGATACTGGATTGTGAGGCGTACCCAGGTGCAGATATAGTCTCAGATCATAATATAGTAGTGATGAAGAGTAGGCTGAAGTTCAAGACATTGGTCAGGAAGAATCAATACGCAAAGAAGTGGGATACGGAAATACAAAGGAATGCCGAGATACGTTTGAAGTTCTCTAACACTATAGATACAGCAATATGGAATAGCGCAGTAGGCAGTACAGTTGAAGAGGAATGGACATCTCTAAAAACGGCCATCACAGAAGATGGGACAGAAAACATAGGTACAAAGAAGGTAGCTGCGAAGAAACGCTGGGTAACAGAAGAAATATTTCAGTTGATTGATGAAAGGAAGAAGTACAAAAATGTTCCGGGAAAATCAGGAATACAGAAATACAAGTCGCTGAGAAATGAAATAAATAGGAAGTGCAGGGAAGCTAAGACGAAATGGCTGCAGGAAAAATGTGGACATCGAAAAAGATATGATTCCCGGAAGGACAGACTCAGCATACAGGAAAGTCAAAACAACCTATAACACTGCAACAGCATTTACGTAGCTTATGTAATGAGATACCAAATTTGGCTTGTTACGTACTATGCCCCAACAGAGCAAATCAGTCCTGTCACGGAAAAGCCACGTATAACACCTCCTGTCTGCTACTGCTATACCATAACCTTAAAGTAGGAGTCAGTTTGCAAAACAGAATTATTTTGTTATAGCAATTATGGTATAAAGCAACAGAGCAGTGTTACCCTCTGAGAGGAATTTTGTTGTGTTGACCGTGTTGTACCTAACGGAGGTGGCTTATCGGAAGTGAAAGTCAGAATTACGTAAATATTCGAAAAGTAACAAACATTATTTTGCCTGTCTGCACTGTTTAATTAATAAAGAAAACGGTCGCCAGCCGAACTAGGCAAGAGAATGATTAACATTCTCGTTCAAGAAAATAGTTATTAGTAACTCTAATGGGTAAACACAACCTATACTTGGCCACACGCGAGTGCAATGAACTCTGACACACTCATATGTTTATGGTAAGAGTGAAACTAACAGTTGGAGCAGCACAAACTATTTGCAAAATTATAACAGGTACAGAAAAACACTATCACTTTCAGGGCTTACACAAACTGTCTTTATACTGTTAATATGCACACAAGAGAGACAAACACTTAGTAATCATGAACATATAATTTCCTACTATGCAGTTTTCCACTTTTACTACCGTGAGACATAAAATTAACATTTAAGTAAGATACTGACTCACTTTCTGCGATTAACAACAGGCAGTAATGTGATCATTTACTAAGCAAAACTTTATAAGCCTCAGTCTTGAGAAATTTTAATTTGAAGTTGGCAACAACACATAAATAAGCAGTTTTACTAGGAATATTATTTCAGCAAGCATCATTAACTCACTCTCTTGCCACATTAACTTTAACTTTCTCTTCACTATTAACTTTAACTTTCTCTTCACTATCTTCAAGAGGCATTAATTAGAAAACTGGGTTATAATGTACTTTCAGTAAGGACACTCGATAATCACTTTAGTTCAAACGGAGAGGACCCTGAGAGGTGTTATGATGAGGAGAAAAATCAAGGTAGGTACATAAATTCAGATACAAATTACCTTATATTTCAGCACATTAGCACATCCATTAAGCTGATCCTTCACTGTACATCATTATAGTATTACGTTGCAATGATTGCGCAATGTGGTGGCAACTACATGTTGGTAGGTGGAATTGCAGGCAGAATTGCTGGACTCGGTCATTTCTTGGTGGCGATGATAGATACAAATTCCAGAATAGTTCCATCCATCCGAGGTCTTGGAAAGAAGCAGGAAAAGCCTCTCTCGGAATCAGCACAAAATGCATCTTTTACATGGCAGTGCACGGACTCGTAGCTCGTCCCCGACTCGTTGCTCGTCCCCGACTGACTATCAGTTCCACCTTTTCTGCATAGGCCAACCACAATTTGCGCGCGTACACAGTTCCGTTCCCGAGGGGAACCACACCACCTTTTACATACAGAATAACTAAGAACTCTAAGTGAGGATCAGCAATTTACATAACAGTAACCAAATGCATTAAATAAAACAGAACATTTGCACATATTGACATTTCTACCAAAAATTATTCACACAAAATACAATTATATACAGTAAGTTTTGTTCCCTCCAAATGGGACAAAGCATTTAAACGACAGGTATCCTAAATTGCATAGAACCAAACCATGACATCAAAGTTCGTGCAAAGAAAGAAATATACATTTTTATGTTATCGATTCAATCACACACATTTACAAAAGCTTAGCGATGTAACATTAAATGAAACAAAGGCGAAATAAATCAGTACAACATTGGAGCTATGGTGTTACAAACCTTTGGTGACATTAAAAGTAACGGTGGTAACATTAAGAGTGCAATGGGAATTCCACTGTTAAATGCAGAGGAGAGAGCAGATAGGTGGAAAGAATACATTGAAAGCCTCTATGAGGGTGAAGATTTGTCTGATGTGATAGAAGAAGAAACAGGAGTCGATTTAGAAGAGATAGGGGATCCAATATTAGAATCGGAATTTAAAAGAGCTTTGGAGGACTTACTGTCAAATAAGGCAGAAGGGATAGATAACATTCCATCAGAATTTCTAAAATCATTGGGGGAAGTGGCAACAAAACGACTATTCACGTTGGTGTGTAGAATATATGAGTCTGGCGACATACCATCTGACTTTCGGAAAAGCATCATCCACACAATTCCGAAGACGGCAAGAGCTGACAAGTGCGAGAATTATCGCACAATCAGCTTAACAGCTCATGCATCGAAGCTGCTTACAAGAATAATATACAAAAGAATGGAAAAGAAAATTGAGAATGCGCTAGGTGAAGATGAGTTTGGCTTTAGGAAAAGTAAAGGGACGAGAGAGGCAATTCTGACGTTATGGCTAATAATGGAAGCAAGGCTAAAGAAAAATCAAGACACTTTCATAGGATTTGTCGACCTGGAAAAAGCGTTCGACAATATAAAATGGTGCAAGCTGTTCGAGATTCTGAAAAATGTAGGGTTAAGCTATAGGGAGAGACGGGTCATATACAATATGTACAACAACCAAGAGGGAATAATAAGAGTGGGCGATCAAGAACGAAGTGCTCGTATTAAGAAGGGTGTAAGACAAGGCTGTAGCCCCTACTCTTCAATCCGTACATCGAGGAAGCAATGATGGACATAAAAGAAAGGTTCAGGAGTGGAATTAAAATACAAGGTGAAAGGATATCAATGATACGATTCGCTGATGACACTGCTATCCTGAGTGAAAGTGAAGAAGAATTAAATGATCTGCTGAACGGAATGAACAGTCTAATGAGTACACAGTATGGTTTGAGAGTAAATCGGAGAAAGGCGAAGGTAATGAGAAGTAGTAGAAATGAGAACAGCGAGAAACTTAACATCAGGATTGATGGTCACGAAGTCAATGAAGTTAAGGAATACTGTTACCTAGGCAGTAAAATAACCAAAGACGGACGGAGCAAGGAGGACATCAAAAGCAGACTCGCTATGGCAAAAAAGGCATTTCTGGCCAAGAGAATCTACTAATATCAAATACCGGCCTTAATTTGAGGAAGAAATTTCTGAGGATGTACGTCTGGAGTACAGCATTGTATGGTAGTGAAACATGGACTGTGGGAAAACCGGAAGAGAAGAGAATCGAAGCATTTGAGATGTGGTGCTATAGACGAATGTTGAAAATTAGGTGGACTGATAAGGTAAGGAATGAGGAGGTTCTATGCAGAATCGGAGAGGAAAGGAATATGTGGAAAACACTGATAAGGAGAAGGGACAGAATGATAGGACATCTGCTAAGACATGAGGGAATGACTTCCATGGTACTAGAGGGAGCTGTAGAGGGCAAAAACTGTAGAGGAAGACAGAGATTGCAATACGTCAAGCAAATAATTGAGAAGGTAGGTTGCAAGTGCTACTCTGAGATGAAGAGGTTAGCACAGGAAAGGAATTCGTGGCGGGCCGCATCAAACCAGTCAGTAGACTGATGACAAAAAAAAAAAGATCATATACCGAAATTATTTGGAAACTCTGGCAGAAGCTGCCAGAAGATTCTAACAAGGGAACATCCCCATCGCACCCCCCTCATATTTAGTTATAAGTTGGCACAGTGGATGGGCCTTGAGAAACTGAACACAGATCAATCGAGAAAACAGGAAGAAGTTGTGTGGAACTGTGAAAAAAATAAGCAAAATACACTCCTGGAAATTGAAATAAGAACACCGTGAATTCATTGTCCCAGGAAGGGGAAACTTTATTGACACATTCCTGGGGTCAGATACATCACATGATCACACTGACAGAACCACAGGCACATAGACACAGGCAACAGAGCATGCACAATGTCGGCACTAGTACAGTGTATATCCACCTTTAGCAGCAATGCAGGCTGCTATTCTCCCATGGAGACGATCGTAGAGATGCTGGATGTAGTCCTGTGGAACGGCTTGCCATGCCATTTCCACCTGGCGCCTCAGTTGGACCAGCGTTCGTGCTGGACGTGCAGACCGCGTGAGACGACGCTTCATCCAGTCCCAAACATACTCAATGGGGGACAGATCCGGAGATCTTGCTGGCCAGGGTAGTTGACTTACACCTTCTAGAGCACGTTGGGTGGCACGGGATACATGCGGACGTGCATTGTCCTGTTGGAACAGCAAGTTCCCTTGCCGGTCTAGGAATGGTAGAACGATGGGTTCGATGACGGTTTGGATGTACCGTGCACTATTCAGTGTCCCCTCGACGATCACCAGTGGTGTACGGCCAGTGTAGGAGATCGCTCCCCACACCATGATGCCGGGTGTTGGCCCTGTGTGCCTCGGTCGTATGCAGTCCTGATTGTGGCGCTCACCTGCACGGCGCCAAACACGCATACGACCATCATTGGCACCAAGGCAGAAGCGACTCTCATCGCTGAAGACGACACGTCTCCATTCGTCCCTCCATTCACGCCTGTCGCGACACCACTGGAGGCGGGCTGCACGATGTTGGGGCGTGAGCGGAAGACGGCCTAACGGTGCGCGGGACCGTAGCCCAGCTTCATGGAGACGGTTGCGAATGGTCCTCGCCGATACCCCAGGAGCAACAGTGTCCCTAATTTGCTGGGAAGTGGCGGTGCGGTCCCCTACGGCACTGCGTTGGATCCTACGGTCTTGGCGTGCATCCGTGCGTCGCTGCGGTCCGGTCCCAGGACGACGGGCACGTGCACCTTCCGCCGACCACTGGCGACAACATCGATGTACTGTGGAGACCTCACGCCCCACGTGTTGAGCAATTCGGCGGTACGTCCATCCGGCCTCCCGCATGCCCACTATACGCCCTCGCTCAAAGTCCGTCAACTGCACATACGGTTCACGTCCACGCTGTCGCGGCATGCTACCAGTGTTAAAGACTGCGATGGAGCTCCGTATGCCACGGCAAACTGGCTGACACTGACGGCGGCGGTGCACAAATGCTGCGCAGCTAGCGCCATTCGACGGCCAACACCGCGGTTCCTGGTGTGTCCGCTGTGCCGTGCGTGTGATCATTGCTTGTACAGCCCTCTCGCAGTGTCCGGAGCAAGTATGGTGGGTCTGACACACCGGTGTCAATGTGTTCTTTTTTCCATTTCCAGGAGTGTATACAAGCTGAGTAGTCCATGCGCAAGATAGGCAACATAATGAAGAGGATGAGATCAGGAGCCCCGTGGTCCCGTGGTTAGTGTGAGCAGCTGCGGAACGAGTGGTCTTTGGGTCAAGTCTTCCCTCGACGGAAAATTTTAATTTTTTATTTTCGGACAATTATCAATGTTCGGGCACTCACACATAATCAACTTCGCTCTCCAAAATTCCAGGACATGTTCAGATTTGCTTGGACAGATGCAGGATTTGACGGTCTACACACGGAAAAATTTGAAAGCGTTAAAAACATATGTTTTGACAGAGCACAGGGGAAAACTGTGCGGCTGTGAGACTGTTGCATTCATTTGTTGCAGTTTATGTGTCAAACTCTTCTGTTTTCATCACTTTTTTGGGAGTGATTATCACATCCACAAGAAAACCTAAATCGGGCAAGGTAGAAGAATCTTTTTACCCATTCGCCAAGTGTACAAGTTAGGTGGGTCGACAACATATTCCTGGCATGTGACGCACATGCCGTCACCAGTGTCGTATAGAATATATCAGACGTGTTTTCCTGTGGAGGAATCGATTGACCTATGACCTTGCGATCAAATGTTTTCGGTTCCCATTGGAGAGGCACGTCCTTTCGTCTACTAATCGCATGGTTTTGCGGTGCGGTCGCAAAACACAGACACTAAACATATTACAGAACGAACGGTCAGGTCATAACTTTGCCAAAAGAAAGTAAGTAAACTTTTCCCTTTAGGGAAGAATAGAACCAAGGACTTCTCGTTCCGCAGCTGCTCACACTAACCACGGGACCATGGGGCTCTTAAGTTCATTCTGTCCTTGATGTTGCCTGTCAGGCGCATGGGCTACTCAGTTTGTATATTTTGCTTACTTTTTTCATAGTTCCACCCAACTTCTTCCTGTTTTCTCGATTGATCTGTGTTCCGTTTTTCAAGGCCTTTCCACTGTGCCAACTTGTAACTAAACCTGAGGGGAGTGCGATGGGGAGGTTCCCTTGTAAGAGATATGTGGATAGCAACCACAAATCGTTCACAGCGTCTCTGGAAAAGGTCAGTGATGAGGACCATTGGCGCGAAAACAATAATTACCGCCAGAATAGAAATAACGGGAATAGGAACCAAAGATTGCATGATGATGACAAAAGAGATAACGAACGTTATTAAACCGATATGATGCGAAGGGGAAGAGGAAATTAACAGTCATTCCTGACTAGGCATAGAGAGAGTGATATACCTCGATTTTAGACAGTATCAGTTAAGAAATATCAACTTTAAATTACATAACGTAAATATTTGTAACGGTCGCGAATTCCTACCCAGCATCCATTAGGGATTCGAACCCAGAACCTAATCGGATTGGTATCGAAGCACAATCAACTTTGACATATCGGATTTTCTCGGCAGTAGCTAAATGTATTAAATGAAATGACGAGACGAAACATTAATTTTTCCTTTCCAAGACTCCAACCCGGCACATATCGCTGTTATATTCTAGAGAAAAGGAACGTTAAGTATGGGTTTGTTACACCAGCAGCGACATGTGAGTATGTTTGAACTAGAAATAATATGACGAAGTGTTCAGTGCTGACTGAGAATCGAAGCCCAAACATATCGCTGTTGACTACACACAAAGAGCCCACTTGCCGAATTTTTCTCCACCAGCATCTCGGAATAACATCCCTAAACTTACAGTGATCTCGCAAATAGTTCTGTGTCTCACTGGGAGTCAAAAACGTCAGATATCGTTAGTGTTGACAACGAATAAAAATGCATTAAAAATAAAAATTATTATCCACCAGCAGATAGGTGTTCTCTTGCTAGAGCTTGAGAATACATAGTGAAAAGTTTAGTGCTGGGCCAGGATTCCAACCCATTCATGCGCAATATGTGGAGATGTTAAGGAATCTGCAGTTTTGAACAAACAACAAGTTGTAGTCGAGCTGTATTGTCACGAAGGGATCAAATTCCGCGTTAAGGGCGGTCTGAGTTGCATTCCCAGTTCAGAACCAATTTTATCGACATACATAAGCTCAAATAAAAGACGGAATAAATGTCCTGTGACCATACACAGTGTTTGTTTCGCCACTAGAAATAAATAACTAGTATAAGAAAAGTTACTGGTGATAGAGTTTCTACATGTCGCCACTCCTTACTTTGTTGTGGTTCCACCTAACGTCTGCTTGGTAGAGAAGGAATATCATGATTTTCAGACCACAATGCCATTATACCTTCTTCACTTGGCGTAGCCAGAAGAGAATAGAATCTACCTCTCCTTATCAAAAGACATTGGGAGAAGTTGGAATCGAACCGAGACCAGCAGCATATGACACTATCGTCAGTCCAACAGACCACGACACCCACTTCTCTACGGCTCATTTCTCTATCATAACACCGTTGCGGCACACACGATGAGAATTCCGACACACAGGCTCCCTGTAGTGGTCTGCAGGATGTTCAGTACATTCATTTACTTGGTTGACCGAATCGCCGTGAACTAGCTGCCTTGGCTACCCAGTGCATACATTCGACTTTATTTTTAATCACCGAAATAAAATAACGTAACTGCCACCTACACAGAACTGCCAACAGTGTAGGATGCAGAAATTTAAATAGGAAGTTTTCCTTTCGATTTGAGCTACTCTATTGCGCTATCTGTTTGTTGAAACCATCGTGCAGTGCAAAATAAATGCTGTAACTGTCTGTCTCTCAGAAGTCTATGTCCGGCCATATACATTATCTCACAGCACTGTGGAATGCCGAAGTTCTGGAGGAACTGTTGTTCACTTCCAGAGGTGCTGTACCTATGTCACAGCTAGTAGCGTAACGGTAAGCGTCGTGCACTGATGATAAGACGTCGCGAGTTCTGTTACATTCGTTGCTACATTTTTTTTAAACGCAATTCTGCTGTCTGCTAAAGTTATCAATTTAACGGAACTTTGAACATAATTCTCTTCACTTCTCAACCCAAAATAGTCGCATGTGGAAAAAGGCTAACTTCTGCTTCATTCTGTTCTTTTCAGGTTTAATAGCTGGCCAGGCAGCGGATGTGCTCAAAGCTTTTGTATTACGTATGGGGAGAGCGCATCGTGCCAAAATAGTCAGAAAACTATTTTCTACATTAGCTGTCGTCTCGTGGTGGCATTTTATTCTTCTTCAAACCTTGTTTGACGGCTTTAACTCAGAACAAGTTTTCTACATGCATGTAATCAATAAACTGCATGTGCATTGTCAGACTGTTATAGATAACATCAGAGAATTCGCATATATCGTTGATGATTAATTTCTCTCTCATGTTTAGCATTGTTTTAACAACACTAAAAGAAACCTTACGAAAACTGTGCACTGTATTGTAAGAAAGGAAATAAAACTACCCACGATAACCTTACGACGAAAGTCTGTTTTAACAAAACTGAGTATCTGTACAAAAGCGTGTCTCTATCTGCACGAATTAGTAAAACACTATTCACTTAGATTTCGATTGGGTCTGTGTTTAAACGGTATGCTGTGTCATACTCAACAGGTATTCAAACGTGGCATTTCATAAATAAAGTTACGTATTCCTAGAAACCCAAAATTTGCTTGTCAGCAGCGGAAAGAGGCGTTACCTGTTGTGCAGCATTGTAAATTTTTCACCATTGCACTGTGAGCTGAAAGTATTTTCTTACGATTTGCTTATCGATGTTTGATATAACTGCTTGCAGCTCTTACACAGAATGGATAAAAACGTTACATTCAGCGAGGCTGGAACCGCGAACCATAAGAGTCGCGTTTGCACAGGTCAGCCCGTCAACACAAAGCTAGCGGATAGATATGGTTTGCGCCATCCTCTTAGGTCAATAGTGGTTACAACTCGTAAACCGCTATTTACAGGACGAGATTAGTTGCGATTGCCACGTTCAATGTCTGTCTTTCCTGGGCTGAAAACCGTAAATTTACTATCTTTTGTTACACCTCAAGCGATAATAACTCAGATTTTTCAATGGAAATGATAGGAAAAAAGTGAACTATGAGGCATAATTCCGTGCACACCAGGAAGTAACTCGTCGATCACAGAGTTGCCAAACATACCTTGCGTCGTTGCCAAATCTCAGTTACAGTACCAGCAGGCAACGAAAAGTTCTGTGCTGAATGGAATTCAAACCCCGCACACGTGGTCATGAAGAAACGTTAACTATCAAATTATTTTCCAATAATAGCTAGGAATGGCATGTTTGTCCTGTCAATGATGTGATGGAAAATACTCTGCTGGCTAGAAGTTGAATCCACAACATGTCGTCGTTGGTGATCACAACGAACACAACGTCAAACCCAAATCCGTTTTCACCAGTCGGATGGAGAGGAATGTTTGAACTTGAAAAGATGTAAGGAAACGTTTGATCTTGTAATATTGTGATAAAACGCTCATCATGTGGCTGTGAGTTGAAACGAACACGCTACAGCTGACAACGCACGAAGAGACGTTGAAAATGCAACTATTTTCCACCAGTAGTTCGGAGTGCACATGCTAGGGCTTGAAATGAAATAATGAATATTTTGTGCTGATCAGGATTCGAAACCAGATAGGTGCCTTACGAGGACGCCTAGAAGAGTTTGCAATCTTCGGGAACATAGTGAAATCGAATTCTAATCCCAGTCCAGCACCACAATTTTCAACGTCTCCGTTTGAAATCAAGTAAGACCCTTGTGAACCTACATGGCCATTGCTTCATTAAAATGAAATACGTTTTCTAATTTACGACGGCTTGCTGGTGACAGAGTCTCTGCCTTACGGGGTTTCTCCATCTGTCACAGTTCAAACGAATGCCCAGTCGGCAGCGAAGGGATGTTATCTTTACTGCGGATATTGAAATACGGAGCTTACAGGCGTTCTGCACTTGGCGTAACTAGGGGTGAAGGAGAGCTACTTGTGTGTGTTAAAAATTTACGCCCGACGTGAGATGTGAACCTACACGTTTTACACCTCAATACAAGATTAATTCACTAGACCACAGAACCCCCTGCCAAGCACATAATTATGAATTGCAGAGTATTCATTTAGATGTAGATGCAGATGTCAAGGGACGCGTAAAAGGAAGGAGGGCTGGATCTGGGAATGGATTGAAGTGCAGAAGTGCAAAATATAAGCGTGAAATGCTTGAAAAGTATTGCTTATTTAGACGTGTGTCACAGTTCGTTTTATCTTAGGACCGAGAGATAAGGAAGGACTGTTCTCAGAACGAAGAATGGGTTACAGGGAAGGGGAGATCAACGAATACGGTTTCATAGGTGGTGAGAGGAATGAAAGAGAGTATAGACAGCAGCAATTAAAAGAGAAAATGTAGCGTCATTGGAAACCACTAGATTTGTTTACAAAGTTTTAGGGGAGTGTAATAGAAGGGCACTTGCGGCGATAGTGACAGAGAGAGAGAGAGAGAGTGAGAGAAAATAGAAGAGATATTAACAACGAGTAAACATAAATGTTCATATGTGTGTGAAACCTTAACCGACTTAACTGCAAAGGTCATCAGTCCCTAATCTTACACACTACTTAACCTAAATTATCCTAAGGACAAACATACACATCCATGCCCGAGGGAGGTCTCGAACCGGCGCCGGGACCAGCCTCACAGCCCATGACTGCAGCGCCTAAGACCGCTCGGCTAATCCCGCGCGGCGAGTAAACATAATATGAAATCGTTGGCGTATTGTGTGGAGGACGGAGGGTTTATTCATGGATGGAGGGGAAGAGAGAGACGTATTTGAAATAACCAAAACTACTGTGACAGAGTCCATCTACGCTGATTAGTTTGTAAGTATGTAGACATGGTATAAATGAAATCAAAATAGAATACTTAACAAACTGTATATTCAAAAGAAACCCGCTTGAATTAAAAGGGCAACTCAAAGGAAAGCTAATCCATATTGTATCTTTTCTGTTGCCATGCGATCTTCCACTAACTTCCATTGAGGAAAAATGGCCGGCCGAAGTGGCCGAGCGGTTCTAGGCGCTACAGTCTGGAACCGCGCGACAGCTACGGTCGCAGGTTCGAATCCTGCCTCGGACATGGATGTGTGTGATGCCCTTAGGATAGTTATGTTTAAGTAGTTCTACGTTCTAGGGGACTGATGACCTCAGCAGTTAAGTCCCATAGTGCTCAGAGCCATTTGAACCATTTTTTGACTCTACCTCGAATAGACCCCTCCCAGTGAGCCATTACGGCAGACAGCCTGATGTGTATTTCTGCTTGCCGCTCTTATACTGATTCCAGGAGAGGAGGTAAACATATTTACGTCAAACGGAGCGGCAGAGGCAGAAGCAGAGGCATGCGGCGCAGCCGTGCTGGCTCGTCCCGGGCTGTTGGCCCACCAACGCCACCGCCAGCTCGCTCACTTCCGTCTCGCCTCGGCCAGCCTGGCTGGCCCGTAGCTCGCGAGCCGCGGCTAGTACAGACCCGGCCGCAGGGCCACGATCACCCCTTGAAGGATCAAAAGTTACACCTAACCTACCCAAGTCTGTAGTACAAACTAACGCAGCTACAGCTGTTATGCTATAACATGAGCAGGCACACCTAGAGTTGACGATTCATTCAAATATTTGACGAACAATACGTTCAAAAATACATTCATTTTAAACATAGGTACCACAAAATATTTCACCTATCTAGCAATAGCATGACACAGGAAACTCTACTTTCTTGTAAGCGCTGTGCATTAGATGTAGCCTTAAGAAAACCTGTATTCAACCACAACAACTGAGCGGAATGTAAAAGTAAACAGGTTTGGCGGCAGCTTCTCCAAATAATAGTATACACTTAGTACATAATACACGTTTTGTGCACTTATAACATGTTCTCAGTGTCTCTGAAACAATACGTGCTGCACGACGGAAATTACCTTCTGCTGAGGCACTTCATTTACATCTCAATGATACACGACTACTAGAGAACATTGCTCTTTACGGCAGTCAATCCACTTTTAAATTAACATCATGATATCGCTGATATTAGGCAACACGTTACTAGGGCTGAGTAAGGCCTTAAGGTTTGCAACTAAACATGCTACTCCTAGCTACTACTGAATATGAAGTTGATTATTAACGTGTCTTCATAACCATGTGTGCGGCGTTCGACTCTGTCACCGTAGACGTTTTCGTCACCTTATTTCTAGTTAAACGTGTGCACATCTCACTGATGGTGAACCAACATTGGACATTTCTCGTGTGTTCCTGGTTAGACAACGACGGCGGTAGGCGCTGGGTTCGATCCCAGTCAGGGAGTACAACTTCAGTCGTCATTTAAGGTTCCAACCCCACTACTGGTGACAAACTGAGATATCTACATTCTGATTTTACGTACTTATTCAACAATCCGATTAGGTGCTGGGTTCGCATCCTTGTCCCCAGCGTTACATGATGGCACTTCAATTTTAAACATGTGCATCCTTTATTCCTTGACAATGCAACACTATACAACGTCTTTCGAGGTGAATTATCAAGAAGGTAATTGTCATGTTAGGGTTCCTGCTTTCGTACAAACATTATCGTCATTTACGTTCAAGTTGAGAATTGATAACTGATACTGGTGCAAACGTCAATATTTGACGTCTCTTTCTGCCTAGTGATCGTGTCTCGATAAGGCACAAAGCTTGCTTGGTTAACAATGGCTTTACGTTCTGGGTTTGCATCCGGATCCAGAACGAAGACGTTGATCATGTCATTTAAAGTACAACTTAGTCTACAAGTAACTGTTGATGAGTAATGTGAACAATGATATTACTTGTGATTCGCTTTTAATGTTGGGATTTCCGTAGAGTGGCTGCCGCTGTTAATCACGTTTTCTTTTAACCGCTTAGTATTACATAAAGTTGATGCGAAACCACTCCCCGTTGAACGTTGAACGACGTTCAGCATGTGTTGCCTAATCCTTTCAGACAGCAAAGAACTTGTTTCCAATTGCCATACAACTTTATAAATCCATATACTGTCTCAAATATTTAATTGTGCCTAAGGATTACTGAAAGGTTTATGTGACAAAACTAGTTATCCCATAACATTTGAAATGTCACTTATTGTAATTAAGTTTAGTTTACAAACGTTAAGGACTGTCTGATCTCTTCTGTACTATCATGGTTTTACTTTACATCTGGACGGACTGTCATAAAGACTGGTGTTCTCTAGTAGTCTCTAGCGGTACCCATTGTGTATCTAACAACGACTGTACTGTGGAGGGTTGCGACTATGTGCAACACAGATATACTTTGTTGGTTGCATACATTTAGGGGCAGCCTACACGCAGATATCGCTACACACGCTACTGGATGCATAAAAGGAGCTATGAATTACTGCATCACTGCGACTAACGAGATCAGGAGGAACATACCTTACTTGTGGGTGAAACCTTCCGAATGGAGACACATTGACGATCATTTGCGGCGTGGCTACATTATTAGAGATGGCAATTCATAAAATATATGGAAATAAATTAGGAAGTAGACTTTATTAAACAACCGTATGGCAAGTTCTGATTTAAACCGGTGAAGCGACGTTTTAAGAAACTGCTATGCGTGTAAGGTTACTAACACGTGAAGTAACAGGAATCATTAAAATGAACAAAAAAGCCGAATTCCAAAGAAACACGGCTTTCGCTGACTGGTGTGGCAATATTAACGCACAACTCTCCATATGTAACAAACAACGAAATAGGGGAACATAACCTTGAAATCAAAGTGATTACGGTACAGTACACGTTCTACATCCACATGGATACTCTGCAAATCACATTTAATTGCCTGGCAGAGCGTTCACCGCACCACATTCACAATTCTCTATTATTCCAATCTCGTTTAGCGCGCGGAAAGAATGAACACCTATATCTTTCCGTACGAGCTCTGATTTCCCTTATTTTATCTTGGTGATCGTTCCTCCCTATCTAAGTCGGAATTAACGAAATATTTTCGCATTCGGAGGAGGAAGCTGGTGATTGAAATTGCGTGAGAAGATTTCGTCGCAACGAAAAACGCCTTTCTTTTAATGATTTCCATCCCAAATCCTGTATCATTTCTGTGACACCCTCTCCCATATTTCGCGATAATACAAAACGTGCTGCCTTTCTTTGAACTTTTTCGATGTAGTCACTCCGTCAGTCCTAACTGGTAAGGATCCCACACCGCGCAGCAGTATTCTAAAAGAGGACGGACAAGCGTAGTGTATGCCGACTCCTTAGTAGGTCTGTTACATGTTCCAAGTGTCCTGCCAATAAAACCCAGCCTTCGGTTTGCCTTCCCCACAATATTTTCTGTGTGTTCCTTCCAATTTAAGTAGTTCATAATTGTAATACCTAGGTATTTAGTTGAATCTACGGCTTTTAGATTAGACTGATTTATCGTGTAACCGAAGCTTAACGAGTTCCTTTTAGCACTCACGTGGATGACCTCACGCTTTTCGTTATTTAAGGTCATCTGCCACTTTTCGCACCATTCCGATATTTTTTCTAAATCGTTTTGCAGTTTTTTTTGATCTTCTGATGACTTTATTGGTAAATAAACGACAGCGTCATCTGCAAACAACCGAATACGGCTGCTCAGATTGTCTCCCAAATCGTTTATATAGACAAGGAACAGCAAAAGGCCTATAACACTACCTTGGGGAACGCCAGAAATCACTTCCGTTTTACTCGATGACTTTCCGTCAGTTACAGGAAATCACAGATCCAGTCACATAACTGAGACGATATTCCATAAGCACGCAATTTTACTACGAGCCGCTTGTGTGGTACAGTGTTAAAAGGCTTCCGGAAATCCAGAAATACGGAATCGATCTGATGTCCCTTGTCAATAGCACTCAGCACTTCATGTTAGACTAAATATTCCGATGTCTCATGCTTAATAACACTTGAAGGAAAAGTTCTTAGCTCGAAAGATGTGCTGGAAGCGTCTTGAGCACGCCCTTGACCCTGGTACATGAAGCGCAAGACAACTGACTGTGGGAATACAGGTCGGCTATCTCAATCCACGGCTGCGAAAAATTTCCTTTCTGAGCCCAACACAATAGTGACCATCCTTGGCAATATTCTGGTCTATCTCAAAGTTGGTAGTGCATTCCTAGAGAAAGCAGACCAGTACTGTGGAAGGGGTGAAACAAGAGACTATCGTGCCGCACTGTCTGAAAACTTTCCTACATTCACGTATGGTAATCAGGATGGTTTTCCAACACACACTCACGTGTCGGATGGCAAGGACGTGTTACTTTGCTAAAATGATTTGCAAAGGACATGTCTATTGGAAAGGCTATCGGGGCTTTATAAACAGCACATCATTGATGAAACGGGATTCACAGCCATGTTTTAATAGCTGTTAGTTTTTCTCACGCCAGTATGGTCATTATCACTATGAACACGTAATCTACAAAGTATACTGTAAGGTTGACTCACTAAGGATGTCTGCTCATAACTAAGAGAGACTTTACTCTTGCCACGTGGAATGCATGGCTAAACAAATTCGAAGTACTGTCACAGATTAAGGAAATATTCTCCATAGTAAAAAAAAATGGCTGCTATCGGCCTAAATTCGAACAAAGAAACAAATCTAACTTCAGTGGAATGACAAAAAATTCGAGTGTAATGAGTATAGTTACCTGTAAGTTTCACCGCCAAAGTTAAAATCAAAGTGTCCTTGACGTCCATGATGTTTCATCACACTGACCGTGAGTGTGAATTCCATATTTGAAATGACAAGTGTGAGAATCTTATGTCCGTTGATGTTCCGTCAAGTGTGAACCGACCGTAACACGTCTTATCGTTTTATCGTGTACGATTAGCAGCGGTAGCCACATTTAGCACACCATCGGTCGAAAGGCTTTATCGTCGCAACGAAATGCTTTGGGTCGGACTACTGGCGCTGATCTCTTTTTTGGAATGTAAAAAGCTCGTTGATACACATGTTGTGGTTGGATTACTGCTTCCAAACGAACAAAATTCCTGTGTATTCTATACTCAGTTATAAACAAAACGCACACAGTTGGGAATAAATCTTCAGAAGCATAACTGAAAAAAATGTTCAGATGGCTCTGAGCACTATGGGACTTAACTTCTGAGGTCATCAGTCCCCTACAACTTAGAACTAATTAAACGTAACTTACCTAAGGACGTCACACACATCCATGCCATAGGCAGGATTCGCGCGGTTCCAGACTGTAGCGCCTAGATCCGCTCGGCCTCTCCGGCCGGCGCATAACTGAACCACACAGAGCAAACACAGAGGCTATGTTAATCTATTTCTGTCCTTAAATAATGGCTTTTCTACTCTTGAGCAGTGAAATTCCATAATCCACATTGTATTTTAGAAATAAATCCTAGTGTCCTAAGTTGTTGCACTATTGCTTAAACGAACCCTTCTTATCCCTGACAGTATAATAAACGGACGAGGCTAACTGGTGAACAGCAACAATGCTTATACGCCTATAGGAAGGATAAATAACGTATGACTGAATCAGACAGTGAACTTTCACATTTCAGAAGAAAACGTCAGCATGCCACGCTGTATTATCACATGACAGCTTGAGAGTCCGTTACTGAAGTCACATGAGAGCGACAGCTTCGCTGCCTGTTCCCTCACGTGAGGGCATTCTTGCTACGTCATGCCTACACAGCCGTCCCTTTATCAGGCAGAGGCAATTTATAAACCCACACACAACTATCTGGGCGAGGTCACTTGGGCTCCATTCAGCAGTACCAGTACCCAGCAGTCACGATCCTAGGCTGAAGGCGTACGAAAGGATATCCAGGCAAAATGAAAGTAAGTTGGCGGCATGGCTTGCAAAATTGGTGTGATGAGTCGGGCTTTGAGAGTATATCGACATGATGGAAATGAGCGCTAAACCGACGAATGAATGTGTGATAGACCTCGAGAAACGAGAGTTATAAAATGCGAAACAAAGGTGAAGCTCAAAAAATGGTTCCAATGGCTCTAAGCACTATGGGACTTAACATATGAAGTCATCAGCCCCTGGACTTAGAACTACTTAAACGTAACTAACCTAAGGACATCACACACATCCATCCTCGAGGCAGGATTCGAACCTGCGACCGCAGCAGCAGCGCGGTTCCTAACTGAAGCGCCTAGAACCGCTCGGCCACAGCGGCCGGCATAGATGAAGCAAAACGAGAGAGATATGAGGGAGAAGTTGCCAGAAAATATAGGGGAAACATTTCCTGCGTTTTTATCTTACAGTAGAATACAGTAAATGTGTTAGAAAGCAAGACAAAAGAAAACAATAACTGATAAAGTCGCGCTTTGCTTATTCGGCTGAAGAGCATAGAGAGGGCAACTGAGTACCTCGTAAAACACCTCTTGGCTGTACTGACAGAATGTGTTTCGAGTCAGGTACGAGAAAGCTATTAACGAACACGTAGCACGCACCAGCGTATGGTTTCAGTAGAGATAGTGCTGTTTATGGCAAGATGGAACTCGTATCACCGCGCTACTGCCTCTAAGACAATACCACAGCGCGCGTATAACGTGCAAAAGCACTGCATCCGTGTCCTAATAGACAAAGTGATTTATCAACGTCTGTAATGTTTCTTATCAGGTATGCCTTAGGAGTCACACACGGACTGGCGTCTGCTAAGTGAGCATAATGACCTGAGCACTGAGGGCTTTTAAAGAAATGGGGACACAGAATGAAATTTTCACTCTACAGCGGAGTGTGCGCTGATATGAAACTTCCTCGGGACCAGAGTTCGAGTCTCGGTCCGGCACACAGTTTTAATCTGCCAGGAAGTTTCATATCAACGCACACTCCGCTGTAGAGTGAAAATTTCATTCTAGAAACATCCCCCGGGCTGTGGCTAATCCATGTCTCCGCAATATCCTTTCTTTCAGGAGTGCTCGTTCTGCAAGGTTCACAGGAGAGCTTCTGTAAAGTTTGGAAGGAGACGAGGAACTGGCGGAAATACAGCTGTGAGGACAGTCCGTCAGCCGTGCTTGGATGGCTCAGTCGGTAGAGCACTTGCCCGTGGAAAGCGAAGGTCCCGAGTTCGAGTCTCGATCAGGCACACAGTTTTAATCTGCCAGGAAGATTCAAATAGGGACATCTTAATCTGTATGCAATGATTTTACTACATCGAAAGTGTCTATAAAACCAAGTCAAAATTTTCACTCCAAATGAACCTCATAAAAATGTGTGTATGTGTGTTGCACATCTCTTCCTGAGCCACTGGACCGATTTCAACAGAGTTTAACACTTTCTGCACTTTCGCAGTTCATAGAATAAGACTGCCGCAAAAGGTATGACCTTTTAATATATTACACTTTAATACCAGCTGCATTCACGACACATTTTGCAGAAAGTATTCACATACACCACTGAATGCACCTGCAAAGTTGTATCATTGTAGGGGACATAGCTCAGTAACTATGACGGCATAGACAATGGAATGCGTGAAAAAGCTGGCGCGTCGTGAATGACTTTTAAATTTATTACTTCTTCCGTACTAATCCTATTCCCAGCACATTTTGCAGACAGTATTTACATATGCCATTGAATGTATTTACAAAATTATATTATTCTACGATACATAGTTCAGAAGATATGGCGTCATAAACACTGCGCTGCGTGAAAATGATATCGCAGGGCGAAATTCGCTGGAGATACGTGAGAACTATGTGTACAAATATGCGTGACATACGTTAAATATATATGACAAATGCTTGACGCGGGCGAAGCGATGGATAAAAAGGTTCCTAAACGCCTGGACCGATTTCAACCACCTTGGTATACACGCTATTTATTATCTGGAAAGAAAAGTGTGAGGAGGGGAGGGGTTTGTCGGGGGGAGGGAGAACTAGCAACCTCCTGTTGCGATAGGGAGATAACGTGAGAGAGAAGTCGGAGGTGGAGATAGAAACGGGAGAGGAAGAGATGGAATGTGGGAGGATTAGGCAGAAATGGACTGCAAGTGAAGAGGAGGAGATGGACATAGAAAGGAAAGAGAAGTAGACGGAGAGAGAAAGAGAGGAGGAAAATTTGGAGACAGACGTGGGGAGGAGGAGATTAGTGTTTAACGTTCCGTCTACAACGAGGTCATTAGAGACGAAGCAAAAGCTCGAATTTGAGAAGGGTGGGGAAGGAAATCGGCCGTGGCATTTCAGATGAACCATCCCAGCATTTGCCTGAAGCGATTTAGGGAAATAACAGAAAACCTAAATCTGCACGACAGGACGCGGGTTTGGAACGTCGTCCTCCCAAATGCGCATCCAGTGTGCAAACCGCTACACCACCTCGCTCGGTAGAAGAAGGAAGAGGAGGAGATGAACAGATATAAATTAAAGAGGAGGAGATGAAAACAGGGGAAAGGAGCTCATGGACAGAGAGGAGAGGAACGGATGGGATGAGACAAGGAGAGGAAGAGAGGGACGCAGAAGGTGGGGGGGGGGGGGGGTGAAGAACACCGGGTACAAAGCTAGATGGTAATAAAGTGACGTTAATCATTTGCGGGTGGAATAAAACTGTCTTGAGTTGTGGCAACCGTAAGAATCGAACAAAGAAAAATATGGATTACGGAAACAAGACAAGCACGTTCAAGACATAAAACTCGCACGAGCCGACCGACTATAACGTCCACATACATCTACAACACGACAGGTTTCAGGAAGTACATGCTTGTTTTCGACACCGACAGCTGTCGCATTCAAATTACCCACGCTGCCTGAAGCCCCCATCAACGAGAAATAAGCCGTGTTCTGATTGGCCAGAGCATTGACTCATAATGATGGACGCTACACATCACGCATATTTTATTCGGTACAACGCCAAGATACGTAAATTTTATGGTGAGTAAAATGATTAGCACAACCATGTAAGGGTAGGGCCCCCGAAAGAGGCTAAGGAAACACATCTGCTGACAAACAACAGTATCGAATTAATACATTTTGAAATAAAATTGTGTATAGTGACTAGAACTGAAATTTGAAGATAATGCATAGCGCGGACATTCAACTCAGTCAATTTTAAAGCACGTTTACTACAAAATGATTATTCGTTAAATCCTATATGACAGAGATACATTCCAAAAGGAAAGTGTAACTGTTCGCAAAATTTTGATGAGGGATATTTTTAAAGCCACTTATCTTTGCGTGTTGAACAACATTTTCTAATGTTGCCTGCAGCTAGATGGTGGTTGCGACGGCGTAATATTCCCCAAATTATTCAATTACAGCCATTATATTCCTCGTGATGCGAGTTTATAGATCTGCTTTCGCTGGCTGGAAGCAACCATTATAGTCATCCATTTATCTTCTTACTTGTAAAACGCAACGTTTGCACCACATGAAATTGTTAACTTGATCACCCTCGCACTTTCTGTGCATCCACAGCCACACTAAGATGCAGAAAATTGTGTGGAAGTCACCAGTTGACTTCTTCGCGTTGTCTGACAAGCGATCTAAGTTAATCAACAACAATCACGTCTCTGGCCACACACTCATTTGTCACGGTGCATACCGTCCGACCGTCGATTATCGATATTTTCCCGGGCGCCTTCTCCGACCTGCGCTTTTACGTGCATAATATTACATTTTTTGCAGTAGGTAATATAAAGATTTACGACGAGAGGAAATGCCACGCACCAGAGAATAAATATGTTAATAATAACAAATAGTTGTGTACCAGAAACAAAGCTGAAACTAATTAGGAACATACAAATACGTAACACAATGTAAAAAGAGAAATTAAAAAAAGAGAAAGGAAGAAAGAAGAAAAGAACTAGCCAGTACGCGATCAGCGCGTGATCTGGTAGGGCTATTGCCTGCCAGAACTTTTTTTGATAGCACTCGGTCATCAGTAGAAATCCCCATGAGCATAGCTCTGTGGAGGTTAAGGCTCTGTTCTGCCGTAGAGGAGCTGAATTCATGATTACTCTGCAATTCACTATGAAGTGCTTGGCAGAGGGTTCATCGAACCACTTTATTTTTCTACTGTTCCACTCTCGAACGGCACACGGGAGAAACGAGACCTTGAATCTTTCTGTGTGGGTTCTGAATACTGTTATTTTATCAGGATTATCGTTTCTGTCTGTGTAGGTAGGCTCTAACAGAATATTTTCTCAATACGAGGAGAAATTTTAGTGAATGAAATTTCACGAGAAGATCGTGCCGTAATGAAAGCCGCCTTTGTTTTAATTATTGTCACCCCAATTAACGTATAATGTGCGTAGCAGTCTCCCCACTATTTCGCGATAAGTCAAAACGAGTTGCACCTCTCTGAACTTGTTCGATACCCTCCGTCAGTCCCATCTGATGTGGATCCCACACCGGACAGCAACACTTCAGATGAGGGCGGACAAGCGTAGTGTAAGTAGTCTCATTAGTTGATCTATTGCACTTTCTATGTGTCCTGTAAACGAATCGCAGTCTTTGGTTTCCTTTTCACGCAACTTTACCTATGCGGTCATTCCAATTTAAGTTATTCGTAACTGTAATCCCCGAGTATTTATTTGGATTTATAGCCCTCGGAATTGTGCGATTTATCGTGTAACCGAAATTTAGCGGATTTTCTTTAGTACTCTTGTGGATGACTTCACACTTTTCATTATTTAGAGTCAACTACCACTTTCTGCACCATACAAATTTGTCTAAATCATTTAGTAGTTTGTTTTGCTGACGATTTTACAACGCGTTAAATGACAGCATCATCTGCAAACAATCCAAGAGGACTGCTCAGGTTTTCTCCCGTGTCTTTTATGTAGATCAGGAACAGCAGAGAGCCTTGGGCGACGCGATGTATCACATATGTTTTACTGCAAGAGTTCCCGTCATTTGCTACGAACTGTGACCTTTCTGACAGAAACTCGCGAATCCAGTCGCACAACTGACACATTCTCCACAGGCGCGCTATTTGATTACAAGTCGCTTGTGAGGAACAATGTCAAAAGCCTTCTGAAAATCTAAAAATATGGAGTAAATTTGACGACTCCTGTCGATAGTACTCATTACCTCATGAGAATAAGGAGCTAGTTGTGTTATATAAGGACGACAGTTTCTGAATACGTGCTGACTATTTGTCAATATCTTTGTCTTCGAGGTAAGACATAACGTTCGAACACATGTCCCAAACCGCTACTGCATATCGACGTTAGTGATATTGGTCTGTAATTCGGCGGATTACCCCTATTTCCTATCTTGAGTATTGGTGTGACATGTGCAATTTTCCAGTCTTTAGGTACGGATCTTTCGACGAGCGAGCGGTTGTGTAAGATAGCTAAGTACAGAGCTATTGTATCAGCATAACCTGAAAGGAATCTAAATGGTACACAATCTGGACCGGAGGCTTTGCTTTATTAAGTGATTTAAAGGGATAAAGTAGGGCTATCAGAAATGCAGCGGAAAAACCACGACCAAATAAATTTAAAATCAGGACTTGTGTTTTATGACAGGGATACAGAGCAGGGAAGAAATTCACGTGTAGGCTTCATTTTTAACAAGAAAACTGAGAACAAGATATTGAAAAAATCTCAGGCAGAACAGCAAGGCTTATTTTAAAAGGATTGGACCGACATCCCAGCCATTCATATTTATGCATAAACTTTTAGTGCACCAAGGAACCCTTTTCAGTAGAGAATTTAGAACAAAAATGACAGAAAATGGTCGTCGGTAGAAAGTGCGAACAACTGAAACTTATTGATCCTTAACATATTTGCAGACAAATATAAAAATTTTAATTGATTCAACTGTGGGTTCTTGGTGAAAAATATATGTTATTTACTAAACGAAATACTTTTTTAGCCCTGTTTCAGAAACTTTATTATTACTGCACTACCAAGGTCCTGGGTTATAAACCCATCTCTTAAATTGAGCCTATAGATGGGAAACAAGGGAAGATAAACATGTAAACTTTTTAAATCTTTCGATTCTTGACTTAAACTGTTGAAGTTATCTCTATTGACAGTTTTGATAAGTTACATATTGATTTGCAAAATTCATTAGAACAGCTCTCAAAAAGCTCATTAGACAGTAGTTACAATAGTTGTAACTCAACGTACGTTGGACTAGAGCTATGCGCAGAAATGGAATTTTTTGTTGTGTGATTGAGGGCACCAAGATTTTTTACTTGCACCTTGGTGCCTTCATTCACACAACATAACCGACCGTTGCTGGTCAGCCCAGATATAAAGGTGGGGCAGAGTGGCAGGAAATGGGTAGAGCCCAGATCATGTGGACAGCAGTTGCTCGCTTAGTCAGAGGACAGAGAGTGCAACAGAAATGGTGGACCGTAAGACAGTCTGAAAGACAGCTTCTTACAACTCCTAGAAATTCTGGAATAAATCACAGTTCCACAATAAAACAAATCTGAACACAACTGATATGCAAGAAAATGAGGCACAGATAATGAAACAATAACATTTTCAATATCTTAACCACATTTCATTAGACATGTCGGACGTCGCAGGCTGGGCACACTGGTAAAACGTGACAGGTGGTGAACTTTGGTGGAAATAACATCAGGCTTTAATGCTGGGCGGAGTATAAGTGTGTCTGAACACACAGTGCATGAAACACTCATAACAATGGGCCTCTGCAGCTGACGACACATGCATTGGCTGAGCATTGCATGGTCTGATGAATCCCAATACCTTCTTCATCATGCCGATGGGAGGGCACGATTCCGTCGTCTTCCAGGGGAACAGCTCCTTGGCATCTGTACTGCATGACAGCGACAAGCTGACAGTGGCTCCATTACGCTCTGGGGAACATCCACGAGGCTGTTCATGGGTCCAGTGGAGCTCGACCAAGACACCATGACGTAGCGTACGCTGGTTGAGATCACGTACACTCCTTCATGACAATAACTTTTTCCAACAGTAGTGCCATTTTTCATCAAGATAATGCGCCGTGTAACAAGGAGAGGAGTGTAAAGAAGTGGTTCGAGGAACACAGTGGCAAGGTCCAGTTGATGAGCTGGACCACCAACTCACCAGATCTGAACCCAATTAAATACATCTGGCATGTTAGAGCTCATCACCCCCACCTCCCTGGAATTTACGGGACTTAGGTAACTTGCGTGTGTAACCCGCCAGGTTAGCCAAGAGCGCTAATGCGCTGCTTCCTGGACGCGGGTAGGCGCGCCCGCCCCAGATCGAAACTGCCCGGCGGATTAACAACGTGGGCTGGTGTACTGGCCAGCCTGGATGTGGTTTTTAGACAGGTTTTCCATCCTGTGGGGGGGGCGGGAGGGGGGGGGGGGTATGGGGTGGTGGCAGGAAGGGCATCTGGCTACCCCTTTCAATTAACCATGACAAATCCGATTGTAATAACGCCGATCCTGTGAAAACTGTGGGACGAAGGAGCAAGCAAAAGAAAAAACTTGTGTGTGTAGATGTGGTGCCAACTCCCTCCAACGTCCTACCAAGGCCTCATTGCTTATATGCCATGACACGTCACTGCAGAATGTCCATGCCACAAGAATCACATACTCTGTCAACCATTTATGTGTAATCTCGTTCCCTCCTGCTCTTCTGCTTGCTTCACCTTCCTTGTCAGGCAGTGTAGCTGCTCCATAGATGTGTCTCCCTCGTGAAACGATTTCCGCACGACGGTAGATGGTATCGCCGTACACTGGCTGCAGCTGGTGCACACCATAATTTGGGTGGAATTTTCGTCCCATTCTTTTGGGTATGTAACAGTAGATTTGTGTCACTGAAATGTGTCACAGTCTATTACAACCTATCATTAACTACAAGGGAGAACACTGTACGTTTAGACCTACCGGTGTTCTGTCGAGTGTGAATGGAACTTAACATTTCTTGTCGATGATGGTTATTTATGGAAGCCTTATCTCAGGCAACGTTCATTACTGATCAAATGGTTTTTTTCCCTAAATGAAATGCTTTTGCCTGGTAGTTCTGCCAGATCACGTTTACTAACGAGAAAACTTTGACTCGTCTGTCAGCTACAAAGTTCATCAATAGTATCATGTATTATTATTATTTATTTTATGGCCTTCATTGGACCACTGTAGTCAAAAATACAAAGTTCTAAACAAGTTGTTACAAATGGATACAATTTGGTTCGACAATAACTTAATATATTTAGGTAATATAATTATTAGAGGCTATTCTTATATGAAAGGTGTTTTGCTCTTCTGTCTGCCCAATATTTCTTCATTCTTTCAGATATTTTCTTTCTTTCTTCATCTGAGACAACTCTTCCTGTACTCCTTTTATTGATTTTCATTTGTAGTCTGGTTTGCGGGTCTTGCAGTATTCTGGTTTTCTCTGTCTTGTTTTTTAGGTCATCTACTGTAATTTGAAGTTCTTTTATATCTTCCTTAATTTCTGTGATCCATTTAATGTCGCTCTTGCTATTCCACAATTTTTGTATTATTTTTTTACTAATTCTGTTTTCTGGATTTCCCATCAGATGTCCAAAGAATGAGATGCGTTTCGTCCTGATTGTGCTCATGACTGGTTCTATTTTCTTATATACTGTTTCATTTGAGGCTATTCTCCAATGTCCATTTATTTTATACTGTTTCTTTATACATGTCCCAATTATTCTTCTTTCTATTTTTAGTATTCTGTCAATTTCTGCTGTATTAGTTGTTTTGAAGATAGTTTCAGCTGTATACGTTATTTCTGGTTGTGTAACTGTTTTATAGTGTTTTAATTTTGCATCTATAGATAGGCTTTTTTTGTTGTATGTAGTTTTGGTAATATAATTTGCATAGTTCAGTTTTTTTATTCTATTTTGCCATGATGGCTTCTCATTTAGATTGTATGTTATTATTTCGCCTAAATACTTAAATTTATCAACAATTTTGATTTCCCGTTCTCCTATTGTAATTTTGTTTGCAAGTGGTGGATCAGTTAGCATAATCTCCGTTTTTTCAAATGATATTCTAAGGCCTACTTTCTCTGCTATTTCTTGTAGTGATTTCACTTGTTGCTTGGCTTCTTGAACGGTGTTGGCTAGGAGAGCAAGACCATCAGCGAATCCCAAGCAGTTTAAGCTAATATCATCTTTTGCACTTCCAATTCTTATCCTCTTTGGATTGTTCTTGTACCATTCTCTCATTATGTATTCCAGTGCACAGTTGAAAAGTAATGGTGATAGGCAGTCACCTTTTCTTAAGCCTGTTTTTATGAGGAATGGTTCCGAAATTTCTCCTCTAAACTTCACTTTTGATTTGGTGTTGGTTAGAGTGAGTTGTATTATTTTAATTAGTTTTGGATGGAGTCCTAGATTTCTTAAAATTTTTAATACTGAAGATCTGTGGAGACAGTCATATGCCTCCTTAAAATCTTCAAATGTTATTGCCAGAGGTTTGTTCCGTTTCTTGTAGTATGCCATAATCAATTTTAAACTAATTATCTGCTCTGCACAGCTTCTCCATGGTCTGAAACCTCCCTGATATTCCCCTAACTCCCGTTGTAATTGCTCCTTGATTCTTTCATATAGGATCTTGGACAGAATTTTATATGTGCAATCTAGGAGAGAGATTCCTCTGTAGTTATCTGGGTTGCTCTTATCTCCCTTTTTGTGTAGTGGGTCGATGATAGCTGTGGTCCAATGTTCGGGAAATTGTTCTGTTACCCAAATTTTTGTTAGAGCCATGTGTAAGGAGGTCTTGACTGTGTCACTTGCATATTTACACATTTCAACAAAAACCTGATCTTCTCCTCATGCCTTACAATTTTTTTGTTCTTTAAGAATTTCTTCTACTTCTTGGAAAGTTGGAGGGTCTAGTTTGTTAGGTTTGGTTTTTATTGGGGTATTTATGTTGATGTGTAAGGGTTCTTTGGGTTCCTCGCAATTCAGAAGTTTGTTAAATGCTTTTGCATTGTTTTCTGCATTTTCCTTGTTACTGTGTGTCATTCTTCCATCTTCATCTTTCAGTATTAGTGTAGGGGCCTCATATTGTTGTAGTTGTTTCCCAAAGATTTTGTAGTAGTTCCTGGAGTTGGTTTTATGATAATTACCTTCTCTGGACTTTATAATATATTTATGAAATCCTCTCTTGATTCTTCTAATATTTTGAGTGAATTTTTTTCTTTCATTTTTTAGGTTGATGGCATTTTCTTCAGTTTTATGTGTTTGAAACTTTAACCATGCTTGGTGTCTATCTTCATGGAGTTTGTCACATTCTGATGTCCACCATGCATGTTTCCTTCACGGGTTCAAGGGAGCTAGATTCTCTGCTTCTTTTTTAAGATTAGGCACTAGTTGTTCTAGATCATCTGTTAATTTGATGCTTTGTGTTATTTGTTGGTACTTATTATTTTTAATTAGCTGATGTGGGTCAAACCTCGTTTTTATTTTATTAGTTTCTCCGGTCCTCTTCTTTAACGGGGTGAATTTGATTTTAATTTTAACCATATAATGGTCTGAGCCTGTGTCTACTCCTCTCAGTACTTTAACATTGTGGATCTCCTTATGAAAATTTTTGGCCATACAGACATGGTCTAGCTGCCACTCGCCCTTCCTCCAGTCTGGATGTTTCCATGTTTTAAGTTAACTTGGCTTCCCTTAAAGTATGTTGATTTAGATATAAGGTTGTGTTCTCTGCAGAGTTCTACAAGTCTTTGACCGTTTTTGTTTGTAAATTTATGTGAACTCCATTTCCCAATTATATCTTTATATTTCCTTTCTTTTCCCAACTGAGCATTGAAATCTCCCAATAAGATTTTTACATTCTTTTTATTTACTCTGTTCACAGTTTGTTCTAGAAGGTCCCAAAATTTATCTACCTCTTCCTTTGTTTTTGTTAGACAATTTTTTTCATTTGTTGGGGCATGAGCATTTATTATTGTATAGGTTATATTCATTGTTTTAAAGCTTAGAGTCGCAATTCTTGGTGATACTGCTTGGAAATCCGTTACTGAATCTATTATTTTTATGTTTACTAAAAACCCTGTTCCAAACTGGGGACATTGTTTCATTGCCCTCGGTCCTGGTTTCCCATTATAAATTCTGTATCCTTGTGATTCGAACGGTTCCTCTGTGGTGTTTCACATTTCTTGGATCCCTGTTATTAAAATTTTTTGTTTATTTGAGTTTTCCGGTCTGAAGTAGTGAGTTTATGTTGTGTGTTGCTATATAATTTATTTGCTCATGTTTAATCTTCTTTTTGTGTTTTAGTGTGCATTTGGATGGTTGCAAACGCTCCGATTCGTTGTTGTCTTCTAGTTGACTACCCACCAAATCCGATGTAGCCTTTTCCTGCCTTTTTGAGCAGGACGGTGGAAATTTTTCCTAAAAGACCTTTCCATTTTTGACTGTCGAGGGTTGTCAACCTTAGTTGGAGCAAGCTCCGATTTACAACTCCGGTTGTTAACCGCAGTATCATGTATATTATTTCTCAAGTCAAAATCTCTTTCATCAAAACGTACTAATCATACAGGGATGAATGAGGTATCAATGGAAAGGCTTTTTTAAGCAATTTCTGACATTGCACATCGATTTTGTACTAAAACGTACTATTTGTGGAGAATATTAACATACAAAAGGTTCTTAAGTATCATTAGGCAAACGGGTGTTCGGACGCCCAGCTTAACACCTATATTTTACGAAGCTAGCTTACTGATCACGAATTACAAACTCTATTTTTATATTAGCTTATTAGAAATACTATTTTATTTGTTTTAAAGTGCTTATTAACTGGATAGCTTATATTCAGAATGGTCAGAGATAACATTCGTGACTACTGCGGTAGTCCATTATCTCTGCCCCTAATCACTGAGAAAATGAGAAACAAAAAGTGTACAAAGGTTACATTCCTACGTGAAGTATCGTTTACACGGAGTTACTGTAACGCCCAGTAAGCAATTTTGTTCAAAATTATAAGCATCGAAATATATATAAACAAGGCTTTTTTCATAAATTCAGGATTATTATTTCACGTCGTTCAGTTCGTTTTTAAAGATGTTTTCTCTTCATCCGCACACTACTCCTATCCAAAAAATTACACTTATGCTAAATACAGTTATTTACAACAATAGAAGTGCGAAAATTTCGCACTGGTCGCTATTTACAACCAATGCTCAGCTGACTGACACCGGGAAAGCAGATGTAGTACCGGGGATAAACTTAACGCCATCTGATCCCAGAGTGCCTCTTCGACTGACAAGAAGACATTTGAATACGAAAATTGTATCTGCGATGACTATAAACACGTCGCAGGGCGAAACGTTTCAAAGAGCAGGAGTGTATTTACATAATTTTGTCATTACTTAATGACAACTGTATGTAGCCGTTTCAAGGTTAACTTAATCGCCTACCATTTTTGTATCCCTTAAAGAAAATGAAAAACAAAAAGTACGCGAAGATTACAATCTTACGCATTGTAATACTCTTTAAGGAATTTTGTTCAAAATAATGTTCATGGAATGATTGTCATACAACACAAAGCGTAAAGGCAGAACATACTCGAGTTCTACTCTGTATTCGACGGATTTTAATCATGAACGAAATTTTCGTATTCACACCTGTATGCAAGCTGACAAAGATAGCTAATGAAACAATATACAACGTTTAAACGCTTTTACGGAGGTTAATTGATGTCCAAAATAAATCAACAATTGAGTTTTAAATTTCAGCAGAGGACAACAGGAAGTCGTAGGGACGCTAATCCGTTTCACATGGCAACCGCAGATCTTACCGTCGCATCCACTAGAGGTAAACAGTTTTGCTATCTGTGAGATCACGTGAGTGTGACGCCGCTGTGTCACGCACTTAAAGCGACGCTCCTTTATCGGGCAAGGCCAACCGGCTAAAGAGGCGGGACGACGTAGGTCAGTCGGGCTTCATTCGGCTGTCGCAGCGCACCAGCACGGATCACGCTGCTGGGCCCCAGGAGTACACGGGAATATCGACGCACAATGGCAGTAAGTTGGCAGCACTGCTTGATAAAACTGATATGAAACTGGCTTCGTCGTACCGGCGGCGTGTGTGTTCAGTGTACGTAGTGTTGTTGCTGAGCGAGTCGACAATATGGAAATGCGCTCTTAAGATATAGGTTGTGTGTTATGGGGACTGGTCCGTGAATACTAGGAGAAACCTTGAAAAAACTGTCAGTTTTCCTAACAGTGTAACTCAAAGAATAAGATTTGAAAGCCCATACAATGCTTACCATCTATTAAGACATCGTTTGTGAACATTATTGTGTATGAACCACAGATTTAACTCTCACACTTTTTTTATTGAATTTTTTTGTTGCGAGTGAAATAAACCTTGCTAATTATTAATGTACACCATAGGTACACGCGAGTCAAAATACAAACGAAGTAGAATGTTTATTTTTTCCCTGTAAGTTATTTACACTATCCTCTTTAAAGCAGTTTATTGAAAAGATGGTGCTGTCATAAGTTGTGGCACAAAAAATTTTAAGCATGATTTTCAAATATTTTTCTTCAAAAAAGCTTTTTATTTTTAAAGGTAAGTCACGAAAGTAGTTTGCTTTGTAGTTAAGCATGTTTTAAGACAGTATACAAAATTTCAGCTCTCTAGTTTTTAGCCAGAGTGTACCAGGACATGAAATAATTCCTGTTAAACTTGCATGGCACTAATGCATACCAGGCCTGTATTCATCTCGTTTCCTCTGTTGTTCTTCCTCCCTTCTACTTTTCACTTTTTCTTATTCTTGTTTCTTTGGTGGCTTCCAACACTGATTATTCTGCTTCGAAGAGTCTCCTTCGGACGATGTCTACAGTGCTGTATGCATATTTAGTCCGCCAGGCACTCCCATCAGTTCCGTAACATTAAGCCTTGGCACTGCACCGTCGCTGAAACGTAGAACAGCATCTAGCACACCTATTTTCAAAGTATTTATTCCTACCAGAAGAGTTTTCGGTGTCCGTTCCCATCTACAATTGTTGAAACTTTTATTTGGATTTTGAGTCCTACCATGTAAACATTACTCTAACAATTTTGTGTCACTAAGATCCACGTATGTTTTATAACTTTGATTATAGCAAATGGCAAAGAATGCTTATGGTTGTAGGTCTCACCTTGAGTAACAGCCCTCTGGTAGTCACGCCATGAATCACTACCATGGAGGATTTATGAAAGAAGGTAGCCCACACTGCCTTTTTCATTCCCTGAAGGTCATTTTTATTTTGTGTTATGACTTGTCTATGAATAATACTGCAGCCTGTCTATTTCTTCGTCTGTAAGCCGACCACGTCCATTTGTTTCATTTTTTATGACTTTTTAGTCCCTTAAGTTGGCTAACTTGCGGAAGCTTTACAGTTGCTTATCTGTTGTTTGTACAGAGAGTTTAGTCACTGTTAGCTGTTGTTTTGGCGCGAATGAGAGCAAAACTTTATTTTTAACAGAGCTGTGTGCCATGGGGCGTCGTGGTGCGTGCAGCCTCTTTTAAATTACTCTAATTTTGCTACTTTCTGTGGTCCATTTTCCTGGAAATAAACTTTCTCTCGTTCAGAAAACTACAGAGAATTTTTTAAGACAAAAATAAAAATCTATTTTTAGAGAGTACAAGTTGCCTTAAATCTGGAGAATTTAGTTGTAAAGTACGAAGGAAAGGTAAAGAAAAACGACGGAGGTAAGATAGTAAAGTTACAGAAAGGTTAGAAGTCATATTTCTACTGACAGTGTCTGCAGCATAAAATGCATTGGAGCACTACGGTTCGTTATCCACGTGACACTTGACACGTTCGGAGCAAAATGTGTTCACATCTGTGGTACACTACGAGCATGTAGCAGATAATATTATCTTTGCACGTGTTAAGATTATCCAAAGTGATGATAGTCCAAACAAGAGCGGTGCATTTCGTCAAGGGATCGTTTAGTCGGCGTGACAGCGCCACAGAAATGCTTCAGTGGCAGACTCTACAGGAGAGGCGGTGTGCATCACGGACAAGTTTGCTATTCAAATTTCGAGAGAGTGCTTTCCGTAAAGCCCCAGGCAACATATTAATTCCTGTCGCATGCTGTGGTTGTGGTCTTCAGCCCGAAAACTCGTTTGATGCAGCCCTCCATGTTACATTATCCTGTGCAAGCCTCTTCATCTGCGAGTAATCACTGCCACCTATATCGAGTCTAGATTCTTACAGTTTGGCACAGTATGTACTAATGTCAGAGCTTTATGCTTTTGATTAATAGTGCATGTGGTGCTGAACATAGGTTCAGCAATTCTACACCTTGACAGATACTCCGCAAGCCACCGAAAGGTGCGTGGCGGAGGGTACCCTGTACCATTATTTGTCATTTCCCCTCCTGTTCCACCCGCAAACAGAGCGAGGGAAAAACGACTGTCTGTACGCCTCCATATCAGCCCTAATTTCTCGTATCTTATCTTCGTGGTTAAAAAAAAAAAAAATGTTCAAATGTGTGTGAAATATTATGGGACTTAACTGCTAAGGTCATGAGTCCCTAAGCTTACACACTACTTAACCTAAATTATCCTAAGGACAAACACATACATCCATGCCCGAGGGAGGACTCGAACCTCCGCCGGGACCAGCCGCACAGTCCATGACTGCAGCGCCCGAGACCGCTCGGCTAATCCCGCGCGGGTCTCCGTGGTCCTTCCGTGCAATGTATGTTGGCAGGAGTAGAATCGTTCGGTAGTCAGTTTCAAATGCCGGTTCTCTGAATTTTCTTAATAGTGTTCCTCGAAAAGAACGCCGCCTTCCCTCCAGGGATTCCCATTAGAGTTCCAGAAGCAACTCCTAACACTAACGTTCTTTTCGAACCTAGCGCCTCTGAATTGCTTCGATGACTTCCTTCGATCCGATCTGGTATGGATCCCAAACACTCGAGCAGTACTCAACAATAGGTCGCACCAGCGTCCTATGTGCGCTCTCCTTTACACGTGAACCATTCTTCCCTAAGATGATCCCAATAAAGCGAAATCGACCATTCGCCTTCCCCACAACAGTTTTTACACGCTCGTTCCACCGCATACCGCTTTAGAACTCTACGACCAGATATTTAAAGTACTTGACTGTGCCAGGCAGGACACTGGTTACACTGTACCCGAACATTACAGGTTTGCTGTTGCTACTCTTCCACATTAACTTATGGTTTTCCATATTTAGGATTAGCTGCCATTCATCACACCAACTACAAGTGTTATCTAAGTCGTCCTGTATCTTTTTACAGTCACTCGACTTCGACAACTTACCGTACACCACGGCCTCACCAGCAAACAACCGCAAACTGCTGCTCACCCTGGTCGCCGAATCATTTGTGTACTTAGAGAATAATAACGATCCCATCACACCTGCCTGGGGCAGTCCTGACAATACCCTCGTCTCTGATGAACTCTCGCCGTCGAGGACAACATACTGGGTTCTGTTATTTAAGAAGTCCCGGAGTCCCTCACATATCTGTGTAATTATTCCATACGCTCGTACCTTCGTTAAGAGCCTGCAATGAGGCACCATGTCAAATACTTTCCGGAAATCTCGAAACATGGAACCTGTCGTTGCCCTTCATTCATAGTTATCAGTATATCATCTGAGAAAAGGGCAGCAAGCGATTCTCTCTAAAGCCATGTTGATTCGTGGACAAAAGCTGCTTACATTCGAACTGAGAATACGTTCAAGGTTCTGCAGCAAGCAGAAGTTAGGGATATTGGCCTATGAATTTTCGGGTGCGTTCTTTTACCTCCTTTGTATACCGGAGTCCCCTGCGATCTTTTCTAGTCGCTTAATGCCGTAGAGTACTCTTTGCAAAATCAAACTGGGATTCCATCCGGACCTGGTGATTTATTTCTTTACAAATCTTTAAGTTGCTTCTCTACGCCAGGTATGCTTATTTCTATGTCGTCCATCGGAAAATCTGTCCGAGGGTCAGATGACGGTATGTTTGTACGGTTCTCCTACGTGAACGATTTCTACAACATGAAATTTAATATTTCGGCTTTCATTTTGCTATCTTCATCTGCCATACGAGACTGGTCAGCAAGGAACTGAATGGAAGCCTTACTTGTTAGACCCGCTTAGCGATTTTACACGCGACCAGAGTTTTATTGGTTTCTCTGCAACATCTTTTGCTGCGGTTATTAAACCTTATCCATCTTCTATCTACTTACTAGACACGTAACTCTCCAGACCACAATCTGCTTAAACTTTGACCATAATTCCTCTACATTCATCCCTCTGATAACAAGTGACGCCAATTCACGGTCTACGTAAGACGTTAATAACTGCTTATCTGCTCTATCTAGCAGGGACACTCTCCTACCCTTCTTGACTGATTTATTAACTTTTGTAATCGTGGTTGCTATAATGACACCATGACCGCTAATCCCCATTTCTATACTGAAAAAAAAATGACTCTGAGCACTATGGGACTTAACATCTATGGTCATCAGTCCCCTAGAACTTAGAACTACTTAAACCTAACTAACCTAAGGACATCACACAACACACAGTCATCACGAGGCAGAGAAAATCCCTGACCCCGTCGGGAATCGAACCCGGGAACCCGGACGTGGGAAGCGCATTTCTATACTGACATCATCGATATGGTCTGGCCTATCTGTAGCTATGAGGTCTAAGATACTTGCTTGGTTTTTAAAATAATTTGACTGAAATACGTTAAAGAGTTCTTCAAACAGTGAGTAAAGTTATACACCAAATTTGATTGTAGTAGGCAAGACGAATTATTCAGTGTATGTATGGTACGTGCCTTGTTACAGGCATTATTTCTCGTCTCCTTTCATGTCATTCTCCTACATACTGTGATTGCGGCAGAAGCGGCAGTGGTACCGCTAATACTAACAGTAGTAGTAGTAATAGGTCTTCGTTCCCGGGTTCGATCCCCGCCACTGCCTAAATTTTGATAAATAATCAGCATTGGCGACCGAAGACTTCGGGCATAAGAAGTCAGCCTCATTCTGCCAACGGCCTTGTCAAAGAGGGCGGAGGAGCGGATAGAGGTTGAGGGCACTCTCTTGTCCTAGGGGTGGGAAATTGCCCCTAAAGGCGGAAGAATCAGCAATGATCAACGACATGAGGATGCAGAAGGCAATGGAAACCACTGCATTAAAGACACGTAACGTGTATCCACAGTACATGTGACCTGTAATTGAAGAAGTGTCATGATGATATCTCCATTGGCCAAAGATTCCGGAATAGTCCCCCATTCGGATCTCCGAGAGGGGACTGCCAAAGGGGAGGTTACCTTGAAAAACAGATTGAATAACCAACGAAGGGATAACGTTCTACGAGTCGGGGCGTGGAATGTCAGAAGCTTGAACGTGGTAGGGAAACTAGAAAATCTGAAAAGGGAAATGCAAAGGCTCAATCTAGATATAATAGGGGTCAGTGAAGTGAAGTGGAAAGAAGACAAGGATTTTAGGTCAGATGAGTATCGGGTAATATCAACAGCTGCAGAAAATGGTATAACAGGTGTAGGATTCGTTATGAATAGGAAGGTAGGGCAGAGGATGTGTTACTGTGAACAGTTCAGTGACCGGGTTGTTCTAATCAGAATCGACAGCAGACCAACACCGACAACGATAGTTCAGGTATACATGCCGACGTCGCAAGCTGAAGATGAACAGATAGAGAAAGTGTATGAGGAAATTGAAAGGGTAATGCAATATGTAAAGGGTGACGAAAATCTAATAGTCATGGGCGACTGGAATGCAGTTGTAGGGGAAGGAGTAGATGAAAACGTTACAGGAGAATATGGGCTTGGGACAAGGGATGAAAGAGGAGAAAGACTAATTGAGTTCTGTAACAAGTTTCAGCTAGTAATCGCGAATACGCTGTTCAAGAATCATAAGAGGAGGAGGTATACTTGGAAAAGGCCGGGAGATACGGGAAGATTTCAATTAGATAACATCATGATCAGACAGATATTCCGAAATCAGATACTGGATTGTAAGGCGTACCCAGGAGCAGATGTAGACTCAGATCACAATATAGTAGTGATGAAGAGTAGGCTAAAGTTCAAGCCATTGGCCAGGAAGAGTCAATACGCAAAGAAGTGGGATACGGCAGTACTAAGGAATGACGAGATACGTTTGAAGTTCTCTAACGCTATAGATACAGCAATAAGGAATAGCGCAGTAGGCAGTACAGTTGAAGAGGAATGGACATCTCTAAAAAGGGCCATCACAGAAGTTGATTGATGAAAGGAGGAAGTACAAACATGTTCCGGGAAAATCAGGAATACAGAAGTACAAGTCGCTGAGGAATGAAATAAATAGGAAGTGCAGGGAAGCTAAGAAGAAATGGCTGCAGGAAAAATGTGAAGACATCGAAAAAGATATGATTGTCGGAAGGACAGACTCAGCATACAGGAAAGTCAAAACAACCTTTGGTGACATTAAAAGTAACGGTGGTAACATTAAGAGTGCAATGGGAATTCCACTGTTAAATGCAGAGGAGAGAGCAGATAGGTGGAAAGAATACATTGAAAGCCTCTATGAGGGTGAAGATTTGTCTGATGTGATAGAAGAAGAAACAGGAGTCGATTTAGAAGAGATAAGGGATCCAGTATTAGAATCAGAATTTAAAAGAGCTTTGGAGGACTTACGGTCAATTAAGGCAGAAGGGATAGATAACATTCCATCAGAATTTCTAAAATCATTGGGGGAAGTGGCAACAAAACGACTATTCACGTTGGTGTGTAGAATATATGAGTCTGGCGACATACCATCTGACCTTTGGAAAAGCATCATCCACACAATTCCGAAGACGGCAGGAGCTGACAAGTGCGAGAATTATCGCACAATCAGCTTAACAGCTCATGCATCGAAGCTGCTTACAAGAATAATATACAGAAGAATGGAAAAGAAAATTGAAAATGCGCTAGGTGACGATCAGTTTGGCTTTAGGAAAAGTAAAGGGACGAGAGAGGCAATTCTGACGTTACGGCTTATAATGGAAGCAAGGCTAAAGAAAAATCAAGACACTTTCATAGGATTTGTCAACCTGGAAAAGCGTTCGACAGTATAAAATGTTGCAAGCTGTTCGAAATTCTGAAAAAAGTAGGGGGTAAGCTATAGGAAGAGACGGGTCATATACAATATGTACAACAACCAAGAGGGAATAATAAGAGTGGATGATCAAGAACAAAGTGCTCGTATTAAGAAGGGTGTAAGACAAGGCTGTAGCATTTCGCCCCTACTCTTCAATCTGTACATCGAGGAAGCAATGATAGAAATAAAAGGAAGGTTCAGGAGTGGAATTAAAATACAAGGTGAAAGGATATCAATGATACGACTCGCTGTTGACATTGCTATCCTGAGTGAAAGTGAAGAAGAATTAAATGATCTGCTGAACGGAATGAACAGTCTAATGAGTACAGAGTATGGTTTGAGAGTAAATCGGAGAAAGACGAAGGTAATGAGAAGTAGTAGAAATGAGAACAGCGCGAAACTTAACATCAGGATTGATGGTCACGAAGTCAATGAAGTTAAGGAATTCTGCTACCTAGGCAGTAAAATAACCAATGACGGACGGAGCAAGGAGGACATCAAAAGCAGACTCGCTATGGCAAAAAAGGCATTTCTGGCCAAGAGAAGTCTGCTAAGATCAAATACCGGCCTTAATTTGAGGAGAAATTTCTGAGAATGTACGTCTGGAGTACAGCATTGTATGGTAGTGAAAGATGGACTGTGGGAAAACCGGAAGAGAAGAGAATCGAAGCCTTTGAGATGTGGTGTTATAGACGAATGTTGAAAATTAGGTGGACTGATAAGGTAAGGAATGAGGAGGTTCTATGCAGAATCGGAGAGGAAAGGAATGGAAGACACTGATAAGGAGAAGGGACAGGATGATAGGACATCTGCTAAGACATGAGGGAATGACTTTCATGGTACTAGAGGGAGCTGTAGAGGGCAAAAACTGTAGAGGAAGACAGAGATTGGAATACGTCAAGCAAATAATTGAGGACGTAGGTTACAGGTGCTACTCTGAGATGAAGAGGTTAGCACAGGAAAGGAATTCGTGGCGGGCCATATCAAACCAGTCAGTAGACTGATGACCAAAAAAAAAGTAATAGTTTTATTCATCGATGGGTCACTTTTATAGGGATAAGAGGGTGTCGTGGTATTACAATTTAAGAAAAAAAAACATATTTCATATACACAACATTATAAATACTGAAGTGACAGAAGTCATGGGATATCTCCTAGCATCATGTCGGATATCCTTTTGTATGCCACGATGTAGCATCTCGACTTGACATGCTTTCAATAAGTCGTTGGAAGTCCCCTGCAGAAATATTGAGCCGTGTTGTCTCTACAGCCGCCCACAATTGCAAAAGTGTTACCGGTGCAATATTTTGTGCACGAAATGACTTCTGGATTTTGTACCACAAATGTTTGGTGCGCCAAATCATTCGCTCAAATTTTTCAGAATGTTCTTCAAACCTATCAGGAACAACTGAGGTCCAGTGACAACTCCATAGTTGTCGGCGACCATGAAATCCGCGAATGGCTTCGAAAGCTTTCCAAATGCCAAACATAACCATTTCCAGTCAATGATCGATTCAGTTGAACCAGAGGACCCAGTACACTTCATGTTAACATAGCCTACACCGTTATGTACGAGGTGCATTCAAGTTTTAAGACCTCCGATGTTTTTTCTCTGGACTGGAAAGAGATAGAAACATGCGGATTGTTTTAAAATGAGGCCACGTTCATTGTCAATACGTCCCAGAGATGGCAGCACCGTACGGCAGATGGAATTTTACCGCCAGCGGCGAGAATGAGAACTGTTTTAAATACTTAAAATGGCGACGTTTTCCTTACTTCAACAGCGTGCAATCATTCGTTTTCTGAATTTGCGTGGTGTGAAACCAATTGAAATTCATCGACAGTTGAAGGAGACATGTGGTGATGGAGTTATGGATGTCTCGAAAGTGCGTTCGTGGGTGTTACAGTTCAATGAAGGCAGAACATCGTGTGACAACAAACCGAAACAACCTCGGGCTCGCACAAGCCGGTCTGACGACACGATCGAGAAAGTGGAGAGAATTGTTTTGGGGGATCGCCGAATGACTGTTGAACAGATCGCCTCCAGAGTTGGCATTTCTGTGGGTTCTGTGCACACAATCCTGCATGACGACCTGAAAATGCGAAAAGTGTCATCCAGGTGGGTGCCACGAATGCTGACGGATGACCACACAGCTGCCCGTGTGGCATGTTGCCAAGCAATGTTGACGCGCAATGACAGCATGAATGAGGCTTTCTTTTCGTCGGTTGAGACAATGGATGAGACGTGGATGCCATTTTTCAATCCAGAAACGAAGCGCCAGTCAGCTCAATGGAAGCACACAGATTCACCGCGACCAAAAAAATTTCGAGGAACCGCCAGCGCTGAAAAAATGATGATGTCCATGTTCTCTGACAGCGAGGGCGTAATCCTTACCCATTGCGTTCCAAAGGGCACTACGGTAACAGGTGCAGCCTACGAAAATGTTTTGAAGAACAAATTCCTTCCTGCACTGCAACAAAAACGTCCGGGAAGGGCTGCGCGTGTGCTGTTTCACCAAGACAACGCACCCGCAAATCGAGCTAATGTTACACAACAGTTTCTTCGTTATAACGACTTTGAAGTGATTCCTCAAGCTCCCTACTCACCTGACCTGGCTCCTAGTGACTTTTGGCTTTTTCCAACAATGAAAGACACTCTCCGTGGTCACACATTCACCAGCCATGCTGCTATTGCCTCAGCGATTTTCCAGTGGTCAAAACAGACTCCTAAAGAAGCCTTCGCTGCTGCCATGGAATCATGGCGTCAGCGTTGTGAAAAATGTGTACGTCTGCAGGGCGATTACGTCGAGAAGTAACGCCAGTTTAATCGATTTCCGGTGAGTAGTTAATTAGAAAAAAAATTGGAGGCCTTAGAACTTGAATGCACCTCGTAATAACTATCAGTTTGCACAGTGGCATCTTGAGTCTGGGACCATGGCTTCGTAGGTTCTGCGCCGACCTCGAACCCTACCAGCAACTCTTACCGAAAGAAATCTGGATTTGCCTAACCAGGCCACGGTTTCCCAGTAGTCTTGGGTCCAACTGAGATGGTCACGACCCAGAAGAGGCGCCGCAGGCTAGGTCGTGCTGTTAACAAAGACACTCGCGTCGGTAGTCTGCTGTCATGGCCCCTAACAGATACGTTCGTCGTACGTCCCACACTGATTTCTGCGGTTATTTCTCGCAGTGTTGCTTGTCTGTTACCACTGACAACTTTACCCGATCAGCGGTGCTCTTCGTCGTTAAGTGAAGGCCGCCGACTACTTTTTTGTCCGTGGTAAGAGGTAAAGCTTGAATGTGACATTGATAGCACGCTCTTCTACATCTACATCTACATCCATACTCCGCAAGCCACCTGACGGTGTGTGGCGGAGGGTACCTTGAGTATGTCTATCGGTTCTCCCTTCTATTCCAGTCTCGTATTGTTCGTGGAAAGAAAGATTGTCGGTATGCCTCTGTGTGGGCTCTAGCCTCTCTTATTTTATCCTCATGGTCTCTTCGCGAGATATACGTAGGAGGGAGCAATATACTGCCTGACTCCTCTGTGAACGTATGCTCTCGAAACTTCAACAAAAGCCCGTACCGAGCTACTGAGCGTCTCTCCTGCAGAGTCTTCCACCGGAGTTTATCTATCATCTCCGTAACGCTTTCGCGATTACTAAATGATCCTGTAACGAAGCACGCTGCTCTCCGTCGGATCTTCTCTGTCTCTTCTATCAAACCTATCTGGTACGGATCCCACACCGGTGAGCAGTATTCAAGCAGTGGGCGAACAAGTGTACTGTAACCTGCTTCCTTTGTTTTCGGACTGGATTTCCTTAGGATTCTTCCAATGAATCCGTGTCCGGTATCTGCTTTACCGACGATTAATTTTATATGATCATTCCATTTTAAATCACTCCTAATGCCTACTCCCAGATAATTTATGGAATTAACTGCTTCCAGTGCTGACCTGCTATATTGTAGGTAACTGATAAAGGATCTTTCTTTCTACGCATTCGTAGCACATTACACTTGTCTACACTGAGATTCAATTGCCATTCCCTGCACCACGCGTCAATTCGTTGCAGATCCTCCTGCATTTCAGTACAATTTTCCACTGTTACAAGCTGTCGAATTACTTCAGCACTTAACACTGCGGATCCAGGAATATTGAATTCCCTAACGATTTCCGAGTTTAAATGTCCTACGAAAGCACCGCAGTCTGTTAATTCCTGTCGTGCGGCCACAATGACGTCGCAAACCTTTTCACGGAAATCACCAGAGTATAAACGACAGCTGCGCCAATATACTGTCCTATCGCTATTCCATGTCCTCTTATCACATCTGTGTACTTACAAGCCTAGTTTGGCAAGGATGAGGTACGTAGTCGGTCGTGAGCCTGTATCAGCAACCATTCCGAGCTTTTCCTGAAGCAATTTAGGAAAATAACGAAAATACAAATTAGAATGGGCAGTCTCCATCCCCCAAATGCAAGGCCAGTTTGTTAAAAAAAGTGCAAGCTAATATGGCTAATCACAAGTGTACAAGCTACTGCTTTGATTACATATTCTTCAAAAAAAGTTTCATTATTTGAATAGCCAGAACCACACTGATCGTTCTTGTCGCAACACCAATCACTACACACAGAACACACACTATACAAGCAGAATTGCTGACGACACGACCGTGGTGATTGTGTTTGGTTTCCGTTTTGTGTATCGCAGTTTCTCATTTGCTAGCCTGACATACTAATCCTGAAAGACATAAATCTACTGCATCGGATGGCTGACATTTCTATTTTTTTATTTTGTGTGCTACCACATTTCGGCTGTGTAGCCATTCTGAAGCAACTGTACGACTATCAGGGAAAAAACATAATGAGAATACAAAATAACAATTGGTTACAGTTAGCTGAATGAACTCAGGGTAAAAACAAAATAAAAAAGAGCTTTACAATATTTAAAATGTAAGCTAAATATGTTTCTGATTACATTCATTTAAATCTGAGGGCAGTCCGCGTTGTCCTGATGTAGAATAAAGTAAAATAAAAATAAACGCTACATAAGTACAGGTAAAAATTTTAACTAGATAGTCGTTGAAAGCGCCATGTTATAAAATGCTTCACGAAATTACTGGGTTCTAGAGCTGCAGCCATGATATTGGATTCAGCACAGACAGCAGCACACAGCCAAGCCGTTAACTAGTGTGGGGGACCAGCGGACTGTGTGCTGCGACATCCCGCAGCAAACAAGTCCGAGGTAGACCTATGTGTACAAGTGCGCTTCATGTGTGTCCACCACCTCATTGCTCAATCTAATGAACGCCCAATAAGTATGCAACAGCATGTATACTACCACGATAAGGCTCTCTAGTATCCTAAGAGCTCGAAACGTAGTGATCAGTATAGAGACTTGCACATCGTCATAGGCAGCTGAAATATCGAGGCAGAGGAGGTTGCACTAAATGAACTTGGGCCAGATGTCAGCTGTTACTGCCGCCTGGTGGCCACACGTTGAATATACGAGCCTCGCTGTCTCCTGGCTTCACGGAGGGCCTCTCCGGCGACAACGCTTGTTATTAGATGAGAGCTCTGACGTCATGGTGAGGAGGCGAAACGGCACTTGGCTGCCTCTTAAATGCGCCGACACGCGCTTTGGCGCTCACCTTTCATTCGGTTAGGTCCAGTACACACTTGGATAACTAAAATCAAGCAGAATGACATGTGTTATACATTCGGACTAATTAAATCATACTGAACATGAAAGGTAGCTCACTCGATTGGTAAAGAAGCAGATTTTAATATAGCATACTGCACGTTTCTATTATCCTTTACCAGATGAAGAGGCAATCATAGATGCTTCCTCATTGTGGCACATTGTTTCATGGCTTAAAGTTTAGCTGTATGAGTCAGATGCCAAATAAAATTCCTATAAAAGTTCTTTTTTTTTTGTGATCAGTCTACTGACTGGTTTGATGCGGCCCGCCACGAATTCCTTTCCTGTGCTAACCTCTTCATCTCAGAGTAACACTTGCAACCTACGTCCTCAATTATTTGCTTGACGTATTCCAATCTCTGTCTCCTTCTACAGTTTTTGCCCTCTACAGCTCCCTCTAGTACCATGGAAGTCATTCCCTCATGTCTTAGCAGATGTCCTATCATCCTGTCTCTTCTCCTTATCAGAGTTTTCCACATATTCCTTTCCTCTCCGATTCTGCATAGAACCTCCTCATTCCTTACCTTATCAGTCCAACTAATTTTCAACATTCGTCTATAGCACCACATCTCAAATGCTTCGATTCTCTTCTCTTCCGGTTTTCCCACAGTCCATGTTTCACTACCATACAACGCTGTACTCCAGACGTACAGCCTCAGAAATTTCGTCCTCAAATTAAGGCCGGTATTTGATATTAGTAGACTTCTCTTGGCCAGAAATGCCTTTTTTGCCATAGCGAGTCTGCTTTTGATGTCCTCCTTGCTCCATCCGTCATTGGTTATTTTACTGCCTGGGTAGCAGAATTCCTTAACTTCATTGACTTCGTGACCATCAATCCTGATGTTAAGTTTCTCGCTGTTCTCATTTCTACTACTTCTCATTACCTTCGTCTTTCTCCGATTTACTCTCAAACCATACTCTGTACTCATTAGACTGTTCATTCCGTTCAGCAGATCATTTAATTCTTCAACACTTTCACTCAGAATAGCAATGTCATCAGCGAATCGTATCATTGATATCCTTTCAACTTGTATTTTAATCCCACTCCTGAACCTTTCTTTTAATTCCATCATTGCTCCTTCGATGTACGGATTGAAGAGTAGGGGCGAAAGGCTACAGCCTTGTCTTACACCCTTCTTAATACGAGCACTTCGTTCTTGATCGTCCACTCTTATTGTTCCCTCTTGGTTGTTGTAGATATCGTATACGACCCGTCTCTCCGTATAGCTTACCCCTACTTTTTTCAGAAACTCGAAAAGCTTGCACCATTTTATATTGTCGAACGCTTTTTCCAGGTCGACAAATCCTATGAAAGTGTCCTGATTTTTCTTTAGTCTTGCTTCCATTATTAGCCGTAACGTCAGAATTGCCTCTCTGGTCCCTTTACTTTTCCTAAAGCCAAACTGATCGTCACCTAGCGCATTCTCAATTTTCTTTTTCATTCTTCTGTATATTATTCTTGTAAGCAGCTTCGATGCATGAGCTGTTAAGCTGATTGTGCGATAATTCTCGCACTTGTCAGCTCTTGCCGTCTTCGGAATTGTGTGGATGATGCTTTTCCAAAAGTCAGATGGTATGTCGCCAGACTCATATATTCTACACACCAACGTGAATAGTCGTTTTGTTGCCACTTCCCCCAATGATTTTAGAAATTCTGATGGAATGTTATCTATCCCTTCTGCCTTATTTGACCGTTAGTCCTCCAAAGCTCTTTTAAATTCTGATTCTAATACTGGATCCCTTATCTCTTCTAAATCGACTCCTGTTTCTTCTTCTATCACATCAGACAAATCTTCACCCTCATAGAGGCTTTCAATGTATTCTTTCCACCTATCTGCTCTCTCCTCTGCATTTAACAGTGGAATTCCCATTGCACTCTTAATGTTACCACCGTTACTTTTAATGTCACCAAAGGTTGTTTTGACTTTCCTGTATGCTGAGTCTGTCCTTCCGACAATCATATCTTTTTCGATGTCTTCACATTTTTCCTGCAACCATTTCTTCTTAGCTTCACTGCCCTTCCTATTTATTTCATTCCTCAACGACTTGTACTTCTGTATTCCTGATTTTCCCAGAACATGTTTATACTTCCTCCTTTCATCAATCAACTGAAGTATTTCTTCTGTTACCCATGGTTTCTTCGCAGCTACCTTTTTTGTACCTATGTTTTCCTTCCCAACTTCTGTGATGGCCCTTTTTAGAGATGTCCATTCCTCTTTAACTTTACTGCCTACCGCGCTATTCCTTATTACTGTATCTATAGCGTTAGAGAACTTCAACCGTATCTCGTCATTCCTTAGTACTTCCGTATCCCACTTCTTTGCGTATTGATTATTCCTGACTAATGTCCCTACTATATTGTGATCTGAGTCTATATCTGCTCTTGGGTACGCCTTACAATCCAGTATCTGATTTCGGAATTTCTGTCTGACCATGACGTTCTCATTTTTCCTTCCTACCATTCTTGTTTCGTTCGAATGACTGCGGAATGTGATATAAAATGTGATATAAGAAATAGAACACTCGGTGAAGAAAAATGAAGTCCATTGTCACTGTTTATTGCTGCAGAATTTATCTACAACTTTAGAGTTGAAACTCTCAAGTTAGATCATCACATTCTTCTCAATAAAGAGACATTAAGTCATTACTCTGATACAGAATTCGGAAGAGAGGTCTTGCTCCTCTTCAGAAATGAAAAATATCTTTCAGGTTCAGCAGTTGTCATCAGTATTGTCACAACTATTTTCAGAAGTCTCGTTATGTGAGAGAAACTGTCTTGCAGGTTTTTTCTCTAAATGAACTGGTACGGTGATACAGCCCCAGTAATATTCCTGAAGCCTGGTTTTTGGTACTGTACCGAGAGCTCTGTCTTTAACCTTTGTCTCTCCTAAGTGGTGTAAGCCTGGACTACAAGAATAAGTATATTCTCTGGGAAACATCTTGAGAATTCTTCAAACTTGAGGAATCCAACAGCTGTGTCGCCTCCAGATGATATAAGACTTGAAAACGATCATGGTATTGTCTATTAATGCGTCGCAGACTTTTTTTGCATCGGAATGTCGGCAAACACTTACCTTCTGGCACTTGCTCTGACAGGTGGCTGTTGATGCGATGTAGTGCTTCAAGGAATATAGCACCTTCAGCGCTGGCGTTGGTGACGCCACATCACAGCGTGCTGAGAGGAACACAGACAGCTGCAACCCATTTCTGAGTGGATGGTAGTGTGGCTGAAATCTTTTCAGCACTCAGCGCTGCGGTACCTAGTTCTGGCCAAGAGACCACTACAACAGACGTTTTCGTCTGATTTGTCTGTATACCACCACGCGTTCGAAAAGAAGTAGTGTAATTGTAACGTGCTTTCTGGCTCACATTCACAGAGAATTTTAGGCGATATTTGCAGTGTGCTGTACGACATTAGCACATGATCACCGGCTGCCACTGCATTGAAATAGTTAATATACCTTGACAGTATGAAGCTACAATATCCAGGAGCAAAAGCTAATAAACCTAAGCAAGATAATTTATTTATTTCTTCTTTATTCAGTGGGGTAGAGTAATGCAGTAACTTGTGGAAGATTAAATTTACGGGAATTAATTTATGTGAAAGTAATATCTGAGTTTCAATTAATTTGGAAATTAATTATTTAAGTACTGACTTCTTTTTTTTTCACTTGCATCTGTACTTTCTGTAATTTTTCTCCATTCGAGTTTGGAATGTTTATGCTGTGGATTGGTACAGGTATTAGTTTCTTTCCTGAAGGTAACCACAGAAGTTCGTTTCTCAAATCTCGTTCATAATCTTTCGGCTGAAAAGGAACTGAATACACGAATGCAGTTTCTACATTCAGTTTGTCCGCGTGTTTGCAAATGATGAACATTGTAAAACGACTACAAAACAAAAAAACTTGCCTTGCTATAAGTATGTCTTCTGCTGTTCATCGATACAATGAAGTGAGCTGATATGACCTTTTGTTACCTGAAAAGACGTACCTATTACATACAACGCAATTTTTATGTAATTTACGTATCTATAAAATAATTTTTATTACCGGTCGTGGACGCTGAATACCCAGACCCAAGTGCAAGAACAATTTGGAACACATGTAAAATGAGCGAGCGCAGTGAACGAGACGAACAACTGGATACTGAACTAACTAGGAGCAGTCGCCAGTGGAACTGAGACAGGTGGTCATGTGAAGAACGACGCGTGCGGCCGAGGGAGACCGAGACTGAGACGAGCACGCGACCGAGGCTGGAACGAGAACTGCCGAAGTGACCGCCGCGACTGAAGTGAACTAGTGAACAATGAACCGGTCTGTCCTCATTCTCGGGAACTATAAGTAGACTGCCACGTCCAAAGTGAACTAGTGAACTATGAACCAATTGTTCCTCGTTCTCGGGAACTATAAGTAGACCGCCGCGACCAAAGTGAACTAGTGAACTATGAGCCGATCATTCCTCGTTCCCGGGAACTATAAGTAGACTGCCGCGACTGAAATGAACTAGTGAACTACGAACCAATCGTTCCTCATTCCCGGGAAATATAAGTAGACCACTGCCACCAAAGTGAACTAGTGAACTATGAGCCGATCATTCCTCGTTCCCGGGAACTATAAGTAGACTGCCGCGACTGAAATGAACTAGTGAACTATGAACCAATCGTTCCTCATTCCCGGGAAATATAAGTAGACCACTGCCACCAAAGTGAACTAGTGAACTATGAACCGATCATTCCTCGTTCCCGGGAACTATAAGTAGACTGCCGCGACCAAAGTGAACTAGTGAACTATGAACCAAACATTCCTCGTTCTCGGGAACTATAAGTAGACTGCCGCGACCAAAGTGAAGTAGTGAACTATGAGCCGATTGTTCCTCGTTCCCGGGAACTATAAGTAGACTGCCGCGACCGAAATGAACTAGTGAACTATGAACCGATTGTTCCTCGTTCTCGGGAACTATCAGTAGACTGCCGCGACCAAAATGAACTAGTGAACTATGAGCCGATCATTCCTCGTTCCCGGGAACTATAAGTAGACCGCCGCGACCGAAATGAACTAGTGAACTATGAACCAATCGTTCCTCGTTCTCGGGAACTATAAGTAGACCGCCGCGACCGAAGTGAACTAGTGAACTATGAGCCGATCATTCCTCGTTCCCGGGAACTATAAGTAGACTGCTGCGACCGAAATGAACTAGTGAACTATGAACCAATCATTCCTCATTCCCGGGAAATATAAGTAGACCACTCCCACCAAAGTGAACTAGTGAACTATGAACCGATCATTCCTCGTTCCCGGGAACTATAAGTAGACTGCCGCGACCAAAGTGAACTAGTGAACTATGAACCGATCATTCCTCGTTCCCGGGAACTATAAGTAGACTGCCGCGACCGAAATGAACTAGTGAACTATGAACCAATTGTTCCTCGTTCTCGGGAACTATAAGTAGACAGCCGCGACCGAAATGAACTAGTGAACTATGAACCGATCATTCCTCGTTCCCGGGAACTATAAGTAGACCAACGCGACCGAAATGAACTAGTGAACTATGAACAGATCGTTCCTCGTTCCCGGGAACTATAAGAAGACCGCCGCCACCGAAGTGAACTATGATCCGATCGTTCCTCGTTCCCAGGAACTATAAGTAGACCGCCACGACTGAAGTGAACTAGTGAACTATGAACCGATCGTTCCACGTTCCTGGGAACTATAAGTAGACTGCCGCAACGAAAGTGAACTAGCGAACTGTGAACTGATTGTTCCTCGTTCCCGGGAACTGTAAGTAGACCACCGAGACCGAAGTGAACTAGTGAACTATGAACCGATCGTCTCGTTCCCGGGGACTATAAGTAGACCGCCGTGACCGAAGTGAACTAGTGAACTATGAACCAATCGTTCCTCATTCCCGGGAACTATATGTAGACTGCCGTGACCTAAGTGAACTATGAACCGATCGTTCCTTGGAATTCGTTCCTCAGTCCTGTCGTTCATCTTGGTGAACCGTTCCTTTGCACCCATTCGTACGCGAACTACCCATCCCTAGTCCTTACATGCAGGTGGATAGAAGAAGAAAGAAGATATTCAGGAAGCTATACAGACTCGGTAATTTTTGTAACTGAATAACAAAAATACATAAACGTTATTAAATGTATGACACAAATGGATCTTTGGCTGAGCACATCAAATTAATTAGCTACGTATTTTCCGAGTTCCGCTTCATGGGGGCTATTTGGTTTGGCAGTTGCGTTTACTGTACGTTCGGTCCTGTCCACTGGGGTTGCAGGTGGGGGCGCGCCTGCTGCTGACGCTGTATGTGGTGCCGGGGTTGCTGGTGCCAGCCCTGGAGGCGGCCGAGGTGCTGGGCCTCTTCCAGTCGCCGGGCCGCAGCCAGTGGGTGCTGGCCGAGACGTACCTGAGGGCGCTGGAGAGGCGCGGCCACCGAATCACCGCCGTCACCACCTTCCCCTCCAGCCAGGGCAGCACCGGGGGCAACTGGACCGAGATCCTCATACCGAACCCCATCAACGAACACGGTATGAGTCTTACACGTTGTCCGAATCTTCTTTGTTTTCCAGCCTGTAGGAGGCACCTGTTACCAGAGGAAACAATTTCTTGCCTGGCACGCTATCTACGTCTCTGTGGAAGTTGTAACCTCCCCCTCACTTATCGGCCGTAATGACAGTGAAAAATTAAACCGCGTGTACCTAATGCAAATTTGGGAAAAGCAATCGTCACCGAAGTTAATCCGTCGATAATAGGGAGGAAAGGGTTACATCTAAATGAAAGGAAAAATGCAGATGAATTTGGTGGAAATTAATTTTGAAAAAGGGGAAAATTAATAAAGAAAATAAATGTGCGGTCGTTACGTTAACAATTAACTAGCGTTTATTAGATATTTGAGATTTGGGGGAAATTACGGTCGCCAGTCCTATGGAGAGCTACTATAATAACTGAAAAAGAAAGGTTAATGCACATATAATTAGCACTAAAAGCGTGGCGACTGAAGATTGACAAGTGTTGTGTGAAAACTGAATGTTTGTCAGAAGTAATAAATTTCGCTACACTCTGACTTAATTTCGCAAAAGAATTAATAAAACCGGAAAATTGAAAGTTAATTTAGTGAATGAAATTAATAGTGAACTTTGCTTCTGAAGCACTACGAAATTAAATAAAATAAGGTTAGTCTTGGGCTACCTCAACAATCATTTCAAAAGCTACTTGGATCGACGCAATTTAGAAATAAGAGATATAACTTTGAACTTGAATTAAATGATTCTGAACAATTAACAATAGTAAAATTTAGTACGTACCAAGCTGGGCTGCAGTCACAGGCAAGCTAAAATATGGTAACAAAACTCGCCCTCGTAATTTGTGCTTGTGTAATCTAAATATTGTAGCCAGCTATGAATGCTTTAACTGAACTTTGAAATTAAAGCAGTGAAATGGAATGATATTACTTTAATGCTGGCATTTGAATTTCAACGACACTCGGGTTCTTTCCGGGAAAGGAAGGTAATGCAATTGGGACAATGTGCAACAAAGGTTCATGCTACGTTGCTGTAATTTTGTGAGACAAATTGAACAATTTGAAAAGCTGAGGCCTGCCATACATTTCTAAAACTTTACTTGCTTCCAGTCTTCCTTGTTGGTTGATTGAAGGTTTGAAGTCGTCGTTCGAGGAGGCGGCGACAGTCACTCATTGTCGGCCGCCGCTGTTGCAGAAGCTGGATGCTGGCGCGCCATCTTCTCGACACGGTCACCAGGCGAAACGGCCTCTTGATGTGCGCCAGCTAATGCTTCCCGTCTGCGATACCGTGTCAGAAACTATCATAGCAAGTCGAGTGCAATTACATGCTGCCAAACTCCGAAAGCGTGGCAACTCGCGGGAGCGTCACACAACACACCTGCTCCACCGCCCTACTCCCGCCAGACTCTGCTCTGCCCGCGATCCACGCGGCAGAGCTAACACTACCAAAGGTCCTAAACACTTTGGTTGTCCACACGACCTATCGAGGTAATCGTTCGACAGCATAGTTTTCCCTAGGCAAGACCCAGCGTAAAAATATAAATAATATTTTCAATACAAACCAATTATACATCGTCATAAATGCATATATATATATATATATATATATATATATATATATATATATATATAAAAAACAATTACAATATGTAAAGACACAGAAATATCATATCTTCAGGTAACAAAATAAGGAAAAACTTTATAGTACAATAGATGGAAATAGGAGGATATGCATGTCCGGCGTTACAAAGTCACACTGCTTTTTTCACAAGCTCGTCATTTTCCTTTGGTATTTTAATACCAAAGCCTCGGAAGTAAGTGCCTTTAGCTGTCAAAGTAATCCTGGCTTGCAATGTCGTTAGTAACTCGTTTGCGTCCCAATGAAACTGGTAGTACAGATGACTTAACTTGTGGTGAAGTGAAATGTGCGCTTGGCTAGGTCCTCGTGTCAGGTAGACTGGTCGCTGGACGCAAGTCTTTCAGTTGAAGCCGCTTCGGAGACTTGCGTGTCGATCAGAATGAAATGATGGTGAAGACAACGCAATGGCCAGAACGCGAGTGGACACAATCTGCAACCTAGCTGGGAATCGAACCTGGGCCCCTTGCCTTGCACGTCATTCTGCCACGCTAAACATTCAGCTACCGATGCGGACAGTTGTGGCATAAGTAAGCGAACAAACTTGTGGACCAACACAAAACCAGTCAGATGAACCCACAGCTTTGTAAAGACTGTAAGAACTACCCGCTGTGCCATCGATTCAGAGAGCCTTCTAATGTGTTTCTGATACAATGTCAGTATTGCAAGTCCTCATCCAGGTCCATATGACATCGTCCCTAACTAGAGAGAGTACTGAATAAGCCTGAACTCCGTTTATATATGACGGAAGTATATCTATAGCGACTCTGGAATATCTTATGTAACTGTAGTCTTTCCCGGCGTTAACTGTTGATGAAGACCTCTCGGGTTTCCAGCCGGGTGGTAGCGTTGATGCCTCGCGATGTTTCGGGAAGTGTCATACTACCCATCTTCTGGCGAAGTGTCGAGATTCGCGGAGAGCGGGCTATTTATATGCGCGGTCACCCCCCTCCACTGGACCTCGGAAGACTGCGGTGGACCGGCGGCGTGCGCGCGGTGGTGGGGATAGCGGTCGCCCCCGGCGGCCGCGTTCGGTTCTCGGTGTAAGCATTCTGTCTGCGTCCGAGGCGGAGGACGTTGACGGGCGCGCTCCCGACGGATTGCCGCCATCGCAGGGATCCGTGCTGCGCTGAGTTGGTATCCCTCATCTCTGTCGACCAGATTGTCGTGAATCCTTATTTCTATGGATTCTTTAATAAAGCTTTCCCAGAAGCCAGATGCTTGGCACAGTACCTTCGTGTTTTCGAAGTTGAAGGTGTGTTCTTCATTTATGCTGTGTTCTGCTATGGCTGATTTTTCTGTGTGACCCAGTCGCACACATCTGATATGTTCTTCGCAGCCTTTAAATATGCAGCGCTGTGTTTGCCCAGTGTACTGTTTACCGCATTCGCATGGTATGCTGTATACTCCTGCTGTGTTAAGGTTCAGCGCGTCTTTTGCAGAACCTAAGAGCTCCCTCGTCTTCGGTGGTGGTCGGAGAACGGTTTTGATGTTATACTTGCCCCGAAGTCGTGCAATTTTGGCCGAGAGCGGACCCACGTACGGGAGGAACGCGAGTCGTTTTTCTTCTTCTTCATCATTCGTCCATTTCCATTGTAAATTTGATATTCGGATGCTGTTGAGGCGTTACAGAAAGGCATCTAGCGCCTGTTTGCCACGTCCCCACACGACAAAAGTGTCGTCGACATAGCGGAAGAAGTGCTTTGGCTTCTGTCTGGCAGTTTGAAGGGCCACCTCGATCTGCTCGAAGAATTCCATGTTGCACTGAAAGTAGGTGGTTGTTAGTGCGTGTTCGAAGAGGCTGACTGTTTGTGGTTCAAAGTGCTGGGCTCAAAGTGGCAAGGAGTCTTGAAGGGGCACTTCCGTGAAAAGCGACGTCACGTCGCAGCTCACGAGTGGGTCCTCCCTTTGTAGTCTCATGTCTCTGAGTATTTTCACGAATTCGCAAGATATCAACGCTACCACGCGGCTGGAGACGCGAGAAACCTTCATCAATCTGGAATACCTGATTTACACGGATCAGCCGCAACATTAGGACCACCTAGCTAATAGCCAGTACGTCCACCTTTGCCTGGGATAACAGCGGCGACACATCGTGGCATAAAAGTAGTGAGGGCTTGGTAGGTCGCTGAAGGGAGCTGACCCCACATCTGCACACACAAGTCGTCTGATTCCCGTAAATTCCTGGGAGCTCTGACGCCACATTCGATCAAGTGACAACTGTCTTTAATCGGGTTCATATCTGGCGTGTTGGGGTGTGGGGGGATGGGGGGGGGGCACCATATCAATTGGGACTCGCCAATGTGTTCCTCGAACCACTCCATCACACTCCTGGCCTTGTGACACGGCGCGTTATCTTGTTGGAAAATGCCGCTGCCGTCGGGAAACATAATCGCCATGAAGGTGTGTGCGTGGTCTGCAACCGGTGTACGACACTTCTTGGCTGCCATGCACGAGCTCCGCTGGACCCGTGGGTGTGCATGTAAATGTTCGCGAGAGCATAATGGAGCCAGGAGCGCTGCTGTCGCTTCACGTGACAAGGTTGAGCGTTGGAAATGGAAATGTCGTGTGGCTAGGGCCTCCCGTCGGGTAGGCCCTTCGCCTGGTGCAGGTCTTTCGAGTTGACGCCACTTCGGCGATTTGCGTGTCGATGGGGATGAAATGATGATGATAAGGACAACACAACACCCAGTCCCTGAGCGGAGAAAATCTGCGACCCAGCCGGGAATCGAACCCGGGCCGTTTGGTATCACATTCCGTCGCGCTGACCATTCAGCTACCAGGGACGGACGGTCGAGCGTTACGAGGCGAACAAAACGGCAACCCATGAAGCAGCTCCACACCACCTCTTCTCCGCAGAAAAAGTTGGGTCCTGATCCTTAGCCGGTAAAATCATGGCCACGGTCTTTTGGGGCTGCGAAAGGGTTAATCTGTTTGATATCCTCCATCATGGTGCAACGATCAACTCTGAGGTGTACTGTGGATCCCTCAGAAAATTGCAGAAATATCTTCAGCGTGTTAAAGTGCAAGACCTCACACAAGTCTGTACACACCAAAGGAGCTGACAGCACTTCACTGGACTGTTGTTCCTCGCACACGTCACTGTCCATATCTCGCACCTTCCGACTCCCATCTGTGTGGTCCAATGAAGGATGCACTCTGCGGGAAACAATACGAGGATGATGGGGAGGCAGCAGGATGTTGGCTCTGACGTCGCCCAGTACAGTGGTACCGTGCGTGTATAGAGCCCCCCCCCCCCCCTCAGGAAGGGGGCGTAAAGCCGTCGCTTTGAGTGGAGATTGTAGCGGTTTTTTAGCCTAAAGGTTGGAAGGTTGGGGTATTGGACTCCTGAGCAATATCAACCTCCTTTCCAAAAAAAATCTCTTGAATTGCCTTTTGAACGCTTCTCGTAAGGTCAGATAATAAACAAAATTAGTCAATATATTGCACGGCCGTGGACATAATGAAGTATCAATTTGGTAGCTTTCATTCAAGGTGTAACACTTTCCTCATTGTATCTGCCATATAACTGAAAATGAAATCTGTATATTGAGTGTTTAAGAAACAATGGCCGAGCGGTTCTTGGCGCTACAGTCTGGAACCGCGCGACCGCTACGGTCGCAGGTTCGAATCCTGCCTCGGGCATGGATGTGTGTGGTGTCCTTAAGTTAGTTAGGTTTAAGTAGTTCTCAGTTCTAGGTGACTGATGACCTCAGAAGTTAAGTCCCATAGTGCTCCCAGCCATTTGAGCCATTATGGAAGTAACTGCTGTTCTCGTATCGATTTAAACAGTCTACTGGCAGATTAGTGGCATAATACACTACTGGCCATTAAAATTGCTACACCAAGAAGAAATGCAGATGCTAAACGGGTATTCATTGGACAAATATATTATACTAGAACTGACATGTGATTACATTTTCACACAATTTGGATGCATACATCCTGAGAAGTCAGTAACCAGAAAACCACCTCAGCCCCTAATAACGGCCTTGATACGCCTGTACTTTGAGTCAAACAGAGCTTGGATGGCGTGTACAGGTACAGCTGCCCATGCAGCTTCAACACAATACCACAGTTCATCAAGATTAGTGACTGGCGTATTGTGACGAGCCAGTTGCTCGGCCACCGTTGACCAGACGATTTCAATTGGTGAGAGCTCTGGAGAATGTGCTGGCCAGGGCAGCAGTCGAACATTTTCTGTATCCAGAAAGACCCACACAGGACCTGCAACATGCGGTCGTGCATTAGCCTGCCGAAATGTAGGGTTTCGCAGGGATCAAATGAAGGCTAGAGCCACGGGTCGTAACACATCTGAAATGTAACGTCCACTGTTTGAAGTGCTGTCAATGCGAACAAGAGGTGACTGAAAAGTGTAATCGATGGCACCCTATACCATCACGCCGGCTGATACACCAGTATGGCGATGACGAATACTCGCTTCCAATGTGCGTTCACCGCGATGTCGCCAAACATGGATGCGACCATCATGATGCTGCAAACAGAACCTGGATTCATCCGAAAAAATGACGTTTTGCCATTCGTGCACCCAGGTTCGTCGTCGAGTACTCCATCGCAGGCGCTCCTGTCTGTGATGCAGCGTCAAGGGTAACCGCAACCATGGTCTCCGAGCTGATGGTCCATGCTGCTGCAAACGTCGTCGAACTGTTCGTGCAGATGTTTGTTGTCTTGCAAACGTCCCCATCTGTTGACTCAGGAATCGAGATGTGTCTGCACGATCCTTTACAGCCATGGGGGTAAGATGCCTGTCATCTCGACTGCTAGTGATACGAGGCCTTTGGGATGCAGCACGGCGTTCCATATTAAACTCCTGAACCCACCGATTCCATATTCCGCTAACAGTCATCGGATCTCGACCAACGCGAGCAGCAATGTCGCGACACGATAAAGCGCAATCGCGATAGGCTACAACCCGACCTTTATCAAAGTCGCAAACATGATGGTACGCATTTCTCCTCCTTAGACGAGGTATCACAACAACTTTTCACCAGGCAACGTCGATCAACTGCTGTCTGTGTCTGAGAAATCGGTTGGAAACTTTCCTCATGTCAGCACGTTGTAGGTGTCGCCACCGGCGCCAACCTTGTGTGAATGCTCTGAAAATCTAATCATTTGCATATCACAGCATCTTCTTCCTTCGGGTCAAGTTTCGCGTCTGTAGCACGTCATCTTCGTGGTGTAGCAATTTTAATGGCCAGTAGTGTATCAAAGTGAACTTGCAGGGAGTATGAGTAAAGCCCACTACTTGTAAGGAATTAGAGTTTTAACAACGGAGCAGTTGGTCGTTTTTCAGACTAGACATCTCGCCTGGTTGCACAAGCGACGCACTTCAGCTCATGTGTCTTTTTGTTTTCAGGCGATCTCAACGCATTCGAAGAGGTGGGGACGGGAGTCTTGGACGTGATGAAACAGTTCTTAGAGTTTTCTGAAAAAACCTGTCACGGATTTCTGAAAGACAAGAATGTACAGAAGTTGCACAAGTCGGGCAAAAAATTTGACGTCATTGTGTTGGAGAATCTCTTCACAGAATGCGTACACGGATACGCTCATGGTCTGAAAGCACCTGTGATCGTTCTGTCTACCTTCGGGGGAACGGACTGGATGGCCGACATGGTGGGAAATCCGACCCCGTATTCTTACGTGGCGAATCCATTCCTCGAGTTAGGCACGCACATGGGTTTTCTCGAGAGACTTCAGAATACACTTGTTGGGGTAGGAGGAAAAATCGTCCGACAGTTTCTGTATCTGCCGAGGCTGGATTCAATTTTACAGACGTATCTGAAGGATCCGTCACTACCTTCACTGTCCGAAATCGAGAGACAGACGTCGCTTCTCCTGGTTAATTATCACTTCACCCACGGATGTCCTCGGCCACTTGTACCGAGCATGGTGGAAGTTGGTGGACTGCATGTCAGGCAACCAAAGAAGCTGCCCCAGGTAAGCCCTGATGACAGTAACTTAACGGATCTGGATATGTCGTTTCATGAATTTTTGTAATTTTAGCCATTGTATACATTCTGTGTTGATTAGCTTTCTCTTACAATACTTCAGTAAAATGTGTGCCCTCTGTCACTCCTTCTGGCTTAAATCCTTCTTACTGAAATACCTCCAAATCCATACGCATTTACTTGCTTCACACACGGAACAGTTCTACGTAGATCATTTGGTTGCACTTACGGGATGCCTTTTTAATTATTAAAAATCTGTATGATTATTTAAGACTGGTGCGGATAGTAGAAAGAAATCTCCAAACAGTAAAATTTTTGCTAAAGTATACATTGGTTAACATGAGGAAACTTTACCCTTTTAGCTACTATATTTTTTAACAGAGTCCTTTGCTCGTTTTCGGCAACGGTTTGTGTGCCTAATTCGTTTTCTTCTGTATCTTAATAGAGAGTACGGAATTCTTTTTTAAAGATTTCTTGAAGCCTTCAGTTGCCATTCTCTTTATTTCCTGCACGATTGTACAATTTCGGCTTTAGGCCATTTTCAAGTATTTTATGGATGATTTTTTAGTAGCAGATTATATCATATACGTTGTTGTTCCGATGACATTATGTTAAGCTCATAGAATAAATCCGATTGACCGCACCCCTTTGGAGTGCAGAACGGCCGCAACTTTTGTCTCCCTTTTAAACCCAATTAACAAAGTTTGAATATGATCCGAAGCGGCAAATGGTACTGATGCTTTTCCAACCCTCCTGTTTTCCGCATTTCTGTGGCCTGATGGTGTGGAAGTGCAACATTAACAAATGCGTTCCTAATCCAAACTGTTGGGTCATTTATACTTATTTAGCACGAAATGTAGCCAAAACCAACGCCAGAACTATTTATCAAACTCCATTACGTGATAATCAATTAAGACCTTGCTTATTAAATACGCATTCTGGCGTTCCATGTGTTTGTTAGTTTATCAGCACATCAAAATACAATTCAACTTCATGGGTGCAAAAGATGAGGCTGGCGCATCGCCCACTGAAACACACTAAATCACAATTTCGCACCATATTTCCTAAAAATAATCCCTTGTTCTCTACAGATGTGACGGACATGTATATCACATGTAACGCGGCACCACGGGTATGAGTGCAGTTAATATTAATTCGTCCAACAAGTAAACGTGTACCTATCCATTAGTTGTGAAACATATATAGATATCCTGTTGAAATAGCTTTTCCTTCTTGTGCAGGACATACAGAAGTTTTTGGACGAGGCCACAGATGGGGCGATATTCTTCAGTATGGGCTCCAACGTGCAAAGTGCCCACTGGCCAGAGGAGAAGCGGTCCGCCTTCCTGAAGGTGTTTTCGCGGCTGAAGCAGCGAGTCCTGTGGAAATGGGAGAAAGACTCCATGCCCGGTCAACCGCCGAATGTCAAGACGGGCAAGTGGCTGCCGCAGTCCGACATACTGGGTGAGTGCCGTGTCTGCGTCACACCAACTCTTAAAACAAAAAGGCGACACAAGAAACAAGCGGCGGTCGACGTGTCAGCTTCTGTAAGTGTGTTTCTTATTTATACGTCTACAAAAATTCTGAAAACATCGATAAGAAAAAGGGGCAGCATGATGTAACATCCATGGTATTTGAGGGAACTGCGGGGGGTAAAAACTGTGGGGGAAGTCGGAGAACTGAATGTACCCAATAAATTGTTGAGGACGCAGGGAGCAAGTAGTACTCCAGCAATGAAGAGTTTGGCACGCGTGAGGAATTCGTGGAGGACCGCATCAAACCAGTCACGAAATTGACGAATAAAAAAAAAGAAGCACTAAATTCTGTTCCTTTTTCTGAGGCCGCAGTATCACGCGCCATGGCAGTGGATAGCACGAAAAGGGGAAAACGGTCGTTATGGGAGAAGAAAATGGACGAGGAGGTTGGAATTGGAACTGGAAGGGGGGGGGGGGGGGAAGATTGACATTTCTTCAAAAATAATTTTTGTTTCGATATAAACTGGGTGTGGACTAGGTTTATTGTAGATTTCCACCAGACTGTGTGCTACTGAAATTAATGGAACAAGACTCTATCACGAAGAAAACAATTATTTCTTCCCAAAAGGTACCTGGTATCCAAACTGTTCACAGTTGCCATAATGCAACAGAAAGAGAGCATATACGAATGTCCGAAAGAGCAGATACCACCGGTGGCCGTGCAGCTCTCCAGAATGAAATGATAATTAAATCAAGACCCTTTCGGAAGCTTAGCACGTTTTCAGCTGTCCCCTTTGATGTATATCAACGCCTGTCGGCAGCTTAGGGTCTTGATTTAATTGTCATCTCATTCTAGAAAGCAATTACAAGATGCAGTGGAGTTAGTTCTTCCACTGCTACATGCATTTTTCATTCAGGGAATGGCGAATGAGAGAATACAGACCATTGCCCACAGTAGAGGCGAAGGCATTAGCATAAGCGACTCAGTTTGTAACCTCCCCCTCACTTATCGTCCTTAATGACAGTGAAAAATTAAACCGTGTGTACCTAATGGAAATTTGGAAAAAGCAATCGTCACCGAAGTTAATCTGTCGGTAAAGAGGGAGCAAAGGGTTACATCTCTATGAAAGGAAAAATGCCAATGAAACTGGTGGAAATTAATTTTGAAAAGGGGTAAAGTTAGTAAATGTGCGGCCGTTACGTTAACAATTAACTTGCGGTAATTAGATATTTGAGATTTGGGGGAAATTACGGTCGCCAGTCCTATGGACAATTACTATAGTAACTGAAAAAGAAAGGTTATTACACATATAATTAGCACTAGAAGCGTGGCAACTGAAGGTTGACACGTGTAGTGTGAAAACTGAAAGTTTGTCAGAAGTAATAAATTTCGCTACACTCTGACTTAATTCAGCAAAAAGTATTAACAAATCCGGAAAATCGAAAGTTAATTTAGTGAATGAAGTTAATAGTGAGCTTTCTTTCTGAAGTACATCGAAATTCAGTAAAATACGGTTAGTCTTGGACTACCTCAACAATCATTTCAAAAGCAACTTGAATCTACGCAATTTAGAAATAAGAGATTTAACTTTGAACTTGAATTAAATGATCCTGAACAATTAACAATAGTAAAATTTAGTACGTACCAAGCTGAGCTGCAGTCACAGGTAAGCTAAAATACGGTAACAAAACTCGCACTCTTAATTTGTGCTTCTGTAATCTAAATATTGTAGCCAGCTATGAATACTTTAACTGAATTTTGAAATTAAAGCAGCGAAATGGAATGAGACTACTTTAATGCTGGCGTCTGAATTTCAACGACACTCGGGTTCATTTCGGAAAAGGAAGGGACCCTGCTTGGTAATGCAATTGGGACAATGAGCAACAAAGGTTCATGCTAAGTTGCTGTAATTTTGCGAGGCAAATGGAACAGTTTGAAAGGCTGAGGTCTGCCATACAGTTCTGAAACTTTACGTGCTTTTAGTCTTCCTTGTTGGTTGATTGAAGGTTTGAAGTCGTCGATCGAGGAGGTGGCGACAGTCACTCATTGTCGGCCGTCGCTGTTGCAGAAGCTGGATGCTTGCGCGCCTTCTTCTCGACACGGTCACCAGGCGAAACGGGCTCTTGATGTGTGCCAGCTAATGCTTCCCGTCCGCGACACCGTGCTAGAAACTATTATAGCCAGTCGAGCGCAATTACATGCTGCCAAACCCCGAAAGAGCGGCAACTCGCGGGAGCGTCACACAACACACCCTCTCAACCGCACTGCTCCAGCCAGACTCCCTCTCTGCCCGCGCTCCACGCGACAGAGTTAACACTACCAAAGATCCTAAACACTTTCGTTCTCCACACGACCTATCGATGTATTCGTTCGATAGCATAGTTTTCCCTAGGCCAGACCCAGCGTATAAATACAAATAATATTCACAAAACAAACTAACATACATGCATATATATATATATATATATATATATATATATATATATATATATATATATATATATATAAACAGTAAAACAATTACAACATACAAAGACACAGAAACGTCATATATTCAGGTAACAAAATATGGAAAAAATATTATAGTACAATAGATGGAAATAGGAGGATATGCATTTCCGGCGTTACAAGTTGCGATAGAACAACGAAACGGCGCGTCTCCGGGTGGCGGACAGGAGAATACTCGGTAGATAAACCGGCTAGGCGGAAAATGAAATACCACCGGCGGCCAAAATGACAACCAGAATCCATGCTGCGTCTAACTGGGAGCAAGCGGCGGTATGGTCGGCGTCTGTTCACCATGAGGTGCGACTGTGAACACGCTCCAGGAACTCACAATCCCTGGTTCTACACAACTAGCAATTAAGAAAATAATTTCTTCAAACAGATATCAGAAGAATTGTAAAGGATACAGATCGCATGTGTGGATATGTGTTACACAAAATTGTGAAGTCTTTCATATTAGGTACTACATACAACCATTCATTAGTATATTAACAGAATCTTCCGTCGGTTCTTGGTAGAACAACATTATAATAAATGAAAAGCATCAGTTTTGTAGAACAAAAGCAAACTGGTGCTTTTCATTTATCATTCATTAGTACTTAACTGTCTCCATAGACTTCTGTTTGACGAAATTATTTTCTTAATACGATTACCAGGTATATGAGTGTTTTGTAATAACCTCATTTCACAGTCCTCTTGAACATACGCTGAGATTTATACAAATTAAAATTCTCATTCTTAGTTAGCGGAATATTAATTACATATTCTAACACATTATTCTGAGGTACTGATTTTCTTTTCAACTTCCTCACTATCATCTAAGTTGATATCTACATTTGCTACTATATCTTTTCGATTTACACACAAGACGGTCCAGGCTATATGCATTGAAGTGCCAAAGAAACTGGTATAGGCATGCATATTCGAATACAGAGGTATGTTAACAGGCGGAATACGGTGCTATGACCGGCAACGCCTATCTAAGACAACATGGGTCTGTCGCAGTTGTTAGATCGGTTACTGCTACTACAATGGCAAGTTATTAAGATTTAAGTGAGTTTGAAAGTGGTGTTACAGTCGGCGCACAAGCGATGGGACACATCACCTCCGAGGTATCGATGAAGTGGGGATTTTCCCGTACGACCATTTCACGAGTGTACCGTGAATATCAGGAATCCGACATGGCTGCCGCCGGAAAAAGATCCTGCAAGAACAGGACCAACGACGACTAAAGAGAATCGTTCAACGTGACAGAAGTGCAACCCTTCCGCAAGTTGCTGCAGATTTCAATGCTGGGCCTTCAACAAGTGTCAGCGTACGAAACATCCAACGGAACATCATCGATATGGGCTTTCGGAGCCGTAGCCCCACTCGTGTACCCTTGATGACTGCACTATACAAAGCTTTACTCCTCACCTGGGCCCGTCAACACTGACATTTCACTCTTGATGACTGGAAACATGTTGCCTGGTCGGTCGAGCCTCGTTTCAAATTGTATCCAGCGGACGGACGTGTACGGGTATGGAGACAACCTCATGAATCCATGGGCCCTGCATGTCAGCCGGGGGGCTGTTCAAGCTGGTGGGGGCTCTCTAATAACCTGGGGCGTGCCCAGTCGTGGTGATAAGGAACCCTTGATACGTTGAGATACGACTCCGACAGGTGACACGTAAGTAAGCATCCTGTCTGATCAACTGCATCCATTCACGTCGATTGGCACTCCGATGGGCAATTCCAGCAGGACAATGCGACACTCGACAAGTTCAGAATTGCGACAGCGTGGCTCTAGGAACACCCTTCTGAGTTTAAACACTTTCGATGGCCACCAAACTCCCCAGATATGAACAATATAGAGCGTATCTGGGATGCCTTGCAACGTGCTGTTTACAAGACATCGCCATTCACTCGTACTCCTACGGATTTATGAACAGCCCTGCAGGATTCATGGTGTCAGTTCCCTCCAGCACCACTTCAGACATTAGGCGCGTCCGTGCGTCGTCGTGTTGCTGCACTTCTGCATGCTCGCGGGGGCCATTCGCGATATTAGGCATGTGTACCAATTTCTTTGGCTCATAAGACGCCCCAGGCGAATCACACTAGAAGAAATATAGTAGCAAATGAAGACACGAACCTAGATTGTAGAGAAAATATGGAAACTAAATTCAGTACCTCAGAAATACGATTTGAGTTGCCTTTGGAACTAGTCACGTCGAACATAGATGACTTAAAAGTAGCAGGGAAAAGATTAGAAGGCATTGATAAGTTCATAGATAAAGCACAGCTCGATATCGAATGAGACAAGAAAGTCCAAACGTATTAGTTTGCTCCCTACGTGAGTATATGTTTAGTTAGTTTAGTTATTGTATTTGTGTGAAACTTCCTGGCAGATTAAAACTGTGTGCCCGACCGAGACTCGAACTCGGGACCTTTGCCATTCACGGGCAAGTGCTCTACCATCTGAGCTACCGAAGCACGACTCACGCCCGCTACTCACAGCTTTACTTCTGCCAGTAACTCGTCTTCTACCTTCCAAACTTTACAGAAGCTCTCCTGCGAACCTCCGCTGCAGAGTGAAAATCTCATTCTGGAAACATCCCCCAGGCTATGGCTAAGCCATGTCTCTGCAGTATCCTTTCTTTCAGGAGTGCTAGTTCTGCAAGGTTCGCAGGAGAGCTTCTGTAAAGTTTGGAAGGTAGGAGACGAGGTACTGGCAGAAGTAAAGCTGTGAGGACCGGGCCTGAGTCGTGCTTCGGTAGCTCAGATTATAGAGCACTTGCCAGTGGAAGGCATGGGTCCCGAGTTCGAGTCTCGGTCTGGCAGACAGTTTTAATCTGCTAGGAAGTTTCATATCAGCGCACACTCCGCTGCAGAGTGAAAATATCATTCTGGTTCGTATTTGTGTGCTATTCAAAATGTAATTTTGTTAAATATTTGTATAAAAATTGTATAATGAGCCTGATGGAGGAAATTTCTGTCGTTCCATTTGTGTAATCACGACTGTGGTGACTGCACCAGAGCCAAATAGGCTGTGTTTACGAGCAGTGGGCGAGGAAGTGGTTCTCTATGAGAAACTACCAAGACCCTTCGATGATAGAGTGTTTATAAAAAATAGACGTTGATATGATGTTTTCTTTAAAGTGAGGTAGAAGAAACAAAAAATGAGAAACTTTAATTGTCTTAACGGCACTTTGTGTAGTGCCCATTAATGTACTTTTGGGGGGAGGCATCATGGCTTTAGGATATTTCAGTTATCTCATACTATAAAGAAAAAGAAGAGCCAGCCCCCGACATGATGAGACAAAAATGCAAACATGATATTTGTGGTAGATAACTCTTTTAAGCACAACTGGAAACCAGCTATCTCTTGGCGGTCAACAAATACGCCAGCATGGAACTCACATTTGTCACCTCACGAAACAAGTCGAGGGTCAGGGACAAATTCGTGGTAGGATAAAGCCAGAGCTAGATTTGGAGTGTTAAACGAGAGTTAAGGCTACCATGTGCACATGTAAGGTTCCAGAGGCTAATTGAGAACTGTGTAAAGGATCAGCTACGAGCAGCAGGCGTATCAGTACCAAGTATCCAGTTTTCAGTGAGCACCTCGCCAGTATAAAGACGTAACTGTTCGGTGACACCTAGAAGCAGCCACTGATGGAACTTCAGAAACTTCCACAACGAAAAGACGGTGAAATACCGACGTGGACACAGCTAAAACTGTCAGAGAAGTAGTACCTAATGTTTTCACTGGAATAGTGTTGAAAAGAGGCAGCTGGTCTGCGTCTCAAACAGCTGCTGTTGTGAATTTCAGTTAATAACAGGAAAAAGTCACTGATTAATACTTGTCTCCGGTGCGTAAGGCCAAGGGGTCAATCATTAATGAGCTAGGCCAAGTGTACATTAGTTCACAGGACGGGTGACAGGAAGAACACTCGTTTCTGATAGAAACTGTAGTCAGCTGTAATAAAAGTAACGCCCTTAGGATAGGATCTGGCTGAATCTATAGGAAATTATGTGACTCTGTATGTATAAGAAGATGTAGTTGTTGGAACACCTCACATGTCATTGTGCTTAACTTGCTACTCAGACAGAGCATTGCTGCCAAAAACAACTCTCTGTCACGAGTCGCCAACAAGTGACCAAGGGTATTCTGCTCCCTCTCATCTCTGCTATAAAGTTTTATCAGGGTAACTACAACAGCACGTTAAACTCACAATGTCGCCACGTAGCTGACACCGACCCTATACTTGTAAACTGGACCTTCCCATCGTCTGTTCTCCAGATGGTACTACAGAAAATATTCGCCATTGCTGATATCAGACTTTATGGAAATGTAGTATACTGAAAAAGTTCCTTTACGGCAGAGGGTGCTACATGCTACGTCACTGTGGAAAACCCAGACGGACAGCCGAGAACGGTTGTAACAGGTTATAATCACAAACGTGAGACACGTAACCTGCTGAAAGACAAATCTACCGACAAACGACATAGTTTGCTTCGTATTCTTGATGCTATGCAACAGCTGTTCCTAAGGTTAAAGAACGTGTTTGATGCTTACTAGGATTTTCCATACAAAGGTAGGACACTGAAAGACGTTTTTATGGAGTAGTAACGTCACTCTAGGATGTGTGGTGTGTGTGTGTGTGTACCTGATGGCTTTGCCGCTCACTTTTTATGTAGTATATGTTTCCGCAACAATGAAAGTCAGTATATGTGATGCGAATATCTGCTGCTTTTCTCTTGGTTTCCATTCAGATACCCTGCACATTTGTGGGTATTTTTGTAGAATGGAGAGTACATCACATGTCCTATAGCTATAATGACCTAGATGGAACAATAAACAACAGAACTGTGGCTTTCTTTGATATCAAGTAGCCGCCCGCGGTGGTCTCGCGGTTCTAGGCGCTCAGTCCGGAACCGCGGGACTGCTACGGTCGCAGGTTCGAATCCTGCCTCGGGCATGGATGTGTGTGATGTCCTCAGGTTAGTTAGGTTTAAATAGTTCTAAGCTCTAGGGGACTGATGACCACAGATGTTAAGTCCCATACTGCTCAGAGCCATTTGAACCATTTGATATCAAGTATCCATAAGTCAGGAGATAGATCCTGGCAAACAACATTCAGTCCCTATCAATAAAATGTTGTGAAGTTATTAGACTGAGATACCATAAGTACTTATGTGTAAGATGATTATTGCTTGATTGGAGTGCTGTGTAAGTTGTAAATTGTTACAGTTTTTCACAGTCAAAAAATTATCGTAGTTACTTCTTCGGTGCGATTGTTCCAAAACTGCGGTTTGTCAGTATTCTACCCACGAATCGAGAATCACTGTGCATGGGTTTCTTGTTTGTTTTGATCGGACTCTATGTCTGATCAGCATACAGTATATTTAGTATGTTTGTGCGATGAGTCAGGTCAGATCGCCTAAAAGGTCATCCTCAAGTCTTAAAGGTATTTCGAGAAAAGTGGAACGAAGTTCTGTCTGCACTGTACTGGCAGTAGACTGGTGTCCAAAATTAGAGCAACAAACCGCTATTTCCAGTGTGTAATTCACAGTATACTCCTACAAACTGTCAGTATATGCCCGTACACTCGCGTTATGCCTGGAAGATGTCATTCCAGTCAACGGACAACCCTTACCTGACGTCATGGCACCTATGAAACGGCGTAGTGTTGGAGGGTAGTCCCACATCCACAGTCGCTGTGTACACAATCACAGACGGTGCAGTATAGCACAGAGAAGACGCCTACCAGACACTTTGAGGTGGAAGGCCATGTTGTTGTCGTTATGGTCTTCAGTCCTGAGACTGGTTTGATGCAGCTCTCCGTGCTGCTCTATCCTATGCAAGCCTCTTCATCTCCCTGTACCTATTGCAACCTACATCCTTCTGAATCTGCTTAGTATATTCATCTCTTAGTCTCCCACTACGATTTTTACCCTCCACCCTGCCCTCCAGTACTAAATTGGTGATCCCTTGATGCCTCAGAACATGTCCTACCAACCGATCCCTTGTTCTAGTCAAGTTGTGCCACAAACTCCTCTTCTCCCCAATTCTATTCAATACCTCCTCATTAGTTATGTGATCTACCCATCTAATCTTCAGCATTCTTCTGTAGCACCACATTTCAGAAACTTCTATTCTCTTCTTGTCCAAACTATTTATCGTCCACGTTTCACTTTCATACATGGCTACACTCCATACAAATACTTTCAGAAACGACTTCCTGGCACTTAAATCTATACTCGATGTTAACAAATTTCTCTTCTTCAGAAACGCGTTCGTTGTCATTGCCAGTCTACGTTTTATATCCTCTCTACTTCGACCATCGTCAGATATTTTTCTCCCCAAATAGCAAAACTCCTTTACTACTATCAGTGTCTCATTTCCTAACCTAATTCCCTCAACATCACCCGTCTTAATTCGACTAACATTCCGTTATCCTCGTTTTGCTTTTGTTGATGTTCATCTTATACACTCCTTTCAAGACACTGTCCATTCCATTCAGTTGCTCTTCCAAGCCCTTTGCTGTCTCTGACAGAATTACTATGTCATTGGCAAGCTTCAAAGTTTTTATTTCTTCTCCATGGATTTTAATACCTACTCCGAACTTTTCTTTCATTTCCTTTACTGCTTGCTCAATATACAGATTGAATAGCATCAGGGAGAGACTACAACCCTGTCTCACTCCCTTCCCAATAACTGCTTCCCTTTCATGTCCCTCGACTCTTATAACTGCCATCTGGTTTCTGTACAAATTGTAAATAGCCTTTCGCTCCCCGTACTGTACCCCTGCCACCTTCAGAATTTGAAAGAGATTATTCCAGTCAGCATTGTCAAAAGCTTTCTCTAAGTCTACAAATGCTAGAAATGTAGCTTTGCCTTCCCTTAATCTTTATTCTAAGATAAGTCGTAGGGTCAGTATTGCCTCACGTGTTCCAACATTTCTACGGAATCCAAACTGATCTTCCCCGAGGTCGGTTTCTACCAGTTTTTCCAATCGTCTGTAAAGAATTCGCGTTAGTATTTTGCAGCTGTGACTTATTAAACTGATAGTTCGGTAATTTTCACATATGTCAACACTTGCTTTCTTTGGGATTGGAATTATTATACTCTTCTTAATGTTTGACGGAATTTCGCCTGTCTCATACATCTTGCTCACCAGATGGTAGAGTTTAGTCAGGACTGGCTCTCCCAAGGCTGTCAGTAGTTCTAATGGAATGTTGTCTACTCGCAGGGCCTTGTTTCGACTTAGGTCTTTCAGTGCTTTGTCAAACTCTTCACGCAGTATCCTATCTCCCATTACATTTTCATCTATGTCCTCTTCCATTGCGATAATATTGTCCTCAAGTACATCACTCTTATGTAGATCCTATATATACTCCTTACACCTTTCTGCTTTCCCTTCTTTGCTTAGAACTGGGTTTCCATCTGAGCTCTTGATATTGATACAAGTGGTTGTCTTTTCTCCAAAGGTCTCTTTAATTTTCCTGTAGGCAGTATCTATCTTACCGCTCATGAGATAAGCCTCTACATCCTTACATTTGTCCTCTAGCCGTCCCTGCTTAGCCATTTTGCACTTCATGTCGATCTCATTTTTGAGATGTTTCTATTCCTTTTTGCCTGCTCCACTTGCTGCATTTTTGTATTTTCTCCTTTCATCAATTAAATTCAGTATCTCTTCTGTTACCCAAGGATTTCTACTAGCCCTCGTCTTTTTACCTACTTGATCCTCTGCTGCCTTCACTATTTCACCCCTCAAAGCTACCGATTCTTCTTCTACTGTATTTCTTTCCCCCATTCCTGTCAATTGTTCCCTTATGCTCTCCCTGAAACTCTGTACAACCTCTGGTTCTTTCAGTTTATCCAGGTCCCATCTCCTTAAATTCCCACCTTTTTTGCAGTTTATTCAGTTTTAGGAAGAATAAAACCAGGGCAGTCGCAAACTGATGTAGCCGGATGGCTTAATGTGAATCGTTCCATTGTTTCTCGGATATGGCGACAGTTTATAGACACCAATACTGTATCCCTAAAACCAGGGCAGGGTCGACCACGTATGACACCAGGATTGGCTGTAAGGGCATGACAATACCGTCTTGGTACTGCGCGGTAGGCGGCATCTGATGTCCCAGCATCCACCGGACGTGCTGTATCGAGGCAGAAGTCTTCGGCAGAGTGGCCTTTATTGTCGGGGACTTGCTGCATGTGTACCTGTGACGCGTCTTCACACAAGGGAACGTCTAGAGTTGAGTCGTCAACTGACACCTGGACTGTCGAACGGTGGTCCAACGTTCTCTTCACGGATGAGTCCCGATCTCGTCTGGAGAGTGACTCCCAAAGGATTCGGATCTGGAGGGAATGTGGAACACGATTTCGGGACCCAAACATTGTGGAAAGACACCGAAAAAATGGTTCAAATGACTCTGAGCATTATGGGACTTAACTTCTGAGGTCATCATCCCCTAGACTTAGAAATACTTAAACCTAACTAATCTAAGGACATCACACACATGCATGCCCGTGGCAGGAATCGTACCTGCGGCCGTAGCAGTCGCGCGGGTCCAGACTGAAGCGCCTAGAACCGCTCGGCCACCGTGGCTGGCCGAAAGAGACCGATATCGAGGAATATCGCTGATGGTGTAAGCAGGGATTATGTTGACCACTCGAACATATCGTCATGAAATTTTACGGGTGAATCGGCGAGATTTAATTGCTGTGAGGTAGCGTGACGAGATCTTGGGACTTCACGTGCGGTTACTGCGAGGACTACGTATTAATGGACGATAGTGCTCGGCCTCATAGAGCACGTGCGGTTGAAGTTTTCTCGGAAACGAAAGATACCGCACGCAAGTTGTAGCGTGCTCGATCTCCGAATTTGAATCCCCTAGAGCACATGTGGGGTGCACTTGGGAAACGGGTTGCACCACGCCACCAACCACTCTGCAAGATCTAGAAGCAGTGCTGCGGAAAGAATGGGCGTTAGGGCCTCAACATGAGATTCGTGACATCATTCACAGCATATCCTGTCGATGGCAAGCCTATACTGATGCCGGATGTGGTCAGATCCCACACTGAGCACATTAACCAGCTGCGTACAAATACGTTAAGTTGGAAAAAAATGAAGAAAATTTTTGTCTTACGTTAATCTTGTTGCAATTGTTTATGTTTCTAGTATCCTGTCACCTGTTTATACTGTTTCGTGGAAAAATAAACGCAATCTTGCAAAACTTCCCTTTGTTGCTTTAGTTTGGACACCAGTGGAATTAGAGTGTTTTCTATGAAACTTGAGCGCTGTAAAGCAAGAAAGGAGTTCCTACATTTCATGGCTGTCGTATTTTGGATGCCGAGCGAGTTAGCCGCGTGGTCTTAGGTGCCTTGCGACGGTTTATGAGGCCCTCCCCGTGGGAGGTTCGAGTCCTCCCTCGGATTAGATTAGATTAGATTAATACTAGTTCCATGGATCATGAATACGATATTTCGTAATGATGTGGAACGAGTCAAATTTTTCAATATGTGACATAATTAAGTTAATTTAACAACATAATTAAGTTAATGTACCAACTTTTTAATTTTTTTAATAATTTTTTTTCTTAATTTATATCCAAAAATTCCTCTATGGAGTAGAAAGAGTTGTCATTCAGGAATTCTTTTAATTTCCTCTTAAATACTTGTTGGTTATCTGTCAGACTTTTGATACTATTTGGTAAGTGACCAAAGACTTTAGTGCCAGTATAATTCACCCCTTTCTGTGCCAAAGTTATATTTAATCTTGAATAGTGGAGATCATCCTTTCTCCTAGTATTGTAGTTATGCACACTTCTATTACTTTGGAATTGGGTTTGGTTGTTAATGACAAATTTCATAAGAGAGTATATATACTGAGAAGCTACTGTGAATATCCCTAGATCCTTAATTCAATGTCTGCAGGATTATCTTGGGTGGACTCCAGCTATTATTCTGATTACACGCTTTTGTTCAATAAATACTTTATTCCTCAGTGATGAATTACCCCAAAATATGATGCCATATGCAAGCAATGAGTGAAAATAGGGGTAGTAAGCTAATTTGCTAAGATGTTTATCACCAAAATTTGCAATGATCCTTATTGCATAAGTAACTGAACTCAAACGTTTCAACAGATCATCAATGTGTTTCTTCCAATTAATCTCTCATCAATGGACACACCTAAAACTTATGAATATTCTACCTTAGCTATATGCTTCTGATTAAGGTCTATATTTATTAATGGCATCATACCGTTTATTGTACGGAACTGTATGTACTGTGTCTTATCAAAATTCAGTGAGAGACCGTTTACAAGAACCACTTAGTAATTTTCCAAAAGACATTACTGACAATTTCATCAGTTGATTCTTGGTTGTCAGGTGTGATTACTATACTTGTGTCATCAGCAAAGAGAACTAACTTTGCCTCTTCATGAATATAGAATGGCAAGTCATTAATATATATTAAGAACAACAAAGGACCCAAGACCGACCCTTGTGGAACTCCATTCTTGATAGTTCCCCAGTTTGTGGAGTGTGTTGATATTTGAATATTATGAGAACTGCTTATTTCAACTATCTGCACTCTTCCAGTTAGGTGCAAATTAAACCATTTGTGCACTGTCCCACTCATGCCACAATACTTGAGCTTGTCTAGCAGAATTTCATGATTTACACAATCAAAACTCTTTGAGAGATCACAAAAAATCCCAATGTGTGGTGTTCGGTTATTCAGATCATTCAAAATTTGATTGGTGAAAGCATATATGGCATTTTCTGTTGAAAAACCTCTCTGGAAACCAAACTGACATTTTGTTAGTACTTCATTTTTACAGATATGTGAAGCTACTCTTGAATACATTACTTTCTCAAAAATTTTGGATGAAGCTGTTAGAAAAGGAGATTGCACGGTAATTGTTGACTTCAGATCTATACCGTTTTTCATGCAAAGGTATAACAATGGTATATTTCAGTCTATCAGGGAAAATGCCCTGTTCCAGAGAGCTATTACACAGTTGGCTGAGAATCTCACTTATCTGTTGAGAACAAGCTTTTAGTATTTTGCTGGAAAGGCCATCAATTCCACGTGAGGTTTTGCTTTTAAGCAAGTTTATTATTTTCGTAATTTCAGAGGGAGAAGTGGCTGAGATTTCAATTGTATCAAATTGCATAGGTATGGCCTCTTCCATGTGTATGTGTGTGTGTGTGTGTGTGTGTGTGTGTGTGTGTGTGTGTGTGTGTTGCCCTTAGTGTAAGTTAGATTAAGTAGTTTGTAATCCTAGGGACCGATGACCTCAGCAGTTTGGTCCCATAGGAACTTACCACAAATTTCCGAAATTCCTTTTGGGCGAACAGCTTTTGCTGTCCAGAGGCTGTTGTCGACACAGTGCGTGCGATAGAAAATCACGCCGCACATTATCACGACTGCAGTGCACCAGCCGAGTGGCGGCTACAGCTTTGGCTTCGCTTGTTTCGCAGCGCACAAGAACGTGCAGGCGTTCATCACGCACGGCGGGCTGCTCAGCACGCAGGAGGCGACGGCCAGGGGGGTGCCTCTGGTGGGGATCCCTGTGTTTGGCGACCAGTTGCTCAACATGGCGCAGGCGCAGAGGCAGGGCTACGCGGTCACGCTGGCCGTCAGCAACGTCACAGAGGCGTCGCTGCAGTGGGCGCTCGACGAGGTGCTCACCGTCCCCAGGTGAGCGGGCTGCGGCTCACAGTATGGCGGGCAGAGAAATCTGACGTTTGCGAGAGATTGGTGGCTTTTTCTCCCAGCAACTGCCTACGAAAAATTAGTGTGTGCCTAGACATTCGTATTCCTACATGTACTAATCCTACTTGTACATTAGAGGCTTATCTCACTAGGGGTAAGATAGATAATGCCTACAGGAAAATTAAAGAGACCTTTGGAGAAAAGAGAACCAGTTGCATGAATATCAAGAGCTCAGATGGGAATCCAGTCCTAAGCAAAGAAGGGAAAGCAGAAAGGTGGAAGGAGTATATAGAGAGCCTATACAAGGGCGATGTAATTGAGGACAATATTATGGAAATGGAAGAGGATGTAGATGAAGATGAAATGGGAGATATGATACTGCGTGAAGAGTTTGACAGGGCACTGAGAGACCTGAATCGAAACAAGGACCCGGAAGTAGACAACATTCCATTGGAACTACTGACAGCCTTGGGAGAGCCAGTCATGACAAAACTCTACCATCTGGTGAGCAAGATGTATGAGACAGGTGAAATACCCTCTGACTTCAAGAAGAATATAATAATTTCAATCACAAAGAAAGCAGGTGTTGACAGATGAGAAAATTACCGAACTATCAGTTTAATAAGTCACGGCTGCAAAATACTGACGCGAATTCTTTACAGACGAATGGAAAAACTGGCAGAAGCCGACCTTGGAGAAGATCAGTTTGGATTCCGCAGAAATGTTGGAACATGTGAGGCAAGGCAAACTTACGTTTCTAGCATTTGTAGACTTAGAGAAAGCTTTCGACAATGTTGACTGGAATAATCTTTTTCAAATTCTAAAGATGGCAGGGGTAAAATAGAGGGAGCGAAAGGCTATTTACAATTTGTACAGAAACCAGATGGCAGTTATAAGGGTCGAGGGGCATGAAAGGGAAGCAGTGGTTGGAAAGGGAGTGAGACAGGGTTGTAGCCTCTCCCCAAAGTTATTCAATCTGTATATTGAGCAAGCAGTAAAGGAAACAAAAGAAAAATTCCGAGTAGGTATTAAAATCCGTGGAGAAGAAAAAAAAACTTTGAGGTTCGGCTATGAGATTGTAATTCTGTCAGAGACAGTTGAACGGAATGGACAGTGTCTTGAAAGGAGGATATAAGATGAACATCAACAAAAGCAAAACAAGGATAATGGAATGTAGTCTAATTAATTCGGGTGATGCTAAGGGAATTAGATTAGGGAATGAGACACTTAAAGTAGTAAAGGAGTTTTGCTATTTGGGGAGCAAAATAACTGATGATGGTCGAAGTAGAGAGGATATAAAATGTAGATTGGCAATGGCAAGGAGGGCGTTTCTGAAGAAGAAAAATTTGTTAACATCGAGTATAGATTTAAGTGTAAGGAAGTCGTTTCTGAAAGTATTTGTATGGAGTGTTGCCATGTATGGAAGTGAAAGATGGATGATACATAGTTTGTACAAGAAGAGAACAGAAGCATTCGAAATGTGGTGCTACAGAAGAATGCTGAAGATTAGATGGTTAGATCACATAACTAATGAGGAGGTATTGAATAGAATTGGGCAAAAGAGGAGCTTATGGCACAACTTGACTAGAAGAAGGGATCCGTCGGTAGGACATGTTCTGAGACATAGAGGGATCACCAATTTAGTATTGGAGGGCAGCGTGGAGGGTAAAAATCGTAGAGGGAGACCAAGAGATGAATAAACTAAGCAGATTCAGAAGGATGTAGGTTGCAGTAATTACTGGGAGATGAAGAAGCTTGCACAGGATAGAGTAGCATGGAGAGCTGCGTCAAACCAGTCTCAGGACTGAAGACAACAACAACAACAACAACTTGTACATTTATACTCCGCAAACCACCGTATGGCATGGGAAGTATTGTGAGATCTACCTATAGTTTCTGTTCAATGGCGTTAATTGACGGCCCTGTTCAAAACCTAGACTCTCTGACAGGAGAAGTTGAGCTCCTGGAAGACACTGCTGGATGCCAGTGTAACTTTGTTCACGTAATAATCATCTTTGTGTTGAAGCTCTTTCCTTCCGTGTTTGCTTTAACGATACGTATGTTCTTGGATAGGGTCCGCCTTTAGCCAAACACAAGGGGTAAAAATAGCCTACAGGACAGACAACTCAACACAGAGAAAACTAAGGACAACCAACACAAGTACATACAAACGCAACACATCTGGTATTTGCCAACTAACATGTCAGGACTGCAAAGTCGGTTATATAGGACAGACAAGAAGAAACTTTAATACCAGATACGCAGAACACAGAAGAGCATTAAAAAGTAACAGCGATCAATCCACATTTGCTGAACACCTCATGGACAAGAAACGTAAGCTAACAAACATCAACACAGATTTGAAAATTCTCGAATGCAGCAACAGTCCCCCACAAAAACTGATAATTGAAGAAAATTATCAGATACAAAAAGCCATAGTGGAAGGGAAACAAGTGATAAATAAATATACAGCTCTGTTCTCTGCCCTCAAAGAATTATTAGACAAGACCAACCAATAGAGCTCTCACCCCCACCCGCCGCCCCACAAACACACACACACACAAACACCCCCCTCCCTCTCTCTCTCTCTCTCTCCCTTATCACACACACGAAAGAAAGAAAAAAAATCACAGACACCTCTGAAAGATTCAGAACAACCGCCAGGAACACCTTCAACTATTCCATTGTCAGCCATCTTGTTTTTACACCTTCAATTGTTCCACTGCCCGCCATGTTTGTTTTTACAGCTGGTGAAGCAGTGACAGTGGCAACTCAATATATAGAGTTCGACAGTGATGAAGATGATTAAAAGGAAAATGTAAGTGGAACATTATGTTAATAGACACACACACACACACATACACTCATACACACACACACACACACACACACACACACACACATATATATATATATATATATATATATATATATATATATAGAATTAAATAATTTCAGGCATAGAAATAACAAGTTTTCAAATCGTAATTTTGGTTTAAACAATTTATCTACTTTATGGTATAAGTGGTTGCAGATGACAAACTGTGGAGCAAAATGGTCACTGTAGAAACACAACACATCAGAAAAACCACACCATGTGGTAAAAAGGTATGAATTCGTAATTTATGTGTTTTTTTCAGATATCTGTAATTACGATTTAAATACTAAGAGCTACATGTATACAAACAACAAAGAACACTCTTTATCTTTAACAGATGAAAAATAAAAGCCCACTCAAGATGCTGCAACTGCGGTAAAACATGTTTGGGTTAAAAAACAAAATTGTGTTTTGCTAAAGGCGGACCGTATCGAAAAACATATGTCTTGTTCACGTACATGCAATGGGAGAGACTATGTAAGTTACTTAGAGTTGAAGTTTTCTGTCGCAGGTAGAGCAGCCACAAAAGTGCATTTGGGTTGTTACCAGGCCCGGTAAGATACATAAGGGGCGTGAACATAGCCACGTGGTGGGTGATCACTGGTGAAGGACAAGAAGACGCTGCATACTCTTGTGACCTTTACCAGAAACTAACAGAGTTTGAATGAAATTCTAAAACCCTCAAAGTCTGCACAGAAGATTTTGGTTTTTTTAAAATGCCTATCAGTTTCGAACTTTAGTCCATTATCAAGCTACCCTGCAGAACAGAATGCACCATGTTACAATTTACATTTCAATACATAAGGTCAACTAAAGTAGAAATGCATTTGTTAAGATGATTACATACTTCATAGGTCCTACCACACTGAGTGTACGCTGGCCACATTACTTGTGTGAGGGGCTAAGTGCAAAGTACTGTTCGCCTACGGCAGTCCAGCGCCGTGTGCATGTGGGCAGTGTTTCTTGAGCACTGAACATCGTTAAGTAAGCTCAGGTTGGGGCCACTGAATGGACTATCCCATGGTCAGGCGTTTGTTTTGTTTTACAAATAACACCCATGTATGAGGATAAACAACCTCACTGTGGTACAGTCCTTTCACTCCCCCCAACCTGAGTTTAGCTAATGATGTTCAGTACTCACGTGACATTGTTTTCCTGCACGCAGCACTGCACCGTCGTTCGCAAATAGTATTTTGTATTTAGCCACTCATGTGAGGAATGTTGCCAGCATGTGCACAATATGGTAGGACTTACGTGGTACGTAATCATGTTGTCAAATGCATTTGCACTTTGTTTGACTGTACGTACTGTATGTGTAAATTGTAACATGGTACACTCTGTCCTACTGGATGGCTTGATGATGGACTTAAGTCCGAAAATGGTCGTTATTTAAATGAAAACAACCTCGTACTCATCTCTGACGGTTTTACAGATTCATTGAATCATAGTAAGTTACTGCATATTGCCATCCAGCATGTTGAAAATGAGAAACAGGGTTGAAAGGGCTCTTATTGGAGGTCGTTTCCATTTGACTGGGTGGTCTAACAACCCAACCACAACAAAGGTCAAAAATTAATTACGATTGTAGTGTTGCTCACGCTGCTAAATACTGCATTTTCGGGCAACAACAGAGTTATATTATGTGGCAGGTGTCATTAGAGCACAGTTAATAAAGTCATTTCTTGAAATAATGGATAAACTAGGCACTCATCTTTTCGTGTTTCCCACGTTGGTCTCGTTGTGAACTCATGGCTCAATCGTCGAAAATCTAGGTAGTGATAATTCCAAGCTCGCATGCAAAGAGGCCTAGGTGTTATTCTGCGATATTCAAAAGTTTTATAGATGTGTTTCATAAATCATTCTTGAAGATTAAATTTTGCAAGTTAGGACAATGATGATATAAAAAAGTAATTAGCACTCCGAATTTAACTTACACTTCTTTTTTATTATTTTTGTTGCAATATCACGTAACTCGTTCCGAAACATCACTTCACAATATAAAACATACTTTAAAATATCTTCCTCACTGTTAAAGTTAACATTTCATAAACTGAATACAATTTGCGTCTTTTTAACATGACGAGCAAAGCTCGACTCTCTAATAACAGCTTACGCGCCCAAAAATCAGAGTTACAAGTACGTCAATGATCATAGTGACAAAAGAAACAATACACATAACAATAATATCATTGCAATATATACATATCGATGAATCGAAGTGCCTCTACATTAATGAAATCAGATCTGAATGTTGTCACAGGAATATGTTAACTATTTTACAGAAACACAGTAGAATATTGCTGGTATCGAGAGGCTGAGGTGAGGTGCCGTAATGGTTACGTAATTCAAGTACCATTACTGTGGTCAGATAATGCAATACCCAGGTAGTTTTTAGGGAGGGAGCATTCAGACAAGTGGCGGCTGCCGTATTCGTTGTCAAGTTACTGGTCAGCTATATGTGGCCATCACAAGGTAGAATGGCCGCATTGTGAAGTGAGCACTTTGTAACCTCTTCACATCTATGTCTACATATTCAATTACATCTATATACATACACCACACTCCACCTTACGGCCCGTGGCGGAGGGTATCTTGTTCCACTACTAGCCATTTCGTTCCCTGTTCCACTTGCAGATAGAGTGACTACCTATACACCTCCATATGAGCCATAATTCTAATATCTTATCATCGTAGTCCTTACGCGAAACGTACGTTCCCGGCAGTAGGATCATTCTGCCGTCAGCTTCAAACTCCGGTTCTCTGAATTTTCTCCATAGTGTCCCACGTAAAGAACGTCGCCTTCCCTCCAAGGATTTCCATTTCAGTTTTCAAAGCATCTCCGTAATACTTGCGTGTGGTTCGAACCCACCAGTAACAAACCTAGCACCCTGCCTCTGAACAGTTACGACCCTATCTGGTGCGGGTCCCAAACATTCGAGCAATACTCAAGAATAGACCGCACCAGTGTCCTACGTGAGGTCTCCTCTACATATGAACCACAGTTTCGTAAAATTCTTCCAACGAACCCAAGTCGACCACTCGCCTTCTCTGCCACAATCTTCACATGCCCGTTCCAGTTCGTGCCGCCTTGCAATGTTACGCTCAGATATTTAAACGGCGAGACTGTGTCAACAAGTGCACTGCTAATACTGTGCCCGTCATCCAAGAACCAGTATTGTCCCTCCTTTATTCTGTGTCATCCCATATCATTTGCCAGAGACTAGCAACAGCTGGGCAGGGAATTACTGTCCCGTGTGCAGGCTACATGGCTTGAACAATCGTGTTTGGACTGATGTCACAACCAGAAAGCATGGACTGCCAGCGAATGGTGTCGCATTGTTTTCCGTTATGAATCATGGTTCTGCACTACTGTGGATTACCGTTGTCAGTGAGTGTGGCGGAAAATTGGGGAGGAGTCATATTCTCCCAATGATTTGGAGAGGCACAGCGGTGCTACTGCTGGGGTCAGGTGTGGGAAACCATAGGGTAAGACATCAGCCCACAGCTGGTAGAGACTGAGGGAACTCTGATGCGTGTTCATCTGACAGTATGGTGATGCCATTTATCAAGAGGACAATTCTCGTTGACACACGCCATGTGACGCACTGAACTGGCTGCCTGGTGTTGGGATACTCCCGTGTTCAGCAACACCCAAGATCTGTCCCCAATAGAAGATGTGAGGGACCAGTTTGGATGTCAATCCCAGTCTCAGTACGTAGGATATCAAGGACCAATTTCAATAGTTAAGGGTCAGCTTACATCAAGAGAGGGTGTAAAGGCCATATGGCACGGTTTCCAAACGAACTAATACATGCTTCCTATCCAGAAGGGGTGCAGCACCATACTGATAAATGAGATCACACCAGCCAGTTTTTTTATCAACCTGACACTGTTTCATAATCACCTCTCCTCTCAACCCATGAAATTTCATTTCGTTTTCTCCTCCCCTTCTGGGCCCTTCACCTTCTTTTGTCAGGCACTGAAGATACCCAGATTCCTGACTCCAATGGGCGCCCTTGTCTTGTAGCCATTTGTCGTCCAGAGTTGTAGGCCCAAGGCCTTATGTGATGACTGAGGTGTTCTTGAATCTGAGAAATGCAAATCGAAGCACCTTAAAAGTGATGCTCTTGAAAAATATTAAAGTTCAGGTACTAACTAAAGAAGAATTCAGACGAATAGCTGAAAAGAGTCAATAGGGGTCAATTACCAGAGGGAGAGACTGGATTCGTGATTTCCTGTCAGGAAGGTTGCAGTCCGTAGTATCAGTTGCAAAGCGATTTAGAAAAGATTGCTGTATGGTGTGGCAGGTGGCAGTTGACGCTAAATAACGAAAAGTGTGAGGTGATCCACAGGAGTTCCAAAACAAATCCGTTGGAATTCGATTACTTGATAAATAGTACAATTCTCAAGGCTGTCAATTCAACTAAGTACCTGGGTGTTAAAATTAAGAACAACTTCAGTTGGAAAGACCACATAGACAATATTGTGGGGAAGGCGAGCCAAAGGTTGCGTTTCATTGGCAGGACACTTAGAAGATGCAACAAGTCTACTAAAGAGACAGCCTACACTACACTCGTTCATCCTCTGTTAGAATATTGCTGCGCGGTGTGGGATCCTTACCAGGTGGGATTGACGGAGGACATCGAAAGGGTGCAAAAAAGGGCAGCTCGTTTTGTATTATCACGTAATAGGGGAGAGAGTGTGGCAGATATGATACGCGAGTTGGGATGGAAGTCATTAAAGCAAAGACGTTTTTCGTCGCGGCGAGATCTACTTACGAAATTTCAGTCAGCAACTTCTCTTCCGAATGCGAAAATATTTTGTTGAGCCCAACCTACATAGGTAGGGATGATCATCGAAATAAAATAAGAGAAATCAGAGCTCGAACAGAAAGATTTAGGTGTTCGTTTTTCCCGCGCGCTGTTCGGGAGTGGAATGGTAGAGAGATAGTATGATTGTGGTTCGATGAACCCTCTGCCAAGCACTTAAATGTGAATTGCAGAGTAGCCATGTAATGTAGATGTAGATGATAACTTGCTGCTAAAATGAGCCCTAGAGAGTGAAGATGGTAATAGATAAGGAACAGGATTTGCGAAAGAGATTATTGGGATGCACAGATGAAAACAATACCAAAAGACAGGACAGAATCAGTGGTAGAATCATACTAGTCAAAAGTTAAATAATCTAAAAAGACACAGTCTAAGCATTTTTGCAGAATGTAAGCCATAAAAAAACATTCGGTGTACTCCAGAAAGAGTACACTCATTAACGGAAGGAGTGTATTCTGTTGCATCCATTAGAACACTGATGAAGCAGAAAGTCACCCCTCTCGATGGCTGTTCGCCTATATTTCATTCCTGACATCCTGACTGGGTTCTCCCGCTGGGTAGGGGAGGGGGTGATGGAGGAAGAGAGCTCTGGTTATTGAAACCCAAGAGATAGAGCCAAGTGGGAAAGGTCAGTGTTCAGAGGAAACAGGTTCCGCTTTCCTCACATATGTATTTGCTGATTCAGAGTGGCATGATAATCACTTCCTGATGTCTATGGTGCATTCACATAGTATATTGTTAGATCGCCAATGTTGGCAGCTCCCAGGCGGAAAACACTCGTCGCCCAAAGTCGAAAGACTTCAGCCGACCCAGGACTAGAAAGCCTTTGATCAGGACAATGTGAACAAACTACATAAAGCAGCGTCACCAACTGCTGTTCATTTGAACACCGATCTTTGTGTAACTCTTGACACTCGGTGTGCAGGTACCGAGAGAACGCCCAGCGGCTGTCAAGGATCTTCAACGACCGCCCGGTGAAGCCGCTGGACGAGGCAGTCTACTGGACAGAGTACGTGATCAGGCACCAGGGGGCACCTCACCTCAGGTCCGCGGCGCTGGACCTCACCTGGTACCAGTACTTCCTGCTAGATGTCGTCGCCGTGCTGGTAGCCGCGGCCGCGGTGCTGCTCCTAGCGGCGGGGATCGCAATCAGAGCCGGACTGCGGCTACTGAAGCGGACTGCTGGTGGATACGAAGCTAAGAGGACTAGTAGCAAGTCCACCAAGAGAGACTGACGGCGTTTTATTTATCTCTTGTATACATCTGATTTGTATATTTCCCAATTTGTATATTACCCAACAAAATGAGTTTATATGACTATCTAGTTTAACTTTTCAACATTGGACAGTAAAACCTTACCCACTTAATAATTGTTTATTCACGAGACCGTTTCACAATTAAATCAGCCACACAAGCTTGTTACAACAATAAAACATAATCCACTGTAAACATGCATGCAGGTGTCTAATGACCTACTACTCTAGTTAACTGCAAAGCTAATGCATCAGTCTCTATCCATATTTCACTTGGCACAACCCGCTCGATACTTTAGGCTGACGTCAGGGCACCTCCATTGCTGCCTTTGTGCTTCACCACTCGTCTCTCTGACTCAGCTCGGATGGCTTTCACCTTTCTAAGGTGTCATCAGACGGCTTAAGTCTTGTCTGAAAGTTGGCCTACACATCCAAAAGCCGGTTCACAACAAAATATAAAATGAACGTTGTTCTGTAACACTGTTTCTGCGTATTTCAATATTTAATGTTTCCGTATTTTTACGTGAAAGTGTACTAGAATTGGAAAAGTGACTCACCTAAGTGTGACGTCACAAGTGTGACCCAGGGAGCATACTGACAGCTAAACTAATAATTTGGAAAGGGTCTTCGTAGTTCTCTCATTCACTTATGTCTTCTCAGCCAAGTGGTAGTTTTACTATTTGGGCAAAATTGAAAGGGGACAGGGTGTTTAAATGAATTTAATTCCACTAATGGCGATCAGAAAACTTCTTGACCAGGTATATCTGACAAAAGGGGGACAGGTGCTTAGATGAATTTTGCTATGACTGAACGTGAACAGAGAGCACAGGCGAAATCTTGTCAGATACATGGGCTTGTTTCAATTCTCGCATCTCCACATTGCGACATCTACAAATCAATGAGGCTGCACATGGTATGTGAACAAAAATCACAGAGATGAATCTATTTCAAATGGCCCGCTAATATCAGTAATACCGATTTTATGTACAACTTTCAATAGCACACGAGCTCATGAATATGTGATGATCACGGTACGAAGCTAAATTTGACAATGGACAGTTGGTTCACGAGTGTCCCCATAGCAGATCGAGTACTCGCGTCTTACAAATTAACGCTTTTGGGCTTGTCATTGATACACTTTTTCTTCTCACAGTTAGCAATATCTTCACAAACCGAAAATATGACCACGAAGATAACTACTGAATAGTAGCTCTAATCGGTAACCGATTGAAAACTGCTACATGATGAAATATCAATTCAGTGCCTTGAAACACCCCCATTATGTCCTTTATTGCGTCTTGTGTGATTTACCGAAGCCACCAAACAGTTAATTATTATGATTATACGACCGTGTGCTTAATGGATGAAAGGCCATCGGCTTTTCTGCTGTGGTTTCGGGGGTATTTCAACCGAGTGCGGCTGTTCTGAGACGGAATAGTTAATGATCGAAAGTTTGTCTATTGTTAAAGACCGTAAAGGTTGCGATATACAAACTGATATGTATTTTCTACTAACACACAAATCCTGAGGCAATTGTTACCTTCGCCTTACACGTTTAATTACAGTTATATCTTTTATTGGTTGCTGATTTTCAGTATTTCGTCACACGCAATGGTGATTGTTAACATTCACAACAATCCTCGCTGCGATCCTTGGTTGTTGCTGGCCGACGCGGTTCACGCGAAACACGTAATTCGGCACTTGTCACTTTTGGTTTTACACCACTCGCTAATCGGTATCGATGAGGGTCCGCCCCACGACGATCTGGGGGACGCGCTCATTTGTCACACTCCGGCGAATTTACCGTTTACTACTCACTCGGCACATCCGCCATTGACCCCGTACTCCGCACGACCACCATTCTTGCCCGTCTCTCCAGTACTGCCGCTCACTCGACACTCACCCCACTGCTTCCTGCAGTGCTCGACAATCGACTCCTGTCTGCTATCGACTTGGGTGTTGGGTACTAATATCTATGTTCGTGGGATCACGGATCCCTTACATCCCCGCGCTAAAAACCTTTCTAGCCACAGGCGAAAAAGAACAATAGGAAAAAATTATCACACGGCATAAAAAATGAAGATGAGGAACATTACATTCAGGTTCACATGCTGAAAGTTGCAACGTATAAAAAAATACCCTATTGGCTCTGGTAGCAAACTGCCTCTACAGAAACATCAATCTATCTCACTTAATATAGCATGGTAGATATTTTTACAAACTTTGTCTTACATTCAATTACCAAAAATCTTCACTTTCAATGGTTTGTATGGACCGTTAACTGCATATTTTCTACTGTTTAATCTTTCATGACTTGTTACTGCAAAGACAAGAAAAAAAAACTAGTCTAATGCCAGCTACCTCTTTAGTATGCCGTCCTTTCATCGGGCTTCCTGCTGAACATGCTACTATCACTCTAACTTATAACTCACTTGGTCAGCACACACGAAAGTTGAGGAAGAAATTCACAACTTATTCACGTGAGACTAACACAAACGAAATTGAATATGAGAACAAAATATACCATTTATACTTTGAATTACGCAATTATTTTACAATTCCTCATTCCTCTACAGATTGATTCAATAACCTTAAATGCTCCATTATTGCACTTAGTATGTCTTACATAACTATTTCCATCACTATAACTAATGTGGTCGCCCAATGAAAAATTTTAAATTACTGATCATTTCATTTTGCCAAACATTTATAGCGCCATACATGAATTGTTATCACTAATGCCCAGATGAGAGGTACACTATTTCCTGTTATATTGACATTAATCCAAATCTGCTATATGGGTATTTATTATTCATTACACAGCTTACGTGAGCTCCCGAAGCCAACCACGTGACAGCCATGGAGACGAGGAGCACGCCAGAGCTTAAGTCTTGATGTTGACTTAGTACTTATGTACTGCATTTTTAAAATGTGGCTACGCCTATTCAGGCTGCTTTAGTTTTATTTCTAGACCATGCCCTCTTAGACATATTATATATTCAGGTATATCTTCTGAAGAACACTCATTACTTGGGCTGAAACCTAGGTAAAGGTTGGTTTCATTACCGCAATCGAGGGTGATAGTTTCTTATATACTAAATTATTACTATTGCTGACCGTGATGCAATGTTGAAAATACAATAGTTAGTCATGTATGATGAAAAGAGCGGTGAAACGTAACACACCTAGTCAAGGGAGAAATCATTGAAATATTTACAATTCAGGGAATAGATGTTCAATGTGTGCGAATTTTTCCCGACTTTGAATCACCTGACAGTGCATAACCCTTTTCCATACATTGAATATGCAGGGTGACAATTATTGAAATAAAGGAAAAAAACGTAAATTATTTATAAACTATGGCGAGCAAACCCTTGATTCAACACTTAAACATCACTAAGAGTATTCGTATTTAGGTTATGACGTCATTGGCAATGATGTGGCGCAGACTAATAGCGAAATTTTGCATGAGCCGCTGAAGTGTCGGAACAGGGATGCTGTCGATGACATCCTGAATGGCTGTTTTCAGCTCAGCAATGGTTTTGGAGTTACTCCTGCACACTTTGTCTTTAATATACCTGCACAAAAAGGAGTCGCATGTGTTCAGATGCGGAGAATTTGGCGACTAATGGAAGCCTATGGCGCTGGCCGCGGTGACCGAGCGGTTCTAGGCGCTTCAGTCCGGAACCGCGTGACTGCTGTGGTCACGGGTTCGAATCCTGCCTCGGGCAAGAATGCGTGTGGTGTCCTTAGGTTAGTTGGGTTTAAGTAGATCTAAGTTCTAGGGAACTGATGACCTCAGATGTTAAGTCCCATAGTGCTCACAACCATTTGAACCATTTTGAAGCCTATGGCAGTGGCCTCTGGGTACACCAGTGCTCCTCCAGGAAATCAAACACACTCCTGCTTCGATGTGGCCGAGCTCCGTCTTGCATGAACCACATCTTGTCGAAATCAGAGCCAATTTGGATAGTGGGGATGAAATCGTCTTCCAAAACCTTCATGAACCGTCCGGTAGTCACCGTAATATCAGGGAATATCGCACCAATTATTCCGTGACTGGACATTGAACACAACACAGTGTAAGACGTCGTGGTCTCCTGACATTCATTGCTTACATATTCCGCCCTCACAATCATATTCCGCACATCAAGATGCTTCATTCAAACCCAAACTCGATAAAATAAAGTCAATGTTGTATGAATTCATGTAAACGATACGCAAATAATAAGTGCACCGGGGTTGAGATACTCGAGGATGGCATACACATGCACATTCAAAACACAATTGTCACAAGAGCTTTTAGTTTGGGAGAGGCGGACCGCATGCCAAGAGGCCGGTCCCTTCAGAGGACAACTCAGCCTGTCTACGTCGGATGGCGACAGCTCATGGAGCGGACAGTGTTTCCCGAGTGAAAGGGGAGAATGACCCCGTGCTCGGCTTAAAAGCAAATTCCGCTACATTATTTGGGTGCGCCCAGCCTATGCATTCTTTAAAAACATAGCACACAGTTTCAGAGGTTTTCACAGGGAGACAGCAAACGCCAAATGCTGATGCTGCAGATTTCCAGACCGCTCGCCTTAAACGGAACGTCATTCTCCCGTTTTAGAAGAACAATGCTGATTGGCAGACAATATCCCTGACGCCTTGAGCTGAAGGAGTAATGGAAGAGACCAAAAGATATACCCCTTCATGTCTGGCGTGGAGAGGGGCCATTCTGTTGTCGCTCTTGGAGCGAGAACATGTAACGAGAGCGTGTGCGCTTTTACGTGTACTCAAAGAGTGAGGAACAAATCCCTCCTCAGTACTTCACTGGGAGAGCACGTCTGTCGAGAGCGAATCGAAGTGCGACTCCATATTGAGTCCTTGCGATTAAGTGTTATTCACTGTGTTGGCCGCAACACTTATTGTGCGGTGTGAATGGACAGAGTTATAGTTAAACGCCTGCGAGCGAATTATTGAGTGGCATCGCAGTGGACTGGTTACCTGACCGGTGTACCACGCCCAATAGTTAGACTAGGGGCGAATAGGAGTCCTTGACTTCATCAAGGCGTAGGGAGAGTTTGAACGGCAAAGGCCAATCCAGGTAGAATGAGAGTTATCTTATTTGTCAACAGCGAGCGGCACAGACAGCAGTCATCACAGCTTACGGTATTGTGCGCTGCAGATCTTGCGAGTCCCTAATTTCCTCCACAACAGAACACTTCACTGCATTTCACACATGACAGCCTCGACCGTACCTAGCAACGTTCTAATGGATAATTATTCCAGTTGAGTAGGCGCGCCTCTCAGCCATTCTGCCAAGTCAATAACAATCTTAAACTTCACATTCCGAAAAGAACCCGGAAATAACTTGTTCAGTTCATAATTAAAAGTGCCAATGTGATTTCTCAGAATTTTTGAGAAATAAATAATAATTTTCGTTAGTTTCATGTTTTTCTTACACTAACTAGTACTACTCCAGTACCCAAGTATCACACTAGTTACTTAAGAAATTTATGTGAATTTTTGTGTCATTTTCTTACAGTTGACGACTTCAGAAGATATTTATTGCTGGACGTTTTTCAGGCATTTCTCTTTAGAACATTAGAAGCGTCTGTCTGGCTTCTGTAGTAGTGTGGGGGTGGAAACTGCATCTTGCAGGAGCCACAGGGTAAAGGGTACATCTCAGATTAATCCGTTGTACAGAATGACAGAATAGCACGCACAAGCTCACAGAAAATGGCGACCCTGCCGGGATAGGTAAAATAGGTAAGCTACTAGGATAGGAAAGTGTCAGGATAGTTAGGTACGGCAGTTCGCAGCAGTAGCACTTTGAAGAACTTTCTTTCATGTATGAAATAGCTATTTGCAAAGCTTGGGATCAGAACAGATACAGGTAGTGAAGAAAGCAGAATTGTAGGGAAAAGGGCATGTGTTACTGTGTTGGAAAATTTTGCATTTTTTTACGATTTTTGTGTAGCTGTTAGGGCATAGGATTTTCAGGTGATAGGCACAGACGCAGAGTGACGCAGTGTGACGCAGCATCATATAAGTGAGCATTAAGAAATAACATTTTTCTCCCTTTGCAAGGGCACAGGTGGAGATAGGAGACTGCAGCAGAGCAGGCAGAACATTAGGCGAGAAGTCACGACATTGCTGTTGTTGGTTCATACAACTGGTAAGTGGTCGTATTGTCTTGTAGATAGGGTTGTGGTGTGTTGAAAGTACTTCCATGTTAACGAGAGCACAAGCCAAAAGGTTACATGAGAGACAGCAAGTAGACGAGATGGGGGAGAATCAACCAGATAGACAGCAAGTAAACGAGCTTATTGAGAGTAGGACAGAAGGTGAACCTGAGAATAGGACAGACGGTGAATCAGAGAATATGACAGTCGGGGAGCTGCAGAAGCAGCAGGCTCAGTTAGACTGGGATAAAATTGAGACAGATCAGACAGATGGGAACCGAGGGAACGAGAACATCGAATTTCCAGAATATGAAATTCCAGGTAGGGCACATTGTGAGCCAGAAATAGGCAGCCCACGTAGGAAATGGGAAAGATTAGAAGCGAAACGAGCACAGGAAACGCGTTTGTTTGCAGCATATTCAGGGACAGAATACGCGTCAATACAGTCAATCAACCGGCACTTAGCTAACGTTCAAAGAGAAGTAGACAGTGTGGAAGAGGGGGAACATTTAGAATACGTCGAACCTATCATGCAGATTCTAAATATGCCCCAACAACAGACACAGAATTTTGCGGAGTTACGAGCGCCCGGAAAGGTTCCGTAACAGACGCAACTGTACCTGCAAACACAAGACATCCACAACAGAGAGGGCAGAATGCGGAGTTGTTTGCGCCACGTAATGGTTCAATGACAAACGCAACTAGTCCTCAACACAGACAGCACGGGTTGTCGCAGTTATCAAACTCTGAAACGCCACAGCATAGCCCAGTAAACGACGTAACTGGCCGAGTGGAATACAATAGATCGAGAATACATAGATCAGCACGAGGTAGTGTTGCAGGACAGGACGCGATCATGGAGATGTTACAAAAATTAACGCTAGTACGGCGAAACGGAATCAGGATATTAATAATATTAATACACAGATAACGAAACAGAATACACAGATGACAAAACAGTATCAGGAATTGAAACAGGATAATCAGAACTTGAGACAAGAGATTAAGACACAAATACAACAGGTTAAAATCCAGATGGAAGAAGGGATCGCCAGAATTGATAGTCAGATCACTCAGATAAACAAAGACGCGAAAGAATCTAGAGAAAGAATTCAGGTACTAACACAAGGTCAGCAGCAATTACGCACTGACGTGGACAAGGTCCAATTGGACATCGTAAACGTTGACCAAAAAGTGGAACGTTTTACCAAAAAAGCCACTCGAACAGCAATACAAATTTCGGAAGAACAAGCAATTCAAAGCAGGGTCGCAAAGGTTGCACTGAAAAAAATGTGATCAGCGGATCAATAAAATAGAACTTATAAACAAAGATCAGTTTGAAAAGCTTCGAACAGAGTCGATACAAACTATCGAAGAAAAGATCGAGACCGATTACACCTGTAGCGAAACAACTGACGCGTCAAGCATTAATTCAGTACACGAACAAGCGCCGTCTAAGAAAGTTCAAGTAGAACCAAGGCTAGATGTAACACTCGCGCAGAAATCTAAACAGAAGACCCCGATTAAAGTAATACATGACATGCCACAGGACCAGGCACAGTACCTAGAAAAACGGAACACATACATTCAGCCGATACCAATCGAAAGACAGGCAATTGAACCAGTAAATCCAATGACACAACATAATAGCAGCACAGGTACTATACCACGGACGACGAGAGTAGAAACACACGAACAACACTTTTGTTCACCAATGATACGATATGACGCGGATATGAGTCAGGAAATTGAGAATAGGCAGACAGGCAGTAGATTACCAGAAAATAAACACGACAACACAAGCAGTGGCAGATTATTTGAGTCCGCGAATCAGCCACAAACCGGATTTATGAGTAGATATGATACAGACCACTTCCTTACAGTTAGAAAATTTCAACATTTCAAGGAAGAAGGCGATAGCTTGCATGCACGCACATTCATCGATCAGTTTCAAGTAGGCTTACCAAACCACTGGAACGTAGCTCACAAACTTTACTTCATTTGTGCACACATGTCAGGGACAGTAGCAGAGCTGATGCAAAAGATCGCGGCTACCTGTACGTCTTACCTACAGTCAGATCAGCTTTTCTCGAAAGATATTGGTCCAAGGAGGTGCAAAACAAAATTAAATACAAGTTACTTCAGATGACACCATATGAAAACCGAGGAGAGAAAACCGTGATAAAATTCTTTGATACAATGGACAAAAAGAATCAATGCCTAGACAAACCATACAGTAACGGAGAGCTGATACGTCTATGTAGAATGAAATTACCGGTAAAGTATCAACAGGCGACAGTAGGAAAAAATGAAAATACCGAAGAATTCAAAGAGGTTTTAAGGGAACTTGAATAGACGTTTAAAGAAGGCGAGGTGAAAGAAAAGAGAAAGGAAAGGGAACAGCAAAGGGAGAGGACTGGAACTAATATTCCAATAATAATAATCGTAATCCTAACCCCAATAATTGCAGGCAATTTAACAGACAAGGAGAGTGGCACAATGAAGGCAATTGGCATAGAAACGATAACCGGAATAATTGGTACCGAAATAGGACCGGTAATGGACACTCACCCAGTGGCGGATATGGATTTAGGAATCAAAATGCCAACGGTCATGGGTACTTTGAAAGAGGTCACGATGTTAGAAACTGCAACTGGCGAGACCAGGGCGCGAGTAATTACCGAGGAAATTATGGTCCACAGAGACAAGAACAACTCAGCAAAGAGAAACCAGATGTAGAAGCTAGGCCACCGAGTACGGCAAAACGTAAAGATTGACGTGAAAAAAAGCAGAAGAGGTTAGGCAAACTAATGACCACCCTATCTTATACTAACCACTAAATAAAAGTTAAATTAATAGATCAGCAAAATTACACATTAATTAAAAGAAAAAGAGACACAATACACGCTAACAATCTCTTGTAGCATTGAGTATCCTGCAACATGCACACAAACAAGAAATGACACACAACCCATAAAAGGATGAAGAAGTGGTAGGACATAATTAGAATAAAGAAATATAGCGATCTAATAATTTTTGCCACTATCAGAAAATTCTTGCATTATATAAAATCAGAGTTTTTTTTGTAAATAACAAATATATGTAAAACAAAAATTGTAAATATTTCTATGCGTCAGAGGGACACCGTCACTAACACCAATCACCAGCTCCCTTAACACCGGATGCTTCGAGATAGCGACGGAGAGGGTACAGACATGCTGAGAAAGCACTTATGGCAATAACAACAACATGAAGACCAACGCCACACTGGAAATGCAGGTTGAAACCAGGTTGGACTTCGGGAGGACATTACTACACAACAGAAGAGCGTGGGGAGAATCATAATACGACGAGACGACGATGAAGGTACAAAAAATTACTAAGATCTACAAACTCATCAAGTGACATTTGGAAAGGCAGTCAGATTCTACAAATCCTATATCACTCCTACACTAAAATTCACATATTCCTAGCCCAAGAAGAACAGAAGAATGCAAGAAAGAAGAGAAGAACGGAAGATGCAAGATGAAGAAGGGTAGAAGACAGCAAGATACCTTTCTCTCCTATCCTACAAAGCAAATTGCTACAAACGTCTTTCCATGAACTTTGAGGCATGGCAACTACCGCAACCACCTCTCCAAAAAGTAAACCTTGAATCGTGAAACAAATACAAGAAAACGGCAAACAAAATATTAAGTAGTACCAACCAACATTATCTAGAAATAGATTCAGCAAACTGAACAGTATTCTCCCTCCCACATCATCAAATCGCCATACCGAACCAGGTGTGAAGTACCAAGGCGTCACAGCACAATATTGGATGACGATCGTCGGTAGTCTACTACAATCATCCAACTGCCATACTGCACCAGGTGTGACAGTAAAGGAGTACATGGACATCACTGTATATTCAGTAAACCACAGTCATGAACAACCATTGGTTAGAATACCACTTCATGATGACAACATCAACAAATAAGACCCGACATCGCATGCTATAGTGCTTCTCACATAACTTGTGACACCCATATAAATGAGTCGACGCCTTGCAGTACTTCAATGGAGACCGTCAAGCACAGAAACTGACAGAGCAACTCAAAACAAAAAGACTATTTCGAAAAATAAATAAATTCTCTCTGTACTAAAAACAAGTATAGATTTATGAAAATTATATACATATGTAATATGATATTTTTCTCCTCTTTCTTTGCAAAAGTAATGTAAAGTCCATAATTTATAGATACCTTAAAACCTTTTGTAAAGAAAGTTAGCACAGTTATATAATCTCACAAACTCATGGAAAGTCTATTTATTTCTTTTATAAGTAAATTAGAAAAGGATTTACGCAGGGTTTTTCTTCTTTAAGTAAGATTCAAAAACATCTTTTTCGGTAATACGTAATACTAATACCGAGGATAGAATTAAGAGGAAACGCTTCTTCATTCTTACAAAAAAAAACAGTGACACATAAAGAAAAAGATAATGCCTAAATAAAGAAAACAAAGTAACACAACAGAGCTTTTGTGAACATTTACGCAATGCCTAACTGAAGAAAAGAGATAACCACACCAAGACATAATACACTGTACACTTATGAGTTTAGAAAAATTAATATTGTAAAAATAATTTTTGGAAATGCAAAAGAAAAACAGAGACACGTACTGGCAACGACAAACAACAACAACCTTTGTAAAGTCTATATTTGCCTAACAACAAAAAATAAATTTAAAAAAAAATAGAAACAATAGCCATAAAGAAATCATTAAAAAATTGTTAAGAATGGCTGAGAAAAGTTTATTCGAAAATCTGAAAGAACAATTTTTTTCTGACTTTCTCAAAATATTTCCCTCGGCATCGACAAACCCCAGACAAAAATTTTGTCAGAAGGAGGGAGGTATGTAAGACATCATGGTCTCCTGACCTTCATTGCTTACATATTCCGCCCTCACAATCATATTCCGCACATCAAGATGTTTCATTCAAACCCAAACTTGATGAGATAAAGTGAATGTTGTATGAATTCATGTAAACGATACTCAAATAACAAGTGCACCGGGGTTGAGATACTTGAGGCTGGCATACACAAACACATTCAAGACCTTTCAGTTTGGGAGAGGCGGACCACACGTCGAGAGGCCGGTCCCTTCAGAGGACGACTCAGCCTATATACGTCAGCGACCGCCCATGGAATGGACAGCATTTGCCCGAGCGAAAGGGGAGAACGACCCTGTGTTCAGCTTAAAAGCAAATTCCGCTACTTTGTGTGGGAGCGCCCAGCCTATGCATTCTTTACAAACATAGCACGCAGTTTCAGAGGTTTTCACAGGGAGACAGCAAACGCCAAACGCCGATGCTGCAGATTTCCAGATTGGTCGCCTTAAACAGAACGTCATTCTCCCGTTTTAGAAGAGCAATGCTGATTGGCAGATGATATCCGTGACGCCTTGAGCTGAAGGAGTAATGGAAGAGTCTGAAAGATATACCCCTTCACGTCTGGCGTGGAGAGCAGCCGTTCCGTTGTCGCTCTTGGAGCGAGAACACGTAACGAGAGCTTGTGGGCTCGTACGTGTACTCAAAGAGCGAGGAACAAGTCCCTCCTTAGTACTTCACTGGGAGAGCACCTCTGTCGAGAGCGAATCGGAGTGCGACTCCATATTGAGTCCTTGCGATTAAGCGTTGTTCACTGTGTTGGCCGCCACACTTATTGTGCGGTGTGAACGGACAGAGTTATAGTTAAACGCCTGCGAGCGAATATTTGAGTGGCATCGCGGTGGACTGGTTATCTGACCGGTGTACCACGCCAATAGTTAGACTAGGGGCGGATAGCAGTCCTTGACTTCATCAAGGCATAGTGAGAGTTTGAGTGGCGAAGGTCAATCCACATAGAACGAGAGTTATCTTATTTGTCAGCAGCGAGCGACGCAGACAGCAGTCATCACAGCTTACGGTATTGTGCGCTACAGGTATTGCGAGCCCCATATTTCCTCCACAACAGTACACTTCACTGCATTTCACACGCGACAGCCTCGACCGTACCTAGCAACATTCTAACGGATGATTATTCAAGTTGAGTAGGTGTAGCTCTCAGCCATTCTGCCAAGTCAATAACAATCTTAAACTTTGTATAGAAATTTCATAAGCGAATCGTATCCTTAAGAGGTAACTTCATATTCCGAAAAGAACCCGGAAATAACTTGTTCAGTTCATAACTAAAACTGCCATTGTGATTTCTCAGCATTTTTGAGAAATAAATAGTAATTTTCATTAGTTGCATGTTTTTCTTTCACTAAATAGCAGTACTCCAGTACCCAAGTATCCCACTAGTTACGTAAGAAATTTTGTGAATTTTTGTGTCATTTCCTTACAGCGGACGACTCCAGAAGATATTTATTGCTGAAAGTTTTTCAGGCATTTCTCTTTAGAACATTAGGTACGTCTGTCTGACTTCTGTAGTAGTGTGGGGGTGGAAATTACATCTTGCAGGAGCCACAGGGTAAAGGGTACATCTCAGTTTAATCTGTTGCGCAGAATGACAGAATAGCACCCACACGCTCACAACATTAATCTGGTGGGGTCGCGAAATGCGGATTCTCAGTCCCCGAAACGCGCCAATTTGGCTTATTGACGAACCCATCCAAATGAAAGTGGGCTTCGTCGCTAAACCAAACTGTACTGCGCACACTAATTCGCATCATGCCCCACGGCCAACTGTACAGTTTGAACGTCCTATGCGAACCGTTCAGAAGTTCTGGCGATTTTATTTCGTACAGTTCAGTAATTGTCACCCTGTGTAATACACAAATATTTTGAGATGTTCTCAGTTATTCTTAAATCCACTAGGTGATTATTTCAGCAATCTTGGCACAAGTACAACTTGCTGCATGTGTCGTATACCAATGACGTTTGCCTGTCCTTCCAGTATGGGCACGTGAAATACCTCTTGCGCTTTGAAATCACGACATGTGGAATTTCGGGAGTGTCCACTGCCAGGCGCTTGCGAAATTCTTCTCTTCACACCATCGTTGGACTGATGCCTGTCTGATCCATCACGGCGAATCGCAGGCGAAGCGAACAATGCTATGTCTCCTTCGGCACGGAAAATGTGCTGCGTTACTGATGAAAGGCATCCGTTCCTGCCTCGGTCATGTTACGCACAACCGCCGTCTGTAGTTTCCCAGTTTTTCCATCAGCAGTGAAGTCCCTAAGCATCGTCGACAAAAGGAGGATTACCCTATTTTTCCTCGGTGTATAAGACAGATCGGTCTTCTGGCCGAAATCGTCACATGTACGTTCTGGGTTTCTACAATATATATATATATATATATATATATATATATATATATATATATATATATATATATATATAAGTAAACGCAATATCTCGCTTTAGTTTTTCTGAGCGTGCCCGAATCGTTCATTTGTAAGAGACTAGCATACGAACTCCTATAGGTACACTCATGAACCAATTTTCCTAGGACATATTTCGATTTTTGTAGTGTATTGGTTCAGAAACATTTTTTCGTATTTTTCCGCTACAGATTCATTTGCACCAGGGTACCCTTCCCCATTTATCATATAATATGCCGTGCATTCATTTATCGTTTCAATTTTAATGCCACATTTACTTGATTTCTGTGGTCTACAGATCCCGAAAGGGCAACGGTGCTGAAAACCAACAAGCCGCTCATATACAGGGTGGTCCATTGATCGTGACCGGGCCAAATATCTCACGAAATAAACGTCAAACGAAAAAACTACAAAGAACGAAACTCGTCTAATTTGAAGGGGGAAACCAGATGGCGCTATGCTTGGCCCGCTACATGGCGCTGCCGTAGGTCAAACGGATATCAACTGCATTTTTAAAGTTAGGAACCACCATTTTTATTACATATTCGTGTAGTACGTAAAGAAATATGAATGTTTTAGTTGGACCACTTTTTTAGCTTTGTCATAGATGGCGCTGTAATAGTCACAAACATACGGCTCACAATTTTAGACGAACAGTTGGTAACTGGTAGGTCTTTTAAACTAAAATACAGAACGTAGGACCGTTTGAACATTTTATTTCGGTTGCTCCAGTGTGATACATGTACCTTTGTGAACTTATCATTTCTGAGAACGCATGATGTTACAGAGTGGTTACCTGTAAATACCACATTAATGCAATAAATGCCCAAAATGATGTCTGTCAACCTCAATGCATTTGGCAATACGTGTAACGACATTCCTCTCAACAGCGAGTAGTTCGCCTTCCGTAATGTTCGCACATGCATTGACAATGCGTGGAGCATATCTCCACCTTGGCTCCTCCGGAAACCCAAACTTATTTTAGATTTGACTCGTTTTAAGAAGGATGGCACGCCAGATTTTACATTCGAGTCACTGTTTTCTAACATTTTAGATGTGCATCACGGTTTCACTGTCGTTTACACTGATGGCTCCAAACAGGAGAATTTCCTTGGCTGTTCTGTGGTGTTCCCTGATCATGTTACCCGTATTCGCCTCCCTGCTGAATATACCGTTTTCGCAGCGGAGCTCCACGCGATCCTGAAGGCACTGGAGCTGATGCATCGTGTTCGGGGCGATCGATTTCTTCTCTGCTCCGATTCTCTTAGTGCCTTACAACCACTGCAGAATCTGTACCCAACTGAGGAGATGGTCCAGCTGATATATGACCAACTGCACTTGCTCCAACGGCGGGGTAAGGAGGTGTCCTTCTGCTGGGTGCCTGGTCATGTCGGAATATGGGGCAATGAACAGGCCGATCGGTCTGCCAAGGAGGCCTGCAGAGAGCAGGATGTGTTCCAGTGTCCTATCCCCTTGCAGTCAGTCATTGCTGCACTCCACAGGAAGAGCATGGAGTTGTGGGAGGACGAATGGCTGGCCGCGACGGCCAATAAACTGCGGTCGGTAAAGTCAACCACTCGGCCGTGGCGTTCCTCCTGCCGGTTGCTCAGGAAGCACAAGTTGATGGGGATCTGCCCTGTATTTTAGCTAATGATGAGTCGTGTGTGTCTAGGGTTTTTAAGTTTTGTGACGTGTCTGGACTCTGGCCTCAACTTTTAGGCTGGATGTTTTAGTGTACTGCAGAGTGGCTGCTCCTCCCCTTTTTTCTTTGTGGTCAGCCAGCCACTTCCATCTGCTACATTGTTTTAGCTCCCTCCATCATTTTCTTCCTGTGTTGTCCATGTTTTACTGTTGACACCCTGCTTCATCCCACGCTTCAGTGTGGATGAGCACATATTTTTCAACGATTTTTACCCGTGTTTTATGTTCCGTTTTATATTTCTGTTCTGGGATTTTTCTCGACACCCGTCTCCCTATGTTACTGAATGGGCGCTGAAGACCTTGCAGTCGTACGCCCAAAAAACCCCTCTACTACTCTACTACATATTGTCAGGCGTTGCCGGTGGATCACAAAAGCAAATATCCTTTAACTTTCCCCACAGAAAGAAATCCGGGGACGTCAGATCCGGTGAACGTGCGGGCCATGGTATGGTGCTTCGACGACCAATCCACCTGTCATGAAATATGCTATTCAATACGGCTTCAACTGCACGCGAGCCATGTGCCGGACATCCATCATGTTGGAACTACATCGCCGTTCTGTCATGCAGTGGAACATCTTGTAGTAACATCGGTAGAACATTACGTAGGAAACCAGCATACATTGCACCACTTAGATTTCTATCGATAAAATGGGGACCAATTATCCTTCCTCCCATAATGCCGCACCATGCATTAACCCGCCAAGATCCCTATATTCCACTTGTCACAGCCATCGTGGATTTTCCGTTGTCCAATAGTGCATATTATGCTGGTTTACGTCACCGCTGTTGGTGAATGACGCTTCGTCGCTAAATAGAACGCGTGGAAAAAATCTGCCATCGTCCCGTAATTTCTCTTGTGCCTAGTGGCAGAACTGTACACGACGTTCAAAGTCGTCGCCATGCAATTCCTGGTGCATAGAAATAGGGTACGGGTGCAATCGATGTTGATGTAGCATTCTCAATACCGACGTTTTTGAGATTCCCGATTCTCGCGCAATTTGTCTGCTACTGATGTGCGGATTAGCCGCGACAGCAGCTAAAACACCTACTTGGGCATCATCATATGTTGCAGGTCGTGGTTGACGTTTCACATGTGGTTGAACACTTCCTGTTCCCTTAAATAACTTAACTACCCGGCTAACGGTCTGGACACTTGGATGATGTCGTTCAGGATACCGAGCAGCATACATAGCACACGCCCCTTGGGCATTTTGATCACAATAGCCATACATTAACACGATATGACCTTTTCCGCAATTGGTAAATGGTCCATTTTAATACGGGTAGTGTATCACGAAGCAAATAGCGTCCGCTCTGGCGGAATGTTACGTGATACCACAAACTTATACGTTCGCGACTATTACAGATCCATCTATCACAAAGCGAAAAAAGTAGTCTAACTAAAACATTCATATTTCTTTACGTACTACACGAAAATGTAATTAAAGATGGGGGTTCCTATTTAAAAAAACGCAGTTGATATCCGTTTGACCTATGGCAGCGCCATCTAGCGGGCCAAGCATAGCGCCATCTGGTTTCCCCCTTCAAACTAGACGAGTTTCGTTCTTTCTAGTTTTTTCGTTTGATGCTTATTTCGTGAGATATTTGGCCCGGTCACTATCAGTGGACCACCCTGTATAGTACGGTAAGCATGCGGACTGTATAATGTTTTGCAGTTACTTACAAACGTATTCCACAGACTCTTGATAGGAGCCAGTTTATGTACTCTCTGCCTTCTGTCCTTGTACTTTTGTCGTCCAATCTTAGACAATCTGAGAGAAATTTGAAGCGCCTTACACTCATTGCCGCCCGAAACAATGCACTCGCAAAATCGTGAGACCATAAATTTTCTAAATTTAGTTCACTGCTTTTCGGTAGTCTTCCAGGGTAGTACAAAAACCTGTGCGAGCAAGAACGTCACCATGATTCGTCACATGAGTGTGGCTCTGGCCGGACCCTTGTACACTCGTACCTTGAATAATTTTGTTGATGAATGTGAAAAATTTTTTCGACAGCTAACTGACGGATAAGCAAATTCTATGCCCCTTCGCATTGCCTTTGACACCTGGAATATGGACTACCATGTTATCGGCAAATGGCCTACCACTTCTACGAGGGCAGTTCAATAAGTAATGCAACACATTTTTTTTCTGAAACAGGGGTTGTTTTATTCAGCATTGAAATACACCAGGTTATTCCCCAATCTTTTAGCTACACAACACTATTTTTCAACGTTATCTGCATTCAATGCTACGGCCTTACGCCACCTTGAAATGAGGGCCTGTATGCCTGCACGGTACCATTCCACTGGTCGATGTCGGAGCCAACGTCGTACTGCATCAATAACTTCTTCATCATCCACGTAGTGCCTCCCACGGATTGCGTCCTTCATTGGGCCAAACATATAGAAATCCGACGGTGCGAGATCGGGGCTGTAGGGTGCATGAGGAAGAACAGTCCACTGAAGTTTTGTGAGCTCCTCTCGGGTGCAAAGACTTGTGTGAGGTCTTGCGTTGTCATGAAGAAGGAGAAGTTCGTTCAGATTTTTGTGCCTACGAACACGCTGAAGTCGTTTCTTCAATTTCTGAAGAGTAGCACAATACACTTCAGAGTTGATCGTTTAACCATGGGGAAGGACATCGAACAGAATAACCCCTTCAGCGTCCCAGAAGACTGTAACCATGACTTTACCGGCTGAGGGTATGGCTTTAAACTTTTTCTTGGTAGGGGAGTGGGTGTGGCGCCACTCCATTGATTGCCGTTTTGTTTCAGGTTCGAAGTGATGAAACCATGTTTCATCGCCTGTAACAATCTTTGACAAGAAATTGTCACCCTCAGCCACATGACGAGCAAGCAATTCCGCACAGATGGTTCTCCTTTGCTCTTTATGGTGTTCGGATAGACAACGAGGGACCCAGCGGGAACAAACCTTTGAATATCCCAACTGGTGAACAATTGTGACAGCACTACCAACAGAGATGTCAAGTTGAGCACTGAGTTGTTTGATGGTGATCTGTCGATCATCTCGAACGAGTGTGTTCGCACGCTCCGCCATTGCAGGAGTCACAGCTGTGCACGGCCAGCCCACACGCGGGAGATCAGACAGTCTTGCTTGGCCTTGCGGCGATGATGACACACGCTTTGCCCAACGACTCACCGTGCTTTTGTCCACTGTCAGATCACCGTAGACATTCTGCAAGCGCCTATGAATATCTGAGATGCCCTGGTTTTCCGCCAAAAGAAACTCGATCACTGCCCGTTGTTTGCAACGCACATCCGTTACAGACGCCATTTTAACAGCTCCGTACAGCGCTGCCACCTGTCGGAAGTCAATGAAACTATACGAGACGAAGCGGGAATGTTTGAAAATATTCCACAAGAAATTTCCGGTTTTTTTAACCAAAATTGGCCGAGAAAAAAAATGTGTTGCATTACTTATTGAACTGCCCTCGTATTAGCGACAGCCGCTCTCCACCAATGACCATTCTTACCTCGCGCGTCTGAGTGTTCTCCAGCGCTGCCTGAAGATTCAGCGGACTGGTCGGCTTCGGCATTGTCCGTAACTGCTGCAGGAGCGTCAACTTTACAGTCCCTTCCATCAGGATATTCATTTAAGTACCTTTCACGACTGAGTTCTTCTAACAGTGCTTCCAATACAGCATCTTCCGTTAGTAAAACGTCGTTTCTATGTGCCATTTACTCATGAATGTGCTTCACACTCAGCGACGGAACAGCTACACAATGTGCACTCCTCGGTCACAGTGATCCTTCAGCAAACATTTCTGCCAAATTGATTAGACAGCAATGTCTCATAACTACGAACGCCTGCCCTCTACTAGGTACCAGGCAGCAGTGAATTTATATAGTCGGCAGCGGGCTGTGTATGTGTGGTGGTGCATGCGCAGTAACAGGCAGAAAACTCCAGGGTCAGAATGACTCTGGAGTCTGGTGTGCATATGCAGGGCTCTCATATTTGATCGATGACGATTGGTGACAAAGACTTTATCTCAGTCAACGTCCATTGGTAAGCGAATGGCTTTTTTCCTGAATGAAAAGCCTTGGTCTGGAACTGGTGACACAAATTGATTTATTCCTGCATTGTTTGTTGGGTCACATAGTGTAAGTGGTTTTTATGTTTCCTATTGAGAAAACTGATGACAAATCCGACAGCAGTTACCAAACCTTTCGACAATATTTTGGAAAAAAGAAGAACTGTGAGAGGATCGCTGTCATACAACACAAAGGATGTTGTTGTTGCGGTCTTCAGTCCAGAGACTGGTTTGATGAAGCTCTCCATGCTACTCTATCCTGTGCAAGCCTCTTCATCTCTGAATAACTATTGCAACCTACATCTTTCTATATCTGCTTACTGTATTCATCTCTTGGTCTCTCTCTACGATTTTTACCCCCCACGGTTCTCTCCAGTACTAAGTTGGTGATCCCTTGATGCCTCATAACTTGTCCTACCAACCGATACCTCCTTCTAATCAAGTTGTGCCACAAATTCCTCTTCACCCCAATTCTATTCAGTACCTCCACATTATTTACGTGATCTGCCCATCTAATCTTCAGCATTCTTCTGTAGCACCATAATTCAAAAGCTTCCATTCTCTTCTTGTCTATTGACCAAGTTTCACTTCCATAATGGCTACACTCCAAACAAATACTTTCAAAAAAAGACTTCCTGGCATTTAAATGCGTACTTGATGTTAACAAATTTCTCTTCATCAGAAACGCTTTTCTTGCCATTGCCGACCTGCATTTAATATATCTTCCCTACAATCATCAGTTATTTTGCTCCCCAAATAGCAAAACTTATCTACCATTTTAAGTATCCCCTTTCCTAATCTAATTCCCTCAACATCACCTGAGTTAATTCGACTGCATTCTATTATCCTCGTTTTGCTTTTGTTGATGTTCATCTTATATGATCCTTTCAAGACCGCGTCCATTCTCTTCAACTGGTCTTCCAGGTCCTTTGCTGTCTCTGTCAGAATTACAATGTCGTTGTTAAAGCTCATTTTTTTATTTCTTTTCCCTGGAATTTAGTTCCTACTCCCATTTTTTCTGTTGTTTCCTTTACTGCTTGTTCAATATTCAGACTGAATAACATCGGGGTTAGGCTTCAACCCTGTCTCACTCTCTTCCCAACCAACGCTTCCCTTTCATGCCCCTCGACTCTTATAACTGCCATCTGGTTTCTGTACAAATTGTAAATAGTCTTTCGCTCCCTCTGTTTTACCCCTGTCATCTTCATAATTTGAAAGAGAGTATTCCAGTCAACATAGGCAAAAGCTTTCTCTAAGTCTGCAAATGCTATAAAAAACAAAAGTTTGCAAAGCATAAAGACAATGAAAGTCAAGTGCCATTCTGTACACGATGGATTTTACTCGTAAACGAAGAGACGCCAGAGAATGCGTTTTGTTTAAAAAATTCGTTCTGTCATACCATTATGCAAGCTGACAAAGGTAAGTGATCGATCATCTAGTCCAACGTTTAAACTCTATCGACACTTGACGTACAAACAAAATGACGATCAGCTCTTAAAATTTCAACAGGGGAGAGCAGGAAGACGCTGTAGAGTAGTGATGGGGAGCTCGTGAATGAGTCGTTCAAATGAACGCTTCACTCCAGTGAAGTGTGAACTAACCACTCAGTTTCAATGAACTGGCACTTCAAACTCTTCACAGATAGCACACTCCACACTTTCTTCTAGTTCACTCACTCTCTTCGCCTCTCCCTCATCCCATTACATCGGCCTTACGTCACTCATTCTCCCTTCACTTCAGTCCCCCCTCTACTGCCTGTCGACGAATCGTGCGGCGTTTGTGGGAAACTATAGGTTTGCGAGGGGTTGGGGGGTGAGGGTCGAAGGGTAGGCAGCGTCAGCTGCTTCCTGCAGTGCTGACATCATTACCCGTGAGTATTTGTGCAGTTCAGTTATACTTCGCGTCACACACAGCCAACATGAAAATAAAAGTTTTGTTAATAACACTGAAAGAGGGATTTTACCTGAAATCGTACCAATTACTACAGGTGACAGTTTACGTTTTGAATTTGAGGGGTTATATTATTCTCAACAAAATAAAATCTACAGGAAAACTTCTGAATAATTACTTAACGTAGATATATAGACTTTGTGACAGTGGTAAACATACTCACTCTATTTTGGATTAAATTTTAAAAGGGACATGAAATTGGACTGTATTTTGTTGGTAGCCCTAGTTTTTCAGTCCATGAATACAACAAATAATGTTTCACTTGGCAGATAAAGACTTTTTTGGGCGCTTCATGAGAAAATGTCGAGCAAGATTAAATGTAATACCTTCTTTATATGTGACAGGCTTCTCTGTTTATCTTTCCTTTGTCCCCTTCGACCATGATCTGTTTAAGTTAGCTCAGACGCTGTAAGAGCGAAAAACGTTGCGTGCACGTTACTGCATAGTTGGCGATCTGTTGGTAAAATTATGAAGTATTACGAACCTTTGCTGTACGAGCGAGGCGAAGCGAGTGTAGCCGCGACTTGGCGGCGAACTGGGCAACTTCGCCACGCTTCCGTACTTCATGAATGAACTACTTCATTTCAACGCTTCACGGCAAAGAGTGAAATGAATGAAGTAGTTCACGGGAATCAACGAGTTCGACACATCTCTACTGCAGAGCTAATTGTAGGGCACACGACAGCCACAGGGCGTATTGTTGCAGTCGCGTGTCATTTGACAGTTTGGCTCTGCGTGCGCTCACGTGAGCGTCGTGTTGCTGTGTGACGCGCCTGAGGCGGGTCCTGCCAAGGTCAGTTCATTACAGCCAGCGAGCAGCGAAAGCGCTCAGGTCAGTCGGCCTTCATTCAGCGGCAACAGCGCAGCAGCACAAACCGCGTTCCTAGACTGCAGGGCTGCACGGGAACACCGACGCAAAATGCAAGTAAGTCAGCAGCCCTGCCCAAGAAAACTAGTGTGGTGAAGCTGGCTTCTCTCGTACCAGCCGTGTGCGTTCAGTGTGCGTGAAGTTGCCGCCGAGTAAGTTGAGATTGTGGCAAAGAGGCCTTCATTTGAAACAGGGTGTGTGTTAGATGTCGAGAAACGCTGGTTGTCACATTCAAAGGAAAGGTAAAACGAGGTAGCTGTGAGGATAAAGTTGGCGGAAAAGATAGAATCCTTGTATTTGAGTCTTTAACATTGAATACTGTGACGGCTCCCTTAGACACCCTATTCAAGGTACAGTCGTTCACATACAGAGCCAAATGTGTTAACGTACCAGCTCGTAAAAGATAACATTCTCTGAAAAGGTACTGTGGTTATCGAAAATGTTGATAGTCACATTACTGGCTGGTCATATTATAATAAAACGTGAACTGTAAAGTCTTCAACACAACTAAAAAAGGAGCTCAGAATTTTGATTTTATGTAGCTACATTTTAATCTACTTTCATTCTGGTCATATTGACTCAGATTAAATACTGTTGTCAGATCTTTACTACACTACAGGTGTACTACACTGCAGGTAAGTGTTATATTTTATTTTGTAACACAGTGACCCAGTTCGTGGTTCTTTTCTTTCAGTGGATGTTTTACACACACAAACTTCTGTCGCTATAACAAAACAAATTACTGAGTTAAACTACAAGCAATTTTAAACCTATCACCTGTCCGGTGCCCCTTCTTCATACAGACACAATAGTCTGTGGACTATTTGATTGAATCTGAATTACGCAAGTTATGTTTCAGCGTAAAATGTAATATATGTTCCTGTAATGTCTGTAAGTGAGAGCAAAAGCTCGAAGGGAGTGGCTATGTAATAAAAGGAAAAATAATAATACCAGTTTGCAATATTCCTCCTGATGTTGTGTGTGTTATTTACTGTCCTGATATGCAGAACCAAATGTAATACCTGCGTGTATTTTGTATTCTCTGAATTGGTTTACAAAACATACTGTCATGCAAAGCCAACTGTGATATTCTTGTACTATAGTGTTAATAATAAGCAATGTAATAAACAGAAATACAGTTACCTATCCGGACAGCAAAACCACAAAAACGAGTGTAATAACCGTGTGTGTTAACCTAAGGAATAAGCACCAGACTTTAATTCGTTTCTTCAAATAAGTCGTTAGTTCAGAGGTATGGAAAATAACAGTAGTTAGACTGCTATTCTGCATCGATAACAATATATGTGTTTGGTGGTACACTATTATTCGCTAGTATAATTAGGCACACGTAATGAAGCTGAGTAGGACAGCAGAAAAGATTGCAACTCCCTACTTACCTAACAGACTTCACTTTCGATTTAGATAAAAGATGGTTCAGCAATACAGGAAAAGTTTAGCCGCTCGAAACAAAACCACAGTACCCAATTGCTTAAGTAGACTGATTTCATGAGAGCAAAAGTAAATTTGGACAGAGGGGGGGGGGGGGGGGGGCGATTCTACATCAACATATTTGGTACTCAACATTTCATTGATTCACTATTAACTGTTTAACGTTACTATTTATCACCATTAATCATCAACTTAGTATTTCCTTTCATTAATACGTTATGTGAAAGCAGCAAACAATTTATCTAAAGTTGTCTCTGAATCTGGCATAACCTTACGTAATCATTTTGACACAGAAAATAATAGCAATGTAAATTATGAAATTCTCAGTTATTCTTTCCATTAATTATTTCACTGATTAATCACTGATTTGCCAGCAATATATTAAAGATGTCACAGTCTTGGCTGAATACAGGTCACTCGGAATTTTCATGTACCACGTTAGGATCCTGCTTGTTTTATGAGTGGGATAAATTACCAGGTGGACACAATTGTTAATCTGGATGATGGTTATTATTCTTAAAGTACATTTCAACTTCCTGGAACACACTATAATGCATAGCTAAAATGTCGTACCCTGTAAGCTGTGATCGGCGATGGTGGCAACAACTGCATTAATATCAGAACGGCCAAGAGCAGTTATCCATGTCGGACTTATTTCCTCTTCATAGCGATGATCCATCTTATAATCAATAGCCCGTTTTTCTCCCCTCACCAGGCCGTGATAAACTGCAGTTTCCAACCGAGGCAAGATGCAACAATACGGCGCACTTCACACTATGCTGGCGCTGTACGTGCTGCCTCTAACATCACTGGCCACCGACTGACTTTTTTCGCCCCCGCCAAAGCGCACCAGACGTTTCCGCTCCCACCTTTTCCTAGGCTTACACATCTTTCCGTGCCTGACGGAACTACTCCATCTTTCATACTAGACATATCTCATACAGCCCTAAGCGAGTGCCAGTAGCTATTACATACATAATTACATTATAGCACGGTTTTACATTTAATAATTATAACAAAAAGATGTTTTTACAATATTTAAAAGTAAATATTATACCCTTTTTCTTAATATGTACATTCATTTTAATCTTATGAAAGAGTTTCAGTATCGATTTCGCTTCAAACAAGATGTCTCTACTTCTGCTATAACAGTTTCAATAAAATATTTACAAAAAAATTTTAAAAAAATGTGAACAAACATACTGTCATGCAGAGCCAACTGTATTTCTGTTTGTCACATTGCTTATTATTAACAGTATAGTATAAGAATATTACAGTTGGCTTTGCATGACATTATGTTTTGTAAACCAATTCAGGGAATACAAAATACACGCAAGTATTACATCTGGTTCTACATATCAGGGCAGTAAATAACACACACAAGTCAAAAGGAGGAATATTACACTTGGCGCCGCGTGCCAGGACTTTTGAGAGAGGTACAGAAAGTGAAGGGGCACGGATATGTTACAGTCATTAGGAAGAATACATGTGGTTTAAGAAGTTGTTAAAAATGGATAAAGATTAGGCAATGCAATACAGGAACGTAAGGATGATAGTGAAACAAACTCTGTACACAGTGATAGTGAACAAAACATAAATGAATCCCTCTCACTGGTAGAGGAACAGGTACAGCAGGTAGATCTGGAAGACGAGACTTTTATGTTGTTAAGTCCATCCAAGATAAAGAAAGAAAAGTTAGATTCCGAAGAGGAAGACAGGGGTCAGGAAAATGACACAGAACAAAAAGCACAATCATAAGTAGATTGGTATGCTTTGTTGAACAGCATTAATATGCACATAGAGACACAGACCAAAACGTTGAGTGAACAAATCAAATCCCAAAGTGAACAAATCAAATCCCAAAGTGAACAGCTTATAATTCAAACAGAACAACAGCTTCAAAGGCAAACTGAGCAAATTAAATCTCAGAATGAACAGCTTAAAGAACACAAAAAACAACAATTTAAAGAAGACACACAATATGTACATACACAGCTTAAAAAACAAACTGAACAGATGGAAAAGGTAAACAATAAAATAGGATTTCTTACTGAGGAATTAATAAATATGAAAAGTGACATTAAGGATCTGAAGGAAGATGTTAGCAACATTCAAACTGAAATCGTTGAAATCAATGCTAGGTTTGAAACAGAAGTAGAGAAAATACAAGAGCAGGTCGAACCTATGGTTAAAGCTGAAGTGAAAGAGGAAGTTTCACAAGCGAAGGAAACCATCATTGAGACGAATAAGAAACAGATACCTCAACTGAGAAATACTGTTCAAGGAACTGCAAAAGGGCTAAAGAAACAGGTAGAACTTTGCCAGGCAAAATGCTGTAATAACACGACTTGCATTCAGGAGAAGGCTAGCAACCGTGAAAATGAAATTAAGAACAACATTTCTTAAGTAGTAAAGGGAGTAAATCATACAAAGTATTGGAGGGCGAAGAAAAATTTGACCCTTACAATAAACACAGTGGATTATCCCCTGTGGATTTCATAAAAAATTGTGAGAGGCTTTTTCCCGAAAATAGCACTGATCAGGAAAAGATCAACATCGTAATTAGTGGATTAGCAGGAGATGCTAAAAGATGGGGCATAAACCTGAGTACTGATGAAATGTCCTTCAGTACGTTTAGGCAACAATTTTTGGACGAATACTGGTCCGAAAACATACAAAATAGCCTAATTCGTAAGGTTGTAATGGTCAAAATGTTTGAAAGGAACAACCAAATGACCATGAAAGGATTTTGTGAGTCCTGGCATAGGAAGTCAGCTGATTTAAGCAATCGTAGATCATATTCCGAAATTATTTGGGAGCTCTGGCAGAAGTTGCCAGAAGATTCTAAGAGATACGTGGGTAGCAACCACAAATCGTTCTCAAGCGTTTCTGGAAAAGGTCAGTGATGAGAACCATTGGCGCGAAAACAATTATTACCGCCAGAATAGAAATAACGGGTATAGGAACCAAAGACTGCATGATGTTGACAAAAGAGATAACGAACGTTACCAAATCGATTTGAAGCGAGGGGGAAGAGGTAATATTAATAGACGCGATAGAGGAAATGGACCACGCAATTATTCCGCGCTGGATTGTTCGGAAAACTTAGAGAGTCCGCGAATGTTATGGTCGGACGAACGCGGTAAAGAAACACATTTAATGGCCCAGACGCTAGAAAGGTTTCCAACATCGTGAGCACAGTGCAGTAGTACCTCAGCGCTGTGCTAAGGCGAGCTGCAGCAGTCGCCGCTCAGCGACAGATGGCGCGGAGAGTGTGACGCAGTTTGACAGGCGGGAGCATAGTGACGGCGCAACGGCACGTTTACAAGAAGCCACGGCAGGATGCAAGTTCTCTCAAGCAGTTCGGACGGCGGATGGCGCAACAGAATTGGCCAGTAAAACGGCGGGGCAATCAGCTGGGGTAGTAGACCAGCAGGTGGAAAGAGTTTCGCTCGCACTAGGGATGTCTCAGGCAGGCGATAGACAATGGGAGGCAAAGGAAACGGAGAATTGGTGCGAAGGAATAGGTAAATGGCGTATACAAATGAGCAATTTGTATGACGGTCCTATCAGTGTAAAGATACGCAAAGTAGCGTTAAAACGGCGAACTCAGCGGGAAGGGAGGAAAGATTCTGTAGTGGAGCCGCGCAGGGTTCGCGAGCTGGCAATTTAAATGAAACAAAAAGCACAGTGCAAAGAACACGAGTGACTGAAAAGGAGGAAGCCGTACTTAGTCGCACAATGAAAGATGGAATCTTACATGTTGCTGATGAGTCATTCCGCGGCCATGAAATGAGGGAAAGTGTTGCTGTCGGTCATAGGCCTGAATTAAAAGAGAATGAATGCGTGCGATTAATTGAACTCCTCAAGCATTACAGTGTATTTGAAGTGCAAGCTGGTGTCATTGCCGAAGATGTAGGAAGTAGTTCGGATGAAAACAAACTCTGTGATAGTAAAGACCTGAGAACTGCAAAAGAAAATAAGGAGGAAGATCTTACTACTCTCGAAAGAATCCAACAATGTATGGATTACGAGACTAGTAATGACTTGGAATTTACCAAGAAGTTACGACAAGCATTCTTGCTAGAGCCTGGAAGCGATATAGAAAGAGCTCGCTCGGAAGAAGACGAAGAAAGTATGACTCTGAAATCGAAGTAAGAGGACTATCCGAAAAACTTTGTTGTATAAAGGCAGTAGAAACAGAAAACGAAAACCTTTCATGCAGATAATTGACGAAAACTGATGCTAACGTAGAACAGAAAGAATTTACAGATGAAGGAACCGAAAACGACAAGAGAGAACTGAATGACGGAGTATGTCAGGCATTGAGGAGGAGATCGTGAAGGAATCTGCGATCAAAAGGACGAAAGAGCCGCCAGACGTGCAATCAAAGGAAACGAACGCCATTTAGTGGGAAGATGCAATGGTGGATGAGGACTTGTTATGGGAAGGACAAGGCGATACGGAACAGAAGTCTAAGAAACAGACTATTTGACCGATTGAAATATATGATTACAAGTTAAGAGCATTATTAAACACAGGATCGCAGGTTAGCGCATTGTCTAAGTCGTTTTAGGAATACATAGAGAACAAACCTAGAATAGTAGTAATGACTGTCCAAGGAATAGGTATTATATGTGCTACTGGGAAAAGGAGCAAACTGGTAAAGAACCAAATCTTGATCGACTTTAAGATAAAAGGACAAACGTTTTCACATGACTTCCTAGTAATTGAAGAACATAGTACTGAAGTAATCCTAGGTGTGGATTGGCTGCACAAACAAAAGGCGAGTATTAATTGTGCTAACGAGACAGTTAACATAACAAAAGAGGATGTAAATTTGGATATCGGTTTTGAGGAAATGAACGACAAGTTAGAAGCGGACTTTATATCTATGATGATTAAGATAGAAACAGATAACGAAACGTTATCTGAACTGTTTGAAGCTTACCATAAGAGAAGCAAAAAGAGTACAGAACAGATGTTGGGAGCCGGCCGGAGTGGCCGAGCAGTTCTAGGCGCTTCAGTCTCGAACCGCGCGACCGCTCCGGTCGCAGGTTCGAATCTTGCCTCAGGCATGGATGTGTGTGATGTCCTTAGGTTAGTTAGGTTTAAGTAGTTCTAAGTTCTAGGGGACTGATGACATCAGATGTTAAGTCGGATAGTACTCAGAGCCATTTGAGCCAGATGTTGGGAGAAATTAAGAACATAGTAAACAGTATACCTGAGTTAAATCAAAGACAAAAGGAGGAACTGTTACAAATTTTGGAAGAAAATTGTACAGTATTTTCGGACAAACCATGTAGAATAAAAGGTTTTGAATACAGAATGGAAATTCTATCACACAAACCTTTTCTTGTTCATCCTTATCCAGTGCCTGCAGCAAAGAAACAGACAGTTCAATCAGAAATCGACAAAATGTTATAATGGGGAATTATTGAGCGTAGTAATAGCGAATACAGTAACCCGCCTTTTATTGCGGCCAAACGGGATGGTGCAGTGAGGATAGTCATTGATGCAAGGACACTGAATAAAATATTGAAAAAGGAAATTGATTGTCCTCAATCTCTCGACGATACGCTACAGAAATTCTGTAATGTAAGGCATTTATCTAGCCTTGACATGACTGCTAGCTACTGGCAGGTGCAGCTCAGTGTCCAGTCGAGAAAGTATACCGCTTTTGTCTTTGCTGAAGGTGTTACCGCTATAAAGTGTCGCCACTCGGACTGAACAGATCAGTGTCAGTATTTATTCGTGCTTTGGATTGGGTACTTGGGAGAACTTTGAGTACTAGAGTTCCAATATATGTAGACGATCTGTTAATAGCTACCCAAGAGTGGCAGGAACACTGTGAACTGTTGGAACAAGTGTTACTGGCTTTACAGAAGGGAGGAATGACTCTGAAATTTAAAAAATGCGAACTTGTAACAAAAGAACTAAAATTTTGAGGCCATATTATTACGACAACTGGTATTGTAAAGGACCCTGAAAAACTTAAAGCCATTGAAAGGTGACCTCCTCCCAAGAATAAGAAACAATTAAAGGCATACTTAGGGTTATGGGGATTTTACAGGAAGTTTGTTAAAGATCATGCATTTAACAGTGACGCATTGAACAATTTGTTACGTAAAAACAGTGCGTTTATTTGGATGGAGGAATGTCAGAAGGGTTTTGAAGAAATTAAGACTGAATTACTAAAGAACACCTGTTACACCATCCAGATTTGTCACTACCATTTCACGTAAGTACTGACAGTGGTAACTATGGGGCAGGAGTAGAAATATTTGAAGAGGTAGAACAAGAAGGCAGCATTGTGCACAAAACAATTGCTTTTGCAGGCAGAACACTCACTAGGTATGAATGGAATTGCACAATTTCAGAAAAGGAAGAATTAGCTATAATTTGGGGACTGAAAAAATTTCGTAATTATTTATGGGGACATAAGTTAATTATACACACAGATCATAAAGCACTTACATTTTTAAAGAACTGTAGGCTGTTAAACCAAAGGTTAGCTCGTTGGGCTCTTTATCTGCAACAAATTGATTACGAAATTCTGTATGTAAAGGGAACAGAAAACAATGTAGCAGACGCTTTGTATAGATTACCAGATGGTAAAGGATTAAATGTGCAAGATAATTATGGCAAAGGGACATTCAAAATATTGTATTTAAAGGATGTAGTGGGCAGCAAGAAGATAGTTTCTATTTGCAAAAATATGAGGAGATTGCAAAATGATGATGAAGTATGTAAATCAGTAAATGTCAAATTTGACAGTACAGATTGTCCACAGATACCTAAGTTTTGTAAAATATTTAAAGGAATATTGTATGTGAGGAGAAGTAAGGACAGTGAGGAATGGGAAATTTGCTGGCCATCACAATACGAAACCCAATTGATAGACTATTTTCATTTGGTTTATGGGCACTGTGGTGCAAAGAAGTGCTATGAGAAGTTAGCGAGCGTAGCCAAAATTGGTATCAATTCTTTGAAGAAAATAACTAGTCGGTTACAATCCTGTGATGTATGTCAGAGGGCAAAGGTTACTAACAATACAAGTAGAGGGGCAATGCAAAGTATAAAACCGAACGATAGTCTAGAGTTACTATCAGTGGATTTATTTGGATCTCTGCCAAGAACGTGTGGTAATTTCACATATATATTAGTAGTTTTGGATGTCTTTTGAAGTTACCTCTTCCCCTTCGCATCATATCGATTTGATTACGTTTGTTATCTCTTTTGTCATCATCGCGCAATGTTTGGTTCCTATACCTGTTATTTCTATTCTGGTGGTAATTATTGTTTTCGCGCCAATGGTCCTCATCACTGACCTTTTCCAGAAACGCTGAGACACGGCAAAGAAACACATTTAATGGCCCAGACGCTAGAAAGGTTTCCAACATCGTGAGCACAGTGCAGTAGTACCTCAGCGCTGTGCTAAGGCCAGCTGCAGCAGTCGCCGCTCAGCTACAGATGGCGCGGAGAATGTGACGCAGTTTGACAGGCGATAGCGCAGTGACGGCGCTACGTAGCGTTTACAAGTAGCCACGGCAGAATGCAAGTTCTCTCAAGCAGTTCGGACGGCGGCAACAGAGTCGGTCAGGAAAACGGCGAGGCAATCAGCTGGAGTAGTAGACGAGCAGGTGGAAAGAGTTTCGCTCGCACTAGGGATGTCTCAGGCAGGCGATAGACAATGGGAGTAGGGTCACCATACGTCCCGCTTAATCAGTATTGTCCCGTTTTTTGAGTCTCTAAAATTTGTCCTGACCTTTTTTTTTAAAATAAGCAACTTGTTCCGATTTTGAAGGATTGTTTTCAGACACTTACAAAGTGGTTAAAATATTTTCTGAGTGTCGATTTTATGAACTATTAATTGAAACTGGCATTCCGTACGTTGGTACCCCTTGATAATGTACAGCTTAAGCACTATAATTGTTGTGTACTCTTATTATCTTTGCTTTTGCTTGCCACTGTTGTCAGCACTCAGTATCAGTTTCGTGAAGTGCTAGCACGTCGTGGCGATGCCGAAACGAAAATCAAAGTTTTCGGAAGAGCTTCAGAGGAAATTTCCTTGCTTCACTGCTACAGACAATGACTGTTCAGCAAGATGTAACTGCGCTGTATCCGTGTCTCATGGTGGTGCTGCAGATCTCAAGCATCATATGGTATCTGAGAAACACAGGGAGAATCTTCGATCGGCAGGTTCCTCGCAAAAAATGACGTGATATTTTGTAACTTCAAATACACAGGAACAGAAAAACTTAGACGCAGCAGAAGGAACTCTGTCGTTCCATGTTGTTAAAGACCACCAAAGATATCGTTCTAATGACTGCAGTGTTCAACTAAACAAAAAACATTTTCCTGATTCTAAGATTGCAGAAAATGTTTCGTGTGGAAGAACAAAGTGTGAAGCAATTATCAACAATGTTATAGCTCCGCATTCCCAGAAACAGGTAATAGATGCTGTAAACACTGCAAAATACTTTTCAATATCCACTGATGCTAGCAGCCATGGGCATCAGAAAATTTTTCCTGTGATAATTCAGTATTTTTCTGTAAGTGAGGGTGGACTGCAGACGAAATTGCTTGATCTTGATGACTTGCAGAACGAAAAGTCCGAAACAATTTCCAATTATCTTTTTCATGATATATAGTCATTCAGTATCATCTCAAAGTGTGTTGCATTTTGCCGGCCGCGGCGGTCTCGCGGTTAAGGCGCTCAGTCCGGAACCGCGCGACTGCAACGGTCGCAGGTTCGAATCCTGCCTCGGGCATGGATGTGTGTGATGTCCTTAGGTTAGTTAGGTTTAAGTAGTTCTAAGTTCTAGGGGACTGATGACCACAGAAGTTGAGTCCCATAGTGCTCAGAGCCATTTGAACCATTTTTTTTTGTGTTGCATTTGGTGCAGACAATACTAACTGTAATTTTGCGGGTTTAATGAAGAAAGAGGGTAATAATGTTTTCGCACATCTGAAAGAAAAATTAAAAAACTCTAACATTGTTGGCATAGGTTGTCCAGCACGTGTTGTTCATAACACACTTCAAAGTGCTTGTGATGTTTTACCTGTTGACATTGACTGCATTGTCATGAAGTTGTACAACCATTTTCATAGTTTTTCTATTCGGGTTGCAGAAGTCACTGAATTCTGTGAATTTGTTGGTGTCACTTACAAAAATTTACTTTCCTTTTCCAAAACAAGATGGCTTTCATTGCTGCCAGCCATAGAAAGGATCTTGAAAATGTATGAACCTTTGAGATCTTACTTTTTGTCACAGTCTAACTCAAAGTGCCCTGCAATCTTAAAGACTTTTTTCAGTGATCCTATAAATGAATGTTATTTACTTTTTGTACATTCACAAATGAATGTTTTCCAACAAACCATTGCGAGCATTGAGAAACAGAATAATTCCATATGTGAAGTATTAGCAGTCTTAAATAAAGCTTTGACAAGTCTAGATTCAAGGAAACATGAACATTTTGTACCACTAAGTGTAAAAAAGCTGCTGAATACTTGTGATGACCAGTCTGTTAAGAAATTTGAATAGCAGTATCAACGTTTTATGATGCTTCAGTAGAATATTTATCCTAATGGTTACAGGCAATAGCTGAGTTTTCTGTAATCTCATGGATGATGCTCACAGAACCATCAGAATGGTCAGTAGTTGAAAATACTTTAATGTGGCTGAATGAAAAGGGCATTCTAGTAAATGACAGCTTCTTGTTTGATGAAATAGTTCATATACAGTCATTTGTAAAACAACAAGTGGAAACAGACAGTGAACAATGGAATCAGTTGATGGCACATGAAAAATGGTGTAGGTTTTTCAGATCTTGCCAGTGTAATGAACAGTTCAGAGAATCGCTTCATATGGCGCAGTACTTCTTTTCACTCCCTGCCCACAATGCAAATGTTGAAAGAGTTTTCAGCCTACTATCGTCACAGTGGACAGATTTACGGTGAGGAGCGTTAAGTGTATTTTACTGACCTGTTTAAACTTCAGTAAATACAGTTGCACTGACTTCTATTCATACCTATTAGGCAAACGTGAGTTGCTGAATGAAATTTCATCTTCGAAGAAATATGATTGCAGTGTGGAATCCACAAAACCGTAAATTCCTTGTGTTCACTAAGAACTTTTTTTTGTAGTGATTGTTACTGTATGTCTTTGTCCATTCTGTGTTATAAATGTTACATTTCTTAATAGGTAAATTTCTGAAAACTTGAACTGTACTTCTCTCCAGTCTTTCCATTCTTTGTTTGGTTTAGTATACACACTCACTCACTCTCTCTCTCTCTCTCTCTCACACACACACACAAATATCAGTCAAGGCTATATTTGCAGAAGAAGAAGAAATGTTAGCATTAAAAGTGATATTTAACGAGAAATAAAAATTGTCCCACTTTTTGGCCAAGAAAGTGTGTGAAAGTCCCAATTTTGTCCGAAAAAAATATGGTCATCGTAAATGGGAGGAATTAATAAATTAATAAATTGCAGTCGTTTGCAACTGTAATGAAAGTCTTATTAAGACGAAACCCGTTTACCTTTATTCTAAAGCAGCTTCAGTGGTCATTGTAGCGACATGGTTTTCTTCCTATGGCAATTTTGTTCGCTAGATTCATGAACAGTTCGCGTGTTTTACTTACTACTACTAGCAGTCATAAATTGAATCGTGTGAGGAAGCTTGAGGTGGATGTTTTGGTACTTCAGGTGAAGGCCTCTAGGGAACACAGAAACGTGAATGTATTTTAGTGCAGTGGAACTGCTGTTTCACACGTACACGTGAAAGTACAGGAAGAATAAAGTAAACGACAGAAAACCGTGAATAATGACAGGACCTGAAACTATTTACAGTATTAAGTAAAGCATGCGAACTGTCCATAATCCTAGCGAACAAAATTATAACAAAAAACCATATTGTTAGAGTGACCACAGAATATACCTCAGAATAAAGCGAAACGCGTTTGGTGTTAAATGAGACCTTCGCTACAGCTGCAAAAGAAGGTAGTTAAAGTACACAATAATGGAATGTAGTCGAATTAAGTCAGGTGAGGCTGAGGGAATTAGATTAGGAAATGAGACACTTAAAGTGGTAAAGGAGTTTTGCTATTTGGGGAGCAAAATAACTGATGATGGTCGAAGTAGAGAGGATATAAAATGTAGACTGGCAATGGCAAGGAAAGCGTTTCTGAAGAAGAGAAATTTGTTAACATCGAGTCTAGATTTAAGTGTCAGGAAGTCGTATCTGAAAGTATTTGTATTTAGTGTAGCCATGTATGGAAGTGAAACGTGGACGATAAATAGTTTGGACAAGAAGAGAATAGGGGCTTTCGAAATGTGGAGCTACAGAAGAATGCTGAAGATTAGATGGGTTGATCACATAACTAATGAGGAGGTATTGAATAGAATTGGGGAGAAGAGAAGCTTGTGGCACATCTTGACTAGAAGAAGGGATCGGTTGGTAGGACATGTTCTGAGACATCGAGGGATCACGAATTTAGTATTGGAGGGCAGCGTGGAGGGTAAAAATCGTAGAGGGAGACCAAGAGATGAATACACGAAGCAGATTCAGAGAGATGTAGGCTGTAGTAGGTACTGGGAGATGAAGAAACTTGCACAGGGTAGAGTAGCATGGAGAGATGCATCAAACCAGTCTCAGGACTGAAGACCACAACAACAAACAACGTACACAGCTTGTTAGTCTGCAGCTGCCATAAAAAAAAAAACAGTTCTAAATAACAAGGGAGACAACATGTGTAGCCGCGCGGGATTTAGCCGAGCGGTCTAGGGCGCTGCAGTCAAGGACTGTGCGGCTGGTCCCGGCGGAGGTTCGAGTCCTCCCTCGGGCATGGGTGTGTGTATTTGTCCTTAGGATATTTTAGATTAAGTAGTGTCTAAGCTTAGGGACTGATGACCTTAGCAGTTAAGTTCCATAAGATTTCACACAAATTTGAACACACAACATGTGTAATAATACCGTTTATTTTGACTACAGCACGGAAACTAAGCTAACTAATTCTGTCCGTAATATCAATATGACGGAGCATATACTAACGTCAGAGCTTTGTGCATATCATTAACAATGCGTGTCGTGTTGAACATATATTTCGCAATTCCTGAATTCAAATAATTCATCTACACTCCTGGAAATTGAAATAAGAACACCGTGAATTCATTGTCCCAGGAAGGGGAAACTTTATTGACACATTCCTGGGGTCGGATACATCACATGATCACACTGACAGAACCACAGGCACATAGACACAGGCAACAGAGCATGCACAATGGCGGCACTAGTACAGTGTATATCCACCTTTCGCAGCAATGCAGGCTGCTATTCTCCCATGGAGACGATCGTAGAGATGTTGGATGTAGTCCTGTGGAACGGCTTGCCATGCCATTTCCACCTGGCGCCTCAGTTGGACCAGCGTTCGTGCTGGACGTGCAGACCGCGTGAGACGACGCTTCATCCAGTCCCAAACATGCTCAATGGGGGACAGATCCGGAGATCTTGCTGGCCAGGGTAGTTGACTTACACCTTCTAGAGCACGTTGTGTGACACGGGATAAATGCGGACGTGCATTGTCCTGTTGGAACAGCAAGTTCCCTTGCCGGTCTAGGAATGGTAGAACGATGGGTTCGATGACGGTTTGGATGTACCGTGCACTATTCAGTGTCCCCTCGACGATCACCAGTGGTGTATGGCCAGTGTAGGAGATCGCTCCCCGCACCATGATGCCGGGTGTTGGCCCTGTGTGCCTCGGTCGTATGCAGTCCTGATTGTGGCGCTCACCTGCACGGCGCCAAACACGCATACGACCATCATTGGCACCAAGGCAGAAGCGACTCTCATCGCTGAAGACGACACGTCTCCATTCGTCCCTCCATTCACGCCTGTCGCGACACCACTGGAGGCGGGCTGCACGATGTTGGGGCGTGAGCGGAAGACGGCCTAACGGTGTGCGGGACCGTAGCCCAGCTTCATGGAGACGGTTGCGAATGGTCCTCGCCGATACCCCAGGAGCAACAGTGTCCCTAATTTGCTGGGAAGTGGCGGTGCGGTCCCCTACGGCACTGCGTAGGATCCTACGGTCTTGGCGTGCATCCGTGCGTCGCTGCGGTCCGGTCCCAGGTCGACGGGCACGTGCACCTTCCGCCGACCACTGGCGACAACATCGATGTACTGTGGAGACCTCACGCCCCACGTGTTGAGCAATTCGGCGGTACGTCCACCCGGCCTCCCGCATGCCCACTATACGCCCTCGCTCAAAGTCCGTCAACTGTACATACGGTTCACGTCACGCTGTCGCGGCATGCTACCAGTGTTAAAGACTGCGATGGAGCTCCGTATGCCACGGCAAACTGGCTGACACTGACGGCGGCGGTGCACAAATGCTGCGCAGCTAGCGCCATTCGACGGCCAACACCGCGGTTCCTGGTGTGTCCACTGTGCCGTGCGTGTGATCATTGCTTGTACAGCCCTCTCGCAGTGTCCGGAGCAAGTATGGTGGGTCTGACACCCCGGTGTCAATGTGTTCTTTTTTCCATTTCCAGGAGTGTATAACGTGTTGAAGGGTCTGAAAAAGTGTATAAATATTTTAAGACTAGTTCCATTGGAGTAGACAGGGCAAATTAATCAGTCTCTGGTACATGCCCTACTATTATCGTTTTCTCTCGTTTACTTTCCTTTCATCTCATTCTAGTGCATCTTCCGATCGTGATAGCAGAGGCAGTTGTAGTAGTAAGAGTTGCAGCAGTAGTGGTAGTAATTTTATTCATTGGGGGATCGCTTTTGTAAGGATAGCGGACATGCCGTGGTGTTGCAAACTCAGAACAAAGAGCGTACTTCTTCCTGTATGCAGGATTCACATACTTACAGGCCTAGTTTTTCACTGGTGGGCAAGGTTGTCGGTTGCGTCTCTGTAGTAGGAAGCCCCCAGGCATTTGCGTGAAGTAATTTAGAAAACCATGGAAAAATCTATAAGGAGACAGGCTGCATCCTTCCAAATACAAGCACAGTCTATTAAAACCAGTACAACATAATTCGGTTTATCCGTAGTGGGGAATATACTGCTTTTTTATTGCTGTTGTTGTGGTCTTCAGTCCTGAGAATGGTTTGATGCAGCTCTCCATGCTACTCTATCCTGTGCAAGCTTCTTCATCTCCCAGTACCTACTGCAGCCTACATCCTTCTGAATCTGCTTCGTGTATTCATCTCTTGGTCTTCCTCTACGATTATTACTCTCCACGCTGCCCTCCAATACTAAATTCGTGATCCCTCGATGTCTCAGAATATGTCCTACCAACCGATCCCTTCTTCTAGTCAAGTTGTGCCACAAGCTCCTCTTCTCCCCAATTCTATTCAATACCTCCTCATTAGTTATGTGATCAACCCATCTAATCTTCAGTATTCTTTTGTAGCACCACATTTCGAAAGCTTCTATTCTCTTCTTGTCTAAGCCAATTATCGTCCACGTTTCACTTCCATACATGGCTACACTCCATACAAATACTTTCAGATACGACTTCCTGACACTTAAATCTATACTCGATGTTAACAAATTTCTCTTCTTCAGAAACGCTTTCCTTGCCATTGCCAGTCTACATTTTATATCCTCTCTACTTCGACCATCATCAGTTATTTTGCTCCCCAAATAGCAAAACTCCTTTACTACTATAAGTGTCTCATTTCCTAATCTAATTCCCTCAGCGTCACCCGCCTTAATTTGAGTACATTCCATTATCCTCTTTTTGCTTTTGTTGATGTTCATCTTACATCCTCCTTTCAAGACACTGTCCATTCCGTTAAACTGCTCTTCCAAGTCCTTTGCTGTCTCTGACAGAATTACAATGTCATCGGCGAATCTCAAAGTTTTTATTTCTTCTCCATGGATTTTAATACCTACTCCGAACTTTTCTTTTGTTTCCTTTATTGCTTGCTCAATATACAGATTAAATAAGATCGGGGATAGGCTACAATCCTGTCTTACTCCCTTCCCAACCACTGCTTCCCTTTCATACCTCACGACTCTTATAACTGCCATCTGGTTTCTGTACAAATTGTAAATAGCCTTTCGCTCTCTGTATTTTACCCCAATCATACAGTAAAGCTGCATGCCCTCGGGAAAAATTACGGCTGTAGTTTCCCCTTGCTTTCAGCCGTTCGCAGTACAAGCACAGCAAGGCCATTTTGGTTAGTGTTACAGGGCCAGATCAGTCAGTCATCCAGACTGTTGCCCCTGCAATTACTGAAAAGGCTGCTGCCCCTCTTCAGGAACCACACGTTTGTCTGGCCTCTCAACAGATACCCCTCAGTTGTGGTTGCACCTACGGTACGGCTACCTGTATCGTTGAGACACACTAGCCTCCCCACCAACGGCAAGGTCCATGGTTCATGGGGGGAGGTGCTTTTTTATACATTCTTAAAAAAAGTTTCATAATTCTCGACACCAACCACTTCACACAAAACACGCATTGTATACGCACTATCGGCTGACTACAGAATTGTGGCGGTTACGTTTGTTTTCCATTTTGTGTATTGCTGTTTCTCATTTGCTAACCTGAAATACTGATCTTGAGAGAAATGTTTCCTGCATCAGTTGTTTAACATTCCTTTTTTTTTTTATTTGTGTACTACGTTGTTTCGGGTGTGTAACCATTCTCAAGCAACAGCATCCGTACTAGAAAAAAAAATTAATTACATTGAAGAGGCAAAGAAACTGGTACACCTGCTTAATATCGTGTAGGGCCCCCGCGAGTACGAAGAAGTGCCGCAACAGGACGTGGCATGGACTCGACTAATGTGTGAAGTAGTGTGGGCGGGAATTGACACCATGCATCCTGCAGGGCTGTCCATAAATCCGTAAGAGTGCGAGGGGGTGGAGATCTCTTCCGAACAGCACTTTGCAAGGCATCACAGATATGTTCAATAATGTTCTTGTCTGGGGAGTTTGGTGGCCAGCGGAAGTGTTTAAAGTTAGAAGAGTGTTCCTGGAGCCAGTATGTTGCAATTCTGGACGTGTGGGGTGTCTGATTGTCCTGCTGCAACTGTCGAAGTCCGTCGGAATACACAATGGACACGAATGGATGCAGGTGATCAGACAGGATGTTTACATAAATGTCATCTGTCAGAGTCGTATCTAGACGTATCAGGGGTCCCATATCACTCCAACTGCACACACCACACACTATTACAGAGTCTCCATCAGCCTGAAAAGCCCCCTGCGACCTGCAGGGTCCATGGATTCATGAAGTATGGAGATCCGTCCGCTGGATACAATTTGAAACGAGGCTCGACCGACCAGGTAACATATTTCCAGTCATCAAAAGTCGAATGTGAGTGTTGGCGGGCCCAGCTGAGGCATAAAGCTTTGTGTCGTGCAGTCGTCAAGCGTACAAGACTGGGTCTACGGCTCCGAAAGACCATATCGATGATGTTTCCTGGAATTATTGATGGCCCAGCATTGAAATCTGCAACAATTTGCGGAAGGTTTGCACTTCTGTCACGCTGAACGATTCTCTTCAGTCGTCGTTAGTCCCGTTCTTGCAGGATGTTTTCCAGCCGCAGCGATGTCGGAGATTTGATGTTTTACCGGATTCCTGATATTCACGGTACACTCGTGAAATGGTCGTACGGGAAAATCCCCACTTCATCGCTACCTCTGACCCGCTGAGTCCCATCGCTCGTGCTCCGACTGTAACAGCACATTCAAACTCACTTAAATCTTGATAATCGGTCACTGTAGCAGCAACAAACGTTCTAACAACTGCGCCGGACACTTAATGTCTTATATAGGCGTTGCCGACCGCAGCGCCGTATTCTGCCTGTTTACACATCTCTGTATCTGAATGCGCATCCTTATTTTTTTTTTTTTTTCATCAGTCTACTGACTGGTTTGATGCGGCCCGCCACGAATTCCTTTCCTGTGCTAATCTCTTCATCTCAGAGTAGCACTTGCAACCTATGTACTCAATTATTTGCTTGACGTATTCCAATCTCTGTCTTCCTCTACAGTTTTTGCCCTCTACAGCTCCCTCTAGTACCATGGAAGTCATTCCCTCATGTCTTAGCAGATGTCCTATCATCTTATCCCTTCTCCTTATCAGTGTTTTCCACATTTTCCTTTCCTCTCCGATTCTGCGTAGAACCTCCTCATTCCTTACCTTATCAGTCCACCTAATTTTCAACATTCGTCTATAGCACCACATCTCAAATGCTTCGATTCTCTTCTGTTCCGGTTTTCCCACAGTCCATGTTTCACTACCATACAATGCTGTACTCCAGACGTACATCTTCAGAAATTTCTTCCTCAAATTAAGGCCAGTATTTGATATTAGTAGGCTTCTCCTGGCCAGAAATGCCTTTTTTGCCATAGCGAGTCTGCTTTTGATGTCCTCTTGCTCCGTCAGTCATTGGTTATTTTACTGCCTAGGTAGCAGAATTCCTTAACTTCATTGACTTCGTGACCATCAATCCTGATGTTAAGTTTCTCGCTGTTCTCATTTCTACTACTTCTCATTACCTTCGTCTTTCTCCGATTTACTCTCAAACCATACTGTGTACTCATTAGACTGTTTATTCCGTTCAGCAGATCATTTAATTCTTCTTCACTTTCACTCAGGATAGCAATGTCATCAGCGAATCGTAACATTGATTTCCTTTCACCTTGTATTTTAATTCAACTCCTGAACCTTTCTTTTATTTCCATTATTGCTTCCTCGATGTACAGATTGAAGAGTAGGGGCGAAAGGCTACAGCCTTGTCTTACACCCTTCTTAATACGAGCACTTCGTTCTTGATCGTCCACTCTTATTATTCCCTCTTGGTTGTTGTACATATTGTATATGACCCGTCTCTCCGTATAGCTTACCCCTACTTTTTTCAGAATCTCGAACAGCTTGCACCATTTTATATTGTCGAACGCTTTTTCCAGGTCGACAAATCCTATGAAAGTGTCTTGATTTTTCTTTAGCCTTGTTTCCATTATTAGCCGTAACGTCAGAATTGCCTCTCTCGTCCCTTTACTTTTCCTAAAGCCAAACTCATAGTCACCTAGCGCAATCTCAATTTTCTTTTCCATTCTTCTGTATATTATTCTTGTAAGCAGCTTCGATGTATCAGCTGTTAAGCTGATTGTGCGATAATTCTCGCACTTGTCAGCTCTTGCCGTCTTCGGAATTGTGTGGATGATGCTTTTCCGAAAGTCAGATGGTATATCGCCAGACTCATATATTCTACACACCAACGTGAATAGTCGTTTTGTTGCCACTTCCCCCAATGATTTTAGAAATTTTGATGGAATGTTATCTATCCCTTCTGCCTTATTTGACTGTAAGTCCTCCAAAGCCCTTTTAAATTCCGATTCTAATACTGGATCCCCTATCTCTTCTAAATCGACTCCTGTTTCTTCTTCTATCAGATCAGACAAATCTTCACCCTCAGAGAGGCTTTCAATGTATTCTTTCCACCTATCTGCTCTCTCCTCTGCATTTAACAGTGGAATTCCCGTTGCACTCTTAATGTTCCCACCGTTGCTTTTAAAGTCACCAAAGGTTGTTTTGACTTCCCTGTATGCTGAGTCTGTCCTTCCGACAATCATATCTTTTTCGATGTCTTCACATTTTTCCTTCAGCCATTTCGTCTTAGCTTCCCTGCACTTCCTATTTATTTCATTCCTCAGCGACTGGTATTTCTGTATTCCTGATTTTCCCGGAACATGTTTGTACTTCCTCCTTTCATCAATCATCTGAAGTATTTCTTCTGTTACCCATGGTTTCTTCGCAGCTACCTTCTTTGTACCTATGTTTTCCTTCCCAATTTCTGTGATGGCCCTTTTTAGAGATGTTCATTCCTCTTCAACTTGACTGCCTACTGCGCTATTCCTTATTGCTGTATCTATAGCGTTATTCCTTAGTATCCCACTTCTTTGCGTATTGATTCTTTCTGACTAATGTCTTGAACTTCAGCCTACTCTTCATCACTACGATATTGTGATCTGAGTCTATATCTGCTCCTAGGTATGTCTTACAATCCAGTATCTGATTCCGGAATCTCTGTCTGACCATGATGTAATCTAATTGAAATGTTCCCGTATCTCCCGGCCTTTTCCAAGTATACCTCCTCCTCTTGTGATTCTTGAACAGGGTATTCGCTATTACTAGCTGAAACTTGTTACAGAACTCAATTAGTCTTTCTCCTCTTTCATTCCTTGTCCCAAGCCCATACTCTCCTGTAACCTTTTCTTTTACTCCTTCCCCTACAACTGCATTCCAGTCGCCCATGACTATTAGATCTTCGTCCCCCTTTACATACTGCATTACCCTTTCAATATCCTCATAAATTTTCTCCATCTGTTCATCTTCAGCTTGCGACGTCGGCATGTTTACCTGAACTATCGTTGTCGGTGTTGCTCTGCTGTCGATTCTGATTAGAACAACCCGGTCACTGAACTGTTCACAGTAACACACCTTCTGCCCTACCTTCCTATTCATAAAGAATACTACACCTGTTGTACCATTTTCTGCTGCTGTTGATATTACCCGATACTCATCTGACCAGAAATCCTTGTCTTCCTTCCACTTCACTTCACTGACCCCTACTATATCTAGATTGAGCCTTTGCATTTCCCTTTTCAGATTTTCTAGTTTCCCTACCACGTTCAAGCTTCTGACATTCCACGCCCCGACTCGTAGAACGTTATCCTTTCGTTGATTATTCAATCTTCTTCTCATGGTAACCTCCCCCTTGGCAGTCCCCTCCCGGACATCCGAATGGGGGACTATTACGGAATCTTTTGCCAATGGAGAGATCATCATGACACTTCTTCAATTACAGGCCACATGTCCTGTGGATACACGTAACGTGTCTTTAATGCAGTGGTTTCCATTGCCTTCTGCATCCTCATGTCGTTGATCATTGCTGATTCTTCCGCCTTTAGGGGCAATTTCCCACCCCTAGGACAAGAGAGTGCCCTGAACTTCTATCCGCTCCTCCGCCCTCTTTGACAAGGCCGTTGGCAGAATGAGGCTGACTTCTTATGCCGGAAGTCTTCGGTCGCCTATGCTGATTATTTATCAAAATTTAGGCAGTGGCGGGGATCGAACCCGGGACCGAAGATGTTTTGATTATGAATCAAAGACGCTACTCCTTTCTTTTATTTTCATTTTCCACTTTTCACTTTTTTTTTTAAATCTCATTTTGTTCACTCTTGTTCGTTGCATCTGTTCGGGGCGGACGTCGTAAGACATCTGTTTCAGTTCGTTGTTGATCGATTAGCTCAGTTTTTTTTATTACAGAGGGCTGTTAACCCTCTGACCGAACACGCTGAGCTACCGTGCCGGCATCCCCTGGACCACGGGTACGTATACCAGTTTCTTTGGAGCTTCAGTGTAGAATCAACCATTGGTTGCAGAAACCAAAATAAATCGAGTCCAAAAACAGAGTAAAAAGAGCACTTACAATATTTCAACAATTAACGACCATGTTTGGATTACAGTCATATAATTTCATAGGCAGTCCATGGTTGGCCTGATAAGCAATAAAATAAAATAAAAATTAATGCTATATAAGTACAAGAGAAAATAGTAAGTAGGCAGTCCCTGGAAACGTCAGTTATAAAATGGTTTACCACATTACGTTGCTTGACAGCTGCAGCCGTGGTATTCGGTTCAGTACGGACAAGACATTTACTGCTGGGAGAGAGAGCACTAGCAGTGAAGCGTCTGCTGCCGATACCTCGTAACTCTGAAGTCAGAGGCAAACCTGTGTGAGCACGTGCGCTCACTGTGTGTCCACCATCTCATTGTTAACCCTGTGTATTCCCAACAATGGACAGCAGCGTGTAGACACCAGTGACAGAGGTATGTCGTGCTGTAAGGGCGCGAAGTTTATGTATTAGTACAGAGAGACTTTGTCATAACCACACAGTGAGTTTAAAAGTCTGGCCGGCTAACGCGTTGGCCCACCAGAATAACGCAGCGGCGGTGTGGACGACAGCAGGGTGGTGAGCACAAAGGTGGGGGCTTCCGAAAGTCCCAGAGACGTCTCTGGTGCCCGAGCCGGCTACACGGGCGCATGCCCGATGGCCAAGGTATCACCCTCCACCTACAAAATACCACATAGAAAACACTACAACTGAATCCAAAGCACCTGCGTTATAAATAAATACATCAATCTGCACGACTGTTCTATCAATTGTTCCTATACTATAAATTAACGAATATTGCTTCATGGCTCTTGCACCCTTTCCATCAGCCAAATCGTCTTGAATTACGTTATTTCTTCTTAATATTACCCAGTAGACAGAGCTCAACCACGTCTCAACACATGCCAGGGTACCTAGACGAATGGCAGTCGTAACATGGAACAGAATTTGTGTGTTAGATCTTACTGTTCGTACGTCCATTGGAGCATTTTAAGTACTACTCGTACACTGGTATATGCAACTGATTCTGTTTGGAATGTGTGCGGCGACATTTAGATGTAGCTGACATGGAGAGTCCAACGCAAAAGTTGTCACCTAGATTAAGCTCAATATCATTCAGATTTTGAGTGATAATGTGAGTCATAATATTGTCCCTAATGTACTTGGAACTTGGCTAACGAGTTAAGTTTGTTGTGTGGGACTGGCGAATGTGCCTTTCAGGTAGTCAGGGGCAACGCAGATTGCGACAGTCGATGCAAGCGTTGAGTGTACGTTAGGCTGTCGTTATATTGAGAAGCACCCACAAGCCTTGCTCATACTGTGGCATCAAGCAGTCAGGCCTGCAAAATGAGTGGTCTGCCAAGCGAGTGGATTCATTCTTATTTATCGAGTAACATGAACTCTCGTACTAACAATTAAGTTACAAGTTATCCTCCTATATGAATAATACGCAACGGAAACACACCTCTGACTATCAGTAATTTACAGAACTCTGACTGTTCACTACGCACTGGCAATACCACATTTTCTTTTTTTTTTTTTAATTTAACGGCTTTTATCAACACGTGGCCATCGCACTGAATATGAATGGCGCACACATTATAATTTCTGGATATCATGACAACATACAATTCGAAGGAAAAGGCCACCAATCTTTTTCTTTTCACTATCTTATTTATTCCGATAAATTCTATAACCTAAACACACAAATTCTATAACCTATAACAATAACATATGATAAATTCCGCCCAGTGGGCATGGCTTTACATTGGTGATTCTCTATCTTATGGTCTCGTAATTATTTAACGCTACCGTGCACTTCCTGGATAGGATGGTGGATCTTTTGCTATATCTCACACTTCGACTCTCACAACCATCATCACGAAACTGTCCTCCAGACTGAGCGGTACAAAAGGAACACGCATAACCCACTACCTCTGAAAATACCTTGCTACTCTCCCATGCAAACCACACATACTTAAATTACATGCCATACACCACACTACAACATGAAATACAACACAGGGAATAGTCACAACATTATCACTTTCAGCTTTCCCACTTCAATTAATATTTATCCCAGTTTCACACGACACTGCCCCACTTCGTAATTCTACTTTCCTACTATGAACTCTGGAAATATATGCACGTCTTACTGTGCAATGCATGCCAAGTGGCGTTGCTGGATAGACGGCTGACTGACCTTGTTTCTCTCTCAGAGTATTATAGTTTGAATCAAGCATCACACAGAAACATATCACGCAAAGTAATATTAAGAACATATTCATCACACACACGAGTCCTCAACTGATACCTTGGTGAGTACTTCTCTTTATCCTTTGTCTCATACACAGATTGAGACTCACACAGTACTCACCACGTGGAAGTACTCACCTCTAATTTCAAGTCCTGCACACGCTATTCCTTAAATATTTCAACTTATAGTACACACGCTAGTAATTCAGCTTAACTTAAGCACATGGAAGTATTTCAACTTATTGCTACACGTGGTTTCATTGTGACCGTTGGTCACTTCCGAAGATTACTACGATCCCATTAATATTACCTGCCTGACATTTAATTCTCCCCACAAAAGTTCCTGAAATAGAGAAATTATTATTTCAAACTACTCTTAAATATTCCACATGCATACCATGTCTCCACTCTTTTGTCTTTACACAGCACACCTAAGACAGGTCTTAACAGCACAAGATCCAGCGGCAGAGTGCTGAAACGTGGCCGTTCTTCAGGTCCTCTCGCACCTCTGCCGAAGTGGGGGAGCACCTTGCTATCGTATTGGTCAGCAACATTTCAGTCGCTCAAAGCTCAGGTAAATTTCATCTCTTTGGTCCCACCAAAGGTGACCCAAGTACCGTCTCAAAGATGATCATATATTCACATTCACTATCTGCGGTTAGCAGACGACCATACATTCATTCATTTCACAGATCTCACCAAACTGGATGTAGGGATTTATTTTGTGGGAGAGCACATGTGATCAATTAAATAAATAAATTGTCATTCTTTCCCACACTGGTATCCGGCTTCGCTGTATTAATTGAAATTGAGTTATTTTTACAAAAAAATGTGTTGTTCTGACAAGAATAATGAAGTATGTTGTACCTATTTTCAATGTCGGGCGGTACTGTACCCTTTCAGTATTGTTTCTGGGTAATGTGGTGGTATATATGATGTCAGTCCAGCAGTGGTCAAGTGTTGAATAGACATCGTTAACGAATGCGAATGACCACTGTGGGCCACGTGAACAGGTCAGCAGAGGCTGTGCCAGTGGGCGTGGCATGAGGCTTTGAACACGAGATACCGAGAGACCAAATGGAGTCACCCAGGAGATGGGCTCCTCTTGATGCATCCTGCTAGAGCGCTGAAATCACCAGATCTAGCAGCAGTGGTAGCAAATGAAGCAACTAGGAGTGGATGAACCTGCTCAGCACACATGGGACCATCTGCCAGCCTGCAGCACATCTCGGAGTCGGCAGTAGTCTAAGACAGGATACTGCTGGGTCTGAGCAGCGAGTACTTGTAGCGGCTCTGTGCAGGCAGTCTGTTGTGACCTTGCTCTGCCTTTGGTCGCACAGGCGACCAAGAGTGCAGCGTGAGACCACGGTGCGAGCTACTCCAACTCGCTACTCCAACTTGCAATTGTGGTCTGCTGACACCAGACACGCCGCCTCAGCAGTATTCCAGCCACGATAGCCCCCCCTCCCTCAACCCCTTTCCTCTTGATGAGGGCTGTAAAGTCTGTTAAGAATGATGCTGCCATAACATCCATCCCCCCCCCCCCTTTGGAAGATACAGTCCACTGAATCCCAGACTGGTGCCAAATCTGCGAATCACTTAGAATGACAAGTATTTTTTACATTCTCCTGCTGTCTTATTTGCAACTAGGTGTTCCTGGTCACGCACTGCTGTGGCTCAGTCTGTTTAAACGGAACAAAGAAAAGAGAAAGCACATGTTTCCAATATGTATGGGATTTGGATATACGTTCAGATCTCCTTCTGCCCCTAGTCTCTGGTCATCTCCTCCTCTACCTCTCTTTGCCAATCTCCTCCTCCCCCTCCTTCTGTCTCTCCATCACCTCTTCCCCTCTCTCCATCCATCTTCTCATCCTCCATCTCTGTCCATTTTCTCTTGCCCCCTCACCCCTCCTCTCTGTCCATCATCTCCTTCCCCTTTTCTTTGTCTGTCTTCTCCTCCCCCTTCTCTCACCATGCCCTCCTGCCCCCTCTCTCTGTTAAAAAAATGGTTCAAATGGCTCTAAGCACTATGGGACTTAACATCTGAGGTCATCAGACCCCTAGACTTAGAACTACTTAAACCTAACTAACCTAAGGACATCACACACATCCATGCCCGAGGCAGGATTCGAACCTGCGACCGTAGCGGTCGCGCAGTTCCAGACTGAAGCGCCTAGAACCGCATGGCCACTTCTGCCGGCCTCTCTCTGTTAATACCCTCCTTTCGTTTTCTAAGTCCATTTCCTCCCACCCCTCTATGCATCTCCTATTCTTCCCTCTGCCTGACCTTGAGTCTTGCTTGTTCATACAGAATTCCAATCATAGACCGATTGGCCAAGCGGTTCTAGGCGCTACATCTGGAACCGAGCGACCGCTATGGTCACAGGTTCGAATCCTGCCTCGGGCATGGAGGTGTGTGATGTCCTTAGGTTAGTTAGGTTTAAGTAGTTCTAAGTTCTAGGGGACTAATGACCTCAGAAGTTAAGTCCCATAGTGCTCAGAGCCATTTGAACCATAGACCGATAAGCCATAGATACAACTTACCTATTTCCTAACAACATTTCACACACCCATCACCTCGGTTCCGAGAGTTCCGAAACCTGTACAGAAAATTGGAATAGAGATCAACATAAAAATCATTTCCACCATTTCTACGGCTTATGAAAACCACACATTGCTTGTTGTACCACCGCACAGCGAGACCCTCGGAGGTGGTGGTCTAGATTGCTGTACGTACTGCTACCTCTAACACCCAGTAGCACGTCCTCTTGCATTGATGCATACGTGTATTCGTTGTGGCATACTGTACACAAGTTCATCAAGGCACTGTTGGTCCAGATTGTCCCACTCCTAAACGGCGATTCGGCGTAGATCCCACAGAGTTGTTGGTGGGTCACATCGTCCATAAACAGCCATTTTCAATCTATCCCAGGCATGTTCGATAGGGTTCATGTCTGGAGAACAGATGCTGGCCACTCTAGTCGAGTGATGTCATTATTCTGAAGGTAGTCATTTACAAGATGTGCACGATGGGGGCGCGAATTGTCGTCATGAAGACGAATGGCTTGCCAATATGCTGCCGATACCGTTGCACTATTGGTCGCAGGATGGCGTTCAAGTATCGTACAGCCGTTACGGCGCTTTCCATGACCACCAGCGGCGTACCTCGGCCGCAAATAATGTCACCCCAAAACAGCAGGAACCTCCACTTTTCTGTACTCGCTGGACAGTATGTTCAGCTGACCGGGTTATCTCCAAACACGTCTCCGACGGTTGTCTGGTTGAAGGCATAAGCGACACTCATCGGTGAAGAGAACGTGATGCCAATCCTGAGCGGCCCATTTGGCGTGTTGTTGGGCCCATCTGTACCGCGCTGCATGGTGCGTGGTTCCAAAGGTGGATATCGCCATGGACGTTGGGAGTGAGGTTCGCATCATGCAGGTTATTGCACACAGTTTTAGTCATAAAACGACGGCCTGTGGCTGCACCAAAAGCATTATCCAACATCGCGGCGTTGCTGTGAGGGTTCCTCCGAGCCATAGTACGTATGTAGCGGACATCCACTGCAGTAGTAGTCCTTGGGCGGCTTGAGCGACGCATGTCATCGACCGTTCCTGTCTCTCTGTATCTCCTCCATGTCCAAACAGCATCGCTTTGGTTCACTCTGAGACGCTTGGACACTTCCCTTGTTGAGAGCACTTCCTGGCAGAGATTAACAATGCGGGCGCGATCGAACCGCGGTATCGGCCGTCTAGGCATTGTTGAACTACAGACAACACGAGTCGTTTACCTCCTTCCTGGTAGAATGACTGGAACTGATCGGCTGTCTGACCCCCTCCGTCTAATAGGCGCTGCTCATGGATGGTTGTTTACATCTTTGGGCCGGTTTAGTGACGTCTCTGAACAGTCAAAGGGACTGAGTCTGTGATATAATATCCACGGTCAACGTCTGTCTTCAGGAGTTCTGGGAACCAGGGTGATGCTAAACTTTAGTACCCCCAACCACATCACACAAGACTGCAAGCCCTTTTTCGGTGTTTGCGTCCTCACGGGCCCATTCAGACAGAGGAATGTGCCGGTAGGCCGCAGATTGTGCGCACACAAATCTGGAGGACGGCGTTCTAGAGGGTATTAAGACGGGCCCCAGTACAATCTCCAGACAAGTGAAGCACCAATGAAGTAGAATTATGTGTATCCTGCATGACAACGTGTGCATTGCATCCCACGGAGGTCACTTTGAACATCTGTTGAGACGTGGATATGATGCAGCTCTGTACAGTGTTCCGGGAGGATCTGTTGTCGTTGGATGCACACCATCCTTTTTTTCCCTCCATTTCCAGTCGAAAATCAGTCACTGCTGTTTGTCGGTTTTATAAATGTTCACCCTGTACTGAAGTACATCTGCTGAGTACTTTTCAGATATTTGATAATAACGTTTCCCCTTTACTACATATATTATATATATACTACATACACATATACTACATATATTATAATTTAAAAAAATATGTGTATAAAAATATGCTCGTATTCGAATGCAACGTTGTGTCAAAATCTGAAAGCAATCGATGTAGAAATTTTACAGATTTACGATTTGAAACAAACAACGTTTGCGTTTTTATTTATGTAGATGTAAATATTCGTTTGTTCAAAATCTTAAGTCTCTGAAAGTTCTTCACCAATTGCTATGAAATTTTGACACAACATTGAATCTGAATGTACTATATGACGCTCCAGTAGGTATATAAAACACGCAAGAATTCGAATGGAATGCAAAGTTGTGTAAAATTTCAATGTAATCAGCAAAGAACTTTTGGAGACACGATTGTGAACAAACGAATATTTACATTTTTATTTATACTGATTTCTGCATTGGTTGTCTCTTGTTGTTTGATCAATTCGCCGTAAGGCTTATGGATACTGGTACATTAGTAACTACTTAAATCTTGGAGACGAACCACTCAGAAAATATGGACTGGGAGTTCCACATAGTGTGCTGTTCCCCACTGTAGATGGGCATAGGCTACACAAACGAGGATGAGAATCATGAACACGAAATTCTTCTTACTATGGTCCTATGATGGTATGTGCTGTGATACTGCTGCAAATGTTGGAACATAGGTTCCACTCTAATGCTCAATGTGGCCATATTCTCGTCTGGGGAACTGAGTGAGGTCAGATTGAATGTGTTATTCACGAAAGTCATGTTCTTAGCAGATGGTACTTCTAAAGGATTATCGGACGAAAACAATAGAGATTTGTGAGGTTTACAGCAGTAGCTCCTGTTACTGTTTGCCAGAAGCTGAAAAGTTGATACTCAGATGTTGGGCTATATGGCGTTCAGTAGTATTCCACTGACTCCTAATTCCAAGCGTTCTGTTCCCTTCGAACATCCTCCATCATTATAAGGCTGTCTACAAGGACAGGATGGAAGAAATTGACATAATATGAATGTCAGTCAGTCTCTTGACTACAAACTCACCTTGTGCTTACATCCGTGTATTACCAATGCCCATTCTTTATGTCCTCTAGCGTAATGCCCAGATGTTCTGTATTTGAGCCAGTTTATTACTGAGTGATGGGTGCATGGGACACTATGCCTGAGCACCTAACATAGCCCACACCTTCCACGGTACAGATCTTCAGCAGACCCTTTAGTGTTACAACTGAGTCCACTTCCATGGATCAAACCTTCAAACCGATCCTGCAGTCCAACGGTACCGCCATTTTCAATAATTTGAATGCAAAGCAGTAAAGTAAAATACACTCCTGGAAATTGAAATAAGAACACCGTGAATTCATTGTCCCAGGAAGAGGAAACTTTATTGACACATTCCTGGGGTCAGATACATCACATGATCACACTGACAGAACCACAGGCACATAGACACAGGCAACAGAGCATGCACAATGGCGGCACTAGTACAGTGTATATCCACCTTTCGCAGCAATGCAGGCTGCTATTCTCCCATGGAGACGATCGTAGAGATGCTGGATGTAGTCCTGTGGAACGGCTTGCCATGCCATTTCCACCTGGCGCCTCAGTTGGACCAGCGTTCGTGCTGGACGTGCAGACCGCGTGAGACGACGCTTCATCCAGTCCCAAACATGCTCAATGGGAGACAGATCCGGAGATCTTGCTGGCCAGGATAGTTGACTTACACCTTCTAGAGCACGTTGGGTGGCATGGGATACATGAGGACGTGCATTGTCCTGTTGGAACAGCAAGTTCCCTTGCCGGTCTAGGAATGGTAGAACGATGGGTTCGATGACGGTTTGGATGTACCGTGCACTATTCAGTGTCCCCTCGACGATCACCAGTGGTGTACGGCCAGTGTAGGAGATCGCTCCCCACACCATGATGCCGGGTGTTGGCCCTGTGTGCCTCGGTCGTATGCAGTCCTGATTGTGGCGCTCACCTGCACGGCGCCAAACACGCATACGACCATCATTGGCACCAAGGCAGAAGCGACTCTCATCGCTGAAGACGACACGTCTCCATACGTCCCTCCATTCACGCCTGTCGCGACACTACTGGAGGCGGGCTGCACGATGTTGGGGCGTGAGCGGAAGACGGCCTAACGGTGTGCGGGACCGTAGCCCAGCTTCATGGAGACGGTTGCGAATGGTCCTCGCCGATACCCCAGGAGCAACAGTGTCCCTAATTTGCTGGGAAGTGGCGGTGCGGTCCCCTACGGCACTGCGTAGGATCCTACGGTCTTGGCGTGCATCCGTGCGTCGCTGCGGTCCGGTCCCAGGTCGACGGGCACGTGCACCTTCCGCCGACCACTGGCGACAACATCGATGTACTGTGGAGACCTCACGCCCCACGTGTGGAGCAATTCGGCGGTACGTCCACCTGGCCTCCCGCATGCCCACTATGCGCCCTCGCTCAAAGTCCGTCAACTGCACATACGGTTCACGTCCACGCTGTCGCGGAATGCTACCAGTGTTAAAGACTGCGATGGAGCTCCGTATGCCACGGCAAACTGGCTGACACTGACGGCGGCGGTGCACAAATGCTGCGCAGCTAGCGCCATTCGACGGCCAACACCGCGGTTCCTGGTGTGTCCGCTGTGCCGTGCGTGTGATCATTGCTTGTACAGCCCTCTCGCAGTGTCCGGAGCAAGTATGGTGGGTCTGACACACCGGTGTCAATGTGTTCTTTTTTCCATTTCCAGGAGTGTACATTTTGTTCTCACTCTCCATGTGGTGATCGATGAGCTGAATTCTGACTCACGATGTCATTGGTTTTCACTGGCTCTCTTCTGACACTAATCTAATGGGATGGATGACGGACACGTCAGTAAATGGCCAAGGATGGTCGTCTCTAACCCAGGATAGCGTGCGCAGTGTGATGGGTTTCCTAATACCATCAACTAGGCAGCTGTAGAATCGGTAGAGCTCAGTTGTGAAGTAGATTCCTTGTTTAGTAAGACAGCGATACACTGATGGAAGGCAGCCAGTCGATGGTGTGTGGCGACTCCCAGGCAGCACGTGTACCTCAGCATGGCACAAGTCAATGGCAGCGCAGGCTAACTGAGTAACTGGACAGGTGGCCTCAACGAAGTAGCGACTTCAGCGTGTGGGCTTGTTGATGGGAGGCTGACTTAGGTCACTTTTGCGGCAGCAGGTGCCTGTGCACCAGTCAGCCACCAGTTCTGGCAGTGGGTCAGGTATGAGGCGTGCAGGGCGCAGCTCCCAAACTCGAGACCCTGTAGAGATGCCCAGAGTCCAGATGGAGTCACCCTGGATATGGTCTCCTCTATCTGATACAAGCTTTAACCCTGGAATCGTGAGCAGCTACTCAAACACTAACAGCCAGCAGATGAAGCTGGTTGAGCCACTTGAGATCATCGGTTGGGTAGCAGCTCAAATCCAAGTTCGCCGGTCAGCCAGCAGTTCTGGCAATGGCTCAGGTATGAGGCGTGCTGGGTGCAGCTCCCAAACTCGAGACCCTTTAGAGTTGCCCAGAGTCCGGATGGAGTCACCCTGGATATGGTATCCTCTATCTGATACAAGCTTTAACCCTGGAATCGTGAGCAGCTACTCAAACACTAACAGCCAGCAGATGAAGCTGGTTGATCCACTTGAGATCATCGGTTGGGTAGCAGCTCAAATTCAAGTTCGCCGGTCAGCCAGCAGTTCTGGCAATGGCTCAGGTATGAGGCGTGCTGGGCGCAGCTCCCAAACTCGAGACCCTGTAGAGTTGCCCAGAGTCCATATGGAGTCACCCTGGATATAGTCTCCTCTATCTGATACAAGCTTTAACCCTGGATTCGTGAGCAGCTACTCAAACACTAACAGCCAGCAGATGAAGCTGGTTGATACACTTGAGATCATCGGTTGGGTAGCAGCTCAAATCCAAGTTCGCCGGTCAGCCAGCAGTTCTGGCAATGGCTCAGGTATGAGGCGTGCTGGGCGCAGGTCCCAAACTCGAGACCCTGTGGAGTTGCCCAGAGTCCAGATGGAGTCACCCTGGATATGGTCTCCTCTATCTGATACAAGCTTTAACCTTGGATATGTGAGCAGCTACTCAAACACTAACAGCCAGCAGATGAAACTGGTTGATCCGCATGAGATGACTGGTTGGGTAGCAGCTCAATACCAAGAGCTGTGCTAGGCCTGACCATCGAGTGTCTACAGTGAAGCTGCCCAGCTTTGCTGTGACCACACCCTGCCTTCGGTCATGGAAGCGACCAAGGCTGTGCAACATCAGACCTTGGCACAAGGTGGTTTAGCTGGCTATGGCAGCTGACCTGGATCTTGCAACATGCCACCTCAGTAATATTCCAGCCCTGTCAGCAGGATCTCAGCTCGCCCCACCACTTTCATAGCCACGTACTCTCTGACAAAATCATTTTCTAGAGACCAATGCTTCTACTCTGTTCAGTCTCACTCAAAAACCGGTACATATTGGCATCTGCATGTTCGCTTTGTAACAGGATGACTGGAGCGGGTGACGTGGTAGGGGTTGTATGGCGTGGCTGGGTAGAAGAAGGTGACTGTTTGTAGCAATCTTCCTCTTTATTGTTTGTTCTCCTAATACATCTTCCGGTAGCTCAGCCCACCAGCCCTGTGATGGTGGAGATGAGCTGACGCACGCAGTCCGGGGAAGGCGATGCTGCGCTCGGTCAGCAGCTGCGCAGGCGGTAGGAGGTTAGCGGCACGAGGCGGGGCCCAGCTCGCCTGCCTCCTGCAGATGCTGCGCTAGTGACGACGCCGGGAGTCGCCGGTGCAGCAGTGGGCAACGCCCACCGCCGGCTGGTGGTCGGAGACAGCGTCAATGATGACGACGACGTGACAGCGACCGAACGCCCAATCGGTCGAACCGAATGCCGACGCCCACGCGGCGGCGTGTTTACGAGAAGGTTTTCGATGAGTTGGCTAACACAACCGTTTCACACGCAGCCCGCGCCTGCGTTATTCTGCTATGGCTGCCGCACACGTACACACATACCGATACTCGCTACAAAACTGTGTCACCTGCATAACGCGTCGGCCAGCCCTCGTCCGCCGTCTACCGTGAGGCTGGCGCATCGCGCACTGAAACACACTAAATCACAATTTCGCACCATATTTCCTAAAAATAACCCATTGTCCTCTACAGCTTCACTTCCTTGACAGCTTTCCAATGTCTGAGTTTTGTGGAACTGTACTACTTCAAATAATGACATTTATAGGCTTACACTTACTCCATTTCTTTGTTACCTTATTAAATATTGCTGGTATAAGTACCGCACAACTTTTCATTGATTTGGGACGTTTGGTTTGGAAGTTGCTACTACTACAAATGCAGTCTACTCTGCTTCCTATCTACCCCTGATCGTTACAGGCGAGGCCACCCCTACTGCTACTGTTTGTGGCGTCGGCGTTGCTGGTGCCAGCTATGGAGGCGGCCGAGGTGCTGGGCCTCTTCCAGTCGCCGGGCCGCAGCCAGTGGGTGCTGGCGGAGACGTACCTGAGGGCTCTGGAGCGGCGCGGCCACCGCGTCACCGCCGTCACCACCTTCCCCTCCAGCCAGGGCGGCACCGGGGGCAACTGGACCGAGATCCTCATACCCAACCCTCTTAATACAGACGGTACGTATCTTACACATTGACAGAACCTTCTTTTTGCTTCAGCTTGCAGGAAGCCTCTGTTAACCAGACCAAACGCTATTCTTACCTGACTCCCTACCTTCATCTGTTCGGATGTCACACTGCTTTTTTATTTCACAAGCTCCTCTCCTTGCCTTGGAATTTTGCCACAGAATCCTCAGAGGTAGGCACATTTAGCTATCAACGCAGTGATGACTTTGAATGTTGCGAATAATCCGTCCCACATAAATACAACTCTGACAAGAAGCTTAATGATGGAATAAGTAAGTTGTTAAAATTCGGGAAAAATACGATAAAAGTCGGTCGAAACTATTGCTTCATGACGATTGCAGGAATTATTAGTTACAGCATTGGTGGTATTCAGATGTAATCGTCACTGTGCCTTGCTGCTAAGACACGACAGGTAGCTGTTACTGTCTCGGGTTTGAACTACACTACTGGCCATTAAAATTTCTACACCAAGAAGAAATGCATATGATAAACGGGTATTCATTGGACAAATATATTGTACTAGAACTGACGTGTGATTACATTTTCACGCAATTTGGGTGCATAGATCCTGAGAAATCAGTACCTTGAGCAACCATCTCTGGCCATAATAACGGCCTTGATACACCTGGGCATTGAGTCAATCAGAGCTTGGACGGCGTGTACAGGTACAGCTGCCCATACAGCATCAACACGATACCACAGTTCTTCAAGAGTAGTGACTGGCGTATTGTGACGAGCCAGTGGCTCGGCCACCATTGACCAGACGGTTTCAATTGGTGAGAGATCTGAAGAATGTGCTGGCTGGGGCAGCAGTCGAATATTTTTTGTATCCAGAACCGCCCACACAGGACCTGCAACATGTGGTCGTGCATTATACTGCTGAAATGTAGGGTTTCGCAGCGATCCAATGAAGGGTAGAGCCACGGGTCGTAACACATCTGAAATGTAACGTCCACTGTTCAAAGTGCCGTCAATGCGAACAAGAGGTGACCGAGACGTGTAACCGATGGCACCCCATACCATCACGCCGGGTGATACGCCAGTACGGCGATGACGAATACACGCTTCCCATGTCCGTTCACCACAATGTCGCCAAACACGGATGCGACCATCATGATGCTGTAAACACAACCTGGATTCATCCGAAAAAATGACGTTTTGCCATTCGTGTACCCAAGTTCGTCGTTGAGTACACCATCGCAGGCGCTCCTGTCTCTGATGCAGCGTCAAGGATAACCGCAGTCATGGTCTCCGAGCTGATAGTCCATGCTGCTGCAAACGTCGTCGAAGTGTTCGTGCAGATGGTTGTTGTCTTGCAAACGTCCCCATCTGTTGATTCAGGGATCGAGACGTGGCTGCACGATCCGTTACAGCCGTACGGATAAGATGCCTGTCATCTTGACTGCTAGTGATACGAGGCCGTTGTGATCCAGCACGGCGTTCCGTATTACCCTCCTGAACCCACCGACTCCATATTCCGCTAACAGTCATTGGATCTCGACCAACGCGAGCAGCAATGTCGCGGTACGATAAACCGCAATCGCGATAGGCTCCAACTAGAGCTTTATCAAAGTCGGAAACGTGATGGTACGCATTTCTCCTCCTTAGACGAGGTATCACAACAATGTTTCACCAGCCAACGTCGGTCAACTACTGTTTGTGTTTGAGAAATCGGCTGGAAACTTTCCTTATGTCAGCACGTTGTAGGTGTCGCCACCGGCGCCAACCTTGTGTGAATGCTCTGAGAAGCTAATCGTTTGCATATCACAGCATCTTCTTCCTGTGGATTAAATTTCGCGTCTGTAGCACGTCATCTTCGTGGTGTAGCAATTTTAATGGCCAGTAGTGTATGTCCATGTGGTAGCCACGATCTTTTGGAAATCTTAACATCCTTCCTGAGTTGTTACATAAATTATCTTTACGAAGTAGATAAGAACAAATCCGTTTTCTGTATTCAGTGGCAAAAGGAGAATTTGTTCTTATCTACATGAGTGGAATGTGTATGGCGACTGTGGGCCACTTTGCTTGTACTGCTGACTCTGGCGCACTGGAGTCATCGATCTAGTGACATAATCGTAATTATCAGTCACATTGTTAGTGCAGTCATTGTTCTTCTCAGTAACATCATCATCCTTATCTGTGGGAAGCACGTCCTCTTTTCCCCCTGCCTCTGCTTATCTCCAACCAATCATGGCACAACATTAAAAATGAAAAACCAAAATGGTGGAAATAGCCCAACTGCTTTAGCAGAAAATTAAAAACCATACCCTCCTCCCCCTACCTACAACCAATCACAGTACAGTACTCCTTGTCTCTAGTCAATCACACTGCAGTATTAAAAATGAAATTTCAGTATGAGAGAAACAGCCCAATTGTGTTAATGGGAAACTACATGACCCTCCCCTCCTCCTAAATCCAACCGACCATAGTACAGTATCACAATTCCAGATCATACCCCATCCCTTTTTTCTTCCCAACCAATCAAAGCATAGCATTTAAATGATTTGTTAAGACGGCGCCAGATAGGTAGTAAAAATTATGGTACCTCCACCTGAGAGTCAAATATATTCGTTATTTCCCATAATGCCGAACATCTTCATTATTTCTGGCATAAATATGGTGCCAAATTACATTATTTACGTATGTACCAACGGAGTGTTTATACCCCCTCTCTCTCCTTCTTTCAAACAGTCAGAGAGTAATATTAAAATGATGAGTAAAAATGAGACCAAGAATGAGACATTTCACTGAAATTTCTTAAGGACATACTGTATAATCTAACATCTCCATCCCCTCTACTCCAATCATAGGGTAGTATTAGAATGAAAGAGCCAATTACAGTACAGTCCATTATGGGTTGTCTCAAAAGTATCCGAACGACCTAAATTATTTGTTAAAAAGTATGTCAGCACCTCTCCATCCTCTCCTATTCTTTCGTTACTGACCTCCAAAACATCGTTTATGGACTGGCTGACAAGTCACATTGCAAAATTTTGTTCGAAGCTGTATATCACCAACTATTAAATACTTCTATCAGTAATGTACTCTACATAAATAATTAAAAACCAATGTTTGGTTATAAAATATAATTATCAAAATAGTAATATACAGCTGTTGAACATAAGGTTTACTGTAGAGAGTGTTCCGCAAACCCAGGAAAACGCTACTACATAAAATCAGTTAGCGTTTATGTCCCAATTCCTTACTATCACCAACAGATGGCTGTACTGTTAATAACGTTTATTGTTCAGTCTTTGTACTGCGAGTTGCTGAGTGTTATTAACAAACTTCTGCATTGGTAAAAACTTTAAATCATCGAACGTTGTACAGTTCTTCGGTTAGAACACAACAGAGCCTTGAATTATTTGCACACATATCCGTCCATAAAATATGATTGTGAAATCTAGAGTATGTGTCACGGGAAGGGAGAGTGAAAGCAATGTGTAACTAGAAAGATATAAAATAGTTATTGTAAATGATTAGCACGTAATTGGTATTAAGTACTAAGCGTCGTAAGGCTCAAATTACTTACTTTACCTCTTCTAGGATGCTTGTCAAATTCGACAATATTCTAAAAGCGACAGCATTGCAAGAAAATGTAATGTTTACGTTACAACAGCACCTAAATACGTAAAGTATATTCAATTTGATATTCTGTACTGTCATCATCTAACTTTTTTTTCATCACCAGTTTAGAAGGGGAGCGAAGATGAAGGAGCAATACAAAAAAATACAATCGATGAAAAGTTTTAAACAAGCTATTACATTTACTCGCTAAAAAATTTTTATCAGTTGTACCAAATGCACAACATAAATTTTTAGGGAAAGAAGGAAGGAAGGAAGGAGTTTTTAGATTGTAGGAGCGAAGAAGGTGTTTTATTACCGTATATTATACAAACGGTAAAATGACAAGCATTAGACCACTAAATTTCGGGCATGCAGCCGCGCAAATAAAATTTCGTCCACTGATATTTCGGTCGCGTATCGTCCGGCCATCCTCAGAGTCACGGTGGAGCACGTAAGGCCGCGCTTCGCATCTTGTGACTCACTGTGAGGATGGCCGGACGATAAGCTGCCGAAATATCAGTGGACGAAATTTTATTTGCGCGGCTGCATGCCCGAAATTTAGTGGACTATTCATTACGCCGCGAGAAGTTGAAAATGCGCATAACAAGCATTGTTTATACACATTCACGAGATGACCATGGACGATAGCGGAGAGAGATATGTCATCTCTATAGACAATATCGGACTAGCTATCTCAAAAAACAAATTTATTTAACAGTCATTGCATTGTATGCAACGTACGATACTTACATCTCCATGGACGTTTCTTTTATTTATTGTGGGATCTCTGTTAATGCACGAGGGACCTTTATTTTGTGCAAGATTTGTGGTTCTATTGAGCCGATGTCTTTGATCTGTCCAGGATCACACCTCACTGCGTCAATTTTCTCTGATAAGTTTCGCGTTTTTTTCCGATTAGTTGGTCTATCATTTGAATGTTCCACTGGTTGCGCATCGTTTGTATTCTTATCCATCTTCGGGCTTTGAGTATTATGCGTAGACGTCTGTTTTGGATTAACTGTAGGTTCTTGAAGTTGGATCTGCTGGTTGTGCCACAGGAGGACCGGCCATCAACATCCTTGCTATAACGAGTCGCTTAATACATCCTGAGTTTGGGTCTTGATAAGCGTATCAACGCTTCTAACAATATACACGGGATGAGATTTTCACTCTGCAGCGGAGTGTGCGCTGATATGAAACTTCCTGACAGATTAAAACTGTGTGCCGGACCGAGACTCGAACTCGGGACCTTTGACTTTCGCGGGCAAGTGCTCTACCAACTGAGCTACCCACGCACGACTCACGACCTGTCCTCACAGCTTCAGTTCGCGTCTGGGTCCGGCACACAGTTTTAATCTGCCAGGAAGTTTCATATCAGCGCACACTCCGCTGCAGAGTGAAAATCTCATTCTGGAAACATCCCCTAGGCTGTGGCTAAGCCATGTCCCCGCAATATCCTTTCTTCCAGGAGTGCTTGTTCTGCAAGGTTCGCAGAAGAGCTTCTGTGTAGTTTTGAAGGTAGGAGACGAGGTACTGGCAGAATTGAAGCTGAGAGGTCGGGTCGTGAGTCGTGCTTGGGTAGATCAGTTGGTAGAGCACTTGCCCACGAAAGGCAAAGGTCCCAAGTTAGAGTCTCGGTCCGGCACACAGTTTTAAATCGTCAGGAAGCTTTAATATGCACGGGATACACCCTAAGAATTGTTTTTATTATCTTTTGTCGTTTTGCTGTTATATGCAGCATGTACACTCATGTTCACAAAAAAAATGAACACCTTGAACGACCAGAGACAAAACGTTTATATTAACAGGACATGTTCATTGGTATGTTCTGTAGAAATGATTAGCATTTCAGTCACCTCGGTTCGGCATGTGCCATGTTGCCTAGTAGGCAGAGATTCCGGCAGAGGCGCTGACAACGCGTCCCATGTGTGATGGCATCGTCGCATATAAGGCGCGAATGGCGTCATGCGTTATTGGAATCCATGCCGCATTCACCTGGTTCCAAAGTTCATTGGCATTGTGCCACAGCGCTGCACCCGTCCTTTCACCGTGTCCCACGCATTTCCGATTGGCGACAAGTCTGGTGATCTAACGGGCCGGGGCCGGGGCCAAAGGCTGACATCCCGCGGCACCAAGAAGTCACGTGTTCATGCTGCAACACGTGGTCGTGCATTGTGTTGCTGAAAGATGGCGTCTAGGGTGTTGTGCAGAAAAGGTATGGCTACGGGTTGCAGGACGTCAACGACTTAGGTCACACTGGTCACAGTGCCCTGGACACGCACCAGCTGTGGTTTGTGGTTCTACCCAACAGCACCCCACACCATAAGGCCTGGAGTTGGCGCTCTATGGCTTGGACCCATGCGGTCACCATGATGCTGCTCCCTCACCCTGCGGCGAACCAAAATGCGGTCATCGCTTTCATACAAACAGAACTTGGATTCGTCCGAAAACACTGTCTAATTTCATTCCTGTCCCCAGTGACGTCGTTTCATGCACCACTGCCGTTCAGCATGTTTCTGCACATTCGTCAAAGGTAGTCGGAGAAGTGGACGCGCTCATATAACTCATGCCGTAATAAACCGCGAAGGACTGTCACCCCTGACAGTGCACGATGTGTTCCACTGTTGGACCAGAGCCGAGTAGGAAGCAGATCTGTCCTGCAGTGGCATTTGGATGAGGTGCCGATCTACTGAGGGGGTGGTCTGGGTGGTGCGACCTGACCCATCTCGTCGTGTTCTACGCTCTCCCGTGAACCATTCTGCACACAGCCGTTGCACTGCCGAAACTCTTCGACCCACACGAGCAGCAGTTTCCCAGATGAATGCATCAACCCTCTTTCAGACTCACTGATCTAATGGTACGGTTCGCGCATACTTCTCGGAGGCATCCTGCACGCCTGCTCAAGTCGCACTGATCCGTTACCTTTGGTTAATGGCGTCAACGAGAGCCGCAGGCACATTTTACCTGCAGGTGGTACTGCACTACGATATCGATGTTGACCTTAACCCGAGGGCCGACATGGTTCAAACGCTAATCATTCATGCAGAACATACTAATGTGCGTGTCCTGTGAAGGTGAACGACCTATCTCTAGTTGTTCAAGGTGCTCTGTTTTTTCTGAACATGAGTGTATGTCAGCTTTTTCTCAAGTGCGATACCAAGGTACATAGTTACCTGAGTCCAGTCTTTTCTTGTCCACTGATTACCAGTTTTGTGTCTAGTGCTGGTCATTGGCGACTGAGCCGAATAGTTTTTCTTTTCAGGGGAGTTAATCGTCGGATGCCCACAGTTGTAGAATGTGTAGCTGGTGTTGAAGTCTTTTTACGGCAGTGGAATTGTCTGCTACTAGACATGGGCGATGTGACCCGCCAAATTAGCAGAGGGCGCTAACGCTGTACTCGGGTAGGCGCACCGGCCCCAGATCGAATCCGCCCGGCGGATTAACGACGAGGGTCGGTGTTCCAGACAGCCTGGATGTGGTTTTTAGGCGGTTTTCCACATCACCCTAGGTGAATACCGGGCTGGTCCCCGCGTCCCGTCTCCATTACACGACTCGCAGACATTTGAAACACATTCGCACTCTTTCACGATTTACACTAGACGCAGACAGCTGGGGTACACTAATTCCTTCCCGGGGGGTACGGGGTGGTGGCAGGAAGGGCATCCGGCCACCCCTTAAACTAACATTGCCACATCCGTTTAACCATGCCGACCCTGTGTCTCTGCGGGAAAACAAGTACAAGTGAAAGAAAGAAAGAAAGACATGGGTGATGTGACGTCTGCAAACTGCACTAATAGTGTGTCCTGTAATTATGCGAGATCACTCACATACACTGGTATTCAAAATTGAAGCAACAAAGTGAAATTTTCCAGTGTTGCGTTTATTTTGCCATAAAACAGTATTAACGGGGGATGATAAAGTAGAAACACTGTAAAGAATTCAGAACATAAACATTTCCAACATCATAACGGCCGGACGGTGTGACCGAGCGGTTCTAGGCGCTTCAGTCTGGAACCGTGAGACCGCTACAGTCGCAGGTTCGAATCCTGCCTCGGGCATTGATGTGTGTGATGTCCTTATGTTAGTTAGGTTTAAGTAGTTCCAAGTTCTAGAGGACTGATGACCTCAGATGTTAAGTCCCATAGTGCTCAGAGCTATTTGAACAATTTTTGAACCCATGCATAACGGTAAACAAAAACATTCATCGGTTTTTCCAAATTAACGGATTTGCATTCACATTCGTGCAACTGGATAATGCGTTCAGAAGGAGGTGTGACCACTTCTGACAGCAGTACAGTTCTGACACCGACGGGGCATGCTGTGAATAACGTCATCAATCTCATGCTGTGGCAATAACGCCCATTCTTCCTGCGGAACTGCTCGCAAGACTTGGACAGTCCTCGGTGGATATTGGCGTGATGCAACCAATCTAGCTGGTGCATCCCAGACATGTTCTATGGGACTCAAATCGGGAGAGCGAGCAGACCACATCTTCCATGCCAATATCTTTCGCTTCGAAGAAAACATCAACCACACGTGCTCCATGAGATCGATCATTATCGTCCATACATACGAAATCTGCGCCCACAGCACTTTGCAACAACCGCACGTGAGGTCCCAAGACCTCTTCACGATACCTGACAGCAGTTAAGACCTGTTTCGTGAAGAGTTTCAACATAATCCCTGCCCACACCTCGATATCGTTCTCTTTCCACAATGTTTGGGTTCCCAAATCGTGTTCCACGTTCCCTCCAGATGCGAACCCGTCGATAATCACTCTCCAAACCAAATCGGGACTCATTTGTGAAGAGAACATTGGTCCACTGTTCGAGCGTCGTGGTGGTGTGTTGACGACTCCACTCTAGATGTTCTCTTTTATGAAGAAGCATCAGATTTACACAAACACAGCAGGTCTCTGACAGTAAAGGCCACTCTGATGAGGCCTTCTGCACCCTGTTTGCCTCGATGCAACACGTCCAGTGGATGCTACGAGGTCAGATGCTAGTTTCAAAAATCGTCGCTCTCTTCTTGATGTCATACGTGGTCTGCCCTGACCTGGTCCTCGGGAACAGTTTCTACATCTACATCTACATCTATACTCCGCGAGCCACCTTACGGTGTGTGGCGGAGGGTACTTATTGTACCACTATCTGATCCCCCCTTCCCTGTTCCATTCACGAATTGTGCGTGGGAAGAACGACTGCTTGTAAGTCTCCGTATTTGCTCTAATTTCTCGGATCTTTTCGTTGTGATCATTACGCGAGATATATGTGGGCGGTAGTAATATGTTGCCCATCTCTTCCCGGAATGTGCTCTCTCGTAATTTCGATAATAAACCTCTCCGTATTGCGTAACGCCTTTCTTGAAGTGTCCGCCACTGGAGCTTGTTCAGCATCTCCGTAACGCTCTCGCGCTGACTAAATGTCCCCATGACGAATCGCGCTGCTTTTCGCTGGATCATGTCTATCTCTTCTATTAATCCAACCTGGTAAGGGTCCCATACTGATGAGCAATACTCAAGAATCGGACGAACAAGCGTTTTGTAAGCTACTTCTTTCGTCGATGAGTCACATTTTCTTAGAATTCTTCCTATGAATCTCAACCTGGCGCCTGCTTTTCCCACTATTTGTTTTATGTGATCATTCCACTTCAGATCGCTGCGGATAGTAACTCCTAAGTATTTTACGGTCGTTACCGCTTCCAATGATTTACGACCTATGGCATAATCGTACTGGAATGGATTTCTGCCCCTATGTATGCGCATTATATTACATTTATCTACGTTTAGGGAAAGCTGCCAGCTGTCGCACCATGCATTAATCCTCTGCAGGTCCTCCTGGAGTACGTACGAGTCTTCTGATGTTGCTACTTTCTTGTAGACAACCGTGTCATCTGCAAATAGCCTCACGGAGCTACCGATGTTGTCAACTAAGTCATTTATGTATATTGTAAACAATAAAGGTCCTATCACGCTTCCCTGAGGTACTCCCGAAATTACCTCTACATCTGCAGATTTTGAACCGTTAAGAATGACATGTTGTGTTCTTTCTTCTAGGAAATCCTGAATCGAATCACAAACCTGGTCCGATATTCCGTAAGCTCGTATTTTTTTCACTAAACGTAAGTGCGGAACCGTATCAAATGCATTCCTGAAGTCCAGGAATACGGCATCAATCTGCTCGCCAGTGTCTACGGCACTGTGAATTTCTTGGGCAAATAGGGCGAGCTATAAAGTGTCGCCACATCCAAGAAACATCAGCACGATTCACATTAAGCCATCAGCCCAAGTCAGTTTACGACAGTCCAGCTTCCTTCCTTTCTATGGCCTTGCACTGCTGACAGTCTGGTAGGTATCTTCTCTGTACCACACTGCAACGTGTATACAGCGATTGTGGTTTTCGGGCTACGCGGAAAATACTACCTCGTTTCATAGGTGCCATGACGTCATTGTTGGCGTTGTTGTCCGTTGACCAGAATGCCATCTTCTGTGCTAGACACGATCGTACGGATATCTGTTTACAGTTTGTACGATTATATTGTGAATTAGGCTCAGGGAGGGGAAGCAGCAGTTTGTTGATTTAGATTTGGACGCCACTGTGGATGGCGAACAGTACCGAGCCTTGTGGAATTCCTTCCGTTTGTGTCTTACTATCCGATATTTTTCCACTAATTTGTACATAAAACCTCCTTTCCGTTAGAAAGCTGTGATTTTTATACAGCACTCCGGCAGCTCTGTATTGTCTTTCGGTTTTGTGAGGAGCTGTCTCGTCACACTTCCTCTCTGTGAAGGGCTGTAGCAGCTGTGAACTTTGAGAAATTCATATTACAAGCCAGATATTCCGAAATGCAGTGGAGTTGTATCTCTGCTGAAAGTTTCTGTTGATATGCGAAATGTTTGTAATGTATGATACTGATGTCCAATAGCGGTGGTCGAATTCTTTCCGATAATATTCTCTCAAGCATTTTTCCCGGTGTTGATTATGAACTGTGGGCCTTGCCATTGGTGGGGAGGCTTGCGCGCCTCAGCGATACAGATAGCCGTACCGTAGGTGCAACCACAACGGAGGGGCATCTGTTGAGAGGCCAGACAAACGTGTGGTTCTTGAAGAGGGGCAGCAGCCTTTTCAGTAGTTGCAGGGGCAACAGTCTGGATGATTGACTGATCTGGCCTTGTAACACTAACCAAACGGCCTTGGTGTGCTGGTACTGCGAACAGCTGAAAGCAAGGGGAAACTATAGCCGTAATTTTTCCCGAGGGCATGGAGCTGTGTGGTTAAATGATGATGGCGATGTCTTGGATAAAATATTCCGGAGGTAAAAAAGTCCCCCATTCATCTCCGAATGAGGACTACTCAGGAGGACGTCATTAACAGGAGAAAGGAAACTGGCGTTCTACGGATCGGAGCGTGGAATGTCAGATCCCTTAATCGGGCAGGTAGGTTAGAAAATTTAAAAAGGGAAATGGACAGGTTAAAGTTCGATAAAATGGGAATTAGTGAAGTACGGTGGCAGGAGGAAAAAGACTTTTAGTCAGGTAAATACAGGGTTATAAATATAAAATCAAATAGGGGTAATGCAGGAGTAGGTTTAACAATGAATAAAAAAATAGGGTTGCGGGTAAGCTGCTACAAACATCATAGTGAACGCATTATTGTGGCCAAGATAGATACGAAGCCCACGCCTACCACAGTAGTACACGTTTATATGCCAACCAGCTCTGCAGGTGACGACGAGATTGATGAAATGTACACTCCTGGAAATTGAAATAAGAACACCGTGAATTCATTGTCCCAGGAAGGGGAAACTTTATTGACACATTCCTGGGGTCAGATACATCACATGATCACACTGACAGAACCACAGGCACATAGACACAGGCAACAGAGCATGCACAATGTCGGCACTAGTACAGTGTATATCCACCTTTCGCAGCAATGCAGGCTGCTATTCTGCCATGGAGACGATCGTAGAGATGCTGGATGTAGTCCTGTGGAACGGCTTGCCATGCCATTTCCACCTGGCACCTCAGTTGGACCAGCGTTCGTGCTGGACGTGCAGACCGCGTGAGATGACGCTTCATCCAGTCCCAAACATGCTCAATGGGGGACAGATCCGGAGATCTTGCTGGCCAGGGTAGTTGACTTACACCTTCTAGAGCACGTTGGGTGGCACGGGATACATGCGGACGTGCATTGTCCTGTTGGAACAGCAAGTTCCCTTGCCGGTCTAGGAATGGTAGAACGATGGGTTCGATGACGGTTTGGATGTACCGTGCACTATTCAGTGTCCCTTCGACGATCACCAGTGGTGCACGGCCAGTGTAGGAGATCGCTCCCCACACCATGATGCCGGGTGTTGGCCCCGTGTGCCTCGGTCGTATGCAGTCCTGATTGGGGCGCTCACCTGCACGGCGCCAAACACGCATACGACCATCATTGGCACCAAGGCAGAAGCGACTCTCATCGCTGAAGACGACACGTCTCCATTCGTCCCTCTATTCACGCCTGTCGCGACACCACTGGAGGCGGGCTGCACGATGTTGGGGCGTGAGCGGAAGACGGCCTAACGGTGTGCGGGGCCGTAGCCCAGCTTCATGGAGACGGTTGCGAATGGTCCTCGCCGATACCCCAGGAGCAACAGTGTCCCTAATTTGCTGGGAAGTGGCGGTGCGGTCCCCTACGGCACTGCGTAGGATCCTACGGTCTTGGCGTGCATCCGTGCGTCCCTGCGGTCCGGTCCCAGGTCGACGGGCACGTGCACCTTCCGCCGACCACTGGCGACAACATCGATGTACTGTGGTGACCTCACGCCCCACGTGTTGAGCAATTCGGCGGTACGTCCACCCGGCCTCCCGCATGCCCACTATACGCCCTCGCTCAAAGTCCGTCAACTGCACATACGGTTCACGTCCACGCTGTCGCGGCATGCTACCAGTGTTAAAGACTGCGATGGAGCTCCGTATGCCTCGGCAAACTGGCTGACACTGACGGCGGCGGTGCACAAATGCTGCGCAGCTAGCGCCATTCGACGGCAAACACCGCGGTTCCTGGTGTGTCCACTGTGCCGTGCGTGTGATCATTGCTTGTACAGCCCTCTCGCAGTGTCCGGAGCAAGTATGGTGGGTCTGACACACCGGTGTCAATGTGTTCTTTTTTCCATTTCCAGGAGTGTATGATGAGATAAAAGAAATTATTCAGATAGTGAAGGGAGACGAAAATTTAATAGTCATGGGTGACTGGAATTCGATAGTAGGAAAATGAAGAAATGGAAATGTACTAGGTGAATACGGATTGGGGGTAAGGAATGAAAGAGGAAGTCGCCTGGTAGAATTTTGCACAGAGCATAAGTTAATCATAGCTAACACTTGGTTGAAGAATCATGAAAGAAGGTTGTATACGTGGAAGAGGCCTGGAGACACTAAAAGGTTTCAGATAGATTATATAATGGTCAGACTGAGATTTAGGAACCAGGTTTTAAATTGTAAGACATTGCCTTGGGCGGACGTGAACTCTGACCACGATGTATTGGTTATGAACTGTAGATTAAACCTGAAGAAACTGCAAAAAGGTGGGAATTTAAGGAGATGGGACCTGGATAAACTGAAAGAACCAGATCTTGTAGAGAGTTTCAGAGAGAGCATTAATGAACGATTGACAAGAAAGGGGGAAAGAGATACAGTAGAAGAATGGGTAGCTGTGAGGGATGAAGTACCGAAGGCAGCAGAGGATCAAGTAGGTAAAAAGACGAAGGCTAGTAGAAATCCTTGGGTAACAGAATAAATATTGTTTTTAACTGATGAAAGGAGAAAAAACGCAGTAAATGAGACAGGCAAAAAGAAATACAAACGTCACAAAAATGAGATCGACAGGAAGCGCAAAATGGCTAAGCAGGGATGGCTAGAAGACAAATGTAAGGATGTAGAGGCATATCTCACTAGGGGTAAGGTAGATATTGCCTACAGGAAAATTAAAGAGACTTTTGGAGAAAAGAGAACCACTGCATGAATATCAAGAGCTCTGATGGAAACCCAGTTCTAAACAAAGAGGGGAAAGCAGAAAGGTAGATGGAGTATATAGAGGGTCTATACAAGGGCAATGTACTCGAGGACAATATTACGGAAATGGAAGAGGATGTAGATTAAGATGAAATAGGAGATATTATACTGCGTGGAGAGTTTGAAAGGGCACTGAAAGACCTAAGTCGAAGCAAGGCCCCAGGGGTAGACAACATTCCATTAGAAATATTGATAGCCTTGGGAGAGTCAGTCCTGACCAAACTCTACGATCTGGTGCTCAAGATGTATCAGAGAAGTGAAATACCCTCAGACTTCAAGAAGAAAGCAGGTGTTAACAGATGTGAAAATTACCGAACGATCAGTTTAGTAAGTCACGGCTGCTAAATACTAACACGAATTCTTTACAGACGAATGAAAAAACTGGTAGAAGCCGACATCGGGGGAGATCAGTTTGGATTCCGTAGAAATTTTGGATCACGTGAGGCAATACTGACCCTACGACTTGTGTTAGAAGATAGATTAAGGAAAAGTAAACCTACATTTCTAGCATTTGTAGACTTAGAGGAAGCTTTTGACAATGTTGACTGGAACACTCTATTTCAAATTCTGAAGGTGGCAGAGGTAAAATAGATGGAGTGAAAGGCTATTTACAATTCGTACAGAAACCAGATGGCAATTATAAGAGTCAAGGGGCATGAAAGGGAAGCAGTGGTTGGGAAGGGAGTGAGATAGGGTTGTAGGCAATCCCCGATGTTATTCAATCTGTATATTGAGCAAGAAGCAGTAAACAAAAGAATAATTCGGAGTAGGAATTAAAATCCATGGAGAAGAAATTAAAACTTTGAGGTCTGCCTATGACATCGTAATTCTGTCAGAGACAGTAAAGGACCTGTAAGAGCAGTTGAACGGAATGGACAGTGTCTTGAAAGGAGGATATAAGATGAACATGAACAAAAGCAAAACGAGGATAATGGAATGTAGTCGAATTAAATCGGGTGATGCTGAGGGAATTAGATTAGAAAATGAGACACTTACAGTAGTAGATGAGTTTTGCTATTTGGGGAGCAAAATAACTGATGATGGTCGAAGTAGAGAGGATATAAAATGTAGACTGGCAACGGCAAGGAAAGCGTTTCTGAAGAAAAGAAATTTGTTAACATCGAGTATAGATTTAAGTGTCAGGAAGTCTTTTCTGAAAGTATTTGTATGGAGTGTAGCCATGTATGGAAGTGATACATGGACGATAAATAGCTTGGACAAAAAGAGAACAGAAGCTTTCGAAATGTGGCGCTACAGAAGAATGCTAGAGATCAGATGGATAGATCACATATGTAATGAGGAGGTACTGAATAGAATTGGGGAGAAGAGGAGTTTGTGGCACAACTTGACTAGAAGAAGGGATCGGTTGGTAGGACATGTTCTGAGGCATCAAGGGATCACGAATTTAGTATTGGAGGGCAGCGTGGAGGGTAAAAATCGTAGAGGGAGACCAAGAGATGAATACACCAAGCAGATTCAGAAGGATGTAGGTTGCAGTAAGTACTGGGAGATGAAGCAGCTTGCACAGAATAGAGTATCATGTAGAGCTGTAACATACCAGTCTCTGTACTGAAGACCAGAACGACAACAACAAGTCCTTGGCTCTTTGAGGTGTTTGCCTGGCTTGAGAACTGACATGCATTTGCCGTTCTCCATCTGAAGAGGTAATATTTATTAATTAAACAGCTGTCGTAAATTCTAGTTAGCAATACTAGCGGCTTTCATGGCAGTTTTTTTAACATCTTAGTTATCCCATCAGTCCAGGTGCTGAGTTGGTATTGCAGTTCTTGATGATTCGTTCCAGCTCTTGTGGTGTGGGCAGTTCCGGCTGGTCTCTGCTTCAGAGAGTTGGCTGATTCTATTGTTCAATTGTCCTCGGTTTGTTCATTTTGGAAATTGTTTATATTAATGATGTTTTGTTCTTCGAACATTGTGGCTTCCAAGTATGGTTCTTCCAAGTGGTCCAACGGAAGTCTATTATCGTCCACTGGAGCCCTTTTTGGTTGTCGCGGGTTTCAGATAGTCGGGTAAGTAGTCATCATACCTGTAGGATTGACGTTTGATCTTCCCACGGTACCGAGCGCCACTCCGTGGTACTTCTAATCAATTCTCACGACAGCTGCTTCATTTATCGTCTATAGGCTGTGTTACAGGTTCGCTGCCATCATTCCCTGATATTCGATGTTAGTGTCTAAATTGATTGGTCAACAAGTTCCGTTGTGCCAACGTTTTATGTTGGTCTAATACCTCTACTTAGCCAACGATTTGTTATTCGCGAAATGCGGCAGGCAGCCGGGTTGTGATCTGAAGTCAACTCACTGATGGTTCTTTAGCTGAGGAGAGGGCTGATGTTCGTGATGATTACTGTATGCTTAGCCTCCGGCCTGTGCTTCTGTATGACGAGTATGGATGTTGGTTCTTCTGCTGCAGTAATTACTGCTTAGAGCCGTTATACAAAGCATTAAAGTTGTCCTCCTGTTGTGTTCTCTTGATGTTAATTCCATACTATGTTCTTCTATATTAAGTTCTCACAAAGCAAGATTTTTTCGAAACGATCTAATAGTGTGATAAAATCATCGCCTTCAAGGTCAATTCCTGGTCGTAAATAGGCAGCTATCAACGATATTTTTTATTAGACGTTTCTAGTTACTGCTGTTGCTTCTAGGGACGTTAACTGAGGAATAGTTTCTTAGCTGTTTGTGAGTGAGAAAAGCGAAAACATTGCAGTAATTCCTCCTCTCCTGTTAGGTCTGTCAGTCCGATAGCGAATCACGTTTCTAATTTTGAATCCCCGGATTGGTTTTAGCTGAGTTTCTTATTCTTGACGCCGTTTGCATTGTATAGGCAAAATGTGCGCTTTTTCCATTTTAGGCATATGATCCATTACTCGTTGGAGAGAATCATCATTATACCTTCTCTCAAAACTAGACTCCTTGAGAAGGTAAGATGAACTGTCGAACTCTCTTGCTATGTCCGTTGTCATAGCTGCAAGGTTGCGTCTGTTAAAGAGGGACACAATAGATTCCATATTGGAGTGTCCTTTTATTATTCCTGATGGTCCCTGTGAGTTTCCGATTATTGGTTTTGGCCTCCATCGTTCCTTTACTATCTTATAGCGTCAGTGAGTTTTCTTCGCTGCTGGGTTCTGTCTTGCTTTGAATAGTTGTTGCGATTTGCTGTGGATGTTCGTAGTTGCAAGAAGACTTCTGTTTGGAATTCGAATGTTGTTGCTGTGGACTGTGGTTGCTAGTTCTTCGTTGTTTCTGGCGACAGCTGGTGTGGGCTTGACTGTTTTATGATACCCCTCGCATCCTTTCGAGGAAGCTTGATGCTGATTGACTACAATTTGTACATTGATGTGGTTCATTGACAGAATGTGTGTAGTTCTTACATTGGTGATTGTCCCCACATATGACACGTGTAGTCGGCATATTACAATAAAACGCTGTCTGCAAGAAATTATGACAGCGCTTACAGTGGACAGGACCATCCATTGATTTGCGATTTTCTACTTATATTCTCGTACAAAATATGTATTTTATTTGAGGTCTTTTGGGAAGAGTGACACAGTACGTAGGTTTTCAGATGAGCCTTGTATGTGCACGTTTCGTCTCTTGAATTGGTGAACACATATGAGATTGAGTTTAAGCCTCTTCAGTTCTCCACGAAATTCCTATTCCAGAACTACCAATTTGATAACAACTTGACGTTATCTGTCTTTTGCCGGTTGATGAATATACACTACTGGCCATTAACACTGCTACACCAAGAAGAAATGCAGATGATAAACGGGTATTCATTGGACAAATATATTATACTAGAACTGACATGTGATTACATTTTCACGCAATTTGGCTGCATAGATCCTGAGAAATCAGTACCCAGAAAAACCACCTCTGGCCGTAATAACCGCCTTGATACGCCTGGGTATTGAGTCAAACAGAGCTTTGATGGCGTGTACAGGTACAGCTGCCCATGCAGCTTCAACACGATACCACAGTTCATCAAGAGTAGTGACTGGCGTATTGTGACGAGCCAGTTGCTCGGCCACCATTGACCAGACGTTTTCAATTGCTGAGAGATCTGGAGAATGTGCTGGCTGGGGCAGCGGTCGAATATTTTCTGTATCCAGAAAGACCCACACAGGACCTGCCATATGCGGTCGTACGTTATCCTGCTGAAATGTAGGGTTTCGCAGGGATCCAATGAAGGGTAGAGCCACAGGTCGTAACGCATCTGAGATGTAACGTCCACCGTTCAAAGTGCAGTCAATACGAATAAAAGGTGACCAAGACGTGTAACCGATGGCACCCCATACCATCACGCCCGGCGAGACGCCAGCATGGCGATGACGAATACACGCTTCCAATGTGCGTTCACCACAATGTCGCCAAACACGGATGCGACCATCGTGATGCTGTAAACACAACCTGGATTCTTCCGAAAAAATGACGTTTTGCCGTTCGTGCACCCAGGTCCGTCGTTGAGTACACCATCGCAGGCGCTCCTGTCTGTGATGCAGCGTCAAGGGTAACTGCAGCCGTGGTCTCGGATCTGATAGTCCATGCTGCTGCAAATGTTGTCGAACTGTTCGTGGAGATGGTTGTTGTCTTGCAAGCGTCCCCATCTTCTGACTCAGGGATCGAGACGTGGATGCACGATGCGTTACAGCCATGCAGATAAGATGCCTGTCATCTCGACAGTGATACGAGGCCGTTGGGATCCAGCACGGCGTTCCGTTTTACCCTCCTGAACCCACCGATTCCATATTCTGCTAACAGTCATTGGATCTCGACCAACGCGAGCAGCAATGTCGCGATACGGTAAACCGCAATCGCGATAGGCTACAATCCGACCTTTATCAAAGTCGGAAACGTGATGGTACGCATTTCTCCTCCTTACACGAGGCATCACAACAACGTTTCACCAGGCAACGCCGGTCACCTGGTGTTTGTGTATGAGAAATCGGTTGGAAACTTTCCACATGTCAGCACGTTGTAGGTGTCGCCACCGGCGCCAACCTTGTGTGAATGCTCTGAGAAGCTAATTATTTGCATATCACAGCATCTTCTTCCTGTCGGTTAAATTTCGCGTCTGTGGCACGTCATCTTCGTGGTGTAGCAATTTTAATGGCCAGTAGTGTATACTGGCATTTTTATCTCTAGAAAAAAAAGAGCTGCATTGCAGCTTATTGATCATCTAGGGAGCCAAAGTGGTATTTAATTTGATTACTCCTATATATCACTGTCACAAGTCCACTTATTTCCAGTTTGACTGCGGCGTTAAGTTCAATGTATTTAATTTGTCTTTTGTTAAAAGTCGCAGTTAAATGCTGAATTGGATGCTCCAGATTGAGTTTCTGCGCCGGCCGCGGTGGCCGTGCGGTTCTGGCGCTGCAGTCCGGAACCGCGGGACTGCTATGGTCACGGGTTCGAATCCTGCCTCGAGCATGGGTGTGTGTGATGTCCTTAGGTTAGTTAGGTTTAAGTAGTTCTAAGTTCTAGGGGACTTATGACCTAAGATGTTGAGTCCCATAGTGCTCAGAGCCATTTTTTGAGTTTCTGCAGCGACCGTATCTGTGGCCTGAAGAGGTTCAAATTTATTTATTGTTTCCAGAATGAGATTTTCACTCTGCAGCGGAGTGTGCGCTGATATGAAACTTCCTGGCAGATTAAAACTGTGTGCCCGACCGAGACTCGAACTCGGGACCTTTGCCTTTCGCGGGCAAGTGCTCTACCATCTGAGCTACCGAAGCACGACTCACGCCCGGTACTCACAGCTTTACTTCTGCCCGTACCTCGTCTCCTACCTTCCAAACTTTACATAAGCTCTTCTGCGAACCATGCAGAACTCTTTCGCGGGGAAGTGCTCTACCATCTGAGCTACCGAAGCACGACTCACGCCCGGTACTCACAGCTTTACTTCTGCCAGTACCTCGTCTCCTACCTTCCAAACTTTACAGAAGCTCTTCTGCGAACCATGCAGAACTAGCACTCCTGAAAGAAAGGATATAGCGGAGACATGGCTTAGCCACAGCCTGGGGGATGTTTCCAGAATGAGATTTTCACTCTGCAACGGAGTGTGCGCTGATATGAAACTTCCTGGCAGATTAAAACTGTGTGCCCGACCGAGACTCGAACTCGGGACCTTTGCATTTCTGCATGGTTCGCAGCAGAGCTTATGTAAAGTTTGGAAGGTAGGAGACGAGATACTGGCAGAAGTAAAGCTGTGAGTACCGGGCGTGAGTCGTGCTTCGGTAGCTCAGTTGGTAGAGCACTTGTCTGCGGAAGGCAAAGTTCCCGAGTTCGAGTCTCGGTCCGGCACACAGTTTTAATCTGCCAGGAAGTTTCAGTTCAAATAGTGGCCAGCAGAAGCTCTGGTTTCGTTCGTTGGTTACAGTGGAAAATTGTTATGTTCACTTCTCAACTTTCCCTTCTCAACCATCAAAGGACAGATTGTTGGTAAGTGTTTTTTCCAAATTTCACTCCATTGGCAATTTTTCAAACCTTTGACAATTCTACCCATAGTCTGTTTAATATTTTTATAAAGTAAACCTTATATAAACACGTTGACTTAAAAGCTTGTCGACAATAAAATGCGAAAGTGGGGTACTTGAGCCCATTATCATGTAGTTTGGGTTCGAGTAAGCACGAATCACACTTGTAACCTTCGAATCCGGTATTTTCGTAGGCTCATCTTGTCCATAAAATACATTCATTTGCAAAACTAGATAGCTGTTTGTAAAATGTTGGAAATCAAAGCCGCCAACCATAAATGAAGTTCTACACACAACCATAATTTAGGCAGATGGAATGTGTTGGAAGCAAGTCTTCAAAAAGGACAAAATACTGATAAAAGAGCAAGTAGCAGAGGCGACAGAAATTAAAAAATGCGATGGAATTCTAAACAGAGCGTTTGATATAATCAGATTCGTGTCAAAACAAAATTTCGCGTTAACTGGACACAGGGCAGATGATACCAGTGCCAATAGAAGCAACTTTTTAGAACTGGTGCACTAATAAACGATTGAGTTATTACTGAGATGACAGTAAGAAAGCCCGATGCTGATGAAGTTTACATTATGAATTGCTGCTGCACTGGCCGGAAGGCGGAAATCTGTGACCTTTGCAAACCACTCGTTCAACCTAGAGTGCTTGCATGCCGCTTCGGCGGAGGTGTTTGCAATTACTTTCTTCGGCACATGCTTTCTATACTACGTCCGCACACTGATGGGAGATTCTGATAGCTGCTGCAGGCAGGAGTTTGAAGGGAATTCAGGACACGTATTGGAGTGCAGGAGGTGATTCAGTACACACAACACGAAATCATCACAAACAAATTTTGGCAACGATAGAGAAGCTAACAGAAATAGACGAAAGGTTGAACTCACGATCGGACGCAGAAATTTTTCTAGTCACGATGTAGTGCTGCTCGGAGAAAATGATAACCAAATTATTTGCAAACAGAGCCGACCGGAGTGGCCAAGCGGTTCTAGGCGCTACAGTCCGGAACCGCGCGACCGCTACGGTCGCAGGTTCGAATCCTGCCTCGAGCATGGATGTGTGTGATGTCCTTAGGTTAGTTAAGTTTAAGTAGTTCTAAGTTCTAGGGGACTGATGACCTCACAAGCTGAGTCCCATAGTGCTCAGAGCCATTTGAACCAAGCCATTTGCAAACAGAGGGCCTTACCGCATATGTGTCCTCAGAAAATAAGCACCTTACAGATAGTTTGGAAGAGAAACGAGAGCATTTCGTAGACGAGGCTTGAAGTTACGTTACAAGCTTGTGTGAGGGACTCGGCATTTCTACTGAATTTCGAAGATGAATTAGGTGCAGGCACATTTCTGGCGACGGAAGTAGAGATGTCCGCTTTTGCCACGAAGACGACTTAAAACGATAAACATTTCCTTCGTTAGATAGAGTAACTTCTGTCGTTCTAGAAAGGTTCCAGCCAGCTCCAGAGTTTGACCGAAAATACGTGTTCCTAAGGTGCGGTAATGATGGACGTCGATGATGAGAAATGTAATATCGACCAAGCTCCTCAAGATCACGAAATAGAAGACTTTAGCTTGGGTGCGTGCGTCTAGGTACTTTCGCAGCTACAACAGACACAAAGTTGTTGATTCCGGACCGCTGGGTTTACTGAGGTTCATTTTTGAGGACAAACTTGAAGAAGGGTTAACTAACATAGCTATAATAATGGGAATATTCCTCACATTTGCCATAAGTAATTCCAGTAATGAGAGAAGTCTCTCTGAATTGAAACCGATCATAAACTATTTAAGATCTGCAATGTCCACTGTATGATTAACGAATGTTGCAATTTTGGCAATTGAACAAGAAGTGCAAATTGACATTGAAGAGTAAGTCCTTGTGACTAGTGGAATTCTGAACCCACCAAAGCCTGGTTTAACTGAATTCAGACCGTCTGATACTGGAAAGCGGACGAAGGGGAGCACGCTTGATCAAACGCAAAAGAGATGGACCTCGCTTAATGGGTGATGGAAATGACTACTGAGGTCCTATTGACAAGATATTATTGCAGACTTAGTATTGGTAAAAGTACTCCCCAAACTTAAATCACAACACCATAACTTGTTTCTCTGGAAACCCATTCCATGTAGATTCACATGTTATAAATTATTTACCTTTAATGCATGAATGTATATATTCTCTTTGTTGAAACTATCTTAAATATATGATGGTTTTCTTTGCTGTTATGGACAGATCACACAAACAAGTCATATAAATAACCTTCGAAAACGATTCGTTCACTATAACGGAGAGCATAGAATACACCCAAAAAACTATGTCCCTTTTCCTTCTTTTGATAAGCATTAACCAGATATTGGTACGCACTGTCAAAGTGGTCTACTATTTATGCTTAGCTGCGAAAATATAGGGTGTGAGCGGCAAATTTAGGGCCCACACTGGGTGGCACAAATCCACGGTACACGACTAGGAAAAACAGAAAGTTGGCACATGTGTTAGTAATTTAATGGATGAAGTTCATGTGTGGGGCAGTAAAGCTCAGAAAAATGTGAAACTTTTAGAAGATTGAAACAAATTTGTTTGAACAAATACTCGTCACAAAACCGTCAGTGCGCCATCAAAACATCGTTATTGTCACCGCCAAAATATACAGGGAATGAGAGAACCATCTCAGAATATTTAGAAAAGATATTGGGATAAAAAAGCGTATTTCGATGATCCAGTAAGAGATCACGATTTAACTGGAATTTTAATTCAAAGGCTACCTTTTCTGTTGCGCGAAAAATTGATTTTTTCTGTACACCAAGAAACTGAAGAAGCATACGTCTTATTAGATCACTCAAAAATTATTAATCGAGAAAGAAGACAACGTTATGGAACGAATTTTGATAGAAAAAAAATCGCAAAACAAGTTTTCCAACAAATTAACATACGTTTCTTAGGAATTACGGACCACCAAACCGCTTTGATGAAAGATTACAGGCAGCTTTGGGAAGACTGCAATCGTTTGAAGAGAACTGTCGGCAGTACAGTGGTAGACGAACTCACGACAGGTCACTGGATATGAGAAGGCTGGCCTTCACTGTTAAACTAGAGGAAGTTTCGGATAGGATACTGTCCGAAACCGTGATCTCCGGTAACGAATTAGTACTTGTCACTTATCACTTGTGATGCGGATTATGACGTAAGAGACGACTTGGCGCGAGAGCGTGAAGTTATTGCTGAAGATGTGTTGATGTCCATCACTGACATTGATGTTTGCGGTATTACAGTATTCAAGCTTCTGGATAGCGGTAGCCAGCTCTGTGTACTATCGAATAAACTGTATCTACAGTGACGTGAGAGTGCACAATTCCCATATTTTCCTGTGGACAGTGTACGTATCATTAGTGGACAGTTAGTCTGTTTCCATCGTCTTGAGCTTTTGGATTGAGGGAGAGGGGGGGGGGGGGGGGGAAGGGGTGTGACATGATGTGTATGTCGGAAATAGTCCAATTTTACACCATTTATACGTATCATTTCTGTACTACGGTATGATTATTGGAAGAGGAGGAGGGGAGAGGAAGTTTAAGTTGGAAATAATGTGATACGATAACATTTCTGCACGTTATTTAAATACTACACCTCAAATGGTTGGTGACAGGACGGAGGGAGTATAAAGTAGAACTCTGTACAATGGAAAACGAGCCAAAACTGCAAATTTCCGTTTTTTATTTAACTGATGATTAATTTCACGTCGTGACATATCAGCCAGATATTCCAAATGGTATTTCCAAAAATACAAGAACAATGTCAAGATAAAAATATACGTATTATGAAGTCCAAATGAATATCTGCATGAGACATAACTGTTTATCTGCAACTTTGGCTGGTTTTCCGTTGTATTGATTAATAGAAGTTGCTGGCCTGTAATTAATCCAGCATGCTAGAAGTTCGTAAAGCAGAACTGGTTTGTTTCCACCATCTTGGATTTTTAATACTGCACTGTGACTGGCTGGAGGTAAAGAGTGATAGGGGTTATTGGGGAGATGGGAAGAGGGTTCTTAATTTTCCGTTAAGACAGATGGTCTGTTACTGCCAATTGATTTGTTTCATTTTTAATACTACACTATGATTGGCTGGAGAGAAGAAGGACGGAAGGGGAAATGGGGTGTAGCTCCCCATGATGACGTCACTGATAAGAGCTGTGACGTTACTTATGACGGCTCTAATAAGGCTGATGATTTCACCTCTGTGTGCCAGAGTCGCCAATGTAAATAAAGTGGACAAGAGAAGCCATCCCCACACTACTTGTACATATTGCTACTTTAACATGTTGCAAGGAAATAGTAGTTTGTGCAACTTTCATACGTGACAGAGATTCTGATCGTAATATGATTTGAGGGCTTTGAAAGTTAGTTACGGTTCTTCGCTACTTTATGGGCCTCTGAGTACTGCTCGTGGGAATAATATTGTCTAAATCCATGTATACGTCCACACAAGTGTAAGAAGAGAAGAGATATTTACTTTTAAGTTTTCGTTTGTCCGTCTTGGGTTGGACTGTGGTTGGGATAGTTTGAGGGAGAGAGAAGAACTGTCAGTCACAACTATGACTTCATTCAGCCCAAATATTTCTCAGATTCTCTGCGAATATGTAGAGTAGCAATGAGAGTTTGAAATAAAAGCCTGAAATATTTAAAATGTGTTGATGAAACTGTAATGTTCGCAATTTGACGACCGTGCAATCCGGTTGAGTGAGTAGGAGCTACTCGTGATGGAAATGAGTAGATGGCTTATTGCGTGAGAAGTATAATAATAGGGGTAGCGCGAGTTTTGGATTCGTTGCATTCGACTGTCAGGATGGAAGTATATGTGATACTAAAGTTGCTGAATGTGATTTGGAGATGAGGAATGTAGTTTCCAGGGGTTAGATGACAGAGCTATGGAGATGAAAGGGAAGTGAAGCTTGTAGGAAGAATAGATTTCTGTAAGAATGTTCACGACACGCTGCGGGAAGGTGAAAAGAAGAAAGCAAGTGTTGGTAGGACTGTTATGGTGGCCCAGGTTGAGTGAGGACTGGCAACACGACGGGGTTTTGCTGATCAAGTTTGGAGGAGACACATGATTTCTCGAGGTGGTCTAGAAACTGGAGGATAGAAATAAACGAGATGTGAAGATAAAAAGTGCGCACAGGGGAAGGTAGACGGATGGGGAGCGAGGATGAGAGCACGATGTGAAGGACTTGAAAGGAGTGGTAAAATTTGGCACAGGCAGATATTTAGAAATTCACGCAACATTGGCAGGGATAAGAATGGGTCGGATAATATTTTATGTCTGATTGGCGGTGGAGTTGGGAGCTGTCCAAGTGTATTCGCGCTTCCGTGTGACGCTGGACACAAACCCGGATAATTCAGCAACCTGCCTTCAGTACTATTTTGTCTGCGAGGATAAGGACTCTTGCACGAAAAGCTGCGTGCCCAAGGCTTCAGGTCTTTATAATTTGTGAAAGTAAAATAAAATAAAATTCTGTGCAGTGTGGGTATGGCAGATCGTTACGCACAAGACAATAAACTGTTTCTTGAAAATAACGTGGGTTTTTGAAGATAAGACGATTGTTTTTACCGTTAATAGTGTAAACATGGCTCAAATGGTTCAAATGGCTCTGAGCACTATGGGACTTAACATCTGAGGTCATCAGTCCCCTAGAACTTAGAACTACTTAAACATAACTAACCTAAGGACATCACACACATCCATGCCCGAGGCAGGATTCGAACCTCTGACCGTAGCGGAGTAAACATGTTCAAGTAAATTCTTGACGTAGGGCGTTCCATTTCTGCACCAGCGAGGTTGAAAACTGCTAGACGATCTTTGGTGCACGTGGAAGCACTGCAATACGTCTTTCCAACGCGTCCCACAGATGCTCGGTGGGATTTAAGTGCGGGAAACTGCTGTGTCAGTCCGTCTCCTGAACCTCGAGGAGCTCCTCCAGTTGCGCCGTTCCTTGCGACCAGCTATTGCCACCCATAAAACTGAAGTCAGGGCCGAATGCACCACTGAAAAGACGCAAATGGGAAAAGTGTACAGTGTCGCAATGACACCGACCGGTGAGTGTAATGGGATCAAAGATATGAGGACAGTTCGTCCATGCAATTTTATGTCACCCCTCACCGTAACACATAAACCACCAAATGATGATGTTCGACGGTGTTCCTACGAGCATTACGTGTTCCCACTTCTCGTCAAATGGCACGTCCAGCATAATGTGGGTTGCTTTGGGGAGACGTATCGCAGCCCGTCCACCTGCACAAGCGACCATCGAGCACTTTCCAGCCACGGTGGTGGAGAAATGGAATGCAATACCGCAAAAATGGTTTCCCAACTTCACGGCTAGCATGGGAGCACGTTGCAGTGCATGCCTTAACGCCCATTGTGATCACAAACCCTATTAACAACCGTGACCCGCCTTTTGCAATGACCTAGCGATCGTCATGTCGTGACATCAATGTAGATATATTCTATGAATAAAAGTGACATTTCTTGTCGTCTCATTCAGTTGTGTCATTTTTCTTCTGTACTATACTGTACCAGGTCTTTCTATGTATGGTCGAAGTTTCATCTAGCTATGTTACTTGGCACTCATATATCATGTGAAAATTAATTTCACCGTTAAGTTATTCCAGCAGCGTATAATAAAGATGTGGAAATACTGTGCTGTCAATATCTTTACATATTTTACTAGATGCTTTAGACTTTTAACGTATCATTTCAGATATCAACGATACAAAAATGTAGTTCATTACTGTACGCCCTCGTACATGTTAATATCGGTCCAACATCGGCAGTGCATGTGTGAAATCTTGGTTGTAGGAACTGCACGCACTTAAAGGTTCCCTATCTTTGAAAGTAGAGAAAGAGTGAAGCACAAATGGCAATAACGTAATGGTATTTACTTTGTTATTGTTGTTATGGTCTTCACTCCAGAGACTGGTTTGACGCAGCTCTCCACGCTACTCTATCCTGTCCAAGCTTCTTCATCTCACAGTACCTACTGCTAACTACATCCTTCTGAATCTGCTTAGTGTATTCATCTCTTGGTCTTCCTCTATCATTTTTACCCTCCACGCCGCCCTCCAATACTAAATTAGTGATCCCTTGATGCCTCAGAACGTGACCTACCAACCGTTCCCTTCTTCTAGTCAAGTTGTGCCACAAACTTCTCTTCACCCCAATTCTATTCATTACCTCCTCATTAGTTATGTGATCTACTCATCTAATCTTCAGCATTCTTCCGTGGCACCACATTTCGAAAGCTTCTATTCTCTTCTTGTCTAAACTATTTATCGTCCATGTTTCACTTACATACATGGCTACACTGCATATAAATACTGTCAGCAACGACTTCCTGACACCCAAATCTATATTCCATGATAACAAATTTCTGTTCTTCAGAAACGCTTTCCTTGCCATTGCCAGTCTACATTTTATATCCTCCCTACTTCGACCATCATTAGTTATTTTGCTCCACAAGTAGCAATACTCATTTACTACCTTAAGTCATTTCCTAATCTAATTCCCTCAGCATGACCCGATTTAATTCGACTACATTCCATTGTCCTCGTTTTTCTTTCGTTGATGTTCATCTTATACCCTCCTTTCAAAGCAATGTCCATTCCATTCAACTGCTCTTCCAGGTCCTTTGCTGTCTCTGACAGAATTACAATGTCATCAGCAAAGTTTTTATTTCTTCTCCATGGATTTTAATTCCTACGCCGAATTTTTCTTTTGTTTCCTTTACAGCTTGCTCAATATACAGAGTGAATAACATCGGGGATAGGCTACAACCCTGTCTCACTCCCTTCCCAACCACTGCTTCCCTTTCATGCCCCTCGACAGTTATAACTGACATTTGGTTTCTGTACAAATTGTAAATAGGTTTTCGCTCTCTGTATTTTACCCCTGCCACCTTCAAAATTTGAAAGAGAGTATTCCAGTCAACACTGTCAAAAGCTTCCCCTAAGTTTAAAAACGCTAGAAGCGTAGGTTTGCCTTTCCTTAATCTATCTTCTAAGATAAGTAGTAGGGTGACTGTTGCCTCACGTGTTGCAACATTTTTACGGAACCCAAACTGATCTTCCCCGAGGTCGGGTTTAACCAGTTTTTCCATTCCTCTGTAAAGAATTCGTGGTAGTATTTTGCAACGGTGACTTATTAAACTGATAGTTCGGTAATTTTCACATCTGCCAACACCTGTATTCTTTCAGATTGGAATTATTATAATATTCTTGATGTCTGAGGGTATTTCGCCTGTCTCATACATCTTGGTCACCAGATGGTAGAGTTATGACTGGCTCTCCCAACGCTATCAGTAGTCCTAATGGAATGTTGTCTACTCCCGGGGCCTTGTTTCGACTTACGTCTTTCAGTGCTCTGTCAGACTCTTCACGCAGTATCATATCTCCCATTTCATCTTCATCTACATCCTCCTCCATTTCCATAATATTGCCCTCCAGAACATCGCCCTTGTTATAGACCCACTATGTACTCCTTCCACCTTTCTGCTTTCCCTTCCTTGCTTAGAACTGGGTTTCCATCTGAACTCTTGATATTCGTACAAGTGGTTTTCTTTTCTCCAAAGGTCTCTTTAATTTTGCTATAGGCAGTATCTACTTTACCCCTAGTGATACATGCCTCTACATCCTTACATTTGTCATCTAGCCATCCCTGCTTACCCATTTTGTACTTCCTGTCGATCTCATTTTTGAGTCGTTTGTATTCCTTTTTGCCTGCTTCATTTACTGCATTTTTATATTTTCTCCTTTCATCAATTAAATTCAACATATCCTCTGTTATCCAAGGATTTCTACTAGCCCTCGTCTATTTACCTATTTGATACTCTGCTGCCTTCCCTATTTCATCTCTCAAACCTACCCATTCTTCTTCTACTGTATTTCTTTCACCCATTCTTGTCAATCGTTCCCTAATGCAGTTTACTCAGTTTTAATTTGCAGTTCATGACCAATAGATTGATGTCAGAGTCCACATCTGACCCTTGAAATGTCTTGAAATTTAAAACTTGGTTCCTAAATCTGTCTTACCATTATATAATCTGTCTGAAACCTTCCAGTATCTCCAGGTCTCTTCCATGTATACAACCTCCTTTCATGATTCTTGAAGCAAGTGTTAGCTATGATTAAGTTATGCTCTGTGCAAAATTCTACCAATCGGCTTCCTCTTTCATTCCTTAACCCCATTCCATATTCACCTACTACGTTTCCTTCTGTTAGTTTTCCTACTATCGAATTCCAGTCACCCATTACTATTAAATTTTCGTTTCCCTTCACTATCTGAATAATTTCTTTTATGTCATCGCCGGCCAGGGTGGCCGAGCGGTTCTAGGCGCTACAGTCTGGAACCGTGCAAGCAGCACGGTCGCAGGTTCGAATCCTGCCTCGGGCATGGATGTGTGTTATGTCCTTAGGGTATTTAGGTTTAAGTAGTTCTAAGTTCTAGGGGACTGATGACCTCAGATGTTAAGTCCCATAGTGCTCAGAGCCATTTTTCATTTTTATGTCATCATACATTTCATCGATCTCTTCGTCATCTGCGGAGCTAGTTGGCATATAAATTTGTACTGCTGTAGTAGGCGTGGGGTTCGTATCTATGTTGGCCACAATAATGCGTTCACTATGCTGTTTGTAGTAGCTTACCCGCATTCATATTTTTTATTCATTATTAAACATACTCCTGCGTTACCCCAATTGATTTTGTATTTATAACCCTGTATTTACCTGACCAGAAGTCTTGTTCCTCCTGCCACTGCATTAATTCCCACTATATCTAACTTTAACCTATCCATTTCCCTTTTTAAATTTTCTAACCTACCTACCCGATTAAGGGATCTGACATTCCATGCTCCGATCCGTAGAACGTCAGTTTTCTCCTGATAATGACGTCCTCCTGAGTAGTCCCCGCCCGGAGATCCAAATGGGAGACTATTTTACCTCCAGAATATTTTACCCAAGAGGACACCATCATCATTTAACCATACAGTAAAGCTGCATGCCCTCGGGAAAAATTACGGCTGTAGTTTCCCCTTGCTTTCAGCCGTTCACATTACCAGCAGAGCATGGCCATTTTGGTTAGCGTTACAAGGCCAGATCAGTCAATAATCGAGACTGGTGCTCCTGCAACTACTGAAAAGGCTGCTGCCCCTCTTCAGGAACCACACGTTTGTCTGGCCTCTCAACATATACCCCTCCGTTTTGGTTGCACTTACGGTATGGCCATCTGTATCCCTGAGGCACGCAAGCCTCCCCACCAACGGCAAGGTCCTAGGTTCAGGGTGGGGGGGGGGGGGGGGGAATTTACTTATGTTGTAGAATTTTACATACACTTAGTATTCTACACAAACATTTTTAGATGTACAAATCAATGATCAAGGGTGAGAGGGAGAGGGGTGGGGGAGACGGGGAGAGGTGACAGGGGGAGAGGGGTGAGGGGGAGGGAGGGAGGGATGAGATTTACTAATGACGCAGGATTTCAGGTACTGTATTTGAAACAAATATTTTTTTAAATGAATTACGGAAAACATCATATCTTCGTGAGTTAGGTAAAATACTGACATAGAGGATCTTTAGTGCGACGTCTCAAAAGGCCAATGGTGTTTAGGGCATTCGACGACATCCCGTCTACCTTGCAACCACAATATTGCCTGCTAATGGCAACAGGGGGCGAAACTGCGTGTATCCAGTGGTGAGCACAGCATGAGGCTACGGAGCAAAGTTGAGATCCTTGCTCGACGAGTAACTCACAACAGTGCTACAATGCTAGTGGTGTTGATACAAAGCAGCGCAGTGGCAACCATAAACAAAGCAAACATTGCATTATTTCATGTGTAGCTTCATATTTTCGCGGCGCAAAGACTGTTGCATAAAATTTCGGGTGTCCAGCCGCATAAATTCAGCTTCTTCATCTAATATTTCGGCTGAATACCGTCCAGCCATCTTCAGAGTGAGCCGAGGTGACTGACGCTCCAGCACCTGCTCCCTCCTTTTAATCCGGCAATCTCTGTAATAAAATCGCAAAGACGTCGCGACGGTGCAGTTCTCCGTGACACATCGATATCACCCTGTGGATCGACTGCGCAGCCATAGATTTAATTTCCATGCATATGTTACACCTGTTAGACGCCTGTGAACGTCTCTGTCGCCTCGTGTATCTTTGGCCGCATACGCAGTGATAAAGGACGGAGCAAGTGGTGGAGCGTCAGTCACCTCGGCTCGTTCTCAAGATGACTGGACGGTGTTCAGCAAAAATATTAGAAGAAGAAACTGAATTTATGCGGCTGCAGGCCCGAAATTTGCATTATTTCTACAGCAACTGTTGCCGCCGCTGACATTTCGTCAGAAACGAACACAAGGAATTTCGCAGAGTGAGAAAGAAGTGGAAGATGAAACGCTATCGTTTCTGCAACATTAGACAGTGGAATGTATCGTGTCGTATACGCTCAAGTGTGCAGACATTGTACATGAGGAGTTCAGTGATGACGATTCCTGTCTAACAAGTCAAAGTAATACTGAAACAGGTGTCGAGCCATGTAGTTCACCGTTCTTGTTGGACAGGGAGCCACAAATCCCGTCTCCAGGCAAACGTAGTAAACGGCGATCGTTGTCGAGGGAGCGGGTACTAAACATAATTACGGCCGTGGAAGATCATCCGCAGCATACTTAAAAAGCAACGATGAACAGTTTTTGAACAAGTCTGCAGCGACATAATGGTGAAGTGCATAAGGAAAACTAAGGATATTCAAGGGCGGACAAGCGCACATGTTACAAAAACAGGTGTTTGTGCGTTTCAAGCCTGCGCCATACAATTTACAGGATGTGCATGATTATGGTCTACTACGCTATAGGTTAGGTTGTTTGGGGAAGAGACCAAACTGCGAGGTCATCGGTCTCATCGGTTGAGGGAAGGACTGGAAAGGAAATCGGCCGTGCCCTTTCAAAGGAACCATCCCAGCATTTGCCTGGAGCGATTTAGGGAAATCACGGAAAACCTAAATCAGGAAGGCCGGACGCGGGATTGAACCGACGTCCTCCCGAGTGCGAGTGCAGAGTGGTAACCACTGCGCCACCTCGCTCTGTACTACGCTACACACATAAGACTGCACGCGAAATGGATTATCGTGATTTCAAGGCAAGCATAACTTGAAACAGTGCTACAGAATTGGAGGACGTAAGATAACGAAATTTCGAACAAAAGCGTCAAGTTGACGATGCACAGCATTTAGAAGTACAAAACAATGATTTATGGATGGAATCGGCCATAAAATTTGTAGCTGACATAAACAAACTTATTCCATCGTCCAGTAAGGAATTTGTTTTCAACTCCGACCAGACGGAATTTGAACAGGAAATGCATGTGAAAGGAACCCTGGAAGTTAGAGGTACCAAGACAGTTGTATCAAGAACAACTAATATCAATGCCTTAACACATTCGCGCACAGTTATGTTAATCTGGATGGTAAATTGGCTGGAAAGTTATTTATTTATTTATTGTGCTGCGAGAAGTTGCAGGTGCTCTATCCCCTACGATTCTTTCCTGTGGGCGTCATCTTGCAAGGGCAGCAGGGAATATTTAGGTCACAGCAAGCAAGAGTGGGGAGAATGGCGTAACAGGACTACAACTATGGTATGAGGACTGCTTTTGGCCAATAGCTCGTCGAAATCACTTTTTTTTTTATTCCTGGCCTGCGTAAAGAAATCATACTTCCCTTAGAGCAAACTATTCCACCAGAAAAGTGTGTGGCATTGCATTTCGTACTACCTGCAACAAACGGACATATTTAGCCTCTCGATATTCGTTTTTTCCGTGCCTATAAAACATATTATCACAATATCTGCACCTACGCCTTAGAGGACAGCCAGTTTTACGATAAGCACCATGACACACTGATTCGCATTCGGTTCCACACCATCACATTCCATCGTTTGTCATCAACCCGTTACATCAATTTGATTCTGTGGGTATTCTTTAAGAGTGGATGCCCAGCTGAACATTCTGCACAGTTTATAACTCGCAAGGAGTTCACCTTCGATCTTGATGCTGCGAACCTTAATCATCACTGAGGTGTGCCATTTTTCATTCGGTGTTCATGGTGCAAATTAATGATTTGTTGTGAACATTTCTTGAGTGTCGAATATGTCCATTTTGTGAAGTGTAACACATACATCCCATAGAAGGTTGATCCCTGGACCTCCCAGACACATTTTCTGTCGCACTCCTGAGGTATGTGGTGAGTCATTAGCAGCCAGTTATCATTTTTCCCGTCACAATTATCAAGACAACACTTTAAAGTCAGCCTTACTAAAGACTGAACTCTCGACCTCTCTCTGAAATCGTTCAGTGTGAGTTGTGACTCGGAGATGTAAATATTTGTGCGTCCCTGACTGACCAAGGAGCATGGCGTAAGAAGAAGTTCCAAAAATGTGATTGGTGGCTAAATTACTGCTCTGTGTTTGGGATATCTAAGTATGAATGTTTTGGCTTAGACACACACCTTACACCCCTCACATACTCGCACATTTATTGATCTACAGGAATAGGTTTATTCTTTATTGAAAAGCCTGAAAATAAGCTAGCGTAAGTATGAAATTTTAATGAAAATATCGCACAGCCATGGACATACTGGAGTATCATTCAGTCAAGGTGTAACAACATCATTTTCGTCCCTGTATCTACCATTCTCGAACTAATATAAAACACATATCTTAGACATATAACTGAAAACAAAATGTGTATTATCCCTTTTTTAAGAAACAGTGTCTGTAGTCAGAAGCTTATGAAAGTACCTCCTATTTCGCCGACGATTTAAACGGCTTGTGGGCAGTTTTGAATCACATGAAAGTGAACTTATGGAGTGTCTCAGATGAGTCCAGTAAGGAATTGGAGCTTTAGAACGGTGCACTAGGCCATTTTTTAAACTAGACATCTCGCCTGTTTGCACAAGCTACCCAATTCAGCTCACTGCGTCCTTTTTCTTTTCAGGTGATCTCAACGCATTCGACGATATTGCCACAGGTCCCTTAGAAATGGCGAAACAGTTCCTTGACTATGCTGAAAAAATGTGTCACGGGTTTCTGAGAGACGAAAGTGTACAGAAGTTGCACAAGTCAGGTAAAAAATTTGACGTCATTATTTTGGAGAATCTCTTCGCAGAATGTCTACACGGATACGCTCATGGCCTGAAAGCACCTGTAATTCTGCTTTCAACTTTTGCGGGAACGGACTGGATGGCCGACACGGTGGGAAATCCGAACCCCTATTCTCACGTACCGAGTCCATTCCTCGCGTTGGGCACCCACATGAGTTTCCTCGAGAGACTTGAGAACACACTTGTTGGGATAGGAGGAAAAATCGCCCGACAGTTTCTGTATCTGCCGAGGCTGGATTCAATTCTACAGACGTATCTGAACGATCCGTCGTTGCCTTCGCTGTCGGAAATCGAAAGACAGACGTCGCTTTTCCTGGTTAATTATCACTTCACCCACGGATGTCCTCGGCCACTTGTACCCAACATGGTGGAAGTTGGAGGGCTGCATGTCGGGCAACCAAAGAACCTGCCCCAGGTAAGCTCTGGCGACTCTAACTCGAATGCTACAACTTATCGAATCTACACCGAGGTGACAAAAGTCATGGGACAGCTATATGCACGTATACAGATGTCGGCAGTATCACATAAGCTATGAAAGGGTAGTGCCCTAGCCTAGCTGTCATTTGTTACTCAAGTGGTCCATGCGAAGAGGTTTGCGATGTGATTATGGTCGCACGATGCGAATTAACAGACTTTGGACGCAGAATGGTAGTTGGAGCTAGGGGCACGGGACATTCCATTTCGAATATCGTTAGGGAATTCACTATTCCGAGATCCAAAGTGTGAAGAGCGTAACCAAATTTTAGGTATTACCCCTCACCACTGACAGCCCAACGACCGAGGGCAGCAGCGTTGGGGTAGCGTTGTCGGTGCTAACAGACAAGCAGCGCTGCGTGAAGTAACCCCAGGAATCACTGTGGAACGAACGCACGAGGAACATATCCGTTAGGACAGTGCTGGGAAATTTGGCGTTAATGAGGCGTGGCAGCAGACAACAGACGCGAGTGCCTTTGCTGACAGCACGACATCGCCTGCAGCGCCCCTCCTGGGCTCGTCACCAAGTCGGTTGGACCCTGGGTGACTGGGAAAACATGACCTGGTCAGGTGAGTGCCGGTTTCAGTTGGTAAGAGCTGAAGGTAGGGGTCGAGTGTGGCGCAGTCGCCATGAAGCCATGGACCCAAGTTGTCAACAAGACGCTGTACAAAGCAGTTGTGGCTGCGTAAGGGTGCGGGCTGTGTTTACACATGGAGTGTACTGGGTCTCTGGTCCAGCTGAACCGATCTTCTACTGGAAACGGTTACGTTCGGCTACTCGCAGCCATTCGTGGACTTCATGTTCCCAAACAAAGATTAAATTTATACGAATGACAATGCGCCGTATCACCGGGAAAAATTATTCGTGATTTGTTTGAAGAACATTGAGGACAATTCGAGCGAATGATCTGGCCACTCAAGGAACATTTATGTGAAGTAATCGAGAGGTCAGTTGGTGCACGAAGTCCTGCACCGGCAATATTTTCGCAATTATGGACGACTATAGACTCAGAATGGCTCAGTGTTTCCGCAATGTACTTCACACGACTTGTGGAGTCCATGCCATGTGTGGTTGTTGCACTACGCCGGGAGAAAGGATATCCGACACGATTTTAGGAGGTTTCCCATGATTTTTGTCATCTCAGTTCATATGTTGTTCTTTGAACATGTATATTTTAGTAATTATATTCACTGCTTGGTTTCCTCTTACAGTAGTTTTTTAAAATGTGTTTTGTACAGTAATCCTTGTGGCTTAAATCATTCGTACTGAAATATTATAAAATCCATGCGTCTTTTTTTTATACCTGCAATATTTCTACAGAGACCCTCTGGCACTGTCTTTTGAATGTCTGTCTCATTATTTCATTATTAAATATCTGCCTGCATGTTTAACACCGACGCAGATGGAAATAGGAGTTATTAAATACTAAACTCTAGAGAAAATAGGCAATGGTTAACGTGACGAAAACCTATCCTTCCAGCAAAGTTTTTTTTTAATTTTTTTTTTTTTAATTTGCCCCTTAGCGCGTATACGAAAATCATGTGTGTGCGTGCCGGTACCTAGTTTTCGTTTGTATCTGAGAAGAATGTAGTGCATTGATTCTTAAGCTACTTGTCATAACATGAATCAGTTTAGTTAGACACCTTAAAACATTCACTATTAAATACTTGCACAAATGTCGTAAATTGTCTCTTGGAACGGTTAACGAGTATCATTTAAAGTAAACGACTCAGGAAGAAATTGTGAAGTATGTCCCGCTACCAGTGACAAGGCACAAGTCTCCAAGTTACTAGACGACGCAGCTGGTCGCCGTTAATGGGAGTACCGACATTCATTTAGAACAGTCAGACCCAGGTTTGGAGCACGAGCACCATCTGGGTAGAGACGAAAGTTCAATCTGGGCCTCTCTGGCGCAGCTGCTGTCCATTCAGTATCCGCTAGGTGTAGCGGTCTTCGTTTCGGATTGAAACTGTTGCTTTATCTTACCCCCTCTCACATGCACGTGGCATAAAACGTAAACCAATCCCAACGGCAATTCACTTCATCAAACTCTATAATTTACTAATCTGTTACGACCTCACTTATTCAGTATATACAGGGTGAAGCGAAATTCGCGCACTGGGGCTTCGCAGCGCGACTCTTCACATGCCAGCGATAAAAATATGTCTGTCAAAAAATTTCGTCCGGCGAGTACATCCGACAGAAAAAGGACATTAAAGAGCCGCAATCTGGCAACACTGTAACAATATGTATTGTAACTACCTCTGTCAGCACGTAACAGTAGCGCTGTGCAGTTGGTACAATGGGTAGAGTTTTGGGTTAGCATGCAGGAGATCGATGGTTCGATCCTGTGTATGGCCATATGTTTCTTATATGCTCAATGTAGTCCAGGTGGTACAGTATCTGGCATCTAAATCATCAACAGCGATTGCAGCGGATCTCCTAGAAAACATTTGCACTTACATACTACAGTCGTAGAAATGGAAAGTTGTTCAGCTTTGAAAAAAGCCCTTTCCACATCGTGGGCGTGAATTTATTCGCAACACTTCATCTACTAGATGCGAAACCTGTTTTCTTTGTACCCTCCTCCAATGGTCCCACACATTAGTACCAAGTATTATTCTTGCCTCGTTCAGGTTCATTTCATTTCGTTAGGGCCTTACGTTAGCAGTACGACTTCCAACGTGTTTTGCGAATAATGTATGTGCTATCACAATGGTCCCACTAATTATGCCTTTCAACATTGAGTCTGACAGCCGCATGCTGTTTATTACTTATCTCAATGCATTATTATTATTATTATTATTATTATTGTTGTTGCTGTTGTTACTGTGGACGCAGCTTTGGCTCTGAGCACTATGGGACTTAACTGCTGTGGTCATCAGTCCCCTAGATCTTAGAACTATTAACTAACTTAAGGACATCACAAACATCCATGCCCGAGGCAGGATTCGAACCTGCGACCGTAGCGGTCACGCGGTTCCAGACTGTAGCGCCTAGAACCGCACGGCCATTCCGGCCGGCTGACGCAGCTTTGCTGTGAAGGGTCCAGAGCTGTATGATCCGGCGGGTTGCGGGTTGCGCAATGTAGAGCATCTGAGGACAACGTATTCTGTTGTGAACCTCAATCTGGCAACACTGCGGCCATTAATATGGACATTATTATTGTCACTGGTTGCTAATGTGAGGCATCTGAACGTTCGTATTACATGTAATATAAATGACAAGTAGATGTTGTATTGTTGTACTCTGCTATCATCTTTAGCATCTAGAAACTAATATTGGTTGTGTAGTTATTCTGTGCTATGACAGCAACTGTCTATTTGTTTCAACTGTGTATTTCTTATTTGTCCAACCACATATTTGTTATGTTCAGCGTTACAAAATGTTGTAAATTTAGGATACATGTAAGCTAAGAAATGGTGTATATTACAGTATCAAATGTCAGAATGAAATTAGCAAATAAAAAATGTGCCCCAATCAGAATCGAACGCTCGATTTCCTACATGCTAACCCAAAACACACTATTCACTGCACCACGTATACAGCACAACTGAAATGTGCTGACAGTGGTATTAACTATACGTGTGGTTACAGTGTTGCCAGATTGCGACTCTTTAACGTCCTTTTTATGCCGGATACACTCGGCGGACGAAATTTTGTAAAACATTTTTTTATCTCTGGCGTGTGAGGAGTCGCGCTGCGAAGAACGAGTGTGCGACTTTCGCTTCACCCTGTATATTGTTGCAAGTGTTTGGCAGCTTATCAGCACCTCTGAGTACAAGTAGACATAATGCAATTGAGGATGCAGTCGAAATTACCACATTTGTTTAGACGGAGTCTAAAAAATGGCAGCCTAAAATTTTACACGATTGCTGCAGTAGAATAATTCAAATAGTTGCAGTGAAACAACAAACACAATAGCAAATTGTTTGTGATGTCTGACAAAACTTGGTGAATAAAGAGTACAGGACCTGTGCCATTGTGAGCACAAACTGTGTTGATACCAGATTTCGGATGACAATGCCGTGGAACGTTGCTAGATTTCTGCCCCCTCCAAATCCGATGTGTCAGTGAACAGAGGAAAATTGGCCTGTGACTTCGTAGGCTTTCCCAGCGTGATAAGCCCTGAAAGTCTCATCCGGTTTGCTGCCGGATCCTGCAATCAACTTGATTCAATATTTCGGCGATCCAGCTGTTCACCGTCTTCAGGAGAACGCTACTACTGCTGCTGAGTCCCGCTGAAATAGCAGGAAATTCAAACAAGCGCAATTGTCTTAAGGATGACGGAACTGTGCACACCCCTCTGACAATACAGCTCACTTCTGCTAAGTGTACCGCTACGGTCGCAGGTTCGAATCCTACCTCGGGCATGGATGTGTGTGATGTCCTTAGGTTAGTTAGGTTTAAGTAGTTCTAAGTTCTAGGGGACTGATGACCTCAGAAGTTAAGTCCCATAGTGCTCAGAGCGATTTGAACCATTTTTTTTTTTTTTGCCAAGTGTGAACTGACAGGAAATTCAAATGCACATGGTTGCGAGGTCACTTGTCTCACTGGGTTTTCCAAATTCAAGAAGACGGATCTGAAGATACGAGCATATCGTGCACAGTTGCCAGGTCACTCGTATAAAATTCAGTATAGCAGACTGGAAACCCCCTACGATGGTCACAATGTTAACAAGAGTTGTAGACTCCTCAGTGTCTCTCTCCCCCCTCCCCCCCCGCCCCGCCCCCAACTCCCTCCACATACACACACACAGCTGTATACACGTCTGCTATCGTCATATAGCCGTAGACGACTGGCAGCAAATCCCACGTTTAGAATCCAAGGAACCAAATGTCCTAAGTTAAAAATTGCAGAAAATTCAAAATCCGTTATGGTGGAGCTGGCTCCTCGCTCCCCGCCGCCATTGCACCATTCCACCTCCCCTGCCGACCACAGGCACCAATTCTCGAGTCTACAACCGAAGGGCCCACTCGTACAAGTTAAGAATTGCCGGAAACTGTAAATCCACCACTAGCATGTTGTTCTTAGTGACAATTCAGTAACCTCCACCACTCTTCTGATATCACAGCCTATGTGTCCTAAGTTAAAATAATGGGGAAATTTGAAAACGCATGAACCACACTAACTTTAGCCCAAATTAAAAAATAGTGGGAATTTCAAAACTGCTCTAAATTTAAAATATCCAGTGGCTCACACTTGCCTCCCTCAGCATATTGTTATTTTTATTGTCCTGGCAGGTATTTCAAACATTCATCCATACTTCTCCTCTAGAGCACCTTGTCAAACAGAATTTTCAGGCACTATGTTTTTAATAATCAATGTGTGGGAGAAGTGGAAGCTACCAAACAATCCAAGCTTATTCATAGTCAGCCCTCAAAGGATGCATCTCTTCTTTCCTTTATTGTTATTTCTTTCCCCTGCCCATTATGTACAGTACAGTAAAAAGACAAATCTTTAATTGCATAGGATAAAATATGAAAGATTGCTTCGGTGACTAATTAAAACATAGACATAGGTGAATGGAAAATGCGTGTGGCACATGAAAATATAAAAACACGTCGACAATTGCATCAAGTAAAACGGAACGGCCGAAATGTGACTAATTAAAAGAGACACATAGATCGCTGAAAAGGTAAGTGGGCATAGACTGTCAGGGAGAAGGGTGTACAAGGGAATGCAGCAATTAAAGGTAGTGTGTAGGAGGGGTTTGTGTAGGTGAATGTTTGGAGGAGGGTTGCGGAAGAGAGGACATGGATTCAGTTTTGAACCAAGATTTATAAAGTGTATGAAGAGGACTGGAGGAGAAGGGAGCTCTGACATGGAGATCTCCTAGATCTGGTAGGATGGGTACATATTAGAGCAGATTTCATGGTTGGGTAATGGAAGGCCATTAAAGTTTCATTGGGAGAGGATGAAGAGGGTGTCAAGGAGTAGTGTTTGGGACGGTGGTGGTAGTGGCGACAGGGAGTATCGTGATCAGCGAGCATGGGCGAAACGTGGGGGTCGGTAGTGTCGAATTTACAGGTAATGTAGGAATTTGGAGGCATTCGACTTGAAAGAATAGGTTGGTGAATTTTATAAATTGATAGAGGATGCAGGTGGGGAGGTTAAGCAGATCTGAAAAGCTAGACAAAGTGTGTGGCGTTCAAAGGTCTGTAGGTCATGATAAAAGGAGGGAGGAGCGGAAATCCATGCCACATTTCCACAGCAGAGGATGGTCGGATTAGGACTTTGTATGTGTGGAGGATTTTGGAAGGGTGCAATCCCAACTTCAGTCAGTTAGTAGTTTTAGTAATGTTAGTCTATTGTGGGCTTTGTGTTGAATGGTTAGCAGATGGGCCTTCCATCGTAGCTGGCGGTCAAGTTTTAATCCAAGGTATTATAGTGTGTTAGTTAACTCAAAAGGACAGCACTCTTTGGAATGGAAGCTGGGGTGGTTCAGCCTATGTTTATTGCCTGCATTTTGGTAGACTTGATTTCAAGGAGTGATTTGTTGCACCAGACAGTGAACTGATTGAGACGGAGCTGGAGGTATCGTTGGGATTTCTGGAGGGTAGGGTGAAGGGCAAGGAAGGCAGTGTCATTGGCATGCTGGAGGAGAAGGAGGAGAGGGCTTTGGCATATTGGCAGTATAGATGACATACAGTAGAGCTGAGACGACAGAACCTAGGGACACATCTGCAGTGTGAGGGAAGATACAGGAGTTAGTGTTGCTGATGGTGACGTAACATGGTTGGTTAGAGAGAAAGGAGGTGATGAGACGGACATAATTTATGGAAAGTCAGCTTAAAGAGGACTCCAGGATGCCATACATGGTCATAAGCTTTCTTAAAATCCAGGGAGACAAAAACGGCAGATTTGCGGTTGTTGTTTTGGTGGAACAGGAGATGAATAAGGTACAGGAGTTGGTCTTCAGAGGTAAAGTTGGGACAGAAAACACACTGATGCACAAAAATGGATAGGTGTTATAACAGTTTATGGATATGTCGGGATAGAATGGACTCAAAGACCTTGCTGAACATTAGAGTGTGGTTGATGGGATGGTAGAAGGAGGTGTTAGAGGCCTGTTTACGTATTAGGTTTGAAGAAGAGGAAGATTCAAGAGGTTTTCCATCTCTCAGGATAAATACCCATGCGTAGGATTACATTTTAAAGGGTGGCAAGGATTTCCAGGAAGGAGTGGGTCATTCCTTCAGGTGTCTGTAGTGATGCAGTCATGACTAGGAGATGTGTTGTGTTTGTGATAGAGTATTTGTTGAATATCTTGGGTTGTTACTAAAAAATTGAATTCTGTCTGTGGGACATTGTCGAGGTACTGGAAGCTTGGAGTGAGGGGTGGGAGAGAAGTGTTGGTATTCTCATGGACTGTCGAGAATAAGGAGTAATAGAAATGGGGGTCATCTGGGGTGGTGAAGGTTTCAGAGAAGTAGGACTCAAAGTGGTTGGCTTCGTTTTAGTTTACAGAGAGAGGGTGGTTATCGAGTGGAAGTGGGTAGGTGGGAGCACTATTGTTGTCAGTAAGGTCGTGAAATACCTTCCAGTACGTGCAAGAGGTTATGGCCAGTGTGGCATTGAGGTATGTGCATGTTTGGCACCAGATGCAGCGCTTCTTTGCATTCAGCAGAAGTCGGATGTGTCGTTGTAGTTGTCGGTGGCATGTAAGTGTGTCTTGGTCATGGATTTGAAGGAAAGATTTCTAAAGGCGATGGGATTCACAGAGGAGCAGAAGAGTATGTGGAGGAAGCATGAGACAGGGTGGATAGATGAGTTTCGTCAGATTGTGATGAACTATAGCGTTTGACATGGTCTATTGTACGTAGGTGGCAGCACAGTGGATGTCATTCATGGGGGTGCTGCAAGGACAAGGGATGACTTCCGAGTTCGGTAGCAATGAATTATCTTTAGGCATCTCAGTTGGTACAGTGTAGTTCTGGATGTGTTTGCGAGAGGTAGGGGGAGTGGGTGCAGAGGTAGGGTGTGTGGTTTTGGGGATGGTGAGTAGGACATGGAGGTGGTCACCCCCAGTAGGGTCAGGGATCGCTGCAGTAATGTGCCCAAGGAGGTTAGGAGGGGTGAGGATAACATAAGGAGCGCAAATGTTTTCAGGGCAAGTATGCTGTGGGAGAGGGGCTATATCACCACAGAGGGAGTCAGTAAACCGATTACATTGGCAGATTTCAGCATGAGACTGCCTATGAATGGCAAGGTCAGTGCCAATAATATGTATTGAAAAGGTATGGTCTTTGTGGGTGAGGAAGGTGTATGGAATGGGATGATGTGGTCCGATATAGATAGTGGCACAGGTAACAATTACGGTTTTGAGGAAGAGAGTGAGAATAAAGTGTTTGGGAGAAGTGTTGTAGATGGGTTGTGGTTGAACAGACATGTTCTTTTGGTGGCCAATAGCAACTCTGCCTCGGACCATGGGGACCAGATTATCTGTTCAGAGGAGGATGTGTGGTAAGAAGCAGATAGTATGATGAGGTTGAGGGAAGTTTCATTTAGGATGAGTGCACCAATGTGTTGATGGGAGAGAGTGTAAATGAAGAGGTGTTTGTTGGCTGACAAGGAGGGGATATTCTGGAATAGGATATTACACTGCTGTCACGCCATGATTCAGGGAGAGAAGGGATGATGGGGATGGGTGGCTTGGATGGGTGAAAAGAATGTGGACCTGGCTGTGGGAATAGGTGGCTTGTGTGTTGAGGTAGAAGAGACAGTGGGCAGCAAGGAAAATTTGGTGTAGGGTGCATGACCTCTGGAAAGTCTGAATGTTTTGAAGAACTGTGATCATAAAGCAGATGATGTCTTCAGCTGTAGGAAATGGGTGGAGCGAGTTGTTCAGGTGAAGGAGGTTGCCAATAAGTTTGATGGGAACCAGAATGCATCAAAACATGTTAACTTATATACACATCTAAGGATGAGAATGAAGCACATTTCTACAAAGTGACAAATCAATTAAAGACCATCGCAGTCGGTATCAGTACAGATGAGAAAATGAACGTTTTCTACAGGAAAAGTGACTGATAGCTTCTTTGTATGAGGTATTTCGTGACAAAAAAATATCTGCCAGCAGTGCCAGACACAAGACCCAAGTACCTCCTGTCGGATGAGAAGGTGAACACAGTAGCTGGGAGTGGGCCAATGGGAACTCTAGAGCTCACTGACTTCAAATGGCTCTGAGCACTATGGGACTTAACTTCTGAGGTCACCAGTCCCCTAGGACTTAGAATTACTTACACCTAACTAACCTAAGGATTCGAACCTGCGACCGTAGCGGTCACGCAGTTCCAGACTGAAGCGCCTACAACCGCTCGGCCACTCCGGCCCACACTGCCTTCTTAGCTACGGTATGCATCACGTGGCACTCTCCAGACAGCTGTGGGAACTCGAGATGCCGCCACCAGAGGCTGTCTCCAGCTGGTCGGCGCAGCTAGGAGCGCCACACATCCTGTTCTAGGACACACACAGCAAGCTGGCGACAGCACTCGAGATCTCTTGGTGTGCAGTTTTGGTACTACATACATGAATGTATGCCGCCGTAAGATGCCCTGACATGCTACTTGTCTTTTTTGTTATATAAGAGTATATAGTGGCAAAGACTATCCTCTTTGATTTTGTCCTCACATTTATATTCTTCCTCTTCGATGACGACTGTTACAAACAAGCAGATTGTGTCATCATGGGGTGTGCTCCCCCATCACCAGTAGTGGCTAAGCTGTTCATGGAGGATTTCTAGGAGAAAGCTGTGGGAACAGCCGCACTGAAGCCCACATGTTTTTCAGGCATGTTGATGAGACTTATGTGGTATAGCTACACGGGAATGAAGGGCTTCAAGAGTTTTTTCAAAATCTTAACTCTCTGCAACCCAGCACGAAATTCAGTATGGAGGTGGAAGAGAATGGCGAACTCCCATTTTTTTGAAATTCTAGTCAAGCATGAAGTGGATGGCACTATGGGACACAGTGTGTGTGGAAAAACGACCCACACTGATCTGTATGTCCACCCCCCCAAGCAGGCATCGTCTTTCACAGCATGAGGGTGTGCTATGTACAGTGATCTGCAGGGCCTGTGCAACATTGGACCCACCGAGGGAGCTCAACCAACTTAAAGATTTAGCCGGCCAGAGTGGCCGAACGGTTCTAGGCGCTACAGTCTAGAGCCGCGCGACCGCTACTGTCGCAGGTTCGAATCCTGCCTTGGGCGTGGATGTGTGTGACGTCCTTAGGTTAGTGAGGTTTAAGTAGTTCTAAGTTCTAGGGGACTGATGACCTCAGAAGTTAAGTCCCATAGAGCTCAGAGCCATTTGAACCATTTTTTTCTTAAAGATTTATTCAAGAAGAATATATGTAGTGATAGGCAAATCTGAAGAACTTTCAGGCAGAAGTTATGGGTTCAGCAAATAGAACACTGCAAGGAGGATAAAAAAAATGGCATTCTGTCGCAGGATCCGAAATCATTAAGTGGGCTTTCCCTCCACCTCAGAAAATCAGTGCACTATTAGGAAGGATTAAAGATGATTTGCAGCTCCATAAATTGGGTGTATAGTATATTCAGTGCAAATGCGGTAAGGCATACATCGTCGAGACTGTACAGGCAGTCAAGAGAAGGTGCAAGGAGCACAGGAGACACTCCAAAGTTAAGCAACTAACAAAATCTATGAGTGCAGAACATTGCATGGCTACACAGGACTCAATGAGATGCACTGAAGGACAAGAAATCGTATCACCAAAAACTAATTAATGTAGACTAATGGAATTTCAGGAATCCATTTGTCTAGGCAACATATCGAAGTGATTAACATTCTAAAGTCACTGGTTAATGTATGCACGAGATAAACCATCGCAAATATGAAATGCGGGTTCATAAGTAACTGGTGTAACCACCAGAATGTTGAATGCCGGCTTTGCGTTGTACAGGTGTTGGATGTCAGCTTGTGGGATAGAGTTCCATGCCTGTTGCACCTGATTGGTCAATTCAGCGACGGTTAATGCTGTTTGTGGATGATACTAGAGTTGTCGTTAGACGGTGTCGCATGTGCGCTCAATTGGAGACAGATCTGGTGATCGAGCATGTCAAGGCAGCATGTCGACACTGTGTACGGGTTGTTGGGTTACAACAGCGGTATATGGATGATTGTTATCCTGTTGGAATGTACCCCCCCCCCCCCCCACACACACACACAGGAATGCAATTCATGAATTGCAGCACAATGTGTCACATCATCAGAAAGATGTACAATTTTGCAGAGTGCACAGGATCAGGATAACCATGAGAGTGCTCCTGCTGTCATACTCGAGGAGTAGGTCTCGTGTGTCTAGCACACAGACAGGTTGGGTGCAGGTCCTCAGCTGGCTTCCTTCTAACCAGCACACAACCATCGCCGGCACCAAGGCAGAGCCAGCTTTCATCAGAAGACACATGAGACGTCTTCACTACTGCCCTCCAGTGAGCTCTTGACACCACTCATGTCGCTAATGGTGGTGGTTTGGGGTCAGTGAAATGCCCGCATGCTACAGGGCATCTGGGTCGGAGTTGTCCTTGTAGCAATCTATTTGTAACTCTTTGTTGTTACTGTAATGCCAACTGCTGCTGAAATTTCTGCTGATAATGCAATACAATGCGAAAGAGCCATATACTGAACACGGCGATCTTTCGTATTGGAGCCTCGTCTTCTTGAAACCGTATATTCTTGCGACCGCCGCTCCCAGCAGTCATGTACAGTGGCTACATTCCCGCCAAACCTTTCTGCAATATCGCTGAAGGAACAAATGGTTCAAATGGCTCTGAGCATTATGGGACTTAGCTACTGAGGTCATCAGTCCCCTAGAAATTAGAACTACTTAAACCTAACTAACCTAAGGGCATCACACACATCCATTCCCGAGGCAGGATTCGAACCTGCGACCGTAGCGGTCGCGCGGTTCCAGACTGAAGCGCCTAGAACCGCCCGGCCACCGCGGCCGGCGCTGAAGGAACATCCAGCTTCTTGTAGCCCTATTACATGACCTTGTTCAAACTCAATGAGGTGTTGGTAATGGTACCTTTGCCACCTGAAAGGAATTCTTGATTAAGATCAGTTGAGCAGGTGAAATCTCGACTGTAAGTAGTGCTCATCACCGTTACAGCCCGCATTTGAAGCAAACCTGATTTGGATCCCCATAGTGCGCTACCAGCGCCACTCTCATGCGGCTGGCCCGAAACACGCCTGACACCTTTCGTTTATGCTGCACATCTCCTTCCTGGTGTAGCGGTTTTTCTCCATCAGTGTACGAAGAAACGAAAGTGGCTGAGCTTTCTGACGACCTTGTAAGCCTTCCGACCATGTCTTCCTGTCCTATTCCTACTTCACCCACTGTAAATGTTTAACGTGACATGATTTTAAATGTAGGGCAACTTGAGTCTTACCAGTGGCATTTGGGGTGGGGAGGGGGGTTGGAATTTTTTAAACAAAGAAGCCGTGACTGTGAGTTATAATACCAGAGAGTTGGAGGAAATTGTTTAGATACCTTTTTAAACCGGGCTACAACCATTTAGAACTGAGCTCTTGTATTTGGCAAGGGCTTTTTGATATCAAGGGTAAAACCAATTTAGCATTCTGGATTTTTATAGGTGGCCATATTTCATTTAATACTTAGCACACGGGATATGGCAATCATGCACCATGTGCTCGTACACTCACGTTCGCCATCTTGAATTCTGTACTTGGCACAAGTGACCTGACAAGCATATAGTCTGTACTCATATACCCAGGTACACTATCTTGGATTTTCCTCTGATTCAACAATTGCTTTTCTTGGATTTTTTAATTTCCCGTCAATGTACCCTTAGCACAAGTGACCTGTGCTCTTAGAGGGCTGTGCTTAGTCCGCAATCTTGGACTGTTTACTTAGGACCATTTATTGGACCACTCTGAATTTTCATAATTTTCAACATTGCCTATATCCAGTGTCGTCAGAGAGGGAAGGGTGAGAAATGTTGCAACGTTGTACGAGTAAATCATCGACGACATCGTTAGAAATCTCACAAGAATACAGCATGTTGTTGGAACGGCACAGTCATTCTACTACGTAAAACGTACTATGTACAAAAATTCCAAGTACGTAATGTATGTTCTAACTTTCCTGAAACGAATCGAATGATTTGTGAGACATTGTTAGTGCCAACGAACACCAAGGAAAGTGATTTGATTGAGATCTGTCATCTTGTAGGGCGAAATCATCGCCTACTGCACTGGGATTACGACGTACAGGAACATTAAATGTGGCATTTCTACAGACCGGAAACAGCTCGATCACCTCTTGAAAAGATCAACAGATGTACCTGTGCTTTTAAGATCTGCTCTACACTGGACGTCTTGTTATTTGATTCTAACCTGCTGTATGACGATTCCTCGTATCGTAGAAACATGAAAACACGTACAACATACAGTGTCTAAAGTGACTCTACCTGCTTCCAAAGTTGCTGAGTTCAAATGTGTTAGTCGACGAAAAACTGGAAACTTCTGGCGCTAAACTAGTGGCAACTGACGCACGGACAAGTGTTCACAAAAACGTTACGACATTACAGCTGCATCTACGCAGAAGCTCCACAAGCCACTGTAAGGTGTGTGGCGGAGGGTACCCTGTACCATTACTTGTCATTTCCCCTCCTGTTCGACCCGCAAATAGAGCGAGGGAAAAGCGACTGTCTATATGCCTCCATGTCAGCCCTAATTTCTCACATCTTATAATCGTGGTCCTTATGTGCAATGTATGTTGGCAGCAGTAGAATCGTTCGGCAGTCAGCTTCAAATGCCGGCTCTCTAATTTTCTCAATACTGTTCGTACATGGTATTACATACTTTCATACAACCTGAAATTGCTTACAACTTTGTAATGCTGAAGTCAAAGCAAGTTTTCGAGTCGTGCTGAAAAGAGGCAGACAAAAGACAGTGAAAAAGGTCATGTTAATAGTAGGTGCTAAGAGCCACTGGAAACGCATCAGTCACATTTGTTGGGTGGAAACCTAATGAGTGATTCTCTGGAAGGCAGTGAACATTACTGTGGTGAGAACGCAACTAAGCGACAATCTGATAACTGTTTAGATGGTTCAAATGGCTCTAAGCACTATAGGACTTAACATCTGAGGTCATAGGTCCACTACACTTAGAACTACTTAAACCTAACTAACCTAAGGACATCACATGCAGTCATGCCCGAGGCAGGATTCGAACCTGCGACCGTAACAGCAGCATGGTTCCGGACTGAAGCGCCTAGAACCACTCGGCCACACGGTGGGCTCCTGTTTAGATCCAAATATTGAAAGTTACCTGTTTTTAAGCTGTGCTAGTGTGGGGTGGAATAATTGAATTTAATGATGTTTCTGATAGCGTTTCTTCTGATAGTATTTGTATATATGCTCTATATGGAGAATGTGTGAACCAGGAATCAGCAATGTTTAGCTGCCGCTTGCCGGCTACTGTGGCTGAGCGGTTCTTGGCGCTTCAGTCCGGAACCGTGCTGCTGCTACGGTCGCAGGTTCGAATCCTGCCTCGTATATGGATGTGTGTAATGTCCTTGGGTTAGTTAGGTTTAAGTAGTTCTAAGTCTAGGGGACTGATGACCTCAGATGTTAAGTCCCATAGTGCTCAGAGCCATTTGAACCATTGTTAGCTGCCGCTTCCACATGACTTCAGTACGCACGTGATGTGTGTCTTTCGGTTGCTTGTCTAGTCATCAAGCTTGCACAATTGGGCCTCCGGCTCCGAAAGCCCATATGGACGATGCTTCATTGAATAGCTGGCACACTGACACTTGCTGACGGCCCAGTATAAAAATCTTCGGCAATGTGAGGAAGGGTTGCACTTCTTTCACGTTGAACGATTCTCTTTAGTTGTCGTTAGCCCCGTTCTTGCAGGATCTTTTTACGGCCGCATCGATGTCAGAGATTCGATATCTTAGCGGATACTCACGGTACACTCTTGAAATGGTCGTACGGGAAAATCTCCACTTCACCGCTACCTCGGAGATGCTATGTGCCATCGCTCGTGCGTTCAGACTCACTTAAATCTTGATAACCTGCGATTGTAGCAGCAGTAGCCAATCTAACAACTGCGCCGGTCGCAGCGCCGTATTGTGCCTGTTTACATATCTCTGTTTTTGAATACCCATGCCCATACCAGTTTCTTTGGCGCTTCAGTATATTATACTCAGAATAACAAAGTAATTGCCATATTGTGGTTTACAGTTGAGTCACAACAGCAGCAAACAATCTGAAAATGAGTCACGGGCAGTCTTCTAGTACCTCAGGTTCCGTCTGCACCAGGCAATAAGTGTAGAGGGTGCTTGCGACCGGTCTGATGATTGTTCTGATCCTTTTTCGTTGCTGGCTTTGTTTTCCTTTGCGATAGAAGGTCCTAAACTACTTGAAGAAGTGTGCGTAAATGTAAAAGCATTATTGCTCAACATGCTAAGCAAAGCCTGTACTCGAAGATAACGAGCAGTGTGCCAATGTATGCAGGACGGAAACACCCAGGTATTGCTGCCGCAACGATATAGAGTGCACAGACGGAAGTGAACATACCCCCCCCCCCCCCCAAATTCTATAAGTCCCACCAGATCCACGAGCGCCATGCTCTCCGCCTCGCTTTCCGTATACGCCTCCCATCCCCCACACGGATCCTCTATGATCTCATTCCTTTCCCCCATCTGCTCCTATTCCTCGAACATATCCGCATCCTCTACACCTCCCGCCGCCTCGATTCCCCTCACCCCCTGGTTGCTCCTCTCCTCTCTCGTCCCCGCCCCCTGCCACGCCTTCACTGTTGTGTCCCCCCTACCCTCCACCTCTACACCCTTCATCTCCTTTCCCAAGGTGACTTCCCTTCAACTCCTCCTCCCGGATGGTGCACTCTCTCCCTCCATTTATCCTTCCTCTCAACCCTGATCCTCACCCCCCCTTCTTTCCTGTCCTTTTGCTGGGCTCCCTCTTCCCCCCCTCCCATCCTGTTTTCTCCCCACCTAACCTCTCCCTGCCTCCCTTGTCCCCCTCCCTGAGTCCTTTTGCATTCACCTCCTCTGCCTTCCACCACTCCCTGTCGCGTCTGCCCAGCACCTGCCTCCCCTCCTATGGGTCCTTGTCCGCCATTGGCTCCTTTCCCCCTCTCCCCACGTCGTTTTTTCCTCTCCTTCTCCCCTTTCATTTCCCATCGTCTGACCACGTACCCCCCCCCCCCCCATCTGCCCGCAGCTGTTGTATATCATATTTGTGAAAATTTTTTAGTGCAGTGTTCAAGTGAATGTTCAGTGTTGTTCGTCTTTCCAAAGTGTTGCAAACAGAAACCATGCTGTCGCTGGGTGAAAACTTTACATCTCTTGCGAACAGAAACGAGACTGTCGCCGTGTTTTTTTAATTGTATGTCTATTCTATTACCTCTCTGCTTCATATGTATTTTATTAGCATCATCAACCCTTTGTTTTATGTTTTAAGTTCCACGATTTTCCGCCATTTTCCCATTTAAGTCACCGATTTTATCGCGTGTATTTATTATTTATTATCTTCATCTTTTTAAAACAAATTCTGTAGGCTGAAGAGCGGCATACTAAGCTGCTGCCAGCCCGCCCCCCCCTCGGGGGGAGTCGAAACTGAATAAAGGAAAAAAAAGTGAACATACAAAATAACCAGTTCAAGTGCTCGCCTGTTTACTGAGTATAGGTCTGCATGGGTTTAGAAATAACTGTTGAAACGTGAGTTATCTTCATTGTGCGTTGTCTCCGTTCACACTCGCTCTTTCCGTTAGCTACGGAACTAAGTGCACTACAACTGGCCCTTTAGACGCTTTTAACTCATTAAAAGTGGTACGACAAGCAAAATTGGAATTCGTGACAAGCGGCCAATAAATAAACATGTAGTTTTCCATTAGTTGTGGTAACATCAAGATGCTTTGCTGAAATAGCTTTCTTCTTCCGCAGGACATACAGAAGTTTTTGGACGAGGCCACAGACGGGGCGATATACTTCAGTATGGGCTCTAACGTGCAAAGTGCCCACTGGCCTGAGGAGAAGCGGGTTGCCTTCCTGAAGGTGTTTTCGCGGCTGAAGCAGAGAGTGCTATGGAAGTGGGAGAAAGACTCCCTGCCCGGTCAACCGCCCAACGTGAAGACCGGCAAGTGGCTGCCGCAGTCCGACATACTGGGTGAGTGCCGCGTCTGCGTCACACTGTCTCTAAGAACCACTCTACTGAATCACATTAGGTACACTAACAACGTCATACAAAAAGTGTGAGCATCTGTTCGATCCCTTTTTTTAATAAAGGACCTATTTCTTCTTTACACATCATTCAGAGATTTACAGTGCTCACGGCGACTATCGACACTCCTAGACGCGCTCACAGTTAGAGACACCTGTCGATTCGTGTGTTGCGCTCCGCCTCACCTTCGTGACGTCAGCGACCTCTCGTACCACACACTCTGCTTCTGTGTTGGCAGCGCTGTGTAGCGCTTTGCATTGGATCTCTGACTGCACTTTCTTTGTAAGAGACTCTGTGGCTGGTCGGACTCGTCGTTGGAAGTTAATCGCCAGTACTGTTGGGCAGTTGGAAGTTAGTCGCCAGCAGTGATGGAAGTACTGTTGGGCAGTTGGAGGAGAACAGCCAGGAGTGATGGATGTTAGATGTCAGACGTTAGCATTTATGGAGGGTAGAGGTCTGAAGCGTTAGCGTAGGCTAACTATCTGTACAAAAAAAAATGGCTCTGAGCACTATGGGACTTAACTACTGTGGTCATCAGTCCCCTAGAACTTAGAACTACTTAAACCTAACTAACCTAAGGACATCACACATATCCATGCCCGAGGCAGGATTCGAACCTGCGACCGCAGCAGTCGCGCGGTTCCGGACTGCGCGCCTAGAACCGCTAGACCACCGCGACCGGCCGATCTGTACATATTCGACTTGGAGGTGAATATTATTCATGATTATATACCTTTGTACTAGATGTCAGTGACGATTTATATTCGTGTCTCAACTGGATGTCACATTATTAAGGTAAAACAAATTAAGTTATTTGATTTGCAACAAAATCTTTCCTTTGCTAACCACATGCCTATTATTTATCTGGCAGTATTGACGCTCGCTGTATCGTAGTAGGTCGCGTAATGAAAATTTTTGTGAGGTAAGAGTTTAATGAAATGTATAGGTTATTGCTAGCATTTCTTTTTACTCAGGGCCATTCTTTTGAATTAACTATTTGAAGTCAGGTTATCCTTTTTTTCAGCAGTCAGATTGCGTTGCGCTAGGATATTGTGGGTGTCAGTCATTCGGCAATTTAAGTACACACATTTAAATAAAGAAGTTTCAACTCCACGAGACGAAGGTGCATGCTGTTGCCTCTCATCTAAGATTTCGTCTCTTATTTCGAATTAATTAACTACTTGCTGGCTTAGTTTGTGTTTGGCAATTTAAAGGCGACACTTTGTTTCCCACCATCAAATTGCAGATTGGTGCATGATTCTTAGAACAAACTGAATTAGCCCCGTTATAGCTCTTCTGCAGGAGATATTCCGAAAGCCGCCATACCCATCATAATGAGGTGTCTCTTTACTGTCTGCAAGGGAGCAGAGCAAACAATGGGAGCATTTGGATTCAGCACAGCCGAAAGAGGCGAACCGAACCACCATCGCGCAAGGAGAAGTGGAGCCATTATTCGGACTGCCACAGTGCGGTGGTAGCAGGTTGTGCTTATGATGGCTAAAGGGTCAGAGCGGCACACTGCCGAAATCTCCCCAAGGGGTTAAAAATTTGGAAATTTGTGGTAAGGTCTTGTGGAACCAAACTGCTAACGTCATCGCTGCACACGCTTACACACTACTAAATCTAACTTAAAGTAACTTAGGCTAAGGTCAACACACACACACACCCATGCCCGAGGGAGGACTCGAACCTCCGACGGGGGAGCCGCGCGGACCGTGACAAGACGCGTCAGACCGCGCGGTTACCCCGCGCTGCCCAATGAGGTTACCGGAGGCCGTCAAGACGAAGCGCTGTGGGAAGCTGTGAGCTGCGATTCTCCTCCAAGACAACGCCCCGGCTCATTCTGTTGTGCCGAACGAATTCACACATCCTGCTCCTTTCGACTACCAAATCTTGCCTTCCCCCCCCCCCCCCCCCCGCCCCCTCCTCCCCCCCGCTATCATTCTCCTGTCCTGACCTAGCACCCAGCGATGTCTTCCTTTTTCCTCAGATAAAGGAACCACTGCGTTTCAGGCATTTTCTGAATGACGGCGAAGTAACGTTCGGGGCGGAACACCACCTGAACAACCGAAATTCAGACTTCTGCAGCCAACGTTTCCACCAAGTATTCTATCACTGGGAACATTGTCTCTCGTTCATCGGCATGTACCTGGTGATTGTAATTACACTTTCCCTATTTAACACGTTATAAGATGCAAACTAACTGCTGTATGAGCACCACATTTGGTAGCACTAATGTCAAAGACATGGGGAAGAGACATAATACAGAATCAATTCAATTGAAACACGTTTAATGTGCTGCTACGGTTCATCACACCATTACATACCGGTATCATTACTGCTACAAAAAGGGTTCAATATGGTGCCCATCAGTGTCCAGAAGAGTCTGAAAGCAGAGGATTGCATTCTGCACAGCAGAACGAAGCAAGTCCGTAGGTATGCCTCTTTTGATATGCTGCGCTTCAGATGAGCACGTTCCCCTGGTCAGCGCTGTTCTTCACGTAGCCCCACAACCAGAAATCACAAGCAGTGAGATCCGGTCTCTCTCCTGTAAGGCGGGGATGACATGCTGGAGCAGCATATCGCAGTAACGCTGGCGAGTCACGCTGCACGTCTTTGGTCCTTGAGCGCCAACCTGTTCAAAGAAGAATGGGCCAATGATGGGCGTAGCGGTGAAGCCACACCATGTGGTGACACGTTCACCATACAGAGGAACTTCACGCACAGTGGCGGGAGGTGAAGATCCCCACACTCGGCCATTCCGTGTGTTCACCTCACCTGTCAGAGAAAAATGAGCTTCGTCTGTCCATAGGATGGCCCAGGGTCAGTCCTCGTCAACTTCAATCCTTGCGAGAAAGTGGAGAGCGAAGTCAACACGTCGTTGTGCGCCCTGTGGTGCAAGCTGCTGTACGAAATGGTTCTTGTACGGACACCACTTGAGAATGGTTCGAAGCAACTGCTGTACAGTGGACCACGGGATGTTCCACTGCCGTGACACAGGTCGCGCACTGCCCTGACGATCGGGAGTTACGCGCAGCGTTTTCTGCCATAGTAATAGCCATTTCACCAACCACCTGTGGTGCAACCGGTCGTCGGCCTCTTCCCCGAACGACGCCCAGTTCTCCAGTTGATTCGAACTTCACCATGCTCTGCACGGCAGGAGAAGAAAGAGGACCCTTCTGTAATCCTTTCAGCCTGCGATATTCTCAAAGTGCAGCTGGAGCACTACTGTTGTTTTGATAATAGAGCATCACCAATAATGTCCTGCTCCTTTTGTCCAAGTTCCTGTTGTCACGACAACCAATGGACTGCGACTGGCCAGGTGTGTCAGACTGTGAATCACGATGACTGATTACAGTACCCGGCGGCCATAGTTGGAACTGGACGGTGGCGCTGTGACGCATGGAAATCATGCACCCCATACTTTGGACATCAATGCTACCACGTTTGGTACCTGTATGGTAATTATTTTTCGTTTTATAACGTGTTAAGTAGGGAAATGTTAATTATAACCACCCGGTAGATCAGGACTAACAACATCACAAACACTAATATTTGAAGCTCTATTTTCTCTTTTTTTTTCGTCGTGATAACTGAAACTTTAAGTATAGTCCTTGTACTGATCTCTTACCGCTACCCTTAGACACCATCTTCCTGAGTGATTATTTGCTTCTATAATCCGTGGTAGTCGACAGGAAAACTCAACATTATCGCTTTACTATGTACGACTTACGAATCAGGCGTCGGTGGCCTTATCCGAATGGATGTACTCACGGATACAATGGGACGAGAGAGTCCTAGTAGCTACACGACTTTGGATATGGGGAGCCACACGAGTGATCCAGTGCTTTGGTCTCCCCCAACTGAGCTCAACTGTCACGACCTTGGGCCAACGCTGGTCCCAAAATTGTCTGGTCATACGTCCCAAAGGGCAGGTTCAGGCACCTATTTGGAAAGATTTTTCTGTCCTTCGAGCACAGTGGCGCAGGTGCTTCTCGAAATGTGAGTGGCGTGTGTCGTAAGCGTATCTAATAAGTGTAGGTGACTGTAATGGGTGGGTTTCTGTGTAGTGTGGTACCGTGTTTATGTTGGATGATGATGACGAGAGAAGGGAGTGTGAAATCCAGAGGCAGTAGACAGCTCACTCCTCTCGAAGAGCACCACAAGGGGCCGTTGTGCTAAACGTCCCTATCCAGCAGACGGCATGCCATAAAGTGTGTCACACTGCAGAGAGGTTTGGAGTTTAATCCGGGATGTTGGCCCAAAGTCTTGTGTCAAGGACCCTACGCACCAGACCTCCTTCCATTTGCCGTAAAGGCGAAGGGAAATCAGCCAACAGCACGTGGCAGTCACCTATGCAAACACTGGCCAAGACCAATGTTGGTTAACGTCGGTGAATTGACAAGAACCAGTGTATTCAACGAGTAAAGTACGTTGGCATACGTGATACGCAAGTCTCTCTTCCTTCTTGTTCAATTCAGTACACACCTAGCTGAGAACTATCTACTACGTTGTCGTCATCTTAACGCCAGTACTGGAACTGGTTCAGAAAAAGGCTTAATTTCCGCGGGAGAGCGCTGGAACGGCGTTCCAGCACCTGCCAGGATTTGTTGTAACTCTCTGGAACAAGTAGGCACCGGAGATTTAAAATAGTACACACGTCTTAAATCTCGATGTAACTATAATTTGCCGCTGCACCGACACCACAGATTGTGAAATGGGTAACCAACGTGATGCGATGGGCAGGGCTGTGGGGCGAGACAGTGTGTGTATGTGCGGAGGGGGTAGGGGATGGGAGGGGTTTACAGTGTTACCAAGATAAGTTGACCTGCATCATGTACTACGTGTGTCAATGAGAAATAAATAACATAAGGAGTGTTGAACATGTTGTGTCGGCTGAAGAGCCAACACCGTGTTACTAGAGGAGGCCGAAATGCACGCGTTTTAGCTCAAGCAGGCTGGCGTGAGGAAGGAAGGACTATACTGACGTGAGGTGTGGAACATGACAAGGAATTAGAATTCAGAAAGCGGACGTAGCTAGTTTGATACTTAACTTTAATCCATTAATGATGAACGTCGCTTTTGAAGGTACATGATTCACAATATTATCTGTTCAGAATAGTAACTGAATATGGCGCCTTGCTAGGTCGTAGCAAATGACGTAGCTGAAGGCTATGCTAAATTGTCGTCTCGGCAAATGAGAGCGTATGTAGACAGTGAACCATCGCTAGCAAAGTCGGCTGTACAACTGGGGCGAGTGCTAGGGAGTCTCTCTAGACTAGACCTGCCGTGTGGCGGCGCTCGGTCTGCAATCACTGATATTGGCGACACGCGGGTCCGACGGATATTAACGGACCGCGGCCGATTTAAAGGCTACCACCTAGCAAGTGTGGTGTCTGGCGGTGACACCACATTACATGAGCATCTGTGAAAGTGCTTTCACGAAATCTTGTAGTTTACCGTTTCGATTATAGAAATAATGTTTTAAATACGTGAATTTCAGAACAGTACTGTGTAAAAAAATTTCTCATTGTAAGTTTTAATACAAGTTTCAAACAGTCGAAACTTATGAGTTTTATGGTTGCGCGGAAAAGGGGGGGGGGGGGGGTTGTATGGTTGAAGAGATGCATATGCGTTCCAGCACATAAGATTTTAGAAATTAAGCACTGGTTTAGAACACCTGATTTAGCACTTGGAACGTTATAGCTATCCTTGAGTTGTCAAGGGAAGAAATATGGAATGTTCCATTACTAATGTTGACGATTAGTTGCAGGTGGAGTTATACTCTATTGAAAAAAACATTTCTGACATGAACGACATATTAGTATGTGTTGATTGTGAACAGGAAATTGTGTGTGTTAACTGTGTATAGGAAATGTGGTGTTAAAAGTAACAAACATGTGGAATATTGTCGAATAAAGTCTTTCATCAACGGTTGGTTGGCTAATTTTAGCACCAGCAGAGTGAAAATCACATTCTGGAATTAAATATTGATTAATATATTCTAAACACGTAAAACGTCTTAATTTCGAATATTGCCCCATGCATTCAGTCCAATAAAAAGAGGAGTGGGTACTAGTGCCTAATCAGAAACGTTTCCACTATTCTTACACAATGGCGCCTGTCCAGACCAGCTGCATAAATTTTGCTATAAGTACACGTGTTAAGTGTAGGTCATTGTGATTGCTTGCGGATTTCAGAGTATCTGCGTTCTCGGCGGCACTGATAAAAGGAATGGAGGGAAAGAAACGCCGTGCTGATACAAGCCTAGTGCTCACCAATAACAGTATGGGAGTCGGCGATATGAAGGGCGCTACGCCAAAGAGGAATCACCACTGACTCTGTCAAACATCCTCGATTCACAAACTGTGCGGAGAGTCTAGACTTCAGTTCTAATAACTCTCACAAAGTTTGAAGTGGAAATCTGCACCATCACATCCCGTGCCTATGTCAACGCCGAAAATTTGTTCCATCAAGTGGCTGCATCCGACTTGAGTAACACCGTACAAGTATGCGTTCGGAGCATCGTCTATGGGGGCAGTCGCCTCTTTGAAGAATACTCTTATCTTTATGTGACGTGCACTGTTATTAAGCACGTACAAGATTGCATACGCTGACGATCCAAAATATTGCAAACACCTGATTCATAAAGTGTTGGTCCACTTTTGGAACGCAATACAATAGGAATTCTGTCTCACATGGCTTCGACAAGTACCTGATATATTTCCAGAGATATGAGGCAGTAGATGTAGCATCTCACTTAGGCAATGAATTGGCAACACTTGGTTGCACTAAGATGGATGCAGAGGAAGTGTGGGCGTAGTTTAAGCGGACTGTAAATCGTGATCTGGAGACTTAAGTGTCTAGTGAGTGGATAAAGGATAGAAAGAACAGGAAGTAGAGGCTGTTGCACTCTCGATGTAAAAGGGAACGCATAAATGACGACAAGCGGAGGTTAGGAGACATTCGAGCGCCTGTGAAAAGGTCTGTGCGCGAAGCGTACAACTACTACCACCGCCACACGTTAGAAAAAGATCTGCCAGAGAACCCGAGAAAATTCTGGTCCTGTGTAAAATCGGTAAGCGGGTCTAAGGCTTCCATTCAGTCCCTTGTTCACCAGACTGCTGTGGCAGTTGAAGACAGCAAAACTATAGCCGAAGTTTGAAATTTCAAGTCCAAGAAACCGTTCACGCAGGAGAATCATACAAACGTACCGTCGTTTGATCATCGAACAGACTCCCGTATGGACGGCATAGCAATAAGCATCCCTGACCTAGACAAACAACTGGAAGATTTAAAAGTAAATAAATCACCAGGTCCAGATGGAACCCTCGTTCGATTTTACAAAGAGGACTCTACGGCACTGGCCCCTTACGTAGCTTGCATTTATCGTGAATCTCCCGCACAGCACGAAGTTCCAAGCGATTGGAAAAAGACGCAGATGACTCCAGTATGCAGGGTGTAAATGTTAAGGTGACAAACCAGAATAACTCGAAAAATAAGCTTCAAACGAAAAAATCTGTAGAATCCAAAGCTGATTATATTCGAGGGGGACATCTGCTGGTGCTAAAATTAGCCCGCCACCCCAGCCCCCTGGGGGTGGGGCGGGAGGCAACTTTAAAATTTCAAATGGGAACCCCCATTTTTTATTGCAGAATCAGACTGTTCATAAGTAACTACGTACATTTCGTATTAAATATTTGTTTTGATTCTTGGTAGGTGGCGCTGTAATTCAGGAAAATCCATGTTCTCATTTTTGCGTGGAAAATGGTTATGCATAAATAAAAAATACTTATTTACTTCGTAAATTTTGATTCGCTATAACTAAAACTCTCCCTCTCCCCATAGGGTGGGGTTTGAGAGAGAGGAATTAGAGTTTTACAAATGTTGACCCAAAGTTATGCGAAACTGCGGAAAAAATTAATATTTGGATTAACATTTGTAAAACTCTAATTCCTCTCTCTCAAACTCCACCCTGTGGGGAAAGGGAGAGTTTTAGTTGTAGCGAATCAAAATTTACGAAGTAAATAAGTATTTTTTATTTATTCGTTACCGTTTTCCACCCAAAAATGAGAACATACATTTTCTTGAGTTACAGCGCCAACTACCAAGAATCAAAAGAAACATTTAAGACGAAATGTACGTAGTTTTTTTATGTAGAATCTGATTCTGCAATAAAAAATGGGGGTTCCCATTTGAAATTTTAAAGTTGCCTCCCGCCCCACCACCAGGAGGTGCGGGCTAATTTTATCACCAGCAGATGTCCCCCTCGAAAATAATCAGGTTTGGATTCTGCAGAATTTTTCATTTGAAGCTTATTTTTCGAGTTATTCTGGTTTGTCAACTTAAAATTTACACCCTGTATAAAAACGGTAAAAGAACGGACCCGCACAATTACAGACCAATATCCCTAACTTCTGTCTACTGCAGAATCCTTGAACATATTCTCAGTTCGAATATAATAAATTTTCTTGAGTCTGAGAAGGTTACGTCCATAAATCAGCATGGTTTTAGAAAGCATCGCTCTCGCGAAACTCAGCTTGCCCTTTTCTCACACGATGTATTGAGAACTATGGATGAAGAGCAACCGGCAGGGTCCATATTTCTAGATTTCCAGAAAGCATTTGACACAGTGCCCTATTACAGGCTGTTAACAAAGATACGAGCATATGAAACAAGTTCACAGATATGTGAGTGACTAGAAGACTTCTTAAATAATAGAACTCAGAATGTAGTCCTCGATGGCGAGTGTTCATCAAAGACAAGGGTATCGTCAGGAGTGCCCCAGGAAAGAGTGCTAGGTCCGCTGTTGTCCTCCATAAACGTAAATGATTTGGGCAGCAATCTGTGGTTGTTTGCTGGTGATGCCGTGGTGTACGGTAAGGTGTCAAAGTTGAGGGTCTGTAGGAAGATGCAAGAAGACTTAGAAAAGATTTCCTGTTGGTGCGACGAGTGCCAGCTAGCCCTAAATGTCGAAAAATGTAAGTAGAAAGAACAAACCCGTACTGTTCGGATACAGTATTACTAGTGTCCTGCCTGACACAGTCAAGTGGTTTAAATATCTGAGCGTAACGTTGAAAAGCGATTTGAGGTGGAACTAGCATGTAAGAACTGTGGTAGGGAAAGTGAGTGGTCGACTTCGGTTTCTTGGGAGAATTTCAGGAAAGAGTGGTTCACCTGTGGAGACGACATATAGGACGTTGGTTCGACCTATTCTTGAGTACTGGTCAAGTATTTGGGATCCGTATCAGGTCGAATTGAAGGAAGACATCGAAGCAGTTCAGAGGCGGACTGCTGGATTTGTTACCGGAAGGTTTGAACAACACATAAGTGTTACGGAGATGCTTCAGGAACTCAAATGGGAATCCCTGGAGGGAAAGCGGAGTTTTTTTTTTTTTTTTTGGGGGTAAACACTATTAAGAAAATTTAGAGAACCGGCATTTGAAACTGACCGCCGAACGATTCTGCTCCCGCCAACGTACATCGCGGGTAAGGGCCACGAACGTAAGATACGAGAAATTAAGGCCCATTCGGAGGCGTACAGACAGTCATTATTCCCTCGATCTATTTGCGAGTGGAACAGCGGAGGGAATGACTAGGAGTAGAACGGGTTACTCTGCGCCACGAACCGTACGGGACCTTGTGGAATACAGCAGAGTCCCGCTAATCCGGACCCCGGTAATCGGAACGTTCGGTTAATCCGGACATGAAAAATGTTAGTCTAAGTATGGAAAACTGTGCGATAAGCTGCTGCACATACACACAATTTTAATTTACACACTACCGTAAACATTGTCAAGGTACGTCACGTATAATTAACTTATACCGCGATAACACTCGTACGGACATCCGAAGTACGCACGATATAATATTTTTTAAACACAGCGCGCGACTCACCGCCTTCTAATAAATAGTTTGCGTGAGCGCTGCTATTTAGAAAAGAAAATATGCATATTCTTACGCAAACTGTAATTATTAATATGGGTCTCAGGGGTTACTGGTTATTTAGGTACCAAAGTACACAAAGATTAACTGAGATATTGCGTAATGTAATGATTTTTTAATCTTTCTTTTTCATTATTTGCAAGGCAAAACTGGAGAGAATCTCGTCTGCCGTTAGGCGGCCAAAATGAAACATACTGAACTCAATCAGTATTCTAAATATTAATAAACGAAATCTATTTTTACTCTTTTTAACTTTGAAATTAATGAAGGATCAAGATTGAGAAGTCTCTCGCATTTACATTTAATATTATGACATGATATTTTAATTAAATAATACAGTCAGCGTAATGGCCGACTAAATCCTGCTAGGGGAGATGAGCTACCTGTATTGCGAAGTTCTGTAAAAACTTTGTTAATTATAATTAATGGTTGCAATCATGAGAGGTGACAACTAAGTCAATAATACACACTTTCTAATGACAATTTCTATTATATTTTTCAAAATACAGATAAAACTTACGTTAATTATCAGACAGCACTACAATGGCGGCCTAACGCTAGACGGAAAAAACAGGAGAGGTAGTTCAATCAAAGTATTGTCTCTGATCTTCATGGCCTATGTTACAGAGAGATTATACCAAAAAAACTGTGTTTTGTTAATTACATCGATATTTGTGTTTTGATAATAATAACTTACGTTCTTTACTATTTGTTATAGATCACGCACACGTACACAGTCTTGAAATAATTTATAATTCACACGTCTCATAACAAAAGCTTCCTTTCCCTTTCTCCAAATGTCCATTTATGTGACGTACCGTCACATGTATCAGAAAAACTGGCAAGAAAATATTGGATTTAAACAATGCATAACAATTATAGAAAAGCTGTTAAACTTACTAAAATACAGTGGACATTTTATCCCTACTTTTCAGATGACAAAAACTCAGTCATTATTTTTGGGCGTAGTGAAGACAGTCTGTTATATGAAGCATAGTTGCGCCATCTTCTCATAAACATCAAATCAGCAGGTGTAGTAGTGGACTGTTGCTCCAAATAACGTAGCGCGAGGTCAAGGGCTTGTGCTGCGTCACTGCGAGGCACCAGCTCTCCTTCGTCGCTTTCAGGCTCATTGTCACTTCCGCCACAGCAGTCCACTTCTTCCTGGTCTGTAGTCACAGCAGCAACTAAATTAGCGTCAGTAAGGTGCTCCACACACGCACCATCCGCTGCCATCCACTCATTTACGTCTCCTTACTAGCTTCTTCACATCCAGGGATTGTCTGTATCATTTGTAGTAGATTTTCCTCTTCATTTTCAACTAGGTTGTCCTAAAATTCAAGAGATGTCCGCAGTTTTCTCCACGATTTTCTCAGAGTATTTTCTGAAATATTCTGCCAGCCAATAAACAACGTCCTTCACATTGGTCTTTTTTTTGTTTTGTCCACTAAAGGAATGCTATCATCTTGGATCAGCATTCTTAAAAATTGTTTTCTGTAAATCAGTTTTAATGCTTGCAGTACGACCTCGTCCATCGGCTGTAGAAGTGGTGTAACACTCGGCGGCAAAACCTTCACTACAATTTCTCCATCACGTAATGCCTCAGTGCTGGGGCGAGATGGCGCGTTATCAATCAAAGGATTGCACGGGGAGACAAATGATTTTCCTTAGAAAATCGTCGAAAAAAGGGAACAAACTGGCCGTGAAACATTCTTTGAACAGCTTACCATCCATCCATGCTTTTTTCTGGTTGTGATAATATACGGGCAGGGACTTCATGTTTCAGTTTTTAAAAGCTCTGGGCCCAGCAGATTTGCCGATCAGCGTTAAAGGCAGCTTGTGATTACCATCAGCGTTACTGCGCGCTAATAAAGTCACACGATCTTTGCACATTTTAAAATTAAGCCCAGTCTCGTCAGCGTTACAAATTTGTTGGGGAGAATACTTTCCCTCTCTTATCATTTTTTCAAACTCACTTAAGTGTTCCTTCGCTGCATCACGGTCAGAGGAAAGCTCCTCTCCAGTGATTGTTAGCTGACGGATTCCATACACGATTTTTGAATCTGTCCAACCAACTTGTACTCGCACTAAAAGACTCATCACCATTCATTAACTTGTTCAGATAAACAGCCTTCTCCTGAACCAGTGCTCCACTCAAAGGAGTTTCCCTTTCTCTTTCCTGCGTAAACCAAAGGAAAAGAACAATTTTAATAAACATTTTTGGACAGTGATTAATTTTTTTTTTAAATTTTTTGTTTTTAAAATTCAGTCTTAATCACACCACGTATGTTATAAGAACATACTGACCGGTTTCGCTCATATGACCATCATCAGATCCATATGTGATATGACCGAAACTAGATACATTCTCACCTTTGTCTACCCGCTTCAAAGCATTCAGTTTTTCTTTGAGAGTTAACGTTGTATGTTTCCGTTTTCTCATGACGAAAATACGTACACCACTACACCTGAACGAATACAGTACAACTGTTACGCGTGCCAGCGATCGATAACTAACATAACCAAGCGCTTTGCTAGCCAACTCTCAGTGCACTGACCTCAGACACTATAAAGGTCTCAACAATGCACAACGACAAGGGCAGTGAGTGAGAGTGAGCCATTGTTTCCACGCTTGTTCCCATTTATTACCATGGTGTACCTACTTATCTGCTTGGTATACTTCATTCTAGAAACTCGTCACCGTAATTCCCGCTAATCCGAACAAATCGGTAATCCGAACAAGTCCAGTCCCAATTAGTTTGGATTAATCGGACTCTACTGTATTTATGTAAACGTAGATGTCCCCACACTGGGCGTTGTCGTAAATCATGGGATGGTGGTTTGTGGGTGTCGAATTCGTGCTCGGTAGCCTTCCACATCTGTTCCATCAGGTTCAGATCAGGCAAATCTTGCGACAAAGACATCTCTGTCCTGCTCCTCAACCCACTGAAGCACGACTCTGGCCTAGTGACATTGACGGTTGTTCTACTAAAAGATATCGTCACCATCAGGGATGACATCAAGGATCAAGGGATGCAGGCGGTCGAAAATGCTATCCACAGTGTCCACAGATCTCAGGGAAACTGGGGTAAATACCCGACGTAACTAACACTGACCCCCCACCGAGCTGTATTCATGGCACAGTAGATGTTATGATCGGCCGTCCACCTGGATGGCGGTGTACCTGTACATGACCAGCGAACTGCTGTAAAGAGAAAGGTGATTCATCCGAAGATGCGACAAGTTTACATTGATCCAAGATCCAATCTCGACGATCCCGTGCCGTTTGCAATCATAATTGACAATTTGGTTGAGTCAACAGTGGGACACATGGGAGTTGTCTACTGTAGAAACCGATGTTAAAAAAAAAGAACACTTGTGTCCAGTCCAGCACTGTACTCTGTCATCACATCTGTCCCAGATCGACGTCTACCCTGGTTTGCAGAAGGGGCTTTCGACCTCCACGTTCTGTGGTGTGGCACAGACATCAAACACCTTGTTGGGCACTAGTGGTTTCCATAGATATGCACGACAGTAACATGTGAGTAGTCGATCAGGTTCACCATTTCAGAGATGCTTCTTCCCAGGCTCTGTGCCGCAACAGTCACCCCTTTTTCAAAGTCAGTTATACAAGTAGGTTTCCCCATTTGCTGCCTGCATCGACACTGGAATAATCCTCAGTTCGTCTCTGCTGCGTTTATGTACTTTCCACACAGCATCCCATGTGCATAAGTCCTCATACAGCATCCAGATTCGCATTGGACAGTGGTATTACTGCTTTTTCTCATCAGATCTTGCATGTCAGAGGTGAGTCAATGCGCCCTACTCTCTTTATCCACCAGTCAGAATAATTAGGGAGGAATGGACAGAAATCCCCACTTCATAACATAATGTAAACCATTATTAGAAAATTAAACAATGCTGTAATAGTGAAAAAACTGAAAATTATGGACACTATCAGTCACTATTCTGTCGTATTAGAAATCAACATTTAAGAATGAAGCTACTGGTTACAAATATGTTTAATGTTCTACAAAATTTGGAGGCTGTAACCAATACATGCCTTATTTTCCAGCACACAAGAACGTGCGGGTGTTCATAACACACGGTGGCCTGCTGAGCACGCAGGAGGCCACGGCCAGAGGGGTGCCGCTGGTGGGGATCCCTGTGTTTGGCGACCAGCTGCTCAACATGGCGCAGGCCCAGAGGCAGGGCTACGCCATCACACTCGCCATCAGCAACATCACTGAGGCCTCACTGTCGTGGGCACTTAACGAGGTGCTCAACATCCCCAGGTAACCTACCACCTTCAAGGGAACTGACCCTCATTGTAACTGTTATCTGTTTGCAGTACTGTTGTTATATGTATAAAGCTGTGTATGAGTCCAGAATCCCCTTCCAAACCCCTGGATCGATCTCAGCCAAATTTGGTAGAGAAACAGCAAGTGCCATGAGTATCAGCACTGTGGGGTTTATAACCTCCCAGATCCAATAATGCCAGATACAGGGCAAAAATGTGTTTTTCCAGCCGCTGGCATACAGGTTGCCCTGCATGACAGGTACGTTGTATGGAAACAGTATCGTTCTGCCAAATCAACGTACATGGCAGGCCAGCCATGTGAAGGGCGTCTCCAGACTCAGACAGCGATTGCTGCACAAACACTTCCTTCACGTACACATACACCATGATTACTCTACCACACAAACACTTCCTTCACGTACACATACACCATGATTACTCTACCACACAAACAATGCGGTTACACTTGTCTGGTATGAGACATTCCCAGGGTGGTCCACTGGGGGCCGAACCGCACAATAACCCTGGGTTCGGTGTGGGGCGGCGGTGGGGTGAGTGGACTGCTGTAGTGTGTTGTGGGGTTGTGAACCACTGAGGGCTATGACGGGGACAAAGCCTCTCCATCGTTTCTAGGTCCCCAGTTCCGCACAATACAATACAATACAATGGTGGTGCTTCCGTAGGCAAAGGAGCCAAAGTGTTTCAAGGGGCACCATATCGAAGATTTATGCCGTGTACAGGGAAAGTGGATAAACAACGTCCGCTAAGTCACAACGCGGATGAAAGTAAACTGAAGGTGGAGAGGGGAAGAAAGGGAGGGGATCACTGCTGTCAGCTACATCAAGACATTACACGTAATGAGCGACAATGAGTGAATATCTGTACCAGACCGGTATTCGAATCCGGGATCTCAAGCTTACTACACAGGTGTGTTAATCACTGCGCCATCCAGGACACAATGTTATTACAACCGCACGGACTACCTCGGCCCGCCTCACAGCCGATCCCATCGAGCACCACCTGTCTGCAGTCGCTGTCCGTTTCCTTCATGTTCGCTCTCTAAGATTCCCACAGGAGGTCGGAGTATTTGTGCGTCCGCAATGAAGAAGGTGGATCCATTGCCCAGCTGCGTATTCCGCGTTGCGTCTGCTCTTTTGGGCATGTCCGAGGAAACAGACCTCCCACACTCATATAAGCGGACGAAAGTGTGTGTCGAGTGATCATGACGGATGGCCATTGAAGAGGGTTGCGATGACAAAAAATAGGAGGACTACAGCTGTTGAAATCACTGCAGCACTCGCGAACCCTGTCAGCACCAAAACAACAAGGAGTGCGCTCCAAAAGGAGGGACTTGTTGGACAAGCTGGAATTCAAGGACACACATTAGTTATGCAAATGCCCATAACAGAAAAAAATGTGATCTACAGTCATAAAACCTGGATCATGGAACAATGGAGAAAAGTCATTTCGACACATGAGTCTTGTTTGACACTGTTTCGAACTTCTGTCAGGGTTCACATCCAATGATTGAAACGTGGCGCCAGTTCATTGGTCGTTTGGGCAGCCATGTAGAGTTATTCAAAATGGTTCAAATGGCTCTGAGCACTATGGGACTTAACATCTGAGGTCATCCGTCCCTTAGAACTACTTAAACCTAACTAACGTAAGGACATCACACACATCCATGCTCTAGGCGGGCTTCGAACCTGCGACCGTAGCAGTCACACGATTCCAGACTGAAGCGCCTAGAACCGCTCGGTCACACTGGCCGGCGTAGAGTTATTGCAAGGCCCCATAGTCGCTCTACAATGTCACATTACTGCCAAGGACTATGTGGCGTTAAAGTTTTTTTTGTGCTTACGTGACCATTGTGGCCGATCAGAGCCATCCCCACCTTACAGTGTTTTTTCCTCAGAGGTGACTCCGTGTTCCAAGAGGTTGGTTTCCCCCCCCCACACAGCTCACATCGCCCAAGACTGGTTTTATGAGCACGACGATGGACTGTCGAATCTCCTTTGGCCATCACTGTGACAAGATCTCTATATTATCGAGCCATTGTGGTCTAGTTGGAAGAAATGGGTCCGTGAACGTTATGCAACTGCACAATCATGATGTCAGTGCTTAGCAGGAAGGATGATGTAAGATTGCCTTAAAAACTTTACAGGATCAGTATTTGTACATTCCTGGACGACCGGAAACTTTTTGAAATGTGAACAGTTTCCCATAGCGCATTTAGCCTAGCAATGTCTTGTGTTTTTGGTGTTTGCATAGTCTTCTTCACCTCCTGTGCTTGAAAACATAGAACGTGAGTCAGGAGGAAAGATACGTGCTTTTAGGGGCGATAGTATTGGCGATTCTGAGAAGGGAACTGAGCGGTGCTGTGGCTGGCGTTGGTGCTGTGTGTAGGTTTCTCAGACCGTATGGTTTAGTTGGCATGGTTGCATTGTTTGATTTCTTCTCGTGTTGACTGGCGCCACTCGGTTTCGTAAGCGTCACCTGTCCGCTAGTGGCAGCAGCGGCGGTTATCGATATGTAGTTCTGCTGCCCTATTTTTGGGACGACCTTGTGTTTCTTCCGTGTGGTGTGAGGATGGAGTTCGGTTGGGGACGGAGGAGCAGCGAGGTCCGCGCAGAGCGACAACACGCCGGGACCGCTGGCGGCGTGTATGGACTGCCGGATCGAAGGGCAGTGGCCACGAGGGTGCACGACCTCGTCGAAACCGGATCCTGCATGTTTGAGTGCATTCCAATTCGCGTAGAGAAACCTCCACCATTGTGAAATCTCGCGATTCTGCAGTGACTTGGGTTCGTGTTGCTGCTCGTAGTGTCGCCGAGGCGAAAAGCAGCGGGTGGAGTACCTGGGCCGGCCGCTGTGGCCGAGCGGTTCTAGGCGCTTCAATCTGGAACCGCACCACCGCCACGGTCGCAGGTTCGAATCCTGCCTCGGGCATGGATATGTGTGATGTTAGGTTATAGTTAGGTTTAATTGGTTCTAAGTTCTAAGCGACTGATGACCACAGCAGTTAAGTCCCATAGTGCTCAGAGCCATCTTGGAGTACCTGGGGAGGGCGGATCTGATTTGCCTTCCTGAGCTTCTAATTGCTATTTACTATTTTCAGCTTCTTACAGTGTTAAGTTCAACCAGCGGTATTTTCCTGTCTTGTGGCCGCTAACGACCCAGTTACCTGCCCTGGGAGTTAGTGTATGTAACGGCAGTATACATTTTGTCGCCTTCCCGCCGCTCTCCGGTGAGGCGTGCAAGTTCTTGACTGTAGGCTGGGTGGCGTTCTTCTACCATAGTGGTGGTCATTCCTTCTTGTTCTGGGAGCTCTAAGCACAGTATCCTGCGGGCGGAGCCCAGACCGCTGGTTCTGGCCTTGGCGTAATTTTAAATTTTGCACTTGTTTTGTTGGATGTCAAGTAGCCTCACCAAGATATCGTTAGTCGCTCGTTAGACTGCCACTAGTCCGAGATACCATCTTGTGATCTGAATGCAACTCTTGGCTGCCTTTCTCTTCGCTCGCGAGTGTTGTTGGTGTGACCTACTGAGAGGTCGATTCCTGCAGCACCGTCTGTCACAGGCCCTTGTGTTTTATTTTATTATTGTATTATAAAGTTACCATCATTTGTCTCACTTGTTTGGTGATCTGTTATTTGTTTTTTTTAATTAACCTTCGCTATGCCATTCTCCGTTTGACAGTATATTGTTGAATTTTTTATAACTGCCATTTTGGCGTTAAAGGCCTTCAGCCGTGGTTGTGGTTACTTGCTTTAAAATTCTGATTGCGACCACATTGGCTTATTTTCAAAAATTATTTGTTGTCTGTATTGTATGTGTGTTTGCTAAATTTTTTAATAATTGCCATTTTGGGCTTTATAGGCCTTGAGCCGTCGTTGTGGTTACGTGCCTTAAAAATGTGATTGCGACCTCTTTGGCTTGTTTTCAAAAATTATTTATTAAAATAAACGAGTGAAATTCCAAAGCAAACCAATAGTAATTGATTCGGGCCCCGTCCACAATCTTTACCCAATCCTGCCTTCCTAGATTACCAGGTTTCAGGAACTTGTAACTTACAAATGCCCTTTTCTAAACCATATCCGAAGTACAGCTGTTTGAAAACCGTGGGCTTCACTCGTACGTCCTTCTTCACCAGCAGTGACAGCAGATACAACCAAAGCGACACGACGCTACGTAGTGCTGTCTTCGCAGTTCATTTTCGTGCGCACTTCACTTGTGCATGGTGGGGCGACGAATCCCGCTTGCGTGCACAGCACTTGCACCAGTGTGCTACAGTGCTGTTACGTGTGCAGTCAAAACAGTACTGGTTAGTTTAGTGAAAATGTCGCAGGTCTTCATACATGCGGAGTATGCTGACACGATCTTTGTCTACAGGTTCTGAAACGGAAACTTCAGAGTCGCCGTTCGCGAATACGAACGACGATTCCCTAAACGCAGAGTTCCGGATAACGGGATATTTACGAGAGCTGTCCAGAAAGTAAGTTACGATTGATCGCGAAATGAAAATCACACTGAAAATCAGAAATGTTTCATTTGTAACAGTTAGCTACACCTTTCAGCTACTTCTCTACGTAGTCGGCGTTCTGACTCAGACATTCGTCGTAGCGTTGTACCAACTTTGCAATACCCTCATCATACAAGGCAGTCGCCAGTGCTTTCCGCCAATTCTCTACGCTGGCCTAAAGCTCGTTGTCTGTGCCAAAATGTTGTCTTCATAGCCAATGGTTCGTTTGACCAGAGATGAAACTCAGTGGGAGACAATTACGGGCTGTATTGTGGGTAACCAAACATTTCCAATTGAAACGATGCAGGAACATCTTCATTGCCCTTGCAGAATCAGGCTGAGCATTGTCTTGAAGAAGAAACCGCACGACAGATATGTAATGTTGGTTGCATAGCTTCAGGGGAAAATTCTCACCAGGCCCTCGTACTTGGCGGGAGACACTATTTTCTATAACATCTTTACGCGCTCACTAAGAGCTCAGGAATGAAAAGAGCGACATAATTCTACCTAGAGTCATACTAGAGACACTGCCCAACACATCTTTTCAAAGCTTTATCGGATTTTCATAGTCGTTTCCATTTCGCGACCGATCGTAACTTACTTTCTGGACAGCCCTCGTAGCAAGTAATTTGACAGATAGCGCGAGTGTGGTACGCTTTCCAGCGTAAATGGTGTATCTGAACGCCCCAACTAACAAGAAGATGAGAACACTCTTGAAATAATACAACGCAGCCCGACTTCCACCTCTAGAAGAATAGTTGCACAGCTTGGTATTCCTCAAACACGAGTGATGCGCACAGTACATGAGCAGGGCCTGCAATGGTATCGTTGGCAGAGTGTGCAACATCTGCATGTAGGAGATGATACCAAACGAAAGGAATTCTGTCGATGGATCGTTGCCAATGAACGCTGTATTCCATGCAGCCTCTTCACCGATGAGTCAACATTTGCACGCGACAGCGTCAATAAGGCGCTCCTCTCTCATATGTGGGCAGATGACAATCTGCACGCTACTGTGGAAACAAACTGTCAACGACGTTCCTCTGTGAACATGAACTGCGGTATCGTTGGTGGCCAAATCATCGATCCAGTTGCTTTACAAATCCGTCTTAATGGGGTACTGTTTCTGGATTATGTTCAAAATGTATTACCACAGTACTTGGAGGATATTCCTTTGCCAACAATTTCATGTACAGCGCATTTCTTGTAGCCAGTGGCACAGTACAGCACAGCACCTCACTGGAACGTGCCCTGGGCGTTGGAGCCATCTCTTGGCTGCTGAGGTCACCCGATCTTATTCTGTTAGATTAATGTTTGTGGAGTTGACCCAAGAACGAAATCTACAAGCGCAAAGTAGCTACAAAGGAGGAACTTCTCGTTCGTATACTGCGCCCGTGTGCTCAAGTAAACAAGCGTACGAATGAGCTCAGATTAGCACCACAGCAGCTGTCTGTAAGAATTGCACATCGCTCTGCAGTTGACGATAGGTTCTTTGGACGTCTTTTATGAGGAAATGTACAAAGTTAAACAAAAAAAATTAGATCAAAAAGTTTAATTCACCATCACCTGCATTTGTCCTGTACTACATTTTTCATTAGTGTCCTCAGAAACCTTTAAGAACATATGTACTTATAAAACGCATGTTTGTCCATCAGCTTTTAATGTCGCGTGTGTTACACCTGAATTCATGGCTTACTCTACATATGAGACGTGGCCATTATTTAAGTGATGTTGTAGCCTAAAATGTTTGAATCCTAATCCGTGAAGATGGTCTGTCATTGAAACCGGTCGATATTTGGGTTTTAAATTTAAAAAAAGCAGGTGATGGTCAAACATGGATTTTACGCGTCACGTCTACATCATACTCCACAAGCCACCTAATGGCGTGTGGCGGAGGGTACTTTCGGCACCACTATCTAATCCCTTGCGACCGAACCGCCGAATCTTTCCATCAGTAAATGGGGTATGTTCTCAAGTGACTCCGTTGTTTTAACCCCTCCACTGACAGAATGACCCGCTTCCTACTTCCGTATGTATTAAGCCAATACGGACTTGTAGCTGTCACGCCTTCGCGCTTACTGCTACGTATTTTAACCGTAAATAGCTCAGCCCTAATGGTACGAGGTAGTAGTGAATTCACGTTATTAATCTTTGAAAACAGCACAGCTGCCACAAGCTCAACTCACTTTTACTCCACTCCTACCCTCGCCATTACACCACATTAACTAGGTGCTACATGGACCTTGCTAAATTCACTTGCGTATACCTTTTTGACCGTTACTCGCCAGTATTTACCTAATGATTAGTACACTCCTAACCGGACTATTTCTCAAAGAGCTGTGATGATTGAACGGGTTCGATCCACGGCCTACAGTGCCCTACAGTTCACACGGTAACACTGCCTGCCTGACCCACTTAACTTGGTAGTGAGCTTATGTATCCAATCACCACTGCTAGCAGCAGTGGTTAATCCTATCAGCACGACGAGAGCAGCAGACTTACCGTCGAATCCTCCTGAAAATACTTATAACTACTGTCGCCAGCTCTGAAGGAGCAAAAGAATAAATCAATTTTTTGGCTCGTTTCAAAGTGAAACGGCTTGAGTTGAATTTAAACTTAATTCTGAATATTACTATTTCTGATCATTCTAGGTGATTCTACAAAGCAAATACTCTCTCAATTTCTGTGAGTTGGCTTGGTAATTACCACCAAGACAATTTATGCAACTTAGGTTAACAAAATTCTATCCTTCAACTTATTTAATGATTTTGGATATTACTCTTTGGACAATTGCTATAGAATTAGTTAAGTGACTTTACTTGAAAGGTTACTCAGAAAAATTTAAGTAACTATAAATAGGCGACTCATTCTGGTGTGACCATTGCTCTTTTCAACATTCTTATACGCTGAATTATTCTACAACCAAAAGAATTGTAAATGAAAGAGGCGATGGTGGCCTCAGTCTGATTTCACTACACTATGTTTCAGGTTACTACACTTTACAATGAACAACATGCGTCGTAATTTTACTCATTACTATATTCTGTCCTCAGCCCTTGCATAAAAGAAAACTGGTATTCTCCTTTTACATGTATACAAAGTTCGACTTAACAATTGCAAGCAGTCTTGCCTTGGGTAGACGTGTCAGTGCCGGTGGTGAGATGCAGGTGGCTAACGCAGCTCTTCACGCTTCATGCCCTTAATGGCGGCTGGAACTACGAGCTGTAGCACTCGTATAAGCTACTGCACGTCCGCCATGAAATCTGGGCGCAGGAACTCTTACAATCAGCCCCAGTGGCATAGAGACGGCTTCGACAAACATTCGTCGCGTTCCACTCCACAAACGGCGACGATATTCGCCTCTTCGCTGTTGCACAAACACTTTTGCGTGAGCACAGTTACGCACGTCCGCTCACGTCAACACTCCCCAGGCCATTCCATTGTTCAGTCCCTGTGTCTCCAGCTACCTCTAGCTACGCTCGTCTCACCAAGAGTGGGGGCGTTCCCCTACCACCTTTTCACCGAAATCATTTAGTATTTAAGAATATTCATATTTATTACCCTGGAGTTCATACCAGTCATAATAATTTACTACTAGCACCTTATAACATTAAATCATACAGTAATAACTTATAATTACCAAGAAAAAGAATACATTTGACTCCGAGAGCTTAGTGCATTGCCTGAGAGGCAGCGCTAATTCCCAGTTTCGCCAATAGATGGCATCAGGGTGCACTCCCTGGCAGTCTCACACCAGCGCGCCTGTTTCCGACGCGCGGGCTCCAAATTACTGTCAGCCCACCATCATTTCAGTTCCGTTACACATGCCCCACTTCTTATTGAAGTATCTAATAGTGATAATTCAATAAGAAGTCTCTCCTATAATGAATCTGAAATTTTCGTTAAGCTTTTTACCAAGGGATTTCCCTTTCTTACTGATACACCTCGGTTCTTATATTACTTATTTAAAATTAAACACCAATTCTTTCTATCTTTCCTGCTAAACATTACATAAATGATTTACATATATTCTTTACAATTTTCTTACATCTAAACACAGTACACTTTAAACATATTTTTTTTACAAAAATTTTAAATACACTTCTTTTATCTCAGGCAAGTATAACACACGTTAAGCGCCTATTACTTTATAGCCCGTCCTTTTCACTTTACCTCCTCACTTTTCTACCTCTTCCACAACACTTATTTACACATCTATTAAGGCTTTCTTAGAAGCTCAGTCTTTCCAAGTCTGTTTAGTCTCTACTTAAACTAGAAGTTTCATTAGAATACTGCAACATATTTTAGTGAACATTTACCTTTCACATAGAACAAAAGAATCAAAACTATTTACATATAGGTTTACTTTAATATTTATTTATATATTTAATTACAATCTGGTAGAATTCGTGGTTCATACCTTTTGAGATCCACTATGTTTCTTACTCTCAGGCGTTTGCCTGTTAATGGGTACTCTAAATAATAAGCATTCACATTGGGTATGGACACTATTTTAAATGGTCCATTATATATATATTTAAATTTGCTGATCTCATTATTAATTCCACTTGACTTTTCATGTGTTTTTACAAGAACGAGATCACCTATTTTGAATTTAGGATTCCTTACTTTTTCGTCATGACGACGAATCCTCGCATCTGCTTGTTTTCTCATCTTGTCTTTTACTAAGTTCTTTTTACTATCATAATCTAATTCAACTCTATCTGGAAATTCTAGTAGGTCTTCTACTAGACTTTTACTTCTCGTCTTTTTCAGGATTTCTTCTGGAGTAAATCCAGTGCTCTCGTTTGTTAATGAATTCATGATTTCTTCGAATTCACTCACATACATGCCCCACTTCTTGTGGTTACTATGGCAGTACGTCCTAAATAACCGACCTATCTCACGCATATATCTTTCTGCCGGATTGCTTGATGGGTGATAAGCTGAGATATGGACCACTTCTACCTGTTTCTCAGTTATCCCATCCTTCCACATTTTTGAGCAAAACTGAACACCATTATCTCATAATATTCTCTTTGGCTTCCCTACTTTCACAAAATAATCACACACCATTTTATCATACACAGCTCTGGCAGTAGCTTTTCTCAAGGGATATAGCTTTATATACTTTGAGAAAAGTTCAACTGCTACAAATATGTACACAAAACCCCCCATGGTTTTCGGTAATGGTCCAAAGATATCTACTGCTACTATTTCTAATACTTCATCAGGTTTTATTGATTGCATGGGCCCTTGATTAGTTGCATTTGTTACTTTCGCCTTTTGGCATAGATCACAAGATCTTATCCTCTGTGCTACCCTTCGTGCCATGTTGTTAAAGGTAATGCATTCATCTAACTTATCGGTACACTTCCGTGCACCACAATGGCCATATGCCAAGTGAACATAATCTATCCGCACTTCAGTGTGTTGTTCCGGCCAACATACTCTCCACTTCCCTGGATTATTTAATCTTTGAAGATACAGTACACCTTTATGTATTTTATATGAAGCCCTTATGTTAGATGCGTCCGGATTGTCAAACTTGACCTTTACCGACTTGAGTGCATCATCATCACTTTGATATCTTCGCATATTCCGACATATTTCCCTAATTTTTTCTCTTCCTTCCGCTTTTTTTTTGAAGTAATTCACCTCAAAAACATCTTCCCTATTCCTTACACTTTCTAGTGTCTCACATCCTTCCGGTAACCTCGACAAAGCATCCGGTACTGCATGTTCTTTCCCTTTAACATACTTGATCTCTATATCAAACTGTTGTAAAAACAGCGCCCATCTGGTCAACCTGTTATGTAACAATCTGCAGTCCTTCAAAAATATTAAAGCTTTGTGGTCTGTATGGACCACAGTCTTATGTCCCCATAAGAAAAGTTGAAATTTCCTAAAACCCCATACTATAGCTAAAGCCTCCTTCTCTGAAACCGTATAGTTTCTTTCATACTTAGACATGGTTCTACTCGCAAATGCTATTTGTCTATGAGTTTTTTCCCCATCTATCATTACCTCCTGGAATATGGATACTCCCAATCCATAATCTGAACTATCTGTTGCCATGTGGAATGGTTCACACAGGTCAGGGTGCCATAACTTTATGTTTTTAGCCAAATTGTCTTTTAGCCGGTTGAATGCTGTTTCACATTCCTCAGTCCACATATACACACTGTTCTTCTTAAGTAGGTTGTTCAGATGTGGGCTATTGAACACCTGATCATCCACATACTTACGATAAAAGGAACAAAGTCCTATAAACGACTTTAGTTGTTTTTTATTCTTGGGAGCCGGACAATTTCTTATTGTTTTGACTTTATCTGGATCCTTTCCAATTCCCTCTGGTGTTACTATGTGACCTAAAAACTTTATTTCTTTCTTCACAAACTCGCATTTTTTCAGGTTCAGGGTCATTTCTCCTTTAATTAAAGCTTTGAACACCCTGTTGCATAACTCCATGTGCTCTTCCCATGTCCTTGTAGCAATTAACAGATCATCTACATAAACCGTGATTAGCGAACTAAGTTCACTCCCTAAAATTTTGTCTAAAGCCCGAATGAACACTGAAACGGAAGTATTTAGGCCAAATGGTACCACTGTGAAATGGTAGCATTTGCCATTGAATAAAAATGCCGTGTACTTCCTAGACTCCTCACTTAATGGGATTTGCCAGTATCCTGCAGTTAGGTCTAAACTAGTCATGTACTTTACACCATTAAACTTCTGCAATAAATTATCTATGTTCTCTGGACTATCCAACTCCCTCTTCACTACTTTATTCAGAGTACGAGCATCTATCACTATTCGTACACTTCCATCCTTCTTACCTACTATCACCAGTGGGTTATTATATGGGCTAGAACTCCGTTCAATGACCCCACATGAAACCATTTTATCTATTTCTTTTTGAACTGCTTCTTTCTTAGACACGGGTACATTATATGGTGGTTTAAAGAAAGGTTCATGCTCCTCTACCTCCATGCAGTACTCATAATTTATCACTCGTCCCGGTTTGTCTGAAAATACCTCCTGATTTTCTTTCAGAATTTGCCATAGATCCTCCCTTTGGGCATCAGATAGTCCTTCCGTTTTATCCACTACATTTCGAAGGAGTGTCTCCTTATTTCCATCTTCAACTATCTGCCTCACCAGACACCAATCGAATTTTTGACCTATTCCTGAATCATGATCATCTCTAAATTCTACCCATCTCATCTGGTTCTCTTCCATTACTCTAGATGATTCAAATGGTATTTCTAATACCGCACTATCAACTTTACAAACTATTATCCCTTTGTCACAATCTATAATTACTTTCTGTTTTATTAACCAGTCAATGCCTAAAATGATCTCGGCACTGAGCTCTGGAACTACTAAAAATGCATTCGAAAATTGCTTGTTTTTTATCTTAAATTCCATCATCACTTGATGTTTAACAGGTTTACTACATTTCCCTGTCGCCCCTATCACTTTAACACCTGTTACTGGCATCATGACTACTCCTCGTTGCTCTTTGATCATCTCAAAAAATGTGTGCGAAATAGCACTTATTTGAGCACCAGTATCCAACAATACATATAAATCGTACCCACATACATTAATGGGCAGGATTGTTTGCATCCTATTGTCCTCTTTCATACTTTCTTTATCTTCCCATAATAAATCCTTTTCCACCGCCAAGTCTTGCCATATTATTTTTCCGGTTTTTATACTGACCATTCCATCTGGAGGTTTCTTTCTCCTTTTCATCCTAAATTCTTTCACCACTTTTTCCAATAGTCCTTCGTCTAGGCTCTTTAATGCCATCTCGTTCTCATTCGAATCTGTCATGCCTGAACTCTCGGTTGCGGAATCGGAAACTTCCTCTACTTCTTTTTCTCCCTGGATGCTTTCTGATGATTCTGACGATAATTCCTCCTCCTTAGAAATATGACCTTCTTCGGATTCAAATAATTCTCGCAAATTATAATCCATTTCTCTACTTACCCTTTGTTGGATAGTGCATTCGCCACTCTTACTTTCATTATTTTCCCCTACTAATGGAATTCCAGTATCACTCAACTCATTTGCTTCAGTACTACAGGGATCACAACACTCTTTCTCTTGGTTAGATACACTTTCTCTAATTTCTCTAAAAGAATCTTCATCACAGTCATGTACTCTTGCTGTCACTAGGTACACATCATAATCGGTATGGCTCTCTAACACTGTCATATTCGGGTCCAAACTAATCACTTGAGTGGAAGATCTTTCTAATTGTGCTGGCTGGCTTTTGAGCTGATGTACATGTTCTGCATACGAGGTAATTTCTGAATCGGCATGCGTCCCTGCACTATGCCCCTTTTTCTTATCCACCCTTTCCTCTTTAATTACTTCTCGATGCGATTCGTCGACTATTCGTACGAACCTTTTACCATAAATCACATCACTCCTACCTTGCCCCTGCCTCTCTGCACAGTTGCCATCCCTACCGACAAACAACGCCTTCTCTGACTCTTCCTTCATCAATTCGTCACTCTGACCTCGAATTGTACTTATTTCATTCACGTGAGCCTTCACATCCGACCGATATTCTTTTCCTACTTCATTTCCCTTAATAATTCCTCCCTGCTCTCTCTCCTCTGTTTGTATCCCTGCATTATACTTCGCAAAGTTTCGTTTATGTAACTGCTCTTCAGGCGAACGACGCACTATCCTACTATAGTACTGACTACTCCGATCTTCCCTATATTTGGGCCATTTCTTTCTTTCCGCGCGCGTTAGGCCCTTGACCTGCGTGGTATTTAGTTTTCCTGATTTTGATAATGCATCCCGTTTCCCTGATAGTGTCCTCTCCCTCGCTGAGAGTTACCTCCTCGACCTCTTCCTCTCATCATGTTAATTTGCGGTTCATTCCTACCACCTTTTACTATTCCATTCTGATTTCTGAAACCTCGAAACTCTCTAGTTTCACGCCACCTATCTTCATTCTCGATTTTTTCTAAAAATTCATCGAATGTTCGATGAGTGCCTCCTACATAACGCTTTGAATCGTCAGGTAGCTTTTTCCACAACTCCCACACTATCTCCGATTCTGATCTACGATCTTTAAGATACTCCAAACGCTTGAACCATCCTTCACAGTATTCTTTCATGAGCCCACGCCCATGTTCTGGCATTCTGGCGACAACGAATTCTCTCCGCAACCTATCCCTCTGTTGTGTGCCCCAGAATTCCTCAAGGAACTTTTCTTTGAAGTCTGTAAACTTCAAATTGTCGATATCCAAATTCAATCCCCAACGTTTAGCATGACCTGCTAAAGCGTCTATTACTAAATTAATTTTTTCTTTATCCGACATGTCTGTTGGTAAGACACGTTCACAATTTTTTTTTAAAATCCATTGGATGCCATCCACCTTGTTTCTTTTGAGGATCGTATTTTTCCTCCCTACTCAGTATTTCCGATTTTTGCATTACCAATGGGATACCACTACAGTTAAGAAACGTCTGATTCTGAACTTGCTGACTTAACAATTTTATCTCATTACGCAGTGTATTTTCCTGCTCCTGCACACATGCATCAAAACTCAACATGGTATTGCGCAGTGTTTCAATATCAGCTGCCATTTCTTTAACAATCTCTTTCTTTACAACTGGTACTATCACCTGTAATTTACTTTCAATTATCGGTTCTAATTTTTCACTAACCAAAGGTTCCACTGATTTCTCTATTCTCTGAATTTCGGTATCAAATCTTTTCTCTATTTCTGTGACTTTTCTCTGAACATTTGATATTTCAGCCCTAATGCTATTTACTGATTTGTTTAACTCTGTGGTACGTTGGCTTTGCGTATTCAAAATATCTAAATTGGTTTTTATTTTACCAGATAGGTTTTCATCCAGTTGGGATACATGACTAGCCATTTCTGCTTTCAAACTAGCATTCCCTTCTCGAATTTGCGCCATCATACTATTTAACAAACTTGTTAATTCCATATCCCCTCCCTTGTGACTTGCATCCACAGATACATTGGGTTCACTTTTCACTACCTTTGGTTTCACTTCCCGTTCCTCCTGTCTTGTGGGTGTGGATTCATCTATAGGATTTTCCAACCCTACAACAGTATCTATGGTCCCTAACTCTGGGTCTGACCTTTTAATGTTTTCGTCTTGCTTGTTACTATTCGACTCCATCTTATGCTGCTGTATTTCGTGCCTAATAGAAATGTTTATTAAACCAAGTATTACTTGTTTAACTCCTACTATTGGACTTCCTTTTGCTGCTTAGCAGGTTGTCGTCTTGAACTTACCAATTGTGGTATATTTGTCTACAACAGAATTTTAAATTTAAAATTTTCTTGAAACTACCAGTTTATATAAAACACTTTTATTGCAGCCATTATTCTACAAACTTGGTAAGTCCTGTCACGGTCGCCACATGCGACCGAACCGCCGAATCTTTCCATCAGTAAATGGGGTATGTTCTCAAGTGACTCCGTTGTTTTAACCCCTCCACTGACAGAATGACCCGCTTCCTACTTCCGTATGTATTAAGCCAATACGGACTTGTAGCTGTCACGCCTTCGCGCTTACTGCTACGTATTTTAACCGTAAATAGCTCAGCCCTAATGGTACGAGGTAGTAGTGAATTCACGTTATTAATCTTTGAAAACAGCACAGCTGCCACAAGCTCAACTCACTTTTACTCCACTCCTACCCTCGCCATTACATCACATTAACTAGGTGCTACATGGACCTTGCTAAATTCACTTGCGTATACCTTTTTGACCGTTACTCGCCAGTATTTACCTAATGATTAGTACACTCCTAACCGGACTATTTCTCAAAGAGCTGTGATGATTGAACGGGTTCGATCCACGGCCTACAGTGCCCTACAGTTCACACGGTAACACTGCCTACCTGACCCACTTAACTTGGTAGTGAGCTTATGTATCCAATCACCACTGCTAGCAGCAGTGGTTAATCCTATCAGCACGACGAGAGCAGCAGACTTACCGTCGAATCCTCCTGAAAATACTTATAACTACGGTCGCCAGCTCTGAAGGAGCAAAAGAATAAATCAATTTTTTGGCTCGTTTCAAAGTGAAACGGCTTGAGTTGAATTTAAACTTAATTCTGAATATTACTATTTCTGATCATTCTAGGTGATTCTACAAAGCAAATACTCTCTCAATTTCTGTGAGTTGGCTTGGTAATTACCACCAAGACAATTTATGCAACTTAGGTTAACAAAATTCTATCCTTCAACTTATTTAATGATTTTGGATATTACTCTTTGGACAATTGCTATAGAATTAGTTAAGTGACTTTACTTGAAAGGTTACTCAGAAAAATTTAAGTAACTATAAATAGGCGACTCATTCTGGTGTGACCATTGCTCTTTTCAACATTCTTATACGCTAAATTATTCTACAACCAAAAGAATTGTAAATGAAAGAGGCGATGGTGGCCTCAGTCTGATTTCACTACACTATGTTTCAGGTTACTACACTTTACAATGAACAACATGCGTCGTAATTTTACTCATTACTATATTCTGTCCTCAGCCCTTGCATAAAAGAAAACTGGTATTCTCCTTTTACATGTATACAAAGTTCGACTTAACATTTGCAAGCAGTCTTGCCTTGGGTAGACGTGTCGGTGCCGGTGGTGAGATGCAGGTGGCTAACGCAGCTCTTCACGCTTCATGCCCTTAATGGCGGCTGGAACTACGAGCTGTAGCACTCGTATAAGCTACTGCACGTCCGCCATGAAATCTGGGCGCAGGAACTCTTACAATCAGCCCCAGTGGCATAGAGATGGCTTCGACAAACATTCGTCGCGTTCCACTCCACAAACGGCGACGATATTCGCCTCTTCGCTGTTGCACAAACACTTTTGCGTGAGCACAGTTACGCACGTCCGCTCACGTCAACACTCCCCAGGCCATTCCATTGTTCAGTCCCTGTGTCTCCAGCTACCTCTAGCTACGCTCGTCTCACCAAGAGTGGGGGCGTTCCCCTACCACCTTTTCACCGAAATCATTTAGTATTTAAGAATATTCATGTTTATTACCCTGGAGTTCATACCAGTCATAATAATTTACTACTAGCACCTTATAACATTAAATCATACAGTAATAACTTATAATTACCAAGAAAAAGAATACATTTGACTCCGAGAGCTTAGTGCATTGCCCGAGAGGCAGCGCTAATTCCCAGTTTCGCCAATAGATGGCATCAGGGTGCACTCCCTGGCAGTCTCACACCAGCGCGCCTGTTTCCGACGCGCGGGCTCCAAATTACTGTCAGCCCACCATCATTTCAGTTCCGTTACACCCTCCAACCCTGTTCCACTCGCTAATAGTGCGTGGGAAGAATGATTGTCGGTAAGCCTCTGCGCTGGCTCTAATTTCTTGAATTTTTTTCTCGTGGTCAATGCGCTAGGTTTATGTGGGAGGTAGTAATATGTTATCCAACTTCTCCTGAAAAGTGCTGTCCCGAAGTTTCAGTAGTAAATATCTCCGTGATGTACAACGCCTCTCTTGTAACGTCTGCCAGTGGAGTTTGTTTAGCTTCTCCGTAACGCCCTCTCGCCAGCTAAACGATCACGTGACAAAACGACCCACTCTTCGTTGGATCTTCTCTATCTCCTCCATCAATCCTACCTGATATGGATCCCAGATAGATGAACAATACTCAAGAATCGGGCGAACAAGCGCCTTATACGCCACTTCTTTCGTGAGTGAGTTACATTTCCTTAAGATTCTTCCTATGAATCTGAGTCTGGTCTCTGCTTTTCCCACTATCTGTTTTATGTGGTCATTCCACTTAAGGTCGCTCTGGATAGTTACGTCTACATATTTTACGGTAGACGCTGTCTCCAGCTGTTTGTCATCAATAGTGTAGCTGTGCAGTAGTAGATTTCTTTTCACATGTTTGCGTAATATGTTACATTTATTTACGTTCAGGGTCAACTGCCAAAGCCTACACCATTCGTCAATTCTCTCCAGATCGTTCTGCAAATTCTTACTATCTTCTGACGTTGCTTCTATGGTATAGACAACTGCATCATCGGCGAATGGCTTTAATGAGCATCCGACGCTTTCTACTAGATCATTTATATATATTGTGAACAGCAACGATCCTATCACACGCCCCTGTGGTACTCCGGATATTAGCTTAATATTTTTCGATTTTCTTCCGTTAAGAGCGACCTGTTGAGTTCTATCTGCAAGAAAGTCTTGAATCCAGTCGCAAGTCTGCTCCGATACTTCTTAAGCTCGTATTTTTTTCATTAAACGGCAATGTGGGATGGTGTTAAATGCCTTATTGAAATCAAGGAACACGGCACCAACCAGAGCGCCATTGTCCACTGCTCTGTGGATCTCATGGAGGAACAGAGCGAGCTGAGTTTCTCAGGATCTCTGTTTGCGGAATCCACATTGATTTTTTATAGGAGATGTTACTTTTCCAAAAACGTCACAGTTCGTGCGCATAAAACATGTCCCATAATTCTACAACAGTCTGACGTCAAAGATACAGGTCTATAATTGTGTACGGCCTTTCTTAAAAACGGGAAGGACCTGAGCTTTTTTCCAGTCATTAGGTACCTTTCGTTGCTTAAGCGACCTACGCTATATTATTGCTAGAAGGGAAGCAAGTTCTTTCGCATAATCTTTATGGAATCTTACAGGTATCTCATTTGGTCCTGACGCCTTTCCACTTCTAAGCGATTGTAGCTGCTTTTCAATTCTGCAATCGGTTATCTCAGTATCTGCCATTTCGACGTTCGCACGACGGTTGAAAGGAGGGACAGTGTTACGATCTTCCACGGTGAAACAACTTCGGAAGACCGAATTCAGTATTTCGGACTTCTCTCTGCTATCTTCCGTTTCGGTGCCGGTGTGATCGCTGAGAGAATGAATAGATGATTTTGATTCACTTACTGATTTTAAATAGGACCAAAATCTCTTAGGATTTTTACTCAGGTCGGTTGACAACATCTTACTTTCAAAATCATTGAACGCTTCTCTCATTGCTCTCCTTACGCTCTTTTTCGCTTTGATCAGCTTTCGTTTGTCAGCCAGGTTTTTACTTCTCTTGAATCTGAGATGAAGTGTTCTTTGTTTACGTAGCGCTTTTGTAACACGGCTTTTGATCCATGATGGATATTTCCCATGCCTTAAAACCTTACTCGGAACATACTTGGCTACGGCATATTGAACGATACGTTTGAATTTTTTCCATTTGTTCTCCACATCTTCGCCCTCATCACCTAATATTTGATGCTGACTGCTGACATATTCTGAAATTTGTATCCTGTCACCCTTGCTAAGCAAATATATCTTCCTACCTTTCTTATCAATCCTTGCAGGACTCGTCGTCATAGATGCTGTCACAGCCTTATACCTTCCTCTACGTTAACTGATTCGATACGTTCAGGTCTGTTCGTTGCCAGGAGGTCTAACACATGACCCTCATGAGATGGTTTCTCTAACTCTGTGATCAAGGCAATTTTCGGACAAGACATCCAGAACAATGCCACTCGAATCCCTGTCTCTGGTACTGACAGCTGTTACTAGTCACTCCCCCTACCTACAACCAATCACAGTACGGTACTCCCCGTCTCTAGTCAGTCACACTGCAGTATTAAAAATGTGATTTCAATATGCTGATATTCAAGACCATAAAAGCGGGTTAAAAGCTGTGAGCTGTCTGGGGAAGTTAACCTTGCATTACTGGACAACTGTTTCACCAGGCATCCAGTCTAGCTTACCAAATTACCAACCAGACTAACATTAATTATAATCTTCTAATAGTCATCTTACGACAACCGGTGATATATATATTTATATATATATATATATATATATATATATATATATATATATATATATATATATATATATAAAAGAGAATTTAAATAAAAAGAAATAAATCAGTTTATATTTGGAAATTTGTTTTAACATTGATCATTGATATTTCAGCATGTTAAATTTGATTCACAACTAAACTGGTGCCTTATTTAGGATTGTGCAAATGTGAGGTTGTAATCTTACGGAACACATCCAAAAAAAATGGCTCTGAGCACTATGGGACTTAACATCTATGGTCATCAGTCCCCTAGAACTTAGAACTACTTAAACCTAACTAACCTAAGGACATCACACAACACCCAGCCATCACGAGGGAATCGAACCCGGGAACCCGGGCGTGGGAAGCGAGAACGCTACCGCACGACCACGAGATGCAGGCTGGAACACATCAAATATGGAGCCAAGATTGGGAGACTGCATACAACACTGCATTCATAAAATAATACACGAAGAACGTTGAAACATATGCAAGAGCAAATTAACCACAACCAACCGATTCAATTTTCACCCAAAGAAGTTACGTTCGTAGCACAATCCTGTCCGTCATGAAATTCCCACACACTGGTATACTAAATGCATACTACCTCTCTGTGAAATGTTCCCGAAAAGAATAGCTGAGGGCTACTTTGATGCTGACACCACATGCTTCACGTGGCCAACTTGGTTTACACAAAGAGTGTAACTCCACAATAATTTTGATGATTAGAATAAATTAGATCGAAAAGCAATTTACAAAAGAAAAACCTCGAACTGGTTACTATCGTCTTACTATTAACCTGATGGGTCAAACAATTGTGTAAGCACGTGGTACTGGTCTTACAAAGTACACCCCACGTGGGTTGAACATAAAGAAAAGTTGCTATATTGAAAAATATTGTCAAGACGAGACGTTATAATCTCACGCACATTCGCATTTAAGATTGATGATCTTAGTTAGAGTTACTGATCAACACGTGGTTCCACTTTACTCACAAAGTAGTGACAAAGCAACTACCGGAAGATATTCTGAACTTCACATTCGAATTGCACTGCGTTGCAATTTAAGATAACATTAGATATTTTAGAGCTAAACCTGACAAAAGGTGATTAAATTTTCAGTTAGGCTGAACTTAAGAAATCCATTGTCCTACGGACTTAGCAGACACGCGCTTAGCCGGAGATCTTACCACTTCAGATGCTCGCCGTGGACAGACTGACCTGGCTCCTACCAAGGGTGCTTCCGTATACAAAACGGAAGTGACCAGAGAGGCAGCTTCCTATACCGACGTGACAAGGGACGAACAGGACCATACTAAGTATAGAAACCTCTTTGCTTTTAGAAAAAGTAGCTACCTGTTCCGACGTTGGTCCTACTGTTCTCTAGCAGACAGGCTTGTCTGCTACCATCCAGCATGCAATTAGAAATATGTACATTTGCTCATTCATCCTCTCACACAGAAGGGAAGGGGGATGACAGTATCTTATCATATACATTATATAAAAGAAAGCGGATGTAGGTTCCGTATGAGACTGTGTGACATGAATTACATATAAACTGTGTTTTAAAGTGTAGTAGTGTGACAGATCGTTCTTGTTTATGTGTAAAAGTAACACGTTTCACTGCTAAGTCTCCTCCCAGATAGTCAGAAACACCGCAGTAAATTTAGAAGAGGAATTTATGCCGTAAATGACAACATATTTAAGAAATTAACATGAAAGGAATCCAACAGAGACCTTTCACAGTTTTTGACGGGCTATCCAATGGGCTATTTTACCACTAAACCGGAGGGGGGGGGGGAGGGTACGATTGGGAGGTTTCCTTGTTAAGCAGTGCTGTTGTTCGGCAGCTGATGGAACACTGACGAGCTCTAGCGTTTGGTTAGCTGCAACAATTGAGATGCTTTTTTTTCCTTTCACTCTGCTGTTCACAGAGCTACTTCTATTCCACTCTCGAAAGAAAGATTCGAGGAAGAAATTAATTTGGTCAGTTAATAACGAATACGAACCTGCCATAGTTGACGATATCCTTAAAAAGAAAACTGTTAAAAGAGTTACTGCACTTAGTACCTCAGTCATTGAGTCCAACCAAAAGAAGAAATTCTTTGCTATTCCTTTCTTGGGGCTCATCTGCTAACACATTCAACGCCTTCTTCGTAGTAAATACAGCTGTAATGTTGCCTTTTCAACCAAAAATAGTAAAAAAAAACTTTTTTCACAATTTAAAATCGACCTGTTCTCCTTTGAAAAACTCTCGTGTCTACAAGATTTTTTGCGACACTTACTCTTCTTACTACACAGGACAAACAGGACGTGCTTTTACAGTCACATACAAGGAACATGTTTTAAGGAAAAATGACACTGGCGCCCAGAATTCGTCTTTTTCCGACCACCTTCTGATTACAGGTCACGCGCCCGAAGCTGTTCACGATATCAACGCTTTTCACACTGAGAAGGAAGGCCGCAGATTGAACGTTCTCGAAGAATTAGAGCTTTCTAAACATCTTTCTCGTAGTGATGGTCTGATTCTTAACGAGCAGCTACAATTACGTAATAAAAGCTTCTTCAACGGTGTAAAGCCGTTACTTGATATTTGATTTCCCTCGTGCAGATACCGAAATATTTTTCTATCTAAGTGGACTAATAATTTTTTGTTTTTTAAAAGTTTATATTAACTGCATTTCATGTTATACCATTATTTTCTGCTCGCTGAGGTAGTCAGCTCCCTTTGTAGTTCTGAAATGGCGTTTTCAGCCTTTAAACTGTATTTATAAACTCTTATGTAGACAATTTGTTACCGTATCTCCTGCTGTCAGATAAAATTATTTCCTTTTACTTCATGTACAAAATAATGTTCGTCTAACATTCGGCTATTTACATTTTGAAGGCTAAGTAGCCTGTTTGTATTTGCGGCTACTACACTCATGCTCATAAATTAAGGATAATGCTGATACATGGTGAAACAACGCTCTGGTGGGCGGTTTCTGGGTTTAAATCACCTCGGGGTATGACCATTACGTGCATTTGACCTGCGGTCGTCGCACGGTGGCGCTGGCAGCAGCCCACATACGCAGAGGTGTGTTGGTGCATGTCAGAGTACGGTGCAGCGAGTAAATGTGCAGACGTTTTCAGACGTGCTAATGGTGACTCTGTGTTGAAAATGGTTAGAAGAACATATATTGATGACGTTACGAGGGGTAGAATACGAGGACGACTGGAGGCTGGTCAAACACAGCAGGTTGTACCACGGGCCCTCCGTGTGCCACAAAGTGTGATCTCAAGATTATGGCAACGATTCTAGCAGACAGGAAACGTGTCCAGCCGATATAGTATGGGACGTCCACAGCGTACGACAGCACAAGAAGATGGATATCTCACCATCAATGTCTGCAGACGGCCATGGAGTACTGTAGGTAGCCTTGCTCAGGACCTTACCGCAACCACTGGAACAGTTGTCTCCAGACACACAGTCTACAGACGACAGAACAGACATGGTTTATTCGTCTGGAGACCCGCAAGGTACATTCCACTGATTCCTGGTCACCAGAGAGCCCGTAAAGCCTGGTGTCAAGAACACAGTACATGGTCACTGGAACAGAGGTCCTAGGTTATGTTCACGGACGAGTCCAGGTATAGTCCGACAGTGATTCTCGCATGGTTTTCATCTGGCATGAATCAGGAACCAGTTACCAACCCCTTAATATCCTTGAAAGGGACCTGTATGGATGTCTTGGTTTGATGCTGTGGGGTGGGATTACGATTGGTGCACGTACACCCCTGCATGTCTTTGACAGAGGAACTGTAACAGGTCAGGTGTATCGGGACGTCATTTTGCACCAGTATGTCCGCCTTTTCAGGGGTGGAGTGGGTTCCACCTTCCTCCTGATAGATGATAACGCACGGCACCACCGAGCTGCCATCGTGAAGGAGTACCTTGAAACATAAGATATCAGGCGAATGGAGTGGCCTGCCTGTTCTCCAGACCTAAACCCCATCAAGTACGTCTCGGATGCTCTTGTTCGACGTATCCCTGCACTTCTTCAAACCCGTACGACACTTCAGGAGCTCTGAAGGGCACTGGTGCAAGAATGGGAGGCTATATCCCTGCAACTGCTCGACCACCTGATCCAGCGTATGCCAACCTGTTGTGCGGCCTGTGTACGTGTGCATGATGATCATATCCCGTATTGATGTCGGGGTACATGCGCAGGGAACAGTGGCGTTTTGTAGCACATGTGTTTCGGGATGGATTTCTCAAGTTATCACCAATACCATGGACTTAGAGATTTGTGTCGTGTCTGTTCCCTATGTGCCTATGCTGTTAGTGCCGGTTTTCCACGTTGTGTGGCACCACATTCTGCAATTATCCTTAATTTATGAGCAAGAGTGTAGATGCCACTCTCGGTGTAACGTTCACCTACCCACAGTTGCTAATGCGGGTGCCTCAGTCTGATGCAACCATAGCTCGACGTATTTGAGCAGCCGATAGTGGCTTGCCTTTTATGTATTCTGTACTACAAATTTTGACACGTAAGCTTTATGGCTTGATTTTTAGTTTAATGCGTGACGTGTAAGTACTGTTCATTTTTTGTACTGCTAGATAGTACTTATACTTAAGAAATTTTTCTTTCCTGTAATTTTGTAATGACGTTATAGGCCAATTTGAGAGTTTTATTTGTTATGAATATACTCATAGCAGTGCCGAAACCTAAGTTATAAGACCCCCTTTTTGCGACTGGGGGTTGCTATTGCTGTTAATTTTAAGAATAATGAGTGAGTGTGATTATCGACTGTAGGTCACCTGTATAGGAATACCAGTGGTCACAGTTCGATGTAAAGTCTGTATTTGGTGTACCTGTTGATTCTCGGTGTGCAGGTACCGAGGGAACGCCCGGCGCCTGTCCCGCATCTTCCACGACCGCCCGGTGAAGCCGCTGGACCAGGCTGTCTACTGGACAGAGTACGTGATCAGGCACCAGGGGGCACCACACCTCAGGTCCGCGGCGCTGGACCTCGCCTGGTACCAGTACTTGCTGCTAGATGTCGTCACCATGCTGGTAGCCGCAGCACTTCTGGCTCTCCTCGTCACCAGAGCGGCGTTCAGGGCCGTGTTGCGGCTGCTGAAGGGGACTGCTGGCGGATTCAAACCTAAGAGGACCAGCACCAAGTCCAACAAGAGGGACTGATGGCGTTTTGCGTTGTATTTATTTAGCTGTTGTATATACCTTATATATGTAGTACCAAGTCGACGAAATAAAACGAATTTCTACAAATTTGGGGCGAAACAATGATTCAAAACATACTGACGATCTATCTAACAGCTTGTAAGAAACTGGGAGTATCTCCAGTGCTCTTATACCACATTTGACACCAGTATAATTTTGTTTTTCATTTATCTCGTTTTGTTAACAGTACGAGGGGCGTTTGTAAAGTCCACGCACAGTCCGAGAGATGGCACCACCAGCGCGTATAGAGGTCATGTTTAGTTAGTAGCATCTTTGGAAAGAACGCACACCAAGTTTCAGCCATATTGGTCTATTTCTTTGTGGTGGCATTCGTGTGAATCAAGGAAGTCGAATGATTGTGCATGGGGGCTTAATTTTAAAATGCAATAATTTTTAGTAGCTGTATGTCCGGTTACGAAGTCTCGTAACCGGTTGGCCCTGAGTAGTATTAGTACGCAATCTGAATGCATAGAATAACAACAAAGAATGAAAGGAAATTTCCGTTAACACAATTGATTAATTAAGTCCCCAGCAACTATAAAAGGTACGAAACGACAAGGCACAAGTGTAACTATTCTGTGTGTGGAAGTGTGATTCAACGTACACATCTGGCACGGTTCTTCCTCAATACGACAAGATATTTTAAACACCATTTACAATGAAGTAATTAAAAAAACCTGAAATACTATAATCGCATATAGAAACCAGAATTACAGTCTAATACATGAACACAAGCCAGATGCTTTGTTGACTGAACCTGTGACCAAGAGGCATTGTTATTTAGGAAATCTGAAATAAAAATTTTTTTTGTTACCTTCATATATATTGACGAAAAATACACTGTGATCATTGCAACATCCCCAATCAAACAGCATGTGCTGTCTCGTCCAACAGAACAACTGCACACGACATGCCCTCAATTAGTACTGCTATCGACACCCTCTCAACAAGCACTGCCCACGGCAACCTCTGAACTACTACTGCCTCAGTGGAGGCGACGGAAAAATACTCTTTGGCGCAATCTCTGGCGCTGTGACTCAGTGTAGCCACCTTTCAGTTGTCAGAAAATGATCGAAGAAGAATTTCATGTGGTGATTAAACATTGCTTTATGAAAGGCAAAACGCCTCAAGAGACTGAAGATAAGCTTGAGAAACTTTACGGTGACTCTGCACCTTCGATTAGAACAGTTTTTAAGTGGTTTCAAAATTTTCGGAATTGTCATACGGGCACAAGTGATGCTGAACGTTCTGGACGCCCTGTGGAAGTTACGACTCCAGAAATCATTAATAAAATCCATCATATGGTGATGGATAACAGAAGGGTTAAGGTGTGTGAGATTGCTAGTGCTGTGGGCATCTCGATTGAACGGGTACATAATATTTTGCATAAACATTTGGACATGAGAAACATAACCGCAAATGAGTTCCGCGATTGTTCACGCTTGACCAAAATCGTAATCGTGTGAAGTGTTGCAAGGATGCTTTGCAGCTGTTCAGGAAGAATCCGCAGGACTTGAAGCGTCGTTTCGTCACTGTGGATGAAACATGGATACATTACTATACTCCTGAGACCAAACAACAATCTAAACAATGGGTTACCTAGGGAGAATCTGTACCACAAAGGCGAAGACCAGTCCTTTGGCCGAAAGGTTATGGCGACTATCTTTTGGGATTCGCAAGGGATATTCCTCATCGACTATCTTGAAAAGGGTAAAACTATTACAGGTGCATATTATTCATCGTTATCGGACCGTTTGAAAACCAAGCTGTAAGAAAAACGCCGGCGATTGGAACGCAAAAAGTCCGTTTCCATCAGGAATATGCAGCAGCACACACCTCAGCAGTTGTGGTCGCAAAATTAATGGAACTCGTTTCAAATCCCCCTATGAGGTGATTGCAGCAACAATTAGCTATTTTGCAGACTTCAACAATTCCTATTATTCGGAAGGAATCAACAAATTAGAGCAGCCTTGGACGAAATGTGTAAGTCTAAAAGGAGGCTATGTCGAAAAACAAGAAAGGTTTGTAACACCATAGCTCTAATGCTCTACTGATTTATTTTGCTTTTGTTTCATTTAATGTTACATCGCTGCTGAGCTTCTGTAAATGTGTGTGATTGAATCGATAACATAAAACTGTATATTTCTTTCTTTGCACAAACTTTGATGTCATGGTTTGGTTCTATGCAGTCGTTTAAATGCTTTGTCCCATTTGGAGGGAACAAAACTTAATGTATATAATTGTAATTTTGTGTGAATAATTTTTTGTAGAGATGTCAATATGTGTAAATGTTTTGTTCTATTTAATGCATTCGGTTACTGTTATGTAAATTGCTGATCCTCACTTAGGGTTCGTAGTTAGTTTGTATGTAAATGGTGTAGTGGTTCCCCTCGGGAACGGAACGGTGTAGCGCGCACAAATTGTGGTTGGCCTATGCAGAAAAGGTGGAACTGATAGTCAGTCGGAGGCGAGCTACGAGTCGGGGACGAGCTACGAGTCCGTCACTGCCATGTAAAAGATGCACATTGTGCTGATTCCGAGAGAGGCTTTTCCTGCTTCTTTCCAAGACCTCGGATGGATGGATAAATAGCTGGAACTATTCTGGAATTTGTATCTATCATCGCCACCAAGAAATGACCGAGTCCAGCAATTCTGCCTGCAATTCCACCTACCAACATGCAGTTGCCACCACATTGCGCAGTCATTGCAACATAATACTATAATGATTTTCAGTGAAGGATCAGCTTAATGGATGTGCTAATGTGCTGAAATATAAGGTAATTTATATCTGAATTTATGTACCTACCTTGACTTTTCTCCTCATCATAACACCTCTCAGGGTCCTCTCCGTCCTCTCTTGTGTATTATAAGTGCATATTAACAGTATAACAGGATCCACAGTTTGTCTAGTGTGCTAATGCGAGATAACAAATAACGGAAAGATCTTTATTTATGAAAATCATAATCTATTTATTAGAAAAACAGTGATAAGTAACCTGTCAGTGAATTTCAACTAACTCTCATTTTAAATAGTAAAGAATTTAACTGAGAGAGACTTAACCTAAACCTATGTCCAATTTATGATCCTAGAGGGAATGTTAATGGAAGTGTTATAAAGACCACTCAGTTTGTGTAAGCCCTAAAAGTGATAGTGTTTTTCTGTACCTGTTATAATTTTGCAAATAGTTTGTGCTGCTCCAACTGTTAGTTTCAATCTTACCGTAAACATATGAGTGTGTCAGAGTTCATTGCACTCGCGTGTGGCCAAGCATAGGTTGTGTTTATCCATTAAAGTTACTAATAACTATTTTCTTGAACGAGAATGTTAATCATTCTCTTGCCTAGTTAGGCTGGCGACCGTTTCCGTTATCCGTTAAACAGTGCAGATAGGCAATATTTTGTTTGTCACTGTTTAATTATTTATGTAATGCTGACTGTCATTTCCGATAAGCCATCTCTGTTAGGAATAACACGGTCAACATAACAAAATTCCTCTCAGAGGGTAACACTGCTCTGTTGCTTTATACCATAATTACTATAACAAAATAGTTTTATTTCACAACCTGTTTTTCAGCTTTAAGGTTATGGTACAGTAGTAACAGACAGAAGTGTTATACGTGGCTTTTCCGTGACAGGACTGATTTGTTCTGTTGGGGCATAGTACGTAACAAGCCAAATTTGGTATCTGATTACATAAGCTACATAAACGCTGTTGCAGTGTTATAGGTTTACCCAAATAAGTAAGTAGTTTTTATTTTTGCACAAACTTTTCAAACGCCCCTCGTATATATACAGATATTACAAGAAATTGCTAATTTCTCATACATGGCGTAATTAATTAAAACTCGTTATTAATTGGGTAGTTTTCAGATTACTGATGATAATAGCACATTTATGATATCGAGACATTAAACTTTTACTACAAATCCATACGTCATGAAACTGAATTTTTCGGTGAGCAAATAGTTCTTTATTCCTAAATCATCACAGTTAGTTTCAAAGCTCTCATTCTCCTACTTTCAACAAACATACTTTACACTACAAAACTTGTTCGTCTTCAAACTTTTTACATTCTCGAAAGTTCCATGCTCAAATTGTGATTACTTTTAAAATTCTTCTGATGACAAAACACCCACTTTCATTCAAATAAGTCGTTAGTTTGTTAATTACCCAAATTAGAAAATACCGCTTCCCCGAAACTTCTTGGCAGGCTTTGCGAGTCCCCCTGTACATAGAAACCAGCCTCATAAAGTGGAACATTTTAATTTTCCTGACTTTTATGTTCATACTCAGAATGTAATAGCTCTGTGTTTGAAACATTTAGTGACTGGTGATATCACGCTCAGGCAATGGAGAAAGCACGACAGTCGGGCGACATCAGTCACTTCGTTAACAAGATGCAGTTTTGCAAACATTATGTACTTTGCAGTTCGCCAGTATCATATAGACAGCCTCAATATCGCCATCCAAACGGACACACACACACACACACACACACACACACACACACACACACACACACACACACACAATGAGGTGACAAAAGTTATGCCAGCCGAGCGGTTCTAGGCGCTTCAGTCCGGAACCGCGCGGCCGCTACGGTCGCAGGTTCGAATCCTGCCTCGGGCATGGATGTGTGTGATGTCCTTAGGTTAGTTAGGTTTAAGTATTTCTAAGTTCTAGCGGACCGATGACCTCATAGTGCTCAGAGCCATTTAGAACCACAAAAGTCATGGGACAGCGATACGCAATATACAGATGGGTGCAGTATCGCATACACAAGGTATAAAAGGGCATTGCTTTGGCGGAGCTGTCATTTGAAATGAGATGATTCATGTGAGAAGGTTGTAAGTAGGCTGTTTATGTTTTCTTATTGGCAACGTTACGTAGCGGTCTGTATAAAAATCACTGGCTGTGCTGTGTGCAGTCTGTGGCTTGTTTGCATTGTTGTCTGCCATTGTAGTGTTGGGCAGCGGCAGCTGGATGTGAACAGCGCGTAGCGTTGCACAGTTGGATGTGAGCCGCCAGCAGTGGTGGATGTGGGGAGAGAGATGGCGGAGTTTTGTAATTTGTCATGAACTGCTATATATATTATGACTATCAAGGTAAATACATTGTTTGCTCTCTATTAATATCTTTCATTTGCTAACTATCCCTATCAGTAGTTAGTGCCTTCCGTAGTTTGAATCTTTTATTTAGCTGGCAGTAGTGGCGCTCGCTGTACTGCAGTAGTTTGAGTAATGAAGATTTTTGTGAGGTAAGTGATTTCTGAAAGGTATAGTTTAATGTTACTCAGGGCCATTGTTTTGCAGGGATTTTTGAAAGTCAGATTGCTTTGCGCTAAAAATATTGTATGTCAGTTTAAGCACAGTCATGTATAAATTGTTCTAAGGGGACGTTTCATATGGCGACCCTGCCAGGATACGAACCTGGAATCTTCTGATAAATAATAATTTTTTCAAAAAAATGAAGGAGCACTAAAAAGACATTTACCTTCACAGGAACTGCATTCATAATTTGCTTTTCAAGTACTTGGTAATTTCTTTTGTAGAATAAATTGTGATGCATCACTCTAGTGTTAAGATGTGACATAGGTATTAGACATGGCCATTTTTAGTGTAATATTTTTTCTGCTTGAGCTTTGCATGTTTTTTTTTTATTTGCTGCTGCTGTTTGCCAGGCATAATGTTACTGAATTTGACTTTGTATTATTCTGTTAAGCCAGTTTTACTAATGATTTATTTTTATTGTTTGCTGCACATTGCCTTATATTAGTTGTAATATTGCAATTGCTTTGCTAATTTCTATAATGCTGCTTGCTTCGCAAATCTGCATTTTTTTCATTGCTGTTTGCGTTAATTGTTTTGTGCTGCTGCATTGCCTCGTTCCTTAGTTTAGCATCTGAGCTCAGTAGATTTAAGTTAGCTTAAGAGGGGTAGACTATATAAGAAAGTGACTATGGAGAATAGGTAAAGAATGCATTGCGAAGTTATATGAAAAAGATTTGGGCCAAAATGAGTATTGTACAATCAGAAATAATTATTTTGAAAGAAATATGGTTAGAATACAGAAAAGAGGTATAGATAGGACTTTTTGGGAATAATGATGAATGAAGGGAGATCTCCAAGAAGTAAAGAAAGTTTTGTTTGCAAAATACTGCAGTACAACAAACCCTGTCCTTTCCTTTTGTATTATTCCGCTATATGTTTGTGTACCCTTGTGTATTTGTGTTTTTCCAGTCTTTATGTGTTTAGCTGATGAAAGCTACATTGTAGAATTTTCTAATAATATGTTATTTTCTTTGTAAAGATGTTTAGACATTATTTATTCTGTTTTGTTTTAATGCTCATGTGTGAAGTTGATGTTTCAAAAGTTATGCTGATCTTTTGTGTATGTACTTATGTCATAATTCCTGTAACACTGATGTTTATGTTTATTTCTATTCTTTTGTAAAGCCCCTATTACTACAAATGTTATCTGTATTGTTATGTTCTTTAATGATGTATTTTGTACCTTTGTTATTGTATTTTTATGTTATCAAATTGTAATTGTTACCAGTTCTTCAAATTAAGTTACATTTCACTGCACACGTTTCTGTTGGTCATAGTATATGGACAATATGTGAGAAGTTGGGACTGTTAGTGCTTGTACATGTGTTGATAATTCAGCAAGGGACTGGATAACAGCATTGCTGGTTCTAAAGAAATTTCAAAAAAAATTTTTGTGAGTGCACAAGTGGTGGTTTATGGACTTGCTATATTGTCCGCAAGACTCTTCGATTGTGATTGTGCACCTGCACAGTCGCAACAGATGGTTGCTGGCCATCTCTACAAGGACTGCAGTGGGTCTGCACCTCTGATGGCCCACCAATACCGTAATCTCTACCAGGACTACAGTGGGTCTACTCTGTAATGACCTAACTACCAATATTCTTCAAAACGTCGACTGACTGTGTGGTGGGTTTGCTCTGTTGTGGACCATTACCTGTCTGCATGTCAAGAGTCAGCACTGTCTTTCCGTTGGAAGGACAACACTAATTCTTCAAGACTGCATGGAAATCCACTACTTCCATGTGCATTGTCTTTTACTGCTCAGACTTTGAGAAAAGAAACGGCAGTTTCACTGTGATGAATGATCAGGACTGTCTTTATCGACTGTGAGAAAATTTTAGCTTTTGACCAACATTGTATCAATAAGTGTGTGCATTTGATATCTTTGTTATTGTATTTATGAAAAATTTCTTCAAATCATTTTTGGCCACTGCCCAAAACAATTTGTAACATTTTTTGAGGGGAGCATGGGGGCTATGTAAGTAGGCTGTTTATGTTTTCTTATTGGCAACGTTACGTAGCGGTCTGTATAAAAATCACTGGCTGTGCTGTGTGCAGTCTGTGGCTAGTTTGCATTGTTGTCTGCCATTGTAGTGTTGGGCAGCGGCAGCTGGATGTGAACAGCGCGTAGCGTTGCACAGTTGGATGTGAGCCGCCAGCAGTGGTGGATGTGGGGAGAGAGATGGCGGAGTTTTGTAATTTGTCATGAACTGCTATATATATTATGACTATCAAGGTAAATACATTGTTTGTTCTCTATTAATATCTTTCATTTGCTAACTATCCCTATCAGTAGTTAGTGCCTTCCGTAGTTTGAATCTTTTATTTAGCTGGCAGTAGTGGTGCTCGCTGTACTGCAGTAGTTCGAGTAATGAAGATTTTTGTGAGGTAAGTGATTTCTGAAAGGTATAGTTTAATGTTACTCAGGGCCATTCTTTTGCAGGGATTTTTGAAAGTCAGATTTCTTTGCGCTAAAAATATTGTATGTCAGTTTAAGCACAGTCATGTATAAATTGTTCTAAGGGGACGTTTCAAGGTTTCCGACGTCATTACCGCCGCACGGTGCGACTTAACAGACCCTGAACGCAGAATGGTAGTTGGAGCTACACACATGGGACATTCCTTTGCGGAAATAAGGTAGGGAATTAAATGCTGTGTGATCCACAGTGTCAAGAGCGTGATAGGAATACTTCATGCGTTACCTCTCACCACAGACAACTCAGTGGCTGAAAGTGTCCGCCTAACGACTAAGAGCAGCACCGTTCCCATAGCGTTGTCAGTGCTAACAGACAAGCAACACTGCGTGAAATAACTGCAGAAATCAACGTATCTTCAGGACAGTGCGACGAAAATTGGTGTTAATGGGCTATGGTGACCGACGACCGACGCGAGAGCCTTTGCGAGCAGCACGACATAAGTCTGCAGAATTCTGTAGTTACATTGATAACTGTTTCTTCTTTTAATCGGTTTGTGTATCACTCTCAATGTTTTATACCTCCTGATGTAGCCTTGTCAAGTACTAATTTTCTTTTATTTTATTAGTTTTGTTTATTAATAGAAACTGTTATGTAGGCATGCTGTTCCTCTTTTGTGTTAAAGTTTTTCCTGTCTATTCCATTTTTATTTATTTACTGCTCAATTTATTTATTTTTTTTTTTTACTTTTTCATTGCATTACCACCACACTGTCAAAGATGTTACTTACTGTATGTTTCTGCTTCAGTCTATACGTGTTACTTCTCTTCCAACGTTGTTTGCTAACATCGTAACTTCTTTGGTGACAATACTCAGTAAATGTCTGAAGGTGGCCTTCTAGGCCGAAAACCGGTTAACACAGTAACAGTAATACTGTGGAACAAAAGCAAGCTGGTGCTTTTCATTTATTATTAGTGCCAGTCTTGTTTGCGAGATTAAGGCGGAGTTCACCGTTTGCAGCATCGTCGATAGAACCGACTGTGGTCCTTTGGTGCCGAGCCGAGTGGAGGTCTGAACCAGGGGCTCAGGCAGTTCTGTGACCGTGTAGGCTGCAGATTCCTTGACTTTGGGTGGTGGGTTTCCAGGTTCCGCTTAATAGGTCAGGAGCCCACTACACACAGGAAGCGGCTACACGGGTAGCAGGGGGCTGCATGGAAGGGACTGGGCGGTTTTTTAGGTTAGAGGGTCTCAGGGAACCATAAAAAGGGCGTCCATCTAAAAGGGGACAGGTAAAACACAGTAAGTTAGTTGTAGAAACGATCGGTATTGCAGCTGTAAATTATCGTAGCTGTGTTGGGAAAGAACCAGAGCTCCAAGCCCTAATAGAAAGCACTGAAGCTCAAATAATTATAGGTACAGTAAGCTGGCTAAAGCCGGAAATAAGCCGAAATTTTATCAAACGATCTAACAGTGTTCATAAACGATAGATTAAATACCGATGGTGGTGGAGTATTTATTGCTGTCAGAAGCAGCTTTCCTTGTAGTGAAATTGAAGTAGACACTTCCTGCGAAATAGTATGGGTAGAGGCTACATTTAACAATCGGACTAAACTATTAATTGAATCGTTTTACCAACCCCCCCCCCCCCCCCCAACTCAGAAGTTATGGTTCCTAAACAGTTCAAAGAAAACTTGAGTCTCATTTGAATTAAGTACCCCACACATACAGTTATAGTCGATGGTGGCTTCAATCTACCATCGATATGCTGGAAAAATTATACGTTTAAAGCCGTCGGCGGGCATAAAACGTCATCCGAAATTGTACTGAATGCTTTTTCAGAAAATTATTTTGAACAATTAGCTCATGAGCCCACTCTAAGCGTAAATGGTTGCGAAAGCATTCTTGACCTATTAGCAACAAATGATCCTGGACAATAGTGAATATCGTGACGAATAGAGGGATCAGCGAACACAAGGCAGTTGCTGCTAGGATGAATGCCGTAACACCTACAACCATCAAACAGAAGCGCAGAGTATATCTATTTAAAAATGCTCTTAACGCCTTTTTAAGAGACAGTCTTCACTCTTTCCGATCTGATCATGTAAGCGTAGAAAAGTTGTGGAATGTTTTCAGAGAGATATTATCGACAGCAGTTGAGAGATATATACCACATAAATTAATAAGTGATGCTACTAATCCCCCATGGTACACAAAACTGGTCAGATCGCTGTTGTAGAAGCTGCGAAAAAAAGCATGCCAAATTTAAAACAACACAAAATCCTCAAGACTGACAAAGTTTTGCAGAAGTTCGAAATATAGTGCGTACTTCAATGCAAGATGATTTTAATAATTTCCATAACGAAACTCTGTCTCGAAATCTGGCAGAAAACCCAAAGAGATTCTGGTCATACATAAAGCACACCAGTGGCAAGACGCAATCAATACCCTCACTGCGCGATGACAATGGTGAAGTCACTGATGACAGTGCCACTAAGGGAGAGTTATTAAACACGGTTTTCCGAAACTCCTTCACCAAAGAAGATGAAGTAAATATTCCTGAATTCCAATCAAGAGCAACTGCCAAGATGAGAAAATAGAAGTAGATGTCATCGGTGTAGCAAAGCAGCTTAAACCAGTTAATAAAGGCAAGGCTTCTGGTTCAGACTGTATACCAGTCAGGTCCCTGTCACATGCTGATACAATAGCTCCATATTTGGCAATTATGTACAACCGCTCGCTCACAGAAAGATCCGTAACTAAAGACTGGAAAACTGCTCAAGTCACACTAATACCAGAAAAGGGAAGTGGGAGTAATCCGTTGAATTACAGGCCCATATCACTAACGTCGATTTGCAGTAGGGTTTTGGAACATATACTATATTCGAACATTATGAAGTACCTAGAAGAAAACGATTTATTAACACGTAGTCAGCACGGATTCAGAAAATATCGTTCTTGCGAAACACAACTAGCTCTTTATACTAATAAGTAATAAGTGCTACCGATAGGGGATGTCAAATTGATTCCATACTTTTAGATTTCCAGAAGGCTTTCGACACCGTTCCTCACAAGCGTCTTCTGACCAAACTGCGTGCCTATGGAATATCGCCTCACTTGTGCGACTGGATTCGTGATTTCCTGTCAGAAAGGTTAGAGTTCGTAGTAATAGACGCAAAGTGATCGAGTAAAACAGAAGTAATATCCGGCGTTCCCTAAGGAAGTGTTATAGGCTCTCTACTGTTCCTGATCTAAATTAACGACACTGTAGACAATCTGAGTAGCCATCTTAGATTATTTGCAGATGATGCTGTCATTTACAGTCTTGTAAAGTCATCAGATGACCGAAACGAATTGGAGAATGATTTATATACGATATCTGTATAATGCGAAAAGTGGCAATTGCCCCTGAATAAAGAAAAGTGTGAAGTTGTTCACATGAGTACTAAAAGAAATCCGCTAAATTTCGACTACGCGATAAATCACACAAATCTGAAGGCTGTAAATTCAACTAAATACTTAGGGAGTACAATTACAAATAACCTAAGTTGGAACGATCGCCGGCCGGAGTGGCCGAACGGTTCTAGGCGCTACAGTCTGGAACCACGCGGCCGCAACGGTCGCAGGTTTGAATCCTGCCTCGGGCATTGATGTGTGTGATGTCCTTAGGTTAGTTAGGTTTAAGTAGTTTTAAGTCTAGGGGACTGATGACCACAGCAGTGAAGTCCCATAGTGCTCAGAACCATTTGAACCATATTTTGGAACGATCACATAGATAATATTGTAGGTAGAGCAAACGAAAGACTGCGATTCATTGGCAGAACTTAGAAGGTGCAACAGGTCTACTAAAGAGACTGCTTACACTACACTTGTCCGCCCTATTGTGGAGTACTGCTGTGCGGTGTCGGATCCGCATCAGGTGGGACTAACGGCTGACATAGAAAAAGTACAAAGAAGGAGGGCTCGTTTTGTATTATCGCGAAATAGGGGAGATCGTGCCACAGACATGATACGTGAATTGGAATGGCAATCATTAAAACAAAGGCGTTTTACGTTGCGAAGGGACCTTCTCATGAAATTTCAGTCACCAGTTTTCTCCTCCGATTGCGAAAACATTCTTTTGGCACCCACCTACATAGGGAGAAATGGTCATCACGATAAAATAAGAAAAATCAGGGCTCGCACGGAAAAACTTAAGTGCTCGTTTTTCCCTTGCGCGTTCGAGAGTGGAACGGTAGAGAGACAGCTTGAAGGTGGTTCATTGAACCCTCTGCCAGGCACTTTACTGTGAATAGCAGAGTAATCACGCCGATGTGGATGCATATGTAGATAAGATCCTGTACCCACGTCCCACATACTCTCCAGTCCTCAGACAGACCCACTTTCATAGTTTCCGAACCCAGTTAAACCATTACTGCATCATACAACTTGGAACAGTACAAATCCCTTCGAACTTCGCATTCTGGCTGCTGTATCAAATACTCCAGTGACGATCAACCCTTCAACTTCATCCACCTCATTTCCTTGCAGCTGAACACGCGCCTTTCGTTATTTATTAATCCAGTCTTTAATCTTTTTTATTTCTCTCGGCGATTGTGCAGAGCTCATTTCGTATGTTACACCGCGTCGCTAATACTTTGATTCCGTTCCTCTCTGGTTTTTCCAGCATTTACGATTAACTAGTGTACTACGCGGTATTCCAGACACGCATTCTGAGATACTCCTCTCTCAAATTAAGGCCTGTGTTTAACATCGGCAGCCTTTTGTCGGGGAGAAATGCTCTCTTCGCCTGTGCTAGTCCGATTCGTATGACTTTATTGCTTCGTATGTCATGCGATACTTCACTTGCAAGGTAGGTGAATTTACTACATTAATAACTGTTTCTTCGGCACGTGATGCGTCTTGTTTTAACGTTTCCTGTCTAGCAAAACAATTGTTCATTGTGACACTGGTTACCGTCCGCATCGACAACTTTTTCACAGAAACTGTCAAGTTCAATTATGGCCACTTGTGACACGGCAGGCATTTGCTATCATTTGGAGAGAGAAGTTTGCTCGTGGCTCGCGTCCTTTAAGGGGTGGCGGTTACGTGACGTCACACGGGTTTACTCTGTTCCAGCGCACGGCTTGAAGACGATGCTTTATCCACGTTTGCGTTGATTGCATGTGAAATTGATACGACAAAGTACAATATGACAAATGAAAATAGAGTTTAATCAGCGTAGACGCTGCTACGGCTTCTAAGAAATTTTATATCAAAAGATATTAAATAAAAAAATCTTCGATATGTGCTCTTTACTGAATAATTTATAACTTTTGAACCAATGCAAGTACAGAGAAAAGCGAGTGCTCATTTTTAAGATCTAGTCGAAACCAAACGCCTCACTTACTTACATAATTTGCAGCATTGATATTTCACTCGTAAAAAACGAATTGTATTAATTTGTTGCTAATAATGAATTAAAACAAATAATACAAGTCAGATGCACGAACAGAAAGACAGTGTACGATAATAGGTATCGTTATACACATTTCAAGATCAGTTTGTGATATTAGTAATTATTGTGATATGTTGTTTTTGTTTATTAATAATTTTTGCATAGTTTCATAGGCATTTGTTTAACCTCTTACATTCGTAAATTCTGATCAGCACATGCGAAAGAGCAATTCAAATTCGTACGGAAACTATAAAGAACTGTAATGTTGTTTAGTGGGACAAATGGATAAAAACTTTTTTCGCACTCAGCGAAGACAATTGCAAAACGTGAAAACATTAATTCTGGCAACCTACTGCAGCTACAAATTTGTGTAATATGTATCTTTGAATTATATCTTTTGTAGACTTAGAGAAAGCTTTTGACAATGTTGACTGGAATACTCTCTTTCAAATTCTGAGGGTGGCAGGGGTAAAATACAGGGAGAGAAAGGCTATTTACAATTTGTACAGAAACCAGATGGCGATTATAAGAGTCGAGGGGCATGAAAGGGAAGCGGTGGTTGGGAAGGGAGTGAGACAGGGTTGTAGCCTAGCCACGACGTCATTCAATCTGTATATTGAGCAAGCAGTAAAGGAAACAAAAGAAAAATTCGTAGAAGGAATTAAAATCCATGGAGAAGAAATAAAAACTTTGAGGCTCGCCGATGACATTGTAATTCTGTCAGAGACAGCAAAGGACCTGGAATAGCAGCTGAATGGAATGGATAGTGTCTTGAAAGGAGGATATAAGATGAAGATCAACAAAAGCAAAACGAGGATAATGGAATGTAGTCGAATTAACTCGGGTGATGCTGAGGGAATTAGATTAGGAAATGAGACACTTAAAGTAGTAAAGGAGTTTTGCTCTTTGGGGAGCAAAATAACTGATGATGGTCGAAGTAGAGAGGATATAAAATGTAGACAGGCAATGGGAAGGAAAGCGTTTCTCAAGAAGAGAAATTTGTTAACATCGAGTATAGATTTCAGTGCGAGGAAGTCGTTTCTGAAAGTATTTGTATGGAGTGTAGCCATGTATGGAAGTGAAACATGGACGATAACTAGTTTGGACAAGAAGAGAATAGAAGCTTTCGAAATGTGGTGCTACGGAAGAATGTTGAAGATTAGATGGGTAGATCACATAACTAATGAGGAGGTATTGAACAGAATTGGAGAGAAGAGAAATTTGTGGCATAACTTGACTACAAGAAGGGATCGGTTGGTAGGGCCTATTCTGAGGCATCAAGGGATCGCCAATTTAGTATCGGAGGGCAGCGTGGAGGGTAAAAATCGTAGAGGGAGACCAAGAGATGAATACACTAAGCAGACTCAGAAGGATGTAGGTTGCAGTAGGTACTGGGAGATGAAGAAGCTTGCACAGGTTAGAGTAGCATGGAGAGCAGCATCAAACCAATCTCTGGACTGAAGACCACAATAACAGCAACATATCTTTGAAGCGAATTTGAGCGCACATACAGTGGTGAAAACAGAACTTCGTAAGAAGATTACTCTTCAGTGTCACAAACTATGCAAAGAAGTGCTGATCAATGGAAAGCAGTTACGTGACGTAGCTTGGAGAGCTTCGTATCGAGGATACTGTAGCAGAGCTGACACGAGGCTCCAGGGGACAGGAGGGTTCAGCGCGCCTCTGCCGACGGCGGACCTGTGTTGCTTTGGTGACAGTTTTTGCAGTTCCACAAGTGTTGAACTCAGCCGAATTTCGTGTGTGCGTGCAAACGGAGAAGGGACTTTTACACGACGAATCAGAACTTGGGATATTTTCGGTGTGGAACACAGTAGGACTTGTGTTTTTCACGCCTTGTGTCTTTTGGTGATCGCTTTTGCGAACAAACGGAACTTTGCTGCAGAATTATACCTTTGGGACTCTGTTGCCACTCGAGTGCTGCCACACTTAGCCGATGGAGCGCCGCTGTGGGACTCTGTTTATTTTTTAACATTCCGAACTGTGTTTTGGGACACCAACGGGTCTTAGCTTCTTATACAGTCAGGTTAGACTAATTATTTTCGCAACGTTTAGGCGACTGATTCTGAAACAAAGCCACTGGGCTTTTCAGTATGTCTAAAACCAGTCGGGACTTACGTGGCATCCGACTCTTAGGAATTCGCCCTAGTGTGGAGTGAACTTTAGATAATTGGGATTAGGCCTTGTTTTAGCGAAATGATCGATTGCTAAACATCAATCGATTTTTTCCAGCATTCGAGAACTAATATTAATATTTGTAGCGTGTTCAGTATCGCTAGTGGAGTAATGATTCACTGTTCTATTTATGATACTGAAGTGTTTGCTTCTGAACCATTTTACCATGGGAAATATGTAAACAAAATACCGTTGTCAGGGATACCTTTCATGTAATATGTGTACATATATAGAGTATATATGTATATACATAATTCAAGGCAAATACAGCGCAAGTAGGTTGTTTAGGTTTTTATGTTGGTAACACCGCGTAGCGCTCTGTATGAAAATCACTGACTGTGCTGTGTGCAGTCTGTGGCTGGTTGGCATTGTTGGAATATTCGCTATTGTAGTGCTGTGAAGTTGGATGTGAATAGCACGTAGCGTTGCGCAGTTGGAGGTGAACCGCCAGCAGTGGTGGATATGGGGAGAGAGATGGCAGAACTTGGAGAGCGGACCATCTAGACGTGTGTCCATCAGAAAGAGTAAATTTGTATACTTTTGAACATTATTAAGGTAAATACATTGTTTGTTCTCTATCAAAATCTTTCATTTGCTAACTGTGCATGTCGGTAGTTAGTGTCTTCAGTAGTTAGAATCTTTCATTTAGCTGGCAGTATTGAGGTCCGCTGTATTGTAGTAGTATCGAAGATTTTTGTGAGGTATGTGATTCATGAAAGGTGTAGGTTATTGTTAGTCAGGGCCACTCTTTTGTAGGGATTATTGAAATTCAGATTGCGTTGCGCTAAAAATATTGTGTGTCAGTTTAGTGATGATCAGAATAAGTATAGAGAAAAATGTCTGAGTTCGTTCAGTTTTGCTCAGCTGTTTGAAAATCAAATAACGTAAATAACCAGCACAGTAATTTATAATTTTCCAAAGGCGACGTTTCAGCAGGGACGCTATAGAGAAACACGGGTATGTTGCCGTATCCAGAAGTGATGGAACGTGACAATTTCTTGTTCAACAGCAGGTGGGAAGAATCAGACGTCATTCAGTTATCCCCCGCCACACCTATGACATTAAGACCACCTGAAACATCTCACTAACTCGAACGGCGACAGCCGGTCGCTGCCTCGGCAGTAAAGCTTTACGCCTCCCAGAGGCAGGTGCATCGAGTTTACAACAGTGGTGTTAGCCGTAATTTGTGTGAATCTTAACGAGTGGGTGTTTTGGTTGACAAGTAGCCGTCTCTGTCACATTTCCGAGCACAGTTGCACTTACAAGTTCCTGTGTTTAAATCGATTTAACCCGGTGCTGACGGTAAATTGACTGTTTGTTTTTACATATCAGCGTTTCCCTAGTTCTCTAGTGTTCATGTAGTACAGGTGTGTTACTGAAGACGTATTTTAAATTTTCAGAAATGCCACGTCGTCGTGGATGTCGATATAAGCCAGACAACTTCTGCTGTATCTGTGGGAAGTTCACCTTTGTCAGAAGTAGGACGAAAATTTCAACAGCCATAAAGAAAGCATATAAACATTACTTTGGAGTAGAGGTAGGAGACCAAGATAAAGAATGATTTCCTAATTTCTGTTTTGCTACATGTTACTGCGAACTAATTCAGTGGTGGAAACGTAAAGACAATGCGGCATTGTTCGTGGTGCCCATGGTGTGGAGAGAGCTCAAGGACCACGGTATGATTGTTATTTCTGTCTAACAAAAATTCAGGGTTTTACAAACAAAAAGCAGAAGAGGTCCATTGTTTAGCCAGATACGCCTTCAGCGAGATTGCCAGTGCAGCATTCTGACAACCTTCCAGCACCTTCAAGAGCACCAGGTGAAATTCGGAGTGACAGTGAAGTAATAGTACTGAAGAAATCGCAGATGATGATCGTTTATATCACTGCAAGAGTGAGTCATCGCCACATTTGTTAATACAAGCAGATTTAAATGATTTAGTATGTGATCTAGGATAAGTAAACAAAAGACGCAGATGCTTGGTTGAAGATTACAAGAGTATAATCTACTCCACGAAAGTACTAAAATCAGTGTGTTCAGGCACAGAGAACATGCCTTTATTTCCTATTTTGGAACTGCCGGACCACTGACTTTTGCAATGACGTTCCTGGCCTAATGAAAGTGCTGAACTTCACCTATATTTCACAGGAATGGAGACTTTTCACATATGCGTGGAAAACAAGTCTCAAGAATGTTTCACTCCATAATGGAAATAAAATACCCTCTGTTACAGTAGCTTACGCCAGCTTGACCAAAGAGAATTACGAGTTTGTACAATACTATGAATACAAATGGAAAATATCTGCAGATTTCAAAGCAATTGCAGTGGTACTGGGAATGCAACAAGGCTACACCAAGTGCGAGTGGGATAGTCGAGACAGAAATTCTCACTACATGAAAAGGAAATGGCTTAGGGAGAGATGGAAAGTGGGTGAACAGAATGTACAAAGTGAAAGTCTGGTAGCCCCTAAAGATATGCTACTTCCACCGCTTCACATCAAACTTGGCCTAAAGGAAAAATTCGTAAAGGCCATGGAACCAACAGGCAGCCGATTTGCATATCTAGCTACCAGATTCCCCCGTTTCTCAGCTGCAAAAATAAAGGAAGGTGTATTTGTGGGCCCACAAATCAGAGAGCTGCAGAAAGATGCAAATTTTGAAGCTCGTTTACCTAACAAAAAAAGACAGCATGGGACTGTTTCAAGATGGTGTGAGAAAACTTCCTCGGAAGAAGATGAACTACTAACTACAAAGCCATGGTGAGTGACATGGCCGGCCATTGTGGCCGAACGGTTCTTTGCGCTTGAGTCCGGAACCGCCCGTGCTACGGTCGCAGGTTCGAATCCTGCCTCGGGCATGGATGTGTGTGATGTCCTTAGGTTAGTTAGGTTTAAGTAGTTCTAAGTTCTAGGGGGCTGATGACCTCAGATGTTAAGTCCCATAGTTCTCAAAGCCATTTGAACCTTTTTTTTTTCTTTGAGTGACAAGATCAAAGCATATCAAGATTCTAGAAGGTACATATGATGGACTCTCATCGGGACTACTTCACAGAGAGTTGTAGTGACGTATCGGATGAACTTGGCGAAAGATTCCATAAAGACATTTCTACCATAGAAAGGCGTTATGAAGGAAAGTGGGTACCTTCTATGTAAGCAGATTATTGCCGGAATATCATTCGAGAGAAGAAAGATTCACAATACAAGAGCAAAAAAGTGATGTGGGTTACAATAGAGTGGCACATTTTCTTGTCAGTTTTCTGTAATTACTCGTGTCAAATAAGTGCTACAAAGTGTATACACGAAGATTTTTGTATTAGACCTCACCCTCCATTAATGTGATGAACGTATAACTTCATAAAAACGTGAATTTGTTTATCGAATTTCACCTCATGTTTGCTGCACTATATCAGAAACAGAAAAGAAAAATAAAATTGTGATTACTCATAAATTATCCCTGACAGAAAAAAAACTAAAAATAGTCTTGAATTCAACACTCGAACTACAACTAGGATCACAATGTATTTTTTCAGAAACAGAAAAAAAGTTTCTTTTTGTAGAACAGTGATAATTAAAACGGCACGTAACTTTTTGGAAGGTATCACCAGTGAATTGTACTTAGTTATAAATAAAAACATGTGAATGTTAATGAACTTAACACAAGCATTCGATTTGTCATTTGACATCAGCCTCCTAGACTACCCTGGTTAACATTTCTACTTGTCGGTCAGCAGCATCGGGAGTATTCTATTTATGCACTCTAACAGGTGTTAAGCGCACGTGTCTGGCGGCAGAAAGGGTAGGTAGGAGGAGATCATGCCCGAGTTCGACGACGAGAGCGGGCGAGCAGTAGGATTTGCAGCCCCGTCTCCATTCCGCCGACCGTCGCACGCTGATCATTAAGGGTAGAAACAATAGCCATCTGCAACTTCCCTTCCATTGATGACAATTTTTTCTCTTCAATACAGAAATCTCTAATTCAGGTGTAAAAAAATCACCCCTTTTAGAAATTTGCCTCATTATGGGGCGCATTTTTATCCCTATGCAAGCATTCAAGGGTAGGCGATGACCTTTAATACTAAATGCCAGTGTATTCAAATATTGTAACTACTTTCACCTGAACACAAAAGTTTCAGTGCATTTTCACAAATCCCTCCTGGAAGAGAGCCTGCTTCCACTACTCGAAGCTGGTGACGTCATCTGCCGGTGACGAGGGGACTCGGATCGTTGATATGACGGCGCGACGCGTGGGTTGGCAATCGTGTGTGAGGACGCGTATAAAACATTAAAACTAATGTGTGCACCATATCAAAGCGAACTGCAGAGAGACAAGTGAGTAAACTGCGAACTGTGCCCTCTGCCTTGGTTCTTGCGTGAACTGTAACAGATTTTGCGTGTGTAATGGACGCTGATTGGTAGATCACTGGTGAAGAAATGCGTGTGCACGACATCAGGTGTGGACATTACATGACGCGAGTTAAGGTGACCACATTTCAGGTACTCGAAGCTGAGTCGAGAACCGGAAATGTGCCCACTGCTCGGAATGCGACAATTATCTGTAATTGTTATGCATCATTGAAGATTACAACGAAGTGAATAATTGGTAGCAAATGATAATGTAACAAACAACGTAAAACATAGACACATTCACAGTTTCTGAATAATTATAACACACATAGATCTTAAAAGTTAGTAAACAGGACAGTACACTTTCTTAGGTAACTACACACAGCTTTTAACGCTCAGTTGTTCATACCCACATACTTCCGTGTAGAATGAATTTTTAAGTCACGGAATTCGGCACTCTCTTCGTTATGAAGTGGTACCTCTTTTAAAGTACACTACTGGGCATTAAAATTGCTACACCACGAAGATGACGTGCTACAGACGCGACATTAAACCTACAGGAAGAAGATGCTGTGATATGCAAATGATTAGCTTTTCAGGGAATTCCCACGAGGTTGGCGCCGGTGGTGACACCTACAACGTGCTGACATGAGGAAAGTTTCCAACCGATTTCTCATATACAAACAGCAGTTGACCGGCGTTGCCTGGTGAAACGTTGTTGTGATGCCTCGTGTAAGGAGGAGAAATGCGTACCATCACGTTTCCGACTTTGACAAGGGTCGGATTGTAGCCTACCGCCATTGCAATTTATCGTATCGCGACATTGCTGCTCCCGTTGCTCGAGATCCAATGACTGTTAGCAGAATATGGAATCGGTGGGTTCAGGAGGGTAATGCGGAACGCCGTGCTGGATCCCAACGGCCTCGTATCACTAGCAGTCGAGATGACAGGCATCTTATCCGCATGGCTGTAACGCATCGTGCAGCCACGTCTCGATCCCCGAGTCAACAGATGGGGACGTTTGCAAGACAACAACCATCTGCACGAACAGTTCGACGACGTTTGGAGCAGCATGGACTATCAGCTCGGAGACCGTGGCTGCGGTTACACTTGACGCTGCATCACAGACAGGAGCGCGTGCGATGGTGTACTCAACGACGAACCTGGGTGCACGAATGGCAAAATGTCATTTTTTCGGATGAATCCGGGTTCTGTTTACAGCATCATGATGGTCTCATCCGTGTTTGGCGACATCGCGGTGAACGCACATTGGAAGCGTGTATTCATCATCGCCATACTGGCGTATCACCCGGCGTGATGGTATGGGGTGCCATTGGTTACACGTCTCGGTCACCTCTTGTTCGCATTGACGTCACTTTGAACAGTGGACGTTACATTTCAGATGTGTTACGACCCGTGGCTCTATCCTTCATTCGATCCCTGCGAAACCCTACATGTCAGCAGGATAATGCACGACCGCATGTTGCAGGTCCTGTACGGGTCTTTCTGGATACAGAAAACGTTCGACTGCTGCCGTGGCCATCACATTCTCCAGATCTCTCACCAATTGAAACCGTCTGGTCAATGGTGGAGCGGTAGCGTTCTCGCTTCCCACGCCCGGGTTCCCGGGTTCGATTCCCGGCGGGGTCAGGGATTTTCTCTGCCTCGTGATGGCTGGGTGTTGTGTGCTGTCCTTAGGTTGGTTAGGTTTAAGTATTTCTAAGTTCTAGGGGACTGATGACCATTGATGTTAAGTCCCATAGTGCTCAGAGCCTCAATGGTGGCCGAGCAACTGGCTCGTCACAATATGCCAGTCACTACTCTTGATGAACTGTGGTATCGTGTTGAAGCTGCACGGGCAGCTGTACCTGTACACGCCGTCCAAGCTCTGTTTGACTCAATGCCCAGGCGTATCAAGGCCGTTATTACGGCCAAAGGTGGTTGTTCTGGGTACTGATTTCTCAGGATCTGTGCACCCAACTTGCGTGAAAATGTAATCACATGTCAGTTCTAGTATAATATGTTTGTCCAATGAATACCCGTTTATCATCTGCATTTCTTCTTGGTGTATCAATTTTAATGGCCAGTGGTGTAATAATGTATGGGTGTTTGTGTTCCTAAATTTGATTTAATTAGAACTGAGTTTTATCACATTATTTATGACATTTTATTATGAATATGTTACTCACCCCTCCTGAACTTACGAAATGAAAATGCAGTGCATCGCGGAGTTGATTACAATCCTAACAAAGTGAATGGAGAATCTGTCACCTGTACAATAAGTCCTGCACAACAAAGAAAGCATTGGGGTTACCGCTGAGCAAATGCAGCTCAGTAACAACGTCTTACTGGAGATCTCTGACTTCATCAAGTAGGCCGTTTGAACGCATTCCGTAGCGCGTTGCGTCATGGTAGGTTAGGTTAGGCATACGATACTGAAATAAAGTACAGATACTTTTGCAGTGCTAGTCGTATAAAAAGTTGTAAGTTGAAATCGCGCATGATCGAGAACCTGATCTGATTTCTAGAAACTAGAACATTTAGGAGTCCCTGCAGAACCCGAGGGGGCAGAGGGGGAAGTCGGAACCATCCCGGCCAAACCTGTGTCGCATCTCTCAGTCGACTGACACTGTTTCGCGAGTATCACGGAGTAAGAGTTTGTATATAAAGGTATACTTCATAAATGCGTATTTCAACTTGTGCACACTGTGGAACTGCAATCCCTCGACATCAAGCTGCCGACAGTACAGCAGTCGTGTCGTCATCTGGAACATGTGCGCGCGGATCTGGATCTTTATTAGTAATGGATATGGAGGTATTATTTTCAACCGCAGCATCGTCACTACACTATCTGGAAACCCTACAGCGTGGTGAGGTTCAACAAAGGTGGAGACGTTTGGAATAGGTTGATAAGCCTCCCAACTGCAGAAGTTGTGTACTGTTTTCTGAGTAAAATAAAACGTTGTTCCGTTTTCTAATACTGTCTTAGATAAACGATACTGACGCGATTTGCTGCAACAGTAATAACACACAAACGTATTAATCAGACAGGAATGCATATACTTGTTTGCTGCGGAGGATGGCCACGCAAACAAACTTGTTAGGGATCGACATGATCGGCTTGTGCGCAGTGATTGTTGAATGTAGATAACGGAGAAAACAGCAATCGATCGCGAAATCTGTCGTTTTATTACATTATATCTAGATTTCAACAATTAAATAGCCATCTTTTGCGCTAAAAATTACAGAACACGAGACTCAGGAACAAATATAAGGCATCTGACAGTGTAAGTGCAAACATAAGCACTATGGAGCTACATGCCATATAACAACAGGTGACCTTAGTCCATAGTGCCACATAATAAACAATATAGGTTACTGAAGTGCATACAAGAGTCTAATATGAACTAAAGACTTTGTTTACATGCTTGAACAACAAGAAAATGTGACGTCAGAGCCGTGTGGTGAACTATATCGATATCCGGGTAATAGTTAAATAATAGTAAAGAAATATATTTGATAAATAATTTTTAAAGCCACCACAAGTAACATGTTAAGCAAATCACATGTACGGATTCATAATTGTAGCGCACTTTCTTGCCAACTAATGCAAAAAGATCCATTTACGGTCGATTCAACACGAAAAGAAAAGTCTTAAAATAATATACCAGAAAAATTAAACTTTAAAGGAATGAAAGCTGTGCAATGAAACGTTGTGTTCCCTCTCGGGGCATGAACTAAAATCATACAACTCGTATAATTACGTTTGCGACATTCTGGGTTTGCAGTATAAAGTGGTGGCATGTAAAAATGGGCAAATAAGTAAAATGCCAATGAAAAATTATAATGAAAATTTTCGTGCCCTCTTTGGCCATAAACTAAAACCATACAAATCACAGAAAGAGCTTGGCACTCTGGCTGGGCTGGGTTGGGTTGGGCTGATCTGATGGAAGAGACCAGACGGCGGTCTCATCGGATTAGAGAAGGATGGGGAAGGAAGTCGGCCGTGCCCTTTCAAAGGAACCATCCCGGCATTTGCCTGGAGCGATGTAGGGAAATCACGGAAAACCTAAATCAGGATGGCCGGACGTGGGATTGAACCGTCGCCCTCCCGAATGCGAGTAGTAGTCACATATGCTTCCATTCAGTAGCAGGTTCTCCACTATCCGGTGATTCTGATTTATCAACTAATAAATACACAATATTCTGATGTGGGCAAATTTCCAGACCTCCATTTTACGACGTGCGCGCGAACCCATCATAAACGTGCTTTGTTCTGATTGGTCGGCAAACGCAGAAGGCACTGTATTAAAATCTAGCTGCTGGTGCACCCGTGTTCGGGACTGGTCGGCTTACAATAGCACGCAAACTGCGTACCGTGGGCGCGTCGGTTTATTTCGAGATATTCGAGTGCATTTTTGGGTCAGGGTACATATTATTCAGCAGCAATAGTATTACACTGAGGTGACAAAATTTCGTGCAATACGTCCTAAAGTCGTGTCGAACCTCTTTTTGCAGGAGTAGTAAAGCAAATCGACGTGGAATGGACCCAGCAAGCCCTTGGAAGTCACCTGCGGAAATACTGTGCGTTGGTTGCCTCTACAACCGTCCATGATTGAGAAAGTTATACTGGTGCAGGATTTTGTGCACGAATTGATCTTTCGATTGTGTCCAGTAAATGTTCGATGCGATTCATGTCCAGCGATTTCGGTGGCCAAGTCATTTGCTCGAACTGTGCACAATGTTCTTCAAACCAATAGCGAACAGATGTGGCCGGTGACATGGCGCACTGTATCCATAAAAATTCCATCTTTATTCGTGAATGTGGTTGCAAATGGTCTCAAACTAGCCAAACAATCATTTCCAGTCAGTGATCAGTTCAGTTGTACCAGAGGACGCAGTACATTACAAGGTGCATTCAAGTTCTAAGGCCTCCGATTTCTTTTCTCTGCACTGGAAAGAAATAGAAACATGCGCATTGTTTTAAAATGAGGCCGCGTCCATTGTCAATACGTCCCAGAGGTGGCAGCACCGTATGGCAGATGGAATTTTACCGCCAGCGGCGAGAATGAGAACTGTTTTAAATACTTAAAATGGCGACGTTTTCCTTACTTGAACAGCGTGCAATCATTCGTTTTCTGAATTTGCGTGGTGTGAAACCAATTGAAATTCATCGACAGTTGAAGGAGACATGTGGTGATGGAGTTATGGATGTGTCGAAAGTGCGTTCGTGGGTGGGACAGTTTAATGAAGGCAGAACATCGTGTGACAACAAACCGAAACAACGTTGGGCTCGCACAAGCCGGTCTGACGAAATGATCGATAAAGTGGAGAGAATTGTTTTGGGGGATCGCCGAAAGACTGTTGAACAGATCGCCTCCAGAGTTGGCATTTCTGTGGGTTCTGTGCACACAATCCTGCATGACGACCTGAAAATGCGAAAAGTGTCATCCAGGTGGGTGCCACGAATGCTGATGGACGACCACACGGATGCCCGTGTGGCATGTTGCCGAGCAATGTTGAGGCGCAACGACAGCATGAATGGGACTTTCTTTTCGTCGGTTGTGACAATGGATGAGACGTGGATGCCATTTTTCAATCCAGAAACAAAGCGCCAGTCAGCTCAATGGAAGCACACAGATTCACCGCCACCAAAAAAATTTCGGGTAACCGCCAGTGCTGAAAAAATTATGGTGTCCATGTTCTGGGACAGCGAGGGCGTAATCCGTACCCATTGCGTTCCAAAGGGCACTACGGTAACAGGTGCATCCTACGAAAATGTTTTGAAGAACAAATTCCTTCCTGCACTGCAACAAAAACGTCCGGGAAGGGCTGTGCGTGTGCTGTTTCACCAAGACAACGCACCCGCACATAGAGCTAACGTTACGCAACAGTTTCTTCGTGATAACAACTTTGAAGTGATTCCTCATGCTCCCTACTCACCTGACCTGGCTCCTACTGACTTTTGGCTTTTTCCAACAATGAAAGACACTCTCCGTGGCCGCACATTCACCAGCCGTGCTGCTATTGCCTCAGCGATTTTCCAGTGGTCAAAACAGACTCCTAAAGAAGCCTTCGCCGCTGCCATGGAATCATGGCGTCAGAGTTGTGAAAAATTTGTACGTCTGCAGGGCGATTACGTCGAGAAGTAACGCCGGTTTCAACGATTTCGGGTGAGTAGTTAATTAGAAAAAAAATCGGAGGCCTTAGAACTTGAATGCACCTCGTACTTGTAAACACAGCCCACACCATTATCGAGTCACCACCAGCTTGCACAGTGCCCTGTTGACAACTTGGGTCCGTGACTTTGTGGGGCCTGCGCTACGCTCGAACCCTACCATCAGCTCTTATCAACTGTGATCGGGACTCACCTGACCAGGTCACAGTTCTCCAGTCGCCTGGCGTCCAACCGATGTGGTCGCGAGCCCAGGGGAGGCGCTACAGGCGATGTCGTGCTGTTAGGCCGTGTCCTACGTGAGTGACAGAAGCGAGCGACAGCGCGCGACAGCTTCAGGCGACAAAACACAACCGTAGGTGTAGTTACGGAAGTGTCTTACATGAGTGGCATCTGTGTCGCTGCCTGTCTCTTGCTTCAACTGGCGACCTTTGAATTCAAACGTGTTTGAATCTTGTCGCTGCAGCACACGCGACACAGAGCAACAGCCACGTGCCTCCTTGGCAAAGCAGTGGAGCGGACACGGTGGCAGCTATGAATTACTCAACATCCGATTTTACCAAAACTATTCGGTGAAAAAAAAATTGATTCTTCCGCAACCTATAGTTTGATATCCTTAAATGATAAAGGTCAGAATTTACTTTCGTTATTTGTCATAGTTACTGTGCTGCACGAAATTGAGTGCATGGCTGCACGAAATTTTTAAGAATTTGCAGAGGTAAAATCGCATTGTGTAGACTTTCCGTATAGTTCATTTACGGCCAAACATTATTGTATATGAAATGTAATCGATGTATCTAACTTGTATATAAAGTTTACACCGGAATGATATCTCTTTTCGTTGTTGAGATATTGGTTGTTATATCCGTGGACAGGTCGGTCGCGGTGCGTCCCAACCTTTGCTGCGCGTCGGGAATCAAGTGGTCGTAAAAATCGTCGTATCTCATAAAAGCTTCAAGATATCGAAATGACGAATTTTGGAAATGACAGCACGCAGAAAGGACTGTTTTCTCATATGATTAACACTCGATACGTTTTTGTAAACGCGTGAGCTGAGCGAAAACAAGACTTCCTATAACTTACACCATGAGGTTTTGTTCAAATTTTCATAGCCAAACGAAGGGAGAGAAACAGGTAAACTGGGCATGAAAGTGACCAGCATGAAGTCTAGTTTGGCATGAAAATATTTAATTGCTTGAAAGTAATCAGGGCAATGAACGAAAACTTAATTAATAAGCAGAGGAAAAATTGAAATATTTCACTAACAGCTGCTGTAAATGAAGTGTCAAAAATTTAATCTGTTCAAGGCCTAGCTATTTTGCACATGAAAAGATGCATTGGCGTGGCATTTAAATGTCAAAAAGGCTTCTTTCGAATCAAGTACGTTAGGAAGGCAAATGAGAAGTCAGTAAGATCATGCTTTATGAATAAAACTTGAAATTCAAAAATGGAAGAAATTAGTCGAATATTTTATGAAATGGTTTGTGTAAAAGGAATAAGTAGATCAGAGAAACGTTCCACGTGCCTTTGAATGATGTTTGAAATCATGAATAGAAAATGAGGTGCACCAAACTTTTCCCTAATATTTTTTATTTCATACTTTGAGACACATCATTACACAAAAAATTTGAATTTCTTTTAACAAATTTTGGGAGCTTTACTTTTACACACTATTTAGAGTAATTGAAACGCTTGGCCTTAACACTGACTGCTGATGAATTACGTTCGCAACATCAAATATCTGTAAAATTTCATGGTTCATTGTAATTTATTAGGAATTAAACGTGTGTGATATGCTGGGATAGCTGTGAAGATCAAGTTCTTTGGCAAGACCTAAAAAATATACTTAGCGATGCAATGTAACCAGTATACATATACAGAATCGTAACTGAGTCAGTAAAAATATAAAGGCGGCCACAGATTGAACCCACGACCTTTCCCAAACACGTAATTCCGAACTGTAACCGCTACCACTACACCACAGCTAGCTGCTGTTCACCAGCATCAATTTGTGGGCTTATGTTTGTATTTAGCGTAGTCAGTCATGTGACAGTTATCCCTCCGCATTTATTGGCTGTTAAAAGTTCTTGATCATGTAAAAAAACATTCTCATTTAATTTATCGATGAGATAGTCCAGTGCTCCTCTGCTCATTCACGTGTATTCGAAGAATTTGTCTGGTGATCTTCTAGTTGACGATACTTATGAAATTCTCCAAGGAGATTCGTCCCTTTGTAAATTTCATGCACAGCATTCCTTTTCGCACAGCATTCCTGTCCCTCACGTAGGACATGGCCTTAGCAAAGGCACTCGCCTCGGTCGACTGCTGCCACAGCCCATTAACGCTATATTTCGCAGCACTATCCTAACGGATGCGTTCGTCGTACGTCCCACACTGATTTCTTTCAAGCACTGTTGCTTGTCTGTTATCACTGACAGCTCTACCTAAACGCTGCTGCTCTCGGTCCTTGGGCGAAGGCCGTCGGCCTTTGTATTGTCCGTGGTGAGAGGTAACGCCAGAAATTTAGTATTCTTCGCATACTATTGACACTGTGGACCACGGAATATTGAACTTCCTAACGATTTCCGAAACGGAATGTCCCATGCGCCTAGCTCCACCTACGACTTCGAGTCCAGAATCTGCTAAGTCCCATCTGCTGCGTAATGTAGTCGAAAACATTTTCATGTGAGTCCAAATAACACATCCCCCAGTACACCACCGGTTTTCACCTTGTGTACTCGATACTACCGCCATCTGCATGTGTGCATATCGCTATAGCACGACTTTCGTCACCTCATTGTTTATACTTGTAGTAAATATGTCTAATGTCAGACAGTGATGTTTATTTATTTCTGCTGATCCTGATATTTGCATGCTTGTGTAAGGGTAGAGTGCAACATAACGAGATTAGGCCACCACTTGATCACAAGATTATACAGGGTGGTCCATTGATAGTGACTGGGCCAAATATCTCACGAAATAAGCGTCAAACGGAAAAACTACAAAGAACGAAACTCGTCTAGTTTGAAGGGGGAAACCAGATGGCGCTATGATTAGCCAACTAGATGGCGCTGCCATAGGTCAAACGGATATCAACTGCGTTTTCTTGATATAGGAAACTCCAATTTTTATGACATATTTGTGTAGTACGTAAAGAAACATGAATGTTTCAGTTGGACCACTTTTTTCGCTTTGTGATAGATGGCGCTGTAATAGTCACAAACGTATAAGTACGTGGTATCACGTAACATTCCGCCAGTGCGGACGGTATTTGCTTCCTGATTCATTACCCGTGTTAAAACGGACTGTTTACCAATTAGATTAGATTAGATTAGATTAGATTAATACCATCGAGGATCGATACCGTTAACACCAGAGGCACACTCGACTGATGTATCCGAGCAAGTCAGCGGTCGATAAACATTGTTTGTCGGAAAATCATGCCATGGAGTATGACGCACGAGGATTCTGGTACAGACGTCGAGATACTGGGACAGCGCTGTTAGAGAGGCCATCGAAATTCGCGCCAATGACGACCTCATAAACCGTGACTGTGACTATAATCTTAGCAAGGCTTGGGAACCAGCGATTGGGTTAGTCAAGAGTAAATCGAGCAAACGTATAGTTGTGACGACCACGGCGGACAGAGCCATCACACCGACGTCATCTCAGACGCCGTCGCAATCTGTTCCACCGCGCGACCGTGGCGCGGGCCGCGGACCGCGGGGGGAGCGGCCGCGTGCTGAGGGTATTTAAATCGGCCGCCGCCGCGACCGAACCCAGTTCCCTCTGAGCAGCCATAGCGTACGGATCTCCGGGCCGGCACGTTCACAGGAGCTCAGCCCGTCAGTTCACCTGATGATGGCGACATGTATGGTCGCCGAAATATTGTGCCCGTTGGACACTGTAGACCGGCAGTACACCAGTGGATATTTTGATTATCAAATACGCCGGGAGAAACTCAAGAATCACAGATTAATACTTGTTCCATAGATCATGAATACGACACTTCGTAATGATGTGGAACGTGTCAGGTTAATAAAAGATGTCTGTACAAGATATTACATTACACAAAATATTGCGTGACACTTATGTTTAAGTTGTTGTTGTTGTTGTTGTTTTTTTTCCCTTAATTTATATCTAAAAATTCAGCCAACGAGTAGAAGGAGTTGTCATCTAGAAATTCTTTTAATTCATTTTTAAATGTTAGTTGGCTATCTGTCAGGCTTTTGATGCTGTTTGGTAGGTGACCAAAGACTTTTGTGGCAGCATAATTTACCTCTTCCTGTGCCAAAGTCAGATATAAACCTGCATAGTGATGATCATCCTTTCTCCTGGTGTTATAGCTATGCACACTGCTATTACTTTTGAACTGGGTTGGATTATTAACAACAAATTTCATAAATGAATATATGTACTGTGAGGTTACTGTGAGGATCCCTAGATCCTTAAATAGATGTCTGCAGTATGACCGTGGGTGGGCTCCAGTAATTATTCTGATTACACGTTTTTGAGCAATGAATACTTTTCTACTCAACGACGAATTGCCCCTGAATATGATGTCATACGAAAGCAATGAATGAAAATAGGCATAGTAAGCTAATTTATTGAGATTCTTATCACCAAAATTTGCAATAACCCCAATAGCATACGTAGCTGAACTCAGACGTTTCAGCAGACCATCAATGTGTTGCTTCCAGTTTAACCTCTCATCAATGGACACACCTAAAAATTTTGAAAATTCTACCTTCTGTTCAAAGTCTATATTTATTACTGGAGTTGTGCCATTTACTGTACAGAACTGTATATACTGTGTTTTATCAAAATTTAAAGAGAGTCCATTTGCTGAGAACCACTTAATAATTATGTGAAAAACATCATTTACAATTACATCACTTAGTTCTTGGTTTTTGGATGTTATTACTATACTTGTATTATCAGCAAAATGAACTAACTTTGCATCTTCATCAATGTGGAATGGTAAGTCATTAATGTGTATCACGAACAGTAAAGGACCTAAGACCGAACCCTATGGAACCCCGTACTTGATAGCCCCCCAGTTTGAGGAATCAGCTGTTGTTGTAACATTACATGAACCACTTTTTTCAACTTTCTGCATTCTTCCAGTTAAGTATGAATTAAACCATTTGTGCACTGCCCCACTCAAACCATAATGATTTACCTTATCTAAAAGAATTCCGTGATTTACACAATCAAAGGCCTTTGAGAGATCACAAAAAATACCAATGGGTGATGTCCGGTTATTCAGAGCATTTAATATTTGATCAGTGAAAGCGGTTATAGCATTTTCTGTTGAAAAGCCTTTCTGAAAACCAAACTGACATTTTGTTAGTACTTTATTTTTACAAATATGGGAGGCTACTCTTGAATACATTACTTTCTCAAAAATTTTTGATAGAGCTGTCAGAGGAGAGATTGGGCGGTAGTTGTTGACATCCGACGTATCACCCTTTTTATGCAATGGTTTTACAATGGCATAATTCAGTCTATCGTGGAAAACACCCTGCTCCAAAGAGCTATTACATACGTGGCTGGGAATCCTACTTATCTGTGGGGAACAAGCTTTAAGTACCTTGCTGGAAATGCCATCAGTTCCGTAAGAGCTTTTACTTTTCAGTGAGTTTATTATTTTACTGATTTCAGAGGGAGAGGTTGGTGGAATTACAGTTGTTTCAAACTGCACAGGTATGGTCTCTCCTATTAGTAGCCTTGCCTCTTCTAGTGAAGATCTAGATCCTATTTTCTCCACAACATTTAAAAAATGATTATTGAAAATATTTTCAATTTCTGAGTGTTTGTTAGTACACTTGTCATTCAGTTTTATGGCACTAAAGTCTTCCTGTGCTCTTGGTTGCCCTGTTTCCCTTTCAATAATATTCCAAATTGCTTTAATTTTATTATCAGAGTTACTGATCTCAGACATGATACACATGCTTCTGGGCTTTTTAATAACTTTTCTTAGTACCGCACAATAGTTTTTATAATATTAAACAATTTTGGGGTCAGTACTCCCTCTTGCTGTTAGATACAATTCTCTTTTACGGTTGCAAGATATTCTTATTCCTTTAGTTAGCCAAGGTTTTTTATATGTTTTCTTGGAATTATGTTTAACTATTTTCTTGGGAAAACAATTTTCAAATACCCTTAAAAATGTATCGTGAAATAAGTTATATTTCAAGTTTGCATCGGGTTCCTTATACACTTCATCCCAGTCTAGCTGCTGTAGGCTTTCCCTAAAGTTTGCAATATTTATATTGTTAATTTAACGCACTGCTTTGAAAGTCTGATTTGATATACTGCATGGAGCTATGTCATGTACTGTAACTAGCTGTGCACCATGATCTGAAAGACCATTCTCAACAGGATAAGCATTTATGTCCTTAAACTTATCTTGGTCTATAAAAAATTATCTATCAATGTACTGCTGTTTATTGTTATCCGAGTATTGCGGAAAAGGTCGATATCGTCTTGATCTACGGCTATTGTGATCAAAATGCCCAACAGGCGTGTGCTATCTATGCTGCTTGGTATCCTGGACGACATCGTCCAAGTGTCCGGACCGTTCGCACGGATAGTTACATTATTTAAGGAAACAGGAAGTGTTCAGCCACATGTGAAATGTCAACCACGACTTGCAACAAATGATGATGTCCAAGTAGGTGCTTTAGCTGCTGTCGCGGCTAATCCGCACATCAGTAGCGGACAAATTGCGTGAGAATCGGGAATCTCAAAAACTTTGGTGTTGAGAATGCTGCATCAACATCGATTGCACCCGTACCATATTTCTATGCACCAGGAATTGCATGGCGACGACTTTGAACGTCGTGTACAGTTCTGCCACTGGGCACAAGAGAAAGTACGGGACGATGACAGTTTTTTTCGAACGCGTTCTATTTAGCGACGAAGCGTCATTCACCAACAGCGGTAACGTAAACCCGCATAATATGCACTATTGGGCAACGGAAAATCCACGATGGCTGTGACAAGTGGAACATCAGCGACCTTGGCGGGTTAATGTATGGTGCGCCATTATGGGAGGAAGGATAATTGGCCCCCATTTTATCGATGACAATCTAAATGGTGCAGTGTATGCTGGTTTCCTACGTAATGTTCTACCGATGTTACTGCAAGATGTTCCACGGCATGACAGAATGGCAATGTACTTCCAACATGATGGATGTCCGGCACATAGCTCGCGTACGGTTGAAGCGGTAGTGAATAGCATATTTCGTGACAGGTGGATCGGTCGTCGAAGCACCATACTGTGGCCCGCACGTTCACCGGATCTGACGTCCCCGGATTTCTTTCTGTGGGGAAAGTTGAAGGATATTTGCTATCGTGATACACCGGCAACGTCTGACAACATGCGTCAGCGCATTGTCAATGCATGTGCGAACATTACGGAAGGCGAACTACTCGCTGTTGAGAGGAATGTCGTTACACGTATTGCCAAATGCATTGAAGTTGACAGACGTCATTTTGAGCATTTATTGCATTAATGTGGTATTTACAGGTAATCACGCTGTAACAGCATGCGTTCTCAGAAATGATAAGTTCACGAAGGTACATGTGTCATATTGGATCGACCGAAATAAAATGTTCAAACGTACCTACGTTGTGTATTTTAATTTAAAAAGCCTACCTGTTACCAACTGTTCGTCTAAAATTGTGAGCCATATGTTTGTGACTATTACAGCTCCATCTATCACAAAGCGAAAAAAGTGATCCAACTAAAACATTCATATTTCTTTACGTACTACATGAATATGTAATAAAAAATGGGGGTTCGTATTTAAAAAAACCCAGTTGATATCCGTTTGACCTATGGCAGCGCCATCTAGCGGGCCAACCATAGCGCCATCTGGTTTCTCCCTTCAAGCCAGACCAGTTTCGTTCTTTGTAGTTTTTTCGTTTGACGCTTATTTCGCGAGATATTTGGCCCGGTCACTATCAGTGGACCACCCTATATACACTTTTTAAATTTAGGTCGACCGTCGCAGTGCACTGCACAACGAAACCAACAATGAACTTTTACATCTCTAGAGGAGCGCTCAGGAAGACTCTTTCGAGTGCATCGCATGAAACCACAGAGCCCACTGTTTGGATGCTACGGCAAAGACAGTTTTGTTATCTGTGCCCCCGCGTATCTGGAGTGGTTCAGGTCAGTGCTCGCCTATCTGGTGAGGTCAGCTGTCTGGCCGCGCGAGGCCACACGGTTCACCGAAGCCTCAGTACAGCTCGAGATCCGTGGGCTGAAGAGGGACGGAGGAATTTCCACACACAATGGAAGTAAGTTGGCACAGCCCACGGCGCATGACGCTTGCGCAAACTAGTGCAGTCAAACTGGCTCCGTGTTACCACCTGATTGCGTTTAATGTACTCAAAAGAGATTCTGGTGGAAGTCGAGGTGGTGGGAATGGGTACGTAACTTGAGAAATGTCGCGTGTTAGATCTCGAGAAACCTGAGTAGTAAAATGCGGTAGAAAGATACAGGAAACGTATTTAAATCTTTTTCTTCTTTTCTTCGTGCCCTTGTCACGCATCTGCGCGGGTTCAGCATGGTGAGTAACGGATTTTGTATGGTTAGTTTCAGGGATTAGCCCTGGGGACGGAATGTGTATATACCAAACGTCTGCGTTTAGTGTTGTTTATATGAAAGTGAGTGAAAGTTATCTATAATGCTGTTCGTTGGTAAGCACATCAACTGAGAACTGCTAGACCGATTTGGCCAATTTTTTTAATAAAAAAGTTCGTATAGTCCGAATAAGGATTTGGGGGAACACAAACTGGAAAGTTTGCCCGGAATAATGTAAAATTCTGGAAAACCTGAAAGTACTTTTTTCTATGGGATTTTTGAATGAACTCAAGAGCATAAATCACGATTCGGACAGTGGACATGAGTAATTTTTATTTTGTTTTGTTCGTTATGGAAAAATTATGAAGAAGAAAAATTCGGGACGCTAAAAAAAAAATAATAATAATTTTTGTACGCACTGACGATTACAACTGAAGATAGGAGCGACATATTCGATTGAGTCTTTTATCTTCTCTTCGTTATGCTCCCAGGATGGAAGGAATTCAGTGGAATGTCTTTTACTGCTCTCGTTCTAAATACGTGTTAGTGCTACGTTTTATTTTGTTAGATAGCGAAGTGATACGTGTTTCTTTTTCTTCTTCTTCAGATTTTCCGTCTGTAGTAATTGGTAGCTATATAAAATTTAATTTATTAAATTACAGTTAATTACAAATTAAAAAATGTTGCCCTTCATCGAACACTGCTTTTTATGAGCGCACTGTTCGGTAAATTTCAGTAATCATAAACTTGTGGATTTGGATTAAGTAAGTAGAATTGTTGTATAATTTTTGTCTTGTATACTTCTAATGCCTGAAGAGCGCGCTCTGCAAAAAAATAAAATTTAATAGTAACATTTGTCGGGACTGTAACAGGAAAAATCATAACGTTAATACGTGAACATTGAAAATTGAAGACCAGTTTTTAAAATTAATCATAAAAGAGGTCAACGAAACACATATATAAAGATACTTTGCCGTAAATGTGCACAAAAAATTATTTGTGTACGTAGCCGTTAAGAGAGGTAAAAGGAAACATATATACACATTAGAAAAGTTCGCCTCTTCCTCTTACGCTGCTACCAGGTTCTACTTCGCTTACTGATAACGTGCTATGGTAGAACGAAGTGCAAAAGTGATAACGTTTCACGAAATCGTATTCTACGGACGTTCGTATTTAAATGTTGCGGATTGTTCAGCTGATGTAACACACGAATGCTTGGCAACTACAGCGCCCTAATTGCTAGGCTGTTGATGTTTTCAGCAGAGGAAAACAAAACGTCACAGTAAAGACACCTTCAGAGCAACACAGACTGTACATAACCTTGTTTACTGGCGTCGTGTTTTCGCTTACTTTTGTCTAAGAGTAAACGGAACTGAATTTGTATTCATTTGCCACTGCTGCCACAAAATTTCAACTGAAGTTCTAATTTTCAATTTCTGCATTTTGAATAGCTCCGACTTCCCTTATTATCCGGGAACTATATTGTTTTAGGCTAAGCCTCGAAGAAGAACACTACCGGGTCAGACTGAAAGACGAAGAGCTAAAGAGAAACAAGTTTTGCGTAGACGAAGCAATATGAGTCAGCTGAAAAATGCTCCCGTCGGAGCACAGAAAGGCGGATGCGTTCCTCTTTAAAAGACTCTGACAGAGAAGTGGGGAAACGGCTGCGTCAACTCTCTTGCCGTCTTCCTCACCAAACATTTTGGCGTGCGGACGTATTCTAAATTCTTTTTCGCAGTCTCTCTTTGTACTTCAGCTTTCACTCCCACTGACTGCCAGTCTTTATGCTCGTGTCTCCCGCATTGTCTCTCCAGTTGAGATTTACAGTCTGTCCCTCTGCCAGTGGTTCCTCTCTCACATACACTGTCTCCTTTTGTCATTCTCTTCCACTGTCACTATCTCCACGATACTCAGCTCTATACCCTCGTGCTTAAAATTGTGGACTTTTGTGGTTTGGAATGACGTCGACGTTCTGATTGATCCTAAAGACATACCAATCGGCCGGGGCTCTGGGTGGGCCAGACCACTTCAGGAAATGTCGTTCTCTACAAACCATTGTTCCACACAAGTTGCATTATGACAGGGTGCATTGAATACACTAAGCAGATTCAGAAGGATGTAAGTTGCAGTAAGTACTGGAAGATGAAGAAGCATGGAGAGCTGCATCAAACCAGTCTCGAGACTGAAGACCACAAAGGTTCCTCTGGTTCCAGATCTTGATGGAGAATGAGCTGCCATTGTTGTGCAGACAACCACATCCCTCACTAAGAGTGTTCCCTGGAGAGTTCGAGATCTTCTAAAGCCGAAAAGCCGACACAGTCTATATTAATTTACGCTGATAATAGGCTTTATTAGTGCACATATCTTCGTTACGTACCAAAAAATTACAGTCCCTCTGAGTGTCTTTCTGTCTGTGTGTAAAGGCTAACCTCAGGAACTGCTGTGGCGATATTGGTGCAGTTTTCACTGATAGACTGATTCACCAGGAATATTTCCGTATACAGTTTGTTACCGCTACGCCAGACGATTCGACCTGCCGTATAAACGGGATGAAGCGAAATTCACGCCCTCGCGCTTCGCAGCCCGATTTCTCATACACGAGCGATAAAAAAATGTCTGTCACAAAATTTCGTCCGGCGGTACATTCGCAGAAAAAGGTCGTTAAAGAGTGACAATCTGGCAACACTTGTGACCCCATGTATGGTAAGTATCTCTGCCATCAGATGTTAATCTGCTGTACAGTTGGTGCAGTGGATAGAGTTTTGAGTTAGCTTCCAGGAGGTTGATGGTTCGATCTTGAGGTATATGATTTTTATTTGGTAAATGTAGTCCAGGTGGTACGGTATCTAGCATCAAAAATCGTCAGCAGCTACTGCAGCGGGTTCGCTAGAAAACATCTGCACTTACATACTGCAATCGTAGAAATGGAAGCTGTGAAAGAACCCCTTTCCACGTCGTGGGACTGAATTTATTCGCACCACTTCATCTACCAGATGCGAAACCTGTTTTCTCTGTACCCTCCTCCAATGGTCCCACAGATTAGAACCAACTATTATTCTTGCCTCATTCAGGTCCATTACATTTCATTAGTGCCTTATGTTACCAGTAGGACTGGAAACGTGCTTTGTGAATCATGTCGAAACTCGGTTACTATTTGTATGTGTTATCACCATGGTCCCACTAATTATGCCTTTCAACATTGAGTCTGCTAACTGCATGTTATTTACTATGTATCTCAATGCATTATTATTATTATTATTATTATTATTATTATTATTATTCTATCGATGGGACTGTGGAAACATCACGTCTGTTACCGTTAGTGAAACAGTGTAATTCGAAACCGATCATTTCACGGCTAGCGCTGTGGGGATGAATCATGCAGAGCAATGTCCGTCAGAGGGGTAATGCGTGTTAGGTGGACCAGCCTGCAGGACTGACGGCGTGTTTATACTGTACGCTCTGTTCGCCAGACAGGGAATAGTTGCGAGCGGCGACTCCAATGTACGTACATGTACAGACGTATAGAATTTTCTCATCGTAAACCTCCAAATCAGTGTGGCAGATGTATGGCATACACAAACGATGAGTATTTGGATATGCTTCTGGTCCTTGGTGCATCTGATAACCGGGCTGGTATTGCTCGTGAATATGCTGTTAGGTATCCTCGCCAATGCTATCCAGATAAAAATGGGTTTCGTCGTCTGGAGCTGCACCGTCGGGAGTCAGGTTCTCTCCTTCCACCACCGGATGACATGGGTCATCCACGGACTCGCCGTACTCCAGCTACTGAGTAGCTATTCTGGAGGTCTTACACCAAGAACATCAGCGAAGTACACGTAGCGTAGCAAGACCAGCTGCGTGTCTTGCAAAGCGCGGTCGTTAAGGGGCTCCGGAAAGGCTCAAAATCATGAAAAGTTCAATTTTTACTTTTTTGTGTTTTCTGAATCTGCAGACTATTACCTTTTAATAGATATATAATTTATTCAATTCCGAATACTACAACTATTTTTAAATTTTTTTTGAAATGTGTTGTACATGGGCGTGACCCACTGTGGCGCTTTTAAACTGCTGTCAAATGGTGTTATTATTAACGTCCGTGTTCATCAGGTACATTTTAGCGATGTGAGATGAAGTATGTGTTGTGGCTAACCTGTGATGGTTCAATATATATCGCTGGTGTGATTGTCGATTGTTTCATGTTTATTTACTCTGTCGTTATCTCGAAAATATTCGTAATTAATTCTGTTTCTTGAGTCTCTGTTTTGTTGAAGTATAATAATGAGTAAAAGTAAAGTTATTAGAAATCCTCTGAAGGCTTTTAAGAAAAGGAGAAATGTTGGAAAGCCAAAGGTATGTGATATTACTGTAAACAATAAAGACGATAACCAAGTGAGTGAACCTAACCTCTCAAGTACACCTGTCCATAGCAGTCAAAGTGGGAAAGAAAATACTTCACAGAAGAAGCTTGGTTCAATGAGTGAAAACTATGAATGTTTTATGGGCGAATCGGATGTGAATGAAATATTTGATAGGTCGGTTCTCAAAGGAATTTTTTCATACTGTGTAAGATGTATTCATTGTAGTGAAGTTGGTCTGGAACTCTCCATAATAAAGCACGTAGGACTTGCTAGTGAAATACAACTGAAATGTGATAAGTGTTCATACATGACCACCTTTTGGAACAGTGTTGCAGTAACTGCAACTGAAGAAAATAGTAGCAAAATCTACGAACACAACAACGAGCGATGCTTGCTTTAGACAAGGAACGCCTTCGGGCTGCAGACAGGGCTGTAAAGAGTCTAGAAATACAAGCAAGAGTAAACAGGAGGAGGAACAAGAGGAAGCTCGAGGAGGAGTTTGCAGAGGATGAAGATAATCCATCCTATGGACCTGGAATGCACTAAAAAGTTAATCCAATCTTTGTCGCTCGATTCCCAAAACTTTTATTTTCTCATACTAATTACATGATTTCTAAGGATCTTCCAAACATATTTGTTTCAAACTTTCAGTAAATGTTACACAGTACCTTCTGCATAATTTAACACAGCCTTTTTCCAAAAAACTGTATATTTTTGAATATATAAATAAAAAATTGCAAAAAAATGTTGTGAATTTTCATTACAATTGAAAAAAAAATCATCTGTAATAACTGAACTAAAATTTTGTAAAATCCCTATGTTAAGTTGTAGCCCATATTCCAATAAATAATCTGTAAAAAGTTCAACTTACTACCTCAAATACTTTGTGAGGAAAGATGTAATTTATAAGCGTTATTTTAACATTGCAAGTATAGGGCGTTCCGGAGCCCCTTAAGGTGCTGCACTAGCATGGGCTGCACCCCCGTCGTTATGCTCTCACGCAACACATGCCACCTGCAGGTCGCCATCAGCGGATGTAATTCTGTGAATGGTTCCAAACAGCGAGCCAACAATGACTTTGGTAACACCTTTATATGGTTGGATGAAGCAGCATTCACTCGTTAGGGTGTCATCAGCCTGCACAATGCCCATGTTGCCTGACCGGTTGCCTGCACGAAGGTATCATGCATTCCTATCAAACTACCTGCCTGACGCGCTGGAATACGTTCCACTGCATGTTCTGCAGAGAACATGATTCCAACATGATGGTGCACCTCTACGCTCTGGAATTAATGTGCGACAGCATTTGGACACAACATTTCGAGGAAAATGGCTCGGACATGGAGGTCCAGTTGTATGGCCACAGCGTTCACCTCAACTACATCCCCTGGAGTTCTTCCTGTAGTAGGGACACCTGAAGGATCACGTGTACTCTATTCCGCCGACGAATGTGAAAGAATTGGTGGCGTGTTTTCATGCTGCTCCTGTTATGGTGGACGCAGCTTTGCTGCGAAGGGTCCGCAGCTGTAAGATCCGGCTGGTGGCGCTATGTTTGGACGTGCAGGGAGGCCGCTATGAGCATCTGTTGTTCTGAGGACAACGTATTCTGTTGTGAAGGTCATGCGGTCATTAACATGGACATTATTATAGTCTCTGGTTGCTAATGTGCGACGTCTGAGTGCTCATATTACGTGTAGTATAAATGACAAGATGATGTTGTGTTATTGTACTGCGCTATCATCCTTAGCATCTCGAAATTGATACAGTTTTTGTAGTTATTCTGTCCTATAACAGGTCATTTGTTTCAACTGTGTATTTCTAATTTGACTAACCACGTATTTGTTATGTTCAGCGTTGCAAAATGTTGTGAATTTAGGATGCAGAATGAAATTAGCAAATAAAAAATGCGCCCTATGACAGGATCGAACCCTCGATGTCGTGCATGCTCTCGCGTCCGTGGGCCGTCGTAATTTAATATATTATTATTATTATTTTGATTGTTGCCGACTTACGTGGTGGGCCTTAATAAAAATGATATTTCATTCAATTTTGGTTTACGATTACATGCTTGCGTGAAGTTCTCCTTTTTAACAATATTAATCTTAAATTATTTGTTACGTTAATAAAAGTTAGACTGGCTGAATCTTAAAACATGAGCATATAAGTTGAACAATGGAATAAACTTTTCATATTAATTTCCTCGGCTAGTCAATTCACTTTAAAGCAAAAAATTTTTAGTTATTGATTACAATTGCGGCCCACACACTCGCGAGAGTATTTTTTCTTACCTCCGTTAACCACTGCATTGTAGTCGGAGTCCTGGCTCTGGCTCTCGGATGCAGTACTGAAAATAAGAACCTTAAAGTATTTTCTGCAACGTCGGGCGGCTGTGGAGAAAAATGTATATTATGTTAATAGCGGGCGAGTATTTCGCTTCCGCTAAATTTTAAAAGTAAATATCGCCACGTAATGGCGTCGTTGGCTGCATCGGCCGCTGCGATTGTTGAACTGTAAATTACTCGAATGCAGGTTAATTCAAGGAAGACAGACATGAAATCGGGATCACCTCTTACAAATTAAAAGAGAACAATAATATTAAATCAATATATTATCTGCTTAATTAGAACAAATATGCTTATATTTGCCATCACTCGCAAGATGTCTGTCTACACGCAATCAAGACAAGAGAAGAAGTGAAGACGACTAAAAAATTAACAAAAGAGCGTATCTTGTCGTCTCTCTAGATCATTTTGTTATATTTCTTTGCCCTCGAAACTTACACAGAGAAATTATTATAATATAGAGAAAGATGTATGTTCGCCTGAGCGGCTAGTGTCCACTTATTATTCAAATTTTAAATGTCTCTTCTTTATAAATACCGTTTTTTAAGTCTTTTCGTAATATAGCACCGGAGACGCTATAATGCTAACCCAAAACTTTATCCACTGCTCCAACTGTATAGCACGACTGACAGAGATACTTACCCTACATTTGGTTACAGCGTTGCCAGATTGCCACTTTTTAACGGCCGTTTTCCGCGAATGTACTCACCGGCCAAAATTTGGTGAGAGATATTTTGTTATCGTTGCCACGTGAGGAGTCGCGCTGCGATGCCCGAGTGCGTGAATTTCGCTTCACCCGGTATAATGGCGATGAAAATGTTTCCATTCCAAGGTCACACTGACCCCTTACTTGTAGGCAAGGGGTTAGTGCTGTTTAATAATTACAGTCATTAGCCAAGTGAAATTAGCAGCAGACTATTGACTGTTCCATAAAATTTCATGTAAACTGCCAAACTTCAACTACCTGCTGCCAGGATGGGTTTAAAAGCCAACGACTGGAGAATGAAATGAGACATCGTTCTCCTATCAATTTTAAATAAAATTTGGATATCTTATCTACTTTCATGCACAACATTGCATGACCTAAAATCAACCGAACACAAAAAATTTACGTAATGCGTTTTTACGTCTGAAAACACTTACAAATTTCTTGCAGTGATTTACTTAATTTGATTTAGCTCAGTAAGTATGACGAATTATGAAAAGAAGTTCAATCCTTTATTGTGCGAAGGTATTAGAATGTAAGATGGGCAAACGTGAACTTTTTTACCAAGTAGTTTTCTTAAAATTGGGTGATGGATATTCCACAATGATCAGAACACGCTGTCGACACAGAACGCTGCGAGTGCGTATGTAGCAGTCAAATTGTTAAACGCAACACATCACTCATGCTATTAGATGTGTAACACTTGCCTGCTAATTGTTTCCTTTTAGCGTGTATGTGTGTGTGTTTTAATAATACATAGAAAACGTAGGTTTATGGATCTGTGGTAATGTTTATACAATTTTTTTATCTTTTAAAAGCCATGATTTTCTTTTATAAGTTCAGTGCGTGTTTTGAAAATTCGGTGGTAACTGCGATGCACTCCACATTGTCTTCTTTGAATACAGGTTCTCAAAATTTATGTAACATGGTTTTGCAAGAGCGAAGTTCTCTTCCTCCCATGGAATCACATGCAAGGTTCCCCAAAACACATGCAGGTTACTTTTCACCACCACCGGCTAACTTACAGCTTAAGGTCCACTTGTTAAAGAAAGTGGTTTGATTTTTGTAGAAAAATAAAACAATGTAGTACCATATATAATGTATAATGTAGAGATGAGGACCGAGCATGTAAATTGCAAACGTGCATGTTCAAACAACGCCGGCCGCGGCGGCCGTGCGGTTCTAGGCGCTCTAGTACGGAGCCGCGCTGCTGCTACGGTCGCAGGTTCGAATCCTGCCTCGGGCATGGGTGTGTGTGATGTCCTTAGGTTAGTTAGGTTTAAGTAGTTCTAAGTTCTAGGGGACTAATGGCCACAGCAGTTGAGTCCTATAGTGCTCAGAGCCATTTGAACCATTTGTTGAAACAAATCTCTGGGTGACTCCTGTACCAGACAGTCGGAAATGTGGCTAATGTGTCCCAGCCTTGTCAAATCCCCATCTTCTACACCGACTCATCTCCTCTGGCATCCTCCTTTCGCTAAGGATGCACAAGATTCAGCCCTCGGCATGGGGTCATGCTGGGGGGGGGGGGGGTGTCTGGCAGCCTCTGTGAGGGTGGTGGTGCTACTGTGGTTCCTCTCCTCTGTCTTTCAGATGCGTAGTGACGCTCGCAGTCAGGAGCGCACAGCCAGCCACTCCAGACTGCACTACTTCGGTCAGCCAGTGATGCCTTTGTGGTGAAACCCAGCACATGTGTAGTGTTTTTTTAAATAAATATGACGCTGAGAATTTGCTTCATATACGTCAGCATCCAGTGATTCGAGTAGTACATGAGGTAATAGTAATAGTAGTAGTAGTAGTAGGTTTCTAAGGGACTCGAAGCTCCCGTGACGATCTCACATGATTCCTCCATATGCTCCTGTCTTGTGCTGACTCTTGTCAGTTATTTATTTCCAATCTTTCGCATATGCAATCAATTTCATTGCATGGATCTCGCCCTTGGTCTTTTGCCATATGGCTTCTCCCTGAGTATTCTTAACACAATTCGATCTTCTTCCATTCTCATCAGATGTCCAGCCCATTGCAGTCTTCTAGCATTTATTATGGTTACTATCGTTGGTTGTTGTGGTAGCTCGTGGATTTCTATGTTGTGTCTTCTCTTCCAGAATTGTGGTTTATTGTCATAATATGGACCAAACACTTTTCTATAAACTTTATTCTCAAACACTTCTAAATGGTGGTATTCTGTTTTCGTTAGGCTCCATGTTTATGCCCCATAGATTAGAACTTGTCTGATGATTGTATTATATAACTATGTTTTAGTTTTCCTAGTCAGCAGTTTGGACCATTAGAGATTTTGTATTGCATAATAGGCTCGGTTAGCATTTTGCAGTCTCGCTTTTATTTGTACCTGTCTCTGATTCTGATCATCTATCAATCATCCCAGAAATTTGAACTCTTTAACACGCTCGAATTTGTGTTCACCAATTATTATATGTCATTGCTTATCCCATTGATCTCTACATCTTTGAACTATCATGTATTTCATTTCCTCGTCATTTACTTTCAGGCCAGGTCTTGATGCTTCTGTTGCAAGCTCCACAAATAATTCCCTAATCTCCATTTCACTGCTTCCAATGAGTATTATGTCATCTGCGTAAGCTAACATGTTAATTTTACTTTCTTGGAGGATCCCAGCAGGTGCCAGTTTGAGTTTCCTCACAACTCTTTCTCAAGATATATTGAAAAGAAGGGCCGACAAATCATCTCCTTGTCTTAACCCAGTTTTATTTTTAAAATGGTCAGACTTTAATCCATTTAGTAAAACTCTGCTTGTATTTTCGTCCATGCATACTTTTCAGAGACTTATCAATTTCATTGGCAAACCAAAGTCAGTCGTTACGTTCCACAAGATTTGTCTGTGGACAGAGTCATAAGCTTTCATGAAATCCATGAACATATAATGTATTTTTTATTTTTATTCCCAAAATTTTTCATTTATTGATTGATTGCAAATATGTTGTCAGTGGTGGATCTGTTTTTGTGTAAGCCATTTTGATAATCTCCAATTATATTTTCTGCATATGGTTTTAAGCGGCATAGCAATAAACAAGATAAGATCTTATAACCAAATGATATTGACTAATGATATTACTCTATTGTTTCTTTAGATCTTCCCTGTCTCCTTTTTTATGTATAGACGCTATTAATGATTCTCTCCACTCTCTTGGAATGTTCTGTGTTTTATAGATAGATGAAATAAACCTCTGTGCAATGCTTCTCCATATTTCAGTATCTAAGCTAGGGTGCTGTCACTGCCAGTTGCTTTACCATTTTTAGGCGTTTGATACACTCTGCCACTTCCAACATGTGGGTTCTGGAATTTCCTCACAGTTGTGACTGTTGCTGGAACTAGTAATTGATGCTTCTGGACCAGAACAATTCAGTAGGTTGTCAAAACACTCCTTGCTTGTCACTAAAATGTTTCTTTGTTCCATCATCATACTGTCATTTAAATCCTTCATCACCTTCGGTTTGTAATCAAAACCTTTTCGAATTTTGTTGATTGTACCATACATTTTCTAGATGCTGTTATTTTGATCATATTCATGAATAGATTCAGTCTGTTGCTTTAGGAATTGGTTCTTTTTCTTGCCTGCGTTTCAGCCTGCCTATAAGCAAGTTCTGTTTCAGAATTCTTATTTGTTTGCAATAATTTTTTCTGTAGTTTCATAACCTTGTCTTCAGCTTCTTCACACACTTCATCGAACCATTTTTTCCTGCCTTTCTTAGTTCTCAGCAGGTTATTAGTTGCAGCTGTGAGGATGGCCTCTTTTACATTGTTCCAGTATTCATCACTGGTATATGAATGAATGCTTAAGTTAATAGTGTTCAGTAGTGTGTCCACTGGGATTATGATAATACACAAAGACCATCACATCACATACAAATATGTCTCAGTACATCGACACCATGATATTATTCGTTTATTTAGAAAGGAAGGGAAACAACTAAACGAGAACCATTTAATGCATTGATGGGTTTACAGTACCTCTAAACAATAGAAAGCAAAATGGAATTCATCTGTAGCAAATGATGATTAGGTTTAATTGTGAAACCAACAACATCTTTCTTACTGACTGATTTATATGGGATAAAAACGATAAACAGCGAATGGTCCAAAAGTCTTCTCTATTAAATGCATGCCAAAATAAGAGAAAACAGAGCTTCGCTGAAAAGTCTTCTGAGATGTGCCCACTGCAGAGTTTATCACTGTCTGCAGTACATCTCTTTTCATGAGATATGTAGCTGTCTTCTTAACAGGAAGTGGTGATGTGTTGGAGCGAATGGCTTGGGGAGCAGGAGCACTGGATAGAGTCAGTTTCTGAGGGCCACAGCTGCAGGTAAATAACCGTCTGAACACCCACGCATGTCAGCCTCCTTCCTCACACTGCGTAACTGCATTGTGGCGTATGGCCTCTAGGATGTAAGAGCAACTGGGAGCTTCTCTGACTTGAGTACAATCCGGATGACCACTTTCAGCTGCAGTCATTGCTGCAGACTATCCAGTGGCATAAGACACGTTAGCGATGTTTTGAAACATTTGCACAATGATTTAAACATTAAATTCATGTTTATTAATGTTAAACACACACTTTCAACGCAACTGTAGCTGTTGGCTATATTTAGATGTATATGAAAGCTCCTGCCACGTGTCTGACAGTGCTGGTTGTAAGACATAGTACACCATTGGTTCAAAAAATAAACGCAGTTCACTATCTTGGTTTATTTTTTAAATTTCCCGCCATTTTACACTCACAAGAAGCGAGCTTAAGTGGAATAATTGAATTTTGGGTTTTCCCCGATAACAAGCAAGATATCTAGGATTTCGTATAATTTTTGAATTTCCTGTCATAGTTCCACAATCTTGGTGGATGGGAGCTATGAGGGTAATACGTTGGGTAATAAATTATAGCGATAAAGAAAACAACTGGCAACCTTTTTTGGCTCCTAAGTTGTACTAATCAGGTAATAGATCATAAAGATGAAGGTTATAAATTATAGTAGTGATGTAGTATATTACTTGATAAAGGTCCCAGAAATTTGGCAGCTTTGCTAACTGTGGCAGCACCCACACCCAATGGGACAAAACCCATCTAACATTTCTAAATTTCCCGCCATTTATACATTAAGTAATTTATGTAGAAGGGTGGAGAAGGGGGTGGGGGAGGGGTGACCTTAACATTGTCTGGGGAGTGGAGGAGATCTGACAGCAATGCAGGGTGTGCCAGAACTGGCTTTGGTCCTTTGCTTCTGCAGTGAGACAAACTCATTTCCTGGAGAAAATTCGTCTGTCCCCTTGATGTACACCTCCCATGTCCGCAGCCAATATCAGCAGCTGCATGCTCGCTTCACTTTGTTAGGCATTTCTTCAGTAACTCAGTTTAGGATGTAACTGCTCTTTCTGGGCAGACAAGAGAGAATATTGCTTGACATACAAGCTTGACGTTGGTGGGGAGGCTTGCGTGCCTCGACGATACAGATAGCCATACTGTAGGTGCAACCACAATGGAGGGGTATCTGTTGAGAGGCCAGACAAACGTGTGGTTCCTGAAGAGGGGCAGCAGCCTTTTCAATAGTTGCAGGGGCAACAGTCTGGATGATTGACTGATCTGGCTCTGTAACACTAACCAAAACGGCGTTGCTGTTGTGGTACTGCGAACGGCTGAAAGCAAGGGGAAACTACAGCCGTAATTTTTCCCGAGGGCATGCAGCTTTACTGTAGCAATGTATGGAAGTGAAACATGGACGATAAATAGTTTAGACAAGAAGAGAATAGAAGCTTTCGAACTGTGGTGCTACAGGAGAATGTTGAAAATTAGATGGGTAGATCATGTAACTAATGAGGAGGTATTGAATAGAATAGGGGAGAAGAGGAGTTTGTGTCACAACTTGACTAGAAGAAGGGATCGGTTGGTAGGACATGTTCTGAGGCATCAAGGGATCACTAATTTAGTACTGGAGGGCAGCGTGGAGGGTAAAAATCGTAGAGGGAGACCAAGAGATGAATATACTAAACAGATTCAGAAGGATGTAGCCTGCAGTACGTACGGGGAGATGAAGAAGCTTGCACAGGATAGAGTAGCATGGGGAGCTGCATCAAACCAGTCTCAGGACTGAAGACCACAACAACAACAACATACAAGTGCACTGTTCTGTTGTGATCTTGTTCACCTGTTGCTTTTACAGGGTTCCACAGATAGCACAACTCAGCTTCATATGGGCCAGTGGTTCCTGGTTCTGTAGTTATTAAAAATGTATTGTATTTCGTTGCCTGTCATTAACTTGTTTCTCGCGTTACAGGTAAGGGCGCCTGTGCTGCTGCTGCTGTTATTTGTGGTGTTCGGGTTGCTGGAGCCACCTCTGGAGGCGGCCGAGGTGTTGGGCCTCTTCCAGTCACCGGGCCGCAGCCACTGGGTGCTGGCGGAGACGTACCTGAGGGCGCTGGAGCGGCGCGGCCACCGCGTCACCGCCGTCACCACCTTCCCCTCCAGTCAGGGCAGCACTGCGGGCAACTGGACCGAGATCCTCGTACCCAACCCCATGAATGAAGACGGTAAAGGAACTTACTCATCAGAATGATATTTTCACTCTGCAGCGGAGTGGGCGCTGATATCAAACATTCCTGGCAGATGAAAACTGTGTGCCGCACTGAGACTCGAACTCGGGACCTTTGCCTTTCGCGGGCAAGTGCTCTACCACCTGAGCTACCCAAGCACGACTCACGCCCCGTCCTCACAGCTTTGCTTCCACCAGTACCTTGCCTCCCACTTTCCAAACTTCACAGAAGCTCTCCTGCGAACCTTGCAGAACTAGCACTCCTGGAAGAAAGGATATTGCGGAGACATGGCTTAGCCACAGCCTGGGGGATGTTTCCGAAATGACATTTTCACTCTGCAGCGGAGTGTGCGCTGATATCAAACATTCCTGGCAGATTAAAACTATGTGCCGGACCAAGGCTCGAACTGAGGACCTTTGCCTTTCACGGGCAGGTGCTCTACCACTGAGCTACCCAAGCATTACTCACTCCCCGTCGTCACAGCTTCACTTCCACCAGTACGTCACCTCCCACTTTCGAAACGTCACAGAAGCTCTCCTGCGAACCTTGCCCGCGAAAGGCAAAGGTCCCGAGTTCGAGTCTCGGTCAGGCACACAGTTTTAATCTGCCAGGAAAGTTTCAACTTACGCATCACTGGAACCTTTTCGGTAGTCCTGGTTGTGGGAAGAAAATCTTATCAAAGAAATCAGATTTACCAGCGTGACGCGTTACCTCTTTCCTCCTGCTAGTAAAGCTATTTCTTCGCAAGATTATCTACCTTCCATAGCTGTGCACTACACTTTCGAATTTGGTTTACCACGACCTTCATAAACATGCCTCAGAGACAAGCTCTTCTAGCTTTGGTGTTGATTTGTGAAGACGAGTGTTCGAATGTCGCTATTGTCCCCTCACGTCTAGGACTAAGCGGTGGAACGCTTCAGGAGAAGCATGGAGAACTACGCTTATATTTCTGACCATGTCAAATATACTCTGATAGGGAACAAATCTCGACAACAAGAAGGAGTTGTGGACATAAGCGAAAGTTGGTAGCGGTGTTTCTACTTCTGAAAGAAGACGTCCATTCATATTTCGTGCCAGTCGCAAAACTAGCGCTAGCAGTTTTTTTTAGGGTCCTTTCAATACACGCTTCAACAATCGTGAGCTTTAGGTATCTTTGAGATTGGACATGGTGAGTCGATGTTTGTCAAGAATGCCTTTAATGCGACAAAGACGCCATTAACAACAACTCACCGAGTTTGAACGACGACGTGTAATACGGCTGCAAGAAGCTGGATGTTTCTTTTGCGGTACTGCGGAAAGACTTGGCAGCAGTGTCAGGAGAATGTACGGTCTCTGAATGGCCACGTGGTACCACTGACAGGGAAGGCCATCGTGTCCAGGCTACGGCTCTGGTGCATCGAACTGCCTCTGCAGCAGTAATTTCAGCAGCAGTTGGCACAACGGTGATACAAGGAACTGTAACAAATCGCTTACTTCAAGGGCAACTCCGAACCAGACGCTCTATAGCATGCGTTCTACTGACCCCTAACCATCTCCATCTGCGACTCCAGTGGTGTCAAGCGAGAGCTCACAGGAGGGCAGGGTGGAGGTATGCTGTGTTTCCTGACGAAAGCCGTTTCTGCCTCGTTGCCAGTGGTGGCCGTGTGTTGGTTACAAGGAGCCCAATTGAGGAGCTGCAGGCAACCTGTCTGCGTGCTAGAGACACTGGACCCACACCTGGAGTTATGGTCTATGATGTGGTTTCGAATGACAGCGGGAGCATGGTTATCCAACACACCCTGACTGCGAATCTGTAAGTCAGTCTGATGATTCGACCTGTTGCGCTGCCATTCATCAACAGAAGTCATGGGGGTGTTTTCCAAGGGCCTACCGCTGTTGTGAGTCAACATGCTCTACAGAGAGCCGTCATGGTGTCTTGGCCTCTCGATCACCACACCTGTCTCCAGTCGAGCAGATGTGTGACATTATGGGACTAAAACTCCAGGATTAACCGTCCTTATACTGACAGACCAAGTGCAACAGGCATGGATTTCCATACCACAAACTGACAACCGGCACCCGTGCAACGCAGTGGATGCACTTTTCCATGCTTGCGTTCAACTTTCTGGCGGTCACATAGGTTATTTTTTGTACCTGTATTTCACATTTTCACTTCCTTGTCTGGTGCCTACATTTACCTGTAATCATGTTTATCACTTAAATATGTCACCTACACAAATGTATTCCAGAAATTTCATTACTCTACATTAATTAATTTTTGGTGTGGTCATGTTTTCCGGTCAGTGTTTCTGGGGAGCTTTCGATATCCATTGTGTAGACTAGGAGAGGCATCCGTTTAGAATTTGAGGGGAGGAGGGGAGGGGGGACAGAAAGAATCTTGTGACGTTGTATGAAAGGCGTTTTCCAGAAAAGTATTTCATTCGATCAGTTGGAATGAAAACATACTCACGAACAATACTTTTTGGATCTCTGAAAACGAAGACTCACGAAATTACCGTTTCAGCGAAAGCATAGAATCAGCGAGTACAACTCTGTTATAGTACCACTTGTCGCAGATGGACGAAAAGATAACGAAGCCATATTGCTCCGTAAACACGTCAAGAAAATGATTAGAAACCACCTGAGCAGCCACCAGCAAACATTCATCTCTTGTGAGTTGAATGGGGAAGATCTCTGGTTGGAATTCAGATGTACTGCAGGCAGTCAGTTATATCTGTTGGTGCGACGGAGGCAGTGAAGCCCCATGGTTCAAACCCAGTGTTCGAAAGCTGCTACGAAAGCGGAAAGAGGTAGAGAGCTATACAGCAGATTCTAAGTAAGCAGAATATTTGTTGACGGACAAAAGCAGAGCAAAATCAGTACCAGGGTAAGGACAATTCGATAAATTTGATTGCATGATTATACTTAGTGAGATGTCAAAAAACACTAAAACTTTTGGCCATGCTAAAAATCAGTAAATGGAACGAACTGCTCTCTCCAAATAGTCACTGGCCATGATAACATCGGGACAGAAGACTGTAAAGTCAAGATTCTGTCTTTCGAAAATGATTTACAGAATAAGATCACAACGCATATGTTACGTTCAATTGTTATAGGGATGCGAAACTGATAAAAAGAGAAAAAAGTGAGGGCGTGTTGACAAACAGCTTGAAACGCTCGATAGACGAAAGGACTCGGGACAGACGGGCTCTTGTTATATTTTACAGTGTGGTCGATAGCTGTGATTAAACAGAAATCTAAGGTCAAAATGTGTGTAACGGGAGACGGAAAAACTTGGGAGGCTATGTGAACGGCTAGTACGGGAGTCGCCATCTTGGATGCAACTCGTAATTTTAAATGAAAATTGATTCGTGTAACACATAGAACAGGTGAAGAATTACAAGAGGGAAAAAATGTGTTTTTCATTTGAGCATGGTGTTACGTCACACTGTAAAATGCCATTTCGTTGCAGCTGTTTACACTGTTTATATCGAAAATACAGGCACTGGAAGTCAAATAACGTGCCTCAACTGAATTTTTAATCTTTTTTAACTCTTAAATTTTAAACGTTTAATTGATTACTATCGTAACTGACTTTATGTCTGTTCGACGATTTAACCTGACCGCAGTGAAATGCTAGTGAGAGAATCTGCGACATAATAACTTTACTCTCGCTCATTGGAACTCTCAAGTCTTCATCTTGAAACACAGTTCTTATGTATCTTCCACGTTAAAGCAGCATTCTGCTACACATTCGTACAATGTCCTCTTTGTGTTCTTTGAGATAATGGTGAGACCATGTTGAGTGCGTCATTGTTTGTTTATGTTCTTTCTTAGGCGATTAAATGAAATAATGGACGCACACTCCTTCCTTTTGAGATCTCATCGATTGTTTCCAATTTGTTTTCGGCACTAGTTGTTACAATACAATATTACCATCGACTGCACCGCATTACTTCACTCTGTTCACCACTTTGTACACATAAATCCTGTTCGATAATTTTTTTATTTCATAGTCAATCCGATCTCATGCCCTCACTTTTCTGTCCAAAACAATGTTTGTTATTTCAGTATTCGCACAGCGCAGCCACGCCATTCGCCGTCGTCCACTCTCACGTCAAGCACACTCGACGTCCTAAACATCCCTTTCACTCAGATCCAAATGGCTCTGAGCACTATGGGACTTAACATCTGAGATCATAAATCCCCTAGAACTTAGAACTACTTAATCCTAACTAACCTCAGGACAGCACACACATCCATACCCGAGGCAGAATTAGAACCTGCAACCGTAGCGGTCGCGCGGTTCCGGACGGAAGCGCCTAGAACCGCTCGGTTACAATGGCCGGCTCCCTTTCACTGTTTTGACGCTATTGGCGCTTTACTTCCGGCAGGTTTAGGGTTGCTACTTCGAACTCTAGGCTTTCTGTCGATTTCCTCACATGTTTTCACGTAGTTTACCAATGAGTACAACATTCTTTCAAACAATTTCCTTTCCTTACCCTTGCTTTTCCTCATCAATCTTGTACACAAAATGGGGTTACGTTTAGGGTGGATGTAAATATTCATTTACCTTCACAAAACAGTTAATTACTTGTCAGTTAATAAAATGTGAGGTGACAATAAAGGTTTCTTAATATGTCGACAGTTCAACATTCTGTACAGGGAGAGGCAAATGCTGATGATGATATGTAGAGGCTACAGGATTTGCTCAACATGTTGTTGTCCATTAAACTGCAAGGTCGTTGTCATCCACCTCACCCACTTCTAATTGTAAATCTCTAGAGAAACTGGCTATTCAGGTGCGCTTGGACAGCTATCCCATACAGAGGTGTGGCTCCAAAATTTGAAATGACACCACTTCAGATAGCAGTGACGTCATATAACAGCTGCAGGCAATGGACTCCTGTTAGTGAGCCCTGACTGAAGAAGGAACAAACAATACGGGAACCGCATAGTCGACACCAAACTATCACTTTCGACGCACCCACTACCTTCGATGGACTGATCCAGCGGTGCTTCACATCTGAGCAGTGTTTGTTATTCTGTTTCTTCGCCTCTCAGTTCATACAGAAGTTGGCCAGATCTGTAAATAGTAGGTCACAGGATAAACTACTGTTTTCGTCCAACATGTGTATCACCGATTCTGAAAACTGAACCTGGTGATCTGGACCGTTCTAGGTGAGATGTTCTAACATTTACATTTCCTAAGGCTTCAATCTACATGTGGCCAAACTTCTCATTATTGATGAATGGCTGACGCGAGTTTCATGCGAGATGCGACACGTACTTCCCTCTCGACTGTCGCTGAATGATGCTAGAGCTGTGGTTGATGTTAGTCTCGAGTTACCTGCGACAGAGCCGGTTGCACGCCATATCTTGATATTTTTCCCCTCCGCTTGCAATAACTGGGTTACTACTCTCACATGTCGCCTCTTCCATTTCAGTATTACAAGCTTCATCCAAAATAACGTCTTGCAAAATTTGCGCCATGTTGCCATTGTAACCTCACAGGTTTTCCCCATACTAACTTTAAATTTCTGTTTACTTATCTGATTTTGGTATAGTAGGCCGGTTTCACACTCGGCTGTATGAAACGTCGATGGCGATAACTATTAAAATAACCTTTTGCTCAATGATAATCAAAGTACAAATATTTTACATCCGACGGACGTCGTCATTTACAGATCAGATTGCTTGAAATCGTTTACGTGAGTCTTGCATGTTATTACGCTACTGGCCATTAAAATTGCTACACCAAGAAGAAATGCTGATGAAAAGTGGGTATTCATTGGACAAATATATTATACTAGAACTGACATGAGACTACATTTTCACAAATTTGGGTGTGTAGATCCTGAGAAATCAGTACCCAGAACAACCACCCCTGCCCGTAATAACGGAATTGATACGCCTGGGCATTGAGTCAAACAGAGCTTGGATGGCGTGTACAGGTACAGCTGCCCATGCAACTTCAACACGATACCACAGTTCATCAAGAGTAGTGACTGGCGTATTGTGACGAGCCAGTTGCTCGGCCACCATTGACAAGACGTTTTCAACTGGTGAAAGATCTGGAGAATGTGCTGGCCAGGGCAGCAGTCGAACATTTTCTGTATCCAGAGAGGCCCGTACAGGATCTGCAACATGCGGTCGTGCATTATTCTGCTAAAATGTAGGGTTTCGAAGGGATCGAATGAAGGTTAGAGCCACGGGTCGTAACACATCTGAAATGTAAAGTCCACTGTTCAAAGTACCGTCAATGCGAACAAGAGGTGACCGAGACATGTAACCAATGGGACCCCATACCATCACGCCGGGTGATACGCCAGTATTGCGATGACGAATACACGCTTCCAATGTGCGTTCACCGTGATGTCTCCAAACACGGATGCGACCATCATGATGCTGTAAACAGAACCTGGATTCACCCGAAAAAATGAAGTTTTGCCATTCGTGAACCCAGGTTCGTCATTGAGTACACCATCACAGGCGCTCCTGTCTGTGATGCAACGTCAAGGGTAACCGCAGCCACGGTCTCCGAGCTGATAGTCCATGCTGCTGCAAACGTCGTCGAACTGTTCGTGCAGGTGGGTTGTCTTGCAAACGTCCCCATTTGTAGACTCAGGGATCGAGACGTGTGTGCACCATCCGTTACAGCCGTGCGGATAAGATGCCTGTCATCTCGACTGCTAGTGATAAGAGGCCGTTGTGATCCAGCACGGCGTTCCGTATTACCCTCCTGAACCCACCGATTCCATATTCTGCTAACAGTCATTGGATCTCGACCAACGCGAGCAGCAATGTCGCGATACGATAAACCGCAATCACCATAGGCTACAATCCGACATTTATCAAAGTCGGAAATGTGACGGTACGCATTTCTCCTCCTTACACGAGGCATCAGAACAACGTTTCACCAGGCAACGCCGCTCAACCGCTGTTTGTGTATGAGAAATCGGTTGGAAACTTTCCTGATGTCAGCACGTTGTAGGTGTCGGCGCCGGCGCCAACCTTGTGTGAATGCTCTGAAAAGCTAATCATTTGCATATCACAGCATTTTCTTCCTGTCGGTTAAATTTCGTGTCTGTAGCACGTCATCTTCGTGGTGTACCAATTTTAATGGCCAGTAGTGTAAAATATCACTCCTTGCAGTTATTTTCGTCTAGGCCCCAGTATACTTAAAGCTTAGCCTTATACTTAACATTTGACATATTTGTCATATTCATTGAATGGTACATGAACACAAAAATTATTTTAACGGTATTGGCTTACATTGCCGGTGACAGCAGAATTTCTAGTAATAAACTACTGAGTACAACAAAAGAGAGGGACTAGTTTGTGGTGTTGTATTTTCTGATTTTTTAAAAATCATCTACAATTAAGTCACGGACAAACAACCTTTTACAAAACTTTGATGAGATTCACTTTTCTCTCACTCCAAGTTGGGTCGACTTTGGGGAAATAGTATTGCTGTGCTGCGATGTGGGTCTTTTATCGGAAAATTTTGGCTTATAGCCTTTGGGTCAGATTAAATACTACGACTCTGAGACTGGATACCTCTTTCAACTTTAATGAGCTTTCTCCCTGACATACGACTGCGGCAACCATTCATCGAGGAAAATAGATATGGCCACAGCTTCGCACACTCCAACGAATAATTTATACACCGCTGGTAACATACATTCTTCAGCCTCTTGTAGCATCAGGTTTATTTTCTGCCGGTACTCGGCAGTGCTAAATAGCACTGTAGCGTTCCCTTTGTCCGCTGGTAGGATCGTTATATCAGGTTCATCTCTAAGGGACGGGAGAGTTGCTCGTTCTTCCGCAGATACGTTATTTTTAGGTAATAGCGATCTGCCGATTATTCTAGCAGTTTCCCGTCTGACTTCCTCTGCATCCTCCTTTGGAAGCCGACGTACTGCATCTTCCACGTTCTGGGGACGGCGGAGGAAAAAAAATGGTTCAAATGGCTCTGAGCACTATGGGACTTAACTTCTGAGGTCATCAGTCCCTAGAACTTAGAACTGCTTAAACCTAAGTAACCTAAGGACATCACACACATCCATGCCTGAGGCAGGATTCGAACCTGCGACCGTAGCGGTCGCGCGGTTGAAGATTTTGAGTTCTAATTGATACATATAAGCGATTAAGTTCCACAAGCACAAAACTTCATTATATTCATACTGGCAGGAAATCTTTCTATCCTAAACACCACTATGAGCAGTTCAGAGGCGACCTCTACAGTAAATTCCTACCAAATTGTCTTTCGCCCTGACTTCTGATAATCAAAATAAATGCTCGCCACAAAGTGGAAAATAATTGTCACCATTTGCCACGCGGATTTGATAACATTACAGACGGCACACTAACAGTTGCTTCTGCGAAATATAAGCGATCCACGACGGTGTACGGTCCTCGTGAGTCCACTTTCTATTATTAGTGAAAATATACGTTTTGTAACAGCCTGTCTCTAACATCATCCCATAACCCGAGGCAGCGAGCGCTCCAGCTTTTGAGTGACGCGGGTCTTACGGTGGCTGGGTGCGAAGTGAAGCCTAGTCTTGCCTCTCGGACTGTATTTATATATGTGACGATCCGAACGGCCAAGGGAACACCTGCCATCATCCGCCCTATGCCCACGGTAGCAGCCTCTAAACGGCCGCTTTCTCGGACACACAATATTTAATAACAATCTTATGAATCAATTTAGAATCTTCATAATTTTTGTATGAATGTAGGTAAGTTAGTTAAAATAACAGAAAAAGTTTTAGCTCGCCTGCATTAAAACTTTGCCTTCCAGAATATTTAGACCAGAACTGACAGTAGAACATGAACTGGGAACTACAGCTTTAAGAGACCTACTGGTTGTTATTAACATCAAGGTCCTAAAACTTATTATAGCTGTATTGTTTAATACACTACTGGCCATTACAATTGCTACACCACTATGATGACGTGCTACAGACGCGAAATTTAACCGACAGGAAGAAGATGCCGTGATATGCAAATGATTAGCTTTTCAGAGCATTCACACAAGGTTGGCGCCGGTGGCGACACCTACGTGCTGACATGAGGCAAGTTTGCAACCGATTTCTCATACACAAACAGCAGTTGTCTGGCGTTGCCTGGTGAAACGTTGTTGTGATGCCTCGTGTAAGGAGGAGAAATGCGTACCATCACGTTTCCGACTTTGATAAAGGTCGGACTGTACCCTATCGCGATTGAGGTTTATCGTATCGCGACATTGCTGCTCACGTTGGTCGAGATCCAATGACTGTTAGCAGAATATGGAATCGGTGGGTTCAGGAAGGAAATACGGAACGCCGTGCTGGATCCCAGCGGCCTCGTATCACTAGCAGTCGAGATGACAGGCATCTTATCCGCATGGCTGTAACGGATCGTGCAGCCACGTCTCGATCCCTGAGTCAACAGATGGGTCCGTTGGCAAGGCAAAAACCATCTGCACGAACAGTTCGACGACGTTGGCAGCAGCATGGACTATCAGCCCGGAGACCACGGCTGCGGCTACACTTGACGCTGCATCACAAACAGGAGCGATTGCGATGGTGTACTCAACGATGGACATGGGTGCACGAATGGCAAATGTCATTTTTTCGGATGAATCCAGGTTCTGTTTACAGCATCATGATGGTCGCATCCATGTTTGGCGGCATTGCAGTGAACGCACATTGGAAGCGTGCCTTCGTCATCGCCATACTGGCGTAACACCCGGCGTGATAGTATGGGTGCCATTGGTTACACGTCTCGGTCACCTCCTGTTCGCATTGACGGCACTTTGAACAGTGGAAGTTACATGTCAGATCTATTACGACCCGTGGCTCTACCCTTCATTCGATCCTTGCGAAACCCTACATTTCAGCAGGATAATGCACGACCGCATGTTGCAGGTCCTGTACGGGCCTTTCTGGATACAGAAAATGTTCGACTGCTGCCCTGGCCAGCACATTCTCCAGATCTCTCACCAACTGAAAACGTTTGGTCAATGGTGGCCGAGCAACTGACTCGTCACAATACGCCAGTCACTACTCTTGATGAACTGTGGTATTGTGTTGAAGCTGCATAGGCAGCTGTACCTGTACACGCCATCCAAGCTCTGTTTGACTCAATGCGCAGGCGTATCAAAGCCGTTATTACGGCTAGATGTGGTTGTTGTAGGTACTGATTTCTGAGGATCTATGCACCCAAATTGCGTCAAAATGTAATCACATGTCAGTTGTAGTGTAGTATATTTGTCCAATGAATACCCGTTTATCATCTGCATTTCTTCTTGGTGTAGCAATTTTAATGGCCAGCAGTGTAAGTTTCATCACGTGCTGTATCAAAACTTTCTAGCATTTATATAACGGGTACTTAATCTACTACAAATAAGGACATTTTTGTTCCAAATTTTGTTTTCAATAAATTACTTGAAAACTATTAGAGGTAGCTTAATGGGGTCAAATGTTGAACTGAAGCGCCATGCAAATTTTCATATTCCTAAGTCTAATATTTAGTGCCTTCAATTTTTCTTAAAAACGTGGATTCTGACCAAATTATTGCTTTAATCACGTTGAAACTTGCACCAGTTAATTTTGACATACATCTGCACATTATGACCAATTTCTGGCTTCTTAGCTTTATTATTTAGCGCCATTCATTTTTTTCTTAAAACGATGTATTTAGGTAAAATACGTCCGCCCCCGGTAGCTGAGTGGTCAGCGTGACAGAATGTCAATCCTAAGGGCCCGGGCTCGATTACCAGCTGGGTCGGAGTTTTTCTGCGCTCAGGGACTGGGTGTTGTGTTGTCCTAATCATCATCACTTCATCCACAGCGACGCGCAAGTCGCCGAAGTGGCGTCAAATCGAAAGACTTGCACCCGGCGAACGGTCTACCCGACGGGAGGCCCTAGTCACACGACTTTTTTTTTTAGGTAAAATATTGACCTAATCAATCTGATTCTTAACAGTTTAAACATTATTACACTAAGGCATATGCTGACAAAGTTCGAAAAAGCAACTTTAACTTTTAATTTCATTCTTAATTTATGGTGCAATACTTGTGCTCTACGCACAGACGCGTTATGGTGACGTGGCACTAGTAACAGTGAACTGGGCTGTCTCGGCACACTCGCTCGCCTCTATCTCTCAAGCGATACAGCGCTTGTTTCGCCACAAGGTGGTTAAATTTGCGCCGACACAGAATGACGTTAAGTTGCTGTAGTGGTTAATAGAAAGAAAATGGGAGAAGAGAGACCGTGAAAAAGGGAAAGAATGAAAAGAAAATCGGACTTTGTATTACAGAAAAGCTATCGGACTTCGTTATTCGGAAAAGCTATTGTTGGGGTGGTCCTTTTGGCGTTTTTGAGCAAAAGTTAAACTAATTTCCACTACAAAAGTTATTGAAAAGAAACAGAGAATAATAGAATGTCACTGACAAGGGGAAGTGGCGTGGACGAGAGATCATCCTTTACCAGATTAACTTATCTTCTTTCGGGCGGCGTCCACGTCTTCAAAAACCTCCTTCATTTCAGCGTGAAAAAATCTGCTCCGAAAGCTTGCAATAGTCCAGGGATCACTAATTTATACCAATTAAAATCATCTTGATACTGTATGCAATTTAATTCACTTTGCTACTTCCATCCACCGAATTTCTTAATAACTTCCACAATGTCTACACATTACAATCAGATCAAGATTAGCCATTAAGTTTTTACGTCAGCATCCGATCACGCCTGCCTTAAGCTACCGCTAACAAGAGACAAACAAAAAACGGATAGAAAACAAAAAAAAGTGTTACCATTTTAGTATTTTCTCTGCCGTCGAGCGCTCATACCGCTGCGACGGGATATTTTTTATCTGAGGGAACGAGTGTAGCGCGGCGAAATTCAAAGCCCCGCTACATCGCCCCCTCGACTGTCACGCTAAAACATTTAGCGTGGCAGGTTAGCAAACAATAGAATAGATATACCTAAATATCTATTATACATATTTTCCCAGAAAACGCCACGTGCATACTTAGAGGATTATCTTTGCCAATACTTGGTTTCTAAATATATATACTACATACACTTGTTACAGTTTTGATCCTTTTTAGACAATTAATATATATATGTTTACATAGTGTGTGTTTGAGCAAGCTGCTCACCAGCGCAGTTAATGTTGTGCGCTTCCAGCAATCGTTGGCTTCCGAATGCATCTCTGGCAGCATGTACTCTTTGCGCATGCGCAATAGCATCACTGAATTTCACGTGCGGCAGTTTCAAAATCGCTGTGTTATGACAGTCTTCAACAGTATTCGCTCTCACATAGTGTTCATTACAAGTTGTTATTCCAGCATAAATGGCGTGTTAAGTTCGGTGACACCATAAGATTGAGCGTGTGCGTGATCTGAAGCAACGTCTATGTCTTCTGTTACGACACAACACTCCAGGTCCTTGTGCGTTTTCATGACTATTGTTCCCGGGGCATATATGGTCGATGTAGTTTTTAGCCTCCACATCGCCTACGACAGGTGCTGAGTTTATTGTCACCAAGCATCTGAAGGCCCGCCAGGAACAACGGCGTCGATGTTCGCAAAGGTAGGTGTTTCACCACATTGTTTACACTTGCCAACAAACGTTCATTTGCAGTGTGAAAATCCTCATTATCGTCGAAGTAAATTGCAGTTTATATCGATTTACAAACAGTTATTTGGTTTATGCACCATAAGTTTCACAAACAACACAAAATTCGTCGTTTATAACGTTCACTGTTTAACACAGTTTGCAACACTTTTTGCCACATTTACATTTTAACAGTTCACTTTGTCCAAGCATGTTTACATCGTTAATTATGAAAGCTTACATTTAGTGGTCACGTTTCAAAATATGTTGACAATATGCAAAGTTTTAACACATATACAAATACATATAAATTTACAAGAATATGCACGTGAAATATTTACACTAAAAAAAATTATACTAAGTCCCTTGGCTTTCTTTTATTGGGGTATTAATTTTTTTTATTTTTATTTATTATTATATTTTTTTATTCAGGTTTGGGCGTGCCATGGGATATCAGACTTAATATATTAAAGCACAGGCTTTCCTTCATTTGTTATTTCTTTCTTTCTTTTGATTCCATATCTTGGCTGGCTAGTGGTTGACCAGGCTTGTAATGCCATCAACATTCAGTTTTCTTCATGTTTTTTTATTCATACCTGAAAGTTTACTGTCACACAATATATTCTTACATTCCATAAACAAACAATACCCAGCTGCAGGAGGTGGTAGGATAATGGAGAAAGAAAGAAAGATAGAATGGAAGAAACTATTCACTACCTAAAAACTACCTAATCCTATAGCTAATACATTTAAAAAAAAAGAACATAATACATTATAACGTTTGCATCACCTTCAAGGGGTGTGTGAAAGGGGGTGCTTACAATTTACCAAATCATGGGTAAATGTAAGTGTCCTTACGTCAAGTCATGTAGTGTAACATCATGACAGATTCTCTGTTTGTGTTCTGACTCTTCATATGACTTAGTGTATTATACCTTAACAAATCCTTGCATGAGTGAATCGCATGTCTGCTCAGTACTTCCTCAATATCTCCACTTCTTGTGGATACCATCTATACAAATGGAAAATGTATCTCAGAGATTGTCTCTCTCATAATGTGTATTATATGATAACATATCAAATTTCCTCTCAAGAGTTCAACCATGAACTTTCTTCTACTTTAGTGAAGGTTAAACATCATGTATGCAGTATATATATATCATTTCTATCTATAAATCATAAATAAAGAACATATTATTATAATTGACAGTAAAATGTCTCTTTCTCACTGTCCGTTGCTCGACGTCGGCTGCACGGATGGTCACTGCTCCTTTGCACTTACCTTGCGTAGCCTAAAAAAGTCAAATGTCTTCAACGTAGATGTAATTTTATCATCTGTTCACTTAAGTGGAGGTGTTGGACGAGTCGCAAAACGGCCTTAATAACTGTCCTATCTTTTGTTTCCTCATGGTTTTCTGTCATATGTAAGTATAAGTATAATAAAGGCTAACATGGCACTAAATTTCACTTTCGTAAAAAAAATTTTTATACAAGTGCATTCACATGAGGGCTGTGTAAAAACTATATTTCAACTTAAGTTCCTTAAAATATCATTCTCCTGTCTGAACACGAAATATAAATGTTTTCTTCCACACAGTGGCTTAACAAAACTTAATGAAAGGTTACTATGTTACACTTCTGAAATAAATTAAAGCTAATGTGTTTCCAAGTTACCTTCTTATTACATTTCTTTCAACAGCTGTAATCATCATTATGTTCACTCTGCTTTTCTTGCATTCGTTCATTTTGAATGGCACTGTAAATAGATTCACCTGTAACGCCTTGTACTCACGTGTTCTAACTCACCACAAATGTTTTCTTTCAAACTGAAATTCTTACGTAATCTTAAAGATGTAGACTGTTTACTCACTTCTCTATGTAGCACAATATTACCAAACATTCTCACTCATTCCTTACTCACATATTCATCATAATATATATATATATCCTTATACATTAAACAGATTCCTCATCAAACATTAATATATCACATACGTGGGACCATTTGTCACTTCCATTCTCATGAAACTCCAATAATATTTTCCTCAAATAATCTGTCTCCATCAACTACTTCACAGTAACTTATCTTCTTATATTAACTTAAATATTAACTCATTCATACTGATCATTCATTCTTACATCCTCATTCATTCTGCTACATACCTATGTTATTACTGATTTCAACAGCTATTATCTCCTGTTATTAGAGTGTCTTGAAATAACTAACTAATTGTTGATTCACCTTATAATTTACAATTAACAACAAATGTAACCTGTGTAGATCTCATTCCTATATGAATATCTTTTCTCATTTAGTAAGTGTACTCGCCTGGGTTTACCTTCTCTTCATAATTATGTGTACAAGTGTAACTGCAGTATATAATTTCTATAAATGAATGTTTGTGTTCTTAGGCTGTATAACTTAATGTTCGTGTATTCAATACAAATATTTATGATCTCGTTTTCACAGCAACTTGCTCATGTCCAACTTAGTTATCATTATATTATGTTGTTTTAGTGCACAAAGGGTTTCAAATGTCTGTGGGGATGCAGCCCCGTCGGCTTGTGAGATAACGGGTATTCTAGGGAGTAACAACCTTGGTGAGGTATGCTTGCTATTCTGAAAGGACCTGAATATAATAGCTGCCATTTTCTGTTCAGTTGTTTTAACTTTGTAGACTTGGGATGTGAAAGCAAAAGAACAAGGTCATCAACCTGATAGATTTGTTAATTCCTGTTCTACTGTCATTTTGTCGTCGTACCTGGGGAAACAAACCGTCTCAGCCGTTGCGCTCTTACAACACCTCACGACCGAAGCACGAGCGCTTAGCTCGGTCGTCGACTGTTTTCCGTCGTCTGCTGTGTTTGGCCGGGTTCATTGACCAGCTCCACTATGTTTACATTCCGGCCGGTTGGCGCCCACGCGTCAGCTGATGGCGCGCCGCAATTGTTATTGCTACTTCGTGGCGGGGAGTGCATGACTGTACTGGGGAACGGCGGCGGATTCCGTGGAGGGTTATGATCTGTCATGCGTGAATTTTGTGTGTTCCACATATTCTGTCGGTGATTGTTGGGTTTGTTATTGTTTTGGTGGTAATTATGTCTATTATATGTCATGTTCCTGTCAAAGTATCCCGGGTTGTACCGGTTATTCTCACGTCTCCTATTGTTGTTGTTGTACTGTCTGTAATTTTCATTTTGATATGGGTGATAATTATTGTTGTTATTATTCCACGAATTTCTGCGGTTGTTCCTACTGCCATACACGTTTCCCTTTGAATATGTTTCGCGCGCAGGCGGATGGTTCCACCAACCACCGTCACTACGGTTCCTTTGTGGTGGGTACTGATTTTGTTTACTAACATGCGTAAAATTTGAATGACGTGAATCGCCTCTGTAAACTACGTCCATTTGATCTAAGAAGTTTAAGAAAGTCTTAACGTCATTCTCCGGTACTCCTATTAATCTGTCTCGGTATGGAAAGGGTAAGTGGCTCTTTAAAGTGTCAATTATCGCTGGCAAGTCGGCTGGTTTGGACCAGTACAGTGTCTTGTCTAGGTACCTCTCAAAGTATTGTCTTAATGTCTCTTTTTTAGGGTCATAGGTCTCGGGGTTGCACACTTCTCTCCTTAGACTCTGTTGCTCATTCTCGGACCAGAATTCGTCCAAGAAGGCTTGTTCGAACTGTTCAAACGTAAGGCACCGCCGCTTCATAGCGGCACCCCACTTAGCTGCTCGTCCTCTCGTGAGATTGGTGACGTATCTGATTTTATCGACTTCTGACCAACTACGTGGAAAAACACCGTCAAATGATCTAATAAACACAATAGGGTGGACTTTGTGCTTGTCCTCACTGGAAAATGTCTGGAAATACCCATGTCTTACAAACGTGTCATCGCCCATGCCGGTTGGCATAACTGTATTGATGTGATTTATGTCACTTGCTACTCTAGGTGTGGTACCGTAATATTGATCGTTCGGTGGAAAAGAAAGCGGCACATTGTAATTTTGATTGGAAATAGGTGATTCCACAATAGGTGGTGTTCTGTCTGTGTCATTAGCCATGGTTTTAGCTGTTTTGTCGTTTCCTAGCGATGCGTTTGCACCAATCGCCAAACACGGCACAACATTGTCTCGTAATTTTGTCACTTCGTCTTCTGTGTGTTTTGTCTCGTCTTTAACATGTGTCTTTGCTTTTGAAAGTATGTCCTGTGTAATTGTTTCAAGTTTTTTGTCCAGATAGTCGTCACACAATTTACATTCATGTACAATTCTTTCGGCCATGTTGGTGTCGTTGTTTAGTGACGCGAGGTCCGCTCGGTCTTCTAATTTTTCTATCTTTTCTTTGAGGTGGGTTTGTTCAAGAACTACCATTGTGAGTTGTTGGGTAATATTTCCCACTTCGTCAGTCAGCTTTTCTTGGGTGGAGTTAGCTGAAGTGTGGGCCTGAGCTAACTCTTCCACACGGGTGTTCACTTCCTGCTGCACATTAACTATTTGAGTTAACTGATTCTCACATCGGGTGATATTGTTTTTTGTTTCGTGTGTGAATGTAACCAAAGTTTCTTCCTGTTTAGTGACTCGATCGGACAATGTCTCAAATCGCTGGCTGAGCTGTTGAGTGGTGTTATTTAATTCTGTCATCTGTTTTGTCGTCCGTTCAAAATTTTCGGTCATAGTATGGTTTAATATGTCAATTTTCTGACTAACGTCTCGTTTCATGTCTGCAAATAACTCTAATAGTCGGTCCAGTTTGTCAGTTTCCTGTGTCCGAATTGTGTCACATTGCTGAATTTGTCTCATATTCGGTTCTGACATTGATGTTAACAATGGCGCTGACAGTCTAGTCTCGCGTCTATTCCACATTCCGTCATTTAAAGTCGCCATCTGTGTATTATCACAAATGTTGCGAGTTTGAGGCAAAATCATTGCATTGATCTGTGAACTCGTCCATGGAGGGAAACGCGGACTTTCTTGTTGGTTGAAAGATGAATCTACTTCACTTAACTCATCTGCCGAAACTATCTCTACCTTACCACGTTCCATTGTAATAGGATGTATAGTAGTAAGTCAAAAAGGGAATAATATAAGTCTGATTAATAAAGATTTGACTCAAATTTAGGTTGAAATATATTCTCGTCAATGTAAATGATTGCTCTATTGCAAACAATGGTTGAGAAAGATGCAGCAGGGCGGACAAAATTTTTGGTAACAAATGACTGTTTGGCGGTCAAATTCACGATCTTCATATGCTACAACAATACTATAATTACCACAAACTACAATAGAGATAGATAATTTTGTAAAAATCTAGAAGAAAACTACAGGATGTGTGGAAAAGGAAAAATGGATTCTGCAGTTGGCTATTGAATGTTTGAATGAAACATAATTGTGTAACTCACCATTAAATTTTCTGTCCTGCAGCGGCTGGTCAAACACTTCTGCGTAAATCGTATTCGTCAAAATATGGATTTTCTTAATACATCTCCATCGGATAATCACCAAAATTCCTCAAAATAAGTTTCGCATCAATATATGCCATGAAAAGAAAAACAGATTGAATTAGTTACAAAAATTCTTTACAATATTGTGGTATCATTTGCTTAGGTACAATAAAGTTTGTGTTTTAGTTACCATTTAAAGTTCAGGATTTTTTTATATTCTCTGTTGGGAAAAAATACAAATTAAAGTTTCAAATTTGTTCGAAAACGACACATCCGAAAATTGCGTCCTGTCACGGTCGCCAGTTGTAGTGGTTAATAAAAAAAAAATGGGAGAAGAGAGACCGTGAAAAAGAGAAAGAATGAAAAGCAAATCGGACTTTGTATTACAGAAAAGCTATCGGACTTCGTTATTCGGAAAAGCTATTGTTGGGGTGGTCCTTTTGGCGTTTTTGAGCAAAAGTTAAACCAATTTCCACTACAAAAGTTATTGAAAAGAAACAGAGAATAACAGAATGTCACTGACAAGGGGAAGTGGCGTAGACGAGAGATCATCCTTTACCAGATTAACTTATCTTCTTTCGGGCGGCGTCCACGTCTTCAAAAATCTCCTTCATTTCAGCGTGAAAAAATCTGCTCCGAAAGCTTGCAATAGTCCAGGGATCACTAATTTATACCAATTAAAATCATCTTGATACTGTATGCAATTTAATTCACTTTGCTACTTCCATCCACCGAATTTCTTAATAACTTCCACAATGTCTACACATTACAATTAGATCAAGATTAGCCATTAAGTTTTTATGTCAGCATCCGATCACGCCTGCCTTAAGCTACCGCTAACAAGAGACAAACAAAAAAAGGATAGAAAACAAAAAAAAGTGTTACCATTTTAGAATTTTCTCTGCCGTCGAGCGCTCATACCGCTGCGACGGGATATTTTTTATCTGAGGGAACGAGTGTAGCGCGGCGAAATTTAAAGCCCCACTACATTGCAATTGTGTTCGTGAAGCTTCTTTTGCAACTAAATATTTACATTACATTACATTTCTCGTTTTCCATGGATCCCTTGGAGAGGAGTCTCTGGAATGTGGAAAGCGTCAAATCTTTTTCTTAAGATACTTTACTTACTCAGATACATGGATATTGTACAATTCTAATGCAGACAGAGTTATGAGCTATAATCCTTGTGAAGATATTCGTCGATGGAGTAGAAGGAATTGGCCAACAGGAAGTTCTTTAATCCACTCTGAAACCGATCTTTATCACTTACAATACCTTTGATATGCTCTGATGAGTTACTGAATATATGAGTACCCATGTATTTGACCCCTTTTTGTACTAATGTTAAGCTTTTATAGTGCTTATACAGATTGGTTTTGGTGTTGGTATTAAAATTATGTTTTGCACTATTTTGTGTAAAAAGAGAAATGTTGGAAATGACAAAGGACATCAGTGAGTGTATGTACTGAGAAGTGGGCCGAATAAACTAACTTCTTCATTTTTAAATCACCAATTTCTGTTATCATGCATACTGCAAATGTAGCTGAACTAAGGCGTTTCATTAAGTCTAGAGTGTGAGTTTTCCAATTTAGGTTGTGGTCAATTTGCAGCCCTAAAAATTTGACACTGTCTACAGCTTTAATTTCATTGTTTGAATACATTATACTTATAGGGTCACATATTCTTCGTGAGGTACTAAACTGTATGTACTGGGTCTTGTCAAATCCATTTGCTGTGAACCACCCATTGATACTTACAAATATTTCATTAGCTGATTGCTCAGTGAAATCATGGGTACTGTTTTTTATACCAATACTAGTATCATGTGCAAAAATTTGCATTTTGTGACACTGCATATGGAAGGTCATTAATATATAACAGGAACAACAAGGGACCTAAAATAGAGCCCAGTGGCACCCAGTGGCTGGTGGTTTCATATTTTGAATGACTATTATTATGTGGTAAGCCTGATACTGCTTTCCATTAAAAAGATAGCATGAGAACCATGAGCCTGCTACCTCTGTTATCCCATAATATTTTAACTTTTGTACATGGGTATCATGCTTAACACAATCAAAGCTTTAGCCAGATCACAGAATATTGCAAGTAGTAATAACTTTTGATTTATTGATTTTAATACAACATCTGCAAAAGTGAATATAGCTTGATCAGTTGCCAATTCTTTCTGAAATCCAAACTGATTGTGAATGACAATATTTTTCTGTGCTAAGTGTTTATAAAGTCTATTGTACATAACCCTTTCAAACACTTTTGAAAATATTGCCAATAATGAAATGGGACAGTTTCCCAGCGATGATTTGTCTCATTTTTTGTGTAATTGTTTGACAATAGCATATTTAAGCCTATCTGGAAACATACCACACTGGAGGGATGCATTACATAAGTAACTCAGTATGTTAAAAAGTTTTGAGGAGCAACATGGTAGTGCTGATTTCACCATAACACTGGAACATATGTTTTTAAGAGAGCTAGTAGTATTAGAAATCTCTTTCAGTGAGGTGGGATATAGTTGAATTTTGTCAAACTTCTGTGGAAATGCATTTTTTAAATATTTTAAACTGTGTTCTGACGAGGGAACCTCCCCATTACACCCCCCTCAGATTTAGTTATAAGTTGGCACAGTGGATAGGCCTTGATAAACTGAACACAGATCAATTGAGAAAACAGGAAGAAGTTGTGTGGAACTGTGAAAAAATAAGCAAAATATACAAACTGAGTAGTCCATGGGTCACATATGCAACGTCATATGCAACAGGAGCGCTGTGGTCTCGTGGTAGCGTGTGCAGCTGCAGAACGAGAGGTCCTTGGTTCAAGTCTTCCCTGTTGTTGTTGTTGTGGTCTTCAGTCCTAAGACTGGTTTGATGCAGCTCTCCATGCTACTCTATCCTGTGCAAGCTTTTTCATATCCCAGTACCTACTGCAACCTACATCCTTCTGAATCTGCTTAGTGTATTCATCTCTTGGTCTCCCTCTACGATTTTTACCCTCCCCGCTGCCCTCCAATACTAAATTGGTGATCCCTTGATGCCTCAGAACATCTCCTACCAACCGATCCCTTCTTCTGGTCAAGTTGCGCCACAAACTTCTCTTCTCCCCAATCCTATTCAACACTTCCTCATTAGTTATGTGATCTACCCATCTAATCTTCAGCATTCTTCTGTAGCACCACATTTCGAAAGCTTCTATTCTCTTCTTGTCCAAACTATTTATCGTCCATGTTTCACTTCCATACATGGCTACACTCCATACAAATACTTTCAGAAATGACTTCCTGACACTTAAATCAATACTGGATGTTAACAAATTTCTCTTCTTCAGAAACGCTTTCCTTGCCATTGCCAGCCTACATTTTATATCCTCTCTACTTCGACCATCATCAGTTATTTTGCTCCCCAAATAGCAAAACACCTTTACTACTTTAAGTGCCCCATTTCCTAATCTAATTCCCTCAGCATCACCCGACTTAATTAGACTACATTCCATTATCCTTGTTTTGCTTTTGTTGATGTTCATCTTATATCCTCCTTTCAAGACACTGTCCATTCCATTCAACTGCTCTGTCCCTGACAGAATTACAATGTCATCGGCGAACCTCAAAATTTTTATTTCTTCTCCATGAATTTTAATACCTACTCCGAATTTTTCTTTTGTTTCCTTTACTGCTTGCTCAATATACAGATTGAACAACATCGGGGAGAGGCTACAACCCTGTCTTACTCCCTTCCCAACTACTGCTTCCCTTTCATGTCCCTCGACTCTTATAACTGCCATCTGGTTTCTGTACAAATTGTAAATAGCCTTTCGCTCCCTGTATTTTACCCCTGCCACCTTTAGAATTTTAAAGAGAGTATTCCAGTCAACATTGTCAAAAGCTTTCTCTAAGTCTACAAATGCTAGAAACGTAGGTTTGCCTTTCCTTAATCTTTCTTCTAAGATAAGTCGTAAGGTCAGTATTGCCTCACGTGTTCCAGTGTTTCTACGGAAACCAAACTGATCTTCCCCGAGGTTGGCTTCTACTAGTTTTTCCATTCGTCTGTAAAGAATTCGTGTTAGTATTTTGCAGCTGTGACTTATTAAGCTGATAGTTCGGTAATTTTCACATCTGTCAACACCTGCTTTCTTTGGGATTGGAATTATTATATTCTTCTTGAAGTCTGAGGGTATTTCGCCTGTCTCATACATCTTCCTCACCAGATGGTAGAGTTTTGTCAGGACTGGCTCTCCCACGGCCGTCAGTAGTTCCAATGGAATATTGTCTACTCCGGGGGCTTTGTTTCGACTCAGGTCTTTCAGTGTTCTGTCAAACTCTTCACGCAGTATCATATCTCCCATTTCATCTTAATCTACATCCTCTTCCATTTCCATAATATTGTCCTCAAGTACATCGCCCTTGTATAGACCCTCTATATACTCCTTCCACCTTTCTGCTTTCCCTTCTTTGCTTAGAACTGGGTTTCCATCTGAGCTCTTGATATTCATACAAGTCGTTCTCTTATCTCCAAAGGTCTCTTTAATTTTCCTGTAGGCGGTATCTATCTTACCCGTAGTGAGATAGGCCTCTACATTCTTACATTTGTCCTCTAGCCATCCCTGCTTAGCCATTTTGCACTTCCTGTCGATCTCATTTTTGAGACGTTTGTATTCCTTTTTGCCTGTTTCACTTACTGCGTTTTTATATATTCTCCTTTCATCAATTAAATTCAATATTTCTTCTGTTACCCAAGGATTTCTACTAGCCCTCGTCTTTTTACCTACTTGATCCTCTGCTGCCTTCACTACTTCATCCCTCAAAGCTACCCATTCTTCTTCTACTGTATTTATTTCCCCCATTCCTGACAATTGCTCCCTTATGCTCTCCCTGAATCTCTGTACAACCTCTGGTTCTTTTAGTTTATCCAGGTCCCATCTCCTTAAATTCCCACCTTTTTGCAGTTTCTTCAGTTTTAATCTACAGGTCATAACCAATAGATTGTGGTCAGAGTCCACATCTGCCCCTGGGAATGTCTTACAATTTAAAACCTGGTTCCTAAATCTCTGTCTTACCATTATATAATCTATCTGATACCTTTTAGTATCTCCAGGGTTCTTCCATGTATACAACCTTCTTTCATGATTCTTAAACCAAGTGTTAGTTATGATTACGTTGTGCTCTGTGCAAAATTCTACCAGGCGGCTTCCTCTTTCATTTCTGTCCCCCAATCCATATTCACCTACTATGTTTCCTTCTCTCCCTTTTCCTACACTCGAATTCCAGTCACCCATGACTATTAAATTTTCGTCTCCCTTCACAATCTGAATAATTTCTTTTATTTCATCATACATTTCTTCAATTTCTTCGTCATCTGCAGAGCTAGTTGGCATATAAACTTGTACTACTGTAGTAGGTGTGGGCTTCGTATCTATCTTGGCCACAATAATGCGTTCACTATGCTGTTTGTAGTATCTTACCCGCATTCCTATTTTCCTTTTCATTATTAAACCTACTCCTGTATTACCCCTATTTGATTTTGTGTTTATAACCCTGTAGTCACCTGACCAAAAGTCTTGTTCCTCCTGCCACCGAACTTCACTAATTCCCACTATATCTAACTTCAACCTATCCATTTCCCTTTTTAAATTTTCTAACCTACCTGCCCGATTAAGGGATCTGACATTCCACGCTCCGATCCGTAGAACGCCAGTTTTCTTTCTCCTGATAACGAGTTAAGATTTTACTTTCTTTATTTTTGCATAGTTATTATCTGTCCGTTCGTTCATTGACGTCTCTGTTCACTGTAATAAGTTTAGTGTTTGTGTTTTGCGACCTCATCGCAAAACAATGCGATTAGTAGACGAAAGGACGTGCCTATCCAATGGGAACCGAAAACATTTGATCGCAAGGTCATAGGTCAACCGATTTCTCCACAGGAAAACACATCTGATATATTCTATACGACACTGGTAACGGCATGTGCGTCACATGACAGGAATATGTTGTCGACCCACCTAACTTGTACACTTGGCGAATGGGTAAAAAGATTCTTCTACCTTGCCCGATTTAGGTTTTCTTGTGGATGTGATAATCACTCCCAGAAAAGTGATGAAAACATAACAGTTTGTCACATAAACAGAAAATAAAAAATTAAACTTTACACTCGATGGAAGATTTGAATCAAGGACCTTGCGTTCCGCAGCTGCTCACGTTACCACGAGACCACGGCGCTCCTGCTTTCCCAGTGTCCTTGATGTTGCTTATCTTGCCATGAACTACTCAGTTTGTATATTTTGCTTATTTTTTCACAGTTCCACACAACTTCTTCCTGTTTTCTGAGTTGATCTGTGTTCAGTTTTTCAAGGCCTATCCACTGTGCCAACTTGTAACTAAATCTGAGGGGGCTGCGATGGGGAGGTTCCCTCGTGAGGAACTATGCAAACCTAAGTTGTCTGCTACAGAAAGGAAAAAGTTGTTGAAAGTGTCTGCAATTTTGGAGGTATCTCTAATCACCCATTTACATTTAAAATAATTTCCCCATTTGCTTGATTAGTTTTTCCTGTTTCCCTTTTTACTATGTTCCATATAGTTTTTATATTGTCATTAGAAGCATATATTTTTTCTTGAAAATAAATACATTTTGAGGTTCTCATTACTTTGTTTAGAATTTTACAATATAATTTGTAATGTGAATTAGCTCTGTAGTCATCGTTTTCCCTTGACATTAAGTACAGTCTTCTTTTTGTTTTGCAAGATACTTTTATTCTATTTGTAATCCAACGTTTTGAAACATTTAATATATTTGCTTTGATTACTTTCTTAGGGCAGCAGTTTTCGATGTGACTTATGACCATATTAGAGAAATAGTTATATTGTTCATTTATCATGGGTGAATTGTATACATCTTTAGAGTCTGAATTTCTCAAATAGTTTTTTATACCTTCAATTCCCGTTTAATTTATTCTTTGTACAGTTTCCCACTTCTTGTTATTAGTTGAATCAGACCCCACTATTTTAAACGTAAGCAACTGGGCATCATGAACTGAAAGGCCATTAAATATTGGATTTATACTATGATTTGCTAGTGTGGTAGTATCTATGAAAATGTTATCAATAGCAGTGCTGCTGGTACCCATAACCGTGGTTGGGAACTGTACTAAGGGAATGAGATTATGAGAAGTGGTAAGAGACTCTAGTATGGATCTTGAGTGACTATCTTCCAGAAAATTTAAATTAAAATCTCCACCTAGTGTGAGTCCATTATTTTTAGAAGTTAAGAAATTTAATACTGTATCAATCAGTTTAGTGAATAGTTGGAAATTACCGGTTGGAACCATGTATATTGTGACGAATTGTTTTTCTTTTGTGTGCTTCTACTTGTGTGGCACATGCTTCAAAATGCTGATCACTACAGTGTTTAAGATTGTCAATGTTTTTTTAATTGTGACCCTTTCTAATGTAAGTGGCAACTCCTCCTTTCTCCATCTCTTTTCTACAATAACTTGAAGCTAAGGTATACCCTTCCATAATAAGCATTTCAATTTCACTACCTAAATGATGTTCAGAAATACAAATAATATCAACAGTATTTTTAGACTGTAGCTCATCTAAACAGATCTGAAATTCATTAATTTTGTTTTTTAAACCTCTGATATTTTATACTAGCTTAGTGCTCGCTGCTTCACTCGCACAATCGATATGGTCTGCAAAGATTTCTTTTGTTTTTCTTCGACCAAATTATTATTTTTTCACCAATTGCAACATCATCTACACTTTTCACGCTAATTAATGCCATAGAAACATAGTCTTTTCTTATGCACTTTTGACCGAAAATCGATTCTGGTAGCTGAAGTTCAAGTTTTATGTTAATAGTGCCTTTGCGTCATTTTGGTGATATCTCCACAGGAAGTTTCATCCCTTAACACATATATCTTTGTGTCTAATCGAGAAGTGAAGTACCCGTTTTCATGGATGCAGTTTTAAAATTTTTTTAATGTAACGAAACATTTTCTTGAACATTCTCACCTGGTATTTCGCCCAAAAAAGGGTTGAATTTCCAAAAACAGGGAAAACGTAATTTTTGCATTTCCAACACAGAATCCAAATACAGATATTCATATATTTAGCTTTGAAAACGTTTTGATAACGAAATAATTTCATAAAACTTTCCATTCCATATTTCACTCCCTTAGGGGGTGAATTTCCAGAAACAGTGTTTTTATTTATGACCAAGAAAACAAATACCAGTTTCCATAGATATAACTTTAAAAATGCTTTAGTGGCTCTTTAAAAATGATTTATCTCCAAAAAACACGCATCCACTACTTTACCTCGTTAATGGTTGAAGATCCAGGGATGCTGAATTACTTTCTTTTTACTTCTAGCTGAGAAACTAAATACCAGCTTCCGTCTTTCTGTCTTCAAAATTGTCTTTATAGTGACATATTTACAAAAACCTTTCATCCCCTTAGAAGTGGAGCTTCGAACAGTCTCTTCTTAAACGACATCTACAATATAAGATCCACACGCCTCAAAATTTCAAGTTTCTATCCTTAGAGTTTTCGGGTGGACGATGATGAGTGACTGAAACAGTCTGGCCCTATTTTACCCCCTTAAGGGTTGAATTTCCCAAAACATGGAGACACGAATTTCTTTCATTTGTAACTGAGAAGACAAACAAAAATTTTCATAGATTTAGTTTTAAAAATGCCTACGCCATGGAATGTTTTCATAAAACATTTCACCCTCCCATTTCACGCCCTTACGAGATTAATTTCCAAAAATAGTGAAGTAGGTATTATTTTATTTCCAACAGAGAAGCCAAATACAAATTTTCATAGATTTAGCTTTAAAACTGCTTGGCTAAGAAACATTTCCACAAACGTATATCCGGTATTTCACCCCCATAGGAATTGAATTTCGAAAAACAGTGAAAAATTTATTTTTTATTTCTAACTGAGAAGTCAAATGCAAATTTTCATAGGTTTAATCTTGAAAATGCGTTTATAATTAAATATTTCTAAGACACTCATTCCCTATTCTACCCCATTACGGGTTGATTTTCCAAAACTGGTTGAAACTCGTATTTCTTTATTTCTGACCGAGAAACCATATACGAATTTTCGTAGGTCTGGGTTCAAAATTGTCTTGTTATTGTTGTTGTGGTCTTCAGTCCTGAGACTGGTTTGATGCAGCTCTCCATGCTACCCTATCCTGTGCAAGTTTCTTCATCTCCCAGTACCTTCTGCAACCTACATCCTTCTGAATCTGCTTGGTGTATTCATCTCTTGGTCTCCCTCTACGATTTTTACCCTCCATGCTGCCCTCCAATGCTAAATTTGTTATCCCTTGATGCCTCAGAACATGTCCTACCAACCGGTCCCTTCTTCTCGACAAGTTGTGCCACAAACTCCTCTTCTCCCCAATTCTATTCAGTACCTCCTCATTAGTTATGTGATCTACCTATCTAATCTTCAGCATTCTTCTGTAGCACCACATTTCGAAAGCTTCTATTCTGTTCCTGTCCAAACTATTTATTGTCCATGTTTCACTTCCATACATGGCTACACTCCATACAAATACTTTCAGAAACGACTTTCTGACACTTAAATCTATATTCGATGTTAACAAATTTCTCTTCATCAGAAACGCTTTCCTTGCCATTGCCAGTCTACATTTTATATCTTCTCTACCTCGACCATCATCAGTTATTTTGCTCCCCAAATAGCAAAACTCCTTTACTACTTTAAGTGTCTCATTTCCTAATCTAATTCCCTCAGCATCACCTGACTTAATTCGACTACATTCCATTATCGTTGTTTTGCTTTTGTTGATGTTCATCTTATAGCCTCCTTTCAAGACACTGTCCATTCCGTTCAACTGCTCTTCCAAGTCCTTTGCTGTCTCTGACAGAATTACAATGTCATCGGCGAACCTCAAAGTTTTTATTTCTTCTCCATGGATTTTGATACCTACTCCGAATTTTTCTTTTGTTTCCTTTACTGCTTGCTCAATATACAGATTGAATAACATTGGGGATAGGGTACAACCCTTTCTCACTCCCTTCCCAACCACTGCTTCCCTTTCATGCCTCTCGACTCTTATAACTGCCATCTGGTTTCTGTACAAATTGTAAATAGCCTTTCGCTCCCTGTATTTTACCCCTACCACCTTTAGAATTTGAAAGAGAGTATTCCAGTCAACATTGTCAAAAGCTTTCTCTAAGTCTACAAATGCTAGAAACGTAGGTTTGCCTTTCCTTAATCTTTCTTCTAAGATAAGTCGTAAGGTCAGTATTGCCTCACGTGTTCCAATATTTCTACGGAATTTCAACTGATCTTCCCCAAGTTCGGCTTCTATCAGTTTTTCCATTCGTCTGTAAAGAATCCTCGTTAGTATTTTGCAGCTGTGACTTATTAAACTGATAGTTCGGTAATTTTCACATCTGTCAACACCTGCTTTCTTTGGGATTGGGATTATTATATTCTTCTTGAAGTCTGAGGTTATTTCATCTGTCTCATACATTTTGGTCACCAGATGGTAGAGTTTTGTCAGGACTGGCTCTCCCAAGTCTGTCAGTAGTTCTAATGGAATGTTGTCTACTCCGGGGGCCTTGTTTCGACTCAGGTCTTTCAGTGCTCTGTCAAACTCTTCATGCAGTATCGTATCTCCCATTTCATCTTCATCTACATCCTCTTCCATTTCCATAATATTGTCCTCAAGTACATCGCCCTTGTATAGACCCTCTATATACTCCTTCCACCTTTCTGCTTTCCCTTCTTTGGCTAGGACTGGGTTTCCATCTGAGCTCTTGATATTCATACAAATGGTTCTCTTTTCTCCAAAGGTCTCTTTAATTTTCCTGTAGGCAATATCTATCTTACCCCTAGTGAGGTAAGCCTCTGCATCCTTACATTTGTCCTCTAGCCATACCTGCTTAGCCATTTTGCACTTCCTGTCGATCTCATTTTTGAGACGTTTGTATTCCTTTTTGCCTGCTTCAGTTACTGCGTTTTTATGTATTCTTTTCATCAATTAAATTCAATAATTCTTCTGTTACCCAAGGATTTCTACTAGCCCTCGTCTTTTTACCTACTTGATCCTCTGCTGCTTTCACTACCTCATCCCTCAGAACCACCCATTCTTCTTCTACTGTACTTCTTTCCCGCACTGGTGTCAATTGTTCCCTTATGCTCTCCCTGAAACTCTGCACAACCTCTGGTTTAGTCAGTTTATCTAGGTCCCATCTCCTTAAATTCGCACCTTTTTGCAGTTTCTTCAATTTTAATCTGCAGTCCATAACCAATAGATTGTGGTCAGAGTCCACATCTGCCCCTGGAAATGTCTTACAATTTAAAACCTGGTTCCTAAATCTCTGTCTTACCATTATATAATCTATCTGATACCTTTTAGTATCTCCGGGATTCTTCCATGTATACAACCTTCTTTTATGATTCTTGAACCAAGCGTTAGCTATGATTAAGTTATGCTCTGTGCAAAATTGTAACAGACGGCTTCCTCTTTCATTTCTTACCACCAATCCAAATTGTAATAGTAGCGACATATTTTGAAAAAGACACTTCATCGTCTGTTTCTTCTCCTTAAGGATAATACGTCTTTTAAAACGAGTGAACTAGCCCGTGTTTAAAGCTACACTTCTCGCGTGGCTGCGTGAGCGACGATGCACGACTTACGGTGTTTCTGTTTCCTTCTCCTTTCAGATAATCTCAACGCATTCGACGAGGCCGTGACTGGTGTTTTAGAGTGGGCAAAACAATACCTCGAGTTCTCAGAAAAAATGTGCCACGGATTTCTGAAAGATGAAAACGTACAGAGTCTGTACAAGTCGGGGAAAAAGTTCGACGTCATTATTCTAGAGAATATCTTCACAGAATGTTTACACGGATACGCTCACGGCCTGAAAGCGCCTGTGATCGTGCTGACGAGTTTTGGAGGTCTGGACTGGATGGCCTGGATGGTGGGGAGTCCAAACCCTTACGCCTACGTTCCGACTGCGTTCCTCACATTCGGCTCGCACATGAATTTTCTTGAACGACTGGTGAACACAGTTGTTGGGATAGGACACAACGTGCTGCGTCATATTTTATACATACCTCGACTAGATTCTATTTTACAAACGTATCTGAGAGATCCTTCGCTGCCGTCTCTGTCAGAAATCGAAAGACGAACTTCACTTCTCTTAGTTAATTACCATTTCACTCACGGAAGCCCACGTCCCCTCGTACTCAACATGGTCGAAGTTGGAGGGATGCATGTCGGGAAGCCTAAGCAGCTACCACAGGTAAGACGTCACAGTATTAACAGGAGAGACTGTAACTTAGCGGATCTGCATATGTTGTTTCATGAATGTTTATAATTTTAGTAATACGTGGGAAGTTCAATAAGTAACGCAACACATTTTTTTATCAATCGATTTCTGTTGTAAAAAATGCAGAATTTTTTGTCGGACGTCGTGGAATGTTCCCGCTTCAGTTCCTATAGTTTCCTGAAGTTCCGATAGGTGGCATCACTGTACGTAGCCTTCAAAATGGCTCTGAGCACCATGGGACTTAACATCTGAGGTCATCAGTCCCCTAGAACTTAGAACTACTTAAACCTAACTAACCTAAGAACATCACACACAGCCATGCCCGAGGCAGGATTCGAACCTGCGACCGTAGCGGTCGCGCGGTTCCAGACTGAAGTGCCTAGAACCGCTCGGCCACAACGGCCGGCCGTAGCCTTCAAAACAGCGTCTCTAAGTGAGGTACTTTTAAAGCAGAGAGCTGTTTTTGAGTTTCTTTCGGCATAAAACCAGAGCATCACAGATAGTCACAGCCGCTGGCAGAATGTCTACGGAGACGTAGCTGTGAACAAAAGCAAGGTGAGTCGTTGGGCGAGGCGTCTGTCATCATTGCAAGGAGGTCGCGCAAACCTGTCCATTCCCCAGCTTGCCAGCCGGCCGCACGCGGCTGTCACTCCTACAATGTTGAAACATGTGCGCGCTGTTGCTGGAGGTGATCGCTATATGACAATCAAAAACCGCGCTGCTGAAACGTACATCTATTATTGGTAGTGCTGGCACACTCAAAAGTGCGTCTGCACTGGATTCCTGGCCTCGTGACAGGACAAGGAGAATTGGTGGACCGCATGTGCCGAACAGCCTGTGCGTTACGAAGCTGACTGTGACAATTTTTTGTCGGGCATCGTCACAGACCATGGAACATGAGTCTCTCACTTCGAACAGGAAATGGCGGTCCATCATGGCGCTGGTAAGTTCCTATGGGACACAATGGGATCAAAGTGCTGAGGTCATCGGTCCCTAGGCTACCACGCTACTTAATTTAACTTAAAGTTACTTACGCTAAGAACAAGTCCTGAGGGAGGACTCGAACCTCCGACGGGGTGGCAGTCTCCATGAAATGACGCACCTCTGCTCTGAAGAAAAAGTTCCCAGCCACACCATGAGATGGTAAAGTCATGGCAACCGTCTTCTGCGACTGTGAAGGGATTATTCTATTTGCTATCGATCCTCATGGTGCCATGATCAGCACTAAAGTGTAATGTGCCACTTTCGGGGAACTGAAAAAACAACTTCAGCGTGTTTTTCCCCACAAAAATGCTGTAGCAGTGCTATTCCAGATTCCTATAGTCGTCAGGAGAGAGTCAGGCAGGATGCAGTGATCAGGATCTAGCCACGCGGAAAGCGCCAAGGAAACATCGGTGACAATAACGCAATACAGGATTGTCTTGGAAAGCGCCACGCTACATCCAGGCCCGGAGACCAAAACAGGGCTGTTACGCACTGGACTTGCGGTTCCGCCAATCCAGCGAAGCGTCAGGCTGTGGCCCCCGACTCCAGTATCGAGAGTCCTCTTGTTAACTTCGAAGATTTGCACTCGACAGTCACCGCCCCAGGTCCACCTATATACTGAAACTTCCCGGCAAATTAAAACTGTGTGCCGGACCGAGACTTGAATTCGGGACCTTTGCCTTTCGCGGGCAAGTGCTCTACCAACTGAGCTACCCAAGGACGACTCACGCCCCTCCTCACAGCTTTACTTCTGCCAGTACCTCGTCTCCTACCTACCAAAAAGGCAAAGGTCCCGAGTTCGAGTCTCGTTCCAGCAAACAGTTTTAATCTGCCAGGAAGTTTCATATCAGCGCACACTCCGCTGCAGAGTGAAAATCTCATTCTGGCACATAAATACTCTCTGACTCGCAGGGGTATGCCCTCAGCCCCCATTTAGTGGACAGTTGACGGCAGCATCGGTGTCTGCCGCAGGAAGAGGATAACCAGCAGCAGTAACCCCCCCCCCCCCCCTTCTTTCCGTCGAAGGCAGATGAAGGATAGCTTCCAGGTCACACAGGAGAAGCCTCCAAGGGGCTGGCCTCTGCGCCCCATCACTGCTGAGTCAGAAGTCGATAGTGCATCAGCAGCGACCTTCCGGCCAGATGCATGGCTCCATAGACGGTCGAAGACAGCGAGGTGTGGCGAGAGTCGAACTCGTTAGCCTCCCCTCTCACTGGATAGCTACAACGGACACAAAGGCTGAGACCACGGTCTGGGCAGTCAGCAATCTGCACTCAGCAACCAGACTTTAGTTAAGACGGGTGACGTACTTATGTTGGCGCTTCCCGTGCTGTCTGCAGCGGTGGGGATGGTTATGATGTCATGTGACCTGGTCTTACCTCGCTGTCAGCTCTCATAGTGGCTTCAGAGTTTCGCAGCTTCGCCTTTCAGAGGCTCTTCTTTGCTAGTTCAGTACCTGATTACTTATTGTTGCGTTGTACCTAGGCCTCCTTAGGACACTCTGCTTCGTAAAAATTTTTTGTTTATTTATAGACACAATCAGATGTATATGACACAGTCATAACCCGTTTCGGCCATATAATGACCATCTTCAGATGCTATAACAATACAAAAGAAAATTTATATTAAAACCTAAAAAATAAGTGCAATATTTAACCACGCTTGTTAGTAATGTAACTGAATTTATGCGAAGTACATATAGTTCATACCGAAAGGCGGCATACACCGAACACAGATTCATGCCTTGTCAAACTAGCTATAAAATGTAAAACACCGGTCTTATATAGATATAAAAATGTGTTAGATTTTGTTCACCGTCTTTGCGCTAGATGCGCGCGTCCTCTATAAGATAGTCATAATTTTTCAAAAGGCCAAAATGTACAAATTTACTATTAATATTTATGTCAAATGTACATAAAATTTAAGGTTACAGAACAGATCGTAAAATGTAGACTGGCAATGGCAAAGAAAGCTTTTCTGAAGAAGAGAAATTTGTTAACATCGAGTATAGATTTAAGTGTCAGGAAATAATTTCTGAAAGTATTTGTATGGAGTGTAGCCATGTATGGAAGTGAAACATGGACGATAAATAGTTTAGACAAGAAGAGAATAGAAGCATTCGAAATGTGGTGCTACAGAAGAATGCTGAAGATTAGATGGGTAGATCACATAACTAATGAGGAAGTATTGAATAGGATTGGGGAGAAGAGAAGTTTGTGGCACAACTTGACCAGAAGAAGGGATCGGTTGGTAGGACATGTTCTGAGGCATCAAGGGATCACCAATTTAGTATTGAAGGGCAGCGTGGAGGGTAAAAATCGAAGAGGGAGACCAAGAGATGAATACACTAAGCAGATTCAGAAGGATGTAGATTGCAGTAGGTACTGGGAGATGAAGAAGCTTGCACAGGATAGAATAGCATGGAGAGCTGCATCAAACCAGTCTCAGGACTGAAGACCACAACAACAACAACAAACAGATCGTTAAATCAGTAAAATAACATTTCAGAACAAGGAGAAAACATTGCTATAGACGAAAATAGTAGTAGCATTTGTAGAGTGTATTTGTGACACCGGATGGCACTGTATTTCCGGCTTTTCCTAGATATGACGATTCATAACAAAAATGGTAGACATACGTTCTAAATATTTAGGAAACCGACGGTACGGACGTGATTATCAATGCCCACGTCAGAAACATGCATATTTTTATAGAATGTTACACAGAATAGTAAAACTTCCATTATGTCAAATGGAAGTGAAAAAAGAACTTGACATATTAAGACAGGTCGCCCTTGCAAATGATTATGGACCAGATATAGTTAAGTCCATGCATAGCAAAATTAAGAGGAAGATAAAAAGGAACGAGAAACGGTAGGTAAAACCGACAAACGAAAAGGATAAGTACGCCACTATCAAATATATAGGCAAAACATCAGATAAAATCGAACATATACTCGGAAGAAACGGGGTTAAAATTGCATTTCGATAATTTAGAAAGACTAGTGCGTTATAATTTGCCACGGTAAAGTAATAAATATAGTGAATCGGGGGTCTACAAAATATCATGTCAAGAATGCGAAAAAAGCTATATCCGACAGACAGGCCGGTCCTTTGATGTAAGGTTTAAAGAACGCACGTATCCCAGTAATACGACAGCGCTAGGCTTACATATGCAAGAGGAGGGTAATAATATTGGTAACATCGACGAACAGCGCCAAATTCTACATGAAGTTACAAAAGGTAAACGATTAAACATTTTAGAACAAATGGAGAATTATGTTACGAGACGCAGAGAACCTGACAAACTCCTCAATGAACAGAATGAGTTTGCAACAGACGCATACTTCAACATTTACGACGATCTGTTCACCTGAGCGAATCGTTTTTACTACATACGCGCTGTCTGGGGCGGGCCACAACAGATGTCAACAACCTTTAAGGCAGAGGAGCGAGCCATCTACCTGCAGCAGAGCGCTACACTCGTCGTCCTGCCCGTGTCGTCCCTGTCGTACTAATGGACAACGGCACAAACAGCCAATATCCGGAAATACTGCGCCGTCGGTCGTCGGAAATACACTCTATGAGTGCTACTACTATTTTCGTCTATAGCAATGTTTTGTCCTTATTCTGAAATGTTAGTTTACTGATTTCAAGATCTGTTCTGTAACCTTAAATTTTATGTACATTTGACCTAAATATTAATAGTAAATTTGTACATTTTAGCCTTTCGAAAAATTATGACTATCTTATAGAGGACGCGCGCATCTAGCGCAAAGACGGTGAACAAAATCTAACAAATTTTTATATCAATATAAGACCGGTACCGAGCGAGGTGGCGCAGTGGTTAGCACACTGGACTCGCATTCGGGAGGACGACGGTTCAATCCCGTCTCCAACCATCCTGATGTAGATTTTCCGTGATTTCCCTAAAACGTTTCAGGCAAATGCCGGGATGGTTCCCTTGAAAGGGCACGGCCGATTTCCTTCCCAATCCTTCCCTAACCAGAGCTTGCGCTCCGTCTCTAATGACCTCGTTGTCGATGGGACGTTAAACACTAACCACCACCGCCACAACTAAGACCGGTGTTTTACACTTTATAGCTAGTTTGACAAGGCCTGAATCTGTGTTCAGTGTATGCCGACTTTAGGTATGAACTATATGTATTTCGCATAAATTCAGTTAGATTACTAATAAGCGTGGTTAAATATTGCACTTATTTTTTAGGTTTTAATATAAATTTTCTTTTGTATTGTTATAGCATCTGAAGATGGTCATTGTATGGCCGAAACCGGTTGTGAGTGTGTCATAAACATGTGATTGTGTCTATAAGTAAACATAAAAATTTACAAGAGAATCAATCACGCACTCCTTAGAAAAAATGTCGTTTTTACCAAAATCTCTGCTTTGTGACTAGTGTGACAATATCTCTTGGCTTCCATGATGTCGTTACGCTTCGCTTGCAGACTCGGGGACCCAGTCATTTGCTCATGCTGCAGTAGCTTCCATGTCTGCCACAGTTCGCTCGGCATTTACCCCCAGCTGGCAATCTACTGGTCATTGAGACAGCCAGTCTGGTTTCTGGGAACCGCCGAGGTAGAACTTGGACGAACTTGTGTTGTATGCCAGGGAAGCTACCCTGGGCCGTAACAGTGCAAGCGAACTTCTCCTTCTCCGTGACAATGCAAGGCCTCGCAGGTGAGAGGAGCTCACGAAACCTCAGTGCACTGTTCCTGCTCATCCACCCTACACGCCAGATCTTGCGCCTTCCGACTTCCACCCATTTGGTCCAGTGAAAGGTCCACTCCCTGGGAATCTCCAATGTCGACCAACAGAGTGGTGCCATGTGGGCGTACATGCCCTCCCAGAAAGGTGGTGTAAGGCCGTCGCATTGGACGAAGATTATGTTAAAAAATATGGTCTTGTAGCCAAAATATGCGAAATAAGATGGTATATTGGAATCTCAATCAAACCACCTTCTTTCAGAAAGAAAATGTTGCATTACTTATTGAATGCCCCTCATATGTGGCAGTCTTATGAAAATCTTCATTTGGCCAAGGTCTCAATGTATCTTGGACAAATAAAGAATTTAATAAAATGTACGAGATTTAAATTTACAAATCGCTGTCTCAGAGCTGACTATTTCAGTTAATCACAATTTTACTTATACTGTACATTCTCAGCGTGACTGGTTGCCCCTTCCAATACTTTTTTTAAAACTGATTCCTCTACTCTTTCCGGAATGTAAACGTGTTGCAATTGGAAACTTCATTGTTAGCAGAGGTGGAGAAATTTATGACACGTCGAGTTGAACAGAATCACATACTCTACAGCTCAATGAATGATTAAAGCAATTTGGCCAAAGGACCGGTAACTGCACAGAGCATGTAAATAATGAACAACAGACAGGTGTTTGAACCTAAAAGCTACGCTTCGTCTACTGGCACTGACGGCCCATTTAACATCGACCGAACGCCATATCGTCCTCAGCCAAGTAGCGTCATTCGGTTGTAGCATGGAGGGGTGTGGTGCCAGTACACTGCCCTCCCGGCTGTTGCCGGCCTTCCAGACCAAGTCGACTTCTCGTACAAGTGGCTCCTCAATTGGCATCACGAGGCTGAACGCTCGCCATTCCAGTGGTTCCACCAAGAAAAAATTCCGTGGCTCTACCGGGAATCGAACCCGAGTTCTCCACTGACTACCCAGTTGCAGAGGTTCTGCTCTGGCAGAATAAGCGTTCCAGTGTTTGTAACTTCGTCACGATATTCTGCTTCTTTTCATGAAGTCTCTTACTTATATGGGGTGATTTTGCTTAATAAGCATAAACAGCAGAAACGACCCCTGAGACATCACAAAAGCCTGCGTGACTAGGGGAAAGATAGATATAGCTGAAGCGAAAATTAAAAGACCTTTGGAGAAAAGAGAACCATTTGTTCGAATATAAACAGCTCGGACAGGAAGACAGTAGTAAACAAAGAAAGGAAAGCTGTAAGGCTGAGGGAATATAGAGGGTCTACAAAAGGTTAAAAAAATTTTGAGTGCAAAACTATAAAAACAGGGGGAGTGGGTGAACGTGAGATGGCAGATAAAATACTCATATTAGAATTTGATAGATCCTAAAAGGCCTACGCGGACCAAGGTCTCTCAGAATATTAAAACCTTTTGGATTGCGAGCCGTGACAAAACTAGTCAATATGGGTAACTGCTGCATACTCTGTTACCGTCTGCAAGTCCTGTTCGGTGTGATGACTTATGTAGCAGTACAGCCTTTTGTCGTGTAGGTTAACACTTCATTTTCGTCCAAATCTCAAAATGGAATATGGAAGGAGTTATACTGTCCAGAGAGCATGGAGCCACACCAAAAATCGCCAATGCGAATCAATGCCACACACAATAGCGATGGCTCGTTGCAGTCTGCAGCAACCAATGGGAGGCATTCCAGAAGACCACGCCCCCCGCCCCTCTCCCGTCTCAGAAACAGCAGCGCCCTCACCTTGATGTGAATATAGTCTCGAGCCAGAAAGAGCTCAGACCAATTCGAGACCTCAGCTACAGCAGTCAACATTATCGCATAGGACCAACAGGTATTAAAGTTGCACATGAAATTGTACTGTTACTAATGTTGAGCATTGTACCTCAAGAGAACAGTTTGTTAATTAGTGCACCAAGTGATGCTCTGCTGGTCCATGACAGTTTTAAATCAACAAGCAATCCTGTGACAAAGATATGTGGCAAAGTTAAGTAACTATTTTATTCATTCATGAAATAAAGTGAATATTTTATGTGTTCTAGTTTGATTAGGCTTCTCCCATAGCAATCAAAGAATCCAGAGTTATGGTCAGATGAAACTACACTCCTGGAAATTGAAATAAGAACACCGTGAATTCATTGTCCCAGGAAGGGGAAACTTTATTGACACATTCCTGGGGTCAGATACATCACATGATCACACTGACAGAACCACAGGCACATAGACACAGGCAACAGAGCATGCACAATGTCGGCACTAGTACAGTGTATACCCACCATTCGCAGCAATGCAGGCTGCTATTCTCCCATGGAGACGATCGTAAAGATGCTGGATGTAGTCCTGTGGAACGGCTTGCCATGCCATTTCCACCTGGCGCCTCAGTTGGACCAGCGTTCGTGCTGGACGTGCAGACCGCGTGAGACGACGCTTCATCCAGTCCCAAACATGCTCAATGGGGGACAGATCCGGAGATCTTGCTGGCCAGGGTAGTTGACTTACACCTTCTAGAGCACGTTGGGTGGCACGGGATACATGCGGACGTGCATTGTCCTGTTGGAACAGCAAGTTCCTTTGCCGGTCTAGGAATGGTAGAAAGATGGGTTCGATGACGGTTTGGATGTACCGTGCACTATTCAGTGTCCCCTCGACGATCACCAGTGGTGTACGGCTAGTGTAGGAGATCGCTCCCCACACCATGATGCCGGGTGTTGGCCCTGTGTGCCTCGGTCGTATGCAGTCCTGATTGTGGCGCTCACCTGCACGGCGCCAAACACGCATACGACCATCACTGGCACCAAGGCAGAAGCGACTCTCATCGCTGAAGACGACACGTCTCCATTCGTCCCTCCATTCACGCCTGTCGCGACACCACTGGAGGCAGGCTGCACGATGTTGGGGCGTGAGCGAAAGACGGCCTAACGGTGTGCGGGACCGTAGCCCAGCTTCATGGAGACGGTTGCGAATGGTCCTCGCCGATACCCCAGGAGCAACAGTGTCCCTAATTTGCTGGGAAGTGCCGGTGCGGTCCCCTACGGCACTGCGTAGGATCCTACGGTCTTGGCGTGCATCCGTGCGTCGCTGCGGTCCGGTCCCAGGTCGACGGGCACGTGCACCTTCCGCCGACCACTGGCGACAACATCGATGTACTGTGGAGACCTCACGCCCCACGTGTTGAGCAATTCGGCGGTACGTCCACCCGGTCTCCCGCATGCCCACTACACGCCCTCGCTCAAAGTCCGTCAACTGCACATACGGTTCACGTCCACGCTGTCGATGAATGCTACCAGTGTTTAAGACTGCGATGGAGCTCCGTATGCCACGGCAAACTGGCTGACACTGACGGCGGCGGTGCACAAATGCTGCGCAGCTAGCGCCATTCGACGGCCAACACCGCGGTTCCTGGTGTGTCCGCTGTGCCGTGCGTGTGATCATTGCTTGTACAGCCCTCTCGCAGTGTCCGGAGCAAGTATGGTGGGTCTGACACACCGGTGTCAATGTGTTCTTTTTTCCATTTCCAGGAGTGTAGTTTCGTCTGGTCACAACAGAAGTTAGGCCTAATCAGTTCACGAAGTGGTTCTATTCCACAATGACTCAGTCACGCTGGCACCTGTACATATTAAATTGAAAACAGTCGGTCAAATGTCACCTCGTTTGTCATAAAGCAGACGACGAAGCCACACAACATAAATAATAGTAGAAGAAAGTTATGATTAGTATATACAGACAAAAAATATAGTATTTTTCATTATCAAAGATAAGTTAAGATATTTTACCTCATTATATGACAAAAGCAGGGATGGCTAGAGGACAAATGTAAGGATGTAGAGGCCTATCTCACTAGGGGTAAGATAGATACCGCCTATAGGAAAATTAAAGAGACCTTTGGAGATAAGAGAACGACTTGTATGAATATCAAGAGCTCAGATGGAAACCCAGTTCTAAGCAAAGAAGGGAAAGCAGAAGGGTGGAAGGAGTATATAGAGGGTCTATACAAGGGCGATGTACTTGAGGACAATATTATGGAAATGGAAGAGGATGTAGATTAAGATGAAATGGGAGATATGATACTGCGTGAAGAGTTTGACAGAGCACTGAAAGACCTGAGTCGAAACAAGGCCCCCGGAGTAGACAATATTCCATTGGAACTACTGACGGCCGTGGGAGAGCCAGTCCTGACAAAACTCTACCATCTGGTGAGCAAGATGTATGAAACAGGCGAAATACCCTCAGACTTCAAGAAGAATATAATAATTCCAATCCCAAAGAAAGCAGGTGTTGACAGATGTGAAAATTACCGAACTATCAGCTTAATAAGTCACAGCTGCAAAATACTAACACGAATTCTTTACAGACGAATGGAAAAACTAGTAGAAGCCAACCTAGGGGAAGATCAGTTTGGATTCCGTAGAAACACTGGAACACGTGAGGCAATACTGACCTTACGACTTATCTTAGAAGAAAGATTAAGGAAAGGCAAACCTACGTTTCTAGCATTTGTAGACTTAGAGAAAGCTTTTGACAATGTTGACTGGAATACTCTCTTTAAAATTCTAAAGGTGGCAGGGGTAAAATACAGGGAGCGAAAGGCTATTTACAATTTGTACAGAAACCAGATGGCAGTTATAAGAGTCGAAGGACATGAAAGGGAAGCAGTGGTTGGGAAGGGAATAAGACAGGGTTGTAGCCTCTCCCCGATGTTGTTCAATCTGTATATTGAGCAAGCAGTAAAGGAAACAAAAGAAAAATTCGGAGTAGGTATTAAAATTCATGGAGAAGAAATAAAAACTTTGAGGTTCGCCGATGACATTGTAATTCTGTCAGAGACAGCAAAGGACTTGGAAGAGCAGTTGAATGGAATGGACAGTGTCTTGAAAGGAGGATATAAGATGAACATCAACAAAAGCAAAACAACGATAATGGAATGTAGTCAAATTAAGTCGGGTGATGCTGAGGGAATTAGATTAGGAAATGAGGCACTTAAAGTAGTAAAGGAGTTTTGCTATTTGGGGAGCAAAATAACTGATGATGGTCGAAGTAGAGAGGATATAAAATGTAGGCTGGCAATGGCAAGGAAAGCGTTTCTGAAGAAGAGAAATTTGTTAACATCCAGTATTGATTTAAGTGTCAGGAAGTCATTTCTGAAAGTATTCGTATGGAGTGTAGCCATGTATGGAAGTGAAACATGGACGATAAATAGTTTGGACAAGAAGAGAATAGAAGCTTTCGAAATGTGGTGCTACAGAAGAATGCTGAAGATTAGATGGGTAGATCACATAACTAATGAGGAAGTATTGAATAGGATTGGGGAGAAGAGAAGTTTGTGGCACAACTTGACCAGAAGAAGGGATCGGTTGGTAGGACATGTTCTGAGGCATCAAGGGATCACCAATTTAGTATTGGAGGGCAGCGTGGAGGGTAAAAATCGTAGAGGGAGACCAAGAGATGAATACACTAAGCAGATTCAGAAGGATGTAGGTTGCAGTAGGTACTGGGAGATGAAAAAGCTTGCACAGGATAGAGTAGCATGGAGAGCTGCATCAAACCAGTCTCAGGACTGAAGACCACAACAACAACAACAACAACAACATGACAAAATTATTATTCTGCCCATGTTTTAAGTGCATGGTTCCCATCAATAAAGCACAAATGAACACAGCTACACAGTGAAGTGTCGCCTGTGTTCTCATTATGACATATTGCAAGCGTTCGTCTGTAACCGAGTACTACTTGCCACAACTGCTATGCTCAAAGTTGATGGCACCAGCTTCTGTTATCTATGTTTTCATAAATATATCTCACCTTCTAGACAGTCAGCCTAAAAACTACTGTGACAAGACGAGACTGAGTGACATCTATATCAAAACACATAACAAATCGAAAATAAACAATTGTGACTGCAGTGAGAACTCGCAAAGAAAAACTGAGTAACATGAATATTAGTTCTGAGCAAGCAGAACTAACACGAATGTAAAAACAGAAAAATCCTAATTTTAGCAGTGGACTTCTTAATATCTTTCCACACAAATAAGTTCCAAGAATTATTCGAATGCCACTTGAAAATGAATTTACGACTATGTAATTATAAGAAATCTTTGACTATGAAAGGTACCCACAGTACTATAAACGTGACCAGTCTTCAAGGGTTACTCAGCACCAGTGGATACAAAAGTATTGTTTCCATGATACTTTCATGCTCCCCTATACAGCATGAAACACAAACAAAACGCATTTTCAGCACAATATCGAAACACATATGTTTTTGATAGTTGGTTAACATGTTACACATTAAGGAAATATTTGTTGTTCCACGTGTCAGTCGTTTTATCACCATCCGAAAATGTAAGTGAACATCAGAGAAGTAAGCGCTATTACCAGAAACAGTGCATTGAGTGAAGAAACACATTAAACGTAAGTATTGGGACAACCTATTTTCTGGCGCACTCTGCATTGTTGCCAGATGTATCCAAGATGGCGGCGTGTAGACTTGACAAGAGTGCTTGACATCATCTAAGATGGTGGCTGTGACATCATTCAAGATGGCGGATTTTGGCGGGAAGATAGGTCAATTGGACTACATCCACTAACCTAACCCCCTCCCCTCCCCTCTCAAAGAAAAATGGAGGGAAGATCAAACTCCAACAACAGGATAATGCATCACACCTCTACTAACCTAACAAATCACAGGAAGATAGGTGACTTGGGCTACCCCCACTAACCCAAGTGACCCGACTGCTACCTCTTCCTAGGAACTGGAGCCGAGGTTGAATTTTGGTGGTAAAGAAAGGTCACTTGGGATATCTCTACTAACCTAAGAAAATCGCGGGAAGAAAGGTCCCTTGGGCTGCCCTCACTAACCTAAGTCACCCGACCGCCACCTCCTCTTAGGAACTGGCGCCAAGTTTGAATTTTGGTGGTAAACAAAGGTCAATTGTGGTTTCTCTACCAACCTAAGGAAATTGCAGGAAATAAAGCTCACCTCCACTAACCTAAGTCACCTGGCCGCCACCTCTTCTGAAGGACTGCTGGGAAAAAGACTCAGAATGCACTGGGCTGGTGGAGAGAGGAAGGAGCGTACTTTATTAATTTTGGAACAATTTATTATTACAGTGATACAGAACACTCGCTCTGACATACCACACAGCATACAGACCTCCAAACTACTCCTAAATAACTCATATATAATGCTCTGCACACGCACTTGCTATTTGTAAACTGTCAAAATAACGCATTGCACAGCCTACAGACCTGCAAACCACTTGTAAATAATGCAATACATTTACGTCCAGAGAGCCTAACAACTCGTAAATTGTTAAAATAATTTTCCATCTAAAAGACCCTGCAAACATGCTTGCCAATTGTCAGCTGTCGAAATCATGCACCAGTATTTAGTTAAACAATTACAGAGACAGTACAGCACCACCATCCAGTGTGTTCGCGAGGAGATCTGCAGTCCAACTGTCCTAGTACACTGTACCACCAGCAGAGAGCCCTGTGGTCCATTCCGTGACGTAATCCAAGATGGTGGGGTGAAATGTCAGGAAAAGGACTCTGCCTGTAATGGACGTAAGTTTTTATTTTGCAGGCAGCCTCCCTACCATGAGATATAGAGTCCAACTGACCTAGTACAAAGTACTGCCATCACAGGGTACTGTCACCCCTCCTGTGACGTAATCCAAGATGGTGTTCTGGAGGGGGAAAATGGCGTGAGAATGACTCAGCCTGCGCTGGGCTGCTGGGGACAGTAAGGAAGGATTGTACTCTATATATTTTGAAACATTTTATTTAGGGATGGAGTATATTTAGCACAATGACACAAAACACTCGCCCTGATGTGCTTAGGGACACAATACACAGTTTGCAGACCTGAAACTACTTCTATATAATTCTCTGCAGACATGCAAACAACTCCTAATTTACCGAAATAATTTCAGCACAGACATGCAAACCCCTCCTAAATAATGCAGTAAACTGATGTGCAGACACGAAATCAACTCGTAAACTGCCCAAATAACACACAGCACAGCCTACAGACCCGTTTGCAAAATAATCCAACAGACATGCAATCAACATGCGCAAGCACCCTCCACTACCCCCTGTCCACTAGACCGCGTAGGAGGTTACAGGCAGTCCCAGCAAAGGGACCGGCCATCAGCTGTCAAACTACACACAGGTGTCCTCAAGCATGAGGCGGTGACATCCCTTTCATACTTGATACCTGAGAAATTCCCCTTGAAATCAACTAGGCATCGTTGCTGGCGAGACTGGGTGGGGGCGCAGCCGCTCCAGGGGCGAGCGCCATCACAGTTACGAGCCGCCGCTGGACGCAGGTGAAAGTTGTCTCTATTTTCGGGTATACAGTCAGTCTTATGCTGATGTTACAGAACTCCAAGGTACACTCACGCAGCTACCACAAGCGAGACACTTCCAGGTAGTACGTGTCTTTACTGTTGATGACAGAGTAGCACAGGGCGCATTGTTCCTAGCATGACATGAGAGACACGCCTATCCGTACTTAGCTGCGTAGTGTGACTGACGCAACGCCGTGCGTAGCTACATTCCATTGCTTGTGCATCTACCAATGTTACCAATGTTATACTGAAGCCGCATGGATATCTAAAATAATAACCGAGTCGACCTCGGGGAAATTGTATAGTGTCCCAGAAATAGCTAACACTCGCTTTCTTTATGTGTCAGCTTGTATGCATTGAAACTCTTGCCCTAACAGAACCTGCCGGCCGTGGTGGCCGAGCGGTTCTAGGCCCTTCAGTCTGCAACCGCGCGACTGCTACGGTCGCAGGTTCGAATCCTGCCTCGGGCATGGATGTGTGTGATGTCCTTAGGTTAGTTAGGTTTAAGTAGTTCTAAGCTCTAGGGGACTGATGACCTCAAATGTTAAGTCCCATAGTGCTCAGAGCCATTTAACAGAACCTGTTTACGAAATAGCACAGAATAACGTCGAATGCAGTCTTCCTCGTGTACCTAAGTTGGTACCCTGTCCATCACATGTTACCATTCCTGCTTTCAACACACACAAACGTTCCCACCGCTATGTAGAGGCTCCTATATCACAGCACAAAGAATGTGAATGAACCGAGCACTATGCTTGGCTCTTATCGAATTTACCCGCCGAATTACTGATGCCGCCGGTATCGAAGCACCATCCACCTTTTCTTCCTTTCTGCGGACAGGACTTTCAGCGGTAAAATTATTTTGCACAGATCCCTAAATTGCACTGATAGTTAAACCCGCGAATTTGTCTACAGATCGTCAAATACGAGGGTCACTCCAAAAGAAATGCACACTATTTTTGTAATAGTACAGTTTTCATTCTGCATGTGTGAAAGTTTTACAGTGTGTAGATACATCTTTCCTGCTTGTTTTCAAACCTAGTTCAACGTGTTCCCGTAAGTGGCGCCATCACAGCATGTCTTCAAGATGGCTGCTACATTTGACATTCGTCAGAAGCAGCGTGCTGTCATAGAATGCCTGTGCTGTGAAAACGAGACAGTAGGAAACATCCACAAGAGGTTGAGAAAGATGTATGGAGATGCTGCCGTCGATCGCAGAACAGTTAGTTGGAGGGCAAGCAGGTTACGTGATGAAAGTGGGCACAGCAATATTGACCATTGTCCTCGCAGCGGCAGGTCTCGTACTGCACACATTCCAGACAATGTGAAGAGAGTTAACGAATTGGTGACTGCTCACAGACGCATCACAGTGAACGAATTGTCACGTTACGTTGGGATAGGGGATGGAAGTGTTTGCAGAATACTGAAAGTGTTGGCGTAAAAGAGGTTGGTGCCAGGTGGTTCGCCGGCTCCGGTGGTCTCGCAGGTTCTAGGCGCTCAGTCCGGATCCGCGCAACTGCTACGGTCGCAGGTTCGAATCCTGCCTCGGGCATGGATGTGTGTGATGTGCTTAGGTTAGTTAGGTTTAAGTAGTTCTAAGTTCTAGGGGACTGATGACCACAGATGTTAAGTGGCATAGTGCTCAGAGCCATTTGAACCCGGGTGGGTTCCCAGGATGTTGACAGTGGCTCACAAAGAAACAAGAAAAACGGTATGCAGCGAACTTTTGGAACAGTACGAGAATGGTGAAGATGAATTTCTTGGAAGAATTGTGACAGGTGATGAAATATGGCTCCGTCAGTTTTCACCAGATACAAAGAGGCAATCAATGGAGTGGCATCACGCAAATTCACCCAAGAAAAAGAAATTCAAAACCACACCTTCTGCTGGAAGAGTTATGGCTATGGTGTTTTTCGATTCCGAAGGACTCTTGCTTGTGGACATCATGCGAAGTGCAACCACCATAAATTCTGTGCATATGTGACAACACTGAAGAAACTTCAAGCTCGACTGAGTCGTGTTCGACCACATCGGCAAAAGCAGGATGTTTTGCTGTTGCACGACAATGCTCGGCCACATGTCAGTCAAAAAACCATGGAAGCGATCAGAGAACTTGGATGGACAACACTGAAACACCCGCCTTACAATCCTGACCTGGCTCTATGTGACTATCATCCCTTTGGGAAACTGAAAGACTCTCTTCGTGGAACAAGGTTTGAAGATGATGACTCCCTTGTGTATGCTGCCAAACAGTGGCTCCAACAGGTTGGTCCAGAATTTTAGCGTGCGGGTATACAGGTGCTGGTTCCAAGATGGTGTAAGGCAGTTGAGAGGGATGGAAATTATGTGGAGAAATGAAAATATTATTCCTAAAGGATGTATCTAAACACTGTAAAACTTTCAGACGTGTAGAATCAAACATGGATATTAAAAAAAAAGTGTGAATTTCTTTTGAAGTGACCCTCGTACATATGAGACTCACAAGAATAATGGAAGCCAGTAACATATATACCAGTGTAACTACAATTAAATATTACGATTGCTGCTACAGTCTGACACCGGTCGATGTGCAGGTAATGTCTCCTCTTGACAACTGTGCTTCTGGAACGAATCTCAGTATCTATAGTGCACGTAATTTTCCACATAAAAAATCTCTCTCATATGCTCGCCGTTATTGATGTGCTGAATCTATACGTCCCTCACGATAGGACGCAGTAATCCTGTCTTGTCATGCCACAACATAAACCACTGTAACTTTACAATGTAATATACATTCCTGGAAATTGAAATAAGAACACCGTGAATTCATTGTCCCAGGAAGGGGAAACTTTATTGACACATTCCTGGGGTCAGATACATCACATGATCACACTGACAGAACCACAGGCACATAGACACAGGCAACAGAGCATGCACAATGTCGGCACTAGTACAGTGTACATCCACCTTTCGCAGCAATGCAGGCTGCTATTCTCCCATGGAGACGATCGTAGAGATGCTGGATGTAGTCCTGTGGAACGGCTTGCCATGCCATTTCCACCTGGCGCCTCAGTTGGACCAGCGTTCGTGCTGGACGTGCAGACCGCGTGAGACGACGCTTCATCCAGTCCCAAACATGCTCAATGGGGGGCAGATCCGGAGATCTTGCTGGCCAGGGTAGTTGACGTACACCTTCTAGAGCACGTTGGGTGGCACGGGATACATGCGGACGTGCATTGTCCTGTTGGAACAGCAAGTTCCCTTGCCGGTCTAGGAATGGTAGAACGATGGGTTCGACGACGGTTTGGATGTACCGTGCACTATTCAGTGTCCCCTCGACGATCACCAGTGGTGTACGGCCAGTGTAGGAGATCGCTCCCCACACCATGATGCCGGGTGATGGCCCTGTGTGCCTCGGTCGTATGCAGTCCTGATTGTGGCGCTCACCTGCACGGCGCCAAACAGGCATACGACCATCATTGGCACCAAGGCAGAAGCGACTCTCATCGCTGAAGACGACACATCTCCATTCGTCCCTCCATTCACGCCTGTCGCGACACCACTGGAGGCGGGCTGCACGATGTTGGGGCGTGAGCGAAAGACAGCCTAACGGTGTGCGGGACCGTAGCCCAGCTTCATGGAGACGGTTGCGAATGGTCCTCGCCGATACCCCAGGAGCAACAGTGTCCCTAATTTGCTGGGAAGTGGCGGTGCGGTCCCCTATGGCACTGCGTAGGATCCTACGGTCTTGGCGTGCATCCGTGCGTCGCTGCGGTCCGGTCCCAGGTCGACGGGCACGTGCACCTTCCGCCGACCACTGGCGACAACATCGATGTACTGTGGAGACCTCACGCCCCACGTGTTGAGCAATTCGGCGGTACATCCACCCGGCCTCCCGCATGCCCACTATACGCCCTCGCTCAAAGTCCGTCAACTGCACATATGGTTCACGTCCACGCTGTCGCGGCATGCTACCAGTGTTAAAGACTGCGATGGAGCTCCGTATGCCACGGCAAACTGGCTGACACTGACGGCGGCGGTGCACAAATGCTGCGCAGCTAGCGCCATTCGACGGCCAACACCACGGTTCCTGGTGTGTCCGCTGTGCCGTGCGTGTGATCATTGCTTGTACAGCCCTCTCGCAGTGTCCGGAGCAAGTATGGTGGGTCTGACACACCGGTGTCAATGTGTTCTTTTTGCCATTTCCAGGAGTGTATAAACATTTTACACAATGTAAGCCACAGTAACTTTACAGTACAACATATACACATTTTACACAAACAGTGCAGTTATCTTTTTTATCAGTACAGCACCCAGACGTGACATTCAGCAGCAATAAACTACTTTTCACTGATCGCCATATTACACCGACAACTAAACCATGCAAATTGCGATATATGTCATCAAATATGGAAAGACTCTTTCACAATGACACTGCTCTCCCACTGACGACAGGAGCTTGAATATTAGAGCGTGAAACTGATCTCCAACCCAGCAGTATATTACCGTGTACCTTGTCAATGTAGTAAACATGCAGTTCATATCCTCTGCCATACCCTTTTACATCAGAAAGCCGTCAGTGGATTGAAGTCACTCGGAGAACTGTTATGCAAAGACTGGCTCGTCCCCCCCCCCACCCCACATCCCTCGGTACAAACAACACGTTTACAGTTTCTGGTCCAGACCTGCCTGCTGTCTCACGTTTCTACACCCATCTCCAGACTCTGGGATTACAAGTACATATCTAATTTCGCATGGTTCACACACAGCAGTATCCTACCGATCACTCATGCAACATAGTTTTGAAGATATAAACTGAGAATTATTTCCATACAAACCCAAAACTTTAGCTAGGTGGGGCATGCCTTAGACCACTGAGTAACTAGAAACAAACAGATGAAAAATGCTGTTTCCACCCATGAATACCGATCTCCCTGATGTAACAGATTCCAAATTATCCCTATAATTTACAAGACAACTAAGTTTTTTCCAATGTCTAGAGAACAGGCAAACGTGTCTCCCACATGCCAAATGGACACACCACAATCGATCTTCTCTCAACTAAATAAAGGTCCAAAATGTGCAGAAGCAGTCAACCAAACAATTTACATGGGAGGGAATAATGGTCCAGCACGAATGCACCTCCATATTCATTCTCAAATTTCCACGGAATCACGAATGCTATCCAGCACATACTAAGTATTAGTTCGCTATTCGGTAGTCTAGAGGACAATACCTTAATTCATATACGTTCCTACACTCCAACAAACTCTCCATTCTGACAGCTCTTACCGTTATAGGGAAACGTTAATCAACCCCTCACAGGTCACTGGCGCTGCAGGCCAAGCACGCACAGGTAGAATCAATCATCCTAAGAAATTGGTCACATATATGTTTCATCCCTGTACTTACAACTAAATGTTATGATCACAGTCTCAGTTGAATGACATACGACAATGTGTGAAGTACTGGAAATATACCCTGTTGACGGCTGTATGTGGATTAAAGCACTGCCTACTTCCGATCGTTAACGGTAAACCTGTCAATACAATTTAGCGATCTGTGCAAAATAATTTTAGTGCTGAAAGTCCTGTCTGCATAAAGAAAGAAATTGTGGATGGTGCTTCGGTGCCGGTGGTATCAGTAATTCGGTGGGTAAATTCGATAAGAGCCAGCCATAATTCTTGGTTCATTCACATCCTTTGTGCTGTGATATAGGAGCCTCTACATAGTGGTGGGAACGTTTGTGTGTGTTGAAAGCAGAATGGTAACATGTGGTGGACAGGTCCGCGAGGAAGACTGCATTCGACGTTATTCTGCGCTAGTTTCGTGAATAGGTTCTGTTAGGGCAAGAATGTCAATGCATACAGACTGACACATAATGGAACCGAGCGTTAACTATTTCTGAGACACTATACAATTTACACAAGGTCGACTTGGTTATTATTTTAGATAGCCATGTGGCTTTAGTATAACACCGGGAACATTGCTGGATGCGCAAGCGATGGTATTGGTATGTACCTACACACAGCGTTGCGTCAGTCACGCTGGGCAGTTAAGTACGGTTAGACACATCTCTAATGTCACACTAGGGACAATGTGCCCTGTGCAACTCTGTCATCAATGGTAAAGACACCTGCTGCCCGGAGGTGTTTCGCATATGGTAGATGCGTGAGCGCGCCTTGGAGTTCTCTGAGTCTGTATAACACTGACTGTATATCCAAAAATAGAGACAACTATCACCTGCGTCCAGTGGTGGCTCGTGGCCGTGACAGCTTGCATGCCCCTGGTGCAGCTGCTCCTCCACCTTGTCGTGTCATCAATGGTGACAAGGTGAACACATATTTCCAAAGGAATTTCTCAGGTATCAAGTATGAAAGGGATGTCGCTGCCTCATGCTTGATGGCACCTGTGTGTAGTTTGACAGCTGATGGCTGCGTCACCTTGCTGGGGCTGCCTGTAGCCTGCTGTGTGGTCTAGTGGACAGGGGGTGGCGGAGAGTGCTTGCACGTGTTAATTGTGTGTCTGTTGGATTATTTTGTGAGTGGGTCTGTAGCGTGTGTTATGTGTTATTTGGACAGTTTACGAGTTGATTTCGTGTCTGCACATCAGTGTACTGCATTATTCAGGAGGAGTTTGGATGTCTGTACTGAAATTATTTCGATAAATTAGGAGTTGTCTGCATGTCTGGAGAGCATTATTGAGAAGTAGTTTACAGGTCTGCTGACTGTATATTGTGACCCCAAGAACATCAGGGCGAGTGTTTTGTGTCATTGTGATAAATATACTCCCTAAATAAAATGTTTCAAAATTACTCTCCCCAGCAGCCCAGTGCAGGCTGAGTCAGTTCCGCGGCATTTTCCACCTCCAGAGTACTATCTTGGATTATGTCACAGGAGGGATGACAGTACCCTCTGGTGGCAGCATTGTGTACTAGGTCAGTTTGACTCTAGATCTCGTGGTGGAGAGGCTATCTGCAAAATAAAGACTTATGTCCATCACAGACAAGGTACTTTTATTGCCATTTCACCCCACCATCTTGGATTACGTCACGGAATGGACGACACCATTCTCTGGTCTAGACCTCGTGGTGAACACATTGTTCGCCGCCATCTCGGATAATGGAACTTGCATTGTCAGCTGATGTCATGGCTGCCATCTTGGATTGTCACGGAATGGACGACAGTGCCCTCTGGTGGTGGCACTGTGTACTAGGTCAGCTGGAGTGCAGACCTTCTGGCAAACAGACTGGATGGTGGTGCTGTCTCTAATTGTTTAAATAAAGACTGATGCCTGGTTTCGACAGCTGAGGATTAGCAAGGATGTTCTTCAGAGTCTTTTAGATGGATTATTATTTTGACAATTTACGAGTTGTTTGGCTCTCTGGACATAAATGTATTGCATTATTTACGAGTGGTTTGCAGGTCTGTAGACTGTGCAATGCGTTATTTTGACAATTTACAATTAGCAAGTGCGTGTGCAGAGCATTACACATGAGTTATTTAGGAGTGGTTTGCAAGTCTGTATGCTGTGTGGCACATCAGCGCGAGTTTTCTGTATCACTATGAATAGAGATTGTTCCAAAATAAATAAGTACACTCCTTCCTCTCTCCACCAGCCCAGTGCAGGCTGAGCCCTTTTCCTAGCAATCTCTAGGAAGAGTTGGTGACCGGGTGACTTAGGTTAGTGGAGGTGAGCTTTGTTTCCTGTAATTTTCTTAGGTTGGTAGAGAAACCCCAAATGACCTTACCACCAAAATTCAAACTTGGCGCCAGTTCCTAGGAGGAGGTGGCAGTCAGGTGACTTAGGTTTTTTCTTAGGTTAGTAGGGGTATCCCAATTGACCCATCTTTAGCACTAAAATTCAACCCTGGCGCCAGTTCCTAGGAAGAAGTGGCGATCGGGTGACTTCAGTTAGTGGGGGTAGCCCAGGCGACCTATCTTCCTACCAAAATTCGCCATATTGAATGACGTCACAGCCGCTGACTTGGATGACATGATGCACTGTTGCCAAGTCTACACGCCGACATCTCAGATGATGTCATCGCCGCTATCTTGGATATACACTCCTGGAAATGGAAAAAAGAACACATTGACACCGGTGTGTCAGACCCACCATACTTGCTCCGGACACTGCGAGAGGGCTGTACAAGCAATGATCACACGCACGGCACAGCGGACACACCAGGAACCGTGGTGTTGGCCGTCGAATGGCGCTAGCTGCGCAGCATTTGTGCACCGCCGCCGTCAGTGTCAGCCAGTTTGCCGTGGCATACGGAGCTCCTTCGCAATCTTTAACACTGGTAGCATGCCGCGACAGCGTGGAGGTGAACCGAATGTGCAGTTGACGGACTTTGAGCGAGGGCGTATAGTGGGCATGCGGGAGGCCGGGTGGACGTACCGCCGAATTGCTCAACACGTGGGGCGTGAGGTCTCCACAGTACATCGATGTTGTCGCCAGTGGTCGGCGGAAGGTGCACGTGCCCGTCGACCTGGGACCGGACCGCAGCGACGCACGGATGCACGCCAAGACCGTAGGATCCTACACAGTGCCGTATGGGACTGCACCGCCACTTCCCAGCAAATTAGGGACACTGTTGCTCCTGGGGTATCGGCGAGGACCATTCGCAACCGTCTCCATGAAGCTGGCCTACGGTCCCGCACATCGTTAGGCCGTCTTCCGCTCACGCCCCAACATCGTGCAGCCCGCCTCCAGTGGTGTCGCGACAGGCATGAATGGAGGGACGAATGGAGACGTGTCGTCTTCAGCGATGAGAGTCGCTTCTGCCTTGGTGCCAATGATGGTCGTATGCGTGTTTGGCGCCGTGCAGGTGAGCGCCACAATCAGGACTGCATACGACCGAGGCACACAGGGCCAACACCCGGCATCATGGTGTGGGGAGCGATCTCCTACACTGGCCGTACACCACTGGTGATCGTCGAGGGGACACTGAATAGTGCAGGGTACATCCAAACCGTCATCGAACCCATCGTTGTACCATTCCTAGACCGGCAAGGGAACTTGCTGTTCCAACAGGACAATGCACGTCCGCATGTATCCCGTGCCACCCAACGTGCTCTAGAAGGTGTAAGTCAACTACCCCGGCCAGCAAGATCTCTGGATCTGTCCCCCATTGAGCATGTTTGGGACTGGATGAAGCGTCGTCTCACGCGGTCTGCACGTCCAGCACGAACGCTGGTCCAACTGAGGCGCCAGGTGGAAATGGCATGGCAAGCCGTTCCACAGGACTACATCCAGCATCTCTACGATCGTCTCCATGGGAGAATAGCAGCCTGCATTGCTGCGAAAGGTGGATATACACTGTATTAGTGCCGACATTGTGCATGCTCTGTTGCCTGTGTCTATGTGCCTGTGGTTCTGTCAGTGTGATCATGTGATGTATCTGACCCCAGGAATGTGTCAATAAAGTTTCCCCTTCCTGGGACAATGAATTCACGGTGTTCTTATTTCAATTTCCAGGAGTGTATCTGAAACAATGCAGAGTGTGCGAGAACATAGGTTGTCCCAATACTAACTTATCGTAAGTTATAAATTACAGTTATCAAATAACAGAAAGATGAAAAGTTTCAGTCCACTGGTTTCTAAAAATCAAGGAGAAACCACAAAAATAATGTCTGCAAGTTGTTTGTCAGATTTGAAAAATATTAAGCAATTCAAATCAACAACATCGCATTGAAAGTCTGTTGGTTCATTGTATTGCCGGAAACCTTTTCACGTGAATCACCTGAGTGCAAGTGACAGCTCAGGCAACGCGCTGCCATTTTATGCCTCCAGCTGTGTATGTGCACATCACTGTCCCACGACTTTTGCCACCCCATTGTATACTTGAAGTTTCATAATCATATGCTAACCTTCTTCGTGTCGATCTCTTGAAATATATAGACAGCGAAACATGTATACAACCAGGATCGAAAGGTTGTTGTTGATAGAGTTAGGCGCCCTGAAAGAAACTGACTTGAAATGTGCTCTTGAACAATAAAATCGTAACCTCTGGCGATAACGCAGCTAAAATTCACATACAGATAAGTATTTACAAGACACATTACAACACTTGTAACACCATTATCGATTATAAGTAGTTTATACAGTATAATTATGTGTATTTAACTTTGAAGTGATTGTTCTGTACTAGTTGAGGTCTTTGAATTGTCAGAGGGAAGTGGAAGTTTTTGAAGTATATATTGTAAAGATTTAATAGTGTTTAAAGATAATGAAACTGCATAAAATATGTATGCTCATAAAAGAGAAATTGCACTTTGAATACTGGTTCATACTTAGGGGAGCTGTATTATATAAAGGAAAAGGTATAGGGAACCCCCTCCGCTGCGGAAGGGGCTTGGTGCGTGGGAAGAGGTGGATTTGACGGTCAATCTGGGCAGCAAGAGAGAGAGAGACAGAGAGCACATTACGCAGTCAGTGGCCAGCTGTTGTACGGTCAATAACGTGGGTGCCAAGCGTCATTCGGAAGCCGATTTATGTTGAAATTGCCTAGGATGTGGTTTCGGTTGCAATATGGTGCTCTTTTATTACGGAATGGCTCAAAAATGATTAATATGTCGCCAAGAAGAAATTTGAAAAGAGCCTTAACCTGCAAGAAGTGAGACCAGATAGCTGCCACGTGCTTGCCACCACTATTGCGCCACTGCTCCGCCAACGTCAGGAAATCAGATATGTATCTTAGTATGTTTGTGGGTGTGCTTTTTCAATAATAATTCAAGTGATAATAACATATGTGTGAACTTTGAAATTGTCCTGACTATAAAATCATTTTAAGGTCCTATCCTAATCGCGCAAAAGACCAAGTATCCTGTTCCTGAATAACCACTGAATTGTTTCTAATTTGAATGTGCCAAAGCTTCAGTGTTAAAGTGTATAAATGTTGCTAGGTAAATCACATGCTTCACAGGTAATGAAAATGGCGCATAATTTGACTTACAGGAGACTTGATTTTGCTTTGACTATTACCATGAACCAATTTCTGAAGTTTTATTTGAGAATAACATTTCAGTGAATTGCTATATAGTATTGAAATACAAACAGATTCAAGTGGGGTTAGAAATCCATATTAGTGTAATGCAATGTGTCTCTTTAATAGTCACGGAATTTGCCTGTGTAGTAAATGACATTTTATTGGCCCCACTATATTCTTTTCTGTTATGAAAAAGTTAAATTAAATATTGCTTTCGCTAAAGAAAACTGAAGTATTTCCATAAATGAGAGATGGTAAAAAAGTGTTTGTACCTTGTTATTTTATTGCATCTGTGATGTTTGTGTGTTAGTTAAACCAGGGGTCTCGTCATGCTTCACTTAGTCTCGTGATGTCTGTGATAACTTTTTGGTGCTGAAATGGTTAATGATTGAGATACTGATTATTATTAACAGGAGTAAAGGACCATTCATCTTTCTGTGATTGCTAATTGATGCAAATGATAACTACTGCTATACAATGTTAAGTTTGTCTGGTAGTCGTGTGTGTTCATTGTACTTTACAAAGAGAAAAAGAATGAAAGTCCCTTTTGCAAAATAAAATTTAAGTTCTTTGAACTTAATGTTTCAAATTACTAGGCTGGCGACTGTTTATTATTTCATTCGCGAGAACTTCATTACTTTCTTAGCATCCAAAATTAAAGTCTTTCTACTAATTGCCTTTTATACGAAAATCATTCCCTCTGTCTATTAGCTAAAGACACAGTCAAACTTCAAAATTCCTCCCAGAGGGTAACACTTAATGTGTGTTTACGTCATATTTGGCACAAAGTACGTACGGAAGTGTTATGCATTTTGCGGTGTTACTGAGACTACTACCATTCATGCTCCCTCAAACTACTCTTAACTTTGTAACACTGATGTTGAATGACGTTACAAGATGTGTTAAGAAGCAATATACGAAGAGTATATGGAAAGCCCGCCATCGTAGCGACCGCTGTTACTTACTGCTGGCGCATAAGTCAGTATCTGGATGGAAAGGTTCAAGTGGTTCAAATGGCTCTGAGCACTATGGGACTTCACATCTGAGGTCATCACTCCCCTATAACTCAGAACTACTTAAACCTAACTAACCTAAGGACATCACACACATCCATGCCCGAGGCAGGATTCGAACCTGCGACCGTAGCGGTCGCGCGGCTCCAGACTGTAGCGCCTAGAACCGCTCGGCTGGATGGAAAGTAAACAAGTCGTTACGTCAGATACACGCATCTGGCACTGTTTCCGTACATCCCGTGATAACTGGCTTGCTCTTAATCTGTGCCACTAATTGTGCTGGAGACGTACATTCGACAACATAGTTCAAGATTTGATCAAAATGTGGACAATTAATCTCTGTTCAGACGGTGATAGTTAGGACCAATTAAGAAAAAGTACTCCTTGCTACGTTTCGTTTACAACAAGTTTACAAGGCTGCTGCATGTGCAGGAGATGGGAGCCATCCGCCGACAGTGCTTAGCTGATGCATTACGCACCACTTCATTACATGTAGGGTGTTTGTCGGTTCCTCGTTGCTCTCTTAAGTATACAGCTAGTTGAGAACTATCCACTGTAAAAAGATCATTGTACGGCCAATACAAGAATTGATTCAGAGCTCATGATGATCACGTTACTACCAGTAGCAATAGTATTCCTACGATTGAGTGCTTACACTATTAAGAATGTTGAATACTTTTGGATAGGTCTATTTATTATATACGAGCAATAACTTTCCTGCATTGAAAAACCTATAAATTTGTGTTGGCTGGTACTGGAAACGATCCAGGGAGCGCATGTGTCATATTAAATACAGAACTAGAATGTAATTACAGCCAATATTAAATCTTAAAAAATATTCTATTAGTTGTGTAAATGTTTTTCGTATTTTTCCTCTTCCGCAGGACATACAGAAGTTTTTGGACGAGGCCACAGACGGAGCGATATACTTCAGTATGGGTTCCAACGTGAAAAGTGCTCATTGGCCAGAGGAAAAACGCTCAGTTTTCCTGAAGGTGTTTTCCCAGCTGAAGCAACGAGTGCTGTGGAAATGGGAGACGGACTCCATGCCCGGACAACCGCCGAATGTTAAGACCGGCAAGTGGCTGCCGCAGTCCGACATACTGGGTGAGTGCCGTGTCTGCGTCACGCCGTCTCTTTATCCACTCTGCTGACTCCCTATTACGTACGCAGAAGACGTTGCAAGAAATTTGTTGGGGGAGGCTGTTTTACTTTTTAAACTTATTTCTCAGTTATACATTAAGGCCACGTCCTACACGACTGCATCGGGAGACAAAATACGACTGCAAGTTTTAGCTACGGAAGTGTCCTAGGATGATATCTGTACTGCTGCTTGTTGTTTGCTGTACCTAGTGACGTTTGAATTCAAACGCATTCGAAGTTTGTCACAACAACACGAGTGATAGTGACAACAATCTTCTCTGTGAAGCGCTCGAGCAAATGTGCTGGGTGTTATGAAATACTTATCGTCCGATTTTAAGAGAACTACGTGGCGAAAAAATTTTATTTTCTTGCATCTTAGAGCATGATGTCTTTGCTCGATGAAGGGCAGAATTTCTTTTCGTTATTTGTCGTAGTTACTGTGCTGCGCGAAACTTAGTATACTACTGCGCGAATTATTTTCTAGTTCGCAGAGATAAAAAAGAATTGTGCAGATTCTGTGTGTAGTCCATTTTGTCATACATTTCTGTAGGATGAGGAATTCCACCATATGCAAGACACCTTTTCAGTTTCGTTTCACCTAGAGATATTTCAGCACTTTTCCCGCTATCTTCAGAGGCTATTTTATTTTCTTAATGTAAAATTGTTGTTACATATTAACATTTACAGAAACGTTTGGCACAAAATGTTTAAAATTGTTAATGAATAACTGTTGCAAAACATTATACACCATTTGTTTACAGTTCCCAGTTGAGATATGAATTAACGACCTGATGCACTGTATGTTTATTCCATAACGTCTAAAGTTCTAGTTAGTGTAGATGTAGGCATTAGTTTACCTACCTTACATGAAGCTATTGGGTATTTATGTTGGTAGCTGCCGGCCGCGGTGGCTGAGCGATTCTAGGCGCTTCAGTCCGGAACCGTGCGACAGCTACTGTCGCAGGTTCGAATCCTGCCTGGGGCATGGATGTGTGTGATGTCCTTAGGTTAGTTAGGTTTAAGTAGTTCTAAGTTCTAGGGGACTCATGACCTCAGATGTTAAGTCCCATAGTGCTCAGAGCCATTTTGTTGGTAGCTAGTCTGCTACACAATCTACAACTTGTCATCTGCAAACAGCAAAACGTAATACTTATTTTCTGTTTGTTATGCCTTTACGAACGTAAATGAGTGTATAACACGTTTTTTGTGTTTAACTTACGCCTTTGACGTTGTATTGTTTTCTCATATGTTTTGGCGAGCCGGCCGAAGTGGCCGTGCGGTTAAAGGCGCTGCAGTCTGGAACCGCAAGACCGCTTCGGTCGCAGGTTCGAATCCTGCCTCGGGCATGGATGTTTGTGATGTCCTTAGGTTAGTTAGGTTTAACTAGTTCTAAGTTCTAGGGGACTAATGACCTCAGCAGTTGAGTCCCATAGTGCTCAGAGCCATTTGAACCATTTTGTTTTGGCGAGGTTAATACTTTGATGCCTGTGACTTAAGGTCGTTTGATAACACACTTTCTACGAATTTTCAAACATGGGCGGAGTTTTCGCCGTCATTACGTGTTGTTATAGCTGTGTAGTGTTCATTTGTTTCGTGGCATGTTTGTCTGGATGAGGCGAACAAGTTAGAAGTGTAATTGGCGTTTGTAGTGTTTGGTTTGTGTGTGTGTGTGTGTATGCGTTTGTGTGTGTATGTGTGTGCGTGTGTGTGTTTGTGTGTGTGTGTGTGTTCAGGACTGGGGCAGAAGAGATAGAGAATGAGTGTATTTTTTTCTCATGAGTTGGTTTGGTGTGGGTGTTATTCGTGTAGTTCTTCAATTGTGACAACGAGAGTTTTATTGCACAGTGATGTGTATTCATTTAGTACTTTCTTTCATTGGGCTATGACTTTTGAATGTGATAGTTTTCATCTACAGTTAATTTTTGTATAAGCTGCTACTAGTTTTGAGGATCTGTAAGTCAGTTTCAATGTTTGTTGGATGGTAATCGTGTGCTAACAGGTCATCTGCGAATGTTGAGTGTGAGCTATTGCTTTTCAGTGCTCTGAGGTGTTCTGTATACCTGGTTCTGAAATTCCTGCATGTTTTACTCGCATACACAGATTGACAGCAGTTGGAAATAAGATGGTAAATACCAGGTTGGCTGTATTTGTCAGTGTTGTTGGTATTTCTCCCAAGTCTGCTTTGTATTGTGTTTTTCTGTATGCTATGTTGAGTCCTTGTTTCTGTAGTAAATTACCCACCCTGAGTGTGAGTGTTGGTGTAATCATTATGTGCCATTTGTTGCTCACTGTCTGCTGATTTGTGGTGTATTGTGTTGTGTGTGTGTGTGTGTGTGTGTGTGTGTGTGTGTGTGTGTGTGTGTGTGTTTTGTGTGTGTGTTTTTTTTTGTTTTGTATTTTGTTATCTTTTTATCTACTCTCCTTGCATCACATCCATTCTCCTGTGCAATTTGTTTTATTCTGTGCAGTTCTTGTGTGTAATCATGTTTGTTCCTGAGTGTTTTGTTTAGTCTGTGTAGTAAATATGTGATACTGGTTTCTTTGTGAGTTATTGGGTGATTGGATTGGTTATGAATAAAGGTGCTGGTGATGGTGGGTTTCCTGTAGATTGTGAATTTATGTTTATTGTTTCTCTTGTGTATTGTGAAATCTAAGAAATTTTCTGTCTGTTTGTGTTTCAACAATTAACTGTATTTGTGGGTGGGTGAAGTTTAAGTTGTCATAAAATGTTCTATGCGAGTCTGTGGCTCATCTATTAAACAAATTATATCATTTGCATATCTCTCTCAATATATTAGTTTGTGCTGTTTTGGTATTACTATTTTCTCAAAGACTTGTTTTTCTATATGGTGGAGGAAAATGTCAGCTAGGAGACCACTGGTTGGGGATCCCATGGGTAGTCCATCTTTTTGAGAGTAAAATTTGTTGTTGTATGTAAACTAATGCATACATCCACTTTTTGCCAACCAAGGTGCAAATAGAACTTAGGATATAATGTAACAAACAACATACAGTGTATCACATCGTTAATACATATATCAACTGTGAACTGTAAACAAATGATGTATAATATTTTACAACAATTATTAATTCACAATTGTAAATATTTATACCGAAATCTTCTCTAAATGTTAATATGTAACAATAATTTTACCGTAAGAATAAAATAGCTCACTGGAGATAGCGCAAAAAGTGCTGAGGCATGTCTGGGTAAAGAGAAACTGAAAAGGGGTCTTGTGTAAGGCGAAATTCCTCATCCTGTTTTCATAGCAAGCACGGACATAGGAAGCACTGCAACGCCACGAGGTGATACGTTTCTGCGCGCGAAGTGTTGCCAACCTACCAAATTGCATTAGAAGTCGATATCAGACAGGTGTGTCTCTTTGTTCTCGCGATTTTGGGTTTTATATCTGGCAAACACGTGGCGCGCGTTGTGCCCAATTCCGTCCCTGTGCAGTGTGAATCATTTGGTTGTAAAAATCGTCGTATTTCGCAAGCGGTCCAAAATTTCGAAACGAGGTTTTCACAGATGTTACGAAGCAAAGAAGTACCTATTCGTCTATGATTAATACACGTGGAAAATGTCTGAGTGGATCGGAAACAAATCTCGCTACTAACTACAACACAGTTTTTTGACCGAATTTTTATTGCCAAACGAAGACAGAAATGAGCAAATAGGGAATCAAATTGACAAGCATGAGGTCCGATTTTACAAAAAAATTATTTGATTGCTTGAAAGTGGTCAGGGCAATTAAGAAAAAGTTAGTGAGTTGAGGGAACAATGATATATTTCGCTAACAACTGCATTTGAGATGTAGAAAAGTTCATCTCTTCAAGTCCTAGTTATTTTGCGCATAAAGATATATATTGGTGTAATATTTAACTGACGAAAAGGCTTCCTTCGGATGAAGCAGTAAACTAAGGACATTTCCGGAACAGATGATGCTAGGAAGGCAAACAAGATTCCTATAAGATCATGCCTTTGGAATAAAACTTGAAAAAAAAGTGAAAACAAATTGGTCAAATGTTTTGTGAAACGATTTGCTAAACGTAAGAAAGGAACTAGGTGAGAGAAACGTTTGACGTTTGATTGATGATGTAGATGATATACAGCAAATGAGGTGCATCAAAATTTCTCTAATCTATATTATTTCTTACTTACAGCCAAATCATTTGATATTTTTCTTTTCGAAAAAATTTATGCTTCATTTATGAAAACTGCTTAGATTAATTTAAACACTTGGCACTGACACTGACTGGTCAAGAATTATGTTCCCTACATTCAAATATCGATAAAATTTTTTGGTTGTTCAGTGTGTTTCATTAGAAATTTAATGTGTGTGATGTATTGGGATAGGTGCATACACACTTAAAGTACTGTACTAAATGCAATAGCAGCGAAGTACAATGCTCAATTTGTTTAGAAGGTTAAAAAATGGATAAAACACAACAAACTTGCGGCATCATGTAATCGGAAAACGACAACAACGTTCCTTGGAAGAGAAAGGAAATTTGGCTGATATACCTACACTTTTGTAGACGTACTATAAACGCAGGGTAGTAACCGAACCCTTAATTATGTGGCTGCTTCAGAGTAAAAAAAAAGCGATACCATCCAAAAGTGACGGTGCATGAAACATAGCAACTTTTGATCTTTCGCTCTCACTCTTGCGGCGCCCGTCTCTTGCACCTTTACCACCTTTGCTGTTGACATCGAGACTTACTTCAATCCACTCATTCATTCACTCATTTATTCATAATATAAAATAAAAATATAAAGTAGGTGAGCTCGTGGCTATGTCTACATAATATGCATTTATTTGATTGTATCCCTTGCAGACAGATAACTTAACGTAATAAACCGGGTTCTCCAACCTCTGTTTCCACCCTTTAGTACTTAGTACTCGTAATACGCAGATTTTTAGGCATGCTTATCGATTATAATCTGACACACAAGAATAATGTAAATAAAAAGTTAAATAAACTTCTATATTCTGTAAGAATACTTTGGGGGAACTCCATATGCAGTAGAAAAACATTTAGGCAACAAAATAAAAGATTGTTGGAATTATAATACGTGCTAAATACAGTGACTGCTGTAGACCAATATTTAAAAGTCTTAATATACTGTCCCTTCTGTGTTTACATATCTATGAAGTACTACTCTTCATAAAAGTAAACATATTAGAATAAATCAAGCAGAACTGATTTGGACTCTCATGATACTAGACAGAAGCATTACATGCATAATAAATAGATGCAAAACTTACATAAGTTCAAACTGAAAGTGAAAGATTACTTGCTTGACCACTGCTTCTGTTCTGCTCCTGAGTTTTTAGAGCACCAAGGAAATATAGTTTAATTGACCACATGTTCTTAATCATACTATTCTTTCAATCATCTAATTGTTTTAAAATTATGTTGCCAATATTCAACCGGTATTGCATGATTTTTCTAAAGCACAGTGTCTATAGACTTTTATATGCTATATAAAACCTGACTTGCCCTACATCTTTTGCACAAACTATGTACTAAATCACCATTTACAGAATGAATAAAGAAATACAAATACAAATAGTCGTGCCATCCTTGAATACAACACGATTTTTTAGCAAAGTTTCAAAAAATTACAATCAGTAAGAGAATACTGGGGATCATTTTTAGTATTCATCTCATTATTTTTCGAGAAGAGCAGCGAACTGTGGCTGTAGTAAGTTTACTTTTATTTGTCAATTTTAGCTAATATTTTGATTCTGAATTACACTGAAATTTATAAGGCAAAAGTTGTCGCAGTCTCAGAATTTTTCAGTTTTTTTACGACATCTGTTTTTATTGGAAATAACAGCAATAAAAAGTGAAAATCAGTCATTTCAGATATTGGTTACCTTGAGTGGTTTTAACAGTCAGGTTACAATGAAGAAGACAAAAGAAACAGCTGTAACCGAAAAGCCATAACCACCATGCCTACTTTCTGCTAACCATCAATTAACAGCATGCTGTTAATTGTTACATCCAAACGAAACACGAGCAGAGGATCTTCAGGAGATTTTTCATAAGACTCTTTCCTTTTGAGGACGACGTTTCTCTTCGCAATCCCCACAGCCATGCACTCACAAACCGGTCCGGCAGCCCACTATTGTGGCAACAAAGCTATTATAATAGACTCTCTTGCTTAAAAGAGGCGAAGCAGTCAGAAGGCAAGGTGGGATGTCGTTGTCACTACACGGATGTACTACCATAGGAGAGTATGAGTATGTGGAAGACGAGAGCTACAGTTCTCTGTGACTCGTAGGACGACCATCGGAGCACGGTACTGTTTCCAGAATGAGTCTTCGATCTGCGGTGTGGAGTGTGCGTTGATCTGAAACTTCCTGGCAGATTAAAACTTCTTGCCAAAACGGGGAGTCTACCCTACAATCTTTCAATTTCGTGGGAAAGTCTAAAAATCAGCGCTACCTTGTTGCGTCGAAGAGATAACATGCCGAGCGGCTGTGGGCTTGACAAGACAGCAACTTTTGCTGTCCACACAAACTGTATTAATTGACTTTTCCATTGGTTCTTGGCAGAATGTTTTATAGACCGAGGTGAAAAGAGTCATTGGATAGAGATATGCCCAAATACAGATGGTGGCGCTATCACGTATACAAGGTATAAAAGGGCAGTATTCTGAGATCCACAGTGTCAAGAGTGTGCCGAGAATACCAAATTTCAGCCGTTACCTCTCTGTCAAAGGCATTTGACTGTGTAAATCACAATATCCTTTTAAGTAAATTAAAATATTATATTGTAACAGGAAACGCTACAAAATGGTTCAAATCTTACATCTCTGGCAGGAAACAAAGGGTCTTATTAGGAAAGAGACATGTATCGAGCTATCAGGCATCATCCAACTGGGAACTAATTACATGTGGGGTCCCACAAGGTTCCATTTTGGGGCCCTTACTTATTCTTGTGTATATCAATGACCTTTCATCAGTAACATTACCAGATGCCAAGTTCGTTTTGTTTGCTGATAATACAAAAAATGCAATAAATAGCAAATCAAGTGTAGTCTTAGAAAGATCAGCTTATAAAATATTTGGTTCCTAGCCAATTCTTTGTCGCTAAACTTTGAAAAACCACACTACATGCAGTTCAGAACTTGTAAGGGGTGTCCCACGAGTATATGCCTAACATACGATCACAAGCAGATAGAAGAAATGGACAGTGTTAAATTCTTGGGATTACAGCTTGATAATAAATTCAACTGGGAGGAGCACACCACAGAACTGCTGAAGCGTCTTAACAAATCTCTATTTGCAATGCGAATTGTGCCAGGCATAGGGGATATGAAAATGAAAAAGCTGGCATACTATGCTTACTTTCATTCCATAATGTCATACAGGATTATTTTTTGGGGTAATTCATCAAGCCAAGCTTAAGTTTTCTGGGCACAAAAACGTAAGAGTTATATGTGGTGTGAACACAAGAACAATCTGCAGAAGCCTGTTTAGGGAACTAGGGATACTAACTACTGCTTCCCAATATATTTATTCCTTAGTGAAATTTCTCATTAAAAATATATCACTTTTTCAAACCAACAGCTCATTTCATGGAATCAGTACTAGAAATAACAATATTCTTCACAGGGATTTAAAGTCACTTAATCTTGTACAAAAAGGTGTGCATTATTCAGGAACACACATTTTCAATAACTTGCCAGCAGCCATAAAAAGCTTGACAACCAATGAAATTCAGTTTAAGAGAAGCCTAAAGGATTTATTGGTGACCAACTCCTTCTACTCCAATGATGAATTTCTCAGTAAAACCAACTGATTTGTATATATATATAATGTAACTTCAGTAATGTGTTCATTGTAAATAAGTATTACAGTAGTTGTATTACACATTTATTACCTTATAAATAAGCAAATAAACTTTTTTATTTTAAATTCAGTATTTGTAAAATTAGTATTTGTAAAATGACTCTTTAATATAGTGTTCATTAAAAATGACGATCATTACACTTAGGACTTGTGGAATGGTACATTAGTTTATTTGTTTTAGTTGTAAATATTTGTCATGTATTGTTGTTTTTGTGACATGTTCTACATCCTGGAGGACCTCCTCACTACGGATCAGTTGGAATGAAAGCAAATCTAATCTAATCTAATCAAACCACTGACAACGCAGGGGCTGACGACCTTCCCATAATGACTGAGAGTAGAGCCATTTGAGTAGAGTTGTCAGTGCTAGCAGACAAGCGTCACTGCATGAAATAACCACAGAAGTCAATGTGGGACATACTTCGAATGAATCCGAGAGGAGAGTGTGGCGAAATATGGCGTTAATGGGCTGTGGCAGCAGACGACCAACACGGGTGGCTTTGCTAACAGCACGACCTCTCCTGGGCTCGTGACCATATCGGTTGGACCCTAGACGGCTAGAAAACCGTGGCGTGGTCAGATAAGTCTCGATTTCAGTTGGCAAGAGCTGACGGTTGGGTTCGAGTGTGGTGCAGACCCCACGAAGCCATGGAGCCAAGTTGTCAACAAGGCACTGTGCTGGCTGTTGGTGACTCGGTAATGATATGGGCTGTGTTTCCATGGAATGGACTGAGTGCTCTAGTCCAACTGTACCGATCATAGACTGGAAAAGGTTATATTTGGCTAGCTGGAGACCATTTTTAGCCACTGATGGGCTTCATGTTCCCAAAGAACGACGTCGTATAACCTGGCCACAGTTGTTTGTAGTTGGTTTGAAGAAGATTGTAGACAATTACAGCCAATGATTTGGCTATCCAGATCACCCAACATGAATCCCATTAAACGTCTGTGGGGCGTAATCGAGAGGTCAGCTCGTCCACAAAACACTGCGCCAGCAGCACTTTCGCAATTGTGGACGGCTGTAGACGGAGCATGGGTCAATGTTTCTGCAGGAGACTTACAACGACTTGTTGAGGATACATTACATCGAGATGCTGCATTATGGCGGGCAACGGGAGGCCTAATGATGTTGGGAGGTATTCTATGAGTTATGTCACCTCAGTGTAGATTACGAGTGAAAAAACACACGACACTGGTGAAATTCGAAAATATTCATTATTTAGGAAACCTATTTTCAGCTGTGTTTTCTGTAGGATCATGAATTTTAAACTTGTTCATCTACAGAATATCTCAGTCAGTTTCCAAACATGACAATTGTTAATATCTGATTTAGGACTACGTCAAGGAGACCTATTCCAGTAATTTTTTTTGGCATTTTGAGATGTGCTGCAATAATTCCGCTACAGTTCTGCACCAGAACTGTCCACTTTAATAACTTAAGATTTTGCAGCAGCATTAGGCTATGTAGTGGAAGTGGCTGAGGACTATGGTAAGGGAGCAAACATATTCCTGTAGTTAACACAGCTTTATTGCATAACGAAATTGAGCTCTATTCAGGATTCCTTTGTAAACAAAGAACTGTTCCTAGCATTAACAAACAACAAAAAGAAAGTAAGAGTAAATTTTGCACAAAGACTAAACTTCTGGCAACAATGCAATGTGAAACAAATAGAAACAATATGTCCAGTGACCAACTTCAACAGAAAGTCTGTCTTAGAGGCACTACAAATGTATCAAGTGAACAAACTTAAACATTTCACGTTAAACACTTGGCACTGTGCGCTGTGAGCTGACCCGATGTGAGCTTTGTCAGTAAAGAGAACAGCCAATTAAATAACAGTGTTTCAGCTGATCAGTATATACACAACGCAGAAAAAAAAGAAGAAGAGAGGGCCATCTTGCTGTAACACTAATATATGTCAGATTCCTTGTTATAGAAAATATTCTGTATCTCCAATATAAAAGCACAAAGAAAGTTTCTAAAAATCCATGCATTGAGGGGAGTTAAATCGGAATTTTTTTCACATTTTCACATTTTTATCTCACTATGAAATTTGCAATTTTCCGAATAAAATGATATATATATATATATATATATATATATATATATATATATATATATATATATATATATCACTTATAAACTCACATGGAATGTATTTTATTTTATTTTTTTTAAATATAATCGACATCAGTTGAAAATGTTAAAATTTTTACATGTATCAAGATATAATAAAATCTGTAATTTTTTATATAGAAGGCTATGGATTGCTGTGTTATGAAGGTTAAATTACGTGTTTGTATTGGTCATGTCCAGAAGAGGATGGGCACCAGGTTGAGGTAGTTTAAGCAAAGTTTCAGAGACAAGAAACTTTCTGATGGTAAAACCATAAGAGGCAGGCTGACAGACAAAATGATTGAAGAACTACAGCAGTATTATAGGATGGCCATTAGAAATAACACTGGGGATTTGTTGAAAATGAAGCAGGCAGTATGGGCTACCTTCTTCCAGAGACTGCCAACTGATGAAAGACCAGTACACCACCTTTGCCCTCCTGGACCTGATTCATGGAGGAATTACTGCGATGGCCAGTACTCAAACAGTTCATACAGCCATAAACATTCCAGTCTAGCTGCAGTCATGGATGTCATAAAAAACCTGTTTACAGAGACCTGGCAAATCCTGAATTACTGGAGAAGTGTCTGCATGGTCAGACTCAAAATCCCAATGAGTTGTTCAATAATCTTAGTGGACTCACTTATCAAAAATGTTTTTGTTGGAATGAAGACACTAAAGTGATGCTGTTATTGCTTTTAATGATGGTAACATTGGTAGGGTGAAAGGGCTACAGCATATGGAAATTAATCGTGGAGCAAACTGCATAAGAGAACTTGAATGGATGGACAAGGTTCGCACTGATAAAGCAGAGTATGCAGCACAATTGGCCACTAAGGATCCCAGAAAGAAGAAAAGAAGAAAAAAACTTGGGAAAAGATCAAAAAGATGATATACAGTATGGTGCAGAGTGCTTCTGAGTGACTAAAAATAAAAAAATTAAGCACATATTGAGTTACAGTCTTTTGAAACTTTAGAATCCGTTCCTGAAAATTTACATTTTCTGTAGCATTTTCCCATAAATCTCAGAAACCACTTCGCGTAGAGTTTGTTTCTACCTGCTCTGTTGCTGTGCTGCGGCAAATTTTCAGGTAGTAATAACATATATATCCTGAGTCTACCGAACTAAAATAAGAACATAATGCTATGTGTAATGAAAATATTTACTACACACACAAAAACAGTACACGAAATTTTGACTGTGTAAATAAAACATTGTATTTCGGAAATCAGTGGCTGAAATGCATTTATTGTAAATGAGTAGACTCAGAACATACAGTTTAATATCCTGTAAAAGCTTCATCTCAATGGCTACAGTGGTTCCTGAAATACAGGGAAGCCAAGTCACTAAATTTAACATTGTCGGGGTAGGGCATTTCAACTCCTCTTGAATGCTCACTTAACCATTCTTACAACAATATAATGAGTCGTGTTTTTTTGCCACAGCACAGCAACAGAGCAGGTAGAAAGAAACTGAAGCAATCGAGATGCCCTTGGTCAATCTACTCAGTGAGTTTGCTGATCAGCAGAAGACAGGAGACTACCATACACCCATACACCTGTCTCTCCTCTGTACATCCAATGTAGAGATACTGGATGAACAGAACTGTATGACGAGATAGCCAGCTGCAACAAGCACGATGTCGGGATCGAGTCTGTTGAATCTGACGCCACAATCGAGCTGCAAGCAGGGAGCATGGCCGACTGCAGGCCACTTGAGAGCGGTGTAGTCGCCCACATCATAGAGACGCCTGCATAGAATACGACGACTCCAAAGTAGCGAGAGAAGGCTACCGAGTCACTGCTCAGAGCATTGTCTCGGATATGCAATGAGAACGCAATCTCAGAAGGGCTGCCACATGCTGGTTTCTGGGATGTAGCAATAAAGCTGTACAGCCAGATGAACAGGAAGAGGGCAACAGTTTTCATCATCGCTGTACCAGTCGTCACCAACAGTAGCGACACCGTCGAACTGCCAAAGCTTCTGCCTTTACGTGTGCAGGTGGAAGCTCTTCCACGAGGAATGGACAGTAAGCCCCAGTGTTACAGGTTCCAGCAGGAAGGTCATGTCAACAAACACTGTTGCAATGCCACAGGGTGCCTTAAGTGCTCAGGTGAGCATGACAGCAGCACCTGCGGCCATGGCATAGAAAAGTCGTCAAAGTGTTCTGGAAGTGGTAGGCCCCATGTCGCCAACTGGTCAGGCTGCCTGGCTTTCTCAAGCCGGAAACAGGCTGATGGAGGTGTCGCAGCCCTGATTAGGGCAGCAGACAGAGGAACTGTTGGCCAATTCCTCCTCCTGTGGGCAGCCAGAATTTTCTGTCAATGGTGGGGGAGACGGCCACAGGTGGGAGGCTGGGAAAAAACTGCCTGTTCCAAAGCAGACGCAGCAGCAGATGATGAATGACAATTATGCCACAATGCATGATGTAGTGAGGCAGTCAGTGAAGTAACTGCAGCCGTCAAAGCCATCATGGCGGTAGAGAGAGCTTCATTTACAGGTGTCCTTGTTGTGGAAAAAGAGGAGGTATGCTGCCAACTGCAACAGATGTGTGCAGAACTTCCTTACCACTTCCGATAAGATGAACAGGTCTGTGTTCCTTGTAGAGAGTCATCATTCCCATGGATGGAGAAAAAAGGCTCTGCACAGCACACAACAACCCCATTCGCAATTGCAGATATGGAAGGAGCCACTGGGGTTGCCACTGACAAGAAGATGGAAGAAGACGAACAGGCCATGAACGTAGCAGCAGCTGCTACCGCCTTCTGAGACAGGCTGCTGCAGGCTGAACTGAACATTGAGGAGCCCAGTGCTGATGGCTGTACTGTGCAGTAGATGCTGCTCCAAGCAGTTAGCCCTACCGGCAAGCTGCGCCACTAAGGCCCCAGTGCCCGGGCTGGTGATGAGTGGGGACCTACCATGGCCCCCAGCTGCTTTAATATGGTGGTGAAGCTGGAATCACCCAGACCTGCTGCCAAACCAATGAACTGACAAAGTTCTTACTGTGCTGTCACACAGATCTGGACTGACCTCTTTGTCATGAACAGATCACTTTACAATGGTATCAAGCTGCATAAAATCCAGTTCTAACATGAACTACCCTTGCTTGATCTGTTGCAGATAGGATGAAAATCACTACTTCTCTTACTACTTGTCCTAACTGTCATGGCGGTTCTTTTTCCCCAAGGCACTTGCCTGACACTTTTTTCCCTGCACTCTTAAACATGCTATTCTCCAACGGTTTTCGTCTACTCCATCTGGTTTTCCACATGGGCCTGTATTAATGGGTAATCATGCCCAGCTGTACTGACAACATTGCATTCCCCACATCTTGTGAGACCTAAATTCATACAATTAAAAAAAGGCAGATGTGATAGTACATCTTTTGTCATGGTCACCATGTTAGTGTGGGGATGGAGGGGCTCCATTTAAATAAAGTTATTATACAACATTGTATTCATTATCTAACTGAGAAATATGAGCTCAACACTCCCTTCCTGTTGTAATATTCTTTAAAACAATGGTCACCAGAGTTATACATTTAAGGATCTGGTAAGGCTGCCAAAATTGTTGCAAGAACTTCCCATATCAGCTTCTCCCCAACTTTACTACATTTGGCAAAATTTCTCACTTGAACTTGAGCCCATTATTATAGTGCTTAGCTTCATTCATGTGGGCTGCTTCTTTGTTTTTCCCAAAGCTACTTTTCATGAATCTTTTCATGAAGTACCTTCTTGGGCGGTAAATGATCAATAGACCATAAATTAGTTGATGATGAATTCGACTATAGAACAAACTTCATACCTGCTGGAGTGTCCTTACGTGCCTCACGTCTGAACATCAATAGACCACACATAGATGGTGATGAACTCTTCATAGATACACCCTTATGTGCCTTATGCTTGGCCTCATCCACTCAACTGCCAGAACCCAACGAGTATGATCTGGCTGGTGGCGCACAATTAGCATTTGACTCATTTACTACATAATTACATCCTTCCTGGAAGGCCAAGTGTAAACCCTAGACTGCAGTAAGTACAAGATTTTCTTAGATTTATTACCTTCACTCGCTCTCGGAAAAATTCACTCCTTCTACACAGCCTGTGAAGATAAAGGATCAGAGCGTATCTCAAAATGTATCTCTATTATCCGAAACAGTACCTTCATGAATATTGACTGAGCTAGAACCGACCATGTTCAACTACTCGGACTGACAATACCTCGATCCGTCTCCCCTAATTTTTCGCGTCCAGAAGTTTTAAGGTAACTGAAACCATGAACAACCTACTTTCTCCTCAATTTAACAGAAGATTTCACTCTCGCATGCGAGTAACTGCCAAATAACTGCAACTTACGACTGATCACCCATTAGTCCCAGTCGAATTAGATTACCACTGATAACATATTCGCCTAAGAAAAATGAACATCTCAGTCGTACTACGGCCTGCTGATGTAATGGAAGATAATGCACAGCGCACAAACTTCATCAGCACAGCACAATAGTTCCTACGAGATCAAATGCAAAACAATAAAACAAGCAAATGCAGATCAGCACTTGCAAACTACAAAAGTGTCCGCCCCTGGTAGCTGTGTGATCACCGCAACGGAATGTGATGCCTAACGGCCCGGGTTCGATTCCTGGCTGGTTCGGGGTTTTTCTCTGCTCAGGGACTGGGTGTTGTGTTGTCTTCATCATCATTTCATCCTCATCCGGCGCGCAGGTCGCCCAATGTGGCATCGAATGTAATAAGACCTGCCCCGCATTTCCATTACATCAAAAATTCGTGTTTGATGAGTCAAAACACAGTTTTGGCTAATGAGCAATGCGACACATAAACTCACCAATAATTTAATCACGGCACACTTCGTGATCATAAACGTAGCACTGTCCAAAGACTGGTATTTTCCCACCGGCCAGGGACACAATGTGTAGAAGCAAACGCACGGCGCGGCAGTAACCCCCACTTTCATGTGTTCTTCTCATTCCAGACTTCCTCTTGGTGCCTTCCTCTGTCGACCTATCGATATGGCTCCATACTGCTAATACATATCGCTTCACATTACACTTTCAAGGGTTGTGATTACATTGACTTATAGTGTTATACAGGACTACAACACATTATTCTGTTCATAGAAAATGAATTCAAACAAAATGTTTATGGGGGTAGGACGTCAAACGGGCCGACTTGGAGCAGGAGAGGCACCACAGGACATTTTAATTTCCACTGTCTATACTTTTACAAGTAAATTCGAAAAGCTTTGTCAGCATGACCAGGAAGGATTCAGGATTCACACACACAGCAGTGGAAGTGCAAAAACATAACAAAATAGTTTTTTTACATGTGAAATTTCATCATTTTTTCACTTACTATTGGGTGCATTTGTTGCTATAGGTAACTTTTCTTCATAAGTAAGAGAGACTGTTCGATGAATTTTGCACAGCATACAATCTATACTTACAGGTGTCTGAAACTCTAGAATCTATTTAATTTATGAAAAAACGAATGTGCTGTTACGTTTTAAACTTTATGTTTAGAAAAAAATTCAAATTTTGTAGTTAATTATCTCAATTTTTACCACAGTTTTTTACAAATTTGAAAAATTCTAGAGTTTCATACAACTGTAGTATGGTTTGTACGCTGTGCAAAATTCATCAAAGAATTTCTCTTACTTCTGAAAGAAAATGTACCTATAGCAACAAATGCAGCCAACATGTCCCCAATGAAGTAAATCAACGCCTGTTTGCAGCTAGGCTGTCCATTTAATTATCATTTCATTTCTAGCAAAGCTGCATGGTCATCCACGGTAACTGTTCTTTCACGAACAGATACTACCGTCATATTTAGTTAAAATATGGCTTCCCGGCCATTGACCTTCTTGTGCGAACGCACAAGCTATGCCCGAACTCGTACGGGACTTGGTAGATTAATCTGCCACAAGTAATGAGTATGATGGGCAAACATCAATTAGGCGCACTACGAACGTAGTGGTGTGGACATGTTGGGAATGTGGATCTCACGGGGAGTGTGCAAGGGTAAGTCCCTGCAGACGCACTATCCTCTGTGCCCGCGGTGGCTCAGATGGATAGAGCGTCTGCCATGTGAGCAGGAGATCCCGAGTTCGAGTCCCGGTCGGGGCACACATTTTCAACATGTCCCCAATGAAGTACATCAACGCCTGTTTGCAGCTAGTGTGTCCATTTAATTATCATTTCATGACAGAAGTATTGTCCAATTTGTTTGGGGGATGGATTCGAAGACTTCACTGAAGACTGCCGTAATGCTGATGGATCGAAGCGATTTAATGACTATGTTTGTCGTGATTTAGGAACAGGATGGATTCTGATGTCTTCCGTAGGTCAGGGAAGAAAGTAATTAGTGAATGGATTATAGTCTATGTACTTTAACACAACTGGTATAATCTAGATAATTGATTACCCTATTCGTCCAATGTACTGGAAACCATTGCTCACAGTAGTTCACCAGGAATAGAAACAAACAGCTCCCTTCAGAACTAAGTGGAAGGGTTCTCCAATGGACGCTATTACTTACCTGACTGATATTTTTGGATCGAACAGTGATGGGTGTCCTCAGACGTATGTTGGCTCAGTGGGTTTGGAATGATGCTGAGATACTAGTTCTTTACAAGGACATACGCGTGCAGTGTTTCAGTTGTGTACTGTAGCTGTGGCCACGCCTTGCTCTCCTTATGTTTCAGCCCACAAGAATGTGCGGGCGTTCATAACACACGGTGGTCTCCTGAGCAACCAGGAGGCCCTCAGCCACGGAGTGCCGCTGGTGGGGATCCCAGTGTTCGGCGACCAGCTGCTCAACATGGCGCAGGCGCAGAGGCAGGGCTACGCTGTCACGCTGGCCACGAGCAACATCACCGAGGACTCTCTGCGTTGGGCGCTCGCCGAGGTGCTCACCGTCCCCAGGTAAACAGGCGGTCTCCAAGCAAAGCGATCCCCACTCTGGCTAGGACAGGAGGAAGACTAGTCTTTCTTGGTCAAGCATAAGCACATGTAACAGCCAATCGTGTTTGCACGACGCAGGAGACATTTGCCTTTCTGAAGGTATGCACTTGTAGATCCGGAGGTTCAGTGAAAATACACCAGAAATATACTATTGCGCTCGTGCCTGCAGTATCGTGATTTTTGGGGCAGTGGGCACTTAAAAATGCGCAGAATTCAGGCTTTTTTGCCAACAGAAAATTGTTGGCGATGAACAGTGTTGTTGCTGCGGTCTTTGAAGCAGATCTCCAGCCAGATCTATCCTGTGGAACCCCCTTCATAGCTGCATAACTACTGGAGTCCCCATCAGTTTTAGTACGGTTACTATAGTCAAGCTATGATCACACTCCAGATTTCTGCACCCCCCCATATGCACATACTTTCCACCATTACTGAATTATACAAAAAACTTCTGTTCTAAACTTGTGTTAAGCGCTTACCATCCCCATTTCACTTCTATAAGAGGCTAAACTCGAAACAAATACTTTTTCAGGGAAGCAGTCTTTAAATTTTGTTCGCTGTTACAAATTTCTCTTTTTCTGATGCGCATTGCTTACTGTTGCCAGTCTGTATTTTATCGCTTCTCTACTTCGACTACCTTGAGCTATTTCGCTGAACAGTTAGCAAAAAAGACAGGAAAAATAGTTCAAATGGCTCTGAGCACTATGGGACTCAACATCTTAGATCATAAGTCCCCTAGAACTTAGAACTACTTAAACCTAACTAACCTAGGGACATCACACACATCCATGCCCGAGGCAGGATTCGAACCTGCGACCCTAGCAGTCGTGGGGTTCCAGATTGAAGCATCGGCCGGCTTACAATGTCCAGTGGGGGTGTTAAAAGGTTTGATCTGGCGCTTTGTATTTATCCATCACTGAGAATCATATCTATGTTGTCTAATTGAAACATCGTATTATATTTTTCATACATTTGGCCATCGCAAATCTGTTAACTTGCACACCTTTCTTTGTCACGAGTTCCACCCTACTTGCGGATGCCTAAGATTTGCCTCATAAAAAGTTTCCCAATTCACTTTCTTTGCAATTAATTCAAGGGTAACGAAGCATAGATACGCAGCATTTGCAATTATTTTCGATAAATGTTTTACAGCACCACTGGTAAGAATACATCACATGATACTTCGAGAGACATCGCGACGGAGACTGCGTCGTCGGAACTTATTACTTCTTCCACACCATCTCATAGATTTAGAGGTTCTTAACCACTGTAGGACACAAATGTAAACAGAAAAGGGAAATTATCTTGTAGCTAGAAGGAGTAATGATGCAGAAACAGTTATACATTATAAAAAGTACTGCACTGTATTGAGAAAAGTTATTAAAAAGCTCAGAAATATATGCATTATGTCTGGGATTAGCACCTCTGATAATAAAATGAAAACTATTTGGAATATTGTTAAAAATGAAAACAGGGCAACCGAGAGCACAGAAAGACTGTATTTCTATCAGACTCAACGAAAAGTTTGCTAACAAAAGGTCAGAAGCAGGAAATATTTTCATAATCATTTGTAATTGTTGTGGATATAAAGAGATCCAGCTGTGCGTTAGAAAATGCAAGGCTGTATATGTAACTTGATAAAACTGCTGTATATGCAATCTGATAAAACTGAAATTCAAACCACCTCTCCTACTCATATTAGGAAAATAATAAATCCACTCAGAAGTAAAAGGTTTCCAACAGAGTACCAAAAGCTTGTTCCCAACAGATAAGTAGGATTCTCAGCCACATATGTAGTAGCTCACAGAAACAGGGCACTTTTCTGGATAGAGTGAAATATGCTGTTGTAAACCATTGCACAAAAGTGGGGATAGATCTCATGGTACAACTATCGCCCAATCCCGCTTCTGACAATTTTATCCAAAATTCTTGAAAAAGTAATGTATCCCAGAGTAGCTTCACATATTTTTAAAAATGAAGTAGTAACATATCGTCAATTCTGTTTTCAGAAAGTCTTTTCAACAGAAAGTGCTACATATGTTTCCACAGATCAAGTATTACATGCCACGAATAACTGATCATCACCCACTGCGATATTTTGTGATCTCTCAAAGGGCTTTGACTCAGAGAGCCATGAATACTTCTAGATAAGTTTAAGTGTGGTGGTATGAGTGGGACAGTGCACAAACAGTTTAATTCATATTTAACTGGAAGAATGCAGAAGGTTGAAATTAACAGTACAAATAGTCTGAAAAAATTAGTACAGTCCTCTAACTGGGGAGGTATGAAGAATGGTGTACCACTGAGGTCAGTCTCGGGTCCCTTGTTGTTGTTGTTCTTGTTGTTGTTGTGGTCTTCAGTCCTGAGACTGGTTTGATGCAGCTCTCCATGCTACTCTATCCTGTGCAACCTTCTTCATCTCCCAGTACCTACTGCAGCCTACATCCTTCTGAATCTGCTTGTGTATTCATCTCTTCGTCTCCCTCTACGATTTTTACCCTCCACGCTGCCCTCCAGTACTAAAAGGGTGATCCCTTGATGCCTCAGAACATGTCCTACCAACTGATCCCTTCTTCTAGTCAAGTTGTGCCACAAACTCCTCTTCTCCCCAATCCTATTCAGTACCTCCTCATTAGTTATGTGATCTACCCATCTAACCTTCAGCATTCTTCTGTAGCACCACATTTCGAAAGCTTCTATTCTCTTCTTGTCCAAACTATTTATCGTCCATGTATGTCATCCATACATGGCTACACTCCATACAAATACTTTCAGAAACGGTTCCTGACACTTAAATCAATACTCGATGTTAACAAATTTCTCTTGTTCAGAAACGCTTTCCTTGCCATTGCCAGTCTACATTTTATATCCTCTCTACTTCGACCATCATCAGTTATTTTGCTCCCCAAATAGCTAAACTCCTCTACTACTTTAAGTGTTTCAGTTCCTAATCTAATTCCCTCAGCATCACCCGACTTAATTTGACTACATTCCATTATCCTCGTTTTCCTTTTGTTGATGTTCATCTTATATCCTCCTTTCAAGACACTGTCATTCCGTTCAACTGCTCTTCCAAGTCCTTTCCTGTCTCTGACAGAATTACAATGTCATCGGCGAACCTCAAAGTTTTTACTTCTTCTCCATGAATTTTAATACCTATTCCGAATTTTTCTTTTGTTTCCTTTACTGCTTGCTCAATATACAGATTAAATAACATCGGGGAGAGGCTACAACCCTGTCTCACTCCCTTCCCAACCACTGCTTCCCTTTCATGTCCCTCGACTCATATAACTGCCATCTGGTTTCTGTACAAATTGTAAATAGCCTTTCGCTCTCTGTATTTTACCCCTGCCACCTTCAGGATTTCAAAGAGAGTATTCCGGTCAACATTGTCAAAAGCTTTCTCTAAGTCTACAAATGCTAGAAACGAAGGTTTGCCTTTACTTGATCTAGCTTCTAAGATAAGTTGTAGGGTCAGTATTGCCTCACGTGTTCAAATATTTCTACGGAATCGAAACTGATCTTCCCTGAGGTCGGTTTCTACTAGTTTTTCCATTCGTCTGTAAAGAATTCGCGTTAGTATTTTGCAGCTGTGGCTTATTAAACTGATAGTTCGGTAATTTCCATATCTGTCAACACCTGCTTTCTTTGGGATTGGAATTATTATATTCTTCTTTATGTCTGAAGAGTACTTCACCTGTCTCATGCATCTTCCTCATCAGATGGTAGAGTTTTGTCAGGACTGGCTCTCCCAAAGCTGTCAGTAGCTCTAATGGAATGCTGTCTACTCCCGGGGCCTTGTTTCGACTCAGGTCTTTCAGTGCTCTGTGAAACTCTTCACGCAGTATCATATCTCCCATTTCATCTTCATCTACATCCTCTTCCATTTCCATAATATTGTCATCAAGTACATCGCCCTTGTATAGACCCTCTATATAGTACTTCCACCTTTCTGCTTTCCCTTCTTTGCTTAAAACTGGGTTTCCATCTGAGCTCTTGATATTCATACAAGTGGTTCTCTTTTCTCCAAAGGTCTTTTTAATTTTCCTGTAGGCTTACCCCTAGTGATATAAGCCTCTACATCCTTACATTTGTCCTCTAGCCATCCCTGCTTAGCCATTTTGCACTTCCTGTCGATCTCATTCTTGAGACGTTTGTATTCCGTTTTGCCTGCTTCATTTACTGCATTTTTATATTTTCTCCTTTCATCGATTAAATTCAATATTTCTTCTGTTACCCAAAGATTTCTAATAGCCCTCCTCTTTTTACCTACTTGATCCTCTGCTGCCTTCACTGCTTCATCCCTCAAAGCTACCCATTCTTCTTCTACTGTATTTCTTTCCCCCATTCTTGTCAATTGTTCCCTTGTGCTCTCCCCCAAACTCTGTACAACCTCTGGTTTAGTCAGTTTATCCAGGTCCCATCTCCTTAAATTCCCACCTTTTTTTCAGTTTCTTCAGTTTTAATCTACAGTTCATAACCAATAGATTGTGGTCATAGTCCACATCTGCCCCTGGAAATGTCTTACAATTTAAAACCTGGTTCCTAAATCTCTGTCTTACCATTCTATAATCTATCTGATTCCTTCTAGTATCTTCAGGATTCTTCCATGTATACAACCTTCTTTTATGATTCTTGAACCAAGTGTTAGCTATTATTAAATTATGCTCTGTGCAAAATTCTACCAGACGGTTTCCTCTTTCATTTCTCTCCCCCAATCAATATTCACCCACTATGTTTCCTTCTCTCCCTTTTCCTACTCTAGAATTCCAGTCACTCGTGACTATTAAATTTTCGTCTCCCTTGACTACCTGAATAATTTCTTTGATTTCATCATACATTTCTTCAACTTCTTCATCATCTGCAGAGCCAGTTAGCATATAAACTTGAACTACCGTAGTAGGCATGGGCTTCGTGTCTATATTGGCCACAATAATGCGTCACTATGCTGTTCGTAGTAGTTTACCCGCACTCCTATTTTTTTATTCATTATTAAACCTACTCCTGCATTACCCCTATTTGATTTTGTATTTATGATCCTGTATTCGCCTGACCAAAAGTCTTGTTCCTCCTGCCACCGAACTTCACTAATTCCCACTATATCTAACTTTCACCTGTCCATTTCCCTTTTTAAATTTTCTAACCTACCTAACCAATTAAGGGATCTGACATTTCACGCTCCGATCCGTAGAACGCCAGTTTTCTTTCTCCTGATGACGAGGTCCTCTTGAGTAGTCCCCGCCTGGAGATCCGAATGGGGGACTATTTTACCTCCAGAATGTTATACCCAAGAGGACGCCATCATCATTTAACCATACAGTAAAGCTGAATGCCCTCAGGAAAATTACGGCCATAGTCTCCCCTTGCTTTCAGCCGTTCGCAGTACCAGCACAGCAAGGCCGTTTTGATTAGTGTTACAAGGCCAGATCAGTCAATCATCCAGACTGTTCCCCTGCAACTACTGAAAAGGCTGCTGCCCCACTTCAGGAACCACGCGTTTGTCTGGCCTCTTAACAAATACCCCTCCGTTGTGGTTGCACCTACGGTACGGCCATCTGTATCGCTGAGGCACGCAAGCCTCCCTACCAACGGCAAGGTCCATGGTTCATGGGGGGAGGATTGCTCTTAATACACTATTGTTCTTAATATACTATAAATGACTTTCCACTCTATATTCATGAAGATGTAAAGCTAGTTCTTTTTGCTGTTGATACAAGCATAGTAGTCACACCCAACAAACGGGAACTAGCTGAGGAAATTGAAGACAATGTCTTTCGTAAAATTATTACGTGGCTCTCTGCAAATCGACACTCGCTAAATTTTGAGAAAACACGGTATACACAGTTCTGTACTTTAGATGACACAGCAACATTGACAAATATAGACTTTTAAAACAAATCTGTTGCTAAGGAAGAATATTCAAAATTTTTGAGTGTGGGGGCCGGTTCGAAATTAAATTGGAAGAAACACATTGATGATCTGCTGAATTCACAGCTACTAATGCTATTAGTGTTATTGCAACTTTGGTGATAAAAATGTCAGTAAATTAGCCTGCTGTGCCTATTTTCATTCACTGCTTTCATATGGCATCATATTTAAGGGTAATTCATCATTAAGAGGAAAACTAATCATTGTACACAAGTGTGTAATCAGAATAATAATAGAAAACCACCCAAGATCACTTTGCAGACACTTATTTAAGAAACTATGGATATTCACAGTACTATCAGAACACATATATTCACTTATGAAATTTGTTATTAATAATCGATCCTAATTCTAAAATAATAGCAAAGTATATAGCTACAACACCAGAAGAAATGCTGAACTTCACTATTGTGGGTTAAATCTGACTTTAGCATCGAAAGGGGTGAATTTTACTGCCACAAAAGTCTTTGGTCATTTACCAACTAGCATTTAAAGTATGACAGACAGCCAACCAAGATTCAAAAACAAATTAAAAGAATTTCTGAATCAAACTCCTTCTACTCAATAAATATGAAGTAGTAACTGTAAAAAACTTATTTCAAACTGACATGTTCCACATCATTACAGAATGTCGAATTCTTTATCTATGGGAAAAAAGTATTAATGTAAAGTAATGATGCTCCACTGCCTTACTATTTCTCTATAAACCCATCCGTTCGTCTTCTACAGTATTCCTTTCCCCAGTTACAGTATTTCCTTGTGTAATGCTCCCTTCGAAACTCTCAACAATCTCTGGTTCTTTCATTATTTCTGGTCTCATCTGCTTCGTTTCCTATGGTTTTGCAATCTCTTCAGTTTTAATTAGTAATTAATAAGGAATAAATCGAGGTCAGAGTCCACGTCTGTGTCTGCAAATGCCTTACAGTTTAAAACCTGGTTCTGAAATCACCCTCCTACCATCATTTACTCAATATTAAACCTTTTGGGGTCTTCAGGCCTCTTCGACATATGCAACATTCTGTAGTGTCCTGCGAGTGTATCCGGAGGAGAGCTGATGCTGTCTACAGTAGTGGAGTGGCTCGCCCGAATCGTAGCCCTGATGCCTGAGGATACAAGTTGGAAATAGTTTCAGACAGGGAAACTCGGTGGGAAAATATCTAAGACTCAATGAGCATGTAGGAAATAAATTTTTCTGTTGGCTGTGTTAGTATGTGCCTCATGAACTTTTACTTTATTTACATTTTTCCTTTGTAATCAATCCTCTTCCGTCATTTACACTTATGTATTTTGCCATACACATTCACTTCTTCAGTTGACCATCAATCCTGTAAAATATTTATCCTATAGGCACAATTAATCACCTATTCCTTTCAACATGACTCATTATATTCACGTACGCAATTTCTTTACTATGCATACTTTTGAACAAAGAAACTCGTTTACTATACACACATGATAATCTACTTATCGAGGACCATATACGTAACCACATTCTCACAAACACTTTATGAATACACCATTTATAATACACATATTTGCGCAAAACATATCTTTTATAACGAATACATGATGATTTCTATTTCTTTTAATTCTTGTGCTTGCACAAAGCAACCTTTATCGTAAACACATCATGATCTCTTTTTTGTCACAAACAATATAATTTTATCATGAACACTTCACAAATACACTATTTCTCTTAATGCATGCATTTGAACAAAGCAACTATTATCATAATGTCTTCTCTTGTATGCGGAACCATGCAAGAGTGTTATGTTGAACACAATCGTCTCACACGTCTGGGCCAACCTGATACATCAGTGATAGCAGAGCACTGCCTGGACACTGGGCATCGTATCTTCTAGGAGAAGACTGAAATCTTATCCCCAGCGTCATCTTCCTGGGACTGGGTTCTTAAGGAGGCCATACATATGCGTAAGGCGGACAATCTTATCAACAGGATGCAGGCACCCAACTAAGTGCCACTTGGAATCCAGCAATGGCTGCCACTAAATTAAAGTGGAAGAAACAGGAACTTTCGATTCATGACTCGACACAATGCACTGCTGAGATTTAATTCAGCCTTCAAACACAGTCATTGCCCACAGCGGCTGCCGGCGGGAGGCACTAGGAGCGCCTCTTTCCTCCAACTGCGAGCCTCTTCCCGCGCATGCGCACTGCCTGCTTCTGATCTGATACTTTTCGACCCCACTACGCGCCTAGCCTATCATCAGCTGCGCCTTGTAGCAGTGACAAAAGCATCTAGGTTCTTGGAAAGGGCCACAAGTCGCACTTTATATTTTCATCTACCAGTTTCGTTCAAATGAACAAGAGCATCATCAGAACGTACAGCTAAAAGTTGGCTGACAGCATTAAAGATTGTGTTTAAAGTTGGTTAACAGCGGTGATGTTTAAATTGCCTGTACTATAGTACTTAAACTTACGTCTAAGTACGTTTAAAGTACAATGGTAAACGATGATATTGACAGCGCCAAAGATGAAATTGATAAAACAGCATCTACCACCCCGTTAAGATGTTGTATCGACGAAACACTGTGGAATTTGCACAATATGATACGGCGGCAAACCCGAGAAGTGCATTTGCAACAGATCCGTCGGGAAAGCCTGACAAGTTCAAATCTCTACAACATTTAATCTGTCGAGAAATACACAGAATCACGTTCAAAATTATTATACTTAACCCTACGTAACTCCAAATGGGCATACAACTTAACGAAAACCCACTAAAAGCAGTCCTTTGCTGATACAAAATTTCTTTCTACAACTTGTCCAATTTATGAACTGCTGCACTTAAGTCATCTGTCTATCACATGTTCATCAGGTAATTTCAAAGTACATTCCATTATATTCCTGTTTTCTTGGTTAGCAATATACTTATACATCTATACAATTTCAAGCATAGAACTACATCAGTATTAGTGATGTCTGTTCTAATAACAGTTTCTGCTTATATCAGTTATTGGGCACCATATCCTCTACACTTACCCAGAATTTCAGTTTGCCTTACCACAAATAACTACATCAGTGGGTTCACTATCATTGCATAACACTGTAAGACTTTCATCTTCTGGTGCTACAAATAACCACTCATTACCCCTTATCTGTTTCCAGATTCTTTCATTTAACATTAAATACTTCCGAGTAAAATCTTTGGGTCTCTGCGTAACAGACTATAACAACTTTGCTTCGCACATCTTGTGATCGTATGCAGACAAAAGAACAAACGTCTGCTTACTTACACTGTGACTTTGATCTGTCTGTTTACATAGTAACTGGTCATTACTCAGCTTTACATATCGTCTTTTCGCATCATCTATAAATAGTATTTCCATCTCTGGAGTTATATATGTAAATAAATGTTTCCTTGCACAAACTTCAACAGTAAGTGGCCAAATTTAATACGTTTCAAAGGCACTGCTGTCTGCAACGGGCATATTTATTGTGCAACTTAAAATATTACCATCAATGAATACATCAAGATCTATTACCTTAAGCAGTGAATATCGTTTGCTGACCATACATCCCATTGGGAATCTCTTATGTTTAATGTCGTCTTTTATTAGCTCCAAATATTTGACTCTTTGCACAGAATTACTTCTGTGCGGTTCCGGAATACCTTTCTGCACATTTACAGTTGCTGTAATCAGCAAATCATACTCCAAATCAAGCGCATTAAAGCCGAACGGAAGCTGAATTAACTGCTCATTAATGGTTATCAGTATAACATTTCTCTGTTAGTTACTAAGAGCGCAATTCTTGAACTGTATTGCATGCTGACAGAGCCTTTTACTTCTCGCTATGGAAGGTAATGTCCGACTGAAACTTGTTAGCGTCGCTTTTTCTATTGTGAATGCTCTCTCGTTAACCAGAACAGCTGTTTTTGTTGTCCCTCTAACATATCACCGTTTGCCTTAAAATAAGAGGCATCGTCTTCACCTAGAGTTCCAGATAATATCTTACTGATTTCCCCATCAAAATTCAGTATTCAACGTCTTATGATTCTTCTTCCTTGGCAAACTAATTCTACACTCAGTCTTCGAGATATCTCTGTTTTGTCTATCTGCAATTGACATATTGTCAGTTGGACGTATGAAACATGTTTGTATGATACTTTATTACATCACAATATATATGGTGCACGTAAAGTCCGGGAACACTTTCACTTATTTGCTGCACAAGAATTAAACATTGTACGGATGTCATACATATTGCATTTTGAACAGAAACTCTGAAACTTTTTTTTACAAACATTCGACGTGCGAACCTTGAGTGACCTGGCAGATGTCAATACGGTAATCGAATTCTTGCCATACCCGTCCCAGCATGGCATCGTCGACTGTGGCAGACGCTTCCCGTATTCTCTGCCGGAGCTCTGCTACATCGAGTGGTAGATGCGGTACATACACCAGATCTTTAATGTGTCCCCACAGAAAACATTCACACGGAGTGAGATCTGGTAATCGGGGCGGCAATTTCTTGAAACAGCTGTCCCCTTCTGTAGCACGGCCGATCCGTCTATGCGGCAGCTCCGTTTGCAGGCACCTACGAACTTCACGATGAAAATGGGGTGGGGCCCCATCCTGCTGAAAGATGAACGGAGAGTCCGATTGCATTTGAGGCATCAGCCATTGCTGGAATATGTCCAAGTAGGAGTATCCAGTGACAGTGCTCTTGGCGAAGAAGAATGGTCCGTACAGTTTTCGACGTGACAAGGCACAAAAAACATTTACCTTTGGGCAGTCACGCTCAAATTCAATGCATTCGTGTGGATGCTTTGTACTCCAGATTCGACAATTATGCCTGTCCACTTTTCCATTAGTTTGAAAAGTGGCTTCATCGCTAAAAATTAAGCGATCGACAATTACATCACCATACTCATTCAATTGCTACAACTGCGAACAAAACTCAAAACGCTTGTCTTTGTCGTCGTCATTGAGCTTCTGCACTAGCTCCAATTTGAATGGTTTCATAGACAGCTTCTGTCGCAGGATTTTCCACACTCTCATTGGAGCCATTTCGAGTTCATGGGATGCACGAAGCGCCAACTTCTTCGGATTCCTTACGAATGTCTCTTGTACACGCTCCATATTCATTTCACTCACACTGGGACAGCCGCTACTCTTTGCCAGGCGCAAGCAACCTGTTGTATCGAATTAGTTGTGCCAGTGGTAAAATGGCCTTCCTTGTTGGTGGCTTTTTACCGTACTTGGTTCTAAACATCCGTTGAACAGCTGTAGCACACTTGTTGTTGTCGAACTCCAACACACAGAAAGCTCACTCCGCACCTGAACTCGCAATGTTTGCGACTAGCGCTGACTATCGGCAAATTACCAAACTACGCTGTGGCGGTATACATGAAAAAAAAAAACTTTGAGGGTTTCTCTTCAAAATGACATATGTATGATATCTGTACAATGCTTGTTTATTGTCCAATAAATAATTGAAAGTGTTCCCGGACTTTATGCACACACACACACACACACACACACACACACACACACACGTATATATGCAGTAAAACTTATGTAAAACCGTCGAATAAGTTAGTATACACTAGTGAACACAATTAATTACACAATCCACTTCTCTGTACAGGCATTTGCAAACCAAAACTAAAGTAAATCGTATTTGTAGAGAGTGACTCCTGCTGTGGCTGGCATGTCCAATGGTCTCTGCAGCTGCGGCTATGGTAATATTGAAAATTAACTGGATAAGTAAGGCATCAAATGAAGAGCTATCAGAATGAATGCATGATGAAAGGTCTTTTGGACCACATACCAGAATAAAGGGTTGATAAATCATTCATCTGTTATGGCGTCCATTAATAGCTAATAGGCCACTGTTTGGAGATAAACAGGAACCAAATAGAAGGGACAGCTGAAGACTGGGACATGCTAGCCGAAAGGTCGGTAAGCTGAAAGTATACAACACATGTAAATAAAGAAACATAATTTGTGTACATGCGTAAGTATCCTTTGCCTAGAGGAGTACAGCCCTTAGTGACAACAGGGTATGATTTACTGTCTGTATGTGATGCCTACTGAAGTATAAATATTCTATTATCTACGGTGAATCATCTATATTCCAGTAACAATAGCTGTAGTTAATTTCAAGACGTATAGTGTCTGTACCTGTTGATACTCGGTGTGCAGGTACCGCGAGAACGCCCAGCGGTTGTCCAGGATCTTCAACGATCGGCCGGTGAAGCCGCTGGACGAGGCTGTCTACTGGACAGAGTACGTGATCAGGCATCAGGGGGCGCCACACCTGAGGTCCGCGGCGCTGGACCTCGCCTGGTACCAGTACTTCCTGCTAGATGTCGTCGCCGTGCTGCTCGCCGCAGCACTGTTGGCATTCCTGGTCACCAGAGCAGCTTTCAGGGCGGGACTGCGGCTACTGAAGGGGACTGCTGGTGGATCCACAGCTAAGAGGCCCAGCAGCAAGTCCACCAAGAGGGACTGATGGTTGTCTTATTATTTATATATTGCATATAATCCGAGCATTTTCCAGTCAACCTAATAAATCGTGTTTATAGAAATATAGGATCTAACAATGATTACTCAACTCACGACAGTAAAATCTCGCCCACTTGTTATCCCTGATAATCCACCCATTTAAGCAACACTGATGCCTTCAATCATGATCCACAGCCAGTTTTTGCAGCCATTCATACCCTACATATAGACAGCGTCTGAAGGCAATGCAGTCAAAATTTCCTTCATCACCAAATACTCTGAAGCCATTCATGCCATTGGAAAAACCACGGAATACTGTATCTTTCACTATCATGCTTCCATGGAATATTTATGGACGCTGTAACACTGCTGATTTTTGATTGCCAAACGTATGAAAGTAGCCGAAAATTTGTGTTTATTATTGTGCCTAATGGCTAGTGATAACTGGCCTGACGGCAGAGGTGTTTCAATACTATTATGGTTCCATACGACTATTGATTGAATTATAGGTTGCATGACAGTTAGAGACATTGTTAAGGTTTCAAAACAGAGAGAAATATATTCCTTTTGCACACCAAATAAGAGACACTTAAAATTTACCCACTCTTCATCTCCACATACACCAGACAAATTCTGGTACTAATTGTCACACGCCACTCTGATAATACACACACCTGTCCAACGGTGTGATCCAGTCAACATGACAATCCAATAGTAGGCATCGTGGTTGATCCAAACACTGTTGTAACTTTCATTTATACTCTGCTCTACAACTCTCTTTTATAGTCATGCTAAGCAGACAATACACTTCATTGCCAGTTCGTGTAATTATTACTCTTTGCTTACGGCCCCCTTCACGGTAACCGGTTATTTGTTCAACTGTTGTTTTTGTCATTGCCTCACTGATTTCTCTCCCGCCACTTTAACAATTGAGCAACAACATTAACCACACAGTCCTATCGGTTCTTAGACTTCTATAATGGATGTTTGCGTACATTCGTTACATGTACGTGTTCACAATAGCGCTGAATAAGGGATCAACGATCCCTTATAACTTGTGATGCTCCCATGGGTTACATAGTCTATCAAACCACACTACCATTCCGCTCACTATCCAGCTACATGTCAGCGAATATGTCACGATGCGCGGAGAGGTCCCTTTCTCCCAGTGTTTTGGAGAGGCAGGCGTAGTGTTACTCCTGACATCATGGATTGGGAGGGGGGAGGCACCTGGTATGACTTCAGGCCACGCCGCGTAGTGATTGAGGGTACTCTGACCGCACAGTGATGCATCACGAACACCCTGACTCCTCATGTTTCACGTCACACACTGCAGTATGACGGTACCACTTTTCAACAGACCAGTGGTCATTCAGACATGGAACCTGCCTCTACTACCTATCTGTGTGAGGCTGAGGCACATCCGTGGCCAGTAACGTCTCCAGATCTGTCTCTGCAAGAACATGTGTGGGTCTAGCTTGGACCTCAGTTCTGTCCCAGTGTCTCTGTCGAGGATATCAAGGGCTAGTTACAGTAATTGTGGGACAGCTCACTCCGGTAGAGGATAGAAGGGTTGTATGACATCCTACCAACTGAATCACTGCATGCAACTTGGACGGAGAGGCTGGAACGTCATACTGACAACTGGCTAAAACCGCTTAGATCTTTGTAAATTTGAATCGACCTTGTTATCACTGAAGCAACATCACATACCCTCTTAACTTCTGAAGCACTCTTAATCAATGTTACTCGTTATGTCTTATTGTCTCGTCTCATTCCTGTTCAACCGTTTAAGTTGATAGTCACAGTGTGCAATCTGCCACCTTTAAAGAATTTTAGCAGTAAAACCACTTTTCTTCTACCAGAAGCTTGGGTGAACTAACTGAAGCTTTCAGTTACAACATTCCATACAGTTATATACTTCCTCTTCAGACACAACCTACTGCGCCATAGACTCATCCCAAACGTATGATTCAGACACTCCCCCTCAACTTTCATCGCTACTTTCACCACTAAAGTAGCACCATTACTATTTGGGTGTTACTGTGGAAAGTAGCAGCTGACTCACAGTAACTGAAGAAGCCATAAGCACGAGGTACCCATCAAGACTTCAGCATGCCAGTTGCAGCAGCAGGGCACTTTATGCATTGCGAGGCAGTCCAGAAAGAGCACCACAATCATGTCGATGCAGTGGAAACGTGTGTGCTCTTGCAGGCTAGGCCAGGCAGTTTCAACACTGCCAAGGCCTGGAATTGTTATTCCACATTTGGCTGTGAACAGTACGTCAGGACATCAAATGAGCTTACTCCTAAATAATTATATCTGACACCAAATGAAGTGGCACGGGTTGAAGAGCCACTTCTGTGCAGAGTTGGTTTGCAGCTGTGAGTCATGACGAGTGTGCAGGATCAGGAAAACAATATCAGAGAGTTACATATTTTATAGATCTTCTTGTTACTACACACATAACAGTGTGATGCGGCAGCCATGTCTGCTTTAGCGTTCAGCGTGGTTGACTCTTGTTGCATTGCATGGCCAGCTGTGAGCAGGTGAACCGACTCTGACGTCTGCAGCTGAGAATGCTGAACTGACAGACTTTGAACGGGGCATGGTAGTTGGAGCTACACGCGTGGGACAATCCCTTTCGGAAATTGGCAGGGAATTCGATACTCCGAGACCCATAGTGTCAAGAGTGCGCCGAGAATGCCACATTTCGGGCATTACCTTTCACCACGGACAAAACAGTGGCCAGCGGTATTCACTAAACTACCCAAAGCAGCGGCGCTTGCGTAACGTCAGTGCTAACAGACAAGCAACACTGCGTGAAATAACCGCATAATTCAAGGTGAGACGTCCGATAAATGGTAGCCGTTACGACAGCGCACGCGAAATGTGACGCTAATGGGCCGACGCGAGTGCCTTTGCTAGCACCACGACATCGCCTGCAGCGCCTGTCCTGGACTCGAGACCGTGTCGGTTGGACCCTAGACGACTGGAAAACCGTGGCCTGGTCAGATGAGTCCTGATTGCAGTCGGTAAGAGCTGATCGTTGGGTGCGAGAGCGCCTCAGACTCAACGGAGACATGGATCCAAATTGTCAACAAGGCACTGAGCAAGCTGGTGGTGCTCCATAATGGTGTGGGCTGTGTTTCCATGGCGTGTACTGGGTCTCTTAGTCCAACTTAACCGATCATTGACTAGAAACAGTTATCTTCGGTTACTTGGAGACCTTTTTCAGCTATTCGTGGACTTCATGTTCTGAAAAAGCCATGGAATTTTTAAATGAGTGGGCCACAGTTCTCACCACTGGTTTGAAGACAATTGTGGACAATTCGAGCGAAGGATTTTGGCACCCAGATCACCCGACATGAATCTCATTGAACATTTATGGGACGTAACCGAAGGCCAGTTCGTGCACAAAATGCCGCACCGGAGACACTTTCGCAATTATTTGTTTGTGCTCAGTGTGATCTGATCCTACGCTTCAGCCAAACAGACTAGAAAATGACTACTTTTTAGCAAAGTATAAGTGATACGGGCTCCCAAGAATTCACGCTTTGAAGTATTGGCTCGTGCTCCTTGCTCCTCTTTGACTGCGCTGTCTCCATACCCGTGAAAGCGTGGATAGTGTAGAAAACTAGTAGACTGATGCTGTACAGTATAATGAACTGGTACGTCGTAAAGAAAAATTAGTTAACTTGACCTCTGACTTTGACAGAGACAAGACAGATACTGCGCCTAAACTCTCTCTAGATTTTTTGCCTAGATGCATAATTTTAGAGTTCTGACCTGTTTAATATAGAAATCCGTGAAAAAATTTGCCTACAGATGAATATGTTTTCTTCGTGGCTGCTGTAAAGAGAGAACGGGTTTAGTACTGGATGAGCTGGCGGTCGGAGGTTTCCGTTTCTCCGGTTTTCAGACAACGCCAGGGAAAGTCGGGGAAAACAGCTACAACTCGCGATGAAAACTCCGTTCCTCGTGGCAGCTGAAGTACTCATATTCCCCGGAAGATTTCCTGGAAAACACTTTCAGAATGAGAAGGTTGAACAGCAGTGGCAATATGATATCTTCTGACTAACAAACTGGTCGCTTAGGGAACGTCTTTAACGCAAAAGTAGACTGCGAAATATTGCTCGTCGTTAGGACCGTGATAGCAGCAGATTCGCCCATTATTGTAAATTTGCGAAGTTATCACAAAGCACTAGAGTGCTAAACACACTAACCGTTTTATGAAGATGAATACGAATGGGTTGGGTTGTCTGGGGGAAGAGACCAGACAGCGAGGTCATCAGTCTCATCGGCTTACAGGAAGACGGGGAAGGAAGTCGGCCGTGCCCTTTCAAAGGAACCATCCCGGAATTTGCCTGGAGCGATTTAGGGAAATCAAAGAAAACCTAAATCAGGATGGCCGGACTCGGGATTGAACCGTCGTCCTTCCGAATGCGAGTTCAGTGTGCTGACCACTTCGCTACCTCGCTCGGTGATAATAGTAACGTGTCTGTAAACAGTAGACAATGCATTTTATTATATGCATACAACAAACGTGTTACGGGTCACTGATGACGTTTGGTAAATAAATCGAAGTGAAACGCCTGTGTCTGCAGCTCGTGGTCGTGCGGTAGCGTTCTCGCTTCCCGCGCCCGGGTTCTCGGGTTCGATTCCCGGCGCGGTCACGGATTTTCTCTGCCTCGTGATGACTGGGTGTTGTGTGATGTCCTTAAATTAGTTAGGTTTAAGTAGTTCTAAGTTCTAGGGGACTGATGACCATAGATGTTACGTCCCATAGTGCTCTGAGCCATTTGAAACATTTTTTTTTAAACGCCTGTGTCATAAACACAAACAACCTTTTGTTTAGTTGCATAGACAGAGGCCCCACTCTAACCCCGATCCTCTCTCTCCGTGCACCATCTCCAAGAAGATGATACTACTACTACTACTACTATTAATAATAATAATAATAACAATGTACACTGTTCGTGTTTCTAATAACACAAGAAAAGAAATATGCCAATGCCAGTAGCAGTTTTCGTATTATATTATACTTTTGTCGTAGTCCGTAATTCTGCTAAAATTACTGCTCCAGGACAGTGTTATTTGCGTTTTAGATATAGAGAATTTTAAAATAATTCCTACTAGTATCATCACCATTGCTTGTACATTTAAAGTAATGTGATGGCGTGAAATATTTCCTACCCGTAAATATATGTCAATCTCCATACAAGAAACTGCCTAGTCGTCACCTTCCGCCACTTTAAATGGGTATCGACACTACACATCTCACAAATGAATATTATCTGCACTAGCTCTCCGTGCTACTCTATCCTGCGCAAGCTTCTTCATCTCCCAGTACTTACTGCAACCTATATCCTTCTGAATCTGCTTAGTGTACTCATCTCTTGGTCTCCCTCTACGATTTTTACCCTCCACGCTGCCCTCCAATGCTAAATTTGTGACCCCTTGATGCCTCAGAACATGTCCTACCAACCGGTCCCTTCTTGTTGTCAAGTTGTGCCGCAAACTCCTCTTCTCCCCAATTCTATTCAAAACCTCCTCATTAGTTATGTGACGTATCCATCTAATCTTCAACATTCTTCTGTAGCACCACATTACAATAGCTTCTATTCTCTTCTTGTACAAACTATTTATCGTCCATGTTTCACTTCCATACATGGCTACACTCCATACAAATACTTTCAGAAACGACTTCCTGACACTCAAATCTATACTCGATGTTAACAAATTTCTCTTCTTCAGAAACGCTTTCGTTGCCATTCCCAGTCTACATTTTGTATCGTCTCTACTTCGACCATCGTCAGTTATTTTGCTCCCCAAAGAGCAAAACTCCTTTACCACTTTAAGTGTCTCATTTCGTAATCTAATTCCCTCAGCATCACCCGACTTAATTCGACTACATTCCACTATCCTCGTTTTGCTTTTGTTGATGTTCATCTTATATCCTCCTTTCAAGACACTGTCCATTCCGTTCAACTGCTCTTCCAAGTCCTTTGCTGTCTCTGACAGGCCGGCCGGAGTGGCCGTGCGGTTCTAGGCGCTGCAGTATGGAGCCGAGCGACCGCTACGGTCGCAGGTTCGAATCCTGCCTCGGGCATGGATGTGTGTGATGTCCTTAGGTTATTTAGGTTTAATTAGTTCTAAGTTCTAGGCGACTGATGACCTCAGATGTTAAGTCGCATAGTGCTCAGAACCATTTGAACCATTTTTTTGTCTCTGACAGAATTACAATGTCATCGGCGAACATCAACGTTTTTACTTCTTCTCCATGGACTTTAATACCTACTCCGAACTTTTGTTTCCTTTACTGCTTGCTCAATATACAGATTGAACAACATCGGGGAGAGGCTACAACCCTGTCTCACTCCCTTCCCAACCACTGCTTCCCTTTCATGCCCCTCGACTCTTATAACTGCCATCTGGTTTCTGTACAAATTGTAAATAGCATTTCGCTCCCTGTATTTTACCCCTGCCATCTTTAGAATTTGAAAGAGAGTATTCCAGTCAACATCGTCGAAAGCTTTCTCTAAGTCTACAAATGCTAGAAACGTAGGTTTGCCTTTCCTTAATCTATTTTCTAAGATAATCTGTTTTCTAAGATTTTGCAGCCGTGACTTATTAAACTGATAGTTCGGTAATTTTCACATCTGTCAACACCTGCTTTCTTTGGGATTGGAATTATTAAATTCTTCTTGAAGTCTGAGGGTATTTCGCCTGTCTCATACATCTTACTCACCAGATGGTAGAGTTTTGTCAGGACTGGCTCTCCCAAGGCCGTCAGTAGTTCTAATGGAATGCTGTCTACTCCCGGGGCCTTGTTTCGACTCAGGTCTCTCAGTGCTCTGTCAAACTCTTCACGCAGTATCATATCTCCCATTTCATCTTCATCTACATCCTCTTCCATTTCCATAATATTGTCCTCAAGTACATCGCCCTTCTATTGACCCTCTATATACTCCTTCCACCTTTCTGCTTTCCCTTCTTTGCTTAGAACTGGGTTTCCATCTGAGCTCTTGATATTCAGACAAGTGGTTCTCTTTTCTCCAAAGGTCTCTTTAATTTCCCTTTAGGCAGTATCTATCTGACCCCTAGTGAGATAAGCATCTACATCCTTACATTTCTCCTCTAGCCATCCCTGCTTAGCCATTTTGCACTTCCTGTCGATCTCATTTTTGAGACGTTTGTATTCCGTTTTGCCTGCTTCATTTACTGCGTTTTTATATTGTCTCCTTTCATCAATTACATTGAATATTTCTTCTGTTACCCAAGGATTTCTACTAGCTCTCGTCTTTTTATCTACTTGATCCTCTGCTGCCTTCACTACTTCATCCCTCAGAGCTACCCATTCGTCTTCTACTGTATTTCTTTCCCCCATTCTTGTCAATTGTTCCCTTACGCTCTCCTTTAAACTCTGTACAATCTCTGGTTCTTTCAGTTTATCCAGGTCCCATCTCCTTAAATTCCCACCTTTTTTCAGTTTCTTCAGTTTTAATCTGCAGTTCATAACCAATAGATTGTGGTCATAGTCCACATCTGCCCCTGGAAATGTCTTACAATTTAAAACCTGGTTCCTAAATCTCTGTCTTACCATTCTATAATCTATCTGATACCTTCTAGTATCTTCAGGATTCTTCCATGTATACAACCTTCTTTTATGATTCTTGAACCAAGTGTTAGCTATTATTAAATTATGCTCTGTGCAAAATTCTACCAGACGGTTTCCTCTTTCATTTCTCTCTCCCAATCAATATTCACCCACTATGTTTCCTTCTCTCCCTTTTCCTACTCTCGAATTCCAGTCACCCGTGACTATTAAATTTTCGTCTCCCTTGACTACCTGAATAATTTCTTTGATTTCATCATACATTTCTTCAATTTCTTCATCATCTGCAGAGCCAGTTAGCATATAAACTTGAACTACTGTAGTAGGCATGGGCTTCGTGTCTATCTTGGCCACAATAATGCGTTCACTATGCTGTTTGTAGCAGCTTACCCGCACTCCTATTTTTTTATTCATTATTAAATCTACTCCTGCATTACCCCTATTTGATTTTGTATTTATGACCCTGTATTCACCTGACCAAAAGTCTTGTTCCTCTTGCCACCGAACTTCACTAATTCCCACTATATCTAACTTTCACCTATCCATTTCCCTTTTTAAATTTTCTAACCTACCTGCCCAATTAAGGGATCTGACATTCCACGCTCCGATCCGTAGAACGCCAGTTTTCTTTCTCCTGATGACGAGGTCCTCTTGAGTAGTCCGTGCCTGGAGATCCGAATGGGGGACTATTTTACCTCCGGAATATTTTCCCCAAGAGGACGCCATCATTATTTAACGATACAGTAAAGCTGCATGCCCTCGGGAAAAATTACGGCTGTAGTTTCCCCTTGCTGTCACCCGTTTTCATTACCAGCACAGCAGGGCCATTTTGGTTAGTGTTACAAGGCCAAATAAGTCAATCATCCAGACTGTTGCCCCTGCAACTACTGAAGAGGCTGCTGCCCCTCTTCAGGAACCACACATTTGTCTGGCCTCTCTACAGATACCCCTCCATTGTGGTTGCACCTACGGTGCGGCCATCTTTATCGTTGAGGCACGCAAGCCTCCCCACCAATGGGAAGGTCCATGGTTCATGGGGGTAGGTACACTCCATATATGAAAAGCTAATTACTCTTCATCGATACAAAGCGGGTGGAAATTTATTTTCCTGAGAAGAAGCTAGTCGCTCATAGTAACAAACTTTTCAGGTTACTGTTGCGGAATGACAAAATTTGCCACCATTGAACGTACAAATCTTGTAAGTTTGCCCGACCTACTTTTTAGCTGGTAACAGCGTGGCGATGATACCGCCATTAGCAACAACCCACGTTCAACATTCAGCTGCTTCCATATCTTGCGGGATAGTCTTAGGTGACTCAAACTACTGTGCTAGGAATGCTTACGCCGCTGACATCATTCAGTAGAAATTGGCACTAGTTTTTATCGGCTTTCCCAAATGCTCTGCGTTTCCACACACTTGCACACTGTATGCTTTTCTTGTAAAACTAATGTTTTTTCCCCAGTGACGACGGTAAGAACTGAAGATAAACGGAAAAATGACCTGCTGCTAGGCTTTATATCTCGATTAAAAATATCTCTGGATGGAGCATTATCCACTGCGCACGTTCTTAGTATTGAGGTGCGATTGTCACCTGATTTCGGCATAGCGTCGTTTGTTTCCGATTTAGGCAAAAACCAAACTTAATTATTACATATACTTGCCCCGTTTGTACGCCATTGTTCAGCTGTAACTGCAGTTATGAACTGCTGTTCGTGCTAGGAATGCAAAGAGAAATTCGTGGAAGAAGGAAGCGCTTCTTTTTCATACAAAAGTACTACGAACTTATAACTGTAGTTTTACTATACTGGGTCGACTTAAGTTAATCTCTGACAGTTGCAGTGGGCTGGGTCTACCTCAACCAAGAGCGTAAGTATATTTTCTAAACGTCTCTATGGAAAGGCGTCAGAGATGTCACAGTTCTGTTTTCGCCTGCAGCCTTTAGCGCTTCGCAGTTGAAAGCTGGCAACAGCGCTATGGGCGGTCAGGGATCTACTTAATATCGTCTCGGCTTTTACTGTAACAGGCACTTGAAGAACATCGAAACACTGTCTACTGAAGGTAGCAATATCGTGGGATATTTTTGCGGTTGTATGACCATGTATTTACGAGACAGAAAATAAACTTAGTGTGTGAGAACGCACTGTTAGTAATTCCATTGAATATATACACAAATTGTGTGGTGTTATTCTGCAGTTATGGTCTCTAGAGGTCAGTGTGAATCATTTCTCCCGTTTTATGCAGATTTACAAACCATTGTGTTTATAATAAAGAAGTTGTAATAATGGTGGTGTCTGAGATGTGGAAATTGAGTTTGTGTATTTTTTTTTTTATTTTTACAGTCGTATTCACCAACTAGAATCACGTTAACAAGTTCAGTTCCTCTTCTTCCTTTGTTGTTGTTTCCTATTTCTGCAGTATTCCCTCATTTTCTCCCCATGAAGTCTCTTCCTTTCTTCTGTCCACATTGTTTCCGATTTTTATTTCTTCTGCTATGAAAGTCTTCCAGATTTAGTATTTTATTTTTATAACTCTTTCTTTCTGCTATTTCTGATCTTTCTAGATCTTTCCTTACTTCCGTAATCCATGCTATTGTCGATTTAATCTTCCAGAAATATAGGAATATTTGTTTTGTTAGTCTATATCCATCCATTCAGTAGAGGTGTCTGGAAAGGTTTATATTCGTTTAGCCATTACTTCAGATATTTTCTCTATATTTTTGTAGATCTCCTCATTACTTCTCATTTTCCAACCATCTGCAATTTTTATTGCACCAATTATTTTTCTAATTATCCTTTTTTCGGGTACCTCTAGTCTGTCCATCTTAAAGTTGGTCGTTAGGCATTCAGATCCACATAAGCATTCTGGTCGTACCACTTTGGTGTAGTGTTTTAGTCTTGTTTTTCTAAATATACATTTCTTGTTGTAAATATTTTTGGTCAAACTATATGCTCTTTCCATTTTGTCAGTTCTTACATCTACCGCAGATTTTTCTAGCTCATTCTGTTGTATAGTCTCTCCAAGATATTTAAATTTATCTACTCGCTCTGTTTTACCTATTTCTATGAATTTTGGCGCTTTTTTATGTTTTTCATGAATTTTGTTTTTTTCAGCTGAAATTTTGAGACCAGTTCTGTTTGCTATTTTTTCAAGGTTTATCTGAACAACTGCTTCTGTCAGGTTTTCTGAAAGCATTGCAAAATCATACACAAAAGCCAGGCAGTTAACCTTAATTCCATTTGTTTTCCTTCCCAGAGTTATGGGTTCAATTCTGTGATGTTTTTAGCTCCGAATTAATATTTAAATTTCTTTAAGGACGAATCAAGGTTAAAACTACGGTACCAGAAAACAGAAACAGAGAAATTTCGTCCTTAAAATTACTTTAATATGTGCTCAAAGCACTTCAGAGAAGAACGTTTCGATTTGGAGACGCTTGTAGAAGTGGGGATAAAGGCTGATCCCTTGAAGAAACCAAATGCGATTCGCGTCCGTTTGTGTGTGTGTGTGTGTGTGTGTTTGTGTGTGTGTGTGTGTGTGTGTGTATGTGTGTGTGTGTGTGTGTGCACTGAATGCGAATTGTAGTTTTGAGGAACAGAATGTTGGTATATAAGACACCAACACGAGTGTCATTCCCATATTCTCTCATTTGTTGCTGCCTCTTAGTTATTTCACTTTGCAAGCTACACCCCAGAAGTGAAATAACATTTTCAAGCTACAATTTTATTGTAAGCAATTCGTGCAAACTTCATTTCTGTGTCAGAGTGTCTATAATATGAGAGTTAAATGTACTTTTCGAAGTTAGTTGATTTTCTAGTATATTACCTCAAGTAAATTTGGAAATTTGTCGTAAAGTCTTATGGGACCAAACTGCTGAGGTCATCAGTCCCTAAGCTTAAACATTACGTAACCTAACTGAAACTAACTAACGCTAAGGACGAGACACACACACCCGTGCCCAATGGAGGACTCCAACCTGCGGCGGAGGGAGCCGCGCAGACCATGACAAGATGCCCTAAACCGAATGGCTACCCCGCGTGACCCCTCAAATCTTTGTATTTTTCATCTGATACTAATTTTATTCTGGTGTAGTGGATACTTGTGGATTGAATGAGCGATAAATACGTTAGAATGTTAACCGACAGTGTGTGCTTGCCTTGACAGAAAAATAAATATAGAAAAATCGGAAAAAATAATCGACCCGAGTTCGGTATGAATAGTTAATTTGTTCCAGATCAGCTCCAAATTCAAAGTTTTCTGGCCCACTTGTAGTGGCGCTGATAGACTATGAAGTTGACTTCGCAAAGCCATCGCGGAATAATTTATTAGGATGGAGATTTGGCAATACTACCAGGTGCAGCAGAAAACCTCAAGACCAACAGGTACAATCGATATCTTTTTCTCATAACAAAACATAGCAGCTTTTGAGCTGTGATTCTTGTCGCAAATAAGCGAAATGACCATGTGTTTCACGCTTCAAGGGTTTAAGCCAAGCTCTTTCCAGATATCCATTGGAAACTGATAACATGTCTATAAAAGATAAATAAAAACCTACATTACTTTTAAATGATATATGTTTGCACTAGCGTTGTAATGACGTTCGAATTCTGCAAGACATTCTATAAGCAAACTGTGCCGTTCCTATACACGCGATCTGGGGAGTGATGGGCTTACGTCATGGTCAAAACTTCTGTTCTGTGTATCCGAATGCTCACTCCAGAGACATACCCAATTTGTGACTTTATGTCAATGACCTCTTATATTATTCGAATGTGCTACATCCCTGCAGATTCTTGTCATCTGCATCTCCCGCCATGTTGTTTTTTAGGTAACCGTCACATAATCAGAACAATTCCTTACTTCACGCAAACTAAGAATTTTGCACCCTCTCTAGTGGTTTGTTCTTGCAAATGGTACACGGAAAAATATTAGTTTATTACACTAAAATTGTGGAAGTGTATTTACTGTGTACGGCAGCAGAAAATGGACAACATTTACATAAGTATTCTTGAAATACAGTATCTGTCACACTGTACATGAGTCTCTGCTGTCAAAACAAATCCATGTAGAACTCAAAAATGATATTTATTTTCTGAAAACTCGACACTTTGTGTTGCGCAAATAGGAAGATATTGTCATGTTTGCAGTACCTGTCTACGATAATACGAGGGCTATTTGGGAAGCAAAGAACGATTGGTCACAAAATGGAAACCACAGTGTAAATCCGATAAAGGTTTTGCACGTATGTGTTGGGCAGTGTCTCCAGTATGCCCGTAGATAACGTCACGTCTCTCTTCTCACTTCTGAGGAGGCAGAGAGCGCGTAACGATGCCTAGAACAACAGTGTCTCCCGCCAAGTATGGGCGCCTACCGAGGGATTTCGCCTGATTTCAAGCAACCCACATAACATATCTGTCATGCATTTCCTCCTTCATGACAGTTCTCGGCCGCACCTGCAGGAGTTATGGGATCACTCCCGCACCGTTTTCGATGGTAAGTGTTTGATCACCCACTACACAGCCTGGACTTGGCTCCCCTCGAGTTTCATCTCTAACAGCTGTCTCTGAAGACATTTTCGCATTGACAACGAATTGCAGATCAGTGCAGAGAATTGGCGGAAAGCACAGACGGCAGCCTTCTGTGACGAGGGTGTTGGAAAGTTGGTACAACACTACGACAAAAGGCTAAGTCGGAGAGGCAACTACGTAGATAAGAAGCTGGAAAGCGTAGCTAACTGTTGAAAATAAAACAATATTGGGTTTCACTGTGGTTTCCATCTCATGACTGATCGTTCCTTACTTTTGGAATAGGCCTCGCAAACTGCAATACTGTATATGAGGGGGAGTTGGAAAATAAGTTTTCCCTGTCGACTGTGTTGAGAGTTATGTGTGAAAGGAAAAAAAAGAGACTGACACAGTAAAGATGAGACATATCTTCGTTTTTCTATATAATTTCCAAGTACATTGAGACATTTGTCGTACCGCTTTATAAGCTTCAAAAAGCCGTCCAGGAAAAAAAATCATGGCGTTGCATACGGAAGAAGTGTTGAACAGCTTGTTTGACGTCAGCATTGCTGCCAAAGCGCCTTCCGCCGAGAGTCTTCTTCATAGCAGGAAATAGATGGAAGTCACCTGGTGCGAGATCTGGACTGTAAGGCGGATGGTGTAGGTGCTCCCAACCAAGGGTTGCAATATGGTTTTGGGTTGCCATCGCCGTGTGAGGTCTCGCATTGTCATCCAACAGCAGAACGTCAGATCTGAAAAGGCCAGGCCTCTTTTCCCGAATCACCTCTTTCAATTTCGACAGAGTAGCAGAGTCCCACAGTACTGGGAAGCATTGATGGTTGCATCATCCAAAAAGCAAGCAGCAAAACTCCTTTGGCGTTCCAGAAAACTGTGAGTAGCACTTTACCTGGAGATGGAGTGCTTTTGAACTTCTTTCGGACAGGTAATGAAGGATGTTTCCACTCCATGAATGCGGCCTTCGATTCGAGCGTGTAATGGTGGACCCACGTTTCATCCCCTGTCACAATCCGAAACAGGTCATTGCCAGATACATGGTAACGCACGAGCTGTTCCAGGCTGAACGCCATGCGTTGTTCCATGTGTGTCAGGGTCACTAGGGGGGGAGGGGGCACCCATCGTGCTGACACCTTCCTGTGTCGCAGAATGTCGTGGATGCTCTTGTGAGCCCGCTCATGTCCGATTCCAAGTTCTGCCGCTACTCCATCGATGGTGATACGCCGGTTCGCTTTAATCATGTCATCCACCTTCCTGACATTTGCATCTGTAGTGGCCGTGCGCGTCCGTCCAGGTCTCGGTATGTCCTGCACTTGCTGACGTCCATCACTGAATTGCTGACACCATCCCCGCACCTTTTTGTGTCGACATAACACTTGACCCATACCCCTCAACAAGGCGGTTATGAATTTCTGTGCCTGGTACTCCACGTGCCCATTCACAGCGGATAACAGCTCTTACTTGCGCCTTTGACCACGACTGCAAAACGCACCTTCTCTCCACAGCTCCGGGAAAAGACCGAGCGGCTGGCCTCCGCTTTGCGCAGCCACTGCGACAGCACCATCTGCTTGATCGCGGTCGACCTTTACCCAGTGGTGTGTCGGTGTCTTGCATGTGTGCGTTCACCTGCCGTGTCGTCTTTCGCCCATATCACACAACTCTCCCCACTCTCCCTCGTACATGCTAATAGGCAACGAACCCTTCACTTCAGATACAAAGAATATAAATATATATTTCGCTTTAGATTTAGAAGCATATCTTAAAATGACTTTCATCTTAAGAACCACTTGTTTAGTTCATTCACAGGTTGTGTCGTTAATATAGGTATGTTTGAAGAAACTATATTGCCGGCCGTGGTGGCCAAGCAGTTAACGGCGCTACAGTCTGGAACCGCGCGGCCGCTACGGTCGCAGGTTCGAATCCTGCCTCGGGCATGGATGTGTGTGATGTCCTTAGGTTAGTTAGGTTTAAGTAGTTCTAAGTTCTAGGGGACTAATGACCTTAGAAGTTAAGTCCCATAGTGCTCAGAGCCATTTGAACCATTTTTAGAAACGATATTAACTTACTTTGAAAGGCGACTGCGTTATTTGGGACACTTCAGTTTCGAATTACTCGTAATTAAAGATATGGGCGCAATGAGACAGGGTTGTTTGACGTGTTCCGAGTGCAATAGTTTGGCCTGTATACGTTGCAGGACGCTGAAACATCGTAGGTATGTTCATTATTTCGTGCGCTCGTGAAGCACGGTGAAAAACTTAATACTTCCATTTTGTATCATCAGGTGGAAGTATGGCACTGTAAGGAGCCAGAATGTGATGTAGGTACAGGAAAATGGGAGGAACGATAAGAAACATGTTAACGGTGTTTCTGGTACGTTTGTTAGGATATCATCGCAAGTTACAGCAAGTGTTCAATTTGGTCTACCATTTGAACATCATGCTGCCTCTGCAACGTGGCACAGTGGACAACTGCTCGCAGCGAATCCGGTGTAATCAGAGCGATGTCTCATTGCATGTCATCCTTCAAATCAGGAACAGTTCAGATACCCCCACAATCAGAAGTCACATATATTTATGTCGGGGAGTCTAGAAGCCCCCACATGTTGCAATTGCCTAGAGATGCTGGAGTCGTTACCAAAATTTTTTCGAAGGAAATCTTTCACCTAGCAAGCGACAAGTGGTGTTGTCCCATCCTGCATAAAAATAGTGGCGTGGACACAGTTGCGTTCTTGCAAAGCTGGAATCACGTGTTGCAGAAGGAGGTCCTTATAACGTGCATATGTCACTGGACACCTAACTCGAAGAAAAACGAACCGAGAACGAAGGAGCTTGTGAAACCTCAAGACACAGTGTGTTCCTGCACAACATGTGCACCTGTATACTGTGAAAAGCATTTCGTTCTATGAACACGAATTAAATGAGGGACTTGAGAAAAATATCACACAGAGCGACCATACGCTGTGTGTGTCAGCTAGGGCTGCATTATCAGCAGAAGTGAACTGTAGAGTAATAGTGACGAATACCGTCTCGAGAAACAGTTCACGACCCTTGGCGCCGATGCTGTCGTCCGACACACAAACTGTTTCCCTTCTATTTGGATAACTAGGGCGTTACGTCCGTTACGTAATGGCATCCAGCTGATGGCGCTGTGATGAGTGGGGGAAATGAAAAGAGAGAGGAAGTAGGTCGCCCTGGTATCCTCACCGCCACACAGTCCCTTGTTTGTGATCAGCTAAGCGCGGCCGAGCTGACGCAATGCATCACTGCCAACCGTTCCTCTACCAGCAGTCGATTACTGCGCCGCGAGCAGACCACTCGTCCTTCGTGCAGTGCCGAGAAAGGTACCGGGTTGGCAGTCCTGCCGTTGTGCCAAACGGGGGTCGCGCCCGCCGCCAGCCGAAACGTGGCGGTACCAACAGCTCTGCTTCTCAGAGTGAGTCAGAGACTGTGCCGCTTGCGGTCCAGCTGCGCAGCGCGCTGAGCGATGTGAGTTGGCAGCACTGCGTAGTTGCATATTCGCTGTGCAACGACCTACACATACGCGATTGGGAGAAGAGTGACAACTTTGCGCTATCACTCAGACGCGCCGGCGCAGGGCGTAATCAGGGTAGAAACCTCGAGTCAAAATTTAGTTTAAACAGAAAAACAAAACCGCGCGCAACTGTTGTGGATTGCCAGTTCATGTGATTGCAGGTAGGGGTCTGCGTGTTGCAGCTCCCTCACTCAATTGATCAATACACAACGAGCGTCTATCCCAGAGGACGATAACACAGCGAAGATAGGCGTATCGCGACGCCCGTTTCAACCAGTGGAATTCAGTTACAAGTGTGCGGTGTGATTTACCGTAGGGATAAGGCGCCGCATTGCCCTAGCTGGAAGCATTCCACGATACCACCAGCCGTTTCAAGCGACCGGTTGTTAACGCACGGCGAAACTCATTGCTTCAGTGGTAACTCCACACAACTACGTTTCCTGACAATGCGCAAGCTGTGCGACGGGCTGTGGCCACAGTGGCATCGATATCGCTGGATCCCGCCGACCACCGACATCGGCCAAAGACGGCCGATCTTTCCAGATCAGTGCGCCACTACGAGCGATGTCGTAGCCGATCTCGTCGTCCGCATGTGCAGACTTCGGACGCCAATCGGTGAAATTCAAATCAGTTCATTTTCTTCGGGCAAGATGACGGAATGCGTGCTGTGAGAAACTGAGTTTAGTCCAAGAAAGGGTGAGTCTGTGGCGTACTGAGGATTATCGGCTGTTCAAATAAGTTACGGGTTTGCTGCCGGGTGACGCCGTCGACCACCGCCGATATTTCGACAGGAGCACACCCTGCCATTCTCAAGGCACAACTGCAAGGAGGAAGCAACGGCAAAGGAATTTAATACCTCAGTTCACAGAGGAGAAACAAGGAAGATACCACACACACGACAAGTAACCACAGAGTCAACACACAACCAAAGATAACCAACATCAGAAATATCGATAGTTACCATTAATCAACAGGTGAGGTAGCACTAATTCTGTCCCTCTGTTTTCTGATCAGAGACAGAGCCAGATTCCAAGCAGCATTTCAACAAAATGCACCATCTCTGTTTATAACGTTGCTTGATAGTTTCATTTCAACAGCTTCCTTAATGACACTATCCCAATAGCTGGACGTGCAAGCCAGAATCTCCGTGATGTTGTATTCCATAGGATGACCGGTGTCAAGGCAATGTTCTGCAATAGCGGATATGATCGGCTGTTATATGCGTGTGTGATGCTTATGTTCAATACAACGGAATACAACAATACAGAGATTCTGACTTGCACATCCAGCTCTTGGGATAGTGTTATTAAGGAAGCTGTTCAAGTCAAACTATCAAGCAACCTTATAAACAGAGATGGTGGATTTTGTTGAAATGCTGCTTGGAATCCGGCTCTGTCTCTCATCAAGAAACAGAGGGACAGAATTAGTTCTGCCTCATCTGCTGATTATTAGTCACTATCGATATTTCTGATGTTGGTTATCTTTGTTTGTGTTGACACTTGTCCTGTGTGTGATATCTTCCTCGTTTCTCCTCTGTGAACCGAGGTATTAAATTTGCTTGCACATTTCTTCCTCCTTGCATTTGTGCCTTGACAATGGCAGGGTGTGGTCCTGTCGAAATATCGGCGGTGGTCGACGACGTCACCCGGCAGCAAACCCCTGAGTTATTTGAACATCAATTCGCTGGTAAAAGTTAAGGTCTCACATCATAATCGGCGTTTAGTTCGGAATCTATGGACTGAAATAACAGGTTTATAGGAAACCGGAACTAGGTAAAATCTTCATCGGAAATTTTAAGCATAAACCATAATCTCAAAAAATAATTTGTTCAAGTCAGTACGGTGGCGTTCTTACGCTTATTGTTATGGTAGTGGATGCTTTTGGTTTGTGGTAGAAAGGCATTAGGTCTCTACAACTTAATCAATAAATTTTTTCTAGGTTTGTGACCGTATTTTCAGTACGTAAAACTAGCGATTTTTCTGTCACTGTTGCAAGTGACCTTCTTCTATGTGTTTTATTTTTTATTGCTGAATGAGAAAACTTCGTTTCTTACATACCTGCAGACGTGGCTGTTATCTAATTCTAGTAGGTTCTTAAAGATGAAGGGGAGGGCAGTAGAAGTTCGTTATTGGTGTTTTTATTATTTCTCTTCATTGGTGGAAACCCGACCTTTTGATTGGTGTTTGCATTACTACTCGTGAGTGGTGGAAATCGGCGAATGGAAGGCCAGAGGCGGCAGCTGTGACGCGGCGTTGTTTTCCTGCTTTCTAGCGCCGGCCGAGGCGTGCCAGTACTCTTATGTACCTGCGGTATATATTTCGTAAACCACATCAAATACTGATGAACCGATTCCACACACCGAACGTGAGGAGAGGGGCTAGTGTAATTGTTTAATACAAATCATACAAAAATGCACGGAAGTATGTTTCTTAACACAAACCTACGTTTTTTTAAATGGAACCACGTTAGTTTTGTTAGCGCATCTGAACATATAAACAAATACGTAATCAGTGCCGTTTGTTGCATTGTAAAATGTTAATTACATCCGGAGATATTGAAACCTCCGGCGTTCAGTTGCGTGTTGTAACAAACACGGGCCACGGTCGGCGAGCAGCATCTGCAGGGACATGTTTACGATGACGACCGTGTTTACGACTGTGGCTGTAGTGCACTGTTGTGGTTTGGTCTAGCTGTCGTAGTGTGCGCATGTAGCGCTTGCTGCTATTGTTATTCTGCATTCGTCGCCGCACGCAGACCAACTGTAGTACACAGTGTTACCAGACGTCTGTGATAGTGTAGTGTTGTAGGAACTGTGACCATGGTGTATTCGATCTCTGAAAAGGCGGAGATGATACTCATCTATGGCGAGTGTCGACGAAATGCAGCTGAAGCCCGCGGGGTGTATGCAGAACGGTACCCGGACAGAGAGCATGCAACGTGCCGCACATTGCAAAACATCTACCGCGAACTGTATGCAACAGGTATGGTCGTAGCACGCAAACGGGTCCGTAACAGGCCCGTCACAGGAGAAGCGGGTGCAGTTGGTGTATTAGCTGCTGTTGCCATGAACCCACACATGAGAACACGGGACATTGCGAGAGACGGTGGACTGAGTCAAAGGGACTGAGTCAAAGTAGTGTCATGCGCATACTGCATCGTCACCGCTTTCACCCGTTTCATGTGTCGCTACATCAGCAATTACATGGTGATGACTTTAATCATCGAGTGCAATTCTGTCAATGGGCATTAACAGAGAATGCGTTGCAGTTCTACCTGTTTACCGATGAAGCGGGTTTCACAAACCACGGGACAGTGAATCTACGGAACATGCATTACTGGTCCATGGACAATCCTCGCTGGCTCAGAGAGGTAGAGCAACAGCGACCGTGGACTGTAAATGTATGGTGTGGAATCATTGGCGACCACCTCATTGGTCCTCACTTCATTGCAGGGGTCTTAACAGCTGCAACATACATTGCGTTTCTACAGAATGATCAGCCAACGTTGCTCGAAAATGTCCCACTGAAAACGCGTCGACGTATGTGGTATCAGCATGATGGTGCACCTGGACATTCCGCAAATAACACTAGGCTGACCCTTGACAGGATGTTCGACGGGCGTTTAATAGGACGTGGAGGACGCATAAATTGGCCATCCCGTTCTCCTGATCTTACACCTCTGGACTTCTTTCTGTGGGGTACGTTAAAGGACAATGTGTACCGTTGTGTGCCTACCACCCCAGAGGACATGCCGCGCGACTGCTACGGTCGCAGGTTCGAATCCTGCCTCGGGCATGGATATGTGTGATGTCCTTAGGTTAGTTAGGTTTAAATAGTTCTAAGTTCTAGGGGACTGATGACCACAGCTGTTAAGTCCCATAGTGCTCAGAGCCATTTGAACCATTTTGAACCAGAGGATATGAAACAACGTATTGTGGCAGCCTGCGGCGACATTACACCAGATGTACTGCGGCGTGTACGACATTCATTACGCCAGAGATTGCAATTGTGTGCAGCAAATGATGGCCACCACATTGAACATCAATTGGCCTGACATGTCGGGACACACTCAATTCTATTCCGTAATTGAAAACGGAAACCATGTGTGTACGTGTATCTCACCCCTCATGGTCATGTACATTTGCGTCAGTGAAAAAGACCAATAAAAAGGTGTTAGCATGTGGACGTATTATGCTGTTCCAGTCTCTTCTGTACCTTTGGATCCCTACGTAATTCGGTGCTCTCTGATACACACGATCGAACAGCGGAGGAGTGGTACTCAAGCGTCAAATTTAGGTTACAATATCTCCGGATGTAATTAACATTTTACAATGCAACAAACGGCACTGATTACATATTTGTTTATATGTTCAGATGTGCTAACAAAACTAACGGGTTTCCATTTAAAAAAACGTAGGTTTGTGTTAAAAAACATACTTCCGTGCATTTTTTAATGGTTTGTATTAACCAATTACACTAGCCCCTCTCCTCACGTTCGGTCTGTAGAATCGATTCGTCAGTATTTGACGTGGTTTACGAAATATATAGCGGTAATGTTAGGTGACTCACCCTGTATATTCGTGCGCTTCTTCAGTGGAAATTTGTGGTAAGGTAAGTGCTGAGGTCATCGGTACCTAGTCCTACCCACTACTTAATCAAACCGTGACAAGGCGCCCTAAACAGGGCGACTACCCCGCGCGGTCGCTTCTTCAGTGCTACTCCCTGATATCTTCCTTTTAGATTGTTGGTTGTGTGTGTCAATATGCAGTCATACATCGTGGGTTTAAGATGTTTCCATTTCTAGCTACTCTGCTAACTGAACTTGCTCTGTGACTGTTTCTGTGATTTGCCTCCATCTAGGAAGTAGTGAGAATGGTTTTTGCACTTTGGCAACCCACGCTCCCACTTGAGTCTGGAGCGTCATGTGGCTCATGATTTGGTGTTTTAAGACTGCTTGTGTTACGTGCTCTGTTAGCCTTAGCTATGCGGCTAGACGGATTCTCAGCAGTTTCTGCTGGAGCCGTTTTCCTGTTATCAGTGTCAGTTCGTTTCTCTACAAGCAGCTTGCTGGTGACGGTGGCTACTCGTTTGAAACACTGCTTCCTTGACTGTGCTGTGATAAACGCATTGCATTAGTGGGGTCACGAAAAGCGTCCTCATTGTTTCCAGCTGGGACGATATTGTCTACATCTGAACCTACCTAGGTATGGTTTTCGCAACCAGATCATAAAATGGAGGCTGACGTTTCGTAACATTACTTTCCGTAGGATATTTTCATCTTGGCCAGTCCTGTTAACATGGTCGGGTTGATCCCATATGAAACTCGCTGGGAGTTGTCCCAAATACGTTACACAGGCCTGATAGCCCTCTACGTTTATCACTAATGGCATTGGCTTTTTACCTCGATTTTCACTCATTGTATACCATTGTGAACGGGGAAAACAGTAGACAGCCCATACTGCGTTTCGAATGACACGAATGTCACCATAAGGTTGTAATTTTTGTCTTATAACATCGTTTGTCACTTCGATTGGTAGTACATTTAACACACTCATATTATTCAAATTGGCTTCTACCGCACTGACAAAAAACTTGGCCGTATGTCCGCAAGTTAGTACCATTTCAGAATTTTCTGAGCAGTCCCGAACAACTCGTTCGTAAATTAGGTTAGAAAATTTTTTAAAATAAATCATAGACTCGGTACTATTGAATTGTATACTTAATCTCTAGTAAGTCTGAGATAGATAGTTACATGTTGCTGGATTTCAGAGAGTACTGGCTGCTTGTTGTCCTTCGAAAATTCACATTTTACGGCATTGTTTCTGGCGTTTGTTGCCACTGCAACTGTACGTTAACTTTACATTATTGAAATACTGAAGATACACGTAAACAATACTTGTCACGCATGATCACGAACGCAAAACATTCACGAAACGAACACACTCAAGAACCTCATAGTATCGGGAAGTAAAGAACAGATACATGCTTGCGTGACTGTCCGCTGTGACTGCCAAAAGCAGACTGTGCCTTTAGGTGCAACCACAATAGAGAGGTATCTGCTGAAGGCTAGACAAACTTGTACTTTCTCATAAGGGCATCAACCTTTTCAGTAGTGTCAAGGGGAACAGTCCGGATGATTGACTGATCTGGTCTTGTCGCATCAGCCAACATGGCCTTCATATATAAATGCTGTATGGCATTTTTGACTGGGTAACCCACGGGTGTTCGTCGTTGGCGTGAAATGGCACCTTTCCATATCGATATGTGACATATGTCGTATGTGTTTTTGTGGAATGTAAGTGTAATGGATAGGTGTATAGGATAGTGTTATGTTTGTGTTTGATGATGACGGTGATGAGAGAAGGGAGAGGTGGTAACACCTTGTTCTTGAACAGTATCAAGGGCGGCCGCTCAGCTTAATGTCCCCATACGAAGGGGGGATCACCAAAAACTGTGTCACATGATCTCGCTTCGTGACACCCTGTGGAGAGGTATCGAGTTAAAATCAACGGGGATGTTCCGAATTTAAGTTTCGTCATCATTATTGAAAGAGAAGATGGTACAACAGATGACACAAACAAACGGCATACGAATCCACACCCTTTGCTGGTTCAATGACGGAAGCGGCGTCAGTGGAGAAGTGCATCAGTGCTCAGACCCCAGAGAGGAGAGAGCTTCAGCGGACGTGTACTGACGACATGGTCGCCAGTCGAAGGGCATGCTGTTATCCGGTGTGACCGGGCGCGTGGGACAAGTGTGTCCGTCATCCACGAACGCCTACAGACCGTGTGCAGTGTGGAGACCACATCTCGTCAAATAGTTGATCGCTGGTGTTGCCCTTTCATCTGTCCCCTGTGTTGAAAGCCGCACTCTCAGAATGTCACTTCGAAACCAGTGCTGAGGTGCAGCAGGCTGCGCCAGTTGTGCGTGTTTAAGAAGCGGTGGAAATGCGACTTGTACGAAACCTGGCATATAAAGACGACGAATTTCGCCTTAGCAATGCACAACACTGAGGGTGCAGGCTTGGTGCGGGGGTGTGGACCCACTGAAGGCATGGCAGCATCTGGCTCTCCAGACAAGTGACAGTCCCATATAAAATAAAAAAAATTCACAGGTTGAAAATTTGCGTTAGAAGTGTGTAGAAACGAAATCTCATGAATAGCAGTGTCTAAAAATTTCTGTAGCATAGTGGTACTCACATTCACGCACGCACTCACCCTTCATAATTATCACAATCACACCTCGACGTCACAATACACATCGTCGTCGCAATAATAACATCATAACACCTCAGTCGAATCTCAGAAACGTCGAAGCTTTCTTCAGTAATCTCAAAACCTTAAAAAAAAAAGCTCTCTTAGTATCACAGTGATTTCTCAAGTAAATATGAACAGTTCCCAAAATGCAGAAAAGGTACAATTTTATGTGTGAAGTAATCTAACTGTATAATTACGTAAATGTGTCACTGACGTAGTAAAAAAATGTTTGTCTCTCTGTTAAATAATCAGGTAGCTATGTAATTCTGTGTTAGAGAAATATGATACCGATGTGTGAAGTTGTATAAGCAAATACCATATTAGCTAGGGCTCCTAGCGCTTGCCACACGCTTAGAACTCAAAGTAGGTGTGTACCCCCTGAGGATTACAGCAACGGAATGAAATGTCTCACCGAAAACCTTTTTTGTAACTTTGTAAATCAAAAATCTTTCTAAAAATGTTCCAAGTACAAAAATTTAATGACTCAAATGCGTTTCCTGTAGAGCTAAACTGTGCGTCTTGCTATAAGATAATATCTGTCATAACTTAACGGTATAAATGTGCCAAGTGTCGTAGTTGTTGTCGTCCTTAAGCAAAGTTCTGTAGAAGTCAGTGTACTTACCTTGTAATAAAGGAAAGGGAAATGTTTGTGTATAGATATCGTAGTTATTACACTTATTGCCGTGATCAAGAAAATACTCTACTGTAATGTATTGTTGTGCTATGGAAAAGGCTGTCTCATTGAAGCTATACTACAAAAGTTACTACTAAAACCATGTTTTACTTTCCAGAAGAATACAGAAAAACTGTGCAGATATAAACAGATACAGCGCAAAAGCAATAATGTAAACTGTGTTATTCATTAATAGCGTCATGATATAATCATGTAGTAGTCAAATAAACTACCCACTGTGTCATCTGGTATCTCTCAGAAAGTTCTTTAAATCCAGAATGTCTTTTTCAAGTAAGCCAAAATGTTGCATTAAAGTCTCATTAGCAGTATATGTTCCAAATATGTAAGCCTTACAGTCGTTATGAAATCGTTCACCGAACAAGCAAGAATGTACACACAATAACACTGTGTCATCTGTTCACTATAATAATATATTCGTAATTACTGTCTAAATAAGTTCTCTAGGTTCTTGCCTGGATAGTTAACTCCAAAACACTGTTAAATGTTAACAGTTTCTAAGTGTGACAAACCGTCAAGTGAAAAACTGTATGGCAAAGACTAAGTTAAAAAGCAGATTATCTCTCAATAAATGGTTTTACATGTGAAATGTAGTGTATACATTTATTCTTCCTAGTACGCAGAGTTTCAACTTCAACGCAATTATCGTGTGGTATATATCGGATTCTTATCTTACAAAATAGATTAAGGAAAGGCAAACCTACGTTTCTAGTATTTGTAGACTTAGAGAAAGCTTTTGCCAATGTTGACTGGAATACTCTATTTCAAATTCTGAGGGTGGCAGGGGAAAAATATAGGGAGTGAAAGGCTATTTACAATTTGTACAGAAACCAGATGGCAGTTATAAGAGTCGAGGGGCATGAAAGGGAGCAAAGGTTGGGAAGGGAGTGAGGCAGGGTTGTAAACTATCCCCGATGTTATTCAATCTGTATATTGAGCAAGCAGTAAAGGAAACAAAAGAAAAATTCGGAGTAGGAATTAAAATCCATGGAGAAGAAAGGAAAACTTTGAGGTTCGCCGATGACATTGTAATTCTGCCAGAGACAACAAAGGACTTGGAAGAGCAGCTGAACGGAATGGACAGGGTCTTGAAAAGAGGATATAGTATTATCATCAACAAAAGCAAAACGAGGAGCAAAATAACTGATGATGGTCGAAGTAGAGAGGATATAAAATGTAGACTGGCAATGGCAAGGGAAGCGTTACTGAAGAACAGAAATTTATTAACATCGAGTATAGATTTAAGTGTCAGGAAGTCGTTTCTGAAAGTATTTGTGTGGAGTGTAGCGTGGACGATAAATAGTTTAGACAAGAAGAGAATAGAAGCTTTCGAAATGTGGTGCTACAGAAGAATGCTGAAGATTAGATTGGTAGATCACATAACTGATGAGGAGGTATTGAATAGAATAGGGGAGAAGAGAAGTTTGTGGCACAACTTGACAGGAAGAAGGGATCAGTTGGTAGGGCGTATTCTGAGGCATTAAGGGATCACCAGTTTAGTATTGGAGAGCAGCGTGGAGGGTAAAAATCGTAGATGGAGACCAAGAGATGAATACACTAAACTTATTCAGAAGGAAGTAGGTTGTGGTAGGTACTGGGAGATGAAGAATCTTGTACAGGATAGAGTAGCATGGAGAGCTGCATCAAACCAGTCTCTGGACTGAAGACCACAACAACATGATGTCGAATTCTGTAAGGTCCATTGTAAATCAGAAAGAATTTGTGAATCAAGTGTTTCTTGTTATGTGACAATGAATGAGCTTTAATGAGAACTTTCTGACCAATATATAGTTTCTTTGCATTTGCTTTACCGTGTAGTTTTCTCCTTTTGTGTGCAGCAGAATTAATATTTTTAATAGCCAAATCAGTTATGTCTTTGTGTCGAAGTTCACGTATATTCGGAAAAGGTACTAGCTATGTGATACTGTTCGGTGGTTTTTCATTCTTCAGTACAAGAATAGGTGGTAAAGCAGTGAATTCATGAGGCATTTCATTCAACACGTTTTGAAATAAGTGTAAATATCTGTCCCAATACAGATGCTTTCTGTGACAATAAAGTCTGCAAAGCTTATTGATTTCTTTCATAATCCGTTCAGACGGGTTACAATGTGGTGAGTACAATGAAATGAAAAAAGGTTTGATTTTATGATTCGGAAGCATGCGTGACCAAACAGCAGATCTGAATAGTGGTCCGTTTTCTGAAATGGCTTTAGCAACGTATCCAACTTCACGTAAGAAATTTTTAACAAAAGTGTTGGATACAGACGTAACACAGTGAAAGAAACAAATTCTGAAGTTAGTTCAACAGCGACTAGAATGTATGAAAATCCATTCGATGTTCTGACAAGGGATCCCAAGAGATCAACAGCAGCAAATTCTTTTAATTTAGAAAGAATGGTAGGAAACAACGGAGCACTACGTGAGATGGTAGATGGTTTAGCCTTTTGACAAAGTTTACAAATAGACAAGACCCTCCGAATTCTCTTTTCCATATTGTTAAAATAGCAAATCGTTCAAAGGACTGTTGTAAGAGCTTACTGCAGGTTCAATAATGCCCTCGTCAAGCATAGATTGTATTTCTGTTCTAACACGGTCCCTATAATGTGCCGGAATTACGTATGGTCTAACACAAAAATTAGTATGCTCACGAACATGAAACTGGTATTGAATACCTTCGTTGTTCCTGTTTTGTGGAATGTGCTTGTAAAATGTTAAAAAGGTCCTGCCTATCAATGTTATTGCAGTTCTCAATTGTTTGAATTTTATTCTGAATTAAGTCATTAGTATCAAATACGTCGTTGATATCATCCCCGTCAATACTTGCACAGTGATTGATTGTGTCAAGTTCCGCTGGAAATTCGGAACTGTTGTCTAACAAGAGGTAAAGCCGATTAATTTCCTCGTCATGATTTGAGAGCCAATCTTCAAATTTCAAAGCTATTGACTTACCTTCTTTCTCTAAACTTATTTCAGCACCGTGAAAGTTTAAGATTGCTTTGTATTCATCCAAAAAGTCTACTCCCAATATAATTTCCGTCCACAATAATGGAACAATAAGAAAGTTCATAGAGAATATGTGGTTTTGACAAAAGAATTCTAAGTTGGTTTGTTGGCGTACATCTACGCCTCTTCCAAAAATTGCACCTTGTAGTTTAATCTTACGTAAAGGAAGTGTGGGGCAATCGTTCGATTTGTTGCATTTGCTAAAAGCTGTTTCATTAATTACTGAAATGGGACTGCCAGACTCAAGTACTGCTGTAAATTTTACATCATTTACTGTAATGTGAATTACGGGATTTGCAGTGTTGTTCTGTCTTGCGTCGTGTTTCTGGAGTAAGATGTCCCTAATGTCTTCCATTTTTACGTAATTAATAGCCATGGCAGCTACATCGTCAGCTTCATAAGTACGTCTTGTGGCTGTCAACGGTGTGAGTCATTGTCTACTGTCTCTTTGTTGTCGCACACCTTGCCGAGAGGGCACTGCCTGTTTGAATCCCGCCAGTTTTGATGGAATTCAGCTCTGTCGTTATGACTATATCGTCTGTCGTCATGTCGGTAGTTCCTGTAGTTTCTGTCTTGTCGGTTAAGTGATGGAGAATTTCTCCCTGAATCGTAACTGTGTGGTGGACAGTTGCGTCTGAAGTTATTCTGTCTCCCTTGATAATAATTATTTTGGTTGCCATATTGTCTGTTTCTCTAATTGTCTCTGTCATAGTCATTACCATGGAGAGGTGATCTTTCCCTGCAAGTATTATTACTCTGCCAACGGCTGTCATACGGGTGGTGTCTGTTTTGGGCACGATTTGTGTTGTAAGAATAGCCTAGTCATGTCCAGTTATTATTTCTGTCGTCACAGAGTTGTGACAGATGTGACCTGTAATTGTTGTTCTCCTGGTTTCGCGTCCCGCTATTGTCAGTGACAATTTCCAATTCTTGTAAGAGTCCCTGAAAAGCTTCAATGTCTTCTTTGCAACGTACTACCATAGCATCATTATGATGCTATGTTTTACTCGATTTTGAGTAGCTTGAGACCAATATGCTGAGATGAAGGCATGATAAAATTCTCCTTCACTGTGACAGTCGCGAATGACCCATCGCATTCTTACAGTTGGTTCATTCTCTAAATTCTAATCTGTGCTCTAATAACCAGTTCAGAAGAAAAAAATGAGAGAATTGATGAAGCCACGCTTTTGGATGAATGTCGTTGCCGGAATTCTTAAATGTTTTGAATTTATATGTAGTAATGAACAGGTTATAATCAAAATCATTATGATGGCGAGTCGCATATCGGTCATTGTGTAATATCTCTTTATATTCGATGAATTATTCTGATACAATTCTACCCTTGAATGACGTTTACAAATTTTCTATCTTCATACTCGCAGAATCCATGCGCAAAATAGTTTCATACAATAGCTATGCCATGAGCGCATAAGTATTCCTTGTAGTACCCTCTCTGGTGGTTGTTAGAAAAAAAAAGAAAGAGAGCTTCCGAGATTGTCTTCGTGCCGATTAGCCTGAGTTTGGTTTGGAAGAACTGTAATCTGATTATTGAGATTTATCACAGAAGATAACTGATACGAACTGTACGATTAAAAGGAAAAATATATAGATGGCTCCTTCAAATAAAAGGTGTGTATGTGACATTTGGGAATTAATGATATTTATCGATATATTGCGTAGTTGTTAATCAGAAGGGACTTCCGAAAGACTGGATATGAACCTGCATTTAATAATCCAAGAGCTCCATTACTTCTTCGGAAGGTTAAACTTCATCAAAGCCAAATATCCGCTTGATCTGAGGTTTCCCGACTGATTATACAACGCTCCCAAAATTACGAGGCATTTTATTTGTATAGATTAGCAGACTGCCGCAAAGCACGTGCTTGCAGAGAAGAAGAATCATCGCCTGATTTCATTCTAACAAGTAAAATTTCAGAATCATTTTGAGTGACTGAGCTATGACTGTGTTTCCTATCATGAATGATTGATTGCTCGAACGAATTGAGAGCTACAGAATTACGTAGATAGCAGGAAAAATTACAATTGTTACGTCGTGTCGGCGGTTCCATCTCAAAATTCGGTGCACCTTGTCAATTTCTTTCATAATTTCCGAAATGCCCGGTGTTATTATTTTGTGCTTTTCCCGTATTTCCAAGTCCCTCTTCCCGTACTGGAGCGCAAGTGTCCTCTGAAATATGTAATTCTTGTATTACTTGTGCCAACTGATCTTGTACTTCCCGGATTTCTCTTTTATGTTGCATATTAAATTGATTCTGATTTTGTTTGAATTTCCTAATGTGTTCGTACTCTTCTGTGTCAGTAAAGGCTACTGGTTTTGTGTCAGTCAGATCATCATCTACCTTCGAAGATAAATTATTTAGCTGATCCGAATGTTCGACTACTTTTTTCGATAGTGTGCTGATTCCGTCCATGTGTTTTTGTGAACCAAGTTTCAGAGTGTCCATTTGTGTCAAAAGCGCTTCTACTGTGTCCTTTATGTTTTCCTGAGTTTTTGCAAGTTGCGTAACCGAATCGGTAGATGCAGCTGAGTCAATTTTAGCTTGCAAGATGTCGTGATTTTCATGAACAATAGTTTGCAGTTCTTTTATGGCTGCTTCGTGATTCTGTAATGCATTTTCATGATGCGAAAAAATACGTTGAAAATGCTCACAAATTTGTGTTTTTACGTCATTACAGACTTTTTGACAGTTATATTCGATGTCATGTAACTCAGTAGTTAAACCCTCGCGTGTTTGTTCAAGCTTTGTGTCTAACTTTTGAAGATTTTGTTCCATTGCGTCTAACTTTTGCAGCTGTTGTCCCATTTGTTGCAATAATTGTAATAACAATGCACTGATGTCTGAAACATGTTCCTCTGTACTTTTCGGCAATGCGTTTGCACCGGCAGCATTCGCATTTTGAAAAGCAGAAAATGTGTCTTGAGTTGATTGGGAAACGTCTAATGACGCAAAACCTGAATCTACAGTATTAGCAAGATGATGTCCTGTCATTTCGGATTCCTGAGGCGAGCTGTTGCCGACCGATCGATCGACAGTACTACCCTGTTCACTAGCTGTTTCACTGTCTACACCATTATTTATTGCCTGCTCCATTTCCCTATGCACAATTACCAAATTACTATTCTGAATACTTGTTAATTCATTACATGGTGGCGCTAACACACTACTCTCGTCTTCATTGTCATTTCGCAGTTTACTTTGGAGTCCAGTATTATGTTTTTCACATGCCATAATTGTCACAATATTTCACACGATAACACGGAAAGCACAATTTGAAGAGAAAAATAAGAAAACACATTAAAATAGCACTGAAAATAACATCCAATTAATTGTAAGCGCGGCTGCGAAATAGTTGGTGCAAATCTACATGCATGCCACAACTGTTTTACAGTACTACAATGAAAAACTACAACTACAAAGGAGATTCTTTCCACAATTACACTGTAGCAATAAACAATAATTACACAAACTACAAGAAAAAATCAAAAGATTCCAGTGAGGTATCGTCGGCTAACGTCCCGTTTGAAAAACTAAAAAATATGAACGTCCCCTAAGAAAAATTATGAATTACACTGCTGGAAAACTTCTACATTATTTGTTTTTCAAACAGCTGAGCAAAACTCAACGTACTCAAACAGTTTTCTCTTTACTTATTCTGATCATCTCTAAGCTGACACAAAATATTTTTAGCGCAACACAATGTCACTTTCAATAATCCATACAAAAGAATGGCCTGACTAACAATAATCTATACCTTTCATGAATCACTTACCTCACCAAAATCTTCGTTACTCGAACTACTTCAATACAGCGGGCGTCAGTACTGCCAACTAAATGAAATATTCCAATTACTGAAGGCACCAACTATTGATAGGAATAGTTAGTTAGCAAATGTAAGATTGTGATAAAGAACAAATAATGTATATAGTGACATCCAATTAAAAAAATTTACTTTTTCTGACAGACACACGTCCAGATCGTCCGCTCAAAACTCTGGCACCTCTCTCTCCACATCCACCACTGCTGGCAGCTCACTTCCAACTGCGCAACGCTACACGCTGTTCAGATCCAACTGCCCAACACTACAATAGCGAATTCCAACAATGCCACCCAGCCACAGACTGCAAACAGCACAGCCAGTGATTTTTATACAGAGCGCTACGTGGCGTTACCAACATAAAAACCTAAACAGCCTACTTACAAACGTACTATGGGCTAATAATTCCAAAGAGGTCAAAACTACTTAATTGGCAGTTTTTTTTAATATAAAGGACAGCCTCATCTTGTAAACTAATTTATTTCGATATATTAACTGGGCTCGTTTTCATTTTTACAGAGTTGGGCAGTTGTCACGTACTCAGTATACAGGTGAAAGACGTCTCGATAAGTGTTGAGTCCTGTTTCAAGAGCAGCACTTAATTAATTACCTGCCGTCTACAGACAGAGGCCCTTTGGTGACATGGTGTGTCCCGTGTCCCAGTAGCATTTTACACTATTTATCGGAAACATCGCGAACATCTCACTATTTAAAATTCTCAGTATAATCATCATTCTAGACAGTCGTTCCCTCCTGAGCAGATCTGCAATCCTTCAGAAATGACTCACGGTTTTGAATATTACAGAGGTTAAAATTTTCTCTCACTAAACCTAGTTTTAATTTTTTTTTTAGTATTCACTAGAAATTCTCGTTATTGTACATGTGATACGGTAATTCGTTATATCACCATTAATCATCGTGTTAATCTGAAATCTCGCCATCAGGAAAGTGTGGGCACTTTAATTCACTGATAGTGTGTTCCAAACTTAAGTTGGCTGGTAACATACATCCGGTAAATCGCAAAGTTTGGCTGAAGATATGAAAATTTTGTGCATACGTAACGCCACTAATCTTTCTTCGTTCGAAAAACAGATGGCTGAGATCTAAAATCGTTAACACTGTGCACTTTTGAAATACGTGACAGAGAATTTGCCTCTTCGTCTGATACCTTTATTAAACTTGAACGACTGTACGACTAACTAAAAAGCAAGATGTCGTATGAACTGTTCATCCTTTTAGTGAGAAACGTGATGATATAAGCAAACTAACCCTTGTAATGGCACATTCCGACGCAGAGACATACAATACGTTAAAGGCTGCGCCAAAGATTAAATTGACAGGGATGTAGAACACAATCTCTGTAATGTTCATACTGGATTCTCTTTCGTTTCATACTCCAAGAAGGAGTTAAAGACACTTTCGATTGTTACCTTGTAGAAGATGGACGTAATTTTTGATGTGTGCGGAAAGGCAGCCATCTTGTTAGTATGTATGGTTTGTGCGACAAGCAGAGCAAGTCTTATTGTTTTGTGAATAAAAAATAGTGAGAAGTATCGAAGTTTTATGAGAATTACTTAAAGTGACGTAGCATTGTATTCGTTGGTTTCCACCGTCTTCGTGAAGTGAACTGGTGTCGACTCAGGAAGATGCACACGGTCAACAAAGAGAAGAACATCGATGGCGACTAATGAATTAATATTGTGGCAGAAGGACTAATTCTACGTCTAAGGTGAGAACTCTGATTTAATCAACAATGACGTAGAATTCAAAAATGCAATTAATCAGACTTGTAAATTATATTACAGGCAAATTTCACGCAGCACTGAATTTGCCCGCATTCAAGCTGGTCAATACAATTCATAAAAAAGCCCGTCAAAAATTCGAAAGTTACAGTTCCATACCCATAATTTTTCCTATTTTCAAAAAAAAAAATTAATTTTTTTTATTTATTTCGCCACACCCTGCACATGGTAAAACTTTCACAACCACGCAACGGAGAAAGCAGGTCGGAACCACACAGGGAGCCAGCGCTCGGCCAATGTCTGGCGACGAGACCTGCCGCGCTCTATCAGCGGCTGCAGACGTAAGGAAGCCTCACGCGTCGTTCAGCTGCCGCAGTTTCCAAAGACGCCCGACGTTCCCCAGCTCTGGCGCGCCTACGTCCCACTGCGCGGTCACGAGCCGGCGGCGGTTTCTGGCCCAGTGGCGGTGACGTCAGCGGGTCGAGGCCGCCGGAAGAAAGCCGTACAGCCGGGTCCTCAGCGCTCTCTGTCCCTGCCCCGCCAGTGTGATGGCGCCGCGCTCCACAGCCGGCTGTCGAGGCGTGCGGGCAACGGTGAGTAGCGGACAGCTGCCGGCCGTCGCTTAACCCACTGACTGTCACACATGAGCGAACGGAAACATCGGGCAAACGTTTGTCAAATGTTTTGTCTAAAAATAAGAACTAAAATATGTTAGACAAACATTTCACGTGCCTCATTTCCTGTACATGATTTCGAGCGTCATTCAAATGTTTCTCTACTCTATTTCTTACTTTTATTGCGCTGATTACTGAAGACGTTATTTTCCTGGCATCTTCAGGTGCTTACTGTGTGCTCAGAACTGAAAAGTGCGACATGCCAGTGTAGATGGGCGTACTGCAACACACGTCCACAAAGCTTCTCTGGACATCGAAAGAAAAAAAAAGGAATGAAACAAAAAGCCTTCGTAAAATTAATGTATTACCCCTACGCACTACCCCAACCTTTAGGCAGCTAATATATGCAACATGTAATCTTAAGACTCTTTGCCATGTAAATGTTTCCTCTCATACAATCACTCTTTCCTCTCCCTCCCCCCCTCCAATCTCTCTCTCACTCTCTCTCTCCCCCCCCCCCCTCCCTTTCTCACAGACACACACTTTCTGCCTCTCTTCCTCTCCTTCTGCCTCCAGCCCCTCACATCTGTTTATTAATCCCAATCAAAGAGTGTCGTCTATGTATGATTTCACTGCTGTAGCCAATATGATCATTGTATTTCAAGTCTGTAACATTTCACCTAATTGTTACTAACAAGTATGAAGTTTAAGGCATTTTAACATTTACCTGATTGTAAATACGAGTACGAATGTAAATACGAGTACCCCTACGCACTACCCCAACCTTTAGGCAGCTAATATATGCAACATGTAATCTTAAGACTCTTTGCCATGTAAATGTTTCCTCTCATACAATCACTCTTTCCTCTCCCTCCCCCCCTCCAATCTCTCTCTCACTCTCTCTCTCCCCCCCCCCTCCCTTTCTCACAGACACACACTTTCTGCCTCTCTTCCTCTCCTTCTGCCTCCAGCCCCTCACATCTGTTTATTAATCCCAATCAAAGAGTGTCGTCTATGTATGATTTCACTGCTGTAGCCAATATGATCATTGTATTTCAAGTCTGTAACATTTCACCTAATTGTTACTAACAAGTATGAAGTTTAAGGCATTTTAACATTTACCTGATTGTAAATACGAGTACGAATGTTTAGCTGTTTAAACTTGTCAAAATTGGATTTATATTTATCACCGGAAGTACACACACATATATTCGACACCTCAAAACAAACACCTCCAAATGCTTTATACAGTTATTCTGTAATAATGTTGTTATGATGTATATTCTTTGCACTTTGCGATTATGTCTTCTCTTCTGCTATACGAACCTTGCACCCAGCTTATTCCAGACGCCATATTTGTTTACAAATGTGGCAGTATACATGTGATGTGTTACGACAGCAAAACGAACCTGTGACCACTGGAGGTACTCTAGTTTACTCTAGTTTAATGATTATCATTACCATTAGATATTAGTTTATTTTTTTGTCAAAAGTAATCCTAAACCATATTCTGAAATAGTGTCTTGTCTCTCCACTAGGCAGTGCCACAAGTTCCTCCAAAAATCGTAACATAACACACACACAAATGTAATACTAACTAATGTAAATCCACCCGATGATGGAGGTTTAAACCTTCGAACCGAGTCGTGGAAATAAATAAAACGATGACTGGTAACAGTAAACTTGTTGTTTCATTTAATGTCAGCATCAGTCACGGTAAAGACTAACCTAAAAATGTTCGCATTTAAAGCCTTCGTAAAATTAGAATGACGCAACTGGCAGGATGAGATAAATCGCTTGATGAGGAAAGAAAATCAGCAGTATCTCGGGTAGGTCCGTTCTGGAACTAGCCAGCTCACTGAAGTCTGGTGTGAACTTCCAGATGGTGCCCGCGTGGTCGCTGTGCGTCTTTCTGTGTCTGGTGGTGCCGCCGGGTCAGCTGGAGGCCGCCCAGGTGTTGGGGCTGTTCCAGTCGGTCGGCCGCAGCCAGTGGGGGCTGGCCGAGACCTTCCTGAGGGCGCTGGAGCAGCGGGGCCACTACGTCACCACCGTCACCACCTTTCCCTCCAGCCGGACGGACGGCAACTGGACGGAGATAATCGTAGCCAACCCTTACACTGCCGCAGGTAAGCCACACTGCTGGACATAGAACGCTGGTTTCCCTAGAGCAGGCATCTCCGAACACCACCAATTCGGCCTGTGGTGACGGGTGAGTCGTGCATGGTGTCCTGCACGCCGTAATTTCTTATACTACAGTGGAACCTTAGCTACCGTGCACCTCCCATAACGAGGGATTCACACAATGAATAAAAGAAAATGCAAGAATATGACTCGACTAACGAACGATATTTCGCATAAAGACTCCATTTAGCATAATTTTTGCAGCCTTTCATAATCATTCCGAAAATCACCTAGATCGTTCACTGAGGCTGCTATTAATTAACACCAAGTCACATGTTCTCCTACAAGCTACAACTTAGTAATGTAGAAACTCCGACAATGGTGTATTCAGTCAGCTGTACTGATAGCAGTGTGCCACATGCTCTAGTTGTTGCCACCCCTGCTCTGCCTTCCGTGACAATGTTGTAAATACTCTGCAACGATGTTGCCAGATCTTTTCTTCGCCACTGTGTAGTATTCCTTTCCATTGCAATATGTGTTTATGAATTGCAATTATGATTTCCTATCGTTAACTAACACGAATTTACTAAAGATGACCATAAGGCACTAGCTAGGCATGCCATCAATTTAATTAACGACAATCCTAACTTTTTCGACAAATTTTGAAGCTGGGATATTAATATACATTATTAGATAACTTCCTTCTAAAACAGCGTGTACTGTACTACAAATAACAACTGCAATGCTATATAATAAATCTACTACAGTACTTAGTTTTAAATTGAATAAATTGAACTGTTTTACATAGATTCTTATGTAAAACAGTGTTTCACATCACTAGTGTTAATTACTACTAAGTTTCAGGAAAAAATCATATCATCAAATTAAGTATGGTGTAAAATTTACAATGTAAATAAATAATACTAAAAATATACAATAATCAGCTGCTTTTCAAAACCTAGAATATTTTACTCAGACATGCCACCACAGATTCATCAATATAATTTTAACACTACTACAAGTCTTGATGAAAAAAAAATAAAAAGCATGTATTCAAATCTTACATCTGCTTCAGAGGGATGTAATAGACCGGAAAATATAGTATCTGATAGACAGATAATTGAATTTACGTTTATAGCTGGAGATGAGCAAAAATACACAATTTTGAATATGATTTCAGGCTTAAAAGAATTATTATTGTTGGTAAGAATATAATCAGAGATTGGAATTTGACGATTTTTATAATACAGTAAGTGTATCTAATAAACTATATGACATAAATAATAATAATCAATCATTGTACACAAATCAAATTTTCTAACTGTAAGATTCAAGGATAAAGTAAAAACTGTGGCAGTTGATGTAAAGTTAATGGTATTTGGTGAAATAATTAAAATGTTAATAAAAGTTTATTCTACATAAGTGGAAACCATATCTACTCATCGAATTGTAAAAAGTTTGCTGAAACACATAACCCTTACAGAGTAACAACTCAAAATGGAAGACAATGAATTGAGGGTCTTTGTACAGTATGTAAAACTAAAAATAGTAAATTCATCAAAAAAATTTTATATTTGTGAAGAAATTGTTAATGAATTACATAAACCAATGAGAAAAATTTTAAGCAAAGAAATGTAATTTATTTTAGAATCGATGATTTATAGCAAGCTGATTTAGTTGAAATGTACTCAGGTAATCTGAAAATAATTTAAAAAATAAAGAAAGGATATAAATATTTATTAATTGTTATAGATGTGTTTTCAAAATTTGCTTGGGATATTCCAGGTAAAGAAAAAAGGTAAAAATGTAGTTAATTCATTTTGAAAAAATATTTAGAGTAGGTCCCTATCCAAAAAATTTACAAATATATAATGGTAAAAAATTTTATAATAAAGATTTTCAAGAATTGGTGAAAAGTATAATATTAATCATTATTCAACTTTAACAAAATTAAAAGCATCTGTTGTTGAAAGGTTTAACAGAGCATTGGAAGGAAAGACATGGAAAAAATTTCTCTTCAAGGAAATTACACATAGGTTGATTTAGTCTCAAAATTAGTTGACAAATATAATAACACAAAACATTCAATTATAAAATGAAACCAACAGAAGTTAATGAAGGAAATTACAAACGAACTGTTGTTATAGCTAAAGATGAAAATAAATTTAAAAAGGCGCTAACGTTAGAATCAGTAAACATAAGGGACATTTTGAAAAAGGATATGCAACTAGTTGAACAACAGAAATTTTTGAAATCCAAGATGTTATTCATTCTGGGGACAGCGAAAACAGTCTTCAGACTGTCTTATACTATCACATATAAATTGAAAGATTAAAATGGTGAAGATGTAAAAGAAAATTTTTATAAGTGTGTATAATAGGAAACAAACTATCCTGATGTATATCTTCTTAAAAAGGTTTTTATAAGGAAAGATAATAAAGTATATGCTAAATGGTTAGGACCTGATAATAATATAACAGTTTGGTAAATAAAGATGCAGTCTTTGGACTGCTTTAGGTGTCACAATATAATATTATCTTATAAGAATTTTCATATAAATAGAAGCCTTTATTGAAACTTTAAATCAGTTTGATACTAGTTATAATATCTGTTCTGCTACCTGTTTTCTAAAAGAAGATAAGCTGCAGCTAAAGCAATCTTTGGGCTGCATCCGAGTGTATTAGCAAAAACAATTCAATCTCAGAACCATTTGAGGATTTTAAATTAGTGTTGATGGAATGAAATACTGGATTTGGTGACTTTTGCTTGTCAAACGTACATAAAAATAGTTATGAATGTTATGTAAAATTTAATTACAAAAAAGTAATTGAAAACTTAGTTTAATAATTAATTTGTATGTATGAAGACCCTTGTTCTTCATATTTTCATCATCTTCATCATCTACCTAAATTTAAAAACATTTTCTAAAATTTATATATATAGGTTTACCAAACACTACCAATGAGAAAATTATCTCATTTTTTTCTCTCTGTATGTTGTCCTCATGACAATGAAAACATAGTATCTAAATTCATAACTCAGTTCACTGATGAAGAAACTCATATTGTTTATGAATACTTTAAAAAGCAATTGTAAGTTATTTACTGTGGTACTTAAAATTATATTAATTCAGTCTCATGAAGACTAATTATATCCATTATCAATTGTTCTTGAGTATAGCCATCCAAATATTGAAATCATTGATGACAGCCAATCTTCAAATTTTCTTTCATTCTTTCATATAAATTTATTGAGTTAGGATTCTATGCAAGTCTTGACATATCTTCACCATCTGGATATCTCTCTATAATTCCATATAATTGCCTCTGTAAATTTTCTTCTTTGTATTCTAATGACATAATAATCGTATTCAGAGTCACCATCAATTAATTTTACAAGACTAAACATATGTTTCAAATTAATATGTTATGTTGATGCAACTACATGCAGTTGTTTTTCTCTAATTATTTGATATTTCTCATGAAGTTTTCAGTGTCTTCTCTTCTTTTCTTCAAAACAAATAGTCATTTCTTGACCAATTTGTAAATCTTCAATTTATTCTTCTAAATTTTCAATTGTTGAATGCAGTTTGTATTGACCATGTTTTCTAATGGTTGGTAAAACTTCTTTAGTTACTGATTTAGTAAACATTTCAGCAAAAGGCATATTTTATTTATATATCAACTTGTGTAGTCAAGATTTGTTGATAAATATAGTTCTTTTTCATCATAAATTGAACCTAGTAATTCGTTGGGCCTAGATATATTTTCATATTTTACTTTATCATCGATATCTATATGTCTTCGAATTGCATCGTCAGTATATTTATGCTCTAGTAACTCTTTAAGATATTTGGATTTATCACAGATTACTCTCTTTATCATTTAAAACAAGAACGTGTTTATTGTTATAAAGAATCCTGCTTTATTCTGAATAAATTCAAATGAATTGATGCAGTCTGAAGTCTTAAGTCATGTCATGATATATGATTCTGGATTAGATATCAAAGAAATTGCCACCATTTATTAAAATAATTTTATTGGCCTTTTAATTTTTAATAAAATTAGATTTTCCTATCTTAGTTTAGTGATCATAATATTCGATTGCTAACTTTCGTTTAAATTATTTGATGTTTTGTATGTTATCAAATATTTGATGCATTGAAAATTTATATTATTGCAGGTAGGTAAATATTTACCCACTAGAAAATAGTCATAAATAATGTATAAAATTTCATCTGCTTTGTGTTTCCAGGGTCCTCCATCTGGGACCCTGAATATCCATAATGAGTAAAGTTTAAGATTTGCAGGAGGGAGAAGCTCCTTTCTGAAATTTCGTAATGAATAAAGTTTAAAATTTTCGCAGGGATTATTGGATTCCTCTGTAAAATAATAAAATCCCATTTGTTTAAATTTTTCAGAGGTGTTGCTCTACACCTGTGGTTTTAGTATACTTTAATTTTCAGAGAGTGGGACGCCACTCTCTGAAAATATAAACTCAATTTGCAATATGTAGATTTATTATATCATTAATCAATTGCCCCTGAGTGTAATAATTTAAAATATTAAAATAATTATGACAACAAATAATTCTTAAAGCTGCTTTCATTCATTGATATAAATTTACTGAATTGGAATTAGAATTAAGTCATAACATTTCTTTACAATTTGGAAGTCCTTCTTCAGTCCTATATAACTGTTTTCATAAATTTTTTCTCTGAGTTATTATAACAATATAGTAAGTGTACTCATAATCTTTGTTAAATAATTTCAAAAACCGAAAGTCATTCTTAAATTTTCACTAACTGTTTGAGGGACAACATGAGGTAATAACATATTTTCTTCCTAATTTCGTTCATATATTATCTATGATGCAATAATAACTGTTTATCTTCAATTTTCTATTAGTTCCCCCTATATTTTATTGCTTTCTTCATTTTTTATTTATTTTTTTAGTTGTTCTATACAATAATTTTTATGGTTTAACTGATCTTTATATAAAGATATTACTTCTTTTTTAATTTTATATTCTCCATATTTTCTAATTGATGGTAAAACTCCTTCATAAACCCAATCTTGAAAATTTTCTGGTAAAGGCCTTTTTGATCTGATAACTAATGAATATAGACCTGGTTCATTGATTTTTTATTTTGTAAATATTTAGGTAGTCCTGCGGTAGGAATAACAACACTTTCAAATGATTTACAATAATTTTGTTTAACAAGGTCTTGAATTGATTTCCTTTCTCAAACATATCTAAAAAATTCAGTAACATGATTTTCATAATACCTTGGCTTATTCTTTTCATCAGCACTCATAAACACTTGATTATTATTATATTTAAGCTTGTTGATTAGATCTATAATTGACTCCATTGAAGAGAGAAAATTTTTATTAGATTTTATTTTCTTACATTTAAAAATTAATTGATACAATCCCAGTTCATTAATGAAATTTATATCTGAATGTAAGTGTAGCTGTTGGCTTAGTAATCAATATAAACTTTTTAAACCAGTTTAAAATTTTCAGACATGACATTTTTCCTGTCTGGTGTCACATATGGAAAAGGTTAAAGTGTAATTAATGTATTTCTTTGTTCAAAGACTGGAATAATTTTTAAGAGGAAAATGATACTTTTTCAATTTTAATTTTTTTACTAATCTAATAAAAATTATTTCTACTACATGGTGAGGCTAAATAGTCTGAAAGTCAATGAACTGAAAAATACAGCAAAGGAATTAGGACTTAAAGGGTATTTCAAACTTAGGAAACAACAACTTATTGATCAGCTCCTTGAGATTAGTTCATCTTCAGTGAATGATCTCATTAATAATCATAATCTTAATGAAGAAATGAATAATAATATTAACAAGCGAAGTATGAACTCTTGCTGTTGCAATGAAGTGGATCAATTAAAAACAATGATATGACTTGTATTTAACAAATGAAACATATGGTAAAATAGTGGTCGATTATATTAGAAAGAAAAATCCAATTAGTGAATTTGAATAGAAATAATTAATTTCGAGATTTTATAATATGGTCAAAAAATTTATAAGAGAATGTCGAGATAAACTGAATTGGAATCATATATCAAGGTGTCAAAAATTATTTGAAGATTTTATTAAGGAATTTCAGGATAAAATAAATTTCAAAGGAATGTCAGGTAATCAAACATTATCTGAAGGTTTTATGAGAGAATTTCAAGATAAATGAGAAACAGAAAATACATCAGGTGAACAAGAATTATCTGAAGAAATATATAATGGAATTTAAAGATAAAGTTAGTTGGAAAATAATTTTAAAATATCAGGAACTATCTGTACAAAAAATATTTAAACCTTATGAAATACTGATGGAACCATAAAAAATATGAATGTCCTATATCCTTAACTAATGAAAATCATCAGTTTATAAAAACGATGCAGTGCCACTACCGTTTGGGATAGGAAAAGTCAGCTTTGGTGGAATATTTAGGAGTGCACAAGTTACAGCCAGGTGCGGGCCTGTTGACAGTAAGTTATGCTACCAGCGGTTCCGAAGTAGAATGGAGGCCACAGGGCCGTATACCTACTGAAGAGAGTAAATGCAGTGGTCTGCAAGGCGCAAGTTACAGGCAGAAGGGGCCCACTGGCCTACCTAGGTGTTACAGTACGTGACTGAGAGCGCCGTGTTAGCAGAACAGAGATGCACAGCCACGTATAAATAGGTGCGGGTTTCTAACGAAATTCATTCAAGTGTGGCAGCTCTCCTGGATGGCAGGGCTTGTTACACCACCTACTAAAAGCATCAGCAGATGGGGCGCCAGTGTTCCAGTCCACGGTAGGTCGCTGGTTCGACCCTCTGAGGCCGACGCAGGGTCGGTAGCCAGCCAGCCAGCAATGGGTCACTCTTCGGCTCACTACTGCAGACAGCCATCTTGGCTCCCAACGCACACCGGATGCATCCCAGGGCGAGGGCCGCAGATTCGGATGCCGTATTGTGGGCGCTTGTGGTCGCCACTATCTCAGTCACGCCGGTGAGAAGGACACAGCCCCTGCAGCTCACACTGAGAGGCATTGAGTCAGCAGGATCGCCAGTCACTGAGTCGACTGCCGGCACCCTGAAGACACCACAACTCTGCTGTCATACGAGGTTGATACACAGCAGTGTGTTGCACTGGGTCGCTGGTGCGGTGGCCTCAGCATTGCGGGACCCTGTGACACAGACTGAGGTGAACGGGGCAATGTAGTTGAAACAAATAAATCATTTGGAAACGAGTCTTAATACAGTGCTTTCTACCCCTCTCCACCTCATTTGGTGTCCGACTAGCGGATGCCGTCTGCCCAGTATGACATTCTAGCCCGCTGCCTGCATTATGGTCACAAGATGTCACAGTTTTCTTTTGTGTGTTGGACGTTTTGTTTCTTGTTTGTATGTTGAGTATGGCCTGGCAGGAGCCACATTTTAGATGTTTTGGGTAGGCACACTATTTTTTTTTTTTGCCAGAATAAGTGTTAGTGCATTTGGGCAGTAAGATTTATTATTCTTTTCGTGGCATATAATTACTTTTGTATTGGTTTTGTGTATGATGTTACCAAGTATGTTGATACTGAGGTGAAGAGAGCCGGGTTATTCTTGTACTTAAATGTTTTGCTTCAGGACAAAGTGGGAATGAAAGCAACACAATGGCAGAGTCAGGGATGCGAGGTGTGTCGGAACCAGAAGCGGTACGGATTTTGTTGGAAAAAGTAGCAAAACTGACAGCAGACAATACGCAGTTGAGAAATGAATTAACATCTATAAATGAGCGGGAAACCGCATCTGATGGGTCGTTGTTGCCTAGGGTGCAAGAGACCGATCCAGCTGCTGCGAGTTTGATTATTCTGTTTTCTGGCAAGGCATCTGAGGATGTGCGTTCGTTTGTGGAGGATTGGAGGGTTCAGCGGTGATGAATGGTTGGTCTGATGAGCAGTTGTTAAATATAGCCAAGATTAGATTAACAGGTGAAGCGAAAACATATGTAAGGTGTTCTGCGGCCTTAAGGAAGGCAGGACAAATAATGGCTCTGAGCGCTATGGGACTTAACTGCTGTGGTCATCAGTCCCCTAGAACTTAGAATTATCTGAACCTAACTAACCTAAGGACATCACACACATCCATGCCCTAGGCAGGATTCGAACCTGCGATTGTAGCGGTCGCGCGGTTCCAGACTGTAGCGTCTAGAACTGCTCAGCCACTCCGGCCGGCTGAAGGCAGAACAGTTTAGGCAGTTAAAGGAAGGGCTTTTAGAAAGGTACAAACAACAGAATTGAGCTCGGTACTTTAGAGAGGATTAAGTATAATGTGAAAGAGACAGGGGGAGACGATGGAGAAATTTGAGGACAGGATAAGGGAAATTAATGAGTACACTTACGAGTTGGGTCAGAATGATGAAGCGAAAAGTGTTCTGTTGCAGTAGGCCGAACAAAGGGTACTTGATGTATTTTTGAGAAGGTTACCGGCGCATATGTCACGGAAAGTGCCTGAAGGAACTCTGGAAGAATTGTATTCGGCCATTCAGCTGGCAACTGAATGTGAGGAAATAGATGTGGCAATAGGGGTACGCAAAAGGCAAATAGTGTTTACAGCGGGTTTGAAATATTGTAAGTGTGGTCGTATGGGACATATGCAAAGGCAATGTATCCAGTCACCGAGGAATAAAGGAAGGGGTGGAAATCGGCAGCGGGGAGGATGGAGAAGTGGAGATAGGAGAGAGTGGACAAGCATTAAAGGGCAGAGAGGGTCCAAGACCCACCTAATGGAGCTCCCGTTTAATTTCAATGCTACGAATACATATGGAGAGGTGAAATGTTCAGTGGTAGGATCTGTAGGAACTAAAAAGTTTAAGATTTTGTTGGACACATGGGCGCAAGTGTCAGTGGTTACTAGGAATATAATGGGACAAAGGAAGCTAGACCCACCATGTTGTAGGTTGCGTGGAATGGGGAAAAGGAAGTGACACCTTTGGTGTCGGAGACAGCTGACTTTCGAATAAAGGAAGTCCGATTTAATGCAATCATGGAGGTAATACCATGGGTAAGCGAGGGCTACGACATGATTCTAGGAGTAGATTTCTTGCATCAACATCATGCCAAAATTGACCTTGGACAACGAATTGTGGAACTTGGTGGAATCTTATTTCAGACAGGGGAAACTGTTGTCAATGCAGAGCTGTTGCAAGGGAGGTTCAACGTAATGAACAAACCAACTGAACAGCGTACATTAGCATTAAGGCTTAATTCGCATGAGTGTGTGTCTAGTGGCACCAGAATGTTACTTTGGTGAAGTGTGGATTCAAATCTACCTGTGGGTACAGTATGTGTTATTGAACCATTGCAGGATAATGAAGTTTTGGGTCCATTGGGTTGTTTTGTGCAACGTAGTGTTGTACACGTACAAGAGGGGAATGACGGGCGAGTAGTTCACGTGATTGTGGATAATTTTAACGCTGTAGACGCGAATTTGAGGAAAGGAGTTTTAGTAGCAAATTTGGATGTGCCAGATGACGAATACTGGTGTTTGGGAGGTAGGCGAAGCGATCAACCATTAACTGCCGATATAACTGCATTGTGTGACAAAATAAAGCATCTGAAAGGAGGAGAAAGAGAGCATATGGAAGAATTATTGTGGAAATTTAAGGATTTGTTTTTTCCACAAGGGCCGTTACCAGCAGCTCCATTAGTTCATCATAGGATACCAACAGGGAATAAAACGCCTGTTCAGAAAGAGTCAAGAAATATAAAAATGTTGATCTTGATCAGAAAACTGAAAATTTTGAGTGGTCTGTAGTGGTTTATTGTATTCAAAAATTGTAAAGAAATTTAATATATCTATCAATGTGTATTCATTTGATGAAAATATGAAGTGAATCCATTAAACATAACGAAAAGTAAGAAAGAGGAACTTGTAACCCTCCTTTATTTTAAGAAAGGAAATAATTCACACTGTTTTATCTAGCCTTATTTTAAGTCAAATTAATAAACATGAAGAAGTAAAATTCATTTCTGATATGTGTTTAAAAGTAGAATTCCCAGAGAAAGGTTCCTATGTACATATTAAAAATTATTAACATATACAGGAAGTTCCAGTTGTTATTTATACTGATTTTGAATGTTTACTATGGAAGATGGACAACTGTCAACCGAATCACACAGTAAAGGTGTGCCCTGCCCTTCAAAGTAATCCAGAAAATTCATGTACATTGAAATATCAAAAACATGAAGCAAGTGAATTCTGTTATTACATAAAATATGTAAATTAACACAATAAAGATCCTGTTGTTTATAGAGTATCAAATTGTCATAAACGATTTATTGAATATATAAAAAAAAGAGGTTGAAGAAATTGAAGGACTTATTCTGAAGCTGAAGAAATGAAACCACTAACTCATGAAAAACAATCAAGATATGCAAGATTGAAAAAAAAATTTACATTGTGTAACTGTCATTATTCACAAAAAATTTAAAAGCTTCATCATCATGATCATTTGACTGGAAAATATATAAATTCATTTTGTAATGAATAAAATTTAGAGTTAAAAGATTCGAATTTGGTATCAATTTATTTACATAATTTTTCAGGATATGAGTCACACCTGTTTCTGAGAGAACTTGGTTATGATAGGAAAGAAGCAGATTTCATTCTGAACAATGAAGGCAGGTATATTGCTTTTTGTAATAAATAGAAAGTTTAAAAATGAGATTTATAGAATCTTTTAATTTTGTGGTTTCTTCATTTGAGAAACTTTCAACAAATTTGAAAAGACATCAAAGGAAAAGCATTAGAAAATTTTTCCCAGAAGAATTATTTTATTTAGTGATGAGAAATGGTACATATTGTGGGCTTTCAAATTACAAAATGAAATAACGTGGTGGTGGCCCTCAACTATGTACCCTCTGACTCAGAGTTGAAATAATAGAAGTTTTGGCTGGTTTCATTGTCTAGGGGCTCAGATATGTAGTTGCCACATTACAAGCCAAATACTGCTGAGACTACAGCATACAATATGAATAGATACATGAATCGAATGGTCGAAGGTTCCTATCACTTTTCAACTATTGCTGCAAAACACTTATTGGTGTCGAAGCAATAGATTCCTACTGCACGTAATTAGTTATGAACAACAACATAGCTCACGAGATATTCACTTCTAAACGCATACTATGTCTTCACTGCACAAGCCACAGAAATGATACAAGAACACAAGTCAGCACTCCAAAATATCCCTCGACCACATGCAAACTCCTCAACTCCCCAAGTCTTTCCTGCAACTGTGTGTCCATCACGCCATACTGTTCAGAACTCCCCATGTCCTGCAAGACTGTCCCTCACGCCTCACTGTTCAGAACTGTCTCGTATCATCTCCGGAAATGATGCCCCTCCCCAACCTCAATATGTCTCTCCACGTGTCCTTCTTGGAAATGATCGCTGTGATTGGCTAGAGCACTCCTGCCCTGTCTCCAAGCCAACACACACTCACAAACATAATGAAACACATTCGAAATACTAGATTTACGTTTAAATAGCATGAAATGAAATAAACATTCCTATGGCTGGAGCATAAACACACATTATTAAATACATAAACAAATTAAATAAACAAATATCAAAGGAATAGCAACAAAAGGTAGGCCAGTAGCCTAATGTCTCTTTGCTTTCTAAAACACAGTAAATATTTAACCAATTACTTCATGAATAGTATAAAAAAGGTATAACAAAGACATAGACAAATAAATATATTTATAAGCATGCTGCTATCGTGTTTTCGTGTAACTGTGGAGTACTTACAGCCTGAAGCGTTCGATAGTAATCAGCCACTTCGACCTCCAACAACTCATGTACTATTCAAGTTACATGCCTGTAATGCATGCCAATTTAGGTTTACACTAATAGCTTTCTAAAGATATGTCGATCGACAAAATCGGATGAACCCTTTCGATTTTGGAAATTCTTTGCTGGGTATTACTTGTATAATTTATCGTCAGATACTGAACTTTAAACTAATAAAGATATTGAAAATCTGATTACACCATCAGAATCGTTGTGCAAATAACGGTAATGTACATTTTTCTTTTTGAGATATCATTATTCATCTGGCTACTGTTAATTTCTATACAAACTGTGAAATGTCTGCTATTACAGTTTCATGAAGTCCATCATCTTTGGCACATCCGGCATACAAATCTCCTTCATCAACACAGCACCTTCCACAAGGAAGTGTTAACATGGAATTCCCAGCCACTTGGTCTTGACTACATGCTGGGACTATTCCTCTTGCTCTGGCTAATGTACGGCACTACACAGTCGCTGATGAGCCCCAGCATCCCAATCCGTATGCACCCACACCAACTCCGAACTTAGAATATTTTCAGGGCGTCACAACTCGCCCATTACCTCACAATATCCATACAATTAACACTGAGTGTGGTGGCGCATTGGTTAGAACACTGAACTCGTATTCAACAGGACGACGGTTCATTCCCGCATCCGGCCTTCCTGATTTAGGTTCTCCACTCCAGGCAAATGCCAGGATAGTTCCTTTGAAAGGGTATGGCCGACTTCCTTCCCCATCCTTCCCTAATCCGATGAGATCGATGACTTCACTGTTTTGTCTCTTCCTCCGAACAACCCAACACAACACAAGATTACATGGATTCTTAGAAAAAATTTGAAGAGACACAATTACCAGGAACAGAAGAACTATGTCATAAACTGAATGATTGTGAGATAAGTGATGAAGATTATAAATATGCAAAAACAGTTTGGAAAAATTTACTATTAAGAATTTAGGTGAATATCATGATCTATATCTTAAAACTGATGTATTGTTACTGTCTGATATATTAGAAAATTTTAGGAAAACTTGTATAAGAGCATATAAATTTGATCCATCTTGGTATTTTGCTGCGCCAGGATAATCTTGGCACCAGGGATTCAATGTTGATAATGTCTAAACAACCACTTGATTCATTATATGATTATGATATGATTTTAATGCTTGAAAAGGAAATAAGAGGAGGAATATCACAGTGTTGTAAAAGATATTTTAAAGCAAACGATAAATATGTGAAGTATTTTGACAGTTAAAATATATCAAATTATCTGCATATTTAGATGCAAATAAATTATATGGTTATCCTATGAGTTAGTATTTACCTTTTGGGGAATGTGAATGGGATAATCCAGATTCTTTTGATAGTGAAAAATAAATGAAATTTCACATACTGATAAAATGATATTTTTGAAGCAGATTTAGAATATCCAAAACAACTCCATGATTTTCCTGAAGATTTACCGCTCATTCCTGAAAATAAAATTGTAGCTGGAACAAAAGAAATCGAATTATTAACTACTTTAGAAACCAAAATTAATTATGTAGTTCACCATAGAAATTTTAAACAGTATCTGTCTCTACGAATGATATTAACAAAAATACGAGGTGTGTTCAAGTTCTAAGGCCTCCAATTTTTTTTCTAATTAACTACTCACCCGAAATCGATGAAACTGGCCTTACTTCTCGACGTAATCGCCCTGCAGACGTACACATCTTTCACAATGCTGACGCCATGATTCCATGGCAGCGGCGAAGGCTTCTTTAGGAGTCTGTTTTGACCACTGGAAAATCGCTGAGGCAATAGCAGCATGGCTGGTGAATTTGCGGCCACAGAGAGTGTCTTTCATTGTTGGAAAATGCTAAAAGTCACTAGGAGCCAGGTCAGGTGAGTACGGAGCATGAGGAATCACTTCAAAGTTGTTATCACGAAGAAACTGTTGCGTAACGTTAGCTCGATATGCGGGTGCGTTGTCTTGCTGAAACAATACACGCGCAGCCCTTCCCGGACGTTTTTGTTGCAGTGCACGAAGGAATTTGTTCTTCAAAACATTTTCGTAGGATGCACCTGTTACCGTAGTGCCCTTTGGAACGCAATGGGTAAGGATTACGCCCTCGCTGTCCCAGAACATGGACACCATCATTTTTTCAGCACTGGCGGTTACCCGAAATTTTTTTGGTGTCGGTGAATCTGTGTGCTTCCATTGAGCTGACTGGCGCTTTGTTTCTGGATTGAAAGATGGCATCCACATCTCATCCATTGTCACAACTGACGAAACGAAAGTCCCATTCATGATGTCGTTGTGCGTCAACATTGCTTGGCAACATGCCACACGGGCAGCCATGTGGTCGTCCGTCTGCATTCGTGGCACCCACCTGGATGACACTTTTCACATTTTCAGGTCGTCATGCAGGATTGTGTGCACAGAACCCACAGAAATGCCAACTCTGGAGGCAATCTGTTCAACAGTCATTCGGCGATCCCCCAAAACAATTCTCTCCACTTTCTCGATCATGTTGTCAGACTGGCTTGTGCGAGCTCGAGGTTGTTTCAGTTTGTTGTCACACGATGTTCTACCTTCATTAAAATGGCGCACCCACGAACGCACTTTCGACACATCCATAACTCCATCACCACATGTCTCCTTCAATTGTCGATGAATTTCAATTGGTTTCACACCACGCAAGTTCAGAAAACGAATGATTGCATGCTGTTCAAATAAGGAAAACGTCGCCATTTTAAGTATTTAAAACAGTTCTCATTCTCGCCGCTGGCGGTAAAATTCCATCTGCCATACGGTGCTGCCATCTCTGGGACATATTGACAATGAATGCGGCCTCATTTTAAAACAATGCGCATGTTTCTACCTCTTTCCAGTCCGGAGAAAAAAAATCGGAGGCCTTAGAACTTGAATGCACCTCGTACATAGGGTTTTGAAATATAAGCAATTGGATTGGTTGAGGAAGTACATAGATTTAAATACAGGAATGAGAACTAGAGCCAAAAATGATTCAGAAAAAGAGCTTATAAACTATGAATAATACATTGTGTGTACATAAAATTAGATTCAGGTGGAGAAAAATGTGATAAATTAATAACAAAGCCAAACTTTAATGCAAGAACTATATTTAATGAAAATCTTGCTGCTATTGATGTGAATAGGACAAAATTCACATTTAATAAACACATCTATGTCAGTAGGAATATACTTGATTTATCTAAAGAACTGATGTACTATTTTGACCATAGACTAATGAAACCGAAATATGCAAAAAATTTTGAATTGTATTATCAAGATACAGACATATCAATAGCATACAAACTGAAGATTTTTATGAAGGTGTGAAATCGATGATTGATATATTTGACACTAGTGACTGTCCTGAAGATAATATTTATGGTATTGCATAAATTAACAAGAAAGTTGAATGAAAAATGAAAGATGAATGCAATGGAAAAGTAATGGAAGAAATTTGTTGTTTAAAAGCAAAAGTGTATGCTTATAAAGTTCGTTATAAAATAGATACAAAATCTAAAGGAGTTAAGGAATATACTGTCAAAAATATAATAAGCTTAGAAGATTGTAAAGATTGTTTGTTTAACAATATAGAACAGTTCAGGAGAATTAATATTATTCAAAGTGAGATGTACCAAATACACACAGTTAAAATAAACATAAAATGATTGAGCCCCATATAATGGCAAAAGATACGTTTTGGAAAATAAAATAGACACATTACCATATACACATTACGAAGCCACTGCTAGAGCAGTCTGTGGACTGTGTCCAGTCTGAGACTTACGTCACTTTACAAATTGCAAAAAATCTAATAAAAATTTATCTATACAAATAGAGGATCTAATCAAGAAACTCCACAACATAAGTGTCTCGAAAGAGATCAAAATCTAACTGAGTTAGAGACAAATGTTGTATATAATGTTACTGGATGTGAATATTTATGTACTAGATATGGAGAAGATTATTTTACCATATAGATATTCTGAATTAATTACTGTTTGGGATTTTCAATTACCTGAAAATGAACAGATGAAACTGAAATATAAAGGAGTGAAGGAAAATAAAAATTGAAATAATGATAGAATGATACTGAATTTGAAAAGTGAAAATTTTGGACTTTTTGATACTGAATCTTTTATTTATTTATTTTTTTGCATTCACCCTTAATTCATTTGATTTATTTTGTTATGTTCATATTTATAAAACAATATTTAATTTTGTTTTCTTACATTCACCTTTTATATGGAAAAAATAATTATTCAGAAAATTCGTGAATGTGATACAAAAAAATATTCATTATTATTAATTTTTCTAAGTAATTTAAATGAAATTAAGTGAGATAGACATGAAAAGTGGATTATAGTAGATGTAAAGTGTAGGGTCTAGCTAAGTTTTCGTTTTCTAGTGAAGGAGCGAGTGAAATGAGTGAGTGAGGTAGAAAATGGAAACTGCACTAGAACCTACACTTTTTATCTACTTATAATGAAGCAATGACAACAAAAGCGTTACAGAATAACTTGCATTATTTGTTAAAGAACAACCTTCATTGTGTCTTTCAGAAGTGGCAGTGGACCATATGCAACACATTCAGTGGTTAGCATACAGAAGATAACAAAGTTTCAATTTGTCAATTTCTGAAATAAAGATTTTAGAAAATGAGTGCCAGTCTTTGCTGAACATCCCTCATGTTTTCTAGAGTGAATCAGATTTTCCTGGCTTGACTGATGGTTTCTATTTTGCAGGTGACTTCAACGCCTTCGAAATACTACCGTCAGGTTTCCTCGGAACACTGAAGATATTTTTTGACTCTGGAGATGCAATGTGTCACTCGATTCTGGGGGACGAAAACGTACAAAATCTGTACAGATCTGGAAAGAAGTTCGACGTGGTCGTGCTGGAGCCCTTCTTCACCGAGTGCCTGCTGGTGCTCGCACACAACTTCAGGGCGCCCATGGTCGTGCTGTCCACCTTCGCAGGGACTGACTGGATGGCCGACATGGTGGGCAACCCCACCCCGTATGCCTACGTTCCCAATATTTTCCTCGAACTTACAACACACATGAACTTCCTTGAACGGGTACAGAACACCTTGGCTGGTGTAATTCCAAGTATTGTTCGGCAATTATACTATCTGCCAAGGCTTGACGCCATTGCACAAATGTACCTGAACGACACGGAATTGCCCAAGTTATCAGAGATTGAAAAGCAAGTATCTCTTTCATTAATTAATTACCACTTCACGCATGGATGTCCAAGACCACTGGTGCCAAACATGGTGGAAGTTGGAGGTCTGCACATAAAATCGCCGAAGGCTCTTCCTGAGGTACGTTATCATACACGACAGATACCACTTAGCTGCAATTGGAAGTAGTTGTCTAAACAAACTTCTTGCCTAGTGTCAACGCTCTAGTAACTATAGAGTATAGACAGTTTAAACCAGTTATTTCTGTTGACTTAGCCCAGCATTTAATGCTCTTCCCCCAGCCTCTTCTGCTCTTTTCAAGACTACTTTATTGCTTCACTTAATACTTTCGTCTCATTCTACAATCACATTGCTTTAGGTCGAATTATAAGTCACTCCTTTTTTTATGTCAGTTCATACTTGATGCTCCAGTTTGTTATGGAACTCACACCATGTGGACGAAGCTTGCCATCGCCACAGAGACTGCGCTGTACGTGGCCTCAAGTAATCACTATGTGGTGTCTGAGTGCAGACGTAATACATCAACACCAGAGAACCGATTCTGAACGTGTGAACGAAGACGAGTGAGTGAGTTCAAAAAGAGTACCAACGTTTGCCACCACTCGTAATATCTCAGAAATTCTGGAGAAGATACTTGTGCGACATCTACATCTATACTCCGCGAGCCACCTTACGGTGTGTGGCGGAGGGTACTTATTGTACCACTATCTGATCCCCCCTTCCCTGTTCCATTCACGAATTGTGCGTGGGAAGAACGACTGCTTGTAAGTCTCCGTATTTGCTCTAATTTCTCGGATCTTTTCGTTGTGATCATTACGCGAGATATATGTGGGCGGTAGTAATATGTTGCCCATCTCTTCCCGGAATGTGCTCTCTCGTAATTTCGATAATAAACCTCTCCGTATTGCGTAACGCCTTTCTTGAAGTGTCCGCCACTGGAGCTTGTTCAGCATCTCCGTAACGCTCTCGCGCTGACTAAATGTCCCCATGACGAATCGCGCTGCTTTTCGCTGGATCATGTCTATCTCTTCTATTAATCCAACCTGGTAAGGGTCCCATACTGATGAGCAATACTCAAGAATCGGACGAACAAGCGTTTTGTAAGCTACTTCTTTCGTCGATGAGTCACATTTTCTTAGAATTCTTCCTATGAATCTCAACCTGGCGCCTGCTTTTCCCACTATTTGTTTTATGTGATCATTCCACTTCAGATCGCTCCGGATAGTAACTCCTAAGTATTTTACGGTCGTTACCGCTTCCAATGATTTACCACCTATGGCATAATCGTACTGGAATGGATTTCTGCCCCTATGTATGCGCATTATATTACATTTATCTACGTTTAGGGAAAGCTGCCAGCTGTCGCACCATGCATTAATCCTCTGCAGGTCCTCCTGGAGTACGTACGAGTCTTCTGATGTTGCTACTTTCTTGTAGACAACCGTGTCATCTGCAAATAGCCTCACGGAGCTACCGATGTTGTCAACTAAGTCATTTATGTATATTGTAAACAATAAAGGTCCTATCACGCTTCCCTGCGGTACTCCCGAAATTACCTCTACATCTGCAGATTTTGAACCGTTAAGAATGACATGTTGTGTTCTTTCTTCTAGGAAATCCTGAATCCAATCACAAACCTGGTCCGATATTCCGTAAGCTCGTATTTTTTTCACTAAACGTAAGTGCGGAACCGTATCAAATGCCTTCCTGAAGTCCAGGAATACGGCATCAATCTGCTCGCCAGTGTCTACGGCACTGTGAATTTCTTGGGCAAATAGGGCGAGCTGAGTTTCACATGATCTCTGTTTGCGGAATCCATGTTGGTTATGATGAAGGAGATTTGTATTATCTAAGAACGTCATAATACGAGAACACAAAACATGTTCCATTATTCTACAACAGATTGACGTAAGCGAAATAGGCCTATAATTATTCGCATCTGATTTATGACCCTTCTTGAAAATGGGAACGACCTGCGCTTTCTTCCAGTCGCTAGGTACTTTACGTTCTTCCAGCGATCTACGATAAATTGCTGATAGAAAGGGGGCAAGTTCTTTAGCGTAATCACTGTAGAATCTTAAGGGTATCTCGTCTGGTCCGGATGCTTTTCCGCTACTAAGTGATAGCAGTTGTTTTTCAATTCCGATATCGTTTATTTCAATATTTTCCATTTTGGCGTCCGTGCGACGGCTGAAGTCAGGGACCGTGTTACGATTTTCCGCAGTGAAACAGTTTCGGAACACTGAATTCAGTATTTCTGCCTTTCTTCGGTCGTCCTCTGTTTCGGTGCCATCGTGGTCAACGAGTGACTGAATAGGGGATTTAGATCCGCTTACCGATTTTACATATGACCAAAACTTTTTAGGGTTCTTGTTTAGATTGTTTGCCAATGTTTTATGTTCGAATTCGTTGAATGCTTCTCTCATTGCTCTCTTTACGCTCTTTTTCACTTCGTTCAGCTTTTCCTTATCAGCTATGATTCGACTACTCTTAAACCTATGATGAAGCTTTCTTTGTTTCCGTAGTACCTTTCGTACATGATTGTTATACCACGGTGGATCTTTCCCCTCGCTTTGGACCTTAGTCGGTACGAACTTATCTAAGGCGTACTGGACGATGTTTCTGAATTTTTTCCATTTTTGTTCTACATCCTCTTCCTCAGAAATGAACGTTTGATGGTGGTCACTCAGATATTCTGCGATTTGTGCCCTATCACTCCTGTTAAGCAAATATATTTTCCTTCCTTTCTTGGCATTTCTTATTACACTTGTAGTCATTGATGCAACCACTGACTTATGATCACTGATACCCTCTTCTACATTCACGGAGTCGAAAAGTTCCGGTCTATTTGTTGCTATGAGGTCTAAAACGTTAGCTTCACGAGTTGGTTCTCTAACTATCTGCTCGAAGTAATTCTCGGACAAGGCAGTCAGGATAATGTCACAAGAGTCTCTGTCCCTGGCTCCAGTTCTGAGTGTGTGACTATCCCATTCTATACCTGGTAGATTGAAGTCTCCCCCTATTACAATAGTATGATCACGAAACTTCTTCACGACGTTCTGCAGGTTCTCTCTGAGGCGCTCAACTACTACGGTTGCTGATGCAGGTGGTCTATAGAAGCATCCGACTATCATATCTGACCCACCTTTGATACTTAACTTAACCCAGATTATTTCACATTCGCATTCGCTAATAACTTCACTGGATATTATTGAATTCTTTACTGCTATAAATACTCCTCCACCATTGGCGTTTATCCTATTCTTGCGGTATATATTCCATTCTGTGTCTAGGATTTCGTTACTGTTCACTTCCGGTTTTAACCAACTTTCCGTTCCTAATACTATATGCGCACTATTTCCTTCAATAAGAGATACTAATTCAGGAACCTTGCCCTGGATACTCCTGCAGCTTACCAATATTACGTTGACTTTTCCTGTTTTTGGTCTCTGAGGACGGACGTTCTTTATCAACGATGATAATGTCCTCTCTGGTAAGCCGTCAGGTATTTTATCGTTTCGCCCAAGGGGGGGTCCCTCTAACCTAAAAAACCCCCGTGTGCACGCCACACGTACTCTGCTACCCTAGTAGCTGCTTCCGGTGTGTAGTGCACGCCTGACCTGTCTAGGGGGGCCCTACAGTTCTCCACCCAATAACGGAGGTCGATGAATTTGCAACCATTATAGTCGCAGAGTCGTCTGAGCCTCTGGTTTAGACCCTCCACACGGCTCCAAACCAGAGGACCGCGATCGACTCTGGGCACTATGCTGCAGATATTAAGCTCAGCTTGCACTCCGCGTGCGATGTTGGTTGTCATTCAGAAAGTTTTAAAATAGCCATCGCAGATCAGTCACAAGGAAAGCGCTGATGATAAACACCAAAATCCAAAGCGACTCTGTAAACCAGGTGTCAGCCATTTTAACCAGCTCCGCATCTTTCACAGGATTTTGGTTCCAGTCCAAGTGCAGGACTCAGTGGCACAAAGTTTGTTCCAGAAGTTTAGGGCTCAGTTTTTTCTTCGAACTCAAGTTTTTCATGAGACTGTTGGAATTGGTTGATCGCTTAAGAACCAGAGACGCTTGAGAAAATTATTTAAACCATAGCATGTTGTGCACACCATGGTGAGTTTGTTCCCACATCAGCTCAGTAATATTGCCTGCTACAAAGCAAGCACAGCGGAATGATTTTCTTGATGCGCTGCCCACTGCAGCGCTTGCTACACGGCACATCCGCTAGTAAACAAATCCGGCACCATTTCTCTACCATACTGCTAGAAGCAGAAAAGATATTCCGACCACTGGGCGACGAATATGCCCAGACAGTGAAAAGAAACACCACCGAAGAAAGTCTTCCAAGCCATTAGTTAAATGTCTGGAAGCTTTGCTACGAAGATATTGGAAACTTTTGGTCAATAATTAGCCCTACTTCTTGTCAGACCATAGCGAAGGCCAAATTACACTACTGGCTATTGAAATTGCTACACCACGAAGATGACGTGCTACAGACGCGAAATTTAACCGACAGGAAGAAGATGCTGTGATATGCAAATGATTAGCTTTCCAGAGCATTCACACAAGGTTGGCGCCGGTGGCGACATCTACAACATGCTGACATGAGGAAAGTTTCCAACCGATTTCTCATACACAAATAGCAGTTCAGCGGCGTTGCCTGGTGAAATGTTGTTGTGATGCCTCGTGTAAGGAGGAGAAATGCGTGCCATCACGTTTCCGACTTTGATAAAGGTCGGATTGTAGCCTATCACGATTGCGGTTTATCGTATCAGGACATTGCTGTTCGCGTTGGTCGAGATCCAATGACTGTTAGCAGATTATGGAATCGGTGGGTTCAGGAGAGTAATACGGAACGCCGTGCTGTATCTCAACCGCCTCGTATCACTAGCAGTCGAGATGACAGGCATCTTATCCACATGGCTGTAACGGATCGTGCAGCCACGTCTCGATCCCTGAGTCAACAGATGGGGACGTTTGCAAGACAACAACCATCTGCACGAACAGTTCGACGACGTTTGCAGCAGCATGGACTATCAGTTCGGAGGCCACGGCTGCAGTTACCCTTGACGCCGCATCACAGGCAGGAGTGCCTGCGATGTTGTACTCAACGACGAACCTGGGTGCACGAATGGCAAAACGTCATTTCTTCGGATGAATCCACGTTCTGTTTATTGCATCATGATGGTCGCATCCGTGTTTGGCGACATCGCGGTGAACGCACATTGGAAGCGTGTATTCGTCATCGCCATACTGGCGTATCACCCGGCGTGATGCTATGGGGTGCCATTGGTTACACGTCTCGGTCACCTCTTGTTCGTATTGACATCAGTTTGAACAGTGCACGTTACATTTCAGATGTGTTAGGACCCGTGGCTCTACCCTTCATTCGATCCCTGCGAAACCGTACGTTTCAGCAGAGTAATGCACGACCGCATGTTGCAGGTCCTGTACGGGCCTTTCTGGATTCAGAAAATGTTCGACTGGTGCCCTGGCCAGCACATTCTCCAGATCTCTCACCAGTCTGGTCAATGGCGGCCGAGCAACTGGCTCGTCACAATACGCCAGTCACTACTCTTGATGAACTGTGGTATCGTGCTGAAACTGCATGGGCAGTTGTACCTGTACACGCCATCCAAGCTCTGTTTGACTCAATGCCCAGGCGTATGAAGGCCGTTATAACGGCTGGGTACTGTTTTCTCAGGATCTATGCACCCAAACTGCGTGAAAATGTAATCACATGTCAGTTGTAATATAATATATTTGTCCAATGAATACCAGTTTATCATCTGCAATTCCTCTTGGTGTAGCAATTTTGATGGCCAGTAGTGTTTTTGGTCCTGTAACTTTGTTTTTCGTTTATTAAGTCCCTCACTTTTGTTTATGGCATAGCGTAACAAAACCATTTAAACAATAAACGTGTGAACGGGCATAATGCTTATCCTGATTACAGTGTGACGAAAATATTCATGGGATCCCTGGTAACATCGTCTCGGACCTCCTTTTGCCCAGTGTAGTGCACCAGCTCGACGTGGCATGGACTCAACACGTTGTTGAAAGCCCCCTTCAGAAATATTAAACCATGCTGATACTACACCCGTCGATAACTGTGAAGGTGCTGCCATTGCAGAACTTTGTGCACGAATTGGCCTGTATGTCCCATAAATGTTAGATGGGATTCATGTCAGGTGACCTGGGTGGCCAAATTTTTCGTTCGAAGTGTCCACAATGTTCTTGAAATCTATCGCGATTGGCTGAAAATGGTACCCAGGTTGTGGAACGTAACCAGGACGCCGTCCATTTAGTGTAAACGTAGCCTGCGCCATTGTGGAGCCCTTACCAGCTTGCACAGTTCCTTCTTGACAACTTGGGTCCATGACTTCCTGGAGTCTGCGCCGCACCCGAACCCTAACATCAGCTCCTATCAGCTGAAATCGAGACTCATCCAACGAGGCCGCTGTTTCCTCGTCGTCTAGGGTCCGGTCATGAGCCCTACTGTTAGCAAAGGCACTCGCGTCAGTCGTCTGCTGCCCTAGTCCATTAACGCCAAATTTCGCCACAGTGTGCTAACGGAACTTCGTAGCTCCCACCTTTATTGCTGCGGTTATTCACGGGGTTTTGCTTGTCTGTTGATACTGACTACGCTGACGCTGCTGCTCTCGGTCGTTAAGTGAAGGCCGTCAGCCACTACGTTGAGCGTAGTGAGAGGTGATGCCCGAAATTTGGTATTCTCGGCACACTCTTGACACTCTGGATCCCGAAATAGTGAATTCCCTAACGATTTCCGAAAGGGAATGTCCTAAGGGCCTCCCAAATGCTATTCCGCATTCAAAGCCTATTAATTTCCGTCGTGCAGCGATATCCACGTCAAAATCTTTTTCACATGAGTCACCTCAGTTCAGCCAATCCACTGCCCTTCTGTACCCTGTGTACACGATACTACTGCCACCTTTGTATGCACTTTTCACTATTCCATGACTCATCACCTCAATGAATATTGTCAGACCAGAATGAAACCGACTGTTGAATGTACTTCACAACTCAATACACAGTGCAGATCCTAGTGAATTGGCACCAGTGATAGTGACATTCGCCAAAAGGGCAGAATATACCTATGGTGAATGGAGCAAGGGAAAATAAGCGCCCTCATGCATTGACTCAAATGGAATGTGGTGCACCAAGAATGCCTTCATTGAAAACTAGTACACCAATACTCTAGTATCTCCATGTCTGTGGGATGCATAGATTATAATTTGAACTTTATGCGGATTTGTTTTCAGTAAAAAAAAAGTATTTCCAACAGTAGAAGACCTGTGTGTCTATGTGGAGACTAATGACGTTGTTGAGACTTTTCGTGTGAAGACTGCAACACTGTAAATCTGGAAGACGTACACATGCAGCGTACTTCCATGTCCCTGCACAGGTCCAATCTACCAGTACCGACTTGGAATGGGCCGCGTTGCACAAACAGAATGTTGACGACAGTACAGTTGTAAGGCATCATGGTCTCCTGACCTTCATTGCTTACATATTCCACCCTCACAATCATATTCCACACATCAAGACACTTCATTCGAACCCAAACTCGATAAGATAAATTCAATGTTGTATGAATTCATGTAAACGATATGCAGTACACACATACATTCCAGACACGACGGTCACAGAAGCTTTTAGTTCGGGAGACGCAAACCGCAAGCTGGGGGGCCGGTCCCTTCAGAGGACGAGTCAACCTTGACCGCCCGTATAGTGGACAGCGTTTGCCCGCGTGAAAGGAAGAATTACCCCATGTTCGGCTCAAAAGCAAATTCCGCTACATTGTGTGGGAGCGCCCAGCCTATGCATTCTTTACAAGTATAGCACACAGTTTCAGAGATTTTCACAGGGAGACAGCAAACGCCAAATGCCGATGCTACAGATTTCCGGATAGGTCGCCTTACACGAAACGTCATTCTCCCGTTTTAGAGGAGCAATGCTGATTGGCAGACGATGTTTCTGACGCCTTGAGCTGAAGGAGTAATGGGAGAGAGCGTAACAAGAGCGTGCGCACTCGTATGTGTACTCAAAGAGTGAGGAACAAGTCTCTCCTCAATACTTCACTGGGAGAGAACCTCTGACAAGAGCGAATCGGAGTGCGACTCTATATTCAGTCCTTGCGCTTAAGCATTGTTCACTGTTCACAATAAAGGATGGCAGCCAAAAACAGTTGCAGGATAGAATTTTTTTATTAAAATTCTTGGCTGCCATCCTTTATTGTGAAGAATTTTAACAGTTGCTGCTGCAGCCATGTTTAAAATCTTGAAATTGTTCACTGTGTTGGCCGCCACATTTATTGTGTGGTGTGAATGGACAGAGTTATAGTTAAACGCCTGCGAGCGAATTTTTGAGTGGCATCACGGTGGACTGGTTATCTGACCAGTGTACCACGTGAATAGTTAAACTAGGGGCGAATAGGAGTCCTTGACTTCATCAAGACGTAGGGAGAGTTTGATTGGCGAAGGTCAATCCAGATAGAACGAGAGGTATCTTACTTGTCAGCAGCGAGCAGCGCAGACAGCAGTCATCGCAGCTTACGGTATTGTGCGCTACAGCTACTGCGAGCCCCATATTTCCTCCACAACAGTACACCTCACTGCATTTCACACACGACAGCCTCGACCGTACCTAGCAACATTCTAAAGGATAATTATTCAAGTTGAGTAGGCCCAGCTCTCAGACATTCTGCCAAGTCAATAACAATCTTAAGATTTGCATAGCAATTTCATTAGCGAATCCTATCCTTGAGAAGTAACTCCACATTCCGGAAAGAATCCGGAAATAGCTTGTTCACTTCATAACTAAAGGTGCAATTGTGATTTCTCAGAATTTTAGCAAAATAAATAATAATTTTCGTTAGTTTCATGTTTTTCTTACACTAACTACCACTACTCCAGTACGCAAGTATCCCACTAGTTACGTAAGAAATTTTGTGAATTTTTGTGTCATTTCCTTACAGTGGACGACTCCAGAAGATATTTATTGCTGAAAGTTTTTCAGGCATTTCTCTTTAGAACGTTAGGAGCGTCTGTCTGACTTCTGTAGTAGTGTGGGGGTGGAAATTGCATCTTGCAGGAGCCACAGGGTAAAGGGTACATCTCAGATGTATCCGTTGCACAGAATAACAGAATAGTACGCACACGCCACTCACGCTGTTATGCTGTGTTTTTCCCTAATTAACCTTTTCAACGCAGTCGAGGGGAGTAGAACGTCCTTGGTTGTTTGCTGTTGCTGTCGAGGATCAGAGAACAATGTGTGAGTGGGACTGTGATCTGACAAACTAGCAACACGATGTGATTTGTTTAAATAAGTGTACGCTGCAGCAAAACCAGGATTAAATGGTTCAGTTGGCGAGAAATCTCATCCCACAAAACTTGAAGCAACTTGGAACAACACAAAAATCCAAATTCAGTTATATTTAAGCTTATACATATCGCAGTGGAATATGTTTGGGCCCTTTATTCTCCTTCCGTTTCGAGTTATTACTTAACTATGAACTTGCCAGTTTCTTCCCATCTCCTCTCACGTATTCTTAGGTCATCTATATTTGATGGGACGTGTTTCAAGAGTAACCGTAATCGTATCACTGGGGCATTAATCTGTGTTTCCACTTTCTCACAACAATCTGTGTTCAGCTGTACATTTGATATTACATCTCTTCTAGTGCAATTTGTCTGGGTCATTTGACTGAATACATGTTAGATCTGCGCCCACAACAACTCTTCTAGAGTTCTGTTATTCATATTTCATTGATTGAAATGAGTATGAGTATGTATTACACAATACAATCATATCTTTCTCATTAGGAACTACATAAAACCAGTCGGTGGCACTTAAGTGTATGTGTATAAACTCCTATTCAATAAATTATTTTCTTAATACAGTTATCAGGTAAGAAATTATAATAACCTACCTTATGGCTGTCTTGGTAACACATCTAAACTAACACAAAAGTATGCTTAGATATTTTCTCCCTCTTGACCATTTCTTTACAGTCTAAATGGTCAGTTAATTCTTAGAGCTATGTGGCTATAAACAATCTTTCTCTGGCTGTGTATATACGTACTGTTCCTTTCCCACTGCCTGGTCAAGATAACATTTTATACCTATGTAACTCCCTGCTCTCAATTAATGGAATATTAAATACGTAGGCTGACACACAATTGGTTACAAGTATATCTGGTTCCATTACTTTCAATGTTATGTACGTATCTTCTTCCATTAGAGTCATTGAAACGTTACACCTGTTAATTCAGCTTGGACTAGCCTTAGATATTGTGCAAACTGTACTGTACTTACTATGTGTGGTGCAAGAATTCCCTTCCTGTGACTGAAGTGGCATTCACTATTAGTTCATATTCTATAATTAATTCGCTAAGCAACGTTTGTTAATGTAGGAGTTGTTCATTGATCGTCACGAATGCTGCAGTTCCCTAAATGTATAGGTCTATAGGTCTCAAAGAATTTGTGACGAAGTGTTCCAGTTTCGTCATTTCATTCGTGAGCAATTGCTAATCTGTGGCAATCGAATCTACGGTCTGCACAACACAGAGGTGACCTACTGAGAGGATAATTCCCGGACGTTGCAGGACATCCAGCGGTTTCTGGACGGGGCGGACGCCGGCGCCGTGTACTTCAGTATGGGCTCCAACGTGAAGAGCAGAGACTGGCCCGAGGAGAAGCGGCAGGCCTTCCTGAGGGTGTTCTCCAGGCTGGAACAGCGCGTGCTCTGGAAGTGGGAGGCCGACTCCCTGCCTGGACAGCCCCCGAACGTCAAGACAGGCAAGTGGCTGCCGCAGTCGGACATCCTCGGTGAGTACACCGCCCTGGCAGCCGCGTACTGTGTCGTCTGAAGTGACCAGGTAGACGGGAGGGGGCTTCCACTCTGCAGAGGAGCACGTGACGATCTGAAACTCCGTGGTGGGCTGCGACTCCATCGCGGCCAGGAACTACCTTCTAAACTTGTACTCGGTTTAAGTCTGCCAGGAAGTTTCGGTCTACCGCACACTCCACTGTAGAGTACTAATTTATTCTAAAAACGATCCCCTGAGTTCTAGCTTAGCCGTTTCTCTGCAGTGTTATTTATTCCAGCAGTGCAACACCCGCATGCCAGAGAACGTGTGTGGGGTCTGGAAAGTAGGAGATGATATACTGGCAGAACTAATGCTATGGGGGCGAGGTAGCGGTCATGCTTGGATAGCTCCCTAGGCAAGAGCACCTGTCCGTGAAAGGCAAAAGTTCCGAATTCGAGTCCCAGTTTGGCACACAGTTTTAATCTGCCAGAAACTTTCACTTAGCAAAGCGCTCATTCGATTGTGCAGTATCAGAAATGTTTAATGCATCAGCTCTGGCTCAGGTCAGTGACCTTAGTAAAAGTGTGGAAAGCAGTTAAGCAGAAGGGTAGTGCAATATAACAAATTAGGAAATAATTAAGGCATGATAGGAAAGCTTACATACGCTGAAAGTGCAGGGGAAGAAAACGTGGATGCCATAGCAAATACTTCGGCTTATGGGTGAAGGGAGAGGATAATGTTAACCGATTTCTCTGTAGTGCTTGACAGTTGTGTAATACCTAAACAACTACATCCCAGTAACATACCTTTTTACGTTTTCTCGTTATTAATTTGTATGAATGTTTACTTTTCCTCATTAGTAATAAGAAATTTGTACATTGCCGCAGAAAACGGCAGAGATAGGCTTTTAAAATTATCTTTGTAACAGAAGAGCAACGTCTGGACATTATTCTGTTTTTTTAACAGCATTTGTGCCAGTCTCAGTTGAGAGTACTCATTTTTTAGATGTCACACAAAAAGGACGTTTAATTTTTAATAATGCATAAACAATGTGTGTAGTAAATGCTAAGTGTATATAAAAATGCAATATAAAATCATCACAGCCGCAACAATATTTTTATTTGATTCGTTCACAAGTATGGCTATGGTCTGCAGTCATGAGAAGAGGCAGTAATTTCTTCCAGCCTGCAAGATATCTTAAAATATACACTCCTGGAAATGGAAAAAAGAACACATTGACACCGGTGTGTTAGACCCATCATACTTGCTCCGGACACTGCGAGAGGGCTGTACAAGCAATGATCACACGCACGGCACAGCGGACACACCAGGAACCGCGGTGTTGGCCGTCGAATGGCGCTAACTGCGCAGCATTTGTGCACCGCCGCCGTCAGTGTCAGCCAGTTTGCCGTGGCATACAGAGCTCCATCGCAGTCTTTAACACTGGTAGCATGCCGCGACAGCGTGGACGTGAACCGTATGTGCAGTTGACGGACTTTGAGCGAAGGTGTATAGAGGGCATGCGGGAGGCCGGGTGGACGTACCGCCGAATTGCTCAACACGTAGGGCGTGAGGTCTCCACAGTACATCGATGTTGTCGCCAGTGGTCGGCGGAAGGTGCACGTGCCCGTCGACCTGGGACCGGACCGCAGCGACGCACGGATGCAGGCCAAGACCGTAGGATCCTACGCAGTGCCGTAGGGGACCGCACCGCCACTTCCCAGCAAATTAGGGACACTGTTGCTCCTGGGGTATCGGCGAGGACCATTCGCAACCGTCTCCATGAAGCTGGGCTACGGTCCCGCACACCGTTAGGCCGTCTTCCGCTCACGCCCCAACATCGTGCAGCCCGCCTCCAGTGGTGTCGCGACAGGCGTGAATGGAGGGACGAATGGAGACGTGTCTTCAGCGATGAGAGTCGCTTCTGCCTTGGTGCCAATGATGGTCGTATGCGTGTTTGGCGCCGTGCAGGTGAGCGCCACAATCAGGACTGCATACGACCGAGGCACACAGGGCCAACACCCGGCATCATGGTGTGGGGAGCGATCTCCTACACTGGCCGTACACCACTGGTGATCGTCGAGGGGACACTGAATAGTGCGACTCTCATCGCTGAAGACGACACGTCTCCATTCGTCCCTCCATTCACGCCTGTCGCGACAACACTGGAGGCGGGCTGCACGATGTTGGGGCGTGAGCGGAAGACGGCCTAACGGTGTGCGGGACCGTAGCCCAGCTTCATGGAGACGGTTGCGAATGGTCCTCGCCGATACCCCAGGAGCAACAGTGTCCCTAATTTGCTGGGAAGTGGCGGTGCGGTCCCCTACGGCACTGCGTAGGATCCTACGGTCTTGGCGTGCATCCGTGCGTCGCTGCGGTCCGGTCCCAGGTCGACGGGCACGTGCACCTTCCGCCGACCACTGGCGACAACATCGATGTACTGTGGAGACCTCACGCCCTACGTGTTGAGCAATTCGGGGGTACGTCCACCCGGCCTCCCGCATGCCCAAACCGTCATCGAACCCATCGTTCTACCATTCCTAGACCGGCAAGGGAACTTGCTGTTCCAACAGGACAATGCACGTCCGCATGTATCCCGTGCCACCCAATGTGCTCTAGACGGTGTAAGTCAACTACCCTGGCCAGCAAGATCTCCGGATCTGTCCCCCATTGAGCATGTTTGGGACTGGATGAAGCGTCGTCTCACGCGGTCTGCACGTCCAGCACGAACGCTGGTCCAACTGAGGCGCCAGGTGGAAATGGCATGGCAAGCCGTTCCACAGGACTACATCCAGCATCTCTACGATCGTCTCCATGGGAGAATAGCAGCCTGCATTGCTGCGAAAGGTGGATATACACTGTACTAGTGCCGACATTGTGCATGCTCTGTTGCCTGTGTCTATGTGCCTGTGGTTCTGTCAGTGTGATCATGTGATGTATCTGACCCCAGGAATGTGTCAATAAAGTTTCCCCTTCCTGGGACAATGAATTCACGGTGTTCTTATTTCAATTTCCAGGAGTGTATATGCCCGAATCATCAAGATTTAGTGGCAGCACTGTATGATTGGTAAACAGAGAATATTAGAGGTAAATTAATGATGTCTGCGTAACCTAATAGCGACGTTTGCTTTCTGTTAATCACTAAGTTTTGCGCAGATTCAGACATTGTAAAAATCTACATCAATAGAGTAAGGAAAATTATCCTACATGCGTTATTCATTTTTGCACCTTCAGTATCTGTATGTTGCATTGTATTTTTCTTACATTGCGAGGAATACTGCTCATGTCACTCATTTAGTTGCAACAAGAATCCATGCTTTAATTTCAGTACTGCAAGTAGCAATTAACTCTCATTACGTAAATTTCATGCCGATTCGTACTCTATGTTAGTTGTTGGGCTGCCTGCCAGCACGGTTATTTCATATTCGACGAACAGACCAACACACGGTAGACGATAGCAATATTAAAGTCGCTTCACCTTTTTTGATATTCTGCAAGTATTATTTGATCATGAACTGGCTTTCGGATTCTTAAACCTGCCAGGCGAAAAATTAATGTCGCTACTTTCTCCTAGGTATTACTATTGAGAGAACTCACTTACATCGTCGAAAAGGAAACAAAAATTAAACCCAAAATTGCCGTTGCTTTTGCGGACAAAGATATACTGGTCCCACCCAATTCCAAACTACCATCATTTGATGTCACTCCCGTATTTACAAATGTTTCCACAGCTAACTGTGTAGACATATTAACATCTCTTTTTGCAGAGACCCAAAATAAATAGTGTAGGATTACATGACAATAATATTTGCTCAAAAACACATAAAACAGAGTTATTTTCTGTTTCAGAACACTTTTTCGGGTCTAACTGCCTAGCTAAGGGCGCCCCTCTTAGTCCTGTACTATCTTAAATTTTGGTGAACACTTTTGAAAAGGTTTTCTTACAGCAAGAGCTACTGTGTCTCAGAATTAAATTGTATATCAGATATGTGGACAAGGAATGCCACCAGTACAGAGTTAAATATATCCCTACATTTAAACTCTCAACGCAATACTGTTTAGTTCACAACTGAACTGGGAGACTTTTCTTTAAATTTGATATCCCCTCATACAGACATTAGCACAAAGAAACAATAATTTGGCACTTACAGCAAAACAATATTTACCGATACCAAAAATCCTGAAAGCTCACAGCACCCACAAAGTCACAAATGTTCCCGCTTTCATTCCCTTTTCCGTTGTCCGAAAGTCCCTTTCAAACCGAACTGCAGGGACTCACACTTATCCGTTGTAAACTGCTCTCTAAAATGTTCCACTAAAGAAGAGAGAGACAAATTTAAGTCGTACTTGACGACCATATTGGTTTCAGGAAGGAGAAGTAATTCTGATGTCTCGTTGTCTTTCCTCGCTAGATGACGATGGAAGTCATATTTACCGAAACGTCGCGTAATTTCAAACTCAATGGGCCGAACAACCGGGGACTTTGTTTTTAAAAATTGTGACGTTGCACTTTGTAGAGGAAGGTATACTGGAGAAAAAAGTCAGGAAACTTTCCTAACGATTCTGAACCCGGAAAAAACATCGATCATGTAAGCTGGAGTACGATGTAGACAATTCTTACAACACTGGGACAAGAACAGATAGAAACGAATAACCTACAAAAGACTTGGATGACCTACAGGAAACTGTGTACAACATACTTGTCAATGAATGGGTCTAACGGCAAACGAAGAAAAGAGGAAGATGATGATGTGTTATGGAAACGAGAACAACAGCTCACTCAGCATTACAGTTGGGAACTACACGTTACTGGAAGGAGTGAAAGAGTCGTTCTGCGTAGAAAATAGGATTACACAGATGGCCGAAGCAAGGATAAGTGACTGAGGATAAAAAATCGGGATAGGTACAAGAGTTCAGGTATAATTTACCTTATATTTGAGCAACTGAAAAATCCAATAAACTGATCCTTCACTGTACAATTCGTATATTTCTTGGTACATTTTTAGTGATTGCGCAATGTGGTGGCGAGTGCATGTTGTTGGATGGAGATGCAGATAGACAAGCTGGACTCTGTCATTTCTTGGTGGTGAAGGTAGATATTAATTCCACAGTAGAATTATGTATAGTAAGTTTTGTCCCCTCCAAATTAAGCAAGGAATTTAAATAATAAAGACAATACATTACATATGATTAAACCAGGACATCAAAGTTTCTACAAAGGAAAAAGTATACATTTTTATACAGTACCGAATTAATCATAGAATAATTACAGAAGCTCAACGATGGAATGTTGAACAGAACAGAAAGCAAAATGAATCAACAAAAGGTATGTAGTGTCTAAGCTATGGTGTTACAAACTGATAATTAGGACTTCATATCCCATTCTTGTCCAATACGAAATAAATAGCTAGTCGAATGGGAAGATGACCCCGAATCTTCCTTCCTCCTTTCTTTGCACTCTGCCCTTGTGAGAGCACTTGAGGAGCTACACGACTGAGTAGCGTCCCCTGTCACTGAAGCTGACAATGGTCGGGAGAGCTGTGTGCTGACCACATGCGCCTACATGTCCACACGGCTGAGGATGACACGGCGGTCGGTAGACACCGTTGGGCCTTCTAAGGCCTGTTCCAACCGAGTTTACTTTTATTGGTCCACCATGATTTGCGGTGACAGCAGTCTAATTCTTGTCTTAGAATAAATGTGTCATTTGTGTCTGTCTCACTGCATATTTATTTTAGTTATCTTCTGTGACATTGTGTAGTAGATTTTTCTATGAATTGTCCACGTTTCGTCGACCTGTGTTACTTGGCAGAAACACAGCAAGCGAAAGCTACTTTTGTCCTTCAGCTTTTCACAAGTGTACTTACTCGTTTTAGATGTTCTAAAGTTCATGTTCCTGTAACAGAACATCGTGGGTGATCGTGTTTCGGTTTGTGATTTGACACTTTACTATGATGAGAAATGTAGAGGTCTGCTTTTCCAGGCGCTGCAGTCTGGAACCGCGCGACCGCTACGGTCGCAGGTTCGAATCCTGCCTCGGGCATGGGTGTGTGTGATGTCCTTAGGTTAGTTAGGTTTAAGTAGCTCTAAGTTCTAGGGGACTGATGACCTCAGAAGTTAAGTCTCATAGTACTCAGAACCATTTGAACCATTTTGCTTTTCCAGCAATGAGTAAGGAAATTCATTTAAAAGTCGCTGTTAATTGATAAGCTGTCAGACAAATAACACACGTTCCATTGAATTCCTGAAACAATTCCGGTTAAATCAATATGTCACAAGACACAGTTACATGAAAATTTTATTGATATGAAAATCAAATAAACAACCTGACTTGTCGTGAATATAAACCACTAACAGTCGCACTATGAATTGCACAGAAATAATTTCCCAGACCCAAGCTAAGAGACACAGTTCTGAGGAAAGGAGAATTTTGCAACGGCAAAGCCCGTCCCATGTTCGGCCGAAACTTTCACAGCGGGACATAAAGCGGACAAAATGCAATGTCGTAGTGACTATGCAGACCACCGGCAACAGCCGTCCTTGTCCCTGGAAGACACCCAATAAATCTACTTTTTAACAATGATCATTCGGAAAGCCTTTAGCAGGAACACGGCTCGAAATGGCAGATAAACGTGCAGAAAAACCCAACTTAAAACATTGGTGACCCACTTTGTCCAACAGCGTTAAAACCCACGTGGAAAACAGCTGTTTGTCTCAGCATTACGTAGCAGAAATTAGGCTGTGCCTTTCGAAAGAAACGATGCCTATGATAGGCCACAGAAGCTCTAGTGGGTGGAGTTATAACAAGTACGAACACTCTGACTCGCCAGAAAGAAAAAGTGTGACCACCAGCAATGATGCAGGCAAAATTAAGACAGAAAAGTCCTCTCTTCTCTTGCAGCAAATCGTCAAGTGTTTGAGCAAGGTGACTCGTGTATTTTTGCCGTACTTTCAGTTATACCCTGTAGTTAAACATATTCACGAGTGTCGGGCTTAATTGAAGCAAAATCATGAGATATCCAATTTAATGAAAAGAATTGTTCAGCCACTGTAGAGTACTTTATGCTCTGAAGTTATTGAATGGTTTTAATTGTGTACTTCTTTTTGATTGCTCTTTACCAACCCCATCCATTATTTGGTTATTGTAATCGTGAATTATTGCAGTTGATGTCTCTGGCCCCAATTGTATTTAATTTGTTTGTATTCTACAGACCCCAGATATCGTTAACGACCAGACTACTATTAAAGAATTCTGGAGTTAGGAATTGATATTAACAGTTTGGCAATACCCATCATATAAATGTTTCACCATCATGTATGTATTATAATTATGATTGCTGTATCGTCAAGTCATACTGACTGCAAAAACAAACCTTAATAATGAAGAAACCCTTTTAAATTACTCTTTGCTAACAAGCAGTGACACCATGAACCAGTACACGTTCAAGTGTCTTTCACAGGGTGTGTACTGGAGCCGGTATTGAGATCATTGTTAGAAATTTGCAGAACGTTGCAATTTTTGTCACTACTCTGGTGGTAATACAATCGGCAGTGACTACATAACATTATACTTCTAACTGGAACGCAAGTCACGAACTGAAACTCGTTAATTGTAATGCAGATCACAGTTTAACAACACTTCTCGCCAATAAATGTCCTGAGATATTTGCGCTGTTTCAGACTGCGAAATTCTACAACCAGTGACCTGGCAGTCACGGCAGCTGTCATCAGCGAATTCCTTCCTCAGCCGCAGTGCAGCGCCTGTCTTTTTCCTTTTTGGGAGATCAGAGGCCAGGAATGACTGCGCTACCACGTAAGGTCGTGCTGCAAACAGCCCCTGAGACGTGGAGACACTGTCTCCATGTCAACAGTCCTGACTTCGCTCGCTACGCGATATGCTATTCAACAATAGGGCTTGAGACATATTCTGCAACATCACAACTCGCCCTGGACCAATTAGCTATACATATTATAACTGATTCATGTGATTTATGTTCATTACAGTGCACCGGAGTCCACGAGTGTGTGTAAGGTACCTGTTTGTATGACTGCTTTAAAGTACCACAATTAGCGCGGTGTGGCGTGGCGTGTTGCAGCCCACAAGAACGTGCGCGCGTTCATAACGCACGGCGGACTGCTGAGCACGCAGGAGGCGATGGCGAGGGGTGTGCCGCTGGTCGGCGTGCCCGTCTTCATGGACCAGAAGCTCAACGTGATGCTCGCCGCCAAGCAGGGCTACGCCGTCAGGCTGGAGCTCCACAACATCACCGAGGCCTCCATTGGGTGGGCGCTCGGCGAGGTGCTCAACGTCCCCAGGTGAGCGGTGGGCACTGTAAGGGGCTACTTCAACAGGCTACTGTGTGTGTGTGTGTCACATCGCAGTGCGGGCTAGGTAAATACAAAGATACAGAGTGTGAGATGGGGAGGGGTTGTGGAGAGAGGATTAGCAAGGATGCTGGAGGGAAATCAATCTGCTTGTGCAAGACGAAAGGTAGGAGGGACACACCTCCTTGTACCCAAGAATTACAAGGTCACAAAGTTTCAGTGCCATTCAGGTACGGTCAGAGCTCAAGGACAGTAGTTACACATAGAAGGAAACTGGGTGTGATCGTCTGTCGGTGGATGGACAGAATGGTTCAAAATTATAGCTTCGCCCATCCCCTTGTGATGTAGTGTGCACTATAATGGGGAAGCTCACAACATCTTTGGAATATATTTGTGGCTACCCCGAGCAATACCCAACAGTGTAAGTAGTGTTGTGGTATCAGGCGCCAAATGTGGTGTGAAGACACCAAATGTAGTGGATGGGTGCCAGTAGGTGCAGTATTGAAACTAGACGACAACTTTCCAAATGATTTATTTGCTTCCACTACAGTGCTCTGTTCACCTCGGTCTGTCTCACTGGGCCCTGCAATGCTGAGGAAGCACCCCAGTGGCCCGTGTAATGCAGTGCTGTATCGAGCCAGCCTTGTACACCAGCAGAGTGCAGCATCATCAGGACGTTCCAGTTGACTGGGCGGTCTGCATCCCTGCCGACTCAGCGCCGCTCAGTGTGAGCTGCAGGCGGCCAGCTGCGTCCTTCTCCTCGCCGGGGTGGCTTAAATCGCAGCGACGAACAAGCGTCTGCCATCCAGCATCCGAATCTGCAGCCCTCGCCTCGGGAAGTCTCTGGCGTGTGTCGGGAGCCAAGACGACTGCCCGCCGCAGCGAGTCGAGGAGTGGCCTGCTGCTGGCTGGCTGCAGACCCCACGTCGGCCTCAGAGGGTCGAACCAATGACCTGCCATGGAATGGGAGGCTGTCACCCATCTGTTGCTGAGTGTAGCCCATCATGTGACACGTCTCGCCGTCCAGGAGAGCTGCCACACTTGAATGACTCTCGTTAGAAAACAACACCTATTTATACTCAGCTGTGCGCCTCTCTTTTGCCAAGCGCGCTGGTTCACGTCATGTACGCGTAACACTTAGGTTGGCCATTGGCCCTCTTCTGCCTGTGACTTGCGCCGTGCAAACTGCTGTGTGCGCTCTCTCCGCAGTTCTACACCCCTCTGGCCTCTATTTGCCTTCGCAACTGCTGGTATGCGTAGCTTACTACAATCCGGCCCACACCTGGCTGTAACTCGTGCTCTGAATATTGCACAAAACTAACTTTCCCTATCCTAAACGGTGGGGCCGCTACATTACTCCCCTCTTCGGAAAGACCCAGTTCCCAGGTCGTCCTTTAACTAACTCTTTATCTTATTTGGATTGTCACTTGGCCAGCCGAAGTGGCCATGCGGTTAAAGGCACTGCAGTCTGGAACTGCAAGACCGCTACGATCTCCGGTTCGAATCCTGCCTCAGGCATGGATGTTTGTGATGTCCTTAGGTTAGTTAGGTTTAACTAGTTCTAAGTTCTAGGGGACTAATGACCTCAGCAGTTGAGTCCCATAGTGCTCAGAGCCATTTTTTTGATTGTCACTTATGGCATACTTACTTACTATTAGAAAACTTAAATGTGGTCTAGCGCCCATTAAAACCATGGCATGAAACGAAATGTAAAAATTCCTCACTGGACGACCACTCCTCTATCAACCTCTTACCTGCTCGTCTCACGCCCTCGGAATTCAATTCACTGAGACTTGGACTACCCTCAGATCCCTCTGGGAATTGGTTCTCCACCTGATCAGAAAGAAAGCAACTCATAACAAAAGGCTTCGATGACACTTGGCACGGAGGTGCTCAAAATGATCGTTATTTGCCGTTGCTTTCCCTATACTGAACGACATGTTGAACGAGCTGTTCGGCTGATATGCGCCCTCTTGCTCTAAAACAAACTGGTTTACGTATCTCAACAGACCTGGCTCCAGAGTTTGATTTAGCAAGGTCAGATTCTGCCTTGGCAAAAACTGTAAAGTGGTTTCCGGCCAGTACAGCTGTGGCTGCGTAACATTCAATTGCGCGACTCCTGAAACTGACGCAGGAAGGTGGAAGATTGGTCCTATTATGTTACACTTAGTTCCATTGATTACAATTCCGCTCCCCTCGGGCTCTATACGTTTCGCTTCTGCAAATACTCCCCGCTCAAAACAACTTGCTACTACTACCAAATTCTCGTAGGTGGAGAACATCCAGTGCATCCCGACCCTTTGCAAGCTCAACTTTGGCTCCGCGATGTCCCTTGGACAGTCTATTCCTTTCCCCCTGGCTGAAAATGATTGAAACGTGCATGTGTCCCATATTTTTAGCTTCACAGATTTTCCTGCAACAATCACTATTTTTGATCCAAACCCAACACCGATTGTGTGACTACTTCCATCCTTAAATTTACATTACATGAACTGGTGCAATAAACTCGACTTTCCTGACCCAGCTCTGCCGATAGCCAAAAATTTAAACAGGAAATCGTACGACGCTGACATCGTTCAACACATATTCATTACAACTTTGCTGCAGAATTTACTCAGACGCATTTATTTCTCCAGAACTACGTTTGATTTCTCCTCCAACAACTCTCCACATACGTCAGACACTACACTTCCCTTTTAGTAACCTGAGGTCAGGGATCACCATCACCCTTCCCCCCTCTTCAAAAAGACTGCTGCCCCTAGCAGGCTCACAGTACTCGAAAACGCATATAAAATACAATGCCCAATTAATCTATGCAAACTCAATGCTACATGACATGAAAATAAAAAGAAACTGCAAATACTCTACTACTTTCTTGATCGCAAAGCATACGGTACATCATGATGTACTCTCTATTCCTGGTTTTACTCTGTGCTTAGCACCTCTCTTCACTCTCTTTTTCTTCCTCTTTCCTTCCCGTGACACGCCTGGAATCACATCCGGGCAACCCTTAAATGGCCGTAACTGCCCACGTGTACTATCATCGTTCTAGTTTAGTTGGTAGCTCCAGCTTAACGTTAATGGGAGATGTGATTTCAACAACTTGGCATGGCCCTTGATACCTCGTGAGGAACTTCTTCGTTTTCCCTTTTTGCGTGTAGGGGCTGGACAGCATTACCCATTGCCCCACTTTATACTGCGGTAAACTTCTTTTCCGCTTTACTGCGTCTTCTTGCCTTTCCAAAGTTTTCGTATTCGCCTTTTTTACCCATTTCCAAACATCCAAAATTGTCCTTGCGAATTGACGTGCGGATTCACCGGTCCTTCCTTTCTGTAGCTTCACTAAATCAAACGGTGATGGTATTTTTCACCCATACACTACCTCATATGGAGAGAAACCGGTGTTTGTATGGACTTTTGCATTGTATGCGCATACAGTAAGCTTCAAATACTCGTCCCACTGATGGTGATGAGAATCCACATAAAACCTCAATATCTTCCCGATTGTTCTGTGTACCCGTTCAGTCATTCTGTTGGTCTGTGGATGCAATGCGCTCGTCCTCAACTTCCTTACATTCAACAATTTACACAGCTCCTTCATTAAATCCGACATGAAGTTGGTCCCTTGGTCAGTAATTATTGTCTCTGGTACACCAAACTTCAAAATCCAGTTGTTTACTAACGCTTGTGCGACCATTGCTGCCTGTTGATTTGGCATAGCTACCATCTCCACATACCTCGAAAAATGGTCTATTATTGTCAGAACGAATCTGTTCGCCGATGTTGTTCGCCTAAAAGGTCCTAAGGCATCAATCCCCAGAAAAGAAAATGGACATGTCGCTTCTAGTAATCGTTGTAGCTGTATCTGTTTCCAACTCAAATCTGCTCTCTGTGCTCATGGTATGCAATTCTTGACATACTGAATCACATCTCCTTTCCTACCTCTCCACCAATACCTCTCCGCCACTCTCCTATTCGTCGCTCTACACCCTCCATGACCGGATAACACGTGATCATGTGCTTCCTATAAAACCTCGTCCTTCAGTTTCGCTGGCGCTACTACCCTTGCCCTAACTTTGTTTCCCTGCACAGAAGACCGTCGTAGACATTACACTGTGGCTGTGTCCGACGCAATTTACAATCGTTGTCCACGTCCTGTAATTTTTGCCATACTGCGAGGTCATAACCTGTGACTTCCACTTTTTCCACCTTCCTACTTAGTGCATCCGCATTACCGTGCTTCCACCCAGGCTTGTACACCAGCTCGTAGTCGAATTCACTAAGCCTCACAGCCCATCTAGCGAGTCTAGTGGACGGATCCTTCAGTACCAACAACCACGTCAATGCAGCATGATCTGTCACTACCCGAAATCTTCTCCCATATAAACAACATTTAAAATATGTGATTCCATAGATTATGCTAAGCATCTACCTTTCTGTTGTTGAGTAATTCTTCTCTGCTGCATATAACTGCCTAGACGAATAAGCTACAGGATGTTCTCAATTTCCTAAGAACACACCCTAATGCTTGATTCAATGCATCACATGCTAGTATAGACTCCTTCTCAAAATCTGGAAACACAAGAACCGGACTTGATGTTAACACTTCTTTCTGTTTGTCAAACGCTTTTTGACACTCTTCTGTCCACTCAAATTTCACACCCTTCCGTAGCATTCGCGTCAATGGCTATGCTATATCTGAAAAATCCTTCACGAACTTTCGATAGAAATTGCAAAGTACGTTGAAAGACTGCACTTCCTTCACTGTTTTCGTTTCCCGAAAATCCCTTACAGCCTGTACCACCCTCGGATCTGTTCACACTCCGTCCTTACTGCTAATATGACCCAAATATTTTACTTCTTCTAATGCTAAATGACACTTCTCTAGGCTCAACGTCAAACGAGCTGCTCTTAACCTCATAAAGACTTCCCTTAACCGCTGTCTATGTTGCTCCATACTACTTGAAAACACTATAATGTCATCCAAATAGACAAGACACTGTCGTGGTTTCAAACCCGTCAAGACACTGTCTAGCAACCTCTGAAAGGTTGCCGGAGCGTTTTTCAACCCGAATGGCATTCTAATGTACTGGTAATAGGCTCTAGGTGTAGAGAAAGCAGTTTTTGGACGATCCTCTGGAGCCACTCTAACTGATGATAACCACTTGTCAAATCCATCGTAGAAGAGCGCTGGCACAGTCCTAAGTGACCCAAAGTCTCCGATATGTTTGGAATGGGGCATGCGTTCGTTACTGTCTTGTTACTGAGGTATCGGTAGTCACAACAGAACCTGTATTTCTTAGTTCCATCCGCAGATTTTTAGGCACAACGACAATGCCCACTCCCCAGCAACTAATCCTATTCTCTGTTATACCGTCCGCAAGCTGCTGATCAATGAAATCTCCACAATCGGCTGCAAATACCTCGGTATTCTGTATGGTTTAGGGTAAACAGGCGCTTCATTCCCTGTTGGTATCCTATGTTGAACTAATGGAGTTGCTGGTAACGGCCCTTGTGGAAAAAAACAAATTCTTAAATTACCATAATTATTCTTCCATATGCTCTCTCTCCCCTCCTTTCAGATGCTTAATTTTGTCACGCAATGTAGTTCTGACGGCATTTACTGGTTGGTCGCTTCGCCTACATCTCGAACACCAGCCTTCGTCATCTGGCACATCCAAATTTGCTACTAAAACTCCTCACCTGAAATTCGCGTCTACAGCGTTAAAGTTATCCACGTTGACGGGAACTACTCGCCCGTCGTTCCCCTCCACTACGTCTCACAAAACAACCCAGTGAACCCAAAACTTCATTATCCTCCAATGGTTCTGTAACACATACTGTACCCAACAGGTAGATTCGACTCCAAACTTACCCAAAGTGACTTCCTGGTGCCACTGGACACACGCTCATGCGAATTAAGCCTTAATGCTAATGTACGCGGTTCAATTGGTTTGTTCATTACATTTAGCGCCCCTCGCGATAGCTCTGCATTCACAACAGTTTCCCCTAGCGGAAATAACATTCCAACAAGTTCTACAGTTTGTTGTCCAATGTCAATTTTGGCATGATACTGATGCAAAAAATCTACTCCTAGAATCATGTCGTAGCCCTCGCTTACCAATGCATGCATTAAATCGGACTTTTTCTATGCGAAAGTCATTTTTCACCGACCCCAATGGCGTGACTTCCTTATCCCCCACTCCACGCAACCTAAAACTTCGTTCGTCCCTTTATATTATTAGTAGCCACTAACACTTGCGCTCTTGTGTCCAACGAACTCTTAAACTTTTCAGTTCCTACGGATCCTACCACTGAACATTCCACCCCTGCATACTTATTCGTAGCATTGAAATTAAACGGGAGCTCTCTTAGGTGGGTCTTGGGCTCCCTCTGTCGTTTAACGCTTGTCCCCCTCTCCTATCTCCACTTGTCCATCCTCCATGCAGCTGATTTCCACCCCTTACTCTATTCATCGGTGACTGGGTACATTGCCTCTGCACATGTCCCTTACGAACACACTTATAACATTTTATACCCACTGCAAATACTGTTTGCATCTTGCGTACCCCTGTTGCCACATCTATTTCCTCACATTGAATTGTCTGCTGAATGGCTGAATACAATTCTTCTGGAGTCCCTTCACGCACTTTCCGTGACTTATGCACCGGTAACCTTCTAAAAATACATCAAGTGCCCTTTGCTCAGCCTCCTGCAACAGAACACTAATCGCTTCATAGCTCTGACCCAACTCGTAAGTATACTCAGTAATTTCCCTCAACCTGTCCGCAAATTTCTGCGCCATCTCCCTCTGACTCTTTGTCATTGTACTTAACCTCTCCCTAAAGTACCGAGCGCTATTCTGTTTCTTGTAGCTTTGTAAAAGCGCTTCCTTTAACTGCTTAAACTGCCCTGCCTTCCTTAAGGTCTCAGAACACCTTACATATGTTTTCGCTTCACCCGTTAGTCTAATCACAGCTATATATAACAACTGCTCATCAGACGACCATTCATCACCGCTGAAGTCTCCAAGTCTCCACAAACGAACGCACATCCTCAGATGCCTTGGAAAAAAACGGAATAATCAATCTCATAGCGGCTGGATCAATCTCATGCTCTCCAGGCAACAACAACTGATCAGATGTGGTTTCCGGCTCACTTCTAGATCCTAATTCACTTCTCAACTGTGTACTGTCTGCTATCAATTGTGCTACGTTTTCCATCAAAATCCGCCCCACTTCTGGTTCCGACACACATTGTGTCCTTGACTCTGCCATTGTGTTGCTTACGTTCCCAATTAGTCGTTTTGTTCCAGGATTAAGCACAAGAATAACCTGACTTCCTACAGCTCCATATCTTCATACTCAGTATCATCATAAACCATTACAAAAGTAATTAAATGCCACGAAAAAATAATAAATCTTACTGCCTTAATTACACTAACACCCTGACAACAAAAAATAATATGCCCACGCAAAACATCTAAAATGTGGCTTGCCAGGAGCCATACTCGAAAAACCAAAAAAGAAAGAAAACATCCAACAATCAAAAAGGACAATTTTGTCAACACTCACCACATCTTGTGACCGTAATGCAGGCGGTGGGTTCGAACGTCGTACTTGACAGACGATATCCGTTATTCTGACACCAAATGTTCGGTATCAGACGCCAAATGTGGCATTAAGACGCCAAATGTAGTGGGTGGTTGCCAGGAGGCGCTGTATTAAAAAGTGAGAACCTTCAAATTATTTATTTGCTTCCACTACAGTGCTCTGTTCACCTCGGTCTGTGTCACTGGGCCCTGCAATGCTGAGGAAGCACCCTAGTGGCCCGTGTAGTGCAAAGCTGTGTCAAGCCAGTCTTGTACACCGGCGGACTGCAGCATCATCAGGACGTTGCAGCTGACTGAGCGGTCTGCGTCCCTGCCGACTCAGAGCCGCTCAGTGTGAGCTCCAGGCGGCCAGCTGCGTCCTTCTCCTTGTCAGCATGGCTGAGATCGTGGCGACGAACAAGCGCCCACTATCCGGCGTCCGAATCTGCCGTCCTCGTCTCGGGAAGTCTCCAGCGTGTGTTGGGAGCCGAGACGACTGCCCACAGTAGTGAAACCGAGGAATGGCCCGCCGCTATCTGGCTGCGGATCTCGCGTTGGCCTCGGAGGGTCGAACCAATGACCCACCGTGGACTGGGACGCTGTCGCCCCATCTGTTGCTCCGTGTAGCACGCAGTGTGACACGCCGCACGGTGCAGGAGAGCTGCCACACTTGAATGACTCTCGTTAGAAAACAACACCTATTTATACTCAACTGTGCGTCTCTCTTTTGCCAAGCGCGACAGTTCGCGTCATGTACGCGTAACACTTAGGTTGGCCAGTGGCCTCCTTCTGCCTGTGACTTGCGCCATACAAACTGCTGTGTGCGCTCTCTCCACAGTTCTACACCGCTCTGGACTCTATTTGCCTTCGCAACTGCTGGTATGCATAGCTTACTGCAATCCGGCCTGCACCTGGCTGTAACTCGTGCTCAGAATGACGCACAAAACTAACTTTCCCTATCCTAAACGGTGGTGCCACTACAGTAGTATGGCTAAGAGGGTAGCATCTCGATAACCCCTTAAACTAACCATGCCAGATTCGTTAACAACAACACCGATACTCTGCCAATGCATGTCTAAGGCACAAGAAAAAGAAGAGGAATAAGTATGACTATGAGGACTTAGGAGCATCTAGATTTGTGATGTCATAAACAAAGTCTAGTATTAACCCCCCCCCCCCCCCAACACACACTCACAGACATTGCACAATGTGTATTAGTTCCCTTTCCTCTCCTACAGTCAGAGCCTAGTAATGTGGCCATCATTAAAACAAAAGAGCCAATTAGAATGTTGCCCCACCTGACCTGTGCTCAAAAGTATCAGAACAACCTCATTTATTTTTCAAAACTACATCACATACTTAGAAAAGTATCTGAAGAGGGAATAATGATGAAAGTGTTGTCAACTATGTTTTCATTGTTGACTTCAAAACGTTTATGGATTGGCTGACCAGTTGCGTCGGTAAATTTTATAGAAGTTAACCCTTAGTGATTGAGCGTTATTGTGAACCTAACATGACCAGGCTTCTAACTGCCAAAAACACATGTTAGTTAAAATACTGCACAAAGCAAAGCAAATATGCTGTCTCATTTACTGGTACAATGTAATTAATTAGACCTCTTATTGGTATAGGTGACAATACACCATCACATTAAGTATTTCCACGTCCAAATTGTTCTCAAGCATCATTTTAGTAGGGACAAAGATAATGCATTATAAAATATAGCTGATGAGATTGATCATTCTTGCTATAAATGACTCTGGCCTACTAGTGGCTATGCACAGTAGTAATTTTCGGCAGAGAATGCAATATTTACCAATGAACTATGGTCCAAGGCTCTCTATACGTTTATGGTCTGTATTTTCTATATTGAACTATGAAATGACACCCACATCTTATAAAAACACACAATGTGAGAACACACTTTCACACACACTGCACAGTCAAAACTTTTAACCCATAACCTCTAATCCATAACTTGTAGCCCATAACCCATAAGTACTGTACTCATCCTGTGGAGAATATTTTGCAATTAGAAAATCAGACAAAACGTATGGGTGACGGGTGATGGGCTATAGGTTACAAGTTACAAAGTTCAAGGTTGTTACAGGTTAATAGTTACCAGTTGTGGCCTATGGGTTACAGGTTGTGGGTTAAAGGCTATGCATCAGAGCTTATGGGTTACAAGTTACTAGTTACAGGTCATGTCTCATTGTCTACAAGTTGTGGTTATAGGTTACATGATCCCTGACCACTGGTCATGATCACTGATTACAGCTTACCATCATCAACCACTAATTCTCTTCATTGACCATTATCCCATGTTTCAGCAATACTACAACAATTGAGACTCCTCACTCCTATTCAAGATCTAGTAGTTGATATGCCCAGCAGCTATAACCTATCCCATTCCCTGACACATTCAGCAGCTGTCACCCTCATCTATAGGCGATACTCCCAGTCACTGACACTCAGTAAATGAAACACATGACAGATACAAACTGATTTTAATTAGTTACACAATATTCCCTCTGTCTCTATTGCTTACTTTAATGAGGCAATAACAGTGTAATATACATTTCAGAGAGAATGCAGTTTTCCAATTTGTAGTAGCGGAAGATGCTAGTGGTAGACATCTTGATAATATTGCTTCGCAAAGTGCATTCCAATGTATATGGCACCTTTTGCGAAGATGTCATTTGCTAATTTTCAGTGTACATTTAGCTGTAAGTTAGATCTCCAGTAGTGCTCTAGGTAAATTAAATGATGTCTTTAAGTATGATGTGTGTATTGTAATAAGTTATACAGACAACTCAGATGCACTAATACACTCCTGGAAATGGAAAAAAGAACACATTGACACCGGTGTGTCAGACCCACCATACTTGCTCCGGACACTGCGAGAGGGCTGTACAAGCAATGATCACACGCACGGCACAGCGGACACACCAGGAACCGCGGTGTTGGCCGTCGAATGGCGCTAGCTGCGCAACATTTGTGCACCGCCGCCGTCAGTGTCAGCCAGTTTGCCGTGGCATACGGAGCTCCATCGCAGTCTTTAACACTGGTGGCATGCCGCGACAGCGTGGACGTGAACCGTATGTTCAGTTGACGGACTTTGAGCGAGGGGGTATAGTGGGCATGCGGGAGGCCGGGTGGACGTACCGCCGAATTGCTCAACACGTGGGGCGTGAGGTCTCCACAGTACATCGATGTTGTCGCCAGTGGTCGGCGGAAGGTGCACGTGCCCGTCGACCTGGGACCGGACCGCAGCGACGCACGGATGCACACCAAGACCGTAGGATCCTACGCAGTGCCGTAGGGGACCGCACCGCCACTTCCCAGCAAATTAGGGACACTGTTGCTCCTGGGGTATCGGCGAGGACCATTCGCAACCGTCTCCATGAAGCTGGGCTACGGTCCCGCACACCGTTAGGCCGTCTTCCGCTCACGCCCCAACATCGTGCAGCCCGCCTCCAGTGGTGTCGCGACAGGCGTGAATGGAGGGACGAATGGAGACGTGTCGTCTTCAGCGATGAGAGTCGCTTCTGCCTTGGTGCCAATGATGGTCGTATGCGTGTTTGGCGACGTGCAGGTGAGCGCCACAATCAGGACTGCATACGACCGAGGCACACAGGGCCAACACCCGGCATCATGGTGTGGGGAGCGATCTCCTACACTGGCCGTACACCACTGGTGATCGTCGAGGGGACACTGAATAGTGCACGGTACATCCAAACCGTCATCGAACCCATCGTTCTACCATTCCTAGACCGGCAAGGGAACTTGCTGTTCCAACAGGACAATGCACGTCCGCATGTATCCCGTGCCACCCAACGTGCTCTAGAAGGTGTAAGTCAACTACCCTGGCCAGCAAGATCTCCGGATCTGTCCCCCATTGAGCATGTTTGGGACTGGATGAAGCGTCGTCTCACGCGGTCTGCACGTCCAGCACAAACGCTGGTCCAACTGAGGCGCCAGGTGGAAATGGCATGGCAAGCCGTTCCACAGGACTACATCCAGCATCTCTACAATCGTCTCCATGGGAGAATAGCAGCTTGCATTGCTGCGAAAGGTGGATATACACTGTACTAGTGCCGACATTGTGCATGCTCTGTTGCCTGTGTCTATGTGCCTGTGGTTCTGTCAGTGTGATCATGTGATGTATCTGACCCCAGGAATGTGTCAATAAAGTTTCCCCTTCCTGGGACAATGAATTCACGGTGTTCTTATTTCAATTTCCAGGAGTGTATTTACTTTCGAGGTCCATTGTGTTTTCAAAGAGTGGTATCAATGTGAGACTTTTTATTTTAGAGAACGTTTAGACGTGAGAGTAACATTGGTAATGCTTGGTACATTTTAGGCTGTAAGACAGATCTATAGCAGTGGTCATGTGTGAGTTTTTGCAATCACATTTAGATCAGTTTATTGCATGGCACAAAGATGAAAGTACTGTGAAGTACAGTTGTGTATTAACCAATAATTTATTCGAGTGTCAATATCTGAGTTATGTGCAATTTAATAAGTAATACAGACAATTTAGAGATGGGAATATTTAAGGTCCATAGTGGTTATATAGTATGCAAAATCATACATACTGCATGAAATAACACAAAGTTATTTTGTAGCCAATCTTTCCTGTTTTTCGTCGTTTTTCGTGTTAGTTTCCATATTTGTTGTATTTCATCGTTACTTCTTAATTTCAGGCTTCTTCATTTAAATGTCCTCATGTTTATTCCTCTAATATTTCTAGTTTAATTTATAATTCAGTTCTATGCACTCTCTTGTGTAGATCTGTTTTGGTTAAAATACATTATTTTTTCATTTCTTGGTAAGTGTACACCTGTAAATATTTGTTTGTTGCATATTTCCTTTCAGTTTTGTATATCCTTCCATTTACGCTAGATCTTTCTAATAATTTTTTTTCAGTTTCCTCTTATAGATAGTTCAGCGTTTTGATCTATTCTCTTTGACATATGCCCATTGTAATTACTCATATTTTGATGCCTTTTTATGTTAGCGAGACATTGGCTTTTCTCTGTCGAAATTCCTTTACTTTCTCTATTGCCTAGATTACCCCAAAGATTATTTTGCATTTCTGCATCTCCTAAAATCTGCAACTGTGAGGCAGTTTACTTGATACACTGTTTTTTCTTCCCAGACTTCCTGATGGTACACATTATCTTCTTATTTTTCATTGCATGTTCTTAGTATATTTTCTAATACACAGTCGAAGAGAAATGGACAAAAGCCATCACCTTGTCTTAGACATGTATTTGTTTTAAATGTATTTTATCCATAATGAATGCAATTGAACTCTGTGAGCGTTCCTTCACATGATGTGGAATGATAATCGCTACCAGTGACTGTTTGATAAAGTAGGGAATGAGGAGGTTCTCTGCAGAATTGGTCGAGAAGGGAATATACGGAAAACATTGGCAGGAAGAAGGGACAGGATGATAGGACATCTGTTAAGATATCAGGGAATAAGTTCCATAGTACTAGAGGGAGCTGTAAAGGGTAAAAAATGTAGAGGAAGTCAGGAGATTGGAATACATACAGCAGATAAGTGAGGATGTAGGTTGCAGTTGCTTCTGTAAGATGAAAAGGTTGGCACAGGAGAGGAATTCAATACAAGGCGATTTTATCGAAGAAATGACTGGTTTTGGGGTTCAGGTGGTTTACAATCAGTTACATGTTTCCACACTCAGTGTCGGTGATCAGTGTTGAAATCAAAAACAAATATAGTGATGATCACGAAATAGACACAAATGATACATTTCGAAGTGGCTAAGCGACATGTGTTGCAATACTTGATAATACTTATAGTGGAAGGGTGGAGGGCATAGTTAACCATTGTATCTATAACAGTAATGCCCCATAATGGAATGATTCTTTGCTGTGGGTGCAAGGTCAATCAATTGCCTTGAGTGTGGCCTATATACGTCACTAAATCTACAGTGTGTTACAAAAAGGTACGGCCAAACTTTCAGGAAACATTCCTCACACACAAATAAAGAAAAGATGTTATGTGGACATGTGTCCGTAAATGCTTAATTTCCATGTTAGAGCTCATTTTAGTTTCGTCAGTATGTAATGTACAACGTGATCAAATTGTAAATTTTCACAATCAACATGTTTGGGCTGACGAGAATCCGCACGCAATTGTGCAATCACGTCATCAACACAGATTTTCTGTGAACGTTTGGGCAGCCATTGTTGGTGATGTTTCGATTGGGCCCCATGTCCTTCCACCTACGCTCAGTGGAGCACGTTATCGTGATTTCATACGGGATACTCTACCTGTGCTGCTAGAGCATGTGCCTTTACAAGTACGACACAACATGTGGTTCATGCACGATGGAGCTCCTGCACATTTCAGTCAAAGTGTTCGTACACTTCTCAACAACAGATTTGGTGACCGATGGATTGGTAGAGGCGGACCAATTCCGTGGCCTCCACGCTCTCCTGACCCCAACCCTCTTGACTTTCATTTATGCGGGCATTTGAAAGCTCTTGTCTACGCAACCCCGGTACCAAATGTAGAGACTCTTCGTGCTCGTATTGTGGACGGTTGTGATGCAATACGCCATTCTCCAGGGCTGCATCAGCGCATCAGGGATTCCATGCGACGGAGGGTGGATGCGTGTATCCTCACTAACGGAGGACATTTTGACATTTTGAACATTTCCTGCAACAAAGTGTTTGAAGTCACGCTGGTACGTTCTGTTGCTGTGTGTTTCTATTCCACAATTAATGTGATTTGAAGAGAAGTAATAAAATGAGCTCTAACATGGAAAGTAAGCGTTTCCAGACACATGTCCACATAACATATTTTCTTTCTTTGTGTGTGAGGAACGTTTCCTGAAAGTTTGGCCATACCTTTTTGCAACACCCTGTATAGTATTAGCTTTGAGGATCTTGGTATTGAGGATTTGCTGTGGGGTTTTTGGGGCAGTAGCAAACTGTACCAATGACGTGTTGAGCCCACATAGTGACTGTTGTGGAGGTGTTTTTATGGACGCCGGCTCCACCGTTTGCAGGTACCGTGAGAGAGCCCAACACCTGTCCCGCATCTTCAACGACCGGCCGATTCACCCTCTGGACGAGGCTGTCTACTGGACGGAGTACGTGATCCGCCACCGGGGAGCGCCACACCTCAGGTCTGCCGCGCTGGACCTCTCGTGGTTCCAGTACCTGCTGCTAGATGTCGTCGCTGCGCTGCTGCTCGCGCTCCTGGTGGTCAGTTGTGCGATAAGAGTCGTCATGCGGCGTCTGTGCAGAGTTACGGCTCGAACTGGATCCAGAAGAAGAGGAAAATCGACCAAGAAAGACTAACGGTGTCGTGTTCGTCACAGGAATTTTTCCCAGTGTGCGTGTGGTGTAAATGTGATGTCGCCGTTGGACGGTCTTCCAGAGTAGACGCAGTAGGCAGTTGCTCCGAGTCGCTTGTAGTGCCCTGCAACTAGGCCAACTAGAAACGACTCCCTTTCTACGCAAGGAAGTAAGACAGAGCTTAAGTTCTACTCGTGATGGCACTTCACAACTTATGTGGACCACAACAAAATTTCTCTCGTTTATCCACTGTACTAAAAGAACTTTGCATAAGATTCGAGTTACCCTGTCTGTAACTACCTACCTTCATTAAGGAATACCTAGTACAGAAAATCATCGATTACAGCTTTGTTGGTGTATCCATGACAATCGTCACACTTTTACAACACTTTCCTGCATTATGGAGTGGTTTGTGAGGCCACATACTGCTAGTTAGAATGAAAAAAATTTCGAGAGATTGGAAAAAAAAATCAGCCAACAGCCTGCAAACCAAAGGTTTATTTAGCCCTTGACCTAGGTTTCGATATTTCTAAAAATATCTTCTTCAGGAGGAGTGGGCCTTGTTACATCGCATGGTGGTAAATTACATTAGCTGAAGCTGAGCGGCTGTTGTCATATATGAAATTGATATGAAAACCAGAAAGATAGTGTGGTACTGTGAAAAGTGGCAATCTGTTTATCTACATCTAATAAACTACAACAAAAACTAATACATAATATTAAGTGTAATCATGATCCATATTCAGACTCTGGAACATACAAGATAACATGCCAGGAATGCTCCATGTTCTACCCGTGACAAACACGCCGAAATTTGAACAGCAGGTACACAGAGGACATTAAGGCTTACACGTACAACCGACTTACTACATCAGCCATAGCAACACACATACATAATACAGGACACCATTTTGGAAAAATAGAACAAAGTGTCAAAGTACTCCACCGACTAAATAAAGGATATAAAACGGATTTGCTAGAAGAACTGGAGATATATTCACATTACAGAAAATATGTAGAAAATATTAAACGAAAAACTTGAAAGTGAATCAGTGAATTTCTTCAGATGTTTCAATAGTATACTTACATAAAAATAGTGACACATAGAAATAAGCACAATTGTAAAATCGATATAAGTAAATTATGATCCAAATTTTTAAGGTAAATAACCTCTGTTCAAAAACATATCATACTCTGTGGAACACCTATAATGTTATCTCTGTTGACTACTTGTGGGAACATCTTTGTAACTGTTTTATTTATGTAAGATATTTTCGATGTTTAAAGTGTACAGCAAGTTATGTGTGATGTTTAGTAAGTATGAGACTCTGCACAAATGGAATAAGAAAAGTCAAAGTACAAATTCTTCTAAATTTCGCCACTAACTTCACAAAAAGATCGACAACCAACTAAAAATCGCATATTTCTTATATACTGCAGTAAAGTCAACGACATGAAGCAGACTCTGCCACAAAGACATCTCAGAAATAGCATAACAACCACAAAAAAACGTACTTGATAATGGGAATTATTTCTCGAGACGAGTCGTGTCAAAAATAACATATTGAAAATCATGACTGGTAGCAGAAGAATTATTTATAAACAAACCTATTGTTTTCACTGTCGCAGGCTTTCAGAACCATTTATAATGGATCAAATCAAATATATTGAGCCCTGTTTCAAGAGCGGCACGTAATTCATTAGCTGCCATCTACAGACAGAGGCCGTTGTGTGACACGCCTGTCTCCCGTGTCCCAGTACTACTTTGTACTATGTACCATGGACCTTGCCGTTGGTGGGGAGGCTTGCGTGCCTCAGCGATACAGATGGCCGTACCGTAGGTGCAACCACAACGGAGGGGTATCTGTTGAGAGGCGAGACAAACGTGTGGTTCCTGAAAAGGGGCAGCAGCCTATTCAGTAGTTGAAGGAGCAACAGTCTGGATGATTGACCGATCTGCCCTTGTAACACTAACCAAAACGGCCTTGCTGTACTGGTACTGCGAACGGCTGAAAGCAAGGGGAAACTACAGCTGTAATTTTTCCCGAGGGCATGTAGCTTTACTGTATGGTTAAATGATAGTGGCGTCCTCTTGGGTAAAATATTCCGGAAGCAAAATAGTCCCCCATTCGGATCTCTGGGCGGGGACTACTCAAGAGGACGTCGTTATCAGGAGATAGAAAACTGGCGTTCTACGGATCGGAGCGTGGAATGTCAGATCCCTTAATCCAGAAAGGTAGGTTAGAAAATTTAAAAAGGGAAATGGATAGGTTAAAGTTAGATATAGTGGGAATTAGTGAAGTTCGGTGACAGGAGGAAGAAGACTTTTGGTCAGGTGAATACAGGGTAATAAATACAAAATCAAATAGAGGTAATGCAGGAGTAGGTTTAATAATGAATGAAGAAATAGGAGTACGGGTAAGCTACTACAAACAGCATAGTGAACCTGTTATTGTGGCGAAGATAGACACGAAGCCCACGCCTACTACACTTGTACAAGTTTATATGCCAACTAGCTCTGCAGATGACGAAGAAATTGAAGAAATGTGTGATGAGATAAAAGAAATTATTCAGGTAGTGAAGGGAGAGGAAAATTTAATAGTCATGGGTGACTGGAATTCGAGAGTAGGAAAACGGAGAGAAGGAAACATAGTAGGTGAATATGGACTGGGGGTAAGAAATGAAAGAGGAAGCTGTCTGGTAGAATTTTGCACAGAGCATAACTTAATCACAGCTAACACTTCGTTCAAGAATCATAAAAGAAGGCTGTATACATGGAAGAAGTCTGGAGATACTGACAGGTTTCAGATAGATTATCTAATGGTAAGACAGAGATTTAGGAACAAGGTTTTAAATTGTAAGACATTTCCAGGGGCAGATGTGGACTGATCACAATCTATTGGTTATGACCTGTAGATTAAAACTGAAGAAACTGCAAAAAGGTGGGAATTCAAGGAGATGGGACCTGGATAATCTGAAAAAACCAGAAATTGTACAGAGTTTCAGGGAGAGCATAAGGGAACAATTGACAGGAACGGGGGAAAGAAATATAGTAGAAGAAGAATGGGTAGCTCTGAGGGACGAAATAGTGAAGGCAGCAGAGGATCAAGTACGTAAAAAGACGAGAGCTAGCAGAAATCCTTGGGTAACAGAAGAAATATTGAATTTAATTAATGAAAGGAGAAAATATAAAAATGCAGTAAATGAAGCAGGCAAAAAGCAATACAAACGTCTCAAAAATGAGATCGACAGGAAGTGCAAAATGGTTAAGCAGGGATGGCTAGATGACAAATGTAAGGATGTAGAGGCTTATCTCACTAGGGGTAAGATAGATACTGCCTACAGGAAAATTAAAGAGACCTTTGGAGAAAAGAGAGCCACTTGTATGAATATCAAGCGCTCAGATGGAAACCCAGTTCTAAGCAAAGAAGGGAAAGCAGAAAGGTGGAAGGAGTATATAGAGGGTCTATACAAGGGCGATGTACTTAAAGACAATATTATGGAAATGGAAGAGGATGTAGATGAAGATGAAGTGGGAGATAAGATACTGCGTGAAGAGTTTGACAGAGCACTGAAAGACCTGAGTCGAAACAAGGCCCCGGGAGTAGACAACATTCCATTAGAACTACTGACGGCCTTGGAAGAGCCAGTCCTGACAAAACTGTACCATCTGGTGAGCAAGATGTACGAGACAGGCGAAATACCCGCAGACTTCAACAATAATATAATAATTCCAATCCCAAAGAAAGCAGATGTTCACAGATGTGAAAATTACCGAACTATCAGTTTACTAAGTCACAGCTGCAAAATACTAACGCGAATACTTTACAGACGAATGGGAAAACTGGTAGAAGCCGACCTCGTGGAAGATCAGTTTGGATTCCGTAGAAATGTTGGAACACGTGAGGCAATACTGACCTTACGACTTAGCTTAGAAAAAAGATTAAGGAAAGGCAAACCTACGTTTCTATCATTTGTAGACTTAGAGAAAGTTTTGACAATGCTGACTGGAATACTCTCTTTCAAATTCAAAAGGTGGCAGGGGTAAAATACAGGGAGCGAAAGGCTATTTACAATTCGTACAGAAACCAGATGGCAGTTATAAGAGTCGAGGGGCATGAAAGTGAAGCAGTGGTTGGGAAGGGAGTGAGACAGGGTTGTAGCCTCTCCCCGATGTTATTTAATCTGTATATTGAGCAAGCAGTAAAGGAAATAAAAGAAATAATTTGGAGTAGGTATTAAAATCCAGGGAGAAGAAATAAAAACTTTGAGGTTCGCCGATGACATTGTAATTCTGTCAGAGACAGCAAAGGACTTGGAAGAGCAGCTGAACGGAATGGACAGTGTCTTGAAAGGAGGATATAAGATGAACATCAACAAAAGCAAAACGAGGATAATGGAATGTAGTCGAATTAATTTGGGTGATGCTGAGGGAACTAGATTAGGAAATGAGACACTTAAAGTGGTAAAGGAGTTTTGCTATTTGGTGACCAAAATAACTGATGATGGTCGAAGTAGAGAGGATATAAAATGTAGACTGGCAATGGCAAGGAAAGCGTTTCTGAAGAAGAGAAATTTGATAACATCGAGTATAGATTTAAGTGTCAGGAAGTCGTTTCTGAAAGTATTAGTATGGAGTGTAGCCATGTATGGAAGTGAAACATGGACGGTAAATAGTTTGGACAAGAAGGGAATAGAAGCTTTCGAAATGTGGTGCTACAGAAGAATGCTGACGATTAGGTGGGTAGATCATGTAACTAATGAGGAGGTATTGAATAGGATTGGGGAGATGACAAGTTTGTGGCACAACTTTAGAAGAAGGGATCGGTTGGTAGGACATGTTCTGAGGCATCAAGGGATCACATATTAAGCATTGGAGTGAAGCGTGGAGGGTAAAAATCGTAGAGGGAGACCAAGAGATGAATACACTAAGCAGACTCAGAAGGATGTAGGTTGCAGTAGGTACTGGGAGATGAAGAAGCTTGCACAGGATAGAGTAGCATGGAGAGCTGCATCAAACCAATCTCAGGCCTGAAGACCACAACAACAACACCTGGAGACATGGCGAACAGCTCATTATTTGTAATTCTCAGCATAATCTTAATTCTATCCAGTCCTTCCCTCCTGATCAGATCTGTAATCCTCCAGAACTCGCTCAGGGTTTTGAACACTGTAGAGGTTAAAATTTTCTTTCATACGACTCCGCTTTATAAATAAAAGTTGAGTAGAAATTCTCGTTATTGTACATGTGTAACGGTAATTCATTGCATATGCAACGAACTGAAAACCGCACCATTATTCATCGCGTTTATCTGAAATCTCGCCATCAGCAAAGTGGGCGCACTTTGTTCACTAATACTGTGTACAGAAATGATACTGACTGGTAACATCCGTCCAGTAAATTGTAAACGAAATTTAGCTGAAGCTATGAAATATTTGTGAATGCGGGATGTCACTAATCTCTGTCTTCGTTCGAAGAAACAGATGGATGATATGTAAAGGCGATAATACCGTGCGCGTTTACAGTATGTGACAAAGTTTACCTCATCGTCTGATATGTTTGTTAAACGTGAACGATTTTTCGGCTAACAGAGGCAAAATACCGAATGAACTGTTCATTCTTTTACTGACAAACTCCGCAACACAAGTAAACTAATCTTGCATATGGTAAAACTGTTACTAAGCCGCAACGGGCAGAGCAGGTCAGAACCACACAGAGAGCCAGCGCACGACAAATGTCTGACGGTAGGCCTGCGGAGCGTTGGCGATACCTCACGCGTGGCTGCAGCGGTAAAACGCTATGCACGGATTGGGAGGCGTGTGGCGCGGCGCAGCGCAACGCGCGTTTTTGTAACTTCACAGGTTCAAACGGAACCGCGCAAATTGGGACGCGACGCGACGCGGACGCGACGGGGCCGCGACGGGGACGCGACGTGGACGCGGCGGGGACGCGACGGGGACGCGACGGGGACGCGACGGGGACGCGACGCTCGCCTGCGCCAGGTCGCGCGCCGTTGTGGTTGCCGCACAGTTTCTCGCGGATCGCGTCGCGCGAACACCGCTCGAGGGGAGAGGTGGGGAGCGGGAAGGCAGTCCTGCCGTATGCTCACTTCGGCATGGCGCATACGGCCAGTGGAAGTATTGCCCATCCGAAAAACAGGGCCTTACAGTACACTGAAAAAAAAAAAAAAGATTCAAATGGCTATGAACACTATGGGACTTAACTTCTAAGGTCATCAGTCCCTTAGAACTTAGAACTACTTAAACCTAACTAACCTAAGGGCATAACTGGTAACCCATTAGCCACCAGAATTATATCTTCTATCTCCGGAATGTTACAGATTGTAATAGAGCAGACGATTCATCGTGAGGGAAGCGAATAAGGAAGTAAGGAATATTAGAAAATCAAGTGATCTAGAAGCAAGGTAGGAAAGTAAAAGAGGGTTATCTACTTGCTGCCAGTTACGCTGACTTATCTCTACGATCAGTTGCAAAATGTCGAAAAGGGGTATTCTCCACAGGTATGACCCGACCCCTTTGTGCTTCTGGTGAAAAGCGTCCAAGATATGAAGTACATAAGTTTCGCTATCGTTGGATGTGGATGTCACAACAGATATTATGCTATGTACATGTAGTTACCACATTTCCGCTGCAAGCTAGAAACAGTCTAGAAGCCCTCACGAATAACTATGTTTTAATTGGCTCGCCGTAACGAGAAAAAGTATTTCAGTGGTTGGATACACATTGTCAGCAGTAATAATAAAATGATGCAAATGGCTCTAAGCACTATGGGACTTAACATCTGAGGCCATCAGTTCCCTAGACTTAGAAGTACCTAAACCCAACTAACCCAAGGACATCACACACATCCATACCCGAGGCAGGATTCGAACCCGCGACCGTAGCAGCAGCGCGATTCCGGATTGAAGCGCCTAGAACCGCTCGGCGACAACGGCCGGCATCAGCATTAATAAACTACTTACACAAATGCTACACAAATGAAAAAAAATGGTAGGTAGTATTACGAAAGTATGACTATCCTGAAAGAGTGTGGTGACTGGATTGCTGACGAAGAGAGATCTACTTTCATGAGAATGTTTTTCGAACGACGTGAACTTCCGCTCACAAGGCACGTTTGGCTAGGCTCAGCATTTCGTCGCGCGCGTTATTCTCACAAGGGAACCTCCCCATCGCACCCCCCTCAGATTTAGTTACAAGTTGGCACAGTGGATAGGCCTTGATTAACTGAACACAGATCAATTGAGAAAACAGGAAGAAGTTGTGTGGAACTGTGAAAAAATAAGCAAAATATACAAACTGAGTAGTCCATGCGCCACATAAGCAACATCATGGAAAAAGTGTTCTTAGAAGCGCCGTGGTCCCGTGGTAGCGTGAGCAGATGCTGCACGATAGATCATTGGTTCAAGTCTTCCCTCGACTGAAAATTTTACTTTCTTTATTTTTGCATAGTTATTATCTGTCCGTTCGTTCATTGACATCTCTGTTCACTGTAATAAGTTTAGTGTTTGTGTTTTGCGACCGCACTGCAAAACCGTGCGATTAGTAGACGAAAGGACGTGCCTCTCCAATGGGAACAGAAAACATTTGATCGTAAGGTCATAGGTCAACCGATTCCTCCACAGGAAAACACATCTGATATATTCTATACGACACTGGTGACGGCATGTGCGTCACATGACAGGAATATGTTGTCGACCCACCTAACTTGTACACTTGGCGAATGGGTAAAAAGATTCTTCTACCTTGCCCGATTTAGGTTTTCTTGTGGATGTGATAATCACTCCCAAAAAAGTGATGAAAACATAAGAGTTTGTCACATAAACGGAAAATAAAAAATTAAAATTTACACCCAATGGAAGATATGAACCTGTGACCTTTCGTTCCCCAGCTGCTCACGTTACCACGAGACCACGGCGCTCCTGTATTCCTGCTGTCCTTATTGTTGCTTATCTTCCCTTAAACTACTCAGTTTGTATATTTTGCTTATTTTTTCACAGTTCTACACAACTTCTTCCTGTTTTCTCAATTGATCTGTGTTCAGTTTTTCAAGGCCTATCCACTGTGCCAACTTATAACTAAATCTGAGGGGGTGCGATGGGGAGGTTCCCTTGTCAGTTGCTGACAGTACACTGACCCTTGTGTTGTGCGACAGATCGATTGTTTATTTTTCTCATTAACAACTACGTTATTCGCGAATCACACGTTGTCAGTTTGACAAGCCGTAGGTGAGTAACCAGCATCTGGCACCATTCCGCCTGAAGGGAGAGCTCGTCATTTTACTGCTGCTGAGATCGAGAAAAAGAATAAAATCCTTTGGTAAGTTTCCACTCCAGTCATTCAGTGTTAAAAATACGATAGGTTACAGGGATTCAACGAAAATTTCAAAAAGAGCTGGCAGTTTATATTTGTGTGAATTGTTAACCTTTTCTCGTTCAAAGAAGCATCACCATTTATGGATCAAATGGCTCTGAGCACTATGGGACTTAACATCTGAGGTCATCAGTCCCCTAGAACTTAGAACTACTTAAACCTAACTAACCTAAGGACGTCACACACATCCATACCCGAGGCAGGATTCGAACCTGCGACCTGTAGCAGCAATGCTGTTCCAGACCGAAGCGCCTAGAACCGCTCGGCCACAGCGGCCGGCTCACCTTCTCTTGTTGACAGGTTTAATTGTACTTCCTTTGCCAAAACGCAGTATAATTTGCACAAATTCATCTTACAGCAGCTATTGTGACAGAATTCTGAACAGAGGGCGTCATTAAACAAGTAATTGGCAATCAGTGAACTCAGTAGCTTACGAAAAACCTCATGGCGTCGGTTTGCAGTAACATAAGGAAAAAAATTTCATGTTTATTTTTTTACTCGGACACGCTTGTTTCAGTAGCTGTCGATGATTCTAAAAAATTACACTCACTGGAGTGAAAAAAATAAAAAAGGAAGTATAACTACTGATATACCTCCATAGGTAAGAAAGTTCCGTGTGTTCACGAATTGGCAAAATATTCTCCTTCTTGTGTGCTATCATTCGCCAAAATCTCTTTTCGATGTCTCGAACAGTCTAGGAGATATGAGAGATGTTGTGAATATTTCATTATGGCACTGTTGCTGCTGGGGTATCGGCGAGGACCATTCGCAACCGTCTTACCATGAAGCTGGGCTACGGTCCCACTCACCGTTAGGCCGTCTTCCGCTCACGCCCCAACATCGTGCAGCCTGCCTCCAGTGGTGTCGCGACAGGCGTGAATGGAGGGACGAATGGAGACGTGTCGTCTTCAGCGATGAGAGTCGCTTCTGCCTTGGTGCCAATGATGGTCGTATGCGTGTTTGGCGCCGTGCAGGTGAGCGCCACAATCAGGACCGCATACGACCGAGGCACACAGGGCCAACACCCGGCATCATGGTGTGGGGAGCGATCTGCTACACTGGCCGTACACCACTGGTGATCGTCGAGGGGACACTGAATAGTGCACGGTACATCCAAACCGTCATCGAACCCATCGTTCTACCATTCCTAGACCGGCAAGGGAACCTGCTGTTCCAACAGGACAATGCACGTCCGCATGTATCCCGTGCCACCCAACGTGCTCTAGAAGGTGTAAGTCAACTACCCTGGCCAGCAAGATCTCCGGATCTGTCCCCCATTGAGCATGTTTGGGACTGGATGAAGCGTCGTCTCACGCGGTCTGCACGTCCAGCACGAACGCTGGTCCAACTGAGGCGCCTGGTGGAAATGGCATGGCAAGCCGTTCCACAGGACTACATCCAGCATCTCTACGATCGTCTCCATGGGAGAATAGCAGCCTGCATTGCTGCGAAAGGTGGATATACACTGTACTAGTGCCGACATTATGCATGCTCTGTTGCCTGTGTCTATGTGCCTGTGGTTCTGTCAGTGTGATCATGTGATGTATCTGACCCCAGGAATGTGTCAATAAAGTTTCCCCTTCCTGGGACAATGAATTCACTTGTGTTCTTATTTCAATTTCCAGGAGTGTATGTATATCACGGTAAATATGCCAGTTAGCGAGATGATGGGCACTCCGCCACCAAGCTGACATACAACGCTAAAAACATGACAAAAATCAAATATTTTTATTTGAATAGTTTCCGCAAAATCCTTTGAAAACCATGACAAGGTGTGTGTGCTTCGCTTCTGTCAGCGCAGGGTGTCCCCAACAGGTGCAAGCAAAGTACGAGGTGCATTCAAGTTCTAAGGCCTCCGATTTTTTTTCTCCGGACTGGAAAGAGATAGAAGAAACATGCACATTGTTTTAAAATGAGGCTGCGTTCATTGTCAATACGTCCCAGAGATGGCAGCACCGTACGGCAGATGGAATTTTAGCGCCAGCGGCAAGAATGAGAACTGTTTTAAATACTTAAAATGGGCCATGTTTTCCTTACTTGAACAGCGCGCAATCATTCGTTTTCTGAATTTGCGTGGTGTGAAACCAATTGAAATTCATCGACAGTTGAAAGAGACATGTGGTGATGGAGTTATGGATGTGTCGAAAGTGTGTTCGTGCTACGGTCGTAGGTTCGAATCCTGCCTTGGGCATGGATGTGTGTGATGTCCTTAGGTTAGTTAGGTTTAAGTAGTTCTAAGTTCTAAGGGACTGATGACCACAGATGTTAAGTCCCATAGTGGTCAGAGCCATTTTAACCAAAGTGTGTTCGTGGGTGCGACAGTTTAATGAAGGCAGAACATCATGTAACAACAAACCGAAACAACCTCGGGCTCGCACAAGCCGGTCTGACGACATGATCGAGAAAGTGGAGAGAATTGTTTTGTGGGATCGCCGAATGACTGTTGAACAGATCGTCCCCAGAGTTGGCATTTCTGTGGGTTCTGTGCACACAATCCTGCATGACGACCTGAAAATGCGAAAAGTGTCACCCAGGTGGGTGCCACGAATGCTGACGGACGACCACACAGCTGCCCGTGTGGCATGTTGCCAAGCAATGTTGACGCACAACGATAGCAAGAATGGGACTTTCTTTTCGTCGGTTGTGACAATGGATGAGACGTGGATGCCATTTTTCAATGCAGAAACAAAGCGCCAGTCAGCTCAATGGAAGCACACAGATTCACCGCCACCAAAAAAATTTCGGGTAACTGCCAGTGCTGAATAAATGATGGTGTCCATGTTCTGGGACAGCGAGGGCGTAATCCTTACCCATTGCGTTCCAAAGGGCACTACAGTAACAGGTGCATCCTACGAAAATGTTTTGAAGAACAAATTCCTTGCTGCACTGCAACAAACACGTCCGGGAAGGGCTGCGCGTGTCCTGTTTCACCAAGACAACGCTCCCGCACATCGAGCTAACGTTACGCAACAGTTTCATCGTGATAACAACTTTGAAGTGATTCCTCATGCTCACTACTCACCTGACCTGGCTCCTAGTGACTTTTGGCTTTTTCAAACAATGAAAGACACTCTCCGTGGCCGCACATTCACCAGCCGTGCTGCTATTGCCTCAGCGATTTTCCAGTGGTCAAAACAGACTCCTAAAGAAGCCTTCGCCGCTGCCATGGAATCATGGCGTCAGCGTTGTGAAAAATGTGTACGTCTGCAGGGCGATTACGTCGAGAAGTAAGGCCAGTTTCATCGATTTCGGGTGAGTAGTTAATTAGAAAAAAAATCGAAGGCCTTAGAACTTGAATGCACCTCGTATTTGTACGCGCCTCAGTATGCGTTGGACCAGAGAGAGACGTGCGGAACGTGCGTGTCGCGCTGTAGCGTCGTGTCACGTCACACGTGCTTTTTTTTAATTATTATTTACCTTTTGAGTGTGTACTCAATTTAGCCATCGGCAACACATAGTGACAATGTACACATAATTGAATAAACAAATACAGAAATGCATATTTACAAGAATAAAAAGCTTAACTGTTACAGTTTTGTACATAATGTTTTAAAAATTGAATTGAATTGGAAAATAATTAAAAGTGTCTTGGCTTACAATTCACACCAATTCGTGCTTTGTGGCAATTTGTGCACAGCCAGACCCTGACGTATCGGGGTAGCATTCATTTCACGCCAAGTGAGGAGAGCCCTACGTCATAGTGACGTAGGCACGCGTCATCATGTTTCACGAGTTGTCCGATCGACTGTTGTGTGTATGCTGTATACATCGACTGTTGCGTGCCTCTTTGATCTGCATTGCTATTTGTTTGTGCGGTTCCATTCTCCTCTTGTCCGGTGTTGCTCGCCTGATCGTCGTTCTGAACAACGTTTCTGCCCACACGAATTTTGTACAATTCATCGGCTTTTATAAAAATACGAAACACTTTAATATCCCCCTATTTCACGTCTTTATCCACATGATTTACGCACGATTAATCGGATTTTAAAAAAATGGCTAGACGCTTTTCTTGACTTTCGTTATGGTTATGATTCCTTCATTCAGATATTCGTTGTGTTCGTGAAACACAATAAAATTCCAGTTTCTTTGGATTGCAGCTTAATAATTAATTATTTCTCGTTACCGTCCACACGATTTATGCACGATTCATCGGATTAAAAAAAAAGTTTTTTTTTTTCCTTATGGTTCCTTCCTTCAGACATTCGTTAGGTTCATGATACAGACACGTTTCTGTACACACAATTTTTATACTTTCGTTATGGTTCCTTCGTTCAGACATTCATTCAACTCGGATAAGCATATCACACAACTCCTGTCACTTCGATTGTACACATGCATTTACATTTACCTTTGACGTTATCGGTACAACTGCAAAGATCGATATACGTACTCATGTAGTCGATTTAGGTTATTTACGTCACGATGACGCAAACCTACGCCACTATGACGTAGGGCTCCCCTCACCTAGCGTGAAATGAATGCTACCCGACGTATCGTTCCGGTCAGGCGTGGCTCGTAATTAAAGGCTCTGAGGCGGAGCCGCTCCAAAATCTATGTTAAAGTAAATTTCGCAAGAACGTATTACATTATTTAAATTATCAGGACGAATTGCGCGTCCCGAAGGCTCTGAGCTTGCAGCCTAAGGGTGTCATACCAACCACCACACGTTTTTCACGTTCCACTATCTATGTAATAAAGGAATGTAGAGTGGCCGAAACTTTGCTATCCAATCTCTGTCTCTGCACATCTCTACTACGCTTCGATGCGTCATTAATCGATGTTTGGTATTATTGTTTTGATAATGTTTTACATAGTTGTTTTGTTTCTGCCATTGGCTATTTTATCCACATTTAGAATAAGTTTGCAAATATCCCGCCAGAGTGCACTAGACTACAGTAACATAACAGTACTGCCATCTAGCGAGAGTTTCATAAGTGATTAGAGGACAAAGCGCGTGAAATTTGTCCCATTACTTTACTTTCCTTGCTTGCTGATGCTGACTGCTTTTGTTGATATCGTGTGATATTAGCAAGTTTCTTTTTCGGAGTGTATTTTGCAAGATTTTAGTGAGTTTTACTTGCACAAGACCTGTAACGTTACCAAAACATCACAGTATCGTCATGCGAACTCGTAAACTTCGAGCTTTGGAGGTAAACCACAATAAACGCCTTAAGTTTAGAACTGAAAACACTTCAAATATTAAGCAGCCGCAAAGTTAATATTCACAGCATTAAAGATCTCTCCGAAACGCGTCTTTTCATATGATTTGCTGCAAAGTGTCAGAAAATGTAATGATGACGTTTAGAAACACTAACCAAAGATTTTAACTTGAAGTTAGCTTCTAATGATATTTAATACCTGATTATAGAAGATACAGTACGTAAAATTAAGGGTAGAGAGTGATATGCTCACCCCCCTCCCCCTGAATTCTTAGTTTTTTATGTCAGACTAATCTGTAGCGTAACCCTAGGTCTACGTTGGCTCCGATCGATAAATACCGCAGCCTTCCCCAGTATACAAACCACGAAATCTCCGAATACGCCTGACGTTCCCCCAGCTCTCGCGCGCCGCGGCGGCGGCGGCCTCTGACCCAATGGCGGTGACGTCAGCAGGCCAAGGCCACCGGAAGATACCCACTCAGCCGCGCCTCAGCGCTCTCCTGCCCTCAGCAGTGAGTCTGTCTCTGCTCCGGCAGTCTGCTGCGGCCAGGTTCTACGTCGGGCTGTTGAGTCGTGCAGACAACGGTGAGTAGCAGGCAGCAACAGCCGGCTGTCGCCTAACGCAGTCACGGTCGCAGATCAGCGAAAAAAAAAAAAAAAAAAAAAAAAAAAAAAAAAAAAAAGTTTGAACTGGCTCGGTCGATTGGTTGTAGCGTTGCTATTGTTTATCTTTGGGCGTCCTTGTGCTTTTCCAACTGCGATAGAAACCAAATAAATCTGCCTGCGAGATTACAACAACAATTTGGCACTGTTTTATAATCTTTCTAAAAAATGTGGAAACCGATTAAATCCTGGACTTTCCTATTAATCTCTTCAATTAAACAAAGTGGTCGCGGTGCGTTAATGACCTACCTAATAAAGCTGTCCAACGAAATGGTCCCCTGTGTGCATTGATAATTTTCGTAGCAAAATGATCCTGAAATGTAAATATCTTACCTCGTAATGTAATTGCTTGGAAACGCGGTGCTTGCTCCTCTCTGTGCGCCAGCTGCTAATTGCTAACAACAGTTGCTGACAGCTTAGTGCAGAGTTCCACACAAACAAAAATGGTTCAAATGGCTGTGAGCACTATGGGACTTAACAGCTATGGTCATCAGTCCCCTAGAACTTACAAGGGAACCTCCACATCGCATCCCCCTCAGATTTAGTTATAAGTTGGCACAGTGGATAGGCCTTGATAAACTGAACACAGATCAATTGAGAAAACAGGAAGAAGTTGTGTGGAACTGTGAAAAAATAAGCAAAATATACAAACTGAGTAGCCCACGGGCGACATAGGCAGTATCATGGAGATAGTTAGCTCACGAGCGCTGTGGTCTCGTGGTAGCGTGAGCAGCTGCAGAAAGTGAGGTCCTTGGTTCAAGTCTTCCCATCGAGTGAAAATTTTACTTTCTTTATTTTTGCATAGTTATTATCTGTCCTTTCGTTCATTGACGTCTCTGTTCACTGTAATAAGTTTAGTGTCTGTGTTTTGCGACGCATCGCAAAACCGTGCGATTAGTAGACGAAAGGACGTGCCTCTCCAATGGGAACCGAAAACATTTGATCGCAAGGTCATAGGTCAACCGATTCCTCCACAGGAAAACACATCTTATATATTCTATACGACAGTGGTAACGGCATGTGCGTCACATGACAGGAATATGTTGTCGACCCACCTAACTTGTACACTTGGCGAGTGGGTAAAAAGATTCTTCTACCTTGCCCGATTTAGGTTTTCTTGTGAATGTGATAATCACTCCCAAAAAAGTGATGAAAACATAAGAGTTTGTCACATAAACTGAAAATAGAAAATTAAACTTTTCACTCGATGGAAGACTTGAACCAAGGACCTTTCGTTCCGCAGCTGCTCATGTTACCACGAGACCACGGCGCTCCTACGTTTCCGATATCCTTGTTGTTGCATATCTTGCCATGAACTACTCAGTTTGTATTTTTGGTTATTTTTTCGCAGTTCCACATAACTTCTTCCTGTTTTCTCAATTGATCTGTGTTCAGTTTTTCAAGGCCTATCCACTGTGCCAACTTATAACTAAATCTGAGGGGGGTGCGATGGGGAGGTTCCCTTGTTAGAACTACTTAAACCTAACTAACCTAAGGACATCACACAACACCCAGTCATCACGAGGCAGAGAAAATCCCTGACCCCGCCGGAAATCGAACCCGGGACCCCGTGCTCGGGAAGCGAGAACGCTACCGCGAGACCACGAGCTGCGGACTCCACACAAACAAGTAAACTGTTTTATACACATCACTGAGTGAGACATTCCTGTAAATAAAATGCGTTGGATCGAGGACGTCGACAATGCTGTTAGGTGAAGTATTCCTTCAATAAACTGTTTTTAAGCTATCTGATATATTATTAGACTGTATGAAATTTACGTTCAACACTCATTAACATTGACAAATGGCAACATTGATATCAAACTCTTATTCTCGTTAAAGTCAGACAAGTAACTGACAAACAAAAAAATACTTTACAGGGAAAATTACACGATCTTTAATGAAAAATCTAAAGTCCCCTGATACGGATGTGTCATTCAAGAATGAATCCTCACTACGCGCGACTGCAACGCCACTAAATGAAAAATATTAGCTTTAAAAAAAATGTTCAAATGTGTGTGAAATCTTATGGGACTAATTGTTAAGGTCACCAGTCCCTAAGCTTTCACACTACTTAACCTAAATTATCCTAAGGACAAACACACACACCCATGCCCGAGGGAGGACTCGAACCTCCGTCGGGACGAGCTGCACAGTCCATGACTGTAGCGCCTTAGACCGCTCGGGTAATCCCATGCTGCATATTAGCTTCATTCCTCTTCATACTCTATTGTTAATATCCTTACGTCTCATTTCATTCCGAAACACTAAACAAATCTTTCTCCTCTGTTTCACAATATTCAAACATAAATGAGTTTACACAGATGCACTTAACTTTACGTCTACATTGCTCAACATCTGCTCTGACGACAGAACTCCCGCGCTCCTCGCAGCCCAGCATCGATGACAAAACAAACACGTCTTCCAGTGACACATCTACTCCGGCCAAAGTCTGTGCCCGAATAATAAGTGATTCACAATTGTCGCTTAGCGTTTGAGACATCCAAATTATGTAGAAATTTCAGAAATGCAAATAAACTCCCAATAGACTTGTTTCAAAACGATCTGTCTGAAAGTAATAAGTAAATTATGTTAGAGAAACATTTCACAGACCTCATTTCCTGAACATGATTTCGAACATCATTCAAAGGCACGTCAAATGTTTCTCTAATCTACTTGATTTCTTACTTTTAGACAAACCACAGAACATTTCACAGTATTTTTCAATACTTCTTTATTTTTGAGTTTTGTTCATAAAGCATGATCTTGTAGACACCTGTTACTGTACGTTATCCGTCTTGAGCTGACTGCAGTTTAATTAAAAAGAATTTGTACATTTTTGATTGTTTTAGGCTAAAAACAGCGTTTTCCTTATAAAGTTGGTCTACAGTCAGAACTGTACAAACATATATATCCAATATGTAGAATAACCACGGACTATGCTTTATAAATAAAAGCGAAATGCGTCTAGTGCAATTATTTTAATTAAACTGCAGTCAGCTCAGGACGGATAACCGTCGGTCGGCGTGGCTGAGCGGTTCTAGGCTCTACAGTCTGGAGCCGCGCGACCGCTACGGGTCGCAGGTTCGAATCCTGCCTCGGGCATGGATGTGTGTGATGTCCTTAGGTTAATAAAGTTTAAGTAGTTCTAAGTTCTAGGGGACTGATGACCTCAGAAGTTAAGTCCCATAGTGCTCAGAGCCAGTTGAACGCATAACCATTACTGATAGATTTTGCCGCGCGGGATTAGCCGAGCGGTCAGGCGCGCAGCAGTCACGGTCTGTGCTGCTGGTCCCGGCGGAGCTTCGAGTCCTCCCTCGGGCATGGGTGTGTTTGTCCTTAGAATACTTTAGGTTAAGTAGTGCGTAAGCTTAGTGACTGATGACCTTAGCGGTTGAGTCCCATAGGATTTCACGGACATTTTGAATATTTTGACAGATTTTAACAGCTGCTGCGGAACTTGGCGACGCAAACAAACTAACTTCATTTCGGTTGATTTCTACTTCTGTCGTCGAAAACACTTCTGACCTTGCTGTAGGTTCCACGTTCAGAGCGTCCAGACAGCGACGGGCTAGGGCGCCGTCTGACTGCATTCAGCGGAATCTACAGCTCCGAACATTAAGGGCAGGTCGAGGGCTTCCATGCAGTCACTCACTGATCAGTCTGGCCTGGCAACGGAAGACAGCAAAACGAAAGCTGAAATTTTAAATTTAGCATTTGAGAAATCTTTCACGCAGGAGGATCGTACAAACATACCGCCGTTTGAGTCTCGTACAAAACAAAAATGGCTCTGAGCACTATGCGACTTAACATCTGAGGTCGTCAGTCGCCTAGAACTTAGAACTACTTAAACCTAACTAACCTAAGGACATCACACACATCCATGCCCGAGGCAGGATTCGAACCTGCGACCGTAGCGGTCGCTCGGCTCCAGACTGTAGCGTCTAGAGCCGCACGGCCTGAGTCTCGTACAGATTCCCGTATGGAGGACATGGTGATAAGACATCCCTGGGGTTGTGAAGCAGCTGAATGGGTTGAAAATAAATAAATCGCCAGGTCCTGATGGGATTCCAATTCGGTTTTACAGAGAGTACTCTACTGCATTGGCTCCTTACTTAGCTTGCATTTATCGCGAATCTCTTGCCCAACGTAAAGTCCCGAGCGACTGGAAGAAAGCGCAGGTGACGCCTGTATATAAGAAGGGTAGAAGGACGGATCCTCAAAATTACAGACCAATATCCTTAACATCGGTTTGTTGCAGGATTCTCGAACAGTTCGAATATAACGAATTTCCTTGAGACAGAGAAGTTGCTGTCCATGCATCAGCACGGCTTTAGAAAGCATCGCTCCTGCGAAACGCAACTCGCCCTTTTTTCACGTGATATTTTGCGAACCATAGTTGAAGGGTATCAGATGGATGCCTTATTCCTTGACTTCCGGAAAGCGTTTGACTCGGTGCCGCACTGCAGACTCCTAACTAAGGTACGATCATATGGGATTGGTTCCCAAGTATGTGAGTGGCTCCAAGACTTCTTAAGTAATAGAACCCAGTACGTTGTCCTCGATGGTGAATGTTCATCGGAGGTGAGGGTATCATCTGGAGTGCCCTAGGGAAGTGTGGTAGGTCCACTGTTGTTTTCTATCTACATAAATGATCTTTTCGATAGGGTGGATAGCAATGTGCGGCTGTTTGCTGATGATGCTGTGGTGTACGGGAAGGTGTCGTCGTTGAGTGACTGTAGGAGGATACAAGATGACTTGAACAGGATTTGTGATTGGTGTAAAGAATGGCAGCTCACTCTAAATATAGATAGATGTAAATTAATACAGATGAATAAGAAAAAGAATCCCGTAATGTTTGAATACTCCATTAGTAGTGTAGCGCTTGACACAGTCACGTCGATTAAATATTTGGGCGTAACACTGCACAGCGATATGAAGTGGAACAAGCATGTAATGGCAGTTGTGGGAAAGGCGGATAGTCGTCTTCGGTTCATTGGTAGAATTTTGGGAAGATGTGGTTCATCTGTAAAGGAGACCGCGTATAAAACACTAATACGACCTATTCTCAAGTACTGCTAGAGCGTTTGGGATCCCTTTCTGGTCGGATTGAGGGAGGGCATAGAAGCAATTCAGAAGCGGGCTGCTAGATTTGTTACTGGTAGGTTTGATCATCACGCGAGTGTTACGGAAATGCTTCAGGAACTCGGGTGGGAGTCTCTGGAGGAAAGGAGGCGTTCTATTCGTGAATCGCTACTGAGGAAATTTAGAGAACCAGCATTTGGGGCTGACTGCTGTACAATTTTACTACCGCCAACTTACATTTCGCGGAAAGACCACAAAGATAAGTTAAGAGAGATTAGGGCTCGTACAGAGGCATATAGGCAGTCATTTTTCCCTCGTTCTGTTTGGAAGTGGAACAGGGAGAGAAGATGCTAGTTCTGGTACGAGGTACCCTCCGCCACGCACCGTATGGTGGATTGCGGAGTATGTATGTAGATGTAGGTGTAGAAGGGCCGCCACAGCCTGATCTTGCTGCTGTTACAGTTCACTGAAGCTTTCGTGGAGATAATATGAATGTCAGATCTCTAGCCATGCCTACTAAATGTGGATTTATAAGGCGCCATAATTTTAAGCCCCGTGTTGGCCCAGTATTACTGCCGACAATATCGCTGCAGTGTGGCTCCAATAAAGGGCAACATCTCGTACTTATTTTGGCCACCTGCCATCTTTTCTTCCAGCGACATGACCAGCCCACTGCCATTTCAAGGTGTCCACTCTTTTCATTACCATCATCATTTCATCCCCATCGACGCGCAGGTCGCCGAAGTGGCGTCAAATCGAAAGACCTGCACCAGGCGAACGGTCTACCCGACGGGAGGCCCTAGCCACACGACATTTCCATTACGTCACTGACCTGTGTTGTCAGTCTAATATCAACTGCTTTGTTTCTCTCTTTCTTTGTGTAGCTCCGCAACGGCTTTCCATTCCTCTTTGACTAGTAATGAAAACGTACTCGTTCTCGGTTTCGAACCGCGCCACCGCTTAAATTTTGAGTAAAAAGGATTCGCAGTGGCGGTCGAAGACTTCCGGCATTCAGCCAACGGCCTTGTCAAAGAGAGCGGTGCAGAGGACAGAGGTTCGTGGCACTTTTTTGCCGCTCCGGTGGGAAGCTCCCCTAAATGAGGAAGAATCAGCAATGAACAACGGTATGAGATGCAGAAGGCAAGGAAAACCACTCCATTAAAGGCACGTAGTGTGTATCAACGGGTCATGTGGCCTATAATTGAGTGTCGTGACGATATCGCCATTGGCAAAGGATTCTCCATTCGGATCTCCGGTAGGGGACTGCCAAAAGGGAGCTGACCATGACAAAAAGATTCAACAACCAACGAAAGGACAACGTTCTACTAGTCGGGGATTGGAATGTCAGAAGTCTGAACGTGGCAGGGAAGCTAGAAAATGTGAATAGGGAAACGCTAAGGCTCGGTCTAGATATATAGTGGAGGACAGTGAAGCGAAATGGACAAGGATTTATGATCAGATGAGTACAGAATAATATCAACAGCCGCAAAAAAATGGTGTAACGGTAGCAGGATTCGTTATGAGTAGGAAGGTAGGGCAGAGAGCGAGTTATTGTGAATAGTTCAGTGAAAGGGTTGTTGTCATAAGAACCGACAGCAAACCAACACCGACAACGACAGTTCAGGCATACAGGCCGACGTCGCAAGCGGAAGATGAAGAGAGATAGAAAGTATATGACGATATTGAAATGGCAATACAGTACACAAAGGGAAATGAAAATCTAATAGTCATGGGGAAATGGTGTGCTGTTGCAGGAGGAGAAGTAGAAGATAGGGTTACAGAAGCAAACAGAGGAAAAAAGACAATTTGAGTTCTGCAATAAATTTCAGTTATTAATAGTATTACTCTGCTGAAGGACCACAAGAGGAGGAGGTATACTTGGAAAAGGCCGGGAGATGCGGCAAGATTTCGGTTAGATTATATCATGGTCAGGAAGATATTCCGAAATCAAATATTGGAGGTCAAATGGCTCTGAACACTATGGGACTTAACATCCGAGGTTATCAGTCACCAACAACTTAGAACTATTTAAACCTTACTGACCTAAGGACATCACACACATCCATGCCCGAGGCAGTATTCGAACCTGCGACCGTAGCGTTCGCGCGTTTCCAGACCGTAGCGCCTAGAACCGCTCGGGCGCAGCGGCGGGCAATCAAAATTGGATTGTAAGGCGTACCCAAGAGCAGATGTAGACTCAGATCACAATTTAGAAATGATGAAGAATACATAGTATTTGAAGAGACTAGTCAGGATGAATAAGGGCGCAAAGAATTGTGATATGGAAGTACTGAGGAATGAAGAGGTAAGCTTTAAGTTCTCTGAGCCTATAGATACTGCGATAATGAATAGATCTGTTGGCAGTTCAGTTGAATGGATGTCTCTAATAAAAAGAGCATCACAGGGTCCCGGGTTCGATTCCCGGCCGGGCCGGGATTTTCTCCACCCAGGAACCGGGTTTTTGTGTGTATTCTCATCATCTTTCGGGAACTGCCGAGGCTGGAAATGGAAAGATTTGGAACTTGTACAGGCGCTGATGACCACGATGTTGAGCACCCCACAAACCAAAATCATCATCATCTAAAATGAGCAATTACAGAAATCGGAAAGCACGACGTAGTTATAAAGAATGTAACTGCGAAGAAACCATGGTTAACAGAGGAAATCTTCGGTTGACCGACGAAAGAAGGAAGAACAAAAATGCTCAGAGAAATTCAGGAATACAGAGATACAGATCACTCAATGAATAAATTAAGTAGGAAATGCAGGGAGCTACGAGACTGAAGAACGTAGAGAAATCTAGAAAGAAGTGGTCAGAACGACTTGCTCAACATATAGCAAGTCAAAACAACCTCCGGTGAATTTAAAAGCAGGGGTGGTAACATTAATAGCGCAATGGGATTTCCTCTGTTAAATGGAGAGGAGAGAGAGCATATAGATGGGAAGAGCATGTTGAATGCCTTTCTGATGTGGAAGACTTGTCTGCTATGATACACTCCTGGAAATTGAAATAAGAACACCGTAAATTCATTGTCCCAGGAAGGGGAAACTTTATTGACACATTCCTGGGGTCAGATACATCACATGATCACACTGACAGAACCACAGGCACATAGACACAGGCAACAGAGCATGCACAATGTCGGCACTAGTACAGTGTATATCCACCTTTCGCAGCAATGCAGGCTGCTATTCTCCCATGGAGACGATCGTAGAGATGCTGGATGTAGTCCTGTGGAACGGCTTGCCATGCCACTTCCACCTGGCGCCTCAGTTGGACCAGCGTTCGTGCTGGACGTGCAGACCGCGTGAGACGACGCTTCATCCAGTCCCAAACATGCTCAATGGGGGACAGATCCGGAGATCTTGCTGGCCAGGGTAGTTGACTTACACCTTCTAGAGCACGTTGGGTGGCACGGGATACATGCGGACGTGCATTGTCCTGTTGGAACAGCAAGTTCCCTTGCCGGTCTAGGAATGGTACAACGATGGGTTCGATGACGGTTTGGATGTACCGTGCACTATTCAGTGTCCCCTCGACGATCACCGGTGGTGTACGGCCAGTGTAGGAGATCGCTCCCCACACCATGATGCCGGATGTTGGCCCTGTGTGCCTCGGTCGTATGCAGTCCTGATTGTGGCGCTCACCTGCACGGCGCCAAACACGCATACGACCATCATTGGCACCAAGGCAGAAGCGACTCTCATCGCTGAAGACGACACGTCTCCATTCGTCCCTCCATTCACGCCTGTCGCGACACCACTGGAGGCGGGCTGCACGATGTTGGGGCGTGAGCGGAAGACGGCCTAACGGTGTGCGGGACCGTAGCCCAGCTTCATGGAGACGGTTGCGAATGGTCCTCGCCGATACCCCAGGAGCAACAGTGTCCCTAATTTGCTGGGAAGTGGCGGTGCGGTCCCCTACGGCACTGCGTAGGATCCTACGGTCTTGGCGTGCATCCGTGCGTCGCTGCGGTCCGGTCCCAGGTCGACGGGCACGTGCACCTTCCGCCGACCACTGGCGACAACATCTATGTACTGTGGAGACCTCACGCCCCACGTGTTGAGCAATTCGGCGGTACGTCCACCCGGCCTCCCGCATGCCCACTATACGCCCTCGCTCAAAGTCCGTCAACTGCACATACGGTTCACGTCCACGCTGTCGCGGCATGCTACCAGTGTTAAAGACTGCGATGGAGCTCCGTATGCCACGGCAAACTGGCTGACACTGACGGCGGCGGTGCACAAATGCTGCGCAGCTAGCGCCATTCCACGGCCAACACCGCGGTTCCTGGTGTGTCCGCTGTGCCGTGCGTGTGATCATTGCTTGTACAGCCCTCTCGCAGTGTCCGGAGCAAGTATGGTGGGTCTGACACACCGGTGTCAATGTGTTCTTTTTTCCATTTCCAGGAGTGTAGAAGAAGAAACAGGAGTCGATACAGAAGGAGCAGGGGATATAGTATTAGAATCAGAATTGAAGAGAGCTTTGGACGACTTAAGATCGAATAAGGCCATGTGGATGGATAACATTCCATCAGAATCGTATAAAATCATTGGGGGAAGTGGCAACAAAATAACTACTGACTTTGGCGTGTAGAATGTATGAGTCTGGCGATTTACCATCAGACTTTCGTAAAAATATCATCTTCATAATTCCGAAGATTGCAGGAGCTGACGAATGCGAGAATTATCACACAATCAACTTACCAGCTCATGCATCCAAGCTTCTGACAAGAATGATATACAGAAGAATGGAGACGAAAACTGAAGATGTCTTAGATGATAAATTTGGCCGTAGAAAAGGTAAAGGCGTCAGAGAGGCAGGTCTGGCGTTACTGTTGATAATGGAGTAAGACTGAAGAAAAATCAAGACACGTACGTAGGATTTGTCGTCCTGGAGGGAGCGTTCGACAATTTCTAGTGGTGCAAGATATTCAAAATTCAGAGAAAAAGTGGGGTAGCTATAGGGACGGGCGGGTAATATACAGCCAAGAGGAAGTAATAAGAGTGGACGACCAAGAACGAAGTGATCGGATTAAAAAATGCGTAAGACAGAGATGTAGTCTTTCGCCCCTACTGTTCAATTTATACATTCAAGAAACAATTACGGAAATAAAAGAAAGGTTCAAGAGTAGAATTAACATTCATGATGAAATGAGATCAATGACGAGATTCGTTCGTGACATTGCTATCCTCAGTGAAAATGAAAGACATTAAGGGGATTTGCTGAATAGAACGAACAGTCTAATGAGTACAGACTATTGTTTGAGAATAAATCGAAGAAAGGCAGAGGTAATAAGAAGCAGCAGAAATGAGAACAGCGAGAAATTTGGCACCAGGATTGGTGGTCACGAAGTGAATGAAGTTAAGGAATTTCCTACCTAGGCAGCAAAGTAACCAATGGTGGACGGAGCAAGGAGGACATTAAAAGCAGACTAGTAGCATAGCACTGGCAACAGGTGGCCTTAATTTGAGGAATAAATTTCTTAGAATGTGCATTTGGGGTACAGCACTGTATAGTAGTGAAACATGGACTATGGGAAACCCGAAACAGAAGAGAATCGAAGCATTTGAGATGCCATGGTATAGACGAATGTTCAAAATTAGGCAGACCGAAAAGGAATGAGGAGATGCTCAGCAGAATCGGCGAGAAAAGGAATATTTGGGAAACTATCACAAGAAGGAGAGAAGGAAACATAGTATGTGAATATGGATTGGGGGGAAGAAATGAAAGAGGAAGCCGCCTTGTAGAATTTTGCACAGAGCATAACTTAATCGTAGCTAACACTTGGTTCAAGAATCATAAAAGAAGGTTGTATACCTGGAAGAATCCTGGAGATACTAAAAGGTATCAGATAAATTATATAATGGTAAGACAGAGATTTAGGAACCAGGTTTTAAATTGTAAGACATTTCCAGGGGCAGATGTGGATTCTGACCACAATCTATTGTTTATGAACTGCAGATTGAAACTGAAGAAACTGCAAAAAGGTGGGAATTTAAGGAGATGGGACCTGGATAAACTGAAAGAACCAGAGGTTGTACAGAGTTTCAGGGAGAGCATAAGGGAACAATTGACAGGAATGGGGGAAAGAAATACAGTAGAAGAAGAATGGGTAGCTCTGAGGGACGAAATAGTGAAGGCAGCAGAGGATCAAGCACGTAAAAACACGAGGGCTAATAGAAATCCTTGGGTAACAGAAGAAATATTGAATTTAATTGATGAAAGGAGAAAATATAAAAATGCAGTAAATGAAGCAGGCAAAAAGGAATACAAACGTCTCAAAAATGAGATCGACAGGAAGTGCAAAATGGCTAAGCAGGGATGGCTAGAGGACAAATGTAAGGATGTAGAGGCTTGTCTCACTAGGGGTAAGATAGATACTGCCTACAGGAATATTAAAGAGACCTTTGGAGAGAAGAGAACCACTTGTATGAATATCAAGAACTCAGATGGCAACCCAGTTCTAAGCAAAGAAGGGAAGGCGGAAAGGTGGAAGGAGTATATAGAGGGTTTATACAAGGGCGATGTACTTGAGGACAATATTATGGAAATGGAAGAGGATGTAGATGAAGACGAAATGGGAGATAAGATACTGCGTGAAGAGTTTGACAGAGCACTGAAAGACCTGAGTCGAAACAAGGCCCCGGCAGTAGACAACATTCCATTAGAACTACTGATGGCCTTGGGAGAGCCAGTCCTGACAAAACTCTACCATCTGGTGAGCAAGATGTATGAGACAGGCGAAATACCCTCAGACTTCAAGAAGAATATAATAATTCCAATTCCAAAGAAAGCAGGTGTTACCGAACTATCAGTTTAATAAGTCACAGCTGTAAAATACTAACGAGAATTCTTTACAGACGAATGGAAAAATTGGTAGGAGCTGACCTTGGGGAAGATCAGTTTGGATTCTGTAGAAATATTCGAACACGTGAGGCTATACTGAACTTACGACTTATCTTAGAAGAAAGATTAAGGAAAGGCAAACCTACGTTTCTAGCATTTGTAGACTTAGAGAAAGCTTTTGACAATGTTAACTGGAATACTCTCTTTCAAATTCTGAAGGTGGCAGGGGTAAAATACAGGGAGCGAAAGGCTATTTACAATTTGTACAGAAACCAGATGGCAGTTATAAGAGTCAAGGGGCATGAAAGGGAAGCAGTGGTTGGGAAAGGAGTGAGACAGGGTTGTAGCCTCTCCCCGATGTTATTCAATCTGTATATTGAGCAAGCAGTAAAGGAAACAAAAGAAAAATTCGGAGTAGGTGTTAAAATTCATGGAGAAGAAGTGAAAACTTTGAGGTTCGCCGATGACATTGTAATTCTGTCAGAGACAGCAAAGGACTTGGAAGAGCAGTTGAACGGAATGGACAGTGTCTTGAAAGGAGGCTATAAGATGAACATCAACAAAAGCAAAACAAGGATAATGGAATGTAGTCAAATTAAATCGGGTGATGCTGAGGAAATTAGATTAGGAAATGAGACACTTAAAGTAGTAAAGGAGTTTGCTATTTGGGGAGTAAAATAACTGATGATGGTCGAAGTAGAGAGGATATAAAATGTAGACTGGCAATGGCAAGGAAATCGTTTCTGAAGAAGAGAAATTTGTTAACATCAAGTATAGATTTAAGTGTCAGGAAGTCGTTTCTGAAAGTATTTATATGGAGTGTAGCCATGTATGGAAGTGAAACATGGACGAGAACTAGTTTGGACAAGAAGAGAATAGAAGCTTTCGAAATGTGGTGCTACAGAAGAATGCTGAAGATTAGATGGGTAGATCACATAACTAATGAGGAGACGTTGAATAGGATTGGGGAGAAGAGAAGTTTGTGGCACAACTTGACAAGAAGAAGGGATCGGTTGGTAGGACATGTTTTGAGGCATCAAGGGATCACAAATTTAGCATTGGAAGGCAGCGTGGAGGGTAAAAATCATAGAGGGAGACCAAGAGATGAATACACTAAGCAGATTCAGAAGGATGTAGGTTGCAGTAGGTACTGGGAGATGAAGAAGTTTGCACAGGATAGAGTAGCATGGAGAGCTGCATCAAACCAGTCTCAGGACTGAAGACCACAACAAAAACATCACAAGAAGAAGGGACGAGGTGGTAGAACATCTGTTAAGACATCAGGTAACAATTTCCATGGTATTAAGGTAGCGGCAGAGGGTAAAAGCTGTAGAGGGAGACAGAGATTGGAATACATCCAGCAAGTAATTGAGGAATTAGTTTGCAAGTGCTGCTCTGAGATGAAGAAGTTGGCACAGGAGAGCAATTCGTAGTGGGCCACAACAAACCAATTCGAAGACTGATGGTACAAAAAAAAGAGGCACGAATAAAGTCAGATGTTGAGCGATGACTGGGGAACAAGCAGACGCAGCACACTCGTGTGTGACATCGTTATCAGCACCTGATAGAGTTTGAAGCGTGGCAAATTGTGGGCTTGTATTTCGGCGTCTGGTCGCCTCGTGCATTACCAGATTTTTGTGGCATTCAGATGTGACAGCGGATTATGATGGATTTTATGGGAACGTGAGGGCAGACACACGAGGGCAGTTCAATAAGTAATGCAACACATTTTTTTTCCCGGCCAATTTTGGTTGAAAAAACCGGAAATTTCTTGTGGAATATTTTCAGTCATTCCCGCTTCGTCTCGTATAGTTTCATTGACAGGTGGCAGCGCTGTACGGAGCTGTTAAAATGGCGTCTGTAACGGATCTGCGTTGCAAACAACGGGCAGTGATCGAGTTTCTCTTGGCGGAAAACCAGGGCATCTCAGATATTCATAGGCGCTTGCAGAATGTCTACGGTGATCTGGCAGTGGACAAAAGCACGGTGAGTCGTTGGGCAAAGCGTGTGTCATCATCGCCGCAAGGTCAAGCAAGACTGTCTGATCTCCCGCGTGCGGGCCGGCCGTGCACAGCTGTGACTCCTGCAATGGCGGAGCGTGCGAACACACTCGTTCCAGATGATCGACGGATCACCATCAAACAACTCAGTGCTCAACTTGACATCTCTGTTGGTAGTGCTGTCACAATTGTTCACCAGTTGGGATATTCAAAGGTTTGTTCCCGCTGGGTCCCTCGTTGTCTAACCGAACACCATAAAGAGCAAAGGAGAACCATCTGTGTGGAATTGCTTGCTCGTCATGTGGCTGAGGGTGACAATTTCTTGTCAAAGATTGTTACAGGCGATGAAACTTGGGTTCATCACTTCGAACCTGAAACAAAACGGCAATCAATGGAGTGGTGCCACACCCACTCCCCTACCAACAAAAAGTTTAAAGCCATACCCTCAGCCGGTAAAGTCATGGTTACAGTCTTCTGGGACGCTGAAGGGGTTATTCTGTTCGATGTCCTTCCCCATGGTCAAACGATCAAATCTGAAGTGTATTGTGCTACTCTTCAGAAATTGAAGAAACGACTTCAGCTTGTTCGTAGGCACAAAAATCAGAACGAACTTCTCCTTCTTCATGACAACGCAAGACCTCACACAAGTCTTCGCACCCGAGAGGAGCTCACAAAACTTCAGTGGACTGTTCTTCCTCATGCACCCTACAGCCCCGATCTCGCACCGTCGGATTTCCATATGTTTGGCCCAATGAAGGACGCAATCCGTGGGAGGCACTACGCGGATTATGAAGAAGTTATTGATGCAGTACGACGTTGGCTCCGACATCGACCAGTGGAATGGTACCGTGCAGGCATACAGGCCCTCATTTCAAGGTGGCGTAAGGCCGTAGCATTGAATGGAGATTATGTTGAAAAACAGTGTTGTGTAGCTAAAAGATTGGGGAATAACCTGGTGTATTTCAATGCTGAATAAAACAACCCCTGTTTCAGAAAAAAAATGTGTTGCATTACTTGTTGAACTGCCCTCGTACTTGTCGTCAGGGTTCCAGTCAACCACGTCTGAATACTACGAGGGAAGATGGCCGTATTCTGTACCAAAGACGTCGTACCCCCTTCACGTCTGCACTTGCCATCCGACAGCAAGTAGTGGAGTCCCCGCAGCATTCTGCGTCACACCAAACCACTGGTCAGAGACCGGCGCCAGCCAGACCAGGGTAGCACTGTTCCCATGTGTACTCGGCTACCAACACCACGACAGATGCGGCTTCGTCTGGAGTGGTGACATTGCGAGGTGCCGGGGATAGCAGTGTATTTAACACTAAATTCTTATAGAATCTTCATATGGAAATGATGCTCTAAGCCCCCCCCCCCTTTTCTAACTTTGACTTTTGCTGTTGCACATGAATTAAGAAGAAACGCGAACTGACTGTAAACGACCCTGCAAGTGAAGCAGAAAAGAGTTTGGCAACTCCAATAATTTAATTGGATAGAAATTAATTTGATAAAGTAAAGTTTTATTAACGTAGTGAGAAATGAAAGGATTGCTCTACCGATCAACAGAATGAAAGTTCTGTCCAAAATAACAATCTGATTTATTATGACTAAACTCAAAATAATAAACAAAACACATCAAACATTTACAATACGACAAATTGGATGCTCAAATAAATGCTGTGAAATAAACTTGTTTGTGACATTTATGACCAAGTGGTATGTGGAGCCAATTCCTTGCAACTCAGATCGTAAGAGAAACACCCAGCCAACCCAACATTAATTGCTGCTACAGTAGCGAGAACGCAGACAATGAACACCCAAGACAGAACAACGTTAGAAAAGGGAACAGGCGCGCTCTGCTGAGCTCTGATTGTCACATAACTAAATTCCCTAATCTGAGGGTGCCACGGACGTACATTACCAAGCTGTCTTCTTAACTGCAAGGACACGATCTGGCATACTGGACGCGATGGCTGGTTGCTTCGACGTCCCGTCGTGGTGATGATAAAGTCACGAGTATAGTCCAAAACAAAAAGTATCCTGGTCTGGTTGTTCCAGACTAAAGACTTCCTAGCAACACAAATGCGCCTCTAAGGGAGACGAAGAAGGCTCGCTACACTATCACTGACGGTACAGTGATTGATTTTGACAAGAGAAGTCGCACAGTAACTCCAATACAGTCAATTTTAGCCAAAACTGCTCAAGACAGACAACATAGGCCGCTTGTACGCAGAACGCTCAATTGCCAACTCTACTCCGAAAGTTATATTGAAGTCGAAACTTCAGCAACTTCGTCAAACAGTTACAATTAAATGAAAGTATATTAGACAGCCAACAGAAGGCAGGCTGTCCAGAGCAGCGAGAGCTCAGTCTTGTAACCTACTCCGACCAAAAGGCGAGAGACGACTCTCTCAAGAGCACCCGTACAAGCCGAACACAGAACATTCCCGCCCCCACGACAGTGGCCATGGTTAAAACGTCCCAATCAGCAACTCGAAAACCGGCGGAAAATTCCACTCTATTGCCAAAGCACTACTATTCCATCAATGGAGATACTTGGCGCCAATTTCTGCGCCGATTTTGCTACGTCACGGAGCTATGACCTGAGCAAGCCAATCACAGTTATGATTTTGCAGGAAACGCGGGAATTTGCCCGCCAAGACTGCCTGGGAACACAAGTCATTCCCACGCCTCGCTGGTAGCCCGTCAGAAAGTATTTTCACTAAGTTTCTGCGAAGTAACCGAATCTCTAGCTCCAGCCACTCCTTCAGGTCCCTGTGGGCGTGTCGCCCCCACTCTTATGACAATGTCGGCATCTGGACAGCATCCACTCGACTCCCTCAAACCCATCGGCATAACCCTTTCAAGAACAGCAGAACCTGTCTGTCACCTGACCACCCGGGTGACGAGAGATGCTGCATGGGAAGTCCCCGTGTGAAGCAATAGCAACTTTTCACTACATGCCATTAGAGAGGAAAATATTCATATCTTCTGAGTTCTCAATACTAGCATTGTAATGACAATACTCGGCCATACTTCCTCAAATCGAATTACTCAGAATAAGATATAAATATGAGAGGGAGCAAGTCACTGTGTGCATCTTAAAGGCATGACACCTCTCAACATAGCTGTGGAGCACGGAGTGCTGACGAATGGAGTGCTGTGTGCTGAGTGATGAATGGCGCTTCTGTACCACTGTGTGTGACCATCGCCCGTGAGTGTGGCAGTGTCCTGCTGAGAGGTCCCCACTCTACCCATGTGTTGGAGACACACAGCGGTGTTACTCCTGGCACCGCAGTGTGGGGAGTCACAAGTATGACTTCAGGTCACGGGTGGTAACGTTTGCTGGAACTCTGACAGTACAACGGTGTGCAGTGGACATGTCCTACCTCCCACGTGAGAGTATCATGATGCCCTTTATCAACAAAGCAATGCTCGTTCCCACATGGCACGCGTATCTGAACTTTTTGCATGACGCTTTGGTGCTACTGTGGGCAGCAAGAGCACAGGATAGGATAGGACAGGATAGGATGTGTCCCAGACAGAACGTGTGTGGAACCAGCACGGCCGTCAACCCTGTCGCAGTGCCAGTGTGCAGGATGGCAAAACTTGTGGGCCGGCGTGCCTCATGAGAGAATTCAACTGCTTCGCGACACCCCGTACTGGTAAGTGGGTGGTCACGCTGCCAGTTCTAAGTCTGATCACTTTTGTGGCCACTGAAATAACCTCACACATCTTGCAACACGTGTAACTTCAACTAGTTACCTCCTCCACTTCTAGCTCCTTCACTTTTTTTGTCCAGTGGTGTGTGTTGTTGACGAAGATGAAGAAGAGACCGGAATTAAAATAGCCGTGATACATGTAAATAAACAATAAATGCGTATATATACAGGGTGTTACAAAAAGGTACGGCCAATCTTTCAGGAAACATTCCTCACACACAAATCAAGAAAATATGTTTTGTGGACAAGTGTCCGGAAACGCTTCATTTCCATGTTAGAGCTCATTTTAGTTTCGTCAGTATGTACTGTACTTCCTCGATTCACCGCCAGTTGGCCCAATTGAAGGAAGGTAATGTTGACTTCGGTGCTTGTGTTGACATGCGACTCATTGCTCTACAGTACTAGCATCAAGCACATCAGTATGTAGCATCAACAGGTTGGTGTTCATCACGAACGTGGTTTTTCAGTCAGTGCAATGTTTACAAATGCGGAGTTGGCAGATGCCGATTTGATGTATGGATTAGCAAGGGGCAATAGCCGTGGCGCGGTACGTGTGTATCGAGACAGATTTCCAGAACGAAGGTGTCCCGACAGGAAGACGTTCGAAGCAATTGATCGGCATCTTAGGGAGCACGGAACATTCCAGCCTATGACTCTCGACTGAGGAAGACCTAGAACGACGAGGACACCTGCAATGGACGAGGCAATTCTTCGTGCAGTTGACGATAACCCTAACGTCAGCGTAAGAGAAGTTGCTGCTGTACAAGGTAACGTTGACCACGTCACTGTATGGAGAGTGCTACGGGAGAACCAGTTGTTTCCGTACCATGTACAGCGTGTGCAGGCACTATCAGCAGCTGACTGGCCTACAAGGGTACACTTCTGCGAATGGTTCATCCAACAATGTGTCACTCCTCATTTCAGAGCAAATGTTATCTTTATGGATGAGGCTTCACCCAACGTGATTAGATTGTAAATTTTCACAATCAACATGTGTGGGCTGACGAGAATCCGCACGCAATTGTGCAATCACGTCATCAACAAAGATTTTCTGTGAACGTTTGGGCAGGCATTGTTGGTGATGTCTTGATTGGGCCCCATGTTCTTCCACCTACGCTCAATGGAGCACGTTATCATGATTTCATACGGGATACTCTACCTGTGGTTCATGCACGATGGAGCTCCTGCACATTTCAGTCGAAGTGTTCGTACGCTTCTCAACAACAGATTCGGTGACCGATGGATTGGTAGAGGCGGACCAATTCCATGGCCTGCACGCTCTCCTGACCCCAACCCTCTTGACTTTCATTTATGGGGGCATTTGAAAGCTCTTGTCTATGCAACCCCGGCACCAAATGTAGAGACTCTTCGTGCTCGTATTGGGGACGGCTGTGATACAATACGCCATTGTCCAGGGCCGCGTCAGCGCATCAGGTATTCCATGCGACGGAGGGTGGATGCATGTATCCTCGCTAACGGAGGACATTTTGAACATTTGCTGTAACAAAGTGTTTGAAGTCACGCTGGTACGTTCTGTTGCTGCGTGTTTCCATTCCATGATTAAGTTGATTTGAAGAGAAGTAATAAAATGAGCTCTAACATGGAAAGTAAGCGTTTCTGGACACATGTCCACATAACATATTTTCTTTCTTTGTGTGTGAGGAATGTTTCCTGAAAGTTTGGCCGTACCTTTTTGTAACACCCTGTATACTAATATAAGAATAAATATAACATAGAAAAGGTAATGTAAAATAACAGACATAATATGAAATAATAAAAAAATAAGTTATGGTAACATGTATAACAAATACATATGCAGATGATACCATACGAATGGCACAAGATGAAGAGTTAAGGATCGTCTTACTGGAGGTGAAGGAGGGAAGAGCAAAGGCTGGCCTAAGAATGAATGTGAAGAAAACGAAAATTATGACGACTAAAGCTATCATATGATGGTATATAGGAGAATAAATAATGAGGTAGTTCCTGTGTTCAAGTACACCGACTCCCAGATCTCTGCTGATGGTGTCTGCAGCCACGAAAGGTGGAAAGACAATGTCCACCCTTGACAGTGTTTCTAGACAAAGTTCCGTACAGTAAGGGGTATGGTCTTTCCATTTGTGATGTACAGACGTCGGACCTAGATAAAAAGGCTGAACGGCGTAGAATAAGCACCTTTGACTTGTGTTGAAGGAAACTCCTTGGTGTTGCAGCAAATGAAACCGTATTGCTCCTTGAGAGATCTAATACTGAAACTAAAACTGGCGTACTTCGGGCACACTAAGAGAAGGCATGATTCACTGGAAAAGACGCTAATGCTGGGGCAGATGGAAAGCAGGAGGAGAAGAGGGTGGAAAAGGATGAGATAAATCGATGGCATCACGGAAACGGTGGTTTAGGACTCTAAATTCTGCTAGAGAAATAGCAGGACCGAAACAATTGGCGTGCTTCAGTTCATGGGTCAGGGAAAATGGAATCGATAAACGAAAACAGATGGAGTATGTTGTTGGGCGCAAAACATCTGGGTCTTTCGAGTCCTTACAAAAATTTTTTAGAAACGAGTTGGTGAAGTAAAATCGATAAAGATATCAACGAAAATTAAAGTATACCAGTTCTGTAAACGGCGAGATCAAACACACAGACTATACTAATGAAACCATCAACCCTAAAGCTATCAACTAAGAATAAAAAAACGCAACGAAAAATAAAAAAAATGGAACGGTAGAAATGAAAGCTGGCTGACCACTGTACAAACAAAAGATGAAGCAGCCACTGCGTAACACACTTAAGCCTTATACTTATACGGGTTTATGCTAGAGTATTTACAATTTACAAAATGTTACAATGCAGACCACACTCGTCAACTGTTAAAATACGCGGTATGTCCCCACGTAAATCTGCCTCTCACCTCTCATCGGAATAAAAAATGCACTCCCTGAAAATGTGATGGCGGAATTGCGTACTTCGCAGGCATCACAAACAAATCGGTCTTCCGGCAAATTAAAAAAGTCACGTGTAAGTGGGCTATGTAGGCTGCGCCCGCCCTGCTAGGAATCGACGGAGTAACACATCGTCCCGCCTGTGTGAGCGCAAGGATTAACACCACGGACATAGGAGTCTGTGCAGGATAACGTGGCACTCGCGCAGAACTCAGTTCACAGCCGCCTGCCGACGGTCTGCTTGCTGACCATTTGCTATACAGCGAGGTACTGTTGTCTCCGCACACCATAGAGCAACGAAAGTTTTTCGTAATCAGGAACGTGTGATTATATGCATTGCCATTAAATTTACGTCAGAAGAGGCAAACGAGGAAGTAGAAATCTCATCAAAACTGTACTTGAGAACAGATTGAGGTTTTTCACTCTGCAGCGGAGCGTGCGCTGATATGAAACTTCCTGGCGGATTAAAACTATGTGCCGCACCGGGACTCGAACTCGGTGGTGCACTTGCCCACGAATGGCAAAGGTCCCGAGTTCGAGTCTCGGTTTGTACTTGAGAAGGTTACAGGAACAGCTAGCGGTTCGATTCACAAAATAAAGTGAATAAAGGAGGGATGTGAAAAACATAGCCGCAAGTACTTCCCAAGGCTTCACTACTACCGAAAGACCCAGAAGAGGGGGAATAAACTTTCATTTTCGGATAACATCATGTCGAACATGTTGTCAGGATACTGACACACAGTTTCCGTTTAGTGTGTTCTTCAGTTTAGTAAGGGATATTACTTATGCTAAATACACTCCTGGAAATTGAAATAAGAACACCGTGAATTCATTGTCCCAGGAAGGGGAAACTTTATTGACACATTCCTGGGGTCAGATACATCACATGATCACACTGACAGAACCACAGGCACATAGACACAGGCAACAGAGCATGCACAATGTCGGCACTAGTACAGTGTATATCCACCTTTCGCAGCAATGCAGGCTGCTATTCTCCCATGGAGACGATCGTAGAGATGCTGGATGTAGTCCTGTGGAACGGCTTGCCATGCCATTTCCACCTGGCGCCTCAGTTGGACCAGCGTTCGTGCTGCACGTGCAGACCGCGTGAGACGACGCTTCATCCAGTCCCAAACATGCTCAATGAGGGATAGATCCGGAGATCTTGCTGGCCAGGGTAGTTGACTTACACCTTCTAGAGCACGTTGGGTGGCACGGGATACATGCGGACGTGCATTGTCCTGTTGGAACAGCAAGTTACCTTGCCGGTCTAGGAATGGTAGAACGATGGGTTCGATGACGGTTTGGATGTACCGTGCACTATTCAGTGTCCCCTCGACGATCACCAGTGGTGTACGGCCAGTGTAGGAGATCGCTCCCCACACCATGATGCCGGGTGTTGGCCCTGTGTGCCTCGGTCGTATGCAATCCTGATTGTGGCGCTCACCTGCACGGCGCCAAACACGCATACGACCATCATTGGCACCAAGGCAGAAGCGACTCTCATCGCTGAAGACGACACGTCTCCATTCGTCCCTCCATTCACGCCTGTCGCGACACCACTGGAGGCGGGCTGCACGATGTTGGGGCGTGAGCGGAAGACGGCCTAACAGTGTGCGGGACCGTAGCCCAGCTTCATGGAGACGGTTGCGAATGGTCCTCGCCGATACCCCAGGAGCAACAGTGTCCCTAATTTGCTGGGAAGTGGCGGTGCGGTCCCCTACGGCACTGCGTAGGATCCTACGGTCTTGGCGTGCATCCGTGCGTCGCTGCGGTCCGGTCCCAGGTCGACGGGCACGTGCACCTTCCGCCGACCACTGGCGACAACATCGATGTACTGTGGAGACGTCATGCCCCACGTGTTGAGCAATTCGGCGGTACGTCCACCCGGCCTCCCGCATGCCCACTATACGCCCTCGCTCAAAGTCCGTCAACTGCACATACGGTTCACGTCCACGCTGTCGCGGCATGCTACCAGTGTTAAAGACTGCGATGGAGCTCCGTATGCCACGGCAAACTGGCTGACACTGACGGCGGCGGTGCACAAATGCTGCGCAGCTAGCGCCATTCGACGGCCAACACCGCGGTTCCTGGTGTGTCCGCTGTGCCGTGCGTGTGATCATTGCTTGTACAGCCCTCTCGCAGTGTCCGGAGCAAGTATGGTGGGTCTGACAGACCGGTGTCAATGTGTTCTTTTTTCCATTTCCAGGAGTGTATTTTACGCCTTTTTTAAACAAATTTCCTTTCAGCAAGCGTGTGGTGAGACTTGTTTTAGCTTCTTTGATCCTTTGTTTATGCAATAAAATCTTTTCCGGTACTCTACTGAGAAACTCTTGATTTTGAACCACTTTATTTATTGAATTACTAATCGCACTAGCATAATCTGTTATTACAATTTTCGGGGGAAGGGGGTGGGGGGCACTCATCCATCACAATAGTGGAATGTAACTTCTGACGATACGAATGTACGGACAACACAATACCCCGTCCTTGAGTAAAGAAATCTAGCTCTGACAATGCACCATGTTGACTACGCAGCTGCGGAGGCTGACAATACAACACTTTGCGGAGTCGCTAGTCTTACCTTCGTCCGCCCCTGGTAGCTGAGTGGTCAACGCGACAGAATGTCAATCGTAAGAGCCCGTGTTCGATTTCCTGCTGGGTCGGAGATTTTCTCCGCTCAGGGACTGGGTGTTGTGTTGTCCTAATCAAAGTGGCGTCAAATCGGAAGACTTGCACCCGGCGAACGGTCTACCCGACGGGAGGCCCTAGTCACACGATATTTACATTGTTATTTAGCCTTACCTCCAACTAATCTTCCTTCCAGGCGTCCATAACCTTCCAGTTCTGCGGTGAATCCACAGTCTGTAGGACCATGCTGCACTGTCCAATTTTGCCTGCCCCATTTACCTACATTCCCATTTGCCAAAGTGCCCATCAGAATACCACCACCTTTCCATTCTCTTGCAGCAAGAGAAGAGCGTTCTCAATATTCTGCACCTCTTTTTTCTGCTCTGTGTATTTGCTGAAGAGCCCGGCAGGCGAGGTGATGAGAAACAAAACAGATACAGCACATCTTGGTGGACTGTAAACATATGTGGTAGGCTGATCCCAAGACACTATCAGAGAAAACTGTGGAGCAGTCAAGGAATTTTCCCTGTTTTTATCCATCTGCAAATACCAACATCAAATTGCAACGAACGTCTAAAATAAAAAATCTAACATATATCTGAAAAATTACGCTATGAGTGCCTTCTTTTCTAGAATTAGTCAAATTTAAAATAAATTTTGGCTGCTGACGAAGCTAGAGTGGTGATTTATTCCACCCACTCCGTAAAACATTAAAATTCGTCATGCTCATTTGTAAAAGATGACGCTTTGTTCGGATCCCAGACGGCCTCTTTGCTCGCGAACGACTAATGAAAATTTACTCCGTGGGTGAGCTAACAACGCGTAGCGCCAGACCCGTACACACAATCCTATACTCTTGCTACACTTACAATAATTCTTTCATTTTTTTCTTTTTCTCCAATAATATGATTGTCATAATTTCGATGCAAAACCTTTCACGTTGTAAAACTCTATACTTTCATAAACTTGACTGTGAATGTGAAGCCGTCGCTGGCACATTGCTCAGGTTGAATAGATCGACTTTTCCATTGTGTATTGTATTGTATTGAACTGGGGACCTAGAAACGACGGAGAGGCTTCGTCACCACCGGAGCCCTCAGCAGTACACAACCCCACAACAGGCTACAGCAGTCCCCCCACCCCACCGCCGCCCCACACCGAACCCAGGGTTATTGTGCGGTTTGGCTCCCAGTGGACCTCCCTGGGAACGTCTCACACCAGACGAGTATAACCACGAAGTTTGCGTGGTAGAGTAATTATGGTGTACGCGTACGTGGAGAAAGTGTATGCACAGCAATCGCCGACGTAGTGTAACTGAGGCGGAATAGGGGGAGCCAGCCAGCATTCGCCGAGGCAGATGGAAAACCGCCTTAAAAACCATCCACACACTGACCGGCACACCGGACTTCGACACTAGTTCGCAGGGCGGATTCGTGTCGGGGACCTGCAGGTCCCCGGTACGAGACGCGATTAATAAGTGTTCTTATCCTAGATTGATGAAAGGAGGAACTACAAACATGTTCCGGGAAAATCAGGAATACAGAAATACAAGTCGCTGAGGAATGAAATAAATAGGAAGTGCAGGGAAGTTAAGACGAAATGGCTGCAGGAAAAATGTGAAGACATCGAAAAAGATATAATCGTCGGAAGGACAGACTCAGCATACAGGGAAGTCAAAACAACCTTTGGTGACATTAAAAGCAATGGTGGTAACATTAAGAGTGCAACGGGAATTCCACTGTTAAATGCAGAGGAGAGAGCAGATAGATGGAAAGAATACATCGAAAGCCTCTATGAGGGTGAAGATTTCTCTGATGTGACAGAAGAAGAAACAGGAGTCGATTTAGAAGAGATAGGGGATCCAGTATTAGAATCGGAATTTAAAAGAGCTTTGGAGGACTTACGGTCAAATAAGGCAGAAGGGATGGAAAACATTCCATCAGAATTTCTAAAATCATTGGGGGAAGTGGCAACAAAACGACTATTCACGTTGGTGTGTAGAATATATGAGTCTGGCGACATACCATCTGACTTTCGGAAAAGCATCATCCACACAAGTCCGAAGATGGCAAGAGCTGACAAGTGCGAGAATTGTCGCACAATCAGCTTAACAGCTCATGCATCGAAGCTGCTTACAAGAATAATCTACAGAAGAATGGAAAAGAAAATTGAGAATGCGCTAGGTGACGATCAGTTTGGCTTTAGGAAACGGAAAGGGACGAAAGAGGCAATTCTGACGTTACGGCTAATAATGGAAGCAAGGCTAAAGAAAAATCAAGACACTTTCATAGGATTTGTCGACCTGGAAAAAGCGTTCGACAATATAAAATGGTGCAAGCTGTTCGAGATTCTGAAAAAAAGTAGGGGTAAGCTATAGGGAGAGACGGGTCATATACAATATGTACAACAACCAAGAGGGAATAATAAGAGTGGACGATCAAGAACGAAGTGCTCGTATTAAGAAGGGTGTAAGACAAGGCTGTAGCCTTTCGCCCCTACTCTTCGATCTGTACATCGAGGAAGCAATGATGGAAATAAAAGAAAGGTTCAGGAATGGAATTAAAATACAAGGTGAAAGGATATCAATGATACGATTCGCTGACGACATTGCTATCCTGAGTGAAAGTGAAGAAGAATTAAATGATCTGCTGAACGGAATGAACAGTCTAATGAGTACACAGTATGGTTTGAGAGTAAATCGGAGAAAGACGAAGGTAATGAGAAGTAGTAGAAATGAGAACAGCGAGAAACTTAACATCAGGATTGATGGTCACTAAGTCAATGAAGTTAAGGAATTCTGCTACCTAGGCAGTAAAATAACCAATGACGGACGGAGCAAGGAGGACATCAAAAGCAGACTCGCTGTGGCAAAAAAGACATTTCTGGCCAAGAGAAGTCTACTAATATCAAATACCGGCCTTAATTTGAGGAAGAAATTTCTGAGGATGTACGTCTGGAGTACAGCATTGTATGGTAGTGAAACATGGACTGTGGGGAAACCGGAACAGAAGAGAATCGAAGCATTTGAGATGTGGTGCTATAGACGAATGTTGAAAATTAGGTGGACTGATAAGGTAAGGAATGAGGAGGTTCTGCGCAGAATCGGAGAGGAAAGGAATATGTGGAAAACACTGATAAGGAGAAGGGACAGGATGATAGGACATCTGCTAAGACATGAGGGAACGACTTCCATGGTACTAGAGGGAGCTGTAGAGGGCAAACACTGTAGAGGAAGACAGAGAATGGAATACGTCAAGCAAATAATTGAGGACGTAGGTTGCAAGTGCTACTCTGAGATGAAGAGGTTAGCACAGGAAAGGAATTCGTGGCGGGCCGCATCAAACCAGTCAGTAGACTGATGAGCCAAAAAAAAAAAAAAAAAAAAAAAAAATCCTAGACTAGCGGCCACTCATTACACACTTAAATGTAGTAAAAGTATATTCCAGAGATTGTGTGTTGCTTCCACTTGCCTATAGCACTGAATAAACCTTGTCGTGTGGTAACTATCACAATTCACTCTCAACATAGTCTGGTCAAAGAGAACAGTTCGAGTTACTAATGTTTAGATATGCAAGCACCTTCCAGTACGAAAGAAATATGGCGCATCACGAGGAGTTGCTCCTTGGTGGGGAAGTGCGCGCAAAATCCTCACCGTACAGGCTGGGAACTGGGCTTGTTCTAAACGCTACTGTGGCCAACCTAATGCATTCATGAAATGTATTGGCAGTTGCTATACTCCATTCATCATAAGAATGAACCTGATAGTAAATAATCACAAACGCGATGAATGGTCAGAAGCTGTAGCATACGTACACTGGTGGTGTTGTGCTCTTGGAAGTAGGTACTACTTACGTTTTAGAAGTATTAATACTAAGTTACGTTAAATTAAACTAAGATATTCAGATGTATTAGCAGCCATCAACGTATTTCTTAATCAAGCTTTAGCTACGTAGTTTTTATTTCAAAAATGGTGTACAGTGACAGACTCTGCGCTGTTGTGCTCCGGTTGACGCGTTGTCAGTACGCAGTACGAAAATGACCGAGGCTGCTTCCTGCTCCGTAGTGAAACACGCGCGTGGAACAAGACCAAAAAGTGCCGAGAAATAGGTTGTTCTTAATTAGTATCATAAATTTACAGAGATATAGGGCTATGAAGTTTTCAGAGCGACTGTACTACAGACAGTTGAAACCCACCTGCACATTCGTGTATAGCGGAGCCGGTAGCGAAGTACCTTGATTCCTGATTGCAATAAATGGTTCCTTCGTTCAAGTGTCGCCCATGTCAATTTTTTGTTCTCGTTCAATTTGAATTACCTACATCTCGTAATTGTAAAATTCATCATTTTTTATGAATAATGCACGTCTCCTTGTTTTTAATTACATGTTGCACGCGAAATTCCTGTTTCCATTACAAATATAAATTCTCAGTTACTGATATTTTGTGAAAGAGTGTTAATAAAGTTACTGTGAGCGTGGAGTTGATCTGTTATTCTGCGCAACGGATTAATCTGAGATGTACCCTTTACCCTGTGGCTCCTGTAAGATGCAATTTCCACCCCCACGCTACTACAGAAGTTAGACAGACGATCCTAACGTTCTAAAGAGAAATGTCTGAAAAACTTTCAGCAATAAATATCTTCTGCAGTCGTCCACTGTAAGGAAATGACACAAAAATTCACAAAATTTCTTACGTAACTAGTGGGATACTTGGGTACTGGAGTAGTGCTAGTTAGCGTAAGAAAAACATGAAACTAACGAAAATTATTATTTATTTTGCAAAAATTGTAAGAAATCAGAATGTCACTTTTAGTTATAAATTGAAAAAGTTATATCCTGGTTCTTTTCGGAATGTGAAGTTACCTCTCAAGGATAGGATTGGCTAACGAAATTTCTATACAAAGTTTAAAATTGTTATTGACTTGGCCGAATTGCTGAGAGGCATGCCAATTCAACTTGAATAATCATCCTTTAGAATGTTGCTAGGCATAGCTGTCGCATGTGAAATGCAGTGAGGTGTACTATTGTGGAGGAAATATGGGGCTCGCAGTAGCTGTAGTGGACAATACCATAAGCTGCGATGACTGCTGTCTGCGCCGCTCGCTGTTGACAAATAAGATAACTCTCCTTCTATCTGGATTGACCTTCACTAATCAAACTCTCCCTGCACCTTGATGAAGTCAAGGATTCCTATTCGCCCCTAGTCTAACTATTGGTGTGGTACATTGGTCAGACAATCAGTCCACCGTAATGCCACTCAAAAATTCGCTCGCAGGCGTTTAACTATAACTCTGTCCGTTCACACCGCACAGTAAGGGTGTCGGCCAACACAGTGAACAACGCTTAATCGCAAGGACTCAATATAGAGTCGCACTCCGATTCGCTCTCGACAGAGGTGCTCTCCCAGTGAAGTGCTGAGGACAGACTTGTTCCTCGCCCCATGAGCGACAATGGAACGGCGCCTCTCCATGCCAGATGTGAAGGGGTATATCTTTCGGTCTGTTCCATTACTCCTTCGGCTCAAGGTGTCAGAAATATCGTCTGCCAATCAGCATTGCTCTTCTAAAACGGGGAATGACGTTTCGTTTAAGGCAACCAATCCGGAAATCTGTAGTATTGGCGTTTGGCGTTTGCTGTCTCCCTGTGAAAATCTCTAAAACTGCATGCTATGTGTAAAGAATGCGTAGGTTGGATGCTCCCATACAATGTAGCGGTATTTGCTTTTAAGCCAAACACGAGGTCGTTGCCCCTTTCACTCGGGCACACGCTGTCTACTCCACGGGCAGCCAAGGTTGACTCGTCCTCTGAAGGGACCGGCCTCCCAGTGTGTGGTCTGTCTCTCTCGAACTAAAAGGTCCTGTGACCGTCGCGTATGGAATGTATGTGTGTACGCCAGCCTCGAGTATTTCAACCCCGGTTCATATAACATTGACTTTATCTTATCGAGTTCGGGTTCGAATGAAGCGTCTTGATGTGCAGAATATGATTGTGAGGGCGGAATATGTAACCAATGAAGGTCAGGAGACCACAACATTACATTACTTAAATTCAGAAAACACAATTTAATTTTTTTAGGCAGAAATGAAAACCTAAATACTCTCTATTTGGACTGTGTCCATTGTTTTATACCACAGATGTAGATATATGTCGTAGAGACGTGAAAAACAATCATTTTCACAGGATCGAGTACACTCCACAGATGCTGCATTTTTATATTTTCCACTGTACCATTACAATATGAAGCCAACAGAACTGATCTGGAGCGAAGTTAAAGAATTTGGCTCGAGAAATAAAAAGACTGTTAAGCTGCGAGACGCGCTGGAACTAACACACGCAGCTTATTCACATGTCACTCCCGAACGTAGGCGGGATATAAAAGAAGAGGAGAAAATGCGGCGCCTGGTTGGCTTCGTGGATTCTGATGTTGATCGACTCGTTATCAACGTAGCAGGTGACAGTTCCAGTACTGAAATGTATTTCTCGGACTCGTATAAGGATGGAGCTAAGGGATTACCTGACGACTGGCTATAATTAATATAATGGCTTTAGTATTCAACACTATGGTGAAATCCCTGCAGTATGCTTTTGCATCACACGTGGCTCGCCCAGAAAAATTACCCTGTGCTTGTGTTAGGAATTTTCATCACTCTTGTTTGTAATTAGAGTGCTATGTCAGGTGACAACGAGAGCATTTTATGCTTTTCGTCTGGTCACCAAAGAAGCGCGCGGTAATGTTGAAGCTTTGCCGAATATTATTTCATTCTCGCTAAAAATTAAATGATGTTCGAAGTTGTGTTGTTTCTTTGCTCGTCTCTTTTTACGTCTGAACTGTAACTACTGACATCATTGCAAGCTAGTTGAACTGCTGGCTGGCCAGTGCTGTCCAAGTTTAATGCGCCGGTAAAGCTGTTGTCCCGCATTATCGCTCGGTGTGCGTGTAACACAGCATAAAACGTATCCTTACGATCGTACTTGACTGTACTGGTCACAACTTGGCTTCTGCTCCACGTGAAACGAAATCCAGTGAGATTCAAGCAAACGCGGAAGAATACACGGCGCAATGTTTACATTAGGTCTATTCTTATGATGAACAGAGTATAGAACCCGGATTTCCCGCTGGTCGTGAGCGGTCGCCTTACCATTTCGGCTATCTGAGCATGTCTCACGGCCAGATCCAAACTTTCGTATGTCGTTAATCATGTGTCCACATCATGTTCTTTTACATCCATTGTGTGTGTTCCCTTACAGTGGAGACATTTTAATTAAAATTCGCTTGGTCGTTGTCGGCGGATAAATACGACAAATATGATATGCAAACACGTGGTTGACGAGATTTCGGAAGTTCTGATAGCCAAATGGTGAGGCGACCGCTCGCCATAAGCGGAAAATCTGGTGACAAATTTTCATTGTCGTCATTCCACTGTACAACCGACCATTCATATTCGCAACTGCGAATACGTTTCACGTATTTCATTACGGCCGTAGTCGCCGCAGCCCCTGTTCCTTTGGACATGCGTGCATGTCGGAAGTAACTTTGCATCGTAATACTACAATATCGTATAATGCATTCGTGGTGGACTACATTCAATGCCTTCAGGCATGACGGTGTAGCACACCTGTACAAGCCAGTGCAGGCTGTTTAGATTTTTATGTTGGTAACGCCACGTAGCGCTCTGTATGAAAATCACTGGCTGTGCTGTGTGCAGTCTGTGGCTAGTTTGCATTGTTGTCTGCCATTGTAGTGTTGGGCAACTGGATGTGAACAGCACGTAGCGTTGCGCAGTTGGAGGTGAGCCGCCAGCAGTGGTGGATGTGGGGAGTGAGATGGCGGAGTTTTGAGAGCGGATGATCTGGACAGAGACAGTAAATTTGTAAGACTGGATGTCATGAACTGATATATATAATATGACTTTTGAACAATATTAAGGTAAATACATTGTTTGTTCTTTATCAAAATCTTTCATTTGCTAACTATGCCTATCAGTAGTTAGTGCCTTCAGTAGTTTGAATCTTTTATTTAGCTGGCAGTAGTGGCGCTCGTTGTATTGCAGTAGTTCGAGTAACGAAGATTTTTGTGAGGTAAGTGATTTGTGAAAGGTATAGGTTAATGTTAGTCAGGGCCATTCTTTTGTAGGGATTATTGAAAGTCAGACTGCGTTGCGCTAAAAAATATTGTGTGTCATTTTAGTGTTGATCAGAATAAGTAAAGAGCGAAATGCGAAATGTCTGAGTACGTTCAGTTCTGCTCAGCTGTTTGAAAATCAAATAACGTAGGGGCTTACCAGCACAGTAATTCATTAATTTTTCTGAGGGGACGTTACACCAGGACTACACAAAAGCTCTGTAAAACTGTGGCAAACAAGCTTGATCTGCTCAATGTGCCCTACGCGCAACACGTCTCAAAATGATGGAGGACTTAGGGGATCGAATTCTCAAGTTCCTCAGATGTGGAAACCACGAAACCTTCTCAGGTGATACTGAGGACCAGTTTGGTTACCAACTTCAGTATTTGAAACGGTGACCCTCAGTTTAAGTTCTGGAAGATTAGAAGAACGCCGGTAACTTTTTTAGAAGAAAGTGCGTACTTTAGCACTTAACAACCAGGTTTTTTAATCCACTCTTATCTGTAACATTGCAACAGATAGTGTCTGATTGAAGCAGTGAGTCGAGCCTGTGGTGAGTGGTCACGTGTCTTATCAGATAAGAGAACTGCTTGTCGCACATCCGGTTCTCAACCTGCATGATACACTCAACTGTAGAGTCAAAAGTGCGCTCCGATCCGGCACAGTTAATTCCCACGAATTCATAACAGCTTCACAGTGTGCATCTTACATTATCTATATGCGAGAGCTTTTCTTTTTCTGTTTTATTTATTTACTTTTTCGTTCTCCATAGCTCGACTCCTAGGAGTGGAGCTAGCTGTTCTAGCGTTAAAAGGTTTTGCTTTTCTCATTTAACCAAATATAACATTGATGATGATAATTCATGGCAATGTTTGCCGACAAGATAAAGAATGCAACCTTTTAACACTAGATTGCGTACTCACGGCAGTTCTCCTTGGCCGTTTTTTTTGGTACGACTTGGAAAGAGAGAAAAATTAATGAATGATCGACGATGCGTCGGTTCTCGATTGTGTTCGGGAGACGTACAGATTGATTGCGTGAAAATAGTTTCTCAAATGACCTCTTAACCCAGATTGCTTTCACGCAATCAGACTCTTCAATGAAATTACCTAAGGGACCTATTTGAATAATAAAAAAAATTGGAAATGAATGCAAAACAGTGAAATTTTCTAAACAAAGTTGTCAGATCGGAAATTGAACACATTAATGGTCTCCCAAATACAATCGAGACACCGCAATAAAGAGCGAACCTGTAACAAAGTTCATTTAAACATAAACATTATTTGTGGTTAATTTAAAGAAAAGAATAAGCATAGATTTTCTGTACAGTGAAGCATCAATATCTTCTCAAAGAACAAAGGCGTTAAACCATAAACATTAACACATTTACAATGAATAAAAAACTTACATTTTTATGTTTTTCTCATACATGGAACAGTCCAACAATCGCTGCTTTTGTATGTGTGATATTTTGTAAAAATTAAATGTCCTGGCGTGCGCGTAAGTATTTTTTATCGTCACAAGGTTTACAAAAGCGTTTTTTTTTCTTGGTGATAACGTGGTTTTTCACACTAAATGAAATATAACTTGTAGCGGTGCTACACATCACGTCTTAACAAGTCGGCGACCAAACATCAAAGGTAATGAAGTACATGTTAACATATCGGCGACCAGAAGTAAAACTACCTATAAAGACTCTAGAATTTTCTAAGAAATGACAAATTGTTCTTCCTTCTGTTTCGCAGCTTCTTGCTATCAAGCGCTGCGGCAATGATTTTAAATATCTGCGCCCAGCGAGTCATAGTGTTTAAAAGTACCTTTTAAACGCTGGGCGCGCGTCTTGTTATGGGCGCACGTTATAAACAGATTTCGTTTCTTTACTCTCGCGTTGTCATGCTTAGTATCATTACAAACTACAACTCGATGGCTGTCCTTGTCTCATATGCAAAATGTCTGAAATCCAATAATATCACACTGTTCAGGAACCAGCTCCTTAATAATCACGCTTCTATACAGCCAAATATCAAACAAGCTGATACCGGGGCGAATGGGTCATCCGAATTGGGAATAAACGGTAAGGACTTACCTTTTCCGGCATACGCCTTACAGCCAAGTGAAACCTGCCGAAAACCTTCGTCGGAACATGGGAATTGGAATCAATTTATTTCTAGGACCTCATCCTTCGATCTGGTTGTTGTCCCACCAAAAACAAAAGTGTTGTGTGTGTGTGTTAGTGTGTGTGTGTGTGTGTGTGTGTGTGTGTGTGTGTGTGTGTGAGTGTGTGTGTGTGTGTGTGAGTGAACAGAGTGCAGTGTTGTGAGTGTGCATGTGACGTGTAGTCATACATTGAGTTATCACCTAGAAAAAATTCAGCTGCAGGCATGAAATATGGTGATGTCCGTCCTTCTCCATATATCTACATCTACACTCTGCAAACCACCGTGAAGTGCATGGCAGAGGGTACGTCCCATTGACCCACTTATTGGGGTTTCTTCCCATTCCTTTCAATTACAGTGCAGAGAAAGAATGATTGTCTGAATGCCTCCGCGCATGCAGTAATGATTCTAATCTTATGCTCGTGATCCCTGTGTGAACGGTATTATGGCGTTGTAATATATTCCATAGACTTTTTCGGGATAGTCTGCACTTACCTTCAGGAGTCTTCCAGTTCAGTTCCTTCAGTAACTCTGTGACACTCTCCCATGGATTAGACTATCCTGTGGCCATTCGTTCTCCCCTTCTCGTTCAACAGCCCCTGTATAGTCCTATTTGGTACCGGTCCCACACACTTGAGCAATATTCTAGAATTGGTCGCAAGAAAGATCTGGAAAAAAATCTCCTTCGTAGACTGATTGCGGATCCCCAGTATTCTACCAGAAAACAGAAGTCTACCACCTGCTTTACTGACAACTGATCCTATGTGATCTTTCCATTTCATATATCCCCACAAAGTGTTAAACCCATGCATTTGTATGAGTTGGCCAATTCCAACAGTAGCCCATTAATATTATACTCATAGAATACTACGTTTTTTCGTTTTGTACAGTGCACAAGTTTACATTTTTGAACAGTTAACGCAAGTTGCCAATCTTTACACAACTCTGGAGGCTCCTGCTATGGTGGGCTGACTACACACCAATCTGTAGTCACTTTTCCCGTGCAGCAGACGTACGACGGAAACGTTCCTGTGGTGCATGTCCCACTGGTGTATACGCCATGCTGAGAGTGCTCTGTCCCCATCTGGTCACTGTCGTGTCCCATAAAGTCCTATGTCGAGTTGTACACTGGTTCTGGGCTGCCAGTTAGGTAGACCCTCTGGTCCGTACGATGCCCAAGTATCAGAGCAGCTCGAGCCCTGCTCTGGAACAGCGCTGGTGGACTCATGGACTGTCCATCCCCGGCAGCTTCCGGCCTGGACTCCAGTGTCAGTTATCTGTGGTCACAGAACAGCTGTCATCATCCAGGCAGTGAGAGTACGCCTGGCACAGTGTGACACTACTGGAACAGTCTTACATAAAATGATACAACACAAACTAAATAGAGACTCTAGTGCCACCGACCCTACTGATTAGATGCCTGAAAACTAGCTGGTTGGGGTATTTGCACTGAAATGACGAGAGGTTTTGCTGTGAGACGTCATCTGTAATGGCCGAATCAGTTCAGTTTATTACGAGTGGTCAGCGGTCTCTAGCATCGCTACTTTTGCTTGTTTCAGTACCGTAACTACTCCGTCAGGTCCCTGGTACGTGTTGTTGCGTCCTACCTTAGTGCGTCTTGCTTAATGTTACGAGGGCAATGAAGGCAGCTCTGCGCGTGCTCGTCTTACACTTTCCCACCGAGCTCACGCGCACTCTCTCACACAAGAGTCGATGTCGCACTCTTGATGACTGATTAACCGTGTCGAAATGTAGTGAACACATAGTGTGTAGCCTGTTTACGCCTTGTGGCTGGCTTTGTTGACACGTCTGTGGGCTGAAGCACTGCTGGGCTATGGGAACGTTTCCAGGCTATCTCAGTGCGCAACAATTCAGTCAGTCCTCGTATAATTTTCGAACAGATGTTTCTTTGAGCAGGTAGGTTTTTTCACTGCTTTCTGTGAGTACTTTTATCTGTCTTAACCAAACATCAAAACTACGAGGTATGTCCACAAAGTAAGTTCCGTTTGGTTATATAAACGAACGTGTACATACACAGAAAAAATATTTATTGTACAAAAATCTACAACTGTTAATCTACTTTTCTACATAACTTCCGAAATTTTGTAGGCACTTGTCATAGTGTGGCACAAGTTTTTGTATACCTTCTTCTTAGAAGATTGCCGCCTTTGTATTCAACTATGTGGTAACATGTTCTTTCATCTCGCCATCATCGTCGAAGTGTTGACCACCAAGGACAGATTTTAGGTGTAAAGAAGAGATGAAAGTCGCTAGGAGCGAGGTCCGGCCTGTACAGAGGATGATCAAACGCGTCCCAGTGAAATTCCCGTAAGAGTTGTTCGGTCACATTCGCCGTGTTAGGTCGGGCATTATCGTGGAAAAAACACAACACACTCTAACCATTGAATCACTCATAGCATTTTGTCCGTAAATCTCGCAGATTTGCCGATGAATTTTCTTTGGTTTAACATTCCTTGCATTTAGAAAAAGAATCACAGATCTGATCTGACACGCGGCGGCATTTTCAATTACGGCTGACATTATAAGGAAGCACTACAAAGCACACGTCGCCAGCAGCGATCTGAAAATGGCGTACGTGTCTTCTCCTTGAGTCAGAGTAACTGCCGCGCATGCTCGGAATTGCGATCGTAGCGCTGCCGCGGATAGAAATAGAAACGGAACTTACTTTGTGGACGACCCTCGTAATTGAAGAAAAAACGTTGCATACCTTAAATGGCTACAAGTCAAGACAACAGAAATCAAAGATGAGTATAAAAGACTAACAAATGAAGTGAAGCAACTCTGCAGGCCAGTTAAGCAGGGCAGCTGGGACAGATTCATGTCACAAGTAATCCAACTGGAAGCCCTGTATCCCTGTACCGTACATCACCAGCCATGGCCCAGTTGAAAGTCTGGAGGCCAAAGAAAGGAAGATACGAAGGGTACTAGGAAAGTTTTGCAATATAGCTTTATATGCTTAATTTTTTCGGAGTCATCTCCGCCGCACTAAACACGCCTCTCCAACCTCCGAGAGCAGTCCCTAAACCAGTTCTACCAAGTTCCTCTAGGGAGTAAGGCACACTCATTGTCCCAAGTCCTCAGAAGGTCCTAATCACTTGAAAACTGCACTCATTTCGGCATCATTTTCACGTGCGAAAACAGTGCAAAGTCACGAGGAGCAAGGTCTGGACTGTAAGGAGGATGCTCAAAAAGTTTCAGTCCTGTACCCCACAAATATTCGGTTCATGCTTTGGCGCGGTGAGCTGGAGCGTTGTCATGCTGGAGGAGCCAAGGGCCCATTCTTGACTTCAGTCGCAGGTTCTTCAAAAATTGGACGACTTTGCACAGGCACACTGTTCAGTGTTCCACTCAGATGTGATTGTCTTCTGTGTATGCGAAACAACACGCTCCACAATTCCGCTCTGTTTGAAAAAAGTAACTATCATTTTCTTCTTTACTGGACGGGATTTTCTGACAGCTACCGGTTTGTCGTCATCTTCAAAGCCAAATCTTTGTTTTGAATCTTAGTCGGCACGTCGTAATAGTACAGCCACATCTCGTCACCTGTGGCGATGTTATCCACATACTGAGATCGTCCCGTAGAAAACTTCTTTCACATCTTCCGTCACCAAGTTACACGTCGTATTATCTGCTCTTCCGTCAGTCTATGCGGCACTCGGGGACAACAGAGTGTCTTTACTTGCAAATGATTATGGATAATCGAGCGAATTGCTGATGCATTTAGCCCTTATGTATCCTTTATCTGCTTATAGGTCACTCGCCTGTCTTCGTCTAGCATTTTCCTCACAGCATCAATGTTTTCCTCCGTCACTGATGATTATTAGCGTCCTCCAGAGTGACATTTCCTGAATATAGTTGTATGATGTGGACAGACATCACTGAGTGCAAGAGTTATTTCTTCAAAGCACTGGTCTACGTTAAGCCACGCGCGAAGAGTACCGCAAAACTGCCCCAACTCACTTCGTGACCCCGATGCCATAGCAAGAACTTAAAACTATCCCTGCTAGTCAACGATTGCGCTCACAGAATTGCCACGGCGACCACAATGAAAGTATGAAGTGTTCTCAGAACACAGCAACAATCAGCCTCCTGCGACTTCTTGTGTAGTATTGCAAGACTTTGCTAATACCCTCTGTATTGAGACAAATCCTCAGCCCCCAGACTCCACAACAACAGACTCATCCATATCAGAGATGAATTCCTTTACCAAACTACCGAAAAACTCGCAGACAGAGTGAGGGAAACAAGAATTGATTTCTTATGGACGCATCCTGAGAAAGAACATAAATAGATTACCAAAAAATATTTTGGCTACTTCTGTCACAAAATAGCCACCCAAATTGCTTTAAAGAAAAAGAGAAGGACTAAAGAGAACTCCAAATCACATAAATTATTCTCACAAAAAAAAAACAAAGACGAGAGAGAAAAGTTTAAAGTCAACATCAGCATTAAAACCGAACTAACGATTCAAATCTCTGAAGAAGAATGAAGCAATACTGAACTAATAGAAAGACACAGAACATTAACAGCTTATTGATTTAACGTATCCCAAAATCGGGTGAACTGAAAGAAGAAGAAGATATAAATGATAAAATAAATAACGAATTGATAAGTAAGTTAGATAAGATTATTATAAGAAGCTTTCGACAAAAAGTACCAATGAAAATTTAGAACAGCTGAAGAGAACGAAATATAGCAAGATGTAAATAACAGAACTATAGAACGTGTTACGAAAAATGAAAATCTGGAAGACACTAGGAAGCAACAATATGAACACAAGACCGATCAAGTATGATTCTCTTGTACAAACGACACATTTGTCATCAGACAAACAATTGTTAAGCTTTTAAAATTTAATTGAGAAACATCTACTTATTGATTACGTGAAAGCATTTGTCAATGTAGAAAGGACAATGTTTTGTGGAATACTGAGCGGGAGAGGCATACCCCGCGTTCACTAGGAATAATCCAACAATTGTACCAATCCTTCAAAATTGTTTCGGCAGCAAAAGAGAAAGTAACAAAAAATCTAGTAACGATGAGGGCGCAGTTTGCCTCCGATTACTTTCGGTATGTTTGTAAATTACTATTATTATTGTTATTATCTTTGCACATTTTTGCCTCCAGGTCAGTGATTAACTTGAATGTTACGTAGTTATTCACTTTTTCTGTTTCCTTCTTCTTTTCCTCTTCCCAAAACCTCTTTATTCTTTGGCTGTCTTCGCGTTTCCTTTGCTCTGTCCATATTTTGCCCGTTTTCTTCCTTTCCTATTACTTCAAATTTCTTCATAATTTGGTTTCTGAATTTGTCACTTTCATTTATCATTTCAGATCTGATCCCTGCTTGTTTTAGGTCCTCTTCTATTTCTTGGAACCAAATGGTTTTTTGATTGAACTGTTTACTACATCAAAAATCCTCACTGTGAGTCTGTTGTCGTTCATTCTATGTATGTGTCCATAGAATTTTAGTTGGTGTTTTCTGATCGTGTCTGTGAGCCTATCTGTGTGTTCGTATAATTCTTTGGCTGGTCTCTTCATACATATACCATCACTGCGTACTGCCCCCAAAAATTTTCTGTGTATTTTACGTTCTATTTTTTGTATCTTTGTGATGCCTAATGCTCCGACTGTGGTCGTTTCTGATGCGTAGAGTGCTTCTGGTAGCACAATTGTACTGTAGTGCCTGTCTTGAAATATTTCTTTTATTGGTAGTGCGTCCATGTCAATTTGTATGCTTTCAGACGTTTTTCTTTTCTTCGTATTTTGGATGCCTTGGCTGATTCTCCTATTTCTATGTCTTCACCAAGATATTGGAATATTTCCGCTCAGTGAACCTTTCCATATTTTGTGTACATGGCTTGGTGATTGTTCTTTGTTTCCACGAATTGCGTTTTCTTATACGATATCTGTAGACATGTTTTGGCAGACCCTTTATGTAAGTATTCCAGTACTTGTTGTCAGTTGTTGATGAGTATTGCCAGGTTATCTACAAATGCCGGGCATTTTATGATCGTCCTTTCTGCACATGTTCTTTCTAAATGATTTCCTTTTACCTTTTTCCCTATTGTTTGATAATTTTGTCGAAGACAAGTTGAACAAAAGCGCTGAGAGTCCATCTCCTAGTCTGACCCCTGCATGTACTCGAATGTGTCTGAGATATCTCCCATAAACTTTGTTTTGGATGTGGTGTCTGTAAGTGTCTGTCGTATGAGTGTCCTAGTTTTTCTGTATAACGCATTCTTTCAAAGAGACTCTGCCTGTCTATGGAGACGCAGTCCTCCTTAAAGTCTGACCTTCAGGAGCGTTTGCAGGTTCCAAATTTGTTTTAAACAGGACCTTCCTTTTCTGAAGCCTGCTTGCCATTGACCTATCTTTATATCAACTTGTGGTTCTAGGCAGTTGAGTAATGCCTTTGAGAAAATTTAGTAGGTGAGCGGTAATAACGAGACACCTCTGTAGTTATTGGGGTCTCTCCCGTCGCCCATTTTGTGGAGTGGCTAAATCAACACACATCTCCATTCCTGTGGACTTTCCTCCATATTGCGCATTTCTGTAAGAATTTCATGGATTTCCTTTGTGACAGTTTCGTGTTTGAGTTTCAGATCTCTGAGAATGCCGTCTTCTCCTGGGGCTCTTGTTTTTTAGTTGTTTATAATCTCTTCTACCTCTGTTACTGAAGGCGGCTTTGAATCTGGGTTTGATACTGTTTTCGAGATGAGTAATTTTTCTTTAGGCTTCTCACAGTTAAAGCGATTATCAAAATAACGTTTAAAAATTTTGCAGCTTTCTTCACTATTTGTTTCCAGAGATACGTCTGTTCTTTTAAAGCAAATATTTGGAGGCTGATATGCCTTTATATTTTCCATAAAAATTCTGTAGAAATTTCTCGTGTTATTTCTCTTGGAGTCTTCCTCGATTTCATTTAGTCTATTTTTGTCCTGTGTTAATGATTCCTTAACCCAGTGCTTAAAAGAAGTTGATTGTCACTTCCGTAACTTTAACGAACGGAATTATTTATTGACAACGCTCTTTGCAGGTTATCTACTTCTTGCAGCTTACAGCGAGGATACGTTTCAAAAATCCAAATACATACCTAATATTACTACCAAGCGCTAAACTTAACAATTTCGATCAAAAAAAAAACAAGTAATGGCTATTAGAAGTCACAACCTGGTCCAAAGGAAGTTTTGTAAACGACGAGAAAAATAGAGGGAATCAATTCAGATTCCTGAGAAGTATCTCCTTCTCAAACGAAAAAGTTATACCGAAAAGTATAAAAATTCAGTTATATTAATGAGAACACAAGTCTCACGCACCAGCAGTGTGTTTGCATTTTGTAGCGTGCGGTTCCAGCTGTACCGGTTATAAAGCTAAGTACTGTCAAAGTTGTTTGCGCAATTTATTCGAATATTAAATTTAGTAGTTTTGACTCGTTCATTTAAATTAGCAGTGCGTTTACATTTCGCGGTGTGCAGTGGCAACTGTAACTGTTTTTAAGATCTGACAAAGTCATTTGTGCATCGTTATACAGTTATTAAGGCTCAACGGTGTTTCGTGCTGTTTGTGGAGATAACGGTTTAATAAACTTCTGTAAACGTTCGATCATTGTCTTTTTTAGAGTTCTCTGTGCGCTGAAGCCGTTTAGTAAATTTCGTGCGGTACTTTTCATCTGAATTTTGTTATTTTTTATAGTGAAATATGTTGTAGACGCTTCAGTCTGGAACCGCGTTACCGCTACGGTCGCAGGTTCGAATCCTGCCTCGGGCATGGATGTGTGTGATATCCTTAGGTTAGTTAGGTTTAAGTAGTTCTAAGTTCTAGGGGACTGATGACCTCAGATGTTAAGTCGGATAGTGCTCAGAGCCATTTGAACCATTTATGTCAGTAAAATATTCATTCACTGTTGTAACTTCGTTGAGTGTTCCAGTGGCCGCTTGAATTTTTGGTTTTAGCTACGAAATCGTGTGAAGTTTTGGTGGTATTGGTATTAGACATGGGTGAGTAGTACTAATAAAAGTTGTTACTTTCTTAATAGAGAGATAATTTCGGGTCCACTATTGTTACTTCTACAAATACAGTAGTTCTACTGGTGTAACTGAACTTAGGTAACGTAGACATTTAGTTTCTTTCAGTAACTTTAAAATTTACCATGAGTGAGAAGTGTAGGCTTTGTCGTAGGTTTGTGAGTAGTGGGTTAGGGTGTGGGATTTGTTCAAAGTACACTAGTGGCGATTAAAATTGCTACACCAAGAAAAAATGCAAATGATAAACGGGTATTCATTGGACAAATATATTATACTAGGACTGACATGTGATTACATTTTCACGCAATTTGGGTGCATAGATCCTGAGAAATCAATACCCAGAACAACCACCTCTGGCCGTAATAACGGCCTTGATACGCCTGGGCATTGAGTCAAACAGAGCGTGGATGGCGTGTACAGGTACAGCTGCCCATGCAGCTTGAACACTATACCACAGTTCATCAAGAGTAGTGACTGGCTTATTGTGACGAGCCAGTTGCTCGGCCACCATTGACCAGACGTTTTCAATTGGTGAGAGATCTGGAGAATGTGCTGGCCAGGGCAGCAGTCGAACATTTTCTGAACCCAGAGAGGCCCGTAGAGGAACTGCAACATGCGATCGTGCATTATCCTGCTGAAATGTAGGGTTTCGCAGGGATCGAATGAAGGGTACAGCCACGGGTCGTAACACATCTGAAATGTAACGTCCACCGTTCCAAGTGCAGTCAGTGCGAACAAGAGGTGACCGAGACGTGTAACCAATGGCACCCCATACCATCATGCCGGATGAGACGCCAGTATGGCGATGACGAATACACGCTTCGAATGTGCGTTCACCGCGATGCGTCAAACACGGATGCGACCATCAGGATGCTGTAAACAGAACTTGGATTCATCCGAAAAAATGACGGTTTGCCATTCGTGCACCCAGGTTCGTCGTTGAGTGCACCATCGCAGGCGCTCCTGACTGTGATGCAGCGTCAAGGGTAACCGCAGCCATGGTCTCTGCGCTGATAGTCCATGCTGCTCCAAACGTCGTCGAACTGTTCGTGCAGATGGTTGTTGTCTTGCAAACGTCCCCATCTGTTGACTCAGGGATCGAGACGTGGCTGCACGATCCGCTACAGCCGTGCGGATAAGATGCCTGTCATCTCGACTGATACGAGGCCATTGGGATCCAGCACGTCGTTCCGTATTACCCTCCTTAACTCACCGATTCCATAACAGTCATTGGATCTCGACCAACGCGAGCAGCAATGTCGCGATACGATAAACCGCAATCGCGATCTTTATCAATGTCGGAAACGTGATGGTACGCATTTCTCCTCCTTACACGAGGCATCACAACAACGTTTCACCAGGCAACGCCGGTCAACTGCTGTTTGTGTATGAGAAATCGGTTGGAAACTTTTCTCATGTCGGCACGTTGTAGGTGTCGCCACCGGCGCCCAGCTTGTGTGAATGCTCTGAAAAGCTAATCACTTGCATATCACTGCATCTTCTTCCTGTCGGTTAAATTTCGCGTCTGTAGCACGTCGTCTTCGCGGTGTAGCAATTTTAATGGCCAGTAGTGTATGTTCATTGGGGGGGGGGGGGGGGGGGAATGCAGTGTGGAATCCAGTGGGCATTCTAACCAGATCCTCCCCTGGGAATGCAGAATCTTTAGAGGAGCAGGAGCGTAAGATCTGAGCCCTCTTCGTGCAGTTATAATACGCGAAAGCTGTGGTAAGATCTTATGGGACCAAACTGCTGTCAACGGTTCCTAAGCTTACACGCTACTTAATCTAACTTAAACTAACTTACGCAAAGGACGATACAGACACGCATGCCCAAGGGAGGACTCGAACCTCCGACGGGGGGGGGGGGGGGGGGGGAGGAGGCCGCGCGGATCTTGCAGGACGCTGAGACCGCGCGGCTACCACGCACGGCGAGCTAAGGAGGAACTAAACTAGGTAGGCTGAGGAGGGTAAAGGGTGCTGGGGAATGGGAACTGGCAGTTGGTAAGAAGGCAGCTCGGAGGAGGAGGAGGTGTCCAGACAGTTACACATTGCGTACATGCAATAGATCTGACCAGCTGTCAGAGTTGAGTGGAGAGGAGCCTCTTCTAGCTGTAGATGTAGACGACCTGCAGGAGTCCTCAGCAGTAAGGAGGCCTAGGTCAGTTGCAAAGTGTAACAGAAAGAAGAAGGTTGTGCTGCTAGGTAGTTCGCACAGTAGAGGTGCAGGCCAGCAACTGCAGGAAGCGTTGCGGAGTGAGTATCAGGTCACCAGCACTGTGAAGCCTAGTGCAGGATTGGCTCAGGTGAATGACAGCATAGGGGAGTTACGTAGGAATTTCACAAAAGAGGATCAGGCACTGATTGTGGGTGGAGCAGGGAATAGACTTGACAGGGACGGGGAATAAGATGTAGGTGCTGACCTGGTATAGATAGCTACTCAAAGTGGTGGCAATAATGTGCACTTCGTGCAACTGTTTCAGCGTCTTGATCAGCCTCATCTTAATGCAGCCATTAGGTGTGTTAACATCGCCCTTTAGAAGACACCGATGGCAGAGGGCATGGCTCACATTGTAGTGGCGGCAGTTGGGTCTATCAGTAGATTGGGTTTCACCAGGTATGGCCTGCACCTCAATAGGTATGGGAAGGGGAGGCTGGCAAAGCTTATAGGTGACAATGTAATGGGTGGTGGGGGCATCACTCATGGAAAAATTCCTGTAGTAGTTGGTGTTGGAGCTGCGCCTTTTTGAGATTGAAGTCAGCTGACTGGTACACCTGCTTACAGGAAATCCCTCTAACTAAAGGCTCACCTTCAGAGGAGGTCATGTTTCCAAGTAGAGAAGGACCTAGTGTGTTTCATCAAAATATAAGAGGTGTTAAAGTTAGTGAACTGCTTATAGATGTTGACTCTGTTATTGGTATAATGGAGCACCACTTAAATAATTTGCCAATTCAGAGGCTTCCTTTACCAGGGTAAAGATTACCTGTCTGTTTTTCAAGGAGTTCCTTGTGGAGTGGGGGAGTGGCTATGTATGTAAGAAAAACAGTATTCCGTTTGAGTCAATAGACGTATCACGGCACTGCACTGAACAGATATCTGAATGTTGTTCAGGGGCAGTTGAATTTAGTGAAACTAAACTTGTAATTGTTGTTGTTTATAGGTATCCTAGCTTAGTCTCTCTGCTCAAGCTAGAGAGGGTTCTTGGTTCACTTGATAGGAAGTACCACAAGTTAGTTATATGTAATGACTTCACTACTTATTTTTTATATGATTGTGGAAGAAAAAGGATGTTGGTAGATCTCCTAAATTCATACGATCTGATGCAGACTGTGTTTTTTCCTACTAGGGTGCAGGGGAACAGTAGCACAGCCATAGGCAATATTTCTTTCATTCTTCATTACTAGATGCGCATTCTGTTAGTAAAAGCGTGGATGGCCTTTCGGAGCATGATGCACAAATTTTAACACTAAAAGGCTTTTGTACTCAAACAAATGCCACATATAATTACAAACCATGTAGGAAAGCTAATCCAACGGCAATAGAGAGTATTTGAAACCTCGTCAAGGAGCAAGAGTGGCAGGATGTTTATAGTGCCTATAACACAGATGACAAATACAATGCTTTCCTTAACACATTTCCCATGCTCTTTGAGAGTTGATTTCCATTAGAACGTTCTAAACGGGGTACTAGCAGTAAAAGGCAGTCTGGGTGGCTGACTAGAGTGGTAAGGATATCATGTAGAACACAGCGAGAATTATATCAAAATGTTAGAGGTAGTCACAACCAAGCTGCAGTAGCCCGTTATAAACAGTATTGTTATTAGGAAGGCAAACAGTATGTGGTATGCAAATACAATAGCTAATTCACAGGATAAAATTAAAACCATATCGTCAGTTGTGAAGGAAGTGTCTGGTCAGCAGCACAAAGTCGGCGATATAAAGTCAATTCGTAGGAAAACAATTTCTGTTGCTGATAACTCACATATATGTACAGGATTTAACAACCATTTTCTATGCATTTCTGGTGAGTTAAATAAAAACTTAGTTTCTACAGGGAATCATATAAGTCTCTTGGAAAATGCCTTTCCGAGACTGATGTCTGAAATGCTCCCCTGTGATACTGACAAGGGGGAGATTGAGTTAATAATTAAAATCACTGGAGACTAAGGGCTCTCATGCATATCATGGAGTGCCCAGTAGAACATTATAGTTCTGTGCTGCACGTGTTAGCCCTTTACTTAGCCATATTTGTAATTTTTCCTTTAAGAATGGTCAATTTACTGAACGATTACTCAGTAGTAAAGCCACTTTATAGAAAGGAAGAAAGGAATAATGTAGATAATTATAGACCTATTTCTATGCCATCAGTGTTTGCTAAAGTTATTGAAAAGGCTGTGTATGTAAGGATAACTGATCATTTTATATCACATAATTTGCAACCAAATGTACAGTTCAGCTTTAGAAGTCTTTTAACAACTGAAAATGCTATATTCACTTTTCTCTGTGAGGCACTGGATGGATTAATCAAAAGGTTTCGAACGCTAGGCATATTTTTTGATTTAACTAAGGCATTTGATTGTGTTGATCACAAAATATTGCTCCAGAAGTTGGACCATTACAGAATACAGGGAGTAGCTCATAATTGTTCACTTCTTACTTTAATGACAGATGGCAAAAGATCATTTTTCTCCGTGTTGAGAATGGCTGTGATATGAGGTCTGAGTGAGGTATGGTCAAATGGTGGGTGCCTCAGGGATCAGTGTTGGGGCCATTCCTGTTCCTTATTTATGTAAATGGTATGCCCTCTAGCATTCATTCGCTTATGTTGTCTGATATTATATTTTGCGGCAACTCTTTCCATTCTAAATTCTAAATGGATATTTTTGGCTCAGAGACTGGCTGTTTGGGCAATACGTGGTGTGAGTTCACAACTCTCTTGTCGACCCCTGTTCACTAATCTGGGTATTTTGGCATTGCCCTCTCAATACATATATTCTTCACCATCGTTTCTTATTAAGAACATCAGCTTATCCCCAAGAATTGACAGCTTTCACTAAGTCGCACTTCCGTAACTCTCGTGCAGAAAGGTGTGCAGTATTCTACTGCAACCACGTTCAATAAGCTACCACAACAATTCAAACATGTTAGCAGTGATCGACCCGCTTTCAAACAGTTCTAAAAATAATGTCTGCACCACCTATAGTGCACTACAGTGAAACCAGGAAAATAAAAATTGGAAAAAGAGAACGAATACAATATGCGGAAATGCGTTTGTTAAGAAGGGCAACTGACTGTAGATCATATGATGTGATAAGAAGCACAACAGTGAGACAAGAACGTGGACTTAGAAGCAGAAATTAACAGGTCAAAGACTATAGAAATAGATGCATAGATCATGTCACAAAAATGAACGAAAATAAAATGTTTAAAATAGCAAAGAAATATAGACAAATAGGGAAAAGATCAACGGTAGCCTAAACAAGAGGTGGAAAGATCACATAGTAAATAACCACAGTAAACAGAGGCAGTGAACAAGGGGATATAACAGGCAAATAAGCAACACATAAAGAAAGAAAGGAGAAGAACAAGAGGCAGAACAAATTATTTCTGTAACTAGGATACACAGTAGAAGAATCTTGTAAGCAAAAGCTTTAACTTTAACTCGTCGATCAGTAGTAAGTTGTCTATTTCGCTATTGCACAGTCGGTATTACTATTTTCAAGAGTGTGAGTATCGAGTATGATGAGACGAACCTTGTTTAGATAAGTGGACGTTGATACATCGTGTTCTTATCTGATGACAGCACGTGTGAGTACCTTATCTGAAGATGTCCGCAATGTGTGTGAGACTTTGAATTCTTGCTAAACAAGTCTTGGCGTGCTCCCATGTAGTAAATCATCGGTACCGCTATTACATTAAAAACACTTTGTGTACGATAGGAGCAGCACTGCACGGCGTCGGATTCTCTTGATTAGACTATAAGTCTAATAGACAGACGAGAGGTTCTGGTACCGCTGTTTGCTGAAGGCATCAGTAGTAGAGGTGTGGTTACCAAGAAATACTTAGGTCAGAGAGAGATAGCAGCATTTATCAGGAAAAGAAACTGTCGGCTGTAGTGTCTTTCGGTAACAGGATGAAAAAAGGAGTATAAACTGTTGTAATAATGTTACCTCATTTTATGTGTCGCGATTGGTATTTCATTCTGAAATACGAATTGGGTGCATAGAGTACTACACAATACTGAAAGAATGCACGCAACGAATCGCTTAGTGTTACTTTCGAAAACATGACTTTCCCGTGTTTCTCATTAAGAGGAATTTCTTCGAAGGTTGTCTTATGAGCATATATTACATAATAATACACATGTTATTTTGTTGTTGTTGTTGTTACATGCTACATCGCTCACGACATTATGTGAATCTTTCTACTTTCTGCGTCGTCAATACCATTTGTAATAGGCAGAGCTCCACCCTTGAGTTAGCAACAATTTTTTTGTATTTCAGCGACCAACTGCCCATTGTGTTACTGTAGCTTATAATGTTCCACATTTCGTTTTCTTACTTCATTTTTTCGTGTCTTATCTTCCTCTACTTATTTTCTCTTTTGTAAATACTTACGTCCTTTACTCTGCAGTTACTACTTCAATTACGAGTATGTTTATCATGTAAATGTCAACAGTAACGTCTTTTGCAACTGAATGTTTATGTTTTAACAAAACGTGTTTGAATTATACAGGGTGATTCAAAAAGAATACCACAACTTTAAAAATGTGTATTTAATGAAAGAAACATAATATAACCTTCTGTTGTACATCATTACAAAGAGTATTTAAAAAGGTTTTTTTTTTCACTCAAAAACAAGTTCAGAGATGTTCAATATGGCCCCCTCCAGACACTCGAGCAATATCAACCCGATACTCCAACTCGTTCCACACTCTCTGTAGCATATCAGGCGTAACAGTTTGGATAGCTGCTGTTATTTCTCGTTTCAAATCATCAATGGTGGCTGGGAGAAGTGGCCGAAACACCATATCCTTAACATACCCCCATAAGAAAAAATCGCAGGGGGTATGATCAGGGCTTCTTGGAGGCCAGTGATGAAGTGCTCTGTCACGGGCTGCCTGGCGGCCGATCCATCGCCTCGGGTAGTTGACGTTCAGGTAGTTACGGACAGATAAGTGCCAATGCGGTGGCGCTCCATCCTGCTGAAATATGAATTGTTGTGCTTCTTGTTCGAGCTGAGGGAACAGCCAATTCTCTAACATCTCCAGATACTGTAGTCCAGTTACAGTAGCACCTTCGAAGAAAAAGGGACCAAAAACTTTATTGGCTGAAATGGCACAGAAAACGTTCACCTTAGGCGAGTCACGTTCATACTGAGTTGTTTCCCGCGGATTCGTTCGAAATGCACGCTGAACAACTGTCGTCGATTCACTTCTGCCGTACTCAATAACACAAAAAGCTTTCTGTTGAGCGATCGCCATCTTAGCATCAACTGACGCTGACGCCTAGTCAACAGCGCCTCAAACGAACAAATGTACAACTAAATGAAACTTTATAGCTCCCTTAATTCGCCGACAGATAGTGCTTAGCTCTGCCTTTTGTCGTTGCAGAGTTTTAAATTCCTAAAGTTGTGGTATTCTTTTTGAATCACCCTGTACATATGACACATCATCTTTGGACTATAATATAAAAATATTCAGTTATACATATTTTGTTAGGAGATGTACAGTGCTTCCTGGCGACACATTTCAATTAACGGACTGTTTAGAAATGTATGTTTGTGGTTTATGGTTTTCATTTTTCTGTTCGTTTCCCGTCTCCATTGGTTCTTGTGTAGGCATTAGACGCACACAATACATGTTTCCAGTTGATAAACCGTCATATGTCCTTGTCTACATATCACTAACTTCGCTACACAAACGTGTTGCAAACTGCACATGGCCTACCTCACTCACTGTAAGGCTGGCTGAGGGATTATGGGAGCTACAGGGGGTGCTGGGTTGGTAATGGTGGAACAGAAAGTGATGGGATCATAGAGAGTTATTGTGCGTGTATTTTTTTAAATTTTTCAAATTGTTTATTTACTTTTTAATAATTTTTATAAGTTTTTAATTTTTTTTGTGGCAAGCTGTGAAATAGTGAGGATATTGGTCTGGTGTTAATCGTTTCCTTGTCATTGACTATACGTTTTTATCTAGGGTGCTCAGTATGAAATGTTTTACTTACAGAGTTGGCACTCCCTTTCTGTTGTTATTATGGCATAATGTCTGATTTTTATATGCTATGTCTCTTTATATGCTTAGTGACACACAGCATTACGAAATTTCGATATCAAGTTAGAGGCTTATAATGTTACCTGTGAGCACAAACTTGGAAATCTGATTTAAATAATTTTACGCTATACCAAATGCAATGTTTATCTGGATGACTTTTATTATTTGATCATCTTTGTATTAGATAAATTTTCATGAATCCTTTTTCTCAGTACTGCAATAGTGCCTGTGATTTGATTTTTTGGCAGTCAGAAACTGAACTTCATGTTCGTTGTCTCCTTCTTTGTCTCCTTCGCCGTAAAGAAGAAGACGACTGAACTGAGAATACGGTCACAGCTAATTGCTCTCATATAATGTATGGTTCTTCATGTCTTTACTCAAAAATGGTCATTGGAAAAGAATTGTTAGATATTACTCAATCAGATTCAGCGATGGAGGGGGAAGTGAAGAGATTTATTACATCTCCCTGCAATGTAGGTAGGAATTATGCAATTAAAAATCATTCCTGCCTAGGTTCTGACACCTGTTCCACGATTAATCTTTCGTTCATTGCTTGGGCAGTAAAATTGAGCTTGCAAAAAAAAAGTGTACTTTAATGACATCACTCTACAGTTTGTCTCTTTATGGAAGCAAAACATGTTATTAATAAGATCCCACTATCATAAAATAGGACTACATAGAAGTACATACTGTTAACATTCGAGGGCACGTAATTCTTACAGTTTTATTTGTACTCAACTTTGACATAATGTTCGCTTACAGTGGCAATAAAAAATTTCTTTGTACTTTTGGTAATATTGCACATAATATTATACATCGTTCAGTTTCTTGTGAGGGCAGTGATTACAAGGATGCCAGGAATAAATTCTATGGTCTGTTTATCATTTTATTATGGTTATGGATGGAAACTTCTGCTTCGCCCTGGAAATCGCGCAGGTATCATCGGGAAATCACCCAAGAACCAGCGTCATGGTGAAGTACGTCAGGATGTGCGTGCAACAAATTGTCAGACACATATTACTTAAAAATATGATAAATAATATCGTTGTCCCGCAAAACAACAACGGGAACACGAACGCACGACATCCAGCTTAGGTTTTCTGTGCAAGAAAATATATAATACAAGAGTAGCAGGAATGTCAAAAGAACCATTCTTATAAATGTTCTTTTAAACCTAAAGATGCAATTAACAGCACTCATTAAACATAATGACATTCCGTGCTACCCTATAGAGATAGAATGCAGTTACCGATTTGTCCTTTTATGGGTGAGCTTAAGAAATCCTTAATAACTTTTTTCACAAAACTGCTCTTGTATTGCCCATATCGCATCAGATTTGTGCGACAATGTTTCCGTTTAGTATCGGCTACGATACAACAGAAGCAATCGGTTGAGAGGGATGGCAGAGAGTGTGAACTTAACGAAGGAAGTTTGGAATCCCACTCCTTCACGCCTGGAACGTTACACGACTTCTGTTGCAGCCGGCTGATGAGACGGTGGCTTCGACACCAGGCGCCGTCTTAACATTATGGCACCTCAGCTTGAGTGGGTTAGGCCCTTCTGGACGTCACGCTCTTCCACTGCACAGTATTAATCCGTCATTTAGTCGCCCGCATTAATCGGCGCACGTTCCGTTACAGGCACTTAATCTTTGATGCCGCTCTATCTGATGTCTGCTGTAGGTGACAGAATGGCATCTGTTCATATGAAACGTGAATTTTGTCTGGCGACTATCAAAATGACGCAAATTACATTGCGTAACAGTTATTCTGTGAACCTCGCTGATGTTGTACGCTGTTCACATCACTCGCTATAATGAACATTAACCAGAGCGTTAGCTGTTACAAATACGTACGGATGAATCGGCTGACTTATTCGCAGACTTTCGGAGATGGCGCGCCCAAGTTGAAAATCGAAATAAGATTGACTGGATATATCACTAGTTTTTGTTTAGGTAAACAGTTTCGACGTAGTGCACAGTTAGCCTGCAGGTCCGAAACCAGGGCTTTCGTCAACAAGACGAGTTTGAGACAGTAAAGTACTGGAGATGTTGAATGATTCTGTGTATAAAGATGGCATGCGCATGAGGTTACATCCTGTTATCTGAATAAAAATGTAACGTAGGCGGTGTTATTTTCATTATACTGAAAGTTGGTTGGTTGGTTGTTTCGGGGAAAGAGACCAGACAGCGAGGTCATCGGTCTCATCGGATTAGGGAAGGACGGGGAAGGAAGTCGGCCGTGCCCTTTGAAAGGAACCATCCCGGCATTTGCCTGGAGCGATTTAGGGAAATCACGGAAAACCTAAATCAGGATGGCCGGACGCGGGATTGAACCGTCGTCCTCCCGAATGCGAGCACAGTGTCTAACCACTGCGCCACCTCGCTCTATACTGACAGTGATTACGGCTTCCCTACGACGTCGTATCTTCTATTATGGTAAGAAGAAAAGGAACACTCTGAAACGCAATTTTTTTCCTTCTGTTGGTGATGGGCGATTTCTGTTATCATGGCACATTAATTTACGCAGAGCGTTTCTGGAAGCCGCTGTCTTCTACCAAAAGGTAGCCGTCACCAACAGAACTGTTCAGAGAAAACTGGGAGAAACTCGGGAGTAGGTTTCCTGATACTGCTATTGTAACCGGGGCAGGATACGTCGATTTACTAGCTGTAAGAGGGGAGTCATGCGATCAAAACTGCTTCCAGAGACAGGGATCAAAGTTAGAATTTTCAGAATGTCTTGTGTGAAACTTACTTCGAACAGTTAATCGGTTCATCACCACAATAGCTTAGATTTCCAAGTATCTAACAGTCCCGTGCTTTCCAAATCAGCTTACGTAGAGGAGAGCATCAATGACCTGAAGCCTACTATAGCATCAGTGACTGCAGGTGTTACAAGCAATGTGAAGGAAGAGAGCAGAAGTGACAATAAACTAACTACAGAATACCTGGGCAGTTCAGTACGGCCAGCCGCGTTGGCCGAGCGGTTCTAGGCGCTTCAGTCCGGAACCACGCGGCTGCTACGGTCGCAAGTTCGAATCCTGCCTCGGGCATGGGTGTGTGTGATGTCCTTGGGTTAATTAGGTTTACATAGTTCTAAGTCTAGGGGACTGATGACCTCAGATGTTAAGTCCCATAATGGTTAGAGCCATTTGAACCAACCAGTTCAGTACGAAATATTCAGCTCTGAGAAGATGTGGTATAAAAATGGCCAAAATTCGAAAGCGTTGTACGACGGGCTACTCAAAAAATTCAATAACTTCGTTTAAAAAATCACACTGCAACTATTAGCCTTTTTAGTAATTGAAGAAGTGGTCAATCACACATGTTAGCTGAAACTGCTATTGTAAAGAGTGCCAAAAGACGCTTCTGTAAAGCAGGCCTAATTAATTGTTTAAACAATATTTAAGGGCCATTTGCTGTCATCTAACATGAGCGCATTTGCGCAAGAATGCTGGCTTATTTATTTATCAGCAAACTAATATTTATATTTATTCTGGATGATCCGAGTGTCACTGTACGTTTACATTTCTTTATTTACATATTGTTATACTACATTATTTCAGTGTGGGAAGTTTTGAAGATGAGTCAAATTATGTCTGCAGAACTTAAGAACGATATATTTTCGGTGCGGTTGGCCTCCAACCAATGGAAAAGCACGCAGTGGCAGAACACCACTGGAGTCAAGCGGAGACAGACTTTTCTTCACTTTTTTTTCGTGTCGTGTGCTCAAGGGACTGATTTTGGACAGTTCTTGTTTCGATCCGTTGCTTCTCGAAGAAGGCAGATCTGCCTGTGATATAGCGCATTTTTCAGTCGAGTGGTATAATTGATTCTGAGCGGTGAACGGCCACCACGAAACCTTAACTTTTGATGACACGTTTACACGAGTTCTTGAAGAAGGCAGGCGTGCCTGTGGTATCGTATTTTAGTCGTCTGGGTGACTGACTGTGGGCGCCGAACGGCCGCTACAGCACTCTAAGCTTTTCCGACTTCAAAACGAAATTGAGGACAGACAGACTTAGTTTCTACTAGTTATCTCCCGTGTGTTAATTTGGAAATCGTCAGGCTGAACTCTGAACTACTTTGAGCTGGCGAATATTTCGTGTACTGTGATCGCAATGTGGACTTAGTTTTGGCGCATCTTGGATGACTAGTTAGCTTGGGGATTCTGCTACCAGTCTCATAAAAATCTCAATGCTACTCTCCTGCGTTTGATAACATTTTTTCTTTCTGTATTTTACTTAATTATCATAGGACCACTTCCCGAGTACTTGATATACTTTCATGAATAAACATAACTCAACATAATGCTCTGCTGTGGTGCGCGTCAGTTACACATGTTAGAATAGAACACTTTTTATTAATTATTCATTTACCTTTTATTTCGTATGTCTGTTTATTTCATTAATTCACAATTCTAGCCAATGCACAGACTGTTTAACTGCAGGATCACAGCTTCACGTTATTATTTGCAGCGAGTTATCTGCTGGGCATGAAACAATACGTGTGCGGTTAGACCCTACGACTTTATCGAGATATCCTTTCAAACAGAGTCGAGTATACCCCAGTTATCTAAGGCACTAGCAACATCAGGTAAAGTCTCAGTCAGTTTACTCGTATCGACTGCTGGTTAGATAGCAGCTACTCGGGAGATAACAGGTACAGTCGTAATGTGTCACATTTCGACTGCAACAGTGCATAAGTAATAAACAGGTTGATGTATTCAGAAGTTTTACCTGTGAATATTACAGGCTATATTCAGTAACAGTTTTCTCTTTTCTCTCTCTACGTCTTTATTTTCCAGCGATTTACCTGTAAAAACTATTGTACATGCCGAAATGCCAATAATCTCAAAATCCGTTCTACGTACCTGGAGAAATACAATTTCAATTAGCGGCAAAATATGATCAAAACTAATTCAGTAGACTCTCCACGAGGACGGAGCGTTAGAGAGACCTAGTTTCAAATCTCGGGCCGGCAATCTAGATATCCGTTTCATGCAGTTATCTAAATCACTCCATGCAAATGGCGGCATGGTCCCTTAAAACGTTCATACCTTCCCCTCCAGTAGTAAGAAATCTCGGCAAAGCTCCGTCTCTAATATTCTTAGCTGTAGATGGGGCGTAAAAAACAAACTTCCTTTCTTCTTTCTTGTTGTGTCTGGATATTAAATGAGCAAATCCAAGGGAATCGGTCTTGTGAACAAATGTGTCCGAGAAATTACCAAGTCGAGAAATTGCGGTCGGATTGTGGCGCGTTACGCACTGAGGTGACAAAACTCACGGGACCTCTCCTAATATCCTGTCGGACCTCCTTTTGCCCGGAGTAGTGCTGCAACTATGCGTGGCATGGATTCAACAAGTCGCTGGATGCCCCTGCAGAAATACTGAGTCAGGTTACCTCTATAGGCGTCCATAATTCAGAAAGTGTTGCTGGTGCAGGATTTTGCGCACTATCTGACCTCTCGATTATGTTGGGTGATCATTCGCTCGAATTGTCCAGAATGTTCTTCAAACCAGTCGCTGAGAATTGTAGCCTGGTGACATGGCGCGTTGTCACCCATACAAATTGCATCTCTGTTTGGGGACATAAAGTCCACGAATGCCTTCATGTGGTCTCCAAGTAGGCGAACGTAACCATTGCCAGTCAATGATCGGTGCAGTTGGGTCAGAGGATTCAGTCCATTACGAGTAAACACAGCTCACACCATTATGGAACACCACAGCTTGCAAAGTGCTTTCTTTGTTGACAACTTGGGACCGTGGCTTCGCGGGGTTTGCGCGACACTCGAGCCCCACCGTCAACTCTTGCCAACTGATATCTGGACTCATCTGACCAAGCCAAGGTTTTCCAGTCGTCTAGGCTCTATAGTCTAGTAGAAATAGCATTCAGATCTGAAAAAATTGCTACAAAAGGTTTTATTGTTTTAATGGCTTCGTTTGTGCTCCAGTATGACTATCCTAGGTTTTCCCCCTCGGCGGAGTTGTTGTGGAAAAGTAGTGGGGGGATTATATCTCGTAAATGACTCACAATATCGAAAACCGAGTAGGATTAAAAATTGTAGGGCATGGAATTCTGCATTGAATGAGACCATCCGCATATTTTTTGGACAACCCATTTCCATACTAGTGCTCTTCAAAATTGGACTAATTTTACATGTTCATGAAAAATTTTCATTTTGATCTCTGTTTGTTTGGCAATATCGTTGAAACTAACCCAATTATCAATAATGTTCATAAAAAAGATTGGAGAAAGAAATTCTGCATTCGATGAAACCAAAAGTGAATTTACTGGACCGCCCATTTGTGTACAGCTCTTTATTATAGTTGGACCATTTCTCATCATCAATGAAGACAATTTCAAATGCAGTTCTTCAGTAATTCTTATGTATGCTCTTTTAAATACAGAACTATAGCAACCCATTGTTTTGTACTTATTTAATATAGTAATAGTATAAAATGTTAAAATTTTGAAAAATTTCAAAAATAAAGTTAAAAAAGTTTTTCTTATGTCGAGGGTTAAGAACTGAGAGCTCGTATCTGACAGATGTCAGAAAAAGTCCTGGCTTAAAAAAACTTGTAAGTGAAAAAAAAATATGTTATAACAAAATCATGCAAAAAAGACAACGCACAACCCGAGAATAATAAATGATTATGCTCTAAATAAAACAATCAAAGCAATCAAAATTTTTATTAAGAAGTTATGTTTTTTAGTCCCCCTGTAAAATTTGACTTTTGTCAGATACGTGGTCTCCATTCTTAACCCTCGATATAATATAGTGATACCCATTCAACTGATATGAAGGAGGCAGGAAGAGTGAGACACTCCTTGAAATTAAGTAGTTGGTTGGTTGGTTTGTGGGATTGAAGGGACCAGGCTGCTAGGGCCATCGGTCGCGAAATTAAGTAGTTGTTATTATATTTCGTAATTACAAAAGTTTACACAAATGCATGAGATGAAAAGGGTAAAAGTAGGTATGTACACAAATTTCACATAAGTCGACATTTGACACTGCGAACCATGCAGGAGAGCTTCTGTAAAGTTTGGAAGGTAGGAGACGAGGTACTGGCGTAAGTCGTGCTTGGGTAGCTCAGTTGGTAGAGCACTTGCACGCGAAAGACAAAGGTCCCTAGTTCGAGCCTCGGTCTGGCACACAGTTTTAATCTGCCAGGAAGTTTCAAGTTGATTTCTGCTGTTCTTTCACGCTGTGTTGCTTGTCTGTTGGCACTGACAACCCTACGCAAACGCCACTGCTCTCGGTCATAAAGTGAAGGCCGTCGGCCACTGCACTGTCCGTTTTGAGAGGTGATGCTCGAAATGCGGTGTTCTCGGAACGCTATTGGCACTGTGGATGCCGGAATATTGAATTACCTAACGATTTCCGAAATGGAATGTCCCATGCGTCCATCTCCGACTGCCGTTCCGCGTTCAAAGTCTTAACTCCCGTCGTGGGGCCATAATCACGTCGGAGCCTTCTCACTTGAATCACCTGAGTACAAATAATACATACACCAATGTACTATACTTTTATACCTCGTGTACGCGATAGTACAGCCATCTGTATACCAGGTGTACCGGTATGAAATGAGCGTTTTTTTGTGAAAATGAAACACTAATTTTGAATTGAAAAGTAAAAACATTTTATTCAAAGTACTGACCATTGCTTTCTGTACATTCTGACCACCACGCCAATAGAAATGTTCGTCTTTTGAAGCACCAATCAGACACCCAATTTTCGATTTCTTCTTAGGAATCAAAGTGTTCCTCAGCCAATGCGTGTCTCATTGATGAAAACAAATGGTAGTCGGAAGGGGCCAAGTCTGGTGAATACGGCGGGTGGGGTAGCAGCTCCCAGCCAACTGTTTTGATTGCATCCTGAACCAGTTTTGCTTTGTGTGCAGGTGCATTGTCGTGTAAAAAAATTACTTTCCCATGTCTTCTGGCCCATTGTGGTCGTTTTTCGATCAATGCGTAGTTCAAATTGATCATTTGTTGTCTGCAGCGATTAGTATGCACAGTTTCACCGGGTTTTAGAAGCTCATGAAACACCACACCTTTCTGATCCCACCAAACACAAAGCGTTGTCTTCTTGCCGAATCGATCTGATTTTGCAGTCGATGTTGATGGTTGTCCCGGATTAACCCATGATTTTTCCCGTTTAGGATTCTTAAAATAAATCCATTTTTCATCGCCAGTAACAATTCGATGCAAAACTGATTCTTTTTCATGTCTTTGAAGCAAAATTTGACAAATGGTTTTTCGGTTTTCCATCTTCTTTCACTCAATTTATGTGGCACCCATTTTCCACACTTTTGGATCGTTCCCATAGCTTTCAAACGGTCAGAAATTGTTTGTTGTGCAACATTTAGCATTGCTGCCATTTGCTTCTAACACAAAGTATCATCTTCATCTAATATTGCTTGCAATTCGGCGTCTTCGAACTTTTTTTGGTGGTCTTGCACGTTCTTCATTTCTTACATCAAAATCATTATTTCTGTACCGTTGAAACCATCTTTTGCATGTTGCTTCTGATAGAGCGTGATCACCATATGCCTCGACAAGCATTCGATGTGACTCTGCAGCACTTTTTTCAAATGAAAACCAAAAATTAATGCTTTCCGCAAATCATTACTTTCTGGAACAAAATTCGACATTATTAACACGATGAAAACACATGATGTTGTTTGTTCCATGACTTGATGTATACTAAATATTTTTGACAGATGTCATACCAACCAAATAAAAAAAAATTAAGGCTCGTTCACAACAGATGTTCCCTATCGACACATTTGTATCTTAACGCTCATTTCATACCAGTACACCTGGTATTTACTTATCGGTATCCCATGACTTTGGTCACGTCAGTGAATGTTTGTGCGGGAGGAGCCGTTCAAGCCTTCGCACCAGCCCTACATTGCACTATGTAGGTGTGTACACTTCCAGTCACCTAATGGCACAAGGATTTTTTTTTTTTTAAGGGCCGGTTTCGACATGACATAATCGACCAACCCGTTGTGACCGGTAATTCGCATAATTTTATCCTGTCTTCCATTCTCGACCAGCGTTCACGCCCCATCGCGACGGAAACGCGGTCTAGAAGTGGGCACACAGCACTTGTTACCATGTAAGGCAAGTGAAACTAACACTGCAACCGCATTCGAATTCCACCCTGACACATTAAGCGGCAGTAAAATATTTAACTTTGTGACATTTTGGCAGTGCACACAGCACCGACTTTCTCGGTTTCAATCTTCGGCCTCGCACAATGTTGTCGGCTTGTTACAGGATGTCTGTCCACCTTCTATAGCAGCTACGCCAGTACACACCGAACGCGCACGCGTCGTGTGTTCATTTAACTTGCCACGCTGGGCTACAAGCAGAGTGCAGCCTGCACTTGCGCTATGTCCTGCGTACTACATACGGACTACTTCACTGAAGAAAAAATGAGCAACAATGGAGTTAGTGACCCCAATCGTCGATTCGAATTCCTACGCGACACATGATAATAACGGAAAGGAGGCTAGACCTAACGTACCGCCGAATTACGGGACAGTAGATAAGGCGCGAAGTATCAGCTGAATGGGAAACTAATTTATCCGAGACCCGATGTAGGAAACACTACGGCATTCGCCTAACGTGATTTCGGCACAAGTTGGAGAAGCCGACACGAGCGCAGTTGGACTGGTACCCTGACGAACCCTTCGAAGTCCAAGCTTGTGCTTCGCCTAGTTTAATCGCCTCCTGTTGTAAAATGCCTTGCAGGTCACGTGGCTCTTGCAGAGGGATCAGCCTTATCTTCTGCCTGCCGCTCGCACGAGCGAGACTCTAAAATAAGTCACCGTAAGAACCGGCTTCCGGCCACCGCCTAGTTTTATCTGCTACTATAGCACCTGACCGGGTCAACAGGCACGTACAGACAATGACGGTTGCAAACTCGCTGCAAGGCCGGTCAGGTGCTCGCGACTAAAAGGATAAAAGTTACTTACGCAGGCGAAATATCAAGCAACAAGAGTTGCACTGTGACGCTACTGTGAGAGTCGATACGAGAGCAGAGACTTGTTGCAGGCTGAAGAACGTCCACAGCAACGACTACATGCAGGAACACATCATGAAGGCCCAATGAAAACACAACAACCGATAACACGTGATGCCGGAGAACTGCAAGTTGCTTATGGATATGCCAGCAACTTTTTTTTCCTCCCTTCCTTCCTTCCGTTAATCCTTTGTTATCTTTCTTACTTTTGTAATATAGCGGAGATGCTTAGTCGCAGAAAGGCAAAACAAAAAGACTGTCACACAATTAGCCTTCGGCCAACAAGGCCTTTGTCAGAATTGGACAACATACACACAGGCACATACTCACGCAAACGCAACTCACACACACATGACCACAGATCTGACAGCTGGAGCCAGACATTGTTACATTCCATCGTGGATTTTCCATTGTTCCATTTTGTAAAAGTTTAGTAATTCCCTTCTCGTGTTGTAATACAGTTATCTATTTCTTCCTGTCCAAAACATTTCTGTGCTGGAAACTTTTCCTGGTAGAGTCAAAGTTTACAACAGTTCGCATATTTGCCTTCCGTTTGTCTGCTCCACCCACCGCCAACACACTACGACTTCGTTTTTAATCCGCTGTCCGTTAACTGCTCCCCGCTGCTGTTACGGATTTCTTACGCCCTCTGTGACTCTCCCAACATCATCAGCCAAATTTAAATTTTCAGTCTCCTTTTGTAACACAACATATTAATTCTTTCATTATATAAATGAGAAGCCCAAAATTGTGTGTGCACTACATTAATTTATCTAGTTAACCGAATTTTTCCTTACAAGTCCATTATAAGACTATTATTAACTATTGTCATCTAAATGCTAAATGCTAAATAGCATTGAAAAATATATCAAACATGGAGAGTGTGATGCAAAGACAGATTAAAAGACATTTGACAGTGCAATAGAAAGACAATACAAAATGTTAAACACTAAATAAACGTTCCGCGCGGGATTAGCCGAGCGGTCAAGGCGCCTGCAATCATGGACTGTGCGGCTAGTCCCGGCGGAGGTTCGAGTCCTCCCTCGAGCATGGGTGTGTGTGTTTGTCCTTAGGATGATTTAGGTGAAGTAGTGTGTAAGCTTAGGGACTGACGACCATAGCAGTTAAGTCCCATAAGATTTCACACACATTTGAACATTTGACATAAATGTGAAAGGAACACACCAGCAAGCAGTGAGACTAAACATCGAAAAACTGTGTGTGTCTGTGTACGTGAATGTTGCGTAATAGGAGATCGACAACGTGAAACAATTACACTCAACAGAAGAGAAGATGAGAGTGTGATACAACAATTTAACAATTTAAATTGAAGTGACAATAGTCGATATTAACTCCAGCGTGTGGTCTCGATGGCGACATGTTGTAGTATACTTGTTTTCCTATGGTGCAGCAATCTGACTACTGGATAATAGCTTGGAAAGTTACTGTATACAGAAGGTGATGAAGACAATGAGTAAAATACATAACGTATTAACTGAAGACATGAAGTCCGTAAATGAGTTCGCAATCATTTTTGGCACTTTATTTTCACAAGTCCGTCGCGATCACACAGGTTTCTTATACTTTACTACCAATTTCAGCACACTGCCATCCAGAGATCTGTTACAAAGATAAATATTGTGTAAGCGACAAGTTCAATAAGTTAACGCTAAATCTAACAAGTCTTAGTCATACATAAAATATAAAATTATAAAATGTTTATAGTCACGTATAGCGGCCATACTTGTCTAATCACGCTTAATTCTTCCACGCTTCCAGGAAATAAAGGATACTACGACATGTCGCCATTGAGACCACACGCTGGATATAATATCGACGATCGATATTTTGGCTTCTAACGTATAGTTACTATTTTATTCATTGTACTACAATTACGTTTATGGTAGCTGATCTGTCAGGCTGGAAGATTTTTTAGATATTCTATTTTATTGTTACACTTTTTATACTAGCTTATACAGGTTATATGTTTTACCTAGTCAGGCTAGTGGCTGTATTATATTAGTATTTGTACTTTTTGTGGTATTTTAAGTATGAATTTAATGTCACATCAGTTACGTTTTATTGTCAGACGCTCGTTTTGCTATGGAAAGTAATTAAAAAAATTTAAACTAATGACTGTGCTTGCCGCAATTTAATCGTCACATTGGCGACACTGGTTTAATATGCGCTCTAGCTAAAGTGCCCCCTGCTGGCATTAGTCTCTTGTAGAAATACCATACGCAATCTGAGTATTACCAGCACGTACCATGTGCTCACATGTTTAACTTGACGATAATTTACATCGGAATATTTTAATCGTATGTATGGCTCCTATACGTGGCTATAAACATTTTACAGTTTTATATTTTATGTATCACTAAGACTTGTTAGATTTAGCTTTAACTTATTGAACAAGTCGCTTGCACAATATTTATCTTCGTAACAGATCTCAAGATGGCAGTGTCCCAAAACCGGTAACGAAGCGTAAGAAATCTGTGTTATCAAGACGGACTTGTGAAACTAAAATATGTAACGTAGTTGGAAATATGTAAGTTAAACTGTTTATCAGTAAGTACGAAGAACTGTACTTACTGCAGGGAAGAGATGTGTGATGTTCTATCCCACTTAGAGAGAACTTGCAGTCGCTGCAGATTTTGAGCATGTGTCTGCTGCAGTCTCAGTGAGGTGGCCAAAGGTCAACGTGAACTTCCACGTGCTCTTGTAACGTGTGCCAGTCTGCAAATTTGTTTTTAGGTACTTTCTAGTTCCCAGCTAGAAAAGGAGTTTTTCGGCATAATTATTTGATCACATTGCATTTCGAGTCATCTCTAGGTAACCTCCTACATACCATTACCGTAAAAATTAACAGATGTTTAAACAACACAGCGCTACACGATTACTCTGTTGCTGCCTTAGAAAATATTGTTATATATTTGAACGGAGAATTCTTACCATCTATGTGGAAAAACACAGTTCACTAATTGGATTTATACTGGTTTAAGCAATAGTTTTGGTAGCCTACATACACGTATGTTTGTATACTTTTGGTCCTTGTCTGTATACGATGTGTACACACCACGAGAGTAATAAAAATATGCAGCTGAGGTGTTGCATAACGTGTTCGTTTCCAGTCGGTGAAAGAAACTATGTGATGGCGAGTGGATAAACGGTAAACGAAAGCAAGTGTATAAACGGAAACAAAAGGAGCAAATTCGATTCTGTAAGGCTTTGATTGCAGTATGAGGGAATTTTGGAACAAGGTGCTGTCCAGTTTATTCATCAGAAAATAAAAAACTAGTTGCAACGGATCTGACTGCGAGGGAGTCGCTAGTTGGGCGCGAAGCGGAAAAGCATTGGCTGAAGTGGAAATCGAAATGAGCGTTTGGCGTCATAGGCCAGGTGGACCCTTTCGGGGCAGGTCCGGCCGCTTTGGTGCAGGTCTGTATTATTCGATGCCACATTTGGCGAAATGCGCGCCGGCTGGGGATGAAATGATGATAAAGAGAACACAACACCCAGTCCCTAAGCGGAGAAAATCTCCGACCCACCTGGGAAGCGAACCTGGGCCCGCAGGGCGGCAATCTGTCACGCTGACCACTTTTTTTCCCTTTATTAAAACAACCATATATGTACATAACCACAAAAACAAAATAATGAAGTGCTGGATCTGTTTCAACACGAATTGTATCCTACAATAGACTGAAGAACACATTTCAATATAGTGCCATTTGTAAGCTTAGTCCGCAGTTCGTGGTCGTGCGGTAGCGTTCTCGCTTCCCGCGCCCGGGTTCCCGGGTTCGATTCCCGGCGGGGTCAGGGATTTTCTCTGCCTCGTGATGACTGGGTGTTGTGTGATGTCGTTAGGTTAGTTAGGTTTAAGTAGTTCTAAGTTCTAGGAGACTGATGACCGTAGATGTTAAGTCCCATAGTGCTCAGAGCCAACCATTTGTAAGCTTACAAAATAGAATAAAAGTAGTAAACTGACAATAGCCTCTTCAGTCCAGACAGAGACATAGAACCAAAGCGCAAACATACACTCCTGGAAATTGAAATAAGAACACCGTGAATTCATTGTCCCAGGAAGGGGAAACTTTATTGACACATTCCTGGGGTCAGATACATCACATGATCACACTGACAGAACCACAGGCACATAGACACAGGCAACAGAGCATGCACAATGTCGGCACTAGTACAGTGTATATCCACCTTTCGCAGCAATGCAGGCTGCTATTCTCCCATGGAGACGATCGTAGAGATGCTGGATGTAGTCCTGTGGAACGGCTTGCCATGCCATTTCCACCTGGCGCCTCAGTTGGACCAGCGTTCGTGCTGGACGTGCAGACCGCGTGAGACGACGCTTCATCCAGTCCCAAACATGCTCAATGGGGGACAGATCCGGAGATCTTGCTGGCCAGGGTAGTTGACTTACACCTTCTAGAGCACGTTGGGTGGCACGGGATACATGCGGACGTGCATTGTCCTGTTGGAACAGCAAGTACCCTTGCCGGTCTAGGAATGGTAGAACGATGGGTTCGATGACGGTTTGGATGTACCGTGCACTATTCAGTGTCCCCTCGAAGATCACCAGTGGTGTACGGCCAGTGTAGGAGATCGCTCCCCACACCATGATGCCGGGTGTTGGCCCTGTGTGCCTCGGTCGTATGCAGTCCTGATTGTGGCGCTCACCTGCACGGCGCCAAACACGCATACGACCGTCATTGGCACCAAGGCAGAAGCGACTCTCATCGCTGAAGACGACACGTCTCCATTCGTCCCTCCATTCACGCCTGTCGCGACACCACTGGAGGCGGGCTGCACGATGTTGGGGCGTGAGCGGAAGACGGCCTAACGGTGTGCGGGGTCGTAGCCCAGCTTCATGGAGACGGTTGCGAATGGTCCTCGCCGATACCCCAGGAGCAACAGTTTCCCTAATTTGCTGGGAAGTGGCGGTGCGGTCCCCTACGGCACTGCGTAGGATTCTACGGTCTTGGCGTGCATCCGTGCGTCGCTGCGGTCCGGTCCCAGGTCGACGGGCACGTGCACCTTCCGCCGACCACTGGCGACAACATCGATGTACTGTGGAGACCTCACGCCCCACGTGTTGAGCAATTCGGCGGTACGTCCACCCGGCCTCCCGCATGCCCACTATACGCCCTCGCTCAAAGTCCGTCAACTGCACATACGGTTCACGTCCACGCTGTCGCGGCATGCTACCAGTGTTAAAGACTGCGATGGAGCTCCGTATTCCACGGCAAACTGGCTGACACTGACGGCGGCGGTGCACAAATGCTGCGCAGCTAGCGCCATTCGACGGCCAACACCGCGGTTCCTGGTGTGTCCGCTGTGCCGTGCGTGTGATCATTGCTTGTACAGCCCTCTCGCAGTGTCCGGAGCAAGTATGGTGGGTCTGACACACCGGTGTCAATGTGTTCTTTTTTCCATTTCCAGGAGTGTATATATAACTGACTGTCTTAACTAGAATGACGGTTCTGTCATTTTATTCATAACCGTCCAAACTCAAACTCATTTGGAGCATTAAAACGGATAACAAGACATGCACAGGAAACATAAATTAATGAAAACGTCATAATGAAGTTAATGACACCATTGAGAAGTCGGGAGCAGTCCTAGGAACAGGTGTAACCCCTTATTCGTTGTGTATTTTGTTCGCTACATAGTCTTGCATGTGATTTGTGTCCTTACCGGCATCGAGAATTACCCTACGCCTTGTTTTTCAAGAATTATGTCTAACATGTTAGCGAATATCTTCCTGTAATTTCGGTAACGTTTCATCTTCCAACGTGCCGTTCTCATGTAAGCCTCGAAACTAATGAGATTATCTTCACTATTGTGGAAGATGATATACGTCACAAACTGTCCTAACAGCCACATCACGGTGTTGTTCTTGGTAGCTGGAAAATGTTTCGCGTCCGGCCAGAGCAGGATGTCGGTGCAGTGGCTGGCTGGGCTGCTGCGGGTAATCAGGCCCAGCCTCTGCTGCACCCATCACCAGTTACTGAGATGACCGCCACAAGTGAAGCGATGGCGTAATGTGTCGACCAGGCCACAGCGGACGCGTTAATCACTGTCACTTAAACCGATTCTATGCAACCTTTCATTAGTGGGTATAACATCGTTTACCACTTTATACCATGTGGACGCCACTTCAGCAGTGTGGACGGTTAAACTTATGTTGTCCCAAACTGCCTTCCAATGGACACTCGAGTATTTAAGTTCAATGGGATTCCGGACTATTGGAGATGTCCATCTTTTTAATAACAGGTGCGTCGTCGGTAAATCCTGTGTGAAATAATGTCCATCAGTATAGCTTACTTCAAGGAAAAACTGCTTGACATGTCGTAGTTTGTAATGTATTTTACCTACATCAATAGGTGGGTGCATATCGGTGGGTTGTAAGGTTCGGAAGAGCCAACTGGTTACGCTGAGAGGTTCCTTGTCCAACAAATGGGTGATTCGTTTAATATACAACGCAGTACACTTTCGGTTAATGTCAGGCATGTTGAGTCGGCCGGCCTGTCTGGAAGACGTCAGCGTGGTGTATTTCACTTTGAACAGATGCCCTTGCTAGATAAATCTATTAGAGAGTTTCATCACGTGTTTGGCCTGCATCTTGGGGACTGGAAATAGTTGGGCCATATAGTACACTTTACTGAATATATAACTGCTGGGGAGTCGTATGCGTTGGAGAATGTCAACGGACCGCCTTTGTCATTAAACACCGGGACAGTGCGAACACAGTCCCGACTACCAAAAATTATGCGCCCGAGTTACTCGCATTTGGAGTAATCGCGGGGATCAGCTCGACCGAAGTGCAATGGACAAGCCTCACCCCGGAAGAACCGCTTTCATGATCATGGTATCGTCTACGCCAGGTAAGCTATCGGGGCAGACGCTGGCCGAAGTACGCACACGCCGCAACTTAACGTTCCCAGCACTCGCCATACGTCCACAGTGTGGTACCCAAGGTCAATACAAACTTTTTTCTCTTTGAAATCAAACCAGTTAAAGGCACTGTTGTCATTGCAAGCACACCTCGCATAACACAAATTACAGCCCGTGCGCGAATAACACCTGCCTCGTTCTTTAGACTCGTTCAAAAGAGATAGGCCCAAGTGCGTGTGAAATGGACACGAGGAACCTCAGCGCCACTTCTCCTAGCGGCCTCTTACGTAATGACAGGCGGTGACGTCTGTTTTGAGTCTCCGAACTCACGAGTCGCAGTGCTCGCGAGTGTGTGATAAGGCGTCCTCCGGCTGTGTTAACGCGCCCTTATCGCAGTGTGGACACCGTATAAAAGTTATGCGCCTCTAGCCGTGTATCAGTGGCCCCGTGAACCGGCGCGCTAAAAATACGCGAGCAGAGTCACTTGCTGTAGGCACACACACACAGACGCTACGGAGGTGGGTTGATTGTCCTAAAAAGTATGCCTACGATTTTCCAGTTTGGTGTAATTGTGTCAGTTGCTAAATGATATATTTTGCATGTACTCGATTGATATATATGTGTGTGTGATGCAAACTTTGTGCAGTGAACAACCACGCGCATATCTATTTCTTGAACAGTTTTGGTACTGATTATTTTTTTATATGTTTGTGTACACTGTCAGATGCTCTGCCCACGCCGAGGTGGTCAGTTGCTGTTGCAGCGTATTTGTGGACTCAAAAGGACAAAAGGACATTTATTTCCAAAGATTTTTCGAGATAATGTGTAAGTAGGCTGTTTAGGTTTTTTTATTGGTAACGCCACGTAGCGCTCTGTATGAAAATCACTGACTGTGCTGTGTGCAGTCTGAGGCTGGTCGGCATTGTTGCCAATGTTCGCCATTGTAGTGTTGGGTTGTTGGCTGTTAAAAGCGCGTAGCGTTGCGCAGTTGGAGGTGAGCCGCCAGCAGTGGTGGATGTGGGGCGAGAGATGGCGGAATTTTGAGAGCGGACGATCTGGACGTGTGTCTATCAGAAAGAGTAAATTTGTAATATTGGATATCATGGACTGATATATATATTATGACTTTTGAACACTATTAAGGTAAATACATTGTTTGTTCTCTATCAAAATCGTTCATTTGCTAACTATGCTTATCAGTAGTTAGTGCCTTGAGTAGTTTGAATCTTTTATTTAACTGGCAGTAGTGGCGCTCGCTGTATTGCAGTAGTTCGAGTAACGAAGATTTTTGTGAGGTAAGTGATTTGTGAAACGTATACGTTAATTTAGTCAGGGCCATTCTTTTGTAGGGATTATTCAAAGTCAGATTGCGTTGCGCTAAAAAATATTGTGTGTCAGTTTAGTGTTGATCAGAATAGGTAAAGATCGAAATGTCTCAGTACTTTCAGTTCTGCTCAGCTGTTTGAAAATCAAATAATGTAAGAGATTTATCAGCACAGTAATTCAATAATTTTTCTAAGGGGACGTTTCATAAATGTTATATTTCATTCCTTGAAAAGCATATGTGTATGGCATGAAATGTTTATGTACACGAGAATATGGTTCCATTTTTTGACGTGTTCTTTGCAACAGGGGTAAGAGTAAGTATTGAAGGTACTCAGTAATGTTGAAATTGGGGTGTAAGAAAATGGACTGTGTACACAGTCGTAAGTGGTGATACCAGATAAAAAGGGGCGTGTTTCAAAAGAGTATATTTGTGTCACAGATTATGATCACTAATCCTATGTGACTATTTATCCACCTTGCTCTGATCAAGACACATTCGGTACCTACCAAGCTTACCTTCATAATACAACATTAGTGTATGGAGTATGGCCTGTAATATGTATCACTGATGATAACTTTCACAACGGATAACTAGGGCACTGACGAAAGCTTGTAGTGGAAGGCGACGCTACAGATCTAGGGTTGGGTTCTGATAACAGAACATCCTTTAAATGACCTTATTCAGGGTACACACATACATCTCCCGTTGAGGGGTCGGGAACAGACTACGGAATGGAACAGGAACCGAAATTACTGTATAAAGCAGCAATGAAGTAATGACTCAGTTCTCTGACTCGATTCGCGATTTCCGGTCAGAAAGGTCGTAGTTCGTAAAAACTGACGGAAAGTCACCCAGTAAAACGGAAGTAGTATCTGGATTCCCCAAAGAGATCTTACGTGCTCTCTACTGTTTCCTCATGTAAGTAAGTAGTTTAGGGACAATCTGAGCACACATTAGGTTCTTTGTGTATGGTGCTCTCAATTACTGCTTAGTAAAGTCATCAGAACATCAAAACCAACTGCAAAATAATTTAAACAAAACATCTGTAGGGTGCGGAAAGTGGCAATTGGCCCTAAATACTGAAAAGTGTGAAATCGTCCACAGGAGCACTGAAAGGAATTCGTTAAAGCTCGGTTATACGATAAACAACCCGAATCTAAAGGCTCTCAATTCAACCAAATACCTAGGCATAGCAGTTATGAACAATAAATTTGGAACGATCACATAGACAATACTGTGGGGAAGGCGAACCAAAGATTGCGTTTTATTGGCAGAACACTTTGAAAACGCGACATATCCACTAATAAGATTGCCCACGCTACCCCACTTATGCGTCCTCTGCTACAGTGCTCCTGTGCATTCTGGGATGCTTAACAGGTACGTTTGGCGGAGAACATGGAAGAAGTTGAAAGACGGGCAGCCCGTTTTGTATTGTCACGAAATAGGGATATGATACGCGAGTTGGGGTGGCAGTTATAAAACCAAAAGCGGTTTTTGGTTGCGGTAAGATCTTTTCACGACGTTTCAGTTTCCGATTGAATGGGACCCACGTGCCTAGGGAGAAGTCATCGTAACGAAATAAGAGAAATCAGATCTCGCACGGAAAGATTTAAGTGTTCGTTTTTCTCGCGCACTGTTCGAAAGTGGAATGGTAGAGAAATAGTGTGGATGTGGTTCGACGATCCTGCGTCAGGCAGTTGAGTATGAACTGAAAAGTAGTCATGTAAATGTGAGTAGTAGAAGGTAAGGGAGAAATGACAGAGGTAACACGTTCGTCCTATCATTCAAACACAAAGTGAGGAAAAAGACGGCGTTAATTTCTAACAAACCCTTTAGGCCCTACAACGAATCTATTCAGAAACCAAGGAGGGAAGGTATGGGCTAGTAATATGTGTCACTACAAACTGTTACAAATTTCAAATTGGAGGCTCTGAGCACTATGGGACTTAACAGCTATGGTCATCAGTCCCCTAGAACTTAGAACTACTGAAACCTAACTAACCTAAGGACATCACACAACACCCAGCCATCACGAGGCAGAGAAAATCCCTGACCCCGCCGGGAATCGAACCCGGGAACCCGGGCGTGGGAAACGAGAACGCTACCGCACGACCACGAGATGCGGGCTTCAAATTGGACAATGGAGATAAATTCCATACTCATGTAGGTATTCATACCGAATGAAGGTTCACGAACTGAAAGAGGAATAACAGCGTAATGCAATAGCTAACGAAAAAAAAATGCTTGGTCATGTCTCAACAAAGACAATTCGTCCATCTCCAGAATCCACAAGTATCTTAGCATTCGGAAAAAAAACAAATAAATAAAGGGCCATGATGCGACGAAGAACGATCGCGGAGGTCGCATGCAATTTAATACTCGATTGTTTGAGGGGAAGTTCAGTCCCACACTAGCAACAGGGAATAATGGTCTGAAATCTCATTAAACAATGTTAATTATGATGGAATAAATGTAGCACATCTTGCGAGAAATCAACACATCGTGCCAACTTACTATCTGCATTCACAAAACGGCAAAAAGAACAGAAAAGGACGCAGGTAACTCTCCCTAATATAGGACAGCTGAAAGAGATATATGAAACACCTTTAAGAATTAATAACCCACATTGCAATACCGAAATCCAGAAATCAACTAAACATCTCAAGAGTGCAAGACCTACCGAAAAGTAAGTGTGCTCCGTGCTCACTCACCGTTTGGATGGTAACGGGGGAGGGCATATGAAGTGCCGTTGGTGAGGTTAGACCAATTCCACTCCTTGAATGCGCCAGAACTACGGATGTAAAACTACCATAGGTTATCGTGGAGCGTAGACTAGAGAAGTTTTCCTACTGGCTTTGGTAAGTTAAGGTCGTCCCCGCATTACCTGTACATTTGGTGTGTTGCATACCTGTCAGGCATTACCTTATAACGGCCACGTTCTACACGTATGCGATTATTGTCTTACTACATTCCCCTAAAAACAGAAAGTGATGAACCATCGAGAAACTGAGTGAGAATGTATAAAGGGTTGGCTAACCTATGGAACATTTTTGTTCTATCTGTAGCTATCCTCCTGTCTGTTACTTAAAAGTAGACAATATTTATAGCAAAATTAAAACTCAAAATTTAATTCAGGTTTTATTCGAAAATTGTTGGTTTGTAACGTGAAAGAGAGGGATGTTGTAGAAAAAAAATAAAAAACACTATTTTCTCAAGAAAAAGGTGAAATACAATAATCGCAAAACGTTGCTATGTCAGTCATCAATAATCCATTGAACTTATATACAACGTGTTTTTGTTATTGATAAACAACTTTCGCATTTATGAATAACAGGAAACTCTTACCTTTGATCATGAAAAACGTTCTGTTGAGTGCAAAAGACTATAAAACTGTCCTTGCATCAAAAGTAATTGCCTTGGTTCCATAAAAGTGCAGAAGCTACGCGATCAAATAATTATTATTACTTAGAAAATGCAATTTGTATGATGTAAGCACATAAAATGCACAATGGATTAACATTGAATGTTGTGTGGCTCTAATTACGTGCAAAAGAAAGCACGAAACAAAAAAAAACAAAGAAAACTCGTCGGTTCCCGCTTTCCTTCTTACACATTCATTTACGTTTCTTTTCCTACCAACGTTACCAATACTGCAGATAATTCTACCATTTACTACATAGTTTATGTAATGTACCAGACCAACCTCTCTGCTATGTCCCTTCATTAGCTGAGTTGGCGGGTTTCATACACCTTAGTGCAGATCTAGCTTGCACTTGGTAATTCTGAAATAAAATCACTCATTCTGTACAATCACCCATTCATAAAACCAATCAGCAGAAAGGTGTGAAAAGACGCTATGAGAACACAAATAACTCCTTATAACACCTTGTCTTTCCTCCAGAGACTTGGTGTCGTCTTAGCTAAGTAGTAAGTGGAGTTAAATCTCTCGTGTGTCCATACTTGCAGCCCTCATTTTTGTGAAACGGCTCTGATTGGCCCGTTTCAATGTGACCAATAGCTCTAGTACAAAATCTTCAACCGGATAAATCGGTCTGAGGTCGAAATTTTTATCTGGCGATTCAGATTAAGCAAGGGGGACGATGGTGAAATTGTTGTCATTCAAAAAAACGTTAAGTATTGTGTGGTACACGAGTCATGCAACTTTGCGTACGCAGAGACGAGGAGAAATTCCAGTGCCTATGCAGGCAGCGTAATCATCATGAATGCCGCTGTTTGTCGCTGATTTGCCTCATACTCTATGCCCGTATGTGATCCCTTTCGAATGGATGTGCCAAACGAGTTAGACATGTCTAGGTAGATATAAAAAGTAGAAGACGAAGAGAAAAAGAAACGCTTGATAGGACTACTCGTACGAGGATCAAATTCGTGGTACACTGGCGTAATACGAATACGAGCAAAAGTTCAAGGTCCTCACTCATGGCCGGCCGCTGTGACCGAGCGGTTCTAGGCGCTTCAGTCGGGAACCGCGCTGCTGCTACGGTCGCAGGTTCGAATCCTGCCTCGGGCATGGATGTGTGTGATGTCCTATGGTTAGTTAGGTTTAAGTAGTTCTAAGTTCTAGCGGACTGATGACCTCAGATGTTAAGTCCCATAGTACTCAGAGCCATTTGTACCATTTGAGCTCCCATTGTACTGCGTGCCAACTTCCCCGCCACGTTCAACTGCGTTTGTAGCACCTTCCTAGCTGTGTTCGAAAGGTGTTTACATCAAGAGTCTAAAGTGACATCGCCGGCCGCGGTGGTCTCGTGGTTCTAGGCGCGCAGTCCGGAACCGCGGAACTGCTACGGTCGCAGGTTCGAATCCTGCCTCGGGCATGGATGTGTGTGATGTCCTTAGGTTAGTTAGGTTTAAGTAGTTCTAAGTTCTAGGGGACTGATGACCACAGAAGTTCAGTCCCATAGTGCTCACAGACATTTGAACATTTTTTTCTAAAGTGACATCGGGGTACTTTAGCTTACCGTTGTACTTGACTATGCCACGACAGCCAAACCGTAGGCTGATGCTAGGCGATTGGAGAGGTGGAAAATACATACTTCTGTTTTATAGAAACTGGGTCTAAGTCCCTATATCTTAAAATATTCGTAAAGTTTAGTGAGGCTGTTTCTTAGTTGTTATTCACAATCAGAAAGTTCTAAGTCTAGGAGACTGAGGACTTCAGATCTTAAGTCTCATAGTGCTTAGAGCCATTTGAACCATTTGAACCTCACTCATGGAATCAAAGCTCTGGCCCATTAGCTTTATGTGGAGTTAACACAATCTGTAATGAGTGTATTCATATGTTACGCTATGGAACCAAAGACCAAACTGTCCAAATTGGGGATATTTTCTGCCACGCCGGTTGCACATTTCACCGTTGGTGCTGAGAACGCAACTGACACCTGAGCATTAGCATGTGTACGAAGTGTGATCAAAAAGGAACGGGAATTTTTTACTGTCATGGGCTTTGTACATTCGATTTTCAAGTTTTTGTTAGCTTGTTCATACACATTTTCTTGACATATGTTTGCATTTCAGCTGTTTTGAATATTGAGTTTATTGTTGACAATCGAAAAGGTTATGCTCGTTTTCGAGCGCTCGACGTATTTTTACTTTCGAAAAATGTGGATCAAAGAATTTGCATTAAATTTTGCATGGAAAACGGAATAAACTGCAGCGATGCATTCGAAAGGTTGACTTTAGCTTTTGGTTGATATACTACGAGTAAGACAATAGTTTACGAATGATACAAACGTTTCAGAGAGGGTCGAGAAGGCGTCGGAGGCGACGACCGCCATGGACGCCCTAGCACATCAATTACTGATGGCAGTGTGGAAGATGCGAACAAGAAGGTTCTGGAAAACCGCCGACAAAAATGGTTCAAATGGCTCTGAGCACTATGGGAATTAACTTCTGAAGTCATCAGTCCTCTAGACTTAGAACTACTTAAACCTAACTAACCTAAGGACTTCACACACATTCATCCCCGAAGCAGGATTCGAACCTGCGACCATAGCAGCAGCGCGGTTCCGGACTGAAGTGCCTAGAACCGCTCGGTCACAGCGGCCGGAGAAAACCGCCGAATCACCATCACAGGGCATAATGATGTCATAGCCTTTGGTTCATATCAAGCAACTTTTTTGGTTGTGTAAGCCGCTTCGGCTGTATTTACTCCAATATCGGATCACAACCGGTTTCGTGGCTCTAAAAGCGACTTTTTCAGGTGAACATCTGTATAACAGTAAATCGAGAAGGAATAACAGCCTCCGATATACGCTGGTACGGTAAATTATTTTAAGATTTTTAACAAAATTTGAATGGTATTAAAAACTTTTACATGAGAATTTTAAGATGTTAGTACTGATATAACCGAATAGCTCGGGGCTTTGTATCCTACATTCGTTGTCCGTCAGAACAAAACACCACTAGAAGGCGATATTGCATAAAATAAAACAGCCAGATTCCAACACAGTGGATGGGTCCTAAACAAATCATACCATACTGATCCATTGGTAGGACGAAATAAATGAAAAACTATTAAGACCTAATTGCCACAAAATGGAGGGATTTTCTACCTGGCGCAAAACCGTCAAGAAAAAGATGGAAAAGCAGAACTTGAAAACCGCCCTTAACGCTTTTCCGGTCTGTACACAATCGCGAGCAGGGGACGCAGCCGCTTGCGTTGGTCATACTGACGGGAGGAAAGTAAACAACTTGCCTGTAGACGCGGCTCGCGCATGCGCTGATGCTGCACGGGCTCCATCGAATGATTGGTGGTCTTTTGCGGGATACGCGAATGGTGAATGAGAACAAGGAATATTGGGTAAAAAAGCACAAAAACGTTTTTGAAAAGCAATCTGTAGAATATGATAGTGACAGTTTGTTGTGGACTGGCAAGACAGCCAATCCACTATGACGGGAAGCCGAAAGGCACGCGTTTAAGCTCACGCAGGCTGGCGTGAGGTCTGGAACAGGACAAGGAATTTATAGTAGCAAAATTAGTACGTAGCTGTTGGAATACTTAACTTTAATCCATAATTGGTGAACATCGGTCTGACGGTACATGCATCACAAGATAAATAGCAAATGATAATGGCGCCTTGCTAGGTCGTAGCAAATGACGTAGCTGAAGGCTATGCTAACTATCGTCTCGGCAAATGAGAGCGTAATTGGTCAGTGAACCATCGCTAGCAAAGTCGGCTGTACAACTGGGGCGAGTGCTAGGGAGTCTCTCTAGACCTGCCGTGTGGCGGCACTCGTTCTGCAATCACTGATAGTGGCGACACGCGGGTCCGACGTATACTAACGGACCGCGGCCGATTTAAAGGCTACCACCTAGCAAGTGTGGTGTGTGGAGGTGACACCACATTCCTCCCCCGCAAATCGGCGTACGGTGGTGTTATAAGGCTTCCGCCCGCCGTGGGGAGGACCCCATGTTGACGTATGCGACTAGGTGGGGAGCCTAACAACAGGCGAGGCTGTGCCACCCGCACCCGGCCATTCGGTCCGAGGGGAGCTAGGAAACGCCTGAAAACCTAGTCCAGGGTGCACGTCAACATTCGGTGTATGCGCCCGTAGAGAGACAGGAGGGGTCGAAGGGTCGACCTCCATCGGGTCGAGGCACCCGACGGGCGAAGACGCCATGTGGTCCGGAGCGGGCAAGAAGTCCATGTCGGAGGACATCTGGTCACGGGAAGCGATCGGCGGCGCGTGACCCAGGGAGGCGCCCGGCGGTTGCAACGACGCGTCCACTGCGGGCGTCGCCGGCGGGAGAACAGGCGGCGTCGGCGGCGCGTCGCCATGGGGCAAAATGGAAGGCAGCATCGGTAACACCTGGGGCTGAGGCGAGCCAGTAGATGGGTCCCCAGGGCGCTGACCGGACGGCACCGTCGCTGAAAGCAGACGGGGAGCGGCAGAACCCGTGCGACGACAGAGGCGCAGCTGGTTGAGATGCCGGCGCACCTCACCAGAGGCCCCCAAAACCAGATACATAGCGCGGCCGAGGCAGCGAAGAATGCGCCCTGCGAGCCAACGCCGTGAACCTCGACAGTTACGATAGCAGACAACGTCGCCTGGAGCAAAAGCAGGAGTCTGCCGCTGCACAGGAACCTGATGCGGCGGATGTAGCAAAGACATCAAGGTTCGATGAGGACGACCGTGGAGCAACTCAGCCGGCGAGCGACCATCTCGGGGCTGAGAGCGATACAAGGACAAGAAGAGCAATAATGCGTCCTCCCGAGAATGCGACTCTTTTAACTTCAACATCTGTGACTTGAAAGTCCGAACCAATCGTTCAGCAGCACCGTTTGACTGAGGCGAAAACGGCGCGGTTGGCATATGTTGAATACCATTGGCCTTGCAGAATGACTGAAATTCTGCGGACCTGAATTGTGGGCCATTGTCGGAAACAATAGCCTGTGGCAGACCTTCAATGCAAAAGATAGCAGATAACGCGTGGATGGTGGCAGAGGACGTCGTGGAAGACATCCTGACAACAAAAGGAAAATTACTGAATGAATCTACCACAACCAACCATCGAGCATTCCAGAATGGACCAGCAAAATCGATGTGCAAGCGTTGCCAAGGGGAAGTGGCTTTCGGCAACACAAAGAATTTCCGCGGTGGTGCGGATTGTTGTTCGACACACGCCATGCAAGAAGAGCACATATTCGTAATCGCAGCATCGATTCTGAACCAAGTACAGTACTGACAAGCAAGTTGTTTCGTTCGCACCATACCCCAATGTCCGTGGTGGAGAAGCTGTAAGACAGAGGACTGTAACGAACGTGGGACCACTACCCTGGACTGATCATTATCAGAACGCAACAACAAAACATCACGTCGTACAAAAAGTCTCTTCTTGTGAGCAAAAAATCGGCGAACCAACGGATCCCTGATCCGTGACTTTGACAAGAGCCATTGCGTAGCAACAAAACGCAGAACGGTAGCAAGGACAGGGTCAGCAGCTGTGGCTGTAGCTACACGACGAAAATCAATCGGAAACGATTCGACCACGTCATCGGTTTCCGCATCAATGAACATGCAAGCAAGTTCGGAGGAATCGAATGCTCTATCCTTAGCAACAGGCAAACGGGACAACGCATCGGCATTTCCGTGCTTAGCAGTGGACCGATACAAGATATCGTAGCGGTACTGCGAGAGGAAAGTAGACCAGCGAATGAATTTCTGCGCTGTACGTGGAGGTACAGGCGCGTTCGGATGAAAAAGCGATGTCAAAGGTTTGTGGCCTGTGATGATGGTAAAGTGACGACAAGAAATCATGAAACTTAGTAATACCAAATACGAGAGCCAAAGCTTCTTTCTCGATCTGCGAATAATTTCTTTGCGCAGACGAGAGCAATTTGAACGCAAAGGCAATAGGGCGATCATGCGATCCATCTTCGTGCGCAAGCACAGCACCGATCCCGAAATCTGAGGCATCCACCATCAACAAAAGGGGTCTCTGGGGATCGAATGGCGTATGGCAAGTATTGGAAAGCAACGCCGATTTCAACTGGCGAAAGGCGCGTTCGCATTCCGTCGTCCAGACGAACGGAACACCTTTACGGCGTAAGCGATGAAGCGGAGCTGAAATGGAAGGGGCGTGGCGCACATAGCGATGATAATAATTGATTTTTCCCAGCACACTCTGTAGCTGCTTCAAATTCTGCGGCTAAGGCAAGTCCTGTATGGCACGCAGGTGCTCTGGACTCGGATGTATGCCTTGTGCATTGATGACATGTCCCAAATATGGTAAGTGACGAGCAAAAAACACACATTTGTCCTTCCGCAAGCGAAGACTATTTTGTCGCAAGACCTGAAATAATGTTCTGAGATTGGCTAAATGTTCTTCTTCTGTCTTTCCGGAGACCACAATATCGTCCAGATAGTTTGCTGCAGTAGGGGCCGACGCACAAACAGTTTGTAGATATTGCTGAAACAATGCAGGGGCGGATGCACACCCGAATGGCAGTCGTTTGAATCGATACAAACCAAGATGCGTGTTAACCACCAAAACGCGATGGGATTCTTCGTCCACCGGTATTTGCAAGTACGCATCTGCTAGGTCCAACTTCGAAAAATATTTACCAGGGCACAGTTTGTCAAAAAGATCTTCCGGGCGGGGTAAAGGAAAATTTGCAATCACTAGTTGTGGATTCACTGTTGCCTTAAAGTCCAAACAAAGTCTCAATTTTCCAGAAGGTTTTGGCAAAATTACTAAGGGTGATGCCCAGAGAGAAGCCTGCACACGTTCAATTACACCTTGCAATTCCAAATCGTTTAATGTTCTTGCGACCTCATCACGCAATGCGTGGGGAACATTGCGCGCTCTGAAAAATTTCAGTGGCGCGTTGACTTTCAGTTCCAATGTGCTTTGTAGTTCTTAGCGCAACCAAGGCCCGGTGCAAAAATGTCTGCAAACTCTTCACATAGACGAGAAACGCTGTCTGAAGGCACAGTCAGGTTCACTGATAGGACCTGATTGACTATAGACAAGTTAAACAACTGAAATAAATCTAAACCAAACAAGTTCACTGCAGAAGAAGAAGGACGTAAAATGACACAAGTTTTGTTTGTCCCTTGTATGTTGCAAAAAGGCTGCACTGTCCTAACACAGGGATAGCTTGTCCTGAATAACTACTTAACTTAACATTTGCGGCACGCAATGGAGGTGAGCCCAGCTGTTTGTACGTGTCTTGATTGATCAGTGAAACTGCAGCTCCGGTATCGAGCTGGAATGTTATCACTTTGCCGTTAATGTCCAAGTCGACAAAAAGTTTATTGTCCTGCTGACGACAAGAGCGACTGTCTCGTGCAACGTGAATGGACACTGGTACAGAATCACTTGCGACTTGACGGGATTTCCATCGATGTCGACGCACACTATTTGTGGGACGAACACTGTCACTGTTAGAGAGAGTGGCGCTGGGCGGAGTTGAATGAACTACATGAAATTCCATGGGCGAAGGTTCACGAACCTGAGTATTCTTGGTTCGATTCTGGCCCGAAGCAAAGGGCCTGGAATGGTTGCGAGTGTCCGATCTGAGCTTTTTCTGGCAAACACTCTGAACATGTCTTTTTTATTACAGAAGAAGCAAATGGCTTGGCATGACGGGCAATTCTCACGCTAATGTCTAGTAGCACACCGCAGGCATGATTTTAGCACTGCATTTGCTTGCTTGCGCGGCACATGTGGCGGAGAACTTGGCAGCAGCTGGCGGACGGGCGTGAGGGCTGTTTACTGTTCCGGGCAGCTCGCCCGGCGGGTCGGTTAACGTGACACACGGCCGGTGAAGTTGCAAATGATTCCTGAGCAAAGTCAAGTGTGTCCTGCCGATCCAATATGTCTATCACTTGTTGAAGGGAGGGATTGACCAGTTTCAAAATCTGTTCCCTTATACGAACATCAGAAATGTTCTGTGCAATTGTATCACGTACCATAGTATCTGAATAAGGGAGTCCACATTGACACTCAAAAGCGCAATCCCTAGTAAGGCCTTGCAAGGTTGCAACCCACTCCCAATTAGTCTGACCTGCCATACGTTTTGTATGAAAGAAGGTATACCTTTTTGCAACTATATTGACTGATTCTTTGAAATATGCATCTAATGCAGACAAAATTTCGTCTTAGGACAGAGTTGCTACATCGCGTCGGGGAAATAACTTCACTATCATATGGTACGTCTGGACGCCTACGGCAGAAAGGAGAAAAGGCTGCCGCTCTTTACCTTGAATTCTGTAGGCGGCGATATGGAATCCAAATTGGCGTGACCACTCCGTCCAGCTTTCCAGTGCAGCATCAAATGGACAAAAAGTTGGCGCAACAGCGTGTTGTGGCTGCGGTAGCGGTGGAGCGGCGGCTGCCGCATTGCTTTGCATCGCACGTTGACCCTGGACGAGCTGTCCAAGGGCATCCAATAAGGCCTGCGTCTGCTGATTCTGCAAGCGATAAAATTCGGACAGTACATCTGGAGATTGTGGCGAAGCCATTACACAAGTAAATCAGGGCAATATAGTTACGAACGCAGAATTCTCGTCGCCAACTGTTGTGGACTGGCAAGACAGCCAATCCACTATGATGGGAAGCCGAAAGGCACGCGTTTAAGCTCACGCAGGTTGGTGTGAGGTCTGGAACAGGACAAGGAATTTATAGTAGCAAAAATAGTACGTAGCTGCTGGAATACTTAACTTTAATCCATAATTGGTGAACATCGGTCTGACGGTACATGCATCACAAGATAAATAGCAAATGATAATGGCGCCTTGCTAGGTCGTAGCAAATGACATAGCTGAAGGCTATGCTAACTATCGTCTCGGCAAATGAGAGCGTAATTTGTCAGTGAACCATTGCTAGCAAAGTCGGCTGTACAACTGGGGCGAGTGCTAGGACGTCTCTCTAGACCTGCCGCAGAAAATGACCAGAATTGTGACAAAACCACGTGTGCAAATTTCGTTCAAGATAATACTTCCGTCCACATCTCAGTGCTTGTTCATGTTTTTTTTGGCAAAAAACAGAACCATTATGTTGCCTCAGCCACCGTATTCTCCGGACATCACCCCCTGCGATCTGTTTCTATTCCCAAAGCTGACGGGAACCATGAAATGACGTCATCTTGCAATCTTGAAATAATAAATGTCTTGTGATCAGGGCCTCCCGTCGGGTAGACCGTTCGCCGGGTGCAAGTCTTTCGATTTGACGCCACTTCGGCGACTTGCACGTCGATGGGGATGAAATAATGGCGATGATTAGGACAACACAGCACCCAGTCCCTGAGTGGAGAAAATCTCCGACCCAGCCAGGAATCGAACCCGGCCCTTAGGATTGACATTCTGTCTCGTTGACCACTCAGCTACGGGGCGCGGACATCATGAAATAAAACCCTGCTCCAGGGCCCTAGTAGCTGTATCAGACTTCGGAACAGGACAGGCCAGCATAAATTATCAGACACCCCAGCTGTATTAACTCTTATGTCTGTAACAAACTTGTCTGAGGTGTGGGGTTGATCTATTATTCTGTTATTTTGCACAACGGATTACTCTGAGATGTACCCTTTACCCAGTGGCTCCTGCAAGATGCAATTTCCACCCCCACACTACTACAGAAGTCAAACAGACGCTCCTAACTTTCCAAAGAGAAATGCCTGAAAAACTTTCAGCAATAAATATCTTCTGGAGTCGTCCGCTGTAAGGAAATGACATAAAAATTCACAAAATTTCTTATGTAACTAGTGGGATACTTGGGTACTGGAGTGTAAGAAAAACATGGAACTAACGAAAGTTATTATTTATTTTGTAACAATTCTGAGAAATCACAATGACACCTTTAGTTATGAATTGAACAAGTTATATCCTGGTTCTTTTTGGAATGTGAAGTTACCTTTCAAGGACAGGATTCGCTAATGAAATTTCCATACAAAGTTTAAGATGCTTGTTGCCTTGGCAGAATGGGTGAGAGCCACACCTACTCAACTTGAATAATTATCCTTTAGAATGTTGCTAGGTATGGTAGAGGCTGTCGCTTGTGGAATGCAGTGAAGTGTACTGTTGTGGAGGAAATATGTGGCTCGCAATAGCTGTGGCACACAATACCGTAAGCTGCGATGACTGCTGTCTGCGCCGCTTGCTGCTGACAAATAAGATAACTCTCGTTCTATCTGGATTGACCTTCGCCAATCAAACTCTCCATACGCCTCGATGAAGTCAAGGATTCGTATTCAAAAATGGCTCAAATGGCTCTGAGCACTATGGGACTTAACATCTTAGGTCATCAGTCCCCTAGAACTTAGAACTACTTAAACCTAAGTAACCTAAGGACATCACACACATCCATGCCTGAGGCAGGATTCAAACCTGGGACCATAGCAGTCCGGCGATTCCGGACAGCAGCGCCTAGAACCGCACGGCCACTGCAGCCAGTTGATTCCTATTTGCCCCTTGTCTAACTATTGGCGTGGTACATCAGACAGATAACCAGTCCACCGTGATGCGATTCAAAATTCGCTCGCAGGCGTTTAACGATAACTCTGTCCGTTCACATTGCACAATGAGTGTGTCGGCCAACACAGTGAACAACGCTTAATCGCAAGGACCCAATATAGAGTCGCCCTTTGATTTGCTCTCGACAGAGGTGCTCTCCCAGTGAAGTACTGAGGAGAGACTTGTTCCTCGCTCTTTCGAGTACACGTACGAGCGCGCACGCTCTCGTTACGCGTTCTCGCTCCAAGAGAGACAACGGAACGGCGCCTCTCTATGCCAGACGTGATGGGGTATATCTTTCGGTCTCTTCCATTATTTCTTCAGCTCAAGGCGTCACAAATATCGTCTGTCAATCACCATTGCTCTTCCAAAACGAGAGAATGACGTTTCGTTTAAGGCGACCAATCCGGAAGCTTGTACTTTTGGCGTTTGGCGTTTGCTGTCCCCCTGTGAAAATCTCTGAAACTGCATGCTGTGTGTAAAGAATGCGTAGGCTGGCAGCTCACACACAATGTAGCGGTATTTGCTTTTAAGCCAAACACGGGGTTGTTCACCCCTTTCCACTCGGGCCCACGCTGTCCGCTACGGACGGTCACCAGCCGACATGGGCTGGGTCGTCCTCTGAAGGGCCAGGCATCCCGTTGTGTGGCCTCTCTGCCGAACTAAAGCCTCTGTGACCGTCGTGTCTGGAATTTATGTGTGCACGCCAGCCTCGAGTATTTCAACCAAGGGGCGCTTACTTGTCAATTACATATCGATTACATGAATTTATACAACATTGACTTTATCTTATCGAGTTTGGGTTCGAATGAAGCGTCTTGATGTGCGGAACATGATTGTAAGGTCGGAATATGTAAGCAATGAAGGTCAGGAAACCGCGACATCTTACACTTGTCGTATGAGATGTTCTCAGTATTCATTGTGTGGTTTATTGCAGTCTCGGTGGATTTCCCATTCCTGCAACTGTACAGCAAGGGGCTCATATCTACGACCTGTCTGTGGCAGGCGAAAGCTTTTCCTGTACCTCTGACCATAGCCTTCGCCAAACAAATCACCCTATAACACTTCGGTTCTCTCTAGTCTTTGTCTTCCACTTTTTTCAATACAAGGATATTCGAAACTTCCCAGATTCAGAGCATCCAACTCCGCAAAAGGCATTCATTTAAGAATGTTGTTGTATATACTACAAATTGGTCCACTAGCTGGTGCGGCACTTAAGTCTTAATTCCATCTTATTCTTCTGTAATTTCATTACTGGCAGCCTCGTATCCTCCTGGGTAAGCGGAATCATAGCACCATTTTTTAGATGGTTCTCTGCTAACTCAGAGTGAAGTTGGCGATGGTGCTCTTTGTCTGTCATCGTCGTATCGTTCGGCAACAGACGTCTGAGATGCTCATCCACAGTCAGACCCAAGTTCTCCACTGTTTCCTACACATACGCTTACGCGACTGCTCTGCAATTCACAATTAAGTTCCAGCCAGAGTGTCCATCCAACCACCTCCAGGCTATTTCTGTGCTGTTCCATTCTCCAACAGAGCGCGGAAAAAAACGAACACTTAAATCTTTCTGTGCGACCTCTTATTTCTCTTATTTTATTATGGTGATAGTTTGATCCCATGTACGTGGACGGCTACAAAGTATTTGTAATTGAAATTTCTTGAGAGCATCGTGCCGCAACGAAACACGCCTTTGTTTTAATGTTTGGCACGCCACTTCGCATTCATATCCGCGGCATTTTCTCCTCCGTTTCTTGATAATACAACAAAATCTGGCCTTCTTTCACCTTTTTCCGATGCCCACCGTCAATCCTATCCGGTAAGAATCCCATACCTCACAGCAGTTCTCCAGACGAGAGTGGACAAGCGTAGTGTAAGCAGTCTCTTTAGTACACCTGTTACATTTTTTAAGTATTCTGCCAGTAAACCGTAGTCTTTGGTTTACTTTCCCCACAACATTATCTATGCAATGGTTCTAGTATAAATTTTTCGTAATAGTAATCCCAAAGTACTTAGTTGAATTCATAACCTTTACGTTTATGTGATTTATCGTGCAACCGAAATTTAGCGGATTCCTTTTAGTACTCATGTTGGTGACTTCACACTTTTCATTATTCAGAGCTAATTGACACTTTTTGACCATATTCGTTTTGATCGTCTGCTGACTTTACATGACGGCAAATGACAGCATCATCTGTGAACAACTTAACAGAACTGCTCAGATTGTCCGCTAAATCGTTTACATAGATTGGGAACAGCAGGGGGCCTGTAATTCTACCTTCAGGAATGCCAGATATCACATCGGTTTTAATCGATGACTTAACGTCAGGTACTACGAACTGTGATCTCTGTGAGAGGAAATTACGAATCCAGTCGCACGACTCAGAAGATACTTCGTAGCCACGCAATTTGGTTAGAAACAGGTTGTGGTGATCGGTGTCAAAACCATTCTGGAAATCTAGAAATACGGAATCATTTTGACGTTCCCTATCGATAGTATTCATTACTTTGTGTGAATAAAGAGCTAATTTCAAATGAACGTTTTTTTCTGAATCCGTATTTGCCGTTTGTCAGTAAATCGTTCTCTTCGAGGCAATTCATAATTTTCGAACACAATATATGTTCGTAAATCGCCGTTAGTGATATGGTGAGTTATTATTTTCTGTTTCTTTCGTGTGGCGCTCTTTAGTTGCATTTGTTCATTCATAAATGATTGGTATATCATGATAAATATATGGTTGAGCATTGTAGTATATGTTGCTGTTGTCGTGGTCTTCAGTCCAAAGATTGGTTTGATGCAGCTCTCCACGCTACTCTATCCTGTGCAAGGTTCTTCATCTCCCAGTACTTACTGCAACCTACATCTTTCTGAATCTGTTTAGTGTATTCGTCTCCCTCTACAATTTTTATCCTCCACGTTGTCCTCCAATACTAAATTGGTGATCCCTTGATGCCTCAGAATATGCCCTACCAACCGATCCCATCTTCTAGTTAAGTTGCGCCACAAATTTCTCTTCTTCCCAATTCTACACTCCTGGAAATGGAAAAAAGAACACATTGACACCGGTGTGTCAGACCCACCATACTTGCTCCGGACACTGCGAGAGGGCTGTACAAGCAATGATGACACGCACGGCACAGCGGACACACCAGGAACCGCGGTGTTGGCCGTCGAATGGCGCTAGCTGCGCAGCATTTGTGCACCGCCGCCGTCAGTGTGAGCCAGTTTGCCGTGGCATACGGAGCTCCATCGCAGTCTTTAACACTGGTAGCATGCCGCGACAGCGTGGACGTGAACCGTATGTGCAGTTGACGGACTTTGAGGGAGGGCGTATAGTGGGCATGCGGGAGGCCGGGTGGACGTACCGCCGAATTGCTCAACACGTGGGGCGTGAGGTCTCCACAGTATGCGTGTTTGGCGCCGTGCAAGTGAGCGCCACAATCAGGACTGCATACGACCGAGGCACACAGGGCCAACACCCGGCATCATGGTGTGGGGAGCGATCTCCTACACTGGCCGTACACCACTGGTGATCGTCGAGGGGACACTGAATAGTGCACGGTACATCCAAACCGTCATCGAACCCATCGTTCTACCATTCCTAGACCGGCAAGGGTACTTGCTGTTCCAACAGGACAATGCACGTCCGCATGTATCCCGTGCCACCCAACGTGCTCTAGAAGGTGTAAGTCAACTACCCTGGCCAGCAAGATCTCCGGATCTGTCCCCCATTGAGCATGTTTGGGACTGGATGAAGCGTCGTCTCACGCGGTCTGCACGTCCAGCACGAACGCTGGTCCAACTGAGGCGCCAGGTGGAAATGGCATGGCAAGCCGTTCCACAGGACTACATCCAGCATCTCTACGATCGTCTTCATGGGAGAATAGCAGCCTGCATTGCTGCGAAAGGTGGATATACACTGTACTAGTGCCGACATTGTGCATGCTCTGTTGCCTGTGTCTATGTGCCTGTGGTTCTGTCAGTGTGATCATGTGATGTATCTGACCCCAGGAATGTGTCAATAAAGTTTCCCCTTCCTGGGACAATGAATTCACGGTGTTCTTATTTCAATTTCCAGGAGTGTATTCAATACCCCCTCATTAGTTATGTGATCTACTTATCTAATCTTCAGCATTCTTCTGTAGCACCACATTTCGAATGCTTCTATTCTCTTCTTGTCTAAACTATTTATCGTTCATGTTTCACTTCCATACATTGCTACACTCCATACACTTCCTGACACTTAAATCTATGCTCGATGTTAACAAATTTCTCTTCTTCAGAAACGCTTTTCTTGCCATTGCCAGTCTACATTTTATATCCTCTCTACTTCGACCATCATCAGTTATTTTGCTCCCCAAATAGCAAAACTCCTTTACTACTTTAAGTGTCTCATTTCCTAATCTAATTCCCTCACCATCACCTAAATTAATTCGACTACATTCCATTATCCTCGTTTTGCTTTTATTGATGTTCATCTTTCTTTCAAGACACAGTCCATTCCGTTCAACTGCTCTTCCAAGTCCTTTGCTGTCTCTGACAGAATTACAATGTCATCGACGAACCTCAAAGTTTTTATTTCTTCTCCATGGATTTTAATACCTACTCCGAATTTTTCTTTTGTTTCCTTTACTGCTGGCTCAATATACAGATTGAATAACATCGGGGATAGGCTACAGCCCTGTCTCACTCCCTTTCCAACCACTGCTTCCCTTTCGTGTCCCTCAACTCTTATAACTGCCATCTGCTTTCTGTACAAATTGTAAATAGCCTTTCGCTCCCTGTATTTTACCCCTGCCACCTTCAGAATTTGAAAGAGAGTATTCCAATCAACATTGTCAAAAGCTTTCTCTAAGTCTACAAATGCTAGATACGTACGTTTGCATTTCCTTAATCTTTCTTCTAAGATAAGTCGTAGGGTCAGTATTGCCTCACGTGTTCCAATATTTCTACGAAATCCAAACTGATCTTCCCCGAGGTCGGCTTCTACCAGTTTTTCCGTTCGTCTGTGAAGAACTTGTGTTAGTATTTTTCAGAGGTGGCTTATTAAACTGATAGTTCGGTAATGTTCACATCTGTCAACACCTGTTTTCTCTGAGATTGGAATTATTATATTCTTCTTGAAGTCTGAGGGTATTTCGCCTGTCTCATACTTCTTGCTCATCAGATGATAGAGTTTTGTCATGACTGGCTCTCCCAAGGCTGTCAGGAGTTCTAATGGAATGTTGTCTACTCCCGGGGCCTTGTTTCAGTTCTCTGTCAAACTCTTCACGCAGTATCATATCTCCCATTTCATCTTACTCTATGTCCTCTTCCATTTCCATAATATTGTTCTCACGTACAACTCCCTTGTATAGACTCTCTTTATACTCCTTACACCTTTTTGCTTTCCTTACTTTGCTTCGAACCTGTTCCATCTGAGCTCTTGATATGCATACATGTGATTCCCTTTTCTCCAAAGGTCACTTTAATTTTCCTGTAGGCAGTATCTATCTTACCCCTAGTGAGATAAGCCTCTACATCCTTACATTTGTCCTCTAGCCATCCCTGCGTAGCCATTTTGCACTTCCTGTCGATCTCATTTTTGAGACGTTTGTATTCCTTTTTGCCTGCTTCATTTACTGCATTTTTATATTTTCTCCTTTCATCAGTTAAATTCAATATCTCTTCTGTTATCCAAGGACTTCTATTAGCCCTCGTCTTTTTACCTACTTGATCCTCTGCTGCCTTCACTATTTCATCTATCAAAGCTACCCATTCTTCTTCTACTGTATTTCTTTCCCCCATTCTTGTCAACTTTCCTAATGCTCTCCCTGAAGCTCTCTACAAGCTTTCAGTTTATCCAGCTCCCATCTCCTCAATTTCCCACCTTTTTGCAGTTTCTTCAGTTTTAATCTACAGGTTAGTGCTAATTGAAAAATAAATTTTGACATGAGGAAATTAACTGGAGTGTCGTTATTTAAAAGAAGCAGCCAAGTAAAGAAAAAGTTTAAATTATTACGCGGCACAGATAAATTTATCACTAAGAGAGAGAAAATAGTAATTCAAGATTTTGTCTAAGCTGCTTTGATACTGTGGATCATTTGTTGGCCGTATGGCGATGATTAATATTACGCGCTATGAGCAGACGCGCCGCCTGGAAACTGCGTTCACAGATCGACTTAACGGATCTGAGGGACGCACGAGTGAGTGGCTGGCACAAATTCAACATCAATGATATTCGGCAGTGGTCAGCAAACGAAATCTCGGTAGTCTTGCAGTTCTCCTAGCTGTATCACAGAAATGTTGGCAGGCAAACTTAATGTTATTGAAGTAAACAGCGGTAAACAATAACAATTATTCATATAATGACGATACTTTTACATGGTTAAATACTTTATTGACCTTGAAAATACCTTTCAAGCACAACTGCCTGTTGCGAAACCATTCGAGACAGCGATCATTAAGAGAGATATCGAGAGAATGCGAACCAGAAGCCGCTCGTGTTTACATACAAGGAGACAACTGAAGGCGACTTTACCGTCATTTTTCCTCGGTCTCTGCCTGTTCTGGAAGCCTGTCGTGTGGAAAAATGTTCGAGAGACTTCGCTGCTTTCCGGACCGGCTGATCGCATGAAATTTGATTGTTGGCGCCGCTTGTGCTGCGTCTGATGTAGTATTTGACAATTAAAAAGCACAGTTGCTAATTTTAACATGTGTATGCTCTCTCACATTTAAGAATTACTTACAGTTTTACATTATAACACAATTTAAAGAAAATACACGGAATTAACACAAAAGTGCAGCGTTTCTTAAGTAGGTTTACATAAATTATTTTAGTTTTGGGGTTTAACTTTATTTAGACATAAAAAGAAACGTTTCAATGGGTATGTAATTCTGCGGAGTATTCCTGTTTCCATGCTTGAGTACTGACATGACTTGTGCAACTTTCGAGTCTTTAGATGCGGATCTTCCGTCAAGCGAGCGGTCGTATGTGATTGGCAAGTATGCAACTATTGTACCAGCATACTCTGAAAGAAACCTGACTTTATATACAGTCTGGACCGGAGGCTTTGTCTTTATCGTGTTGTGGTATTAGAACATTGTCGAGAAGAATAGGAGGCAGTTGTCCTTGGGATTCAGAACTAATTAATTTCTGGCGGCGTACTAAGGTTATTGAGCCGTTTTCGCATTTAGTTTAAGTTGCTGGTTTTGCACCTACCTTACCACCGAGGACAATTCATCACAGCTCGCAGCACTGTTGTCTCCAGGTCTGGCACTTGGGCACTTAGACGTGTCACAGTGACGCTCCAGGCGCAGATGTAGATGGTTCAAATGGCTCTGAGCACTATGGGACTTAACATCTGAGGTCATCAGTCATCCAGAACTTAGAACTACTTAAACCTAACCAACCTAAGGACATCACACACATCCATGCCCGAGGCAGGATTCGGTCGCGCGGCTCAAGACTGAAGCGTCTAGAACCGCTCGGCCACAGCGGCCGGAGCAGATGCAGAAGTAATGGTGATGTCACAGCTTTTATGGTCGCAATCTAAGTACGAGGGTCAATCCGAAACAAGTGTCTCCCATTTTCTTTCACGGATGCCATAACACAAAGGGAAAGCTCACTCGCACAGTTAAACAGAGCAATATTTCAGCTGTATACTGCCATGTTTCCACATCGCCACCACGATTAGTCACGCACATTTGTCTAGGAAGAGCGGCAGCCCGCCTACTACGGCCGCCAACACCTGACCAGCAGCTGGGACCAGCCAGTCCCACAGCTTTGACGATGGCCACCACAAGTTCACCCGAGTTGTTGGCAAAACTTTTTACGGCGCCCAGCGTCAATGTCTGGAAATTTGACTGTGAATCTTTATTGGAAGGTCCAGCTACGGAACGACCCTGAAGACAAAGTGTGGCTGTGCTGCGTTAGGAGTGACGCGTCGACCGCTGTGCGCTCACGCTAATAAAGCATCAGATGTTTAAAATAGGTTCTATCAAGCAATCACCGTAATGGACATAAAGCTTGGCGTATATTCCAAAATGAGGGAATATCTAAGCTAAAGAACATAAATGATAACGTGTTGGGAACAAATAAATACACCGACGAAAAAAAATCCCAACACCAAGAAGGAGTTGTGCAACATAAAGGACAGTTGTTAGGCGCGTTATATATCTGGAACACGATGTCTGTTAAAACATCGAGGCAGTCGCACACGAGTGGCGCTAGGAACACCACTCGTATGCGACTGGCATTAATATTTTACGAAAAGTGGATTTTCGAAGTAACGAACGATGTTGAGAATCACAACATTCTACCTAACATAATCCGAGCAAGTTTTGATACAGTATTTGAACACTTAAGTTTTACAAAGGTATACGGTGCACTCTCTTTGCTGGCGGGTCGCAGCATATCTCAGGCGATCTCTTGGACTGACCTTGGCCATGCAACTGGGGAAAAGTCAGCACTTTATTTCGCTTGTCTGACTAGAGCTGGCTCGCTTCCCCACTGACAGAGTTCACATCCGAGCTTTTGCCACTAATGTTGTACTGGAAGGAAGGAAGAAAGGAAGGAAGTTTGGTTTTAACGTCCCACCGACATCGAGGTCATTAGAGATGGAGCACAAGCTCAGATTGTGCAGAAGGAAACTGACCGTGCCCTTTTAAAGGAACCATGCCGGCACTTGCCTGGAGCGATTTAGAGAAATCGCGAAAAACCTAAATCTGGATTGCCGGACACAGGTCTGAACCATCGTCCTCCCGAACGCCAGTCCAGTTTTAATATTTTTTTTTGATATTCAAAAAATTTAAAAACCTCTCTCACACCGGCCTGATTTAGCTTCACTGATCAGGATAGTAAAAACATGCGTATGTTAAGGGAATTTTCATTCACAAAGCAGGCTTATCACATTCACACAGTTCAATACTGTTCTATCCTGATTAAATTGAGCTTAACTTAAATTCCATAAGGCAGTGAAGCAAATTCGAAGTCTCGGTGCGACGAAAATTGTCAGTCGATCTCCTGAAAACATTTGTAATAATTATTAACTTTCGGTGATCACATGGGGACAACCAGAGATCTGCTGGTAAGACCGTGTTAGCCTATTTATTTGAAGTAACTGGATATCTTGAGCATACAAAACGGCAGGTTCGTCCAGTGTAAATCAGACGTTCCCCACTGATCCCGTGCAACACATCGTAGTAAGCAGACACTGTCAATAATAATCACTTAAATAATACGCGAACACACTTACTTTAGTTTAGTTCATGTATTAAATTCCTTCTCATACAGAATCTCATCAAGATGGCGACTAGCTCAACAATACATACATATACATCCTCCTTCTTTCACGGCTAATCGGTAAGCATTGCCTCATTCTTTTCATAAGAGAAAACAGATAGCAGAGAAGATATTCCATGGAGTAAATGGACGCTCCAAGGAATAATAGGGCTTGAAACTACTTTGCATTGATAATCATCGTATATTAAAGTTTAGGAATCGGTAAGGTAAGAAGAGATATTTCGAGATATGTACTGAGTTGTATAATTTATAAAATTTATGAAAATATCGCGGAGAGACCGCTGCAAGAGACATTACACAGTGTGCGAAACACTGCGCCCCCTCGCTCAGTCATGTTACATTGGGTACAGAACTTGTTATATTGCTGGCCACAGGAGTACCTCGACACCATGTAGGCAGTTCCTAGAGACACACTCTATGTGTGGACGAACGTTGAACTGTTGAAAAATGCCAGCAATATAATGTCACATGAAGGGTTATGCATGACGTCCACAACATAGCACTGCTCATAGTTCCCACAGGAACCCCCAGCCATGAGCTGAAATCACACCCAATGACTCCCCACACCACAACGCCAACTCTGTCAGCCGTGTATCTGTACAAAAAACTGGAAGGGTCGCAGCTGTCCTCATGTCTTCATCGTACTCGGCATTGACGGCCATCCTAGGTAGCGGCGTACGCATAGGACGGTAGAACTGGCTGCCGCCAGCCTACGACCAGTGGTGTGGCGAGAGACAGAATGTTGCAGGAGTCCATTACTTGTTCTCAGATGGCAGGCTCTGGTGTCACGGGGTTATGATGTGCTTAGCGGACAATGCGGCGATGCGATTGCTCAAACTGGGGAACAATCAAGAGTGAGGTGCCGCAAGGTTCGGTCTTGGGTCCTCTTCTGTTCTTAATATATATTAATGACTTGCCATTCTATATTCACGAAGATGCAAAGCTGGTACTTTTTGCCGATGATACAAGTATAGCTGTCACACGCGACAGACAAGAATTAACTGGTGAAATTGTAAACGATGTTTTTCAGAAAATCATTAAGTGGTTCTCTGCAAATGGGCTCTCATTAAACTTTGACAAAACACAGTATATACAGTTCCACACAGTAAATGGAATGACCCCATTAATAAATATAGACTTCGATCAGAAATCGGTAGCTAAGGTAGGATATTCAAAATTTCTAGGTATATGCATTGATGACGGGTTGAACTGGAAAAAACACACTGAGTATCTGCTGAAACGTTTGACTTATGCTATTAGGGTCATTGCAAATTTTGGCGATATACATCTCAGTAAATTAGCTTACCACGCCTATTTTCATTCTCTGCTTTCGTATGGCATCATATTCTGGGGTAACTCATCATTGAGTAAAAGAGTGTTCATTGCACAAAAGCACGTAATCAGAATAATTGCTGGAGCTCATCCAAGATCATCCTGCAGACACTTATTTAAAGAGCTAGAAATCTTCACTGTAGCCTCACAATATATACATATTCACTTTTGAAATTTGTTATTAATAATCCGAACGAATTCGAAACTAATAGCAGTGTACATGACTACAACACTAGGAGAAAGGATGATCTTCGCTACTCAAGGTTAAATCTAACTTTGGCTCAGAAGGGGGTAAACTATGCTGCCACAAAAGTATTTGGTCACTTACCTAATAGCATCAAAAGTCTGACAGATAGCCATATAGCATTAAAATGAAAATTAAAAGTATTTCTTAATGGCAACTCCTTCTACTCATTACATGAATTTTTGGATATAGTAAGTGGGTAATTCCCCAAACACCACAAAAAAATTAAAAATATTGAGTGTCATGTAATATTTTGTGTAATGTAATGTCTTGTATAGACACCTTTTATTAACCTGACACGTTCCACACCATTACGAACTGTCGTATTCATGATCTATGGAACAAGTACTAACCTAATCCCTTGTGGTCGTCAGACGTCGATCGGTACCTGGTGGCTGACTATGCCTGCCCTCATGTTCCCATGCGGTCCAAGATAAGGTCACTGTCACACCTGGACATTGCCAGATTCTACCAGCTGGCCAAATGGAGATGTACAGTGAGACCACTTTTAAACTCTGTCAGGTGTTGATAACGATGTCTCGCAATAGAAGTTTGTGTCTTTCACACTGATCAGCCAACATCTGACGCTGTTCACACTCGCTAAGTAGCCTAACAGGCCTTGTAATAGCACTAATGTCCACATGCACGCCATTCTATCTGTCACAGACAATAGAAGCTTTAATCATTCACACACACACCGATGCTGTGCACATGTACGAAGTTACACTGTCCTCTGTCTAGTTAATTTTTTTTTTTCCGGGCAGTATATATTGTCTCCATACATGTATGGAGTGTGGCTATGTATGGAAGTGAAACATGGACGATAAATAGTTTGGACAAGAAGAGAACTGAAGCTTTCGAAATGTGGTGCTACAGAATAATGCTGAAGATTAGATGGGTAGATCACATAACTAATGAGGAGGTACTGAATAGGATGAATAGGACTGAGGAGAAGAGGAGTTTGTGGCGCAACTTGAGTAGAAGAAGGGATCGGTTGGTAGGGCATGTTCTGAGGCATCAAGGAATCACCAATTTAGTATTGGAGGGCAGCGTGGAGGGTAAAATTCGTAGAGGGAGGCCAAGAGATGAATACACTAAGCAGATTCAGAAGGATGTAGGCTGCAGTAAGTACTGGGAGATGAAGAAGCTTGCACAGGATAGAGTAGCATGAAACCAGTCTCAGCACTGAAGACCACAACAACAACAACAACACATTTATCAAGCGGCAATGGATTTAAAATGGTGAAATTTCTTCGACAGAAATCTAGTCATACATGTGTAAAATGCATCTCTATGTCAGACGCCATTTGGGGGAGTTCCTGCGCTGCGTTGCTGCCATCTGTCACGGGACAACGAAACTAGGAGGGCATAAGTGAGAGGCCCAGACATTAAGAGACTGGAACGGAAGATACTCCTATCATAGCACAAAATATGTCCTGGAGGGATGTGAAAGAGGGAAACTAACTTTTACACTTGTCTGGTAGCTTCGAAGACGTTTGAATCTAAACATCTTGACATATAGCCGCTTTTTACATCCCAGACTCTGCCCACGAAATACTCTCCTCTTTTGTGCTTTTTCATTGTGGTTCACAGCTCTTACTCCATCACAATTTTGACATTTTGCCATTGTCATGGCTTGTCAATCGGTGTAGATTTTTGTTGACTCCGGTGACGACCGATATGGTATAGGTCTTCTTATTCTCTTTCGGACCAAGTTTCTTGTATTGTGGCAACGGATAAAGGTAACAAAAAAAAACGGGACGCCCATCAACTGCATATATTTGTCTACCTCCTTGTGAAGTTTGAATCGATTTACACAAGTTTGATATACAGAAAGGGAGCGCGTAAAAGAACCTCACAAAAGATGTGGCTTTTGACAGAAAAATCCAAATGAAACTACAGTTTGAAAGTGAGTTTTTAATTTTATCATAATAATGCATTTTTATTTATTTGGTTCACTTTCCGTGTATTTATCTCACGTACGAACGAATTCTACGTAGTACATTTAGTTCGACTTTACACCACCGTATCTCGACAACGGGTAAAGATTATTGGATAGAAAGAATTTTATTTTGACTTTATCCGTGTGTCTACTTAATGCAAATTTGAACCGATTCGTACAAATTTGAAGTAAAGAAGTGCCGCGCTTCAGAAACCTCCCACAAAACGTGTTTTTTTTTTTTTTTTTTTTTTTTTTACGTAAAATCCGATCGAAGGTGACTGTTTTTGCTTGTAAAACCGAAAGGGCGCACATACAAATGGTGCTATTACCTGAGCACTATTTTCAATTAAAACCTCATGCAGAAGGAATTAATCGATTCGCAAAATTTGCCTGAGCGCCACCTGCTGTTCGTCGTTCAAATCTTGCTTAGTATACAGTAACATAGAGCTACAGCAAGACGGATGTTCCAGTGGGTATACGCATGGCCACTGGTCCGGGCTAAACTAAGTACTTCGCGCCCCTTGGGCCTAGCTGAAATAGCAACCGAACACCGAGACCTCAACCCAAACCACGATTCTCCTTACGGCCACGCTGTAAGGACATGGTAGAAGAGAGCATTCAGACATTAGTACTACACCGTCATAATCTGTATCAAACATGTAAATTAAAAATAAATTACAGCGAGGCACTAGAATGAGAGTTTCACTCTGCAGCGGAGTGTGCGCTGATATGAAACTTCCTGGCAGATTAAAACTGTGTACCAGACCGAAACTCGAACTCGGGACCTTTACCTTTCGCGGGCAAATACTCTACTGGAAGAGCACTTGCCAGAGAAAGGCAAAGTTCCCGAGTTCGAGTCTCGGTACGGTACACAGTTTTAATGCGCACATGTATGCAATACTACCTGTCACTGCCAATAGTAGCTCTAATCATTCACACACCCACCGATGCTGTGCACATGTACGAACTTACACTGTCTTCTGTGTAGTTCACTTTTTTTGCCAGGCAGTATACAGGATAGTACAGAAAGGTACGGCCAACCTTTCAGGAAACATTCCTCACACACAAATAAAGAAAAGATGGTATGTGGCCATGTGTCCGGAAACGCTTAATTTCCATGTTAGAGCTCATTTTAGTTTCGTCAGTATGTACTGCACTTCCTCGATTCACCGACAGTTGGCCCAGTTGAAGGAAGGTAATGTTGACTTCGGTGCTTGTGTTGACATGCGACTCATTGCTCTACAGTACTAGCATCAAGCACATCAGTACGTAGCATCAACAGGTTAGTGTTCATCACGAACGTGGTTTTGCAGTCAGTGCAATGTTTACAAATGCGGGGTTGGCAGATGCCCATTTGATGTATGGATTATCACGGGGCAATAGCCGTGGCGCGGTACGTTTGTATCGAGACAGATTTCCAGAACGAAGGTGTCCCGACAGGAAGACGTTCGAAGCAATTGATCGGCGTCTTAGGGAGCACGGAACATTCCAGCCTATGACTCGCGACTGGGGAAGACTTAGAACGACGAGGACACCTGCAATGGACAAGGCAATTCTTCATGCACTTGACGATAACCCTGATGTCAGCGTCAGAGAAGTTGCTGTATGGAGAGTGCTACGGGAGAACCAGTTGTTTACGTACCACGTACAGCGTATGCAGGCACTATCAGCAGCTGATTGGCCTCCACGGGTATACTTCTGCGAATGGTTCATCCGACAATGCGTCAATCCTCATTTCAGTGCAAATGTTCTCTTTACGGATGAGGCTTCATTCCAACGTGATCAAATTGTAAATTTTCACAATCAACATGTGTGGGCTGACGAGAATCCGCACGCAATTGTGCAATCACGTCATCAGCACAGATTGTCTGTGAACGTTTGGGCAGGCATCGTTGGTGAAGTCTTGATTGGGCCCCACGTTCTTCAACCTACGCTCAATGGAGCACGTTATCATGATTTCATACGGGATACTCTACCTGTGTTGCTGGAACATTTGCCTTTACAAGTACGACACAACATGTGGTTCATGCACGATGGAGCTCCTGCACATTTCAGTCGAAGTGTTCGTACGCTTCTCAACAACAGATACGGTGACCGATGGATTGGTAGAGGCGGACCAATTCCGTGGCCTCCACGCTCTCCTGACCTCAACCGTGTTGACTTTCATTTATGGGGGCATTTGAAAGCTCTTGTCTACGCAACCCCGGTACCAAATGTAGAGACTCTTGGTGCTCGTATTGTGGACGGCTGTCATACAATACGCCATTCTTCAGGGCTGCATTAGCGCATCAGGGATTCCATGCGACGGGGGGTGGGTGCACGTATCCTCGCTAACGGAGGACATTTTGAACACTTCCTGTAACAAAGTGTTTGAAGTCACGCTGGTACGTTCTGTTGCTGTGTGTTTCCATTCCATGATTAATGTGATTTGAAGAGAAGTAGTAAAATGAGCTCTGACATGTAAAGTAAGCGTTTCCGGACACATGTCCACATAACATATTTTCTTTCTTTGTGTGTGAGGAATTTTTCCTGAAAGTTTGGCCGTACCTTTTTGTAACACCTTGTATATTGTCTCCATACACATTTATCATGCGGCAGTGGATTTATAATGGTGAAATTTCTTCGACTGGAATCTAGTTACACATGTGTAAAATGCTTCACTATGTCAGACGCCATTTGGGAAAGTCTAAAAGTCTATTGGTTGAGCACTTGCCCGCTAAAGGCAAAGGTCCCGAGTTCGAGTCCCGGTCCAGTTCTGCCAGGAAGTTTCAGTGAGGCACCAGTTCCAGAATGACCCAGTACGTGGCGGACAGCGCCCGCGCTTACACTGGAGGGGCCTGGTGCTTCCAGATGAACGCCCTCCTGCTGGCGGCTTCGCTGCTGGCGCTGGCTCCAGGCCTCCAAGCGGCCGAGGTGCTGGGCCTCTTCCAGTCGGTGGGCCGCAGCCAGTGGGTGCTGGCCGAGACGTACCTGAGGGCGCTGGAGCGGCGCGGCCACCGTGTCACCGCCGTCACCACCTTCCCCTCCAGCCAGGGCGGCTCCGCGGGCAACTGGACCGAGATCCTCATACCGAACCCTTTCGAAACCGGAGGTAAGTTCTCAACGCCCAACAGCCGGCAGCCCTCCTCAAATAAATTAAGGCGAGTTTTCAGATTTCGTAACAGATTGAAAACTGGTGTCGGAACGGGGATCGGTGCAGGACCGTGGCGTGGCCTTCGATCTTTTCTACAATGGGAGTGGAAAGATCAGCCGCGGGAATGATTGGGCTGCCAGCTGTCGGGCTAGCACAATGAGTGTCCGTAAGGAGTTAACAAGAATGGGGTATAATTGTAGAACAGCCTCTCATAAGTCATGCTTTTCTGTAGGTGACAGACGCTTAAGGTAACGACACCGCACAGTGGATGACTGGAAACAACAGATTTGGAGTGACGAATCACACTATACCCCGTGGCAAGCGGATGGAAGTATTTGGGTTTGGCGAATTCCTGAAGAATGTGACCTGTCATGATATGTAGAGCCAACAGTGAAGTTGGGAGGAGGTGGTCTTACAGTATGGAGGCTGGTTTTCGTCGTTATGGTGCGGTCCCCTTATTGCGCTTAATGAAATGTTAATTGCGGATGGATACGAACATGTCGAGGGACATGAAAGGGAAGCAGTGGTTGGGAAAGGAGTGAGACAGGGTTGTAGCCTATCCCCGATGTTATTCAATCTGTATATTGGGCAAGCAGTGAAGGAAACAAAAGAAAAAAAGAAATACGTATTAAAATTCATGGAGAAGAAATAAAAATTTTGAGGTTCGCCGATGACATTGTAATTCTGTCAGAGACGGCAAAGGACTTGGAAGAGCAGTTCAATGGAATGGACAGTGTCTTGAAAGAAGGATATAAGATGAACATCAACAAAAGCAAAACGAGGATAATGGAATGTAGTCGAATTAAGTCGGGTGATGCTGAGGGAATTAGATTAGGAAATGAGACACTTAAAGCAGTAAAGGAGTTTTGCTATTTGGGGAGCAAAATAACTGATGATGGTCGAAGTAGAGAGGATATAAAATGTGGACTGGTAATGGCAAGGAAAGCGTTTGTGAGGAAGAGAAATTTGTTAACATCGAGTATAGATTTAAGTGTCAGGAAGTCGTTTCTGAAAGTATTTGTATGGAGTGTAGCCATATATGGAAGTGAAACATGGACGATAAATAGTTTAGACAAGAAGAGAATAGAAGCTTTCGAAATCTGGTGCTACAGAAGAATGCTGAAGATAAGGTGGGTAGATCACATAACTAATGAGGAGGTACTGAATAGAATTGGGGAGAAGTTTGTGGCACAACTTGACAAGAAGAAGGGACCGGTTGGTAGGACATGTTATGAGGCATCAAGGGATCACAAATTTAGCATTGGAGGGCAGTGTGGAGGGTAAAAATCATAGAGGGCGATCAAGAGATGAATACACTAAGCAAATTCAAAAGGACGTAGGTTGCAGCAAGTACTGGGAGATGAAGAAGCTTGCACAGGATAGAGTAGCATGGAGAGCTGCATCAAACCAGTCTCAGGACTGAAGACCACAACAACAACAACGTAAAGTGCCCTCCGCCACACACCGTTGGGTGGCCTGCGGAGTGTAAATGTAGATGTAGATGTGGATTTAATATACGTAAGCAGAGCCGGTGTCTTGCTATTTAATGATCTTTAAACTCTTATTTTCATTAAAATTACACGTATTTTGAGAGAATATTGACAGAAAACGTTTTCTTTTTGGATGTAATCATTCACAGTAACAGCCTAACCTGTCCATATTTCTAACAAAGGAAAATAGTCTATTATGAACTCACTTTCCAAAAGGATGCGTCCTCTGCTGATTCTTTAGTAACACAATCACTAAATCCAAAGCTAAAACCGCTAAATATGTTTAAAATAACAAATTATAGGTGTACATAAACCACAGCTCACGGATCGACAGGGTCACACCGAAATCCAAAACCTCTCTGCGCAATTGTCGTAAAATCGGTTGGGAGGACTGTTCGGTAACAGGTCTCAGAAGCTTACTGAGTAGGATATTTCGATAAAGAACCGAAAATGACGTCACTACCGAAACGAACCAACTACACCGATCGATATGAACGATATAGAATAGGTCCCCTGGTTTCTGCTCTTCCTTCACGGACATTCGGACACCTCATTAAAAGTATTCCGAGTGCTGTACAAGTCACCGTAAAGGCGAAGGGTCAAACATCCACTATTAACGTCCGCTAATAGGTGTCCGGATGCTGTATGTTTACTGGACTTTTTTTTTTTTTTTTTCGAAAGAAATTTCCGCCATTTGACTGTAAATTGTTTGTGTATTCTACACAGTCATGATTTCGGCTTTATAGCGATTCTCAAGTGCATGTTAAAATGTTGAAATACGTCTAACCTGTCTGTGAGATGCCGTCGTCGAAAAGACTTACTTCTGGTCTTGTAGACCAGTAGTCTTATTACAAGATACGTGTACATGTTTCGATGATCATTGCCATCTCTCAAAATACTCGATACGTTTTTCCAGCACCCTGTACTGTTAAGGACCCACTGATATCCACACTTGTCCACTCACTACTTGCTCTCTCTTTCTTTTTCAGAGGAGATAGACTTCTTCGAGATGAGCACCAGCAACAAGTTCGTAGAAATTATACAGACCATAACGTACGGACAGGCTTTCTGCGACCTGTTTCTGAAGGACGAGAACGTGCAGCGGCTGTACAGATCCGGGAAGAAGTTCGACGTGGTCGTGCTCGAGGTGGTGATGTCGGAGTGCCTCGTGGGCTACGCGCACATGTTCAGGGCGCCCGTCGTGGCCATCTGCACCTTCATGGGGCTCGACTGGATGGCCCACATGGTGGGGAACCCCATGCCGTACGCGTACGTGCCGTCCCCGTTCCTCGGCTACAGCACGCCCATGAATTTTCTCCAGCGGGTGGACAACACAGTTTACTCGCTGACCTTCAATTTGATTCGCAACCTCTACTACATGCCGAAAGTGGACGCCCTCTTCCGGACCCACATGAACGACAGCACGCTGCCCAGCCTGTCGGAGACGGAGAGGCGTACGTCCCTGCTGCTGGTCAACTACCACTTCTCCCACGGGTGTCCGAGGCCGCTGGTGCCCGCCATGAAGGAAGTCGGCGGTCTGCACGTCAGGGAACCCAAGAAGCTGCCACAGGTAAGCAAACGGGCTGTCCCCGAATACTCATCTTGAGGTCGAAGCTCTTTTCACCATGTTTCCTTCAATAATACGTGTATTTTTGGATGGGGTCCACCTTTAGCGAAACACTATTTTGTTTTTTTATCCCAGACAAGTTTCACTGCAATTGCAGCATCATCAGAGGGCTTTTATTTTATGGCTGTTAAACATAAAGACTGTTCTTTACTATTTGTACACATGTAAATACACTACTGGCCATTAAAATTGCTACACCAAGAAGAAATGCAGATGATAAACGGGTATTCTTTGGACAAATGCATTATAGTAGAACTGGCATGTGATTACATTTTCACGCAATTTGGGTGCGTAGATCCTGAGAAATCAGTACCCAGAACAACCACCTCGGGCCGTAATAACGGTCTTGATACACCTGGGCATTGAGTCAAATACAGCTTGGATGGCGTGTACAGGTACAGCTGCCCATGAAGCTTCAACACGATACCAGTTCATCAAGAGTAGTGACTGGCGTATTGTGACGAGCAAGTTGCTCGGCCACCATTGACCAGACGTTTTCAGTTGGTGAGAGATCTGGAGAATGTGCTGGCCTGGGCAGCAGTCCAACATTTTCTGTATCCAGAAAGACCCGTACAGGACCTGCGAAATGCGGTCGTGCATTATCCTGCTGAAATATAGGGTTTCGCAGGGATCGAATGAAGGGTAGAGCCACGCGTCGTAACACATCTGAAATGTAACGTCCACTGTTCAGAGTGCCGTCAATGCGAACAAGAGGTAACCGAGACGTGTAACCAATGACACCCCATGCCATCACGCCGGGTGATAACACCAGTATGGCGATGAGGAATACACGCTTCCGATGTGTTTTCACCGCGATGTCGCCAAACACGGAAACGACCATCATGATGCTGTAAACAGAACCTTGATTCATCGGAAAGAAATGACGTTCTGCCATTCGCGCACCCAGGTTCGTCGTCGAGTACACAATCGCAGGCGCTCCAGTCTGTGATGCAGCGTCAAGGGTAACCGCAGTCATGGTCTCCGAGCTGATAGTCCATGCTGCTCCAACTGTTCGTGCAGATGGTTGTTGTCTTGCAAACGTCCCCATCTGTTGACTCAGGGATCGAGACGTGGCTGCACGGTCCGTTACAGCCATGCGGATAAGATGCCTGTCATCTCGACTGCTAGTGATACGAGGCCGTCGGGATCCAGCACGGCGTTCCGTATTACCCTTTTGAACCCACCGATTCCACATTCTGCTAACAGTCGCTGGATCTCGACCGACGCGAGCAGCAATGTCGTGATACGATAAACCGAAATCGCGATAGGCTACAATCCAACCTTTATCCAAGTCGGAAACGTGACGGTACGCATTTCTCCTCCTTACACGAGGCATCACAACGACATTTCACCAGACAACGCCGGACAACCGCTGTTTGTGTATGAGAAATCGGTTGGAAACTTTCCTCATGTCAGCACGTTGTAGGTTTCGCCACCGGCGCCAACCTTGTGTGAATGCTCTGAAAAACTAATCATTTGCATATCACAGCATCTTATTCCTGTCGGTTAAATTTCGCGTCTGTAGCACGTCATCTTCGCGGTTTAGCAGTTTTAATGGCCAGTAGTGTACTCTGTCCCACGACAGATCGCGCTATGAACCAACGGCAGACCCATTCATTACTTAGTGCTGTTCAGAAACGTACACTGCAGTACGATAGAGCAGAACCGGTCGAGTTTCGCAGAACTCACTGACATGCACCTTGTGTGTGGGGAAGTACGTTGCCCTCGCTGCTGAAAGGCTGTACAGGGAACGATTTCCTAACAGGCATCATCAGTTACGACGAGTGTTTATTTCTGTCGATCTACGAATGCGGGAGACTGGTTCATTGGAAGGAAGAGGCGAGGGACCACTCACACATCCGACTGCGAAGTCGAGGTCCGGGAACGCGTTGCAGCGGACCCCACTACAAGTACTCGTATTGCACGTGAAATGGGCGGCGGGAACAAAAGTTACACCCGCATCTCCCACAACAAGTCCATGCAGTGCTTGCGATTGCCTTTGTACCAAGTGTAGCGTTGTGTCAGTGGTTGCTCCAATAATGGATTGATCGACCAGATTTCCACCAGATCGTGCTGTTTGGTGACGGCGCATCATTTGATTGTGAAGAAATTCTGGTCGTATGTGAAGTACACAAGCGGCAAGACGCAGTCAATACCTTCGCTGCGCAGTGCCGATGGTACTGTTACCGACGACTGTGCCGCTAAAGCGGAGTTATTGAACGCAGTTTTCCGAAATTCCTTCACCAGGGAAGACGAATGGAATATTCCAGAATTTGGAACACGAACAGCTGCAAGCATGAGTTTCTTAGAAGTAGATACCTTAGGGGTTGCGAAGCAACTCAAATTGCTTGATACGGGCAAGTCTTCAGGTCCAGATTGTATACCGATTAGGTTCCTTTCAGATTACGCTGATACAATAGCTCCCTACTTAGCAATCATATACAACCGCTCGCTCACCGATAGATCTGTACCTACAGATTGGAAAGTTGCGCAGGTCGCACCAGTGTTTAAGAAGGGTAGTAGGAGTAATCCATCGAACTACAGACCCATATCATTGACGTCGGTTTGCAGTAGGGTTTTGGAGCATATACTGTATTCAAACATTATGAATCACCTCGAAGGGAACGACGATCTATTGATACGTAATCGGCACGGTTTCAGAAAACATCGTTCTTGTGCAACGCAGCTAGCTCTTTATTCGCACGAAGTAATGGCCGCTATCGACAGGGGATCTGAAGTTGATTTCGTGTTTCTAGATTTCCGGAAAGCTTTTGACACCGTTCCTCACAAGCGACTTCTAATCAAGCTGCGGGCGTATGGGGTATCGTCTCAGTTGTGCGACTGGATTCGTGATTTCCTGTCAGGAACGTCGCAGTTCGTAGTAATAGACGGCAAATCGTCGAGTAAAACTGAAGTGATACCAGGTGTTCCCAGGGAAGCGTCCTGGGGCCTCTGCTGTTCCTGATCTATATAAATGACCTGGGTGACTATCTGAGCAGTTCTCTTAGGTTGTTGGCAGATGATGCTGTAATTTACCGTCTAGTAAGGTCATCCGAAGACCAGTGTCAGTTGCAAAGCGATTTAGAAAAGATTGCTGTATGGTGTGGCAAGTGTCAGTTGACGGTAAATAACCAAAAGTGTGAGGTGATCCATATGAGTTCCAAAGAAATCCGTTGGAATTCGATTACTCGATAAATAGTACCTGGGTGTTAAAATTACGAACAACTTCAGTTGGAAAGACCACATAGATAATATTGTGGCGAAGGCGAGCCAAAGGTTGCGTTTCATTGGCAGGACACTTAGAAGATGAAACAAGTCCACTAAAGAGACAGCTTACACTACACTCGTTCGCCCTGTGTTAGAATATTGCTGCGCGGTGTGGGATCCTTACCAGGTGGGATTGACGGAGGACATCGAAAGGGTGCAAAAAAGAGCAGCTCGTTTTGTATTATCACGTAATAGGGGAGAGAGTGTGGCAGATATGATACGCGAGTTAGGATGGAAGTCATTACAGCAAAGACGTTTTTCGTCGCGGCGAGATCTATTTACGAAATTTCAGTCACCAACTTTCTCTTCCGAATGCGGAAATATTTTGTTGAGCCCAACCTACATAGGTAGGAATGATCATCAAAATAAAATAAGAGAAATCAGAGCTCGAACAGAAAGGTTTAGTTATTGGTTTTTCCCGCGCGCTGTTCGAGAGTGGAATGGTAGGGAGATAGTATGATTGTTGTTCGATGAACCCTCTGCCAAGCACTTAAATGTGAATTGCATAGTAATCATGTAGATGTAGATGTAGATGTTATTTCGAACAGCAGGAATAGCTACCTGTGGGATGAGCAAAAAGCTCACGCTGTAGAAGAGTCACACCATGAAGTACGTTTTGCTGTCAATATGTGGGCCGGCATTGTAGGCGACAATCTCATTGTACCTCATTGTATCTTATCTTGTACATGAGCGTCTCAATGGCCACCTTGCTTGAGGTTCGTTGTTGGAGAACGTACCCTTGGCTGTTCGCGAGAGGATGTGGATACAACATGAGTGCGCACCGCCTCTCTTCAGTGTGGATCAACGCAGCGATCTCGATGCTGTATTTCCTTGTCGCTGGATTCGAAGTGGAGGTCCTACTCCACGGCCTGCGAGGTCAGCTGACCTGAATCCCCTTGATTATTTCCTATGCAGATATCTAAAGACACTTGTGTATGAGACCCCAACGGATACGGCGGTGGATTTAGTTACCAGAATTGTAGCTGCCTGCGATGTGATTCGAAACATGTCACCAATATTTCTCAAGGTGGGTCGGAATATTGTTCGCCGATGTCATGCTTGCACTGAGGTCAGTTTCAGCAGATTGTGTAAGATACAGTACAAATGGTCCATTCATTGTGTCGGTGTTGGTATTTGCAGTTAACTGTAACTAACGTAAATAAAAGAGTACACAGTAATGTGATTTTATGCCTATTATCTCCTTAAGCTTGCTTCTCCGATCCCAGTCCCCTATCTCAAATTGTTCACTGGAGCATGCTCTATGTCCTGTTAAATTTATGAACGCTCTTACAAAAACACCATGTAAATCCTTCTCCATCGTCTCCGAAAGTTTGCAACGTATCAAGAAACCACCCTGTTTAAAAAGCTGCTTGGAGTGTTTCAACATAAAGTATTGATATACAGCAACATCAATTTCCTTTCGCCACTTTAAGCAGTATACAGGGTGTTACAAAAAGGTACGGCCAAACTTTCAGGAGACATTCCTCACACACAAATAAAGAAAAGATGGTATGTGGACATGTGTCCGGAAACGCTTAATTTCCATGTTAGAGCTCATTTTAGTTTCGTCAGTATGTACTGTACTTCCTCGATTCACCGCCAGTTGGCCAAGTTAAAGGAAGGTAATGTTGACTTCGGTGCTTGTGTTGCCATGCGACTCATTGCTCTACAGTACTAGCATCAAGAACATCAGTACGTAGCATCAACAGGTTAGTGTTCATCACGAACGTGGTTTTGCAGTCAGTGCAATGTTTGCAAATGCGGGGTTGGCAGATGCCCATTTGATGTATGGATTAGCACGGGGCAATAGCCGTGGCGCGGTACGTTTGTATCGAGACAGATTTCCAGAACGAAGGTGTCCCGACAGGAAGACGTTCGAAGCAATTGATCGGCGTCTTAGGGAGCACGGAACATTCCAGCCTATGACTCGCGACTGGGGAAGACCTACATCGACGAGGACACCTGCAATGGACGAGGCAATTCTTCGTGCAGTTGACGATAACCCTAATGTCAGCGTCAGAGAAGTTGCTGCTGTACAAGGTAACGTTGACCACGTCACTGTATGGAGAGTGCTACGGGAGAACCAGTTGTTTACGTACCGTGTACAGCGTGTGCACGCACTATCAGCAGCTGACTGGCCTCCACGGGTACACTTCTGCGAATGGTTCATCCAACAATGTGTCAATCCTCATTTCAGTGCAAATGTTCTCTTTACGGATGAGGCTTCATTCCAACGTGATCAAATTGTAAATTTTCACAATCAACATGTGTGGGATGACGAGAATCCGCACGCAATTGTGCAATCACGTCATCAACACAGATTGTCTGTGAACGTTTGGGCAGGCATTGTTGGTGAAGTCTTGATTGGGCCCCACGTTCTTCAACCTACGCTCAATGGAGCACGTTATCATGATTTCATACGGGATACTCTACCTGTGTTGCTGGAACATTTGCCTTTACAAGTACGACACAACATGTGGTTCATGCACGATGGAGCTCCTGCACATTTCAGTCGAAGTGTTCGTACGCTTCTCAACAACAGATACGGTGACCGATGGATTGGTAGAGGCGGACCAATTCCGTGGCCTCCACGCTCTCCTGACCTCAACCGTGTTGACTTTCATTTATGGGGGCATTTGAAAGCTCTTGTCTACGCAACCCCGGTACCAAATGTAGAGACTCTTGGTGCTCGTATTGTGGACGGCTGTCATACAATACGCCATTCTTCAGGGCTGCATTAGCGCATCAGGGATTCCATGCGACGGGGGGTGGGTGCACGTATCCTCGCTAACGGAGGACATTTTGAACACTTCCTGTAACAAAGTGTTTGAAGTCACGCTGGTACGTTCTGTTGCTGTGTGTTTCTATTCCATGATTAATGTGATTTGAAGAAAAGCAATAAAATGAGCTCTAACATTTCTTTGTGTGTGAGGAATGTTTCCTGAAAGTTTGGCCGTACCTTTTTGTAACACCCTGTATAGACGTGTGCCGAGGGCCTCCCGTCGGGTAGACCTTTCGCCTGGTGCAAGTCTTTCGATTTGACGCCACTTCGGCAACTTGCGCGTCGATGGGGATGAAATGATGATGATTATGACAACACAATACCCACAAACTGAGCGGAGAAAATCTCCGACCCAGCCGGGAATCGAACCCGGGCCCTCTGGATTGACATTCTGTCGCGCTGACCACTCAGCTACCGGGGGCGGACACTTTACGCAGTACTAACGTATCAATACACTATAGGGCGAACATACAAAGGAAGAAAGGAATGTTTGTGAAGCCAGTAAGTTTATTTAATTTTAGTGTCCCGTACAAAATGGAACCCTTAAAAGGACGCCTCGTTGTCCGTCTCTCTGACCGTCCCTCTGTCCGGCTGTCGAAAACCCTTTCTCTCAGGAACACGTAGGCGTATCAAGCTGAAATTTACGTCACATACTAAGGTTAAATATCTGCCTGTTGAGACCCCTTGTTCTAAGGAACGGTAAACGTATCAAGCTAAAATTTATGTCTCACACTTACGTCAATACTCTCTTGGCAGAGTAGAAAATGTAAGCTTTTAAGTCAGTGGAGTCGACTGATACGGACATTTGCGTCACATATTCTGACACTGGTGTACTCGTCATCGATATCTAAGGGATATTTCTCGTTGGTATAGAATCATGAAATTTGGCAAGAAGCAAGATTTCACTGTGAGGATAAAAGGAAAAGCTGTCAATTGGTAATCTATAATTTTGTTACACAAGAAAGGAATGCTTGTCATTCCTAGAATGGATAAACTGTCTATACAGGGTGTTATCGTAAGAGCGTGCAAAAATTTAGCAGGCTCTTTATTGTGAATAGCAGAGTAATTACGTAGATGTAGGTATAGAAGAGCAGAACATAGGTGATGCTCCACTGAACAAACTGAGGTAGATCGAAGAAGCCAGCTTAAGGAGATAATAGGAATAAAATAACTTTACTGCGTCCTTTTTTATTTACATCAATTACAATTAACTGCAAATACCTTCGTAGGCACAATGAACGTACCAGTTGTGCTGTATCTTAAAAAATGTGCTGAAACTAACGGCCATCAACCTGAATGCGAGCATGACATCAGCAAAAAAGATTCTAACGCACGCTGACAAATATCCCTAGTGCGTTCCAAATCACGCCGGCCTGGGTGGCCAAGCGGTTCTAGGCGCTACAGTCTGGAACCACGCGACCGCTGCGGTCGCACGTTCGAATACTGCCTCGGGCATGGGTGTGTGTGATGTCCTTAGGTTGGTTAGGTTTAAGTAGTTCCAAGTTCTAGGGGACTGATGACCTCAGAATTTAAGTCCCACAGTGCTCATAGCCATTCTTTTGTTCCGAATCACATCACAGGCAGCTACACTTCTGGCAACTAATTTCATCTCCGTATCCACTGGGGTCTCATACACACAAGTGACTTTAGATATTCCCATAGGAAATAATCAACGGGATTGAGGTCAAGTGACGTCGCAGGCCGTGAAATAGGATCTCCCTTTCCAAACCAGCGACCAGGAAATACTTCTTAGCAATCACGTACGTCCTTCTCGTTTCCTTGAAGGAAATAAACAATGAGCATGTAAGTAAACAGCACATTACGTGTAAACTTGTGCGCATGTTATTTGTAAATAAGCTGAAAAACAGTAATGCTAGACAAAGCGGTAGAGAAGTTTACTTCCATATCTCCTTATGGTGGCTTCTGCAACCCCAGGTTCACTACCTCAAACTGTTCAGTGGAGCATTTTCTGTGTCCTGTTACGTTTTTGCGCGCTGTTACAGAAACACCTTTTATACACATAATTATGTTTGCACGGAACTCTCGATTCGTGAGCCCTACTCGCGCCTGACCAGCTTTTGTAAGCAATTTCCAGTCAGTTGACCACTTCCGGAACCATTGTTTGAAGTCTGTTGATGTTCGATGCAGTTTTTTGTTTTGAGACACACAACGCTATGTGCAGATGATGAAATTTACTGAAAGAAATAAAAAGAAGTTAGCCAAAAACTTTGACAGACACACACACACACACACACACACACATACCAACGTACATACATATGAAGGTGAATCAGAAAGTGCTCGCTCCTGCGTTTTAGCCAAGCTACGACTGTAAATGCAAAGTCAGCACATCCACTTCCTGTGGCGGACCTTCCTCGGACCGATTAGTTGCCGGTAGCTCCGCGGCACGGCGCTGGCGTCGGCTGCTTCAGCTGTTGAAGATGGCAGTAGTGCTCCACATGTCAACGACGTACGAACAACTCAGTGTCATTCGTTTTCTGAGGTGCAAGGGACGAACGCCCATCTAAATTATCGAAATCTACAGAGAAATGCAGTCAACCTACGGGGAAAAGTTTCTCACTCTGAGAGTTGTGAGGTGGATGTGTTGTGAATTAGTTCAAAATGGCTCTGAAGGCCTACGTGACAATGAGCATTCGGGGAACCCAAGTACGCCACTGAATGCCGGCAACATTTCGCAGTGGATGCAACAACGGAAGTGAGTCTGCGTGAACACCTCAAGGCAGTTTCCATGTTTTCATTGCGCTGAAGAAAATAATTTCCTTGCAGAAAAGTGATTCACTTGAAACGATGGGGCCAATACAGCAGTCCGACAGTAGTTCCACAGACAGCTGGACAAATGCTACCAGAGCGGCATCTCAGGTTTAGTACCGCGATGGGACGAAAATCTAAACCAGTGTCGGGGCTAAGTGGAAAAAAAGCGTAACGTCCGTACAATAGTCCATATATTTGAAATTACTTGTATGCACCATATTTCAGCTAATAAAAAATAGGGGCAAATACTTTCTGATTCTCCCTCATAGCTTCCCTTGCACTTACATGTCTAAAAACATGTTTGTATAAAGTAGTATTTATAGAAATAATTACCTATGTAAGAAACAATAAGTCAGATAATCATTGTTAGAAAAAAGAGAGAAGAGGGAAAACCAATCACTCTGATGAACATTTTGTCCCCACAGTTTAGTAGTAACCTTGACGAAACACACAATCTCAAATTATTTTCCAAACAGGTCACCCGCAATGTTCCAGTTCATCCAAAACGGTGTAGGAGTAGTGACACGATCTATAAAGAGGTTCCCAGAGCAGTATAACTTTTCTTAGGTTAATTTGTTGAGTTCTCAGACACATCCGATGTTGTAAGGTAACTACTCTTTTGTGCCACGTTCTGGGTACATGGAAGTATGTCATCAAAAAGTTCCCAGTGTAAGTGCCCACTTTTGCATGATGTTTTAACCCAAGAAGTGATTTTCAAAGCAATCTGATTATACTTCAAAAAACGTCTTCAAGAATAGTTCATGCTTACTTCGCGCAGCTGGAAGAACTGACGGCATAAATGAATACCGAAGCGAATTTTATGATCGCAGACACACTGCACAAAAAAGAAGTATCACTTTTACGATAACCCGTAACTGTTTTTCGTAGCGATGCGTAAGTTGGATATTTAGCGCAAAGTTGCATGGTACCTTCTTCCGCTATGGTGCAAAAGCATGGCGCCCTGCGACACGTCACCCTAGGACTCGGTGGTGCTTCAGACAGCAGGAGAAAAGGCCAGAGCTGAGAGGTCATGTGAGCTGTGACGTGGGTTAATGACGTCATATTGGCACCACATTTCGCCAACATTTTGCCCAACGGAATCTTGGATGTGTCACAACCCCTCTTGCCCCATTCCACCCCTTCTTTTGACACCTTTGTCTCTGTGATGGAGGTCAGAAGCCAGCCTTGAAATGATGCGTTTTCTTATGGGTGGCCGAGAAAAACATTTCAGACTCATCGCGCTTCAGAATCGACACAAAAAAGCCTGGGGGATGACATGGAGAGTGTTAATGAAACCACCCTTTCTCTTGGGATGTTGATTTCCTCACATTTTGCAGTCCAAAGCGACAGTTCGCAGTGCGAAGAGCCACAAGGCGACGTACTTGATAACGCTCAAAGCTGCTGCCACACCTGAGCGTTTCCACCCTACTCTATAATGGGGCTGCAACCACACTGAGAATCATTTGACACCTTTGGAGTGTAATGTAACAGTAATTTTTGCTCCGGTGTAGTGTGTGGAACCATTAGAGACAGTTCAAAACCATTCGACGAAATTTGAACGTGACAAGAACCAGTGAAGGGTGTTTATGCTTTTTCAGTTCACCTATTTCAAGCTGCCCTGTGGTGTGATCGCGGACAGGTGCAACACTCACATGTGTGTGAATAAAATGGCGAAAGGTCCCTCTAAGATCGCCCGTTTTGGCAATATCCTCTGTGCCACCCTTGCATCTTTGTTGGGCACATTGAAAATGTAGGAGTCACAGACTTAGACACCCATCCAGTTGAATGGCGCCTCCAGCGCCTGAGGGCAGGCAACCCCTCGGACACCACATGTCTGGAGGGTTCATTCCCACACATTTTGTGGTCCAAAACTACAGTTCGCAATATGATGAGCAACAGGACGATGTTCTCCACAATCTTTGACACTGATGACATCCCGCAGTCAATCCAACCCTTGTCTAAGGACATCGAAGACCTGCAACCCCACTGAACGTATAATACACCTATGTAGTAAATCTCAACAACAATTTTTGCTCTGGTATACAGTCTACTATGGACTGTTCAAAACTATTAGGTGAAATTTCAGCGTGTCAGGAACCAGCAAAGGGTGTTTATATCTTTTCAGCACTCCTGTTTCGCACCGCCTTTCATGATCATGGGGAGGTTCAACATTGACACATACCTAATTGTAAAATGTAAAGGGTTCCTCTAAGTCCCCCAATTTGGCAACATTCTTAGGGCCACCTGTGCACCTTTGTTGAACACTTTTAAGATGTACTATATCTGAACACAGACACCCACTCACTGATCACTAGGCGCTGGTGTGACAGGCAACCATTTCGACACTCCTGAGCTGAGTGGCACCATGTTGATCAACTAGCGCCTGCTTGCCACATGCTAAATATCAGGGTGTGTCGAAACTGTCTGCCACTGCAATGCAGAAGTTCAACATTTGGCCCAGTCAAGGCCTTTGGAAAAAATTACCCATTAATAGTGTTATGTGGTGTAGAAGCATGAGCTTGGGAGTTACTCTTGTGAAACGTAATACATGCGGCTGTTACATTATATAGGTCTTCAGTGGCTAACTGGGAAACTGTCATGAAACATTTTGATGAGTTATTGTGTCTGTGACCGACGTAAGGAAGGGTGTATTTATTTGTGGTAATTTTAATGTAAATTTCTTGAAGCAAACTTACAGGAAGAGTAATCTAGAAGTGCTTTTAGCCACTTATAGTTTGGTGTCAATTACAAATTTCCCTATAAACAGAAGGTAAACAGGTATATGGTGGTAAATGGGTTGTCAGATCATAGTGCACAGATAGTTACATTATATACCTTAGGTCCATGTACAGTTTGGAACACTCTAAGAACACTGTGAGGCTGATTAATACCAAACATTTGAACATTTTAAAGAAATCTTAAACAATGTTGACTCAGTTGAAGTTTATAATGAATCTAATGCTTACTCCAAATTCAACGTATTTGTTAATGAATTTCTATCCATTTTTGAAAGTGGTTTTTCTAAACAGATAATTAAATGTTGTAATGGCAACTCATTAAATTAACCTTGGATCTCTTCAAAAATGGCTCTCAGCACTATGGGAGTTACTTCTGAGGTCATCAGTCCCCTAGAACTTAGAACTACTTAAACATAACTAACCTAGGGACATCACACACATCCATGCCCGAGGCAGGATTCGAACCTGCGACCGTAGCAGTCATGTGGTTCCGGAGTGAAGCGCCTAGAAGCACACGGCCACACCGGCCGGCAGGACTCTAACACTACGTGTGATGTGACCGCGAGCGTACTGCTCCTGTTTGACATGTTCCTTTGCCTCTGACAATGTACTCCTAGCGCTGTTCGTGCAACTTTTTAGTAATGTTCTTCCTTTTACACGAATACCACAAATCCAAATTGTGAACAGCGGGGCTAGTTGGTCCCACGTTGTTCTTCTCGTCAACAGATGGCAGCACCGCGTCTGGCAGAATCTCTTCACAATAAAAAAAAGCGACGTGCGCAAAATAGCCAGAATAAGCAACGACTCAGAAATTTTAAGAAAATATGTGAAAAATGTTTGAGTGCTCACATTTTGACAGAAACTGGCAAATCAGGTTCAAAAATAAGATCGTTATGGTATACTGTTAAATGAGAGATGGGATAGAAGCTACAGAAGATGATATTATTTCTGTTAAAGAGGATGGGAGCATTGCAAAAGGAATTTCATGTGTAACAGGCATTTTTTATTATTACTTTTTAAAAATAAGTGAGTTGTTCAGTAGAGAAAGCAAAACATTACAGTGAAGAATAAATACAAAAGACTTTACAGAATTAAAAATGAATATCACATCCCCATCTGAAATAAGAAAGAGGATCATGACGCTAAAAAGTAAAAGTTCATGTGGGTTTGATAAAATCTCCAATGAAGCACTAAAATGTTGTGGACCTAAAATGTGTAATGTTCTTAGTTACTTATGTAATTCATTATTAACTCAGCGTGTTTTCCCAGAAAGATTGGCATATGCCTTTTCAGGCCTCTGACCTCAGTTTCAACAACTATGCTCCATTGTCCCTCCTTACATGATTTCCTAAAACTTTTCGAAAAGTATTGTACTGTTTAGTAATGGGACACGTAGCAAATCATAGCTAGGATTTCAAAAGGATCCTTCTACTATGTCAGCTACTTACACATTTACTGAGACCATAGTAGAGTCTCTGAATGATAAAATGTCACCAACTGAGATCCTTTGTGACTTACCGAAGACATTTCATAGTGTCAGTCACATTAATTTATTATAGAAGTTAACTTTTTATGGAATACGCACTTTAGTAAATGTCTGGCTTAGACCTTACTTCAGTAACAGAATACACAAAGTTACTTTAGGCTATTTGAGTAATACAAGGAAGAACGCTACATCACAAATTACTATGGAAATCCCATCATGGCCTCTACTGTTCTTGCTTGATGTTAAAAATGAGTCATTTTATTTAAATCAGGAGGCAGAATTAGTCCTGTTAACTGATGATAAAACCATTATTGTGAAGTTGAGCGAAGAAGGATCAACAGATGAAATAGTAAGTGATGTTTTTTGAAAGTCAATGAACGGTTTTGAACAAATGGGCTGGCTTTAAACTTTGAAAAACCGCAGCTCAGATTCTTACTGTCAAAAGTACCCCACCTTCTATTTACCTAGCACAGCAACAATAAATAATAGAGTAGTAAATAGTAAGTTTTTAGATGTGCATGTTGATGGAAACTTAAAGTGTAAAACCCATACAAAGGTAACAACAATTTTTAGGTCTGGTTACTTTTGCCATATGAATAATTATCATCTTTGGAGATATAGAAGTCAGGAATTTAGCATATTTCGCATATTTTCATTCTTTGATATCCTATGGCATAATATTGTGGGATATCTCCTCGCGTAAGCAAAAAGTATTCATTGCACAAAAGAAAGTAAATAGTCATGTGTGGAGTTCACACACATACAACTTAAAGATATCTCTTTTAGCAGCTGGGAATATGAACCACAGCTTCACAGCAGATTTTATCATTTACAAAATTTGTTAACAACAATCCATCTAAATTTGAGAACAATGGAGATATTTACAAGTGAAACACTAGAAGGAAAAATGATCTACATTTTCCTTTAATGAATCTAACTGTGGCACAGATGTCGGTGAAATATGCAGCTATGAAACTCTATGCCCGTCTACTAATGGAAACAGAACGTCTGGCAGATAGCAAAAAAGTTTTAAAATGTAGATTAAAGAGCTTTCTCCTTAACAACTTGTTCTGCACCCCAGAGTAATTCTTGTGTAGATATGATTAATTAGTTTTCAAAACAGTGGAAATGCCCAGTTTGCAGCCATATAAATATTATTTTTTTATTGCGTTGTATACCAGTTTTCGATGTTTGTTCTGTTCATACGTTCCACTCATAAAGTTTATCGTGAATTTGATCTATGGAACACGTAACTAACTAACTAACGACCCAGAAACGTAGACAGGCAAACAAATGGCTCAAATGGCTCTGAGCACTATGTGACTTAACTTCTGAGGTCATCAGTCGCCTAGAACGTAAAACTAATTAAACCTAACTAACCTAAGGACATCACACGCATCCATGCCCGAGGCAGGATTTGGACCTGCGACCGTAGCGGTCACTCGGTTCCAGACTGTAGCGCCTAGAACCGCATGGCCACTCTGGCCGGCGTAGACAGGCACAGATTAGCAAGCTTTGTATGTTTCAAACGGACACACGAGAGCAAGTGGCCATGCTGGCTTACCATGGGCCCCTGCTTCTACTCGCCAAAGCAGAGACATATCTTCTCAGCCAGTCAAAGACTACAATATACTAAGTAATTGATCACTTGGTACAGAATATCTTTGAAATATGCTCACACTGCAGAAAACGCAGAAGAAAGGATAGTTTTGAAAGTTGACATTGTGACAACCAACTTTCAGTGTGAAATAAAATAATAATCAATACAGTTCAGTCTGAGAACTTCAGTATGTCAGACAGCATGCAGGTGCAGTTGTACATCCCTTAAAAGCATCAGGAACGAAGGAAAGTGTTAATACTCACAATGTCATCGGCCAACACAAATCATTCATAAATTTCAGCACTGTTCCTCTGTTAAAATCTAAAACAAGCTGTTATAAAACGTATTGTGCCGATAACTGTAATTTTGCCATATTGCAATCAAAATGCATCGCTGTATCTGAGAGTTGCTCATTTGCTGTTGATCAGTGTCCTATACCTGAATCTGGCAGACTACTTTCCTCCATCAACCATGGTTACGAGGCAGTTTGCCCATTCCTAAATGACTTCTCTGGTCTACATCAAGGCAATAACAAAGTAGTCCCACAAGGTTCAGTTTTAGGTCCACTCCTATTTCTTATATATGTGAATGACCATCCACTTAACATTGAAGAAGAACAATTGGTATTTTTTGTGGGCACTACTAGTGTTATAATAAATACAATTAGGGAGAAAGCAAGAGAAGGTTTCGCAAATATTTTCCAAAGAATTACACTCCTGGAAATGGAAAAAAGAACACATTGACACCGGTGTGTCAGACCCACCATACTTGCTCCGGACACTGCGAGAGGGCTGTACAAGCAATGATCACACGCACGGCACAGCGGACACACCAGGAACCGCGGTGTTGGCCGTCGAATGGCGCTAGCTGCGCAGCATTTGTGCACCGCCGCCGTCAGTGTCAGCCAGTTTGCCGTGGCATACGGAGCTCCAACGCAGTCTTTAACACTGGTAGCATGCCGCGACAGCGTGGACGTGAACCGTATGTGCAGGTGACGGACTTTGAGCGAGGGCGTATAGTGGGCATGCGGGAGGCCGGGTGGACGTACCGCCGAATTGCTCAACACGTGGGGCGTGAGGTCTCCACAGTACATCGATGTTGTCGCCAGTGGTCGGCGGAAGGTGCACGTGCCCGTCGACCTGGGACCGGACCGCAGCGACGCACGGATGCATGCCAGGACCGTAGGATCCTACGCAGTGCCGTAGGGGACCGCACCGCCACTTCCCAGCAAATTAGGGACACTGTTGCTCCTGGGGTATCGGCGAGGACCATTCGCAACCGTCTCCATGAAGCTGGGCTACGGTCCCGCACACCGTTAGGCCGTCTTCCGCTCACGCCCCAACATCGTGCAGCCCGCCTCCAGTGGTGTCGCGACAGGCGTGAATGGAGGGACGAATGGAGACGTGTCGTCTTCAGCGATGAGAGTCGCTTCTGCCTTGGTGCCAATGATGGTCGTATGCGTGTTTGGCGCCGTGCAGGTGAGCGCCACAATCAGGACTGCATACGACCGAAGCACACAGGGCCAACACTCGGCATCATGGTGTGGGGAGCGATCTCCTACACTGGCCGTACACCACTGGTGATCGTCGAGGGGACACTGAATAGTGCACGGTACATCCAAACCGTCATCGAACCCATCGTTCTACCATTCCTAGACCGGCAAGGGAACTTGCTGTTCCAACAGGACAATGCACGTCCGCATGTATCCCGTGCCACCCAACGTGCTCTAGAAGGTGTAAGTCAACTACCCTGGCCAGCAAGATCTCCGGATCTGTCCCCCATTGAGCATGTTTGGGACTGGATGAAGCGTCGTCTCACGCGGTCTGCACGTCCAGCACGAACGCTGGTCCAACTGAGGCGCCAGGTGGAAATGGCATGGCAAGCCGTTCCACAGGACTACATCCAGCATCTCTACGATCGTCTCCATGGGAGAACAGCAGCCTGCATTGCTGCGAAAGGTAGACATACACTGTACTAGTGCCGACATTGTGCATGCTCTGTTGCCTGTGTCTATGTGCCTGTGGTTCTGTCAGTGTGATCATGTGATGTATCTGACCCCAGGAATGTGTCAATAAAGTTTCCCCTTCCTGGGACAATGAATTCACGGTGTTCTTATTTCAATTTCCAGGATTGTATTAAGTGGTTCACTGAAAATCGGTTCTCCATAAATTTTGATATACACAGTACATTCATTTCTGTACAACAAACAGAGCCATACCAACCACTGATGTAGCACATGAGCAGCAGTCAGTAAATAAGGTAGATGATCTGAAGCTTTGGGTGTACCTATTGACAAAAACGTGAACAAGAAGAAGCATATTTCTAGGCTTTACAAACAGTTAAGTTCAACTACTTATGCTCTGTGTACAATCGATAATCATGGAGACAAATGTATCAACCTTCAGACATATTTCCTCCCAGTGCTGCCGTACGGAATAATTTTTGGGCTAACTCACCACTTAGAAACAAAGTATTGATTGCACAAAAGCTAGCAGTAAGAATAATGCGAGGCGTTCACCCAAAGACGTCGTGTAGGTACCTCTTCAAGGAGCTAGCCATTTTAACTGCGACATCTTGTGCTACAAAACATATTCGCTAATGAAACTGGTCATAAATAACCAATGACAATTTGAGAACAACACTGATGTACACACATACAACAGCAGAGAGAAAATGACCTTTGTTACCCATTGCTGAAGCTGGCAGCGGCTCAGAAATGACTTCAATGGCCACCAACAAAAATGTTTTATCATTTGCCCAATAACGTAAAATGCCTTGCAAGTAGCGAAGCAAGCTTTAAATCTGATTTAAAATCATTTCTCCTGGACAACTCCTTCTATTCCACTGACGAATTTCTACTTAAAGACAGGTAGCCAGTTTAAAAAAAAAAATCGTATATGTATATCCTGTAAACTGACTCGTTCCATGTCATTTCGATAAAAGAACTGTTCAAATGGTCTGTGGAACATGCAACTAACTAAGTAAGAAGTACGGATCACTGATATGCGCGAATGTGCTTAGAATAGATACCTTCACAACTACCATATCTACTAGGCCATTGCCTTCCACACCGGAATGTCCTCTTACTAACCAGAGAGATGTCTCATTGTGTTGGAGGTTCTGTACGATAAAGTAGTACCTGTTAACCTCGATAAAAATCGACATTACTTTAATCCGCCCTTCACTTGTGAATTCCAGATTAAGTAATAAAAGAGCAGCGCAGGGACTTTGAGAGAGTGTTTAAGATTTTTTTGGGGGGGTTTTAGGACTTGCAGAAGTTTCTGGATGAGGCGACAGACGGCGTGATCTACTTCAGCATGGGGTCCAACGTGAAGAGCAAGCACTGGCCGGCCGAGAAGCGGCAGGCCTTCGTGGACGTCTTCTCCAGGCTCCGGCAGCGGGTGCTCTGGAAGTGGGAGGCCGACTCGCTGCCCGGACAGCCCCCCAACGTCAGGACGGGCAAGTGGCTGCCGCAGTCCGACATACTCGGTGAGTCGCAGCGGCTCCGTCTGTAGCTGTAGCTGTAGATACCTTTCACTGTGCGGTGAGTTGTTCACGGTACCTCCCGCTACATTTAACACGTCTATTCCTGTACCCTTAAAGCCGTCGGCACAGGGACCGTGCTGTCGAACGTTAACGTTGAGCGTGCAGAGTTCAACGTGCTGCTGAACCCTCGGGAACGATGCGACTTGTGCATACGGTACGTGGGCCCCAACGTGGTATACGCGATCGCAACGCACTCCAGCGACTGTTGCGGGATGTTTCTAGTTCGTTAATCACACTGTTTACTCAACGGGCGCGCGTAAAATTCCCATATTAGCTCTGTTAAAACGCACATTTCTTCCATCGTCCACGAAAAGGAAAGTACCACGTCCAATCAATAAGGTCACAGGCTTATAAAACTTCCAATACAAACAGTGCGGTACAAACTTGGAATACTTTTCTGCATAAGATAAACATTATTTCGTCATTCCCGCATTTTAGTAAACCCCCAAGGTTAGTCTTATTTGATCACTGTTCCTACCCAGTAGCATAATCTTTGCAACATGTGAATTACGAAGCGTAAAAGAAAAAGGAGCAAAATATCTTTATACAAGAAGCGTAACCTGTCCTTTAGATTAAGCCAATCGAACAAAGTCACCCCTCAAAAAAAGGTGAACTTGTCTTTACATAATATCAAATATCATACTCTATACTTATATTAAACTAATAATAAAGTATCAGAACTTAATAAAAACGCGAATGTTAGGCGAAAAAATATTGGTTGTGTCAGGAAGCGAACTCCCCCCCCCCTCCCAACAAAAGGACTCACTATCAGAGAGTGACGCTATTCATTACGCTTTTTTTTTAATCTCATTTTGTTCGCTTCTGTTCGTTGCATCTGCTCGGGGAGGACGTTGTAAGACATCCTTTTATGTTCGTGGTTGGTCGATTGACTCAGTTTTTTAATTACAGAGGGCAGCTAACCCCCTGACCGAACACGCTGAGCTACCGTGCCGGCTGCCTAAACCAACATCACCCCTCGTGTCCCTATTCATAGTGTCATACTGATCTTACCTCTCGCTAAAAACCTTTATCGTAGATACGTTACTTACTGAAATTTAATTATAACACATTGTACCAAGAACAATGCGTTTTGCATGAATCTTCAGTGTGTCGCTGCCTTCAAATAGCCTACTCTCATTATACGCAAGTTACAATAATTCTTTTGCCACAAATGTGATATTTCTCATTATTTTATTGGAACGAATTACACAGTTAACAACGGGTTTTCCAGTGATTCTCAATTTGCTGGTGCTCAGAAACGGCATATATACATATAGGCTTGAAATGAATGCCAATATGGTGCCTCACAACTCAGTACTGAAGGGAGACGGCGTGCGTGTGACGTAGGCGGCGTTGTTACATCTCATTGGTCAACGCTCAGATGCACGCTCAGAATATCTGACAAGCCAGATATTGCTCTGCACGTTCGGAAAGACTCCCGAGTTATGAGGTCAGAAACTCGGCACGCTCAACGCTCAGCGTTCGGATGCACGGTCCGTGTGCCAACGGCTTTAAGCACAGCATGGGTCCTCAGGAGACATCACTTAATAGAGTGCACAATCGCTCAGCTCCCTTGTAGATCCCTTTAGAGCTGCCACATGGCGGGGAAGTAGACTGCTACGTTTCACACCCTTTTCTCAATATTAGCGAACATTCTGTGTGGGATTATAATCGGATGATTTAACTGGCGACATTGAGGGGGTGTTTGTCGCCACGTTAGCCGAGAGCGCTGACGCGCTGCTTCCTAGACTCGGGTAGGCGCGCCGGCCCCGGGTCGAATCCGCCCGGCGGATTAACGCCGGAGGCCGGAGTGCCGGCCAGCCTGGATGTGGTTTTTAGGCGGTTTTCCACATCCCCCTAGGTGAATACCGGGCTGGTCCCCACGTCCCGCGTCAGTTACAGGGCTCGCAGACATCTAAACACATACACACTATTCCATGGATTACACTAGATGCAGACAGTTGGGGTGCACTAATTCCATCCCGGGCGGTACGGGGTGGTGGCAGGAAGGGCATTCGGCCACCTCTTAAATTAACCTTGCCAAATCCGATTAACCATGCCGACCCTGCGTCACTGCGGGAAGAAGGCACAAGCAAAAGAAATAAGGAAAAGAAAGAAAGAATTGAGGGGGTGTTTGTCAAACAGTATGTGTGTATGTTCCACATCTTCTCCTAAACCTCTGGACCGATTTCAATCATACTTGGTACACGTATTACTTACTGTTTGGAGAGAATTGCTGTGGGGGGGGGATGAAAGACGTACTTATCAAGGGGCAGTTAGCGGGCCGGAAAACTAGTGCAGCTCAAGGCGCGAGGATTCGCAGGCTTAATTCATCCAGAATTTAGGAATCAGAGTACTTAGTGACTTGCAACTAACTTAAAACATAATTTCAAACCTGTAAGAGACCTTTCCTCGGTGCTAACGCCAGAAAATAATGAAAGAAGAAAACTTATCGCTTATACGTTTTCGCTGCTCATGTGGTGAAACTGTCGCATTGGCCATGACGTTTTAATTTATTGTTTCTTTATTATTAACTGTATTCATCACACATTTTGCATACAGTATTCGCATTACCACTGAATGCAACAGGAAAATTATAGCGCTGTAAGATATATACTTCAGGAGACATGACGTCATAAACACTGAGATGCGTGAAAAAATGCCGCATTATGCATGACGTTTTAATTCCTCGCGTCTTTGCTACTAATTTTATTCGTAATACATTTCGTAGACTGTTTTCAAATACTTGACTGAATGTACCTGCAAAATTATACCACTATACGGCGTATTCTCCAGGAGATATGACGTCATGGAGATAGAGCTGCGTGAAAATGGAACTGCAGGACCTAATTCGCTAGAGATACATGTGAATACCTGCACAAATCTGTGTGGAATATGTTACGCATATGTGGGATATACGTGGCACTTGCGTAAATGTTCGTACTCTGGCAAAGCAATGGTAGAAACATCCTCCTAAACCCCTGGAAGAGTTTCAACCAAACTTGGTAGCTACACATATTAGCATCTTGAAACAAGTACTTTTGGGTTAAGAACCATCAGCCTCCTATTAATGCGGAGGCGATAAGGTGGGGCGGAAGGGCGGATGAAGATGTGGTCAGAGTGGCAGAAGGAGGATGTGGACGAAGGTAGTAGTGAGGAGGAGATGGATACAATGAAGGGGAGAGAGAAATGGATGCAAACAGGAAACAGGAGGAGATGGAGAGAGGAAGAAGAGAGGAGAAGATGAACAGAGAGAGATGCGAGGAGGAGATCGACTGGGAGAGGGCAGATGGGAAGATGGACGGAGAGATGGAGAGAAAGGAGTAAACAGAGAAAGGAAAGAGGAAATGGACACACAGGTGGAGAGGTAAAGGGAGCACCGCGCGGGATAGCCGCGCGGCCCCAGGCGCCTTGTCACGGTCCGCGTGGCTCCCTCGTCGGAGGTTCGAGTCCTCCCTAGGGCATGGGTGTGTATGTTGTCCTTAGCGTAAGTTAGTTTAAGTTAAATTAAGTAGTGCGTAAGGTTAGGGACCGATGACCTCAGCAGTTGGCCCCATAAGATCTTACAACAAATATCCAAAATAAAGGGAGTGGGGAAGTGATATGGACAGAGGTGGTAGAACCAGATGGACAGAGAGAGGGGGAGTAGCAAATGGACTGAGAGAGGGAGGGGGGCAGATGGAAAGGGAGAGGGGGGAGTAGCAGATAGACAGAGAGAGATGATAGTGAGGGTGGACAGAGAGCAGGCGGAGGAGACGAACAAAGAGAAGTGGAAGAAGAAGATAAGCTAATGTAATAAATGCATACTCAGGCAACGCCAGGTAAGCTGATGAAGAAATAAAGCTCCGCAGTAACCTGAAAGAGTGAGCCAAATTCGCGTTACGATAAACACCTGCGACACATGACAGAGCCTCCTCTGGCCTGTACCACAGCCTCCACTGAGTGCCCCATTGGGGCAGTGAGCAGTTCAGAGCTCGCGCCGTGTGAAAAGAGGAGAAATCGCGACCCGTCGGTCCCCACTACGCGCTTCCATTCAGACAGCGTCCAGTTTCTGTGTTGTTAGGCCTACCGAAGAATACAGTCTCAGGTAGCACAGCCAGCAACAGCCTTTTGTGAGGTACTCGATGCCAAATGTACACCGCATATAGTTGCCTTTACAAAGAAGGCTCAGAAACCGGTGAGACGGATGCACATTCAGTGGCAGAAACAGTTCCTGTCATGTCTGAAAGCGATTTTCACTGACACCGAACGTCAGTCATCTCCGGTCGCTGTCGGTTACGATCATCTTATACTTACCGTTCTTACGCTTCTTACATGGTTGCCAGCCTGAAATTCAGTTGCACTTTCATTTTTGTCTACAACATTTTTACGTTCTAAAATCGCAAATTTATCTTTGCGATATAAATTCCTCGGATTATCTGTAAGGGGCACGACTGAAGCGCATTTGTATCTTTGGTGGGACAGCTCGGGTCTTCAGCCAATGGGAAACGCTTCTGATTTCTGACCGTGGAGCTCAGAGGTTTCTAGCGGGCACCCGGCATTCTGTTTCCTGCTTTCAGCCAGTTTAGCTTCTGATTTGGTCGGGTGTGTGATCTGAAGACAGTGTGACATGATTCAGAGCCCTGTTATATTGGAATTTTTGGTCAGATCTTTACAATTACTTGCCATCATGGTTAATAGGTAATAAATAGTCGTAGGATCGAAAAATCCGCAGCCGGCCGCGGTGGCGAGCGGTTCTATGCGCTTCAGTCCGGAACCGCGCCACTGCTACGATCGCAGGTTCGAATCCCGCCTCGGGCATGGATGTGTGTCATGTCCTTAGGTTAGCTAGGTTTAGGTAGTTCTAAGTTCTAGGGGAGTGATGACCTCAGATGTTAAGTCCCATAGTGCTCAGAGCCATATATATGAAAAATCAAATGGTTCGAATGGCTCTGAGTGCTATGGGAGTTAACATCTGAGGTCATCAGTCCCCTAGAACTTAGAACTACTTAAGCCTAACTAACCTAACGACATCACACACATCCATGCCCGAGGCAGGATTCGAACCTGCGACCGGAGCAATCGCGCGGTTCCGGACTGAAGCGTCTAGAACCTCTCGGTCACGAGTGTCGGCTATGAAAAATCCGCACAGGTATTTTTGCATCATTCCGCGCACAGGACTTGCACTCTAGGACAAAAGAAGGTGAACCACGAAGAAATTATCCGGATGTCCAAACAAGAAATGATTACAACTTCAGAGCAACTGGATGATTTATTCAAGAGAAAGAACTTCACAAATTGAGAAAATCAATAACGCGGTGGTCACCATCTGGCCCATACAGAAGCTGTCATTCGGCTTCATATCGATTGACAGGGTTCTTGGATGTCCTCCTGACGGATTTCATGTCAAATTCTGCCTAATCTTACTAAAATGTAAGCCCCGTAGCGTAGGGCAACAAAACTGCGCACAGAATACCGTCCATGTGCTGCTGTGCTGTCAGGGTTCCGCAGATGACCACCAAAGGGGTCCTGCGATGAAACGAAACGGCATCCCAGACCATCACTGCTGACAATTATGTTGGACGGAACCAAATAATGAAGATTAGTGTTTGAGGCTCCGTCGACTTTGAGGTCATTGGAGACGCATCACGACCTAGGAGTGATACAAGGACGAGAAACGAAATCGGTCGAGCCCTTTCACAGAAACCATTCCGGAATTTTCCTGGATCGATTTAGGGAAATCGTGGAACGTCTGAATCGAGAGTGCCAAACGTGGATTCCGTCTCGGTCGGCAGGTCAGGTTGGTATCCCACATTTCTCTGGGGCATCTCCAGACACATCTCTGGGATGGAATCTGATTGGCTGGAGTAGAATTGTCTCCAGCGATGAGCCCCACTTGGAAGTGAGCTCTGATGACCGGCAACGAGGTGCCAGGAGACGCACTCGTGCTACGCCAACCTGACCGTCATCCGGCATACGGCCTGAGAAGAAGGACTGGTGGTCTGGGATGCCACTCGTTTTTATAGCAGCACAGTGATACGAAGACGATATTCTACGCTGCATTTTGTTGCCCTTCTTGCCAAGTAATCCTAGACTTATCCTCCAACAAGGCAGTGGCAGTACGCGAGAGGGCCACGTTGTCTGTTGCAGCCCACAAGAATGTGCGCGCCTTCATCTCGCACGGCGGCCTGCTGAGCACGCAGGAGGCGATGGCGCGCGGCGTGCCCGTGGTGGCGCTGCCCGTGTTCGCCGAGCAGGAGCTGAACGCCATGCAGGCCGTCCAGCTGGGCTTCGCCGTGCTGCTGCAGCTGCGCAACATCACCGCCGAGTCGGTCCAGTGGGCGCTCGACCAGGTGCTCAACGAGCCCAGGTAGCCAGCCGGCCACTCACCCGGCCACGACAACACCGCGATTTATCACATCAAACTGTACGCTTCTAGGGAACTTTCCAAGTCTCACACCTATCACGTATACAGGGTGTTACAAAAAGGTACGGCCAAACTTTCAGGCAACATTCCTCACACACAAAGAAAGAATATATGTTATGTGGACATGTGTCCGGAAACGCTTACTTTCCATGTTAGAGCTCATTTTATTACTTCTCTTCAAATCACATTAATCACGGAATGGAAACACACAGCAACAGAACGTACCAGCGTGACTTCAAACACTTTGTTACAGGAAATGTTCAAAATGTCCTGCGTTAGCGAGGATACATGCATCCACTCTCCGTCGCACGGAATCCCTGATGCGCTGATGCAGCCCTGGAGAATGGCTTATTGTATCACAGCCGTCCACAATACGAGCACGAAGAGTCTCTACATTTGGTACCGGGGTTGAGTAGACAAGAGCTTTCAAATGCCCCCATAAATGAAAGTCAAGAGGGTTGAGGTCAGGAGAGCGTGGAGTCCATGGAATTGGTCCGCCTCTACCAATCCATCGGTCACCGAATCTGTTGTTGAGAAGCATACGAACACTTCGACTGAAATGTGCAGGAGCTCCATCGTGCATGAACCACATGTTGTGTCGTACTTGTAAACGCACATGTTCTAGCAGCACAGGTAGAGTATCCCGTATGAAATCATGATTACGTGCTCCATTGAGCGTAGGTGGAAGAACATGGGACGCAATCGAGACATCACCAACAATACCTGCCCAAACGTTCACAGACAATCTGTGTTGATGACGTGATTGCACAATTGCGTGCGGATTCTCGTCAGCCCACACATGTCGATTGTGAAAATATACAATTTGATCACGTTGGAAAGAAGCCTCATCCGTAAAGAGAACATTTGCACTGAAATGAGGATTGACACATTGTTGGATGAACCATTCGCAGAAGTGTACCCGTGGAGGCCAATCAGCTGCTGATAGTGCCTGCACACGCTGTACATGGTACGGAAACAACTGGTTCTGCCGTAGCACTCTCCATACAGTGACGTGGTCAACGTTACCTTGTACAGTAGCAACTTCTCTGACGCTGACATTAGGGTTATCGTCAACTGCACGAAGAATTGCCCCGTCCATTGCAGGTGTCCTCGTCGTTCTAGGTCTTCCCCAGTCGCGAGTCATAGGCTGGAATGTTCCGTGCTCCCTAAGACGCCGAATAATTGCTTCGAACGTCTTTCTGTCGGGACACCTTCGTTCTGGAAATCTGTCTCGATACAAACGTACCGCGCCACGGCTATTGCCCCGTGATAATCCATATATCAAATGGGCATCTGGCAACTCCGCATTTGTAAATATTGCACTGACTGCAAAATCACGTTCGTGATGAACACGAACCTGTTGATGCTACGTACTGATGTGCTTGATGCTAGTACTGTAGAGCTACGAGTCGCATGTCGACACAAGCACCGAAGTCAACATTACCTTCCTTCAATTGGGCCAACTGGCGGTGAATCGAGAAAGTACAGTACATACTGACGAAACTAAAACGAGCTCTAACATGGAAATTAAGCGTTTCCGGACCCATGTCCACATAACATCTTTTCTTTATTTGTGTCTGAGGAATGTTTCCTGAAAGTTTGGCCGTACCTTTTTGTAACACCCTGTATATATGCAGACTGAAGTGACGAGTGAAAACTTGTACAAAGACAAGGATTCGAACCTGCGCCTCGTGCTCACTAGGCAGTTGCGCTGACCACAGTGGCTCAGAACAGCTGCCTGGACTACACTAGCAGGCCTCCCTCCTCAGTGCAAATCCCCAATCAGGAAGGCCAAGCTGGTGTAGTGGTTGGCAATTCTGCCTGCTGAGCAGGAGACCCGGCTTCGAATACTGGTCTCAGTACAAATTTCCATTCGTCACCTCAGTCCACATACATACATCGACACGGTAATAAATTCTACAAGTACTAAATCTAAAGCACTCTGAAGAACTTCAGGCACTTTTCTTCTGACAGAGGTGATGTGGTGGTTGACGCATTACTATTATTTCTATTGTTGTAAGTACTGGGTGTTAAAAAAGTCAGTATAAATTTCAAAACTTAGTAAACCACGGAGTAATGTAGATAGAGAGGTAAAAATTGACACACATGCTTGGAACGACGTGGGGTTTTATTAGCACCACCCTATATTCCTAGACGCGTGAACGATCTCTTGCGTGCGTCGTTTGGTGATGATTGTGTGCTCAGCCGCCACTTTTGTCATGCTTGGTCTCCCAGGTCCCCAGACCTCAGTCCGTACGATTATTGGCTTTGGGGTTACCTGAAGTCGCAACTGTATCGTGATCGACCGACATCTCTGTGGATGCTGAGAGACAACATCCGACGCCATTGCCTCACCATAACTCCGGACATGCTTTACAGTGCTGTTCACAACATTATTCCTCGACTACAGCTATTGTTGAGGAATGATGGTGGACATATTGAACATTTCCTGTAAAGAACATCATCTTTGCTTTGTCTTACTTTGTTATTCTAATTATTGCTGTTCTGATCACATGAAGCGCCATCTGTCGGACATTTTTTGAACGTTGGTATTTTTTTGGTTCTAATAAAACCCCATGTCATTCCAAGCACGTGTGTCAATTTGTACCTGTCTATCTACATTATTCCGTGATTTATGCAGTTTTCAAATTTATACTGACTTTTTGATCACCCGGTACCTACTTTTTACTTTTCTTTACACAACCAGGCCAACAGCAACGCATGCAGCCACAGTTAATCTGCTCCTGGCTTCTGCAGTCTTTTTCCAGTTCTCCAACACTCCAGTTGCAGCAAGTCTTCTCTTACTCAGTCAGTCTATCTCTTCCTAGATCTTCTCAATTGTCTGATGCCTGATGAGATACAGTCCACTCTAATCTTGGACTACCGTGTTTCTTCCACACTGCATGACCCGCCCAATGCAGCCTTCTGCTTTTCATCACTCGGACGACGTTAGGCAGCTTGTGCATCTACATTTACATACATACTCCGCAAGCCACGATAAGGTGCGTGGCGGAGGGTACCCTCTACCACTGCCGGTCGTTACCTTCTCCGTTCCACTAGCAAATAGAGCGAAGGGCAACACTGCTGTCTATATGCCTGTCTAATCTCTCTAACCTTACCTTCTGGTCCTCACGCGAAATTTTTGTTGGCCACAGTATTATCATTCTACAGACTGCTTCAAATGACGGTTCCATAAATTTAATCGATAGTACTTGGCGAAAAGAACGTCGCCTTCCCTCCACGGATTTCCATTTGAGCTGCTAAAGAATCTCCATAAGACTTGTGCGTGGTTCGAACCTGCCAGTAACAAAACTAGCATCCTACCTCTGATTTGTTCCGATGTCTTTCTTTAAGCCAGACTGCTACAGGTCGCAAACACTCAAACAGTAATCGACAATGGCTCGCACTGTTGCACTATATGCGGTCTCCTTAAGAGATGAACCACACTTCCCCAAAATTGTCCCAATAAACCGAAGTCGATCATTCGCCTTTCCTACTACAACCCGTACGTGCTCGTTCCATTTCATATTCCATATTGCTTTGCAACGTTACGCCTAGGTGTTTAATCGATGTGCCTGTGTCAAGCAGCACACAACTAATACTGTAGTCGAACATTATCGGTTTCTTTTTACTACTCATCTGCTTACCTTACATTTTTCTACATTGAGACCTAGCTGCTATTCATCAAAACCAACCAGAAATTTTGTCTAACGCATCACTTCATCCTTGCCTTGCCTACATTCATTAACTTGATTTTGAACAATTTTTTCCAAAGTCTTGCTTCTACTTGTTCACTTTCAGTTCTCCTTCAATTTGTTTGTCCTCTGTCGCCGGCCGCTGTGGCCGAGCGGTTCTGGGAGCTTCAGTACGGAACCGGGCTGCTGCTACAGTCGCCGGCTCGAATCCTGCCTCGGGCATGGATGTGTGTGACGTCCTTATGTTAGTTAGGTTTAAGTAGTTCTAATTCCAGGGGGCTGATGACGTCAGATGTTAGGTTCCATAGTGCTCAGAGCCATTTGAACCATTTTATCCTCCGTCTCCTCTTAATATATTTCATTTTTAAAAGATGTTACCTCCTTTTTACTACCTCGCTATTCTTGAAGCTCGTCTTCAACCTCTGACTTTTTGTCTAATTTAAACTTTTCTCGTAGCTTTTTGAGCTCTGCCAATTGTTCACTTACTTCTTTGATTTATCTTTGCCCTCGAATCTGTAACCGCTCTGATAAATTTGCTAGCTACTTAGTCAGCCCGTGTATTGATTTTGAAATGAGAGTTAGTATGATTGTCGCGTAATAAATATTTCGCGTGAAGCGCCGCTGCCACACAGGCAAAGGTCAATTGTGGAAACTAAGCCACTGAATATTAACAGTAATGTTATGAAGGAATACACTAAATAAGAGAGCACGTACATTCGTGAGTGAGTGGTTCAAAATAAGAATTAATACTGTTAGGGAAATCGGTCATAAGTATAGTTACGTCGGTACACACTCAAACATATGCGATCGTACGATCGGGGTAGAGGCACGTACGTTCTAAGTACTATTATTCCCTGTGGCCTGGGTAAAAAGAGTTATGGTTAAAATGCATTTATTCACCTAAGAAGAAAAAGAATCAGACTTCGTAATTAAACGAAAAGAAAGATCGCAGGTTCTGAGTGTCGCGGCAAATGTGACCTAAATATTGGAACTGACATCGGCGGCCACGAAGGGAATGAGATGAACACATTCACGCACCTCTATTGTTGAGCTGCGCCGCCATGAAGATCGTCGCTTCCATCTAAATTCTTAACACAAAATAAAATAATAATAATTCCCAGAGTTACAGGATCTGGGATCCATGGTATCGTAAACGAGAAAAATCACTGTGTTCATAAATAGCTTTCACTATATAACACAATTTCACTTTAAAATCACACAGCACGTCTTACCACCAGGACATGAGAACAACGCAAGGTAACTATTACTAAAATCAATAAACGAAGAGCGTAAATCTTCTTTTGTCCGTCAGTATTAAATACTTTTCTAATTAATCCTTGGCATGAGAGTCGAATTATTATCTATACATTTATCAATAAAAAATTTATTAAGTTCCTTTATAAGCCCTCGCTTCACTTCCTCAGTTACTTTACTTACGACCTGCCTGTACAAATTTTGCATCGTATAATTCATACACTTATACTTAAGATAGTTCCTATTGGTATCTGATGCCATTTCTCTTTCTTTCCTGCTGGTTTCCGTGGACTCCCTGCTGATTTATCCCCTACTACTTGAAAAAGTATATCTCGTCTATTCTTCCCTGTTGGTAATTTTGAATAGTCACTGTCAAACATAAGAAAAGTGTCTCAGTCACTGACTAAATAATACTTAACATCTGCTCTCCAATTACAGGGAAAGATAACTAAAGTATAAAATTCTCAAGTCTTGCCATGTGCTTCGCCATGTATGTCGATGGCAGGATCCACCCTTAATTAATCTTCCTATCAGTAATGATCGTGTTCATGCAAAAAAGGAATATCTAATAAAATATTTCAAATAAAAATGAAAGCCGATGAATAATTTTAAAGAGTGGCGAAGCAACCTGAATGCTCGCTAATGAGTCGAATAGTATTTAATGCTGAGATAACTTAAAAACATATAAATCTTTACTCTTTCTCAAATTTATTAAATAAAAGTGTCACTGGTATTAGAAAAATCAACATAAACAATCAAGCTTCCTCAGTGGCTCTGCAGTATGGTAAGTTCTTAAATGTAAGTCCGCAGCTCGTGGTCGTGCGGTAGCGTTCTCGCTTCCCACGCCCGGGTTCCCGGATTCGATTCCCGGCGGGGTCAGGGATTTACTCTGCCTCGTGATGACTGGGTGTTGTGTGCTGTCCTTAGGTTAGTTAGGTTTAAGTAGTTCTAAGTTCTAGGGGACTGATGACCATAGCTGTTAAGTCCCATAGTGCTCAGAGCCATTTGAACCATTTTGAATCTTAAATGTAAACAAAGCTTGTTCACCACAAAACTATCCAGTCTAAATGTCCTACCAATGGAAATTGTAGCTATTGTGCTGTGATTGGTCGAAGCTGCTGTACGACGGGCGTATTTCGCAAACATTTGAGGTGAAATATTGCATGATACATCGCAAAAGATACGTAAACATACAAAAGAAAAAGAAAAACACATAAGGGCAACTAATGTCAATGTATATATAAGAAGGTAAAATAGAATAAAATAATATAAAGACAACCCTTCAAGAGCAAAGAAAAGACATCTGTTAGACCGTACCTGTCTGTCTTCTGTGGCTTTCGCGAGAGCCTCTCTATGACTAAGTGCGACTTCAGTGGCTCTCTTTCTTTCTAATCGTCTGGCAGCGAATTATTGCACTGTATGGATTGGGGGGAAGAAATGAAAGAGGAAGCCGCCTTGTAGAATTTTGCACAGAGCATAACTTAATCATAGCTAACACTTGGTTCAAGAATCATAAAAGAAGGTTGTACACATGGAAGAATCCTGGAGATACTAAAAGATATCAGATAGATTATATAATGGTAAGACAGAGATTTAGGAACCAGGTTTTAAATTGTAAGATATTTCCAGGGGCAGATGTGGATTCTGACCTCAATCTATTGGTTATGAACTGCAGATTAAAACTGAAGAAACTGCAAAAAGGTGGGAATTTAAGGAGATGGGACCTGGATAAACTGAAAGAACCAGAGGTTGTAGAGAGTTTCAGGGAGAGCATAAGGGAACAATTTTAGGAATGGAGGAAAGAAATACAGTAGAAGAAGAATGGGTAGCTCTGAGGGATGAAGTAGTGAAGGCAGCAGAGGATCTAATAGGTAAAAAGACGAGGGCTAATAGATATCCTTGGGTAACAGAAGAAATATTGAATTTAATTGATGAAAGGAGAAAATATAAAAATGCAGTAAATGAAGCAGGCAAAAAGGAATACAAACGTCTCAAAAATGAGATCGACAGGAAGTGCAAAATGGCTAAGCAGGGATGGCTAGAGGACAAATGTAAGGATGTAGAGGCTTATCTCACTAGGGCTAAGATAGATACTGCCTACAGGAAAATTAAAGATACCTTTGGAGAGAAGAGAACCACTTGTATGAATATCAAGAGCTCAGATGGCAACCCAGTTCTAAGCAAAGAAGGGAAGGCAGAAAGGTGGAAGGAGTATATAGAGGGTTTATACAAGGGCGATGTACTTGAGGACAATATTATGGAAATGGAAGAGGATGTAGATGAAGATGAAATGAGAGATAAGATACTGCGTGAAGAGCACTGAAAGACCTGAGTCGAAACAAGGCCCCGGGAGTAGACAACATTCCATTAGAACTACTGATGACCTTGGGAGAGCCAGTCATGACAAAACTCCACCATCTGGTGAGCAAGATGTATGAGACAGGCGAAATACCCTCAGACTTCAAGAAGAATATAATAATTCCAATCCCAAAGAAAGCAGGTGTTGACAGATGTGAAAATTACCGAACTATCAGTTTAATAAGTCACAGCTGCAAAATACTAACGCGAATTCTTTACAGACGAATGGAAAAACTGGTAGAAGCGGACCTCGGGGAAGACCAGTTTGGATTCCGTAGAAATGTTGGAACACGTGAGACAATACTAACCTTACGACTTATCTTAGAAGAAAGATTAAGAAAAGGCAAACCTACGTTTCTAGCATTTGTAGACTTAGAGAAAGCTTTTGACAACGTTAACTGGAATACTCTCTTTCAAATTCTGAAGGTGGCAGGGGTAAAATACAGGGAGCGAAAGGCTATTTACAATTTGTACAGAAACCAGATAGCAGTTATAAGAGTCGAGGGGCATGAAAGGGAAGCAGTGGTTGGGAAGGGAGTGAGACAGGGTTGTAGCCTCTCCCCGATGTTATTCAGTCTGTATATTGAGCAAGCAGTAAAGGAAACAAAAGAAAAATTCGAAGTAGGTATTAAAATTCATGGAGAAGACATAAAAACTTTGAGGTTCGCCGATGACATTGTAATTCTGTCAGAGACAGCAAAGGACTTGGAAGAGCAGTTGAACGGAATGGACAGTGTCTTGAAAGGAGGATATGAGATGAACATCAACAAAAGCAAAACGAGGATAATGGAATGTAGTCAAATTAAATCGGGCGATGCTGAGGGGATTAGATTAGGAAATGAGACACTTAAAGTAGTAAAGGAGTTTTGCTATTTAGGGAGCAAAATAACTGAGGATGGTCGAAGTAGAGAGGATATAAAATGTATACTGGCAATGCAAGGAAATCGTTTCTGAAGAAGAGAAATTTGTTAACATCGAGTATAGATTTAAGTGTCAGGAAGTCGTTTCTGAAAGTATTTGTATGGAGTGTAGCCATGTATGGAAGTGAAACATGGACGATAACCAGTTTGGACAAGAAGAGAATAGAAGCTTTCGAAATGTATTGCTACAGAAGAATGCTGAAGATAAGGTGGGTAGATCACGTAACTAATGAGGAGGTATTGAATAGGATTGGGGAGAAGAGAAGTTTGTGGCACAACTTGACTAGAAGAAGGGATCGGTTGGTAGGACATGTTTTGAGGCATCAAGGGATCACAAATTTAGCATTGGAGGGCAGCGTGGAGGGTAAAAATCGTAGAGGGAGACCAATACACTAAGCAGATTCAGAAGGTTGTAGTAGGTACTGGGAGATGAAGAAGCTTGCACAGGATAGAGTAGCATGGAGAGCTGCATCAAACCAGTCTCAGGACTGAAGACCACAACAACAACAACAACAGATACACCACATGTATCCTGACAGGCAAATCATAGCTGGTCGTCACTGTAGCTTAATGGTCAACCCATAGGCTTTGTACATAAACAGAAAGTGCTTCAATTCCGTGTTAAGTTGTAACATACTTTTGTCCTTCGTTGCCATAAGAGACGCGCACAGTGTGGGGAATACGCCTCTAATCTGATGCACTATTGTTAATTTTCCAGGGCAGAAATTACGGTTTTTAGACTGCAGATCAACAAGAGTCACGTTTAGCGGCGAGTATGACAAAATTCGCTGCGATATTTGCTGTTAGCCCACCTATACGGAATGACTATGAATTTTGCAAGTAATAATAATAATAATGTGCTCTGCAAACTATATTAATGATGAATTAATTCCAGCAAAGTCTACGGGAAGAGCGAAGATTTATACTGACTCTTATACAGTCTACACATCAGGAGCACGAAGTGAGGACTTCTTATCGTTATGTCACTGAATTCTGGCAAAGGTCAAGGTACACCCAACGATTTAGAAGTGCTTTAGCATACTGGTCGCGGACCACTCAAAACTTCTCTTGTTTAAGAAGTCAGTTCACTAGGTTTAACTTTGAAACATGGAATAAATAACTGTAACGTATATCGTTTAGTATCGTTGAGGTAGTTTCTGCCTGGACTCCGTCTTGACAATATGTCAGTTAATAGTTGTCATAAAAGCATTCAAAATACAAATCTTTTGGACCATGCATATCGGGTGAAAGACAATTTGGCGCTTGCTTCTTTTTGGTTAAGAGTGGCCCGAAAAGAAACTTGCATTATAGGCATGAGAACATTCCCGTGCATAATTAGTTAATAGTAAGACAGTGATGCATGATTATAGGAAACGACGTGGGCTACGATTATCTGTACCCAGTATCAGATCAAAACTAAGTAAACACCCATTAGTGCCTGTTAATATGGAGTGTTTCCACCCTTCACCCTTATAACAGCTTACTCTCTGATGGGAAGACTTGCAGTGACGTGTCTGAACGTCTGTGGATGTATTTTAGCACATTCTTCCTCAAGATCAGAAACCAGAGAAGATATTGGCGTTGGTTTTTGGGGTGTGGAGCTAACGCGACTTTCTAGCTCATCCCAAAGGTGTACCATTCGGTTTAAGTCGGGACTCTTGGCAGGCCAGTCCATTTCAGGAATGTCACTGTCGACAAGCCATTGCCTTACAGACTATGACAGCTGATAGAAACAATCGTCCTCTCCGAACTGTTCTCGCGCTGTTTGCCGTACAGTATGCTGTAAATTGTGTTAACATACTTCCTCATTTAGCGTTTTCTTAACTGCAATACGGGGACCACATCGTAGCCATGTAAAACACCCACCATACGGAACACAACCCCCTCGATACTTTGTTGTTGCCGCTACACACGACGGCAGATAACTTCGTACAGACCTTTCGTCGGGTTGTCACCGGGTACAGCCTGGTTCGTCATCACTCCAAATGGCTCGTTTCCACTGATGCAATTTCCAGTGCTCTCTCTCTTTACATCACTTGAAGCTTCGCTTAGCGCTTGCTAGACGTGACCCGCTTCATTGCTGTTGTGGAGGGAGTGCATTTGACGTTGTCACAGTACTCCGATTTCGTGGTTCGGTAAAATTCAGTAAACGTTGTGGGAAGTAAGCTTTCACGTGTAATAAATTGAGTCCGGGTTAATTAAGTCTTACACAAATCACTGCCAAATACTTCCTTTAAACGTGGCGCAGTAGCGATATGCTACCGAGTTTGGCGGGTCGGCTTATAGCAGGGCCGGCCAGAAATTGTGCACGCGTGCGGTGCCCCTGCCCATGTGCAACTTCCGGGTCACAGCGTGCGCGCCGCAGCCGTCAGCGTCCATGCAGTGCGTGTTTCTACGCACGCATGTCGCTTTATCCACTTGCTGGGGTACTCTGTACCGGCGCATTCTAGTGCTCTTTCCACAGCTTGCCAGCCAACCATGGGAAGGTATTTCGCGTATTAAACATTTAAAATACTGTCACAGTCTACTCATTGAGACGTCTACTTTTATGTTAACAGATTAACCCCCAGTTAACAACCGTGGGTTTTTTTTAAGGCAGCTTGACTGACGGCACGTAAATACGCGTAATATTTTTGATCTAGTATTTACGAAAGAGAGCACTTAGCGACTTCCAATGAACCTGATTCATGATTTCAAATAACATTAAACTAATGCAAGGTTTCCTATAACTAATTCTCGGTGCCCTCAGTTACACCCACATAATTTCTGTCTCACTGACCTCTGAACAGAATGATAACCGCAGACATCTCGATGATCACCTGTTATTTCAATACCATTATTGCTACATCTTTCATCAGTTACGTCTGAAATCTGCATAATAACCGACAATTAGGTGAGTGTTATGCTTTATCGACTTCAGCTGAGAGTAGCCCTTCACAAATTAAAAAAAAAAAATCCCTAAATGTAAGTATACATTGGAACAATCGGTTTAATGACCAACTTTCCTGATAATAATGTAACATGGAGCAGAATGAGGCAATAATGCACAGTTAGTATACAATAATTTTTAATTATGAAACGAATAAATCCATACAAGTTTATCACTGGTCATGAAGAATTGATAATCGAGTTTATGTGTCTCATCCATTTTCTTAAGGACATTTAATTTTGCTTGCCGTTCTTCACTGTTGAGTACACTACATTCGTTTTTGTGATATTTATTGTAGTGTCTTTCAATTGAAAACTTACGCTGGCCGCCTATTATTCGGCGGCACAGCAAACATTGTGAGTTTTCACCAACGGATACAAAAAAGAATTGCAGTTCCCAGTCATTTTTAAACGACTGAGAACATACATCTCCCGTCCTTTGCTTTTCACAGTACCTGGTATTTCTCAGTACTTCTCTGTTAAGGTTACGGTTACCAGGGGTAAACGAGACTGGGTATGTTGCGCTCTTGCTTGCACCACATAAACAGGGAAGTGGAGCCGCCGCCGTTCACTTAGGACACATGTCTAATAACAGATGTCGCTGTAGCTCGCTGTCGCACACGTGCGCACATGTGCAGCACTTCCGCACGTCTGCACCCTGTGCAGCGTTTGGCCGGCCCTGGCTTATAGTGTTCGGGGCTGATTCGGGTAGCTGGACTACAGAGCAAACTTTCCACCCAGTATACTTCTATTATCGGTATTATAATGGTCCCGTCATTGTGATAAGTGTACTGTGAGGAACTAATCGGTATCGAGCGGGGTCAGTTTGCAACACACATGTCAGCTATGATGCAGGAGTCGATTGTGGAGCAGAATATCTCTGCACCAGACTCGGCCGCACTGAAAACATACGTGCATCGGCGGAATGGGTCCTGCGAAGAAACCGGACTGGCGCTGCACGAAGAACCTGCGATGACTTCCGGGACGTCGCCGTAGCTGCTTTACAGAAGGTGGCAGATAACTAGAGATTTACCACCCTCTCCTCATGGACTCCCTCCTTCGAAGAGTGCAGACCTGGAAGGCCTTTGAAAGGAATACAGGGTGTCCAGAAAAGGACTCCCTGATTTCAAAATTAAATATCTCGAAAACAAAGATCGATAGAGGAATGCAGTAAACGGTATGTTTATTGTGAAAGCTGTAAGAAGTTTATAAAGCAGTTTGAAATAATAGTTACAAAAGCTGCTAACAGATGGCGCTGTAATCGCCATACGTAATGCCTAGTATAAATAGTGATCCGAAGCCCAGAGCGATCAGTTCCACTATTGAAACGTGAAAGGAGGTTAGTGTACCGAAGGAAGAGTCCTACGGCAACAAGGCGACGTTTTCAAGCACGATTTAATGTTCCAAAAGGATCCGATGCGAAAACCATTCGTACGCTCTTCGCAAAATTTCAACGAACAGGCAGTGTAACTGACGATCTAGTGGAGCATGTTGGCCGCAAGCAAACCGCAGTTACGCCTGAAAATATCGCCACAGTTTCTGGAATTATTCAGCGAAATCCAATGTCATCCGTCCGTAGAATTGCATCTGAGATTGGTTTGAAGCGTTCCAGCACGCATAAAATACTGAGAAAGAGCCTACACATGTTTCCATTCAAAATTCAAACGCACCAGGCCATACCCGTACGAGCTGTGCAACAAAGGGTTGCCTTTGCTAATCAGATGCTCACAATGATTGATAGTGAAGGATTTGATGTTCGCTGCATCTGGTTTACATATGAAGCACACTTCCACCTGAATGGATACGTGAATAAGCAGAACTGGCGATTTTGGGGTTCCGAAAAGCCATATTGGTGTGAATCGAAACCCCTGTATTCTGCTAAAGTTACTGTGTGGGCTGCAGTATGCAGCAGAGGCATTATTGACCCTTTTTTCATTCGAGAAACGGTCACTGGTGCACGTTACGTTGCAATTTTGGAACAATTTGTCGCCACACACCAAGCGTTAGAGGATCGACCAGGTACTGAATGGTTTATGCAAGATGGAGCCCGACCACATCGGTCCGAATAAGTGTTTCGCTTTCTTGAGGAATACTTGGGGAATCGAGTCATTGCTTTGGAATATCCCAAATTTACTGGTGCAGGCATGGATTGGCCTCCATATTCGCCGGATTTGACTCCCTGTGACTTTTTTTTGTGGGGCACAGTGAAAGACACGGTCTACCCGAAGCATCCCGGCACGCTGGACGAGCTTGAATCGGCGATCTCTGTGGCATGTGAATCCATTTCGGTTGAGACACTACGAAATGTGACGGCGAATTTCATTCTTCGTTTGCACCACCTCTGTAGTGCCAATGGTGAACATTTTGAAAACATTGTGATGTGATTGTTTACAAAGATTGTTTTCATACGATTATTTCACTTATGTAAGCTGATATGAGCTGTACAGCGTACAGCACCATCTGTTTGCAGCTTTTGTAACTATTATTTCAAACTGCTGTATAAACTTCTTACAGCTTTCACAATAAACATACCGTTTACTGCATTCCTCTATCGATCTTTGTTTTAGAGATATTTAATTTTGAAATCAGGGAGCCCTTTTCTGGACACCCTGTATTAAGTGCTAAAGAAACCACATGTAGAGTCCCTTTTGGGGTCCGAGAAACTCTTACTATGAACCGCGAACCGTTCGTTCAGTTAACTTCGTGTTTTCTATAGATTACACACATTGACGGAGTAAAACAAAAACCATTTGATGTAACATATAGAAGAACAATAAAAAGCGAAGCTATCGAGGACGAAATGCAAGAAATTTAAGAGAATCTACATCCAAGGGAAGAATGAAAATAAAAAGAGGACAATTGCGACGGTGATGATGGTGATTGATTTAGACACTGACGATACTTGTACGTAAGTAACAGATGCTTTTCCGACCTGTAGCATTTTCCCAAGGATCCCATTTGTAGTATTCCGTGACGGCTCCTTTTGAAAAATGGAAGCTATTTACATCAGATAATTGTTTTGCTGCTACAGAATGGTACGCAAAATCGTTTGAATAACTCGAGAGTTGTACTATAGGACATGAATAATGTGATTACTAGAACCACTAACCGCATTTGCAGAAGTCAGATTTAATACAGTACTGGTGATGCATCATCGTAATAAAATTTTACATCAGAATAAGTACAAAAACGAATTATTTGAACTGCTTGTACACTGTAATTCATACACTGTTAAATATTTTCTTCTAGCTGAAACACGCAGCATTTTATTGAGTTACGTGCAATAGTGCCTCCCTTCCTTCCTCTATCCTATCAGTCGATCGACGAAGTATTATTTAGAAATTTTTTTTTACTGTTTCATTTATGAAGTTTCCGGAACTTTCGGGAAAACTGTAGCATCTGTCTGGTAGGTTACTATTTGTCAGTCGCACAGTCGTCCAACTTTGGTCTCCTTTTTGTGTTTTGTCACTTTTGAAGTATGACATGCCGTGTCAAACTTCATTACAAAATTTCGCGATTTCCTATCTCTCTGGAAAAGCCCTTGAAGAAAATTAGCTGCTCTAACAACATTTGGAAATTGGAGCAGCTAATTACGCTGAAATCCATATCGCGGTGTAACGTTCTAGAGAAAGGAATCGAGCTGTTATTTAATTTTTACACAGTACATGTGGAAATGACGTGAACGTAATTTTTGTTGAAATCCACAGGTACCGCGAGAACGCCCAGCGGCTGTCTAGGATCTTCAACGATCGCCCGATGAAGCCGCTAGACGAGGCTGTCTACTGGACAGAGTACGTGATCAGGCACCAGGGGGCACCACACCTCAGGTCCGCGGCGCTGGACCTCACCTGGTACCAGTACTTCCTGCTAGATGTCGTCGCCGTGCTGGTAGCCGCGGCCGCGGTGCTGCTCCTAGCGGTGGGGATCGCAATCAGGGCCGTGTTGCGGCTATTCGCCGGCAAGACGGCAGCGCCGCCTCAAACCGCGAAGAAATCAAAGAAGACGCACAAGAAGGATTGAGCTTACTTAGTGTACAGTGTTTTTACATCTGACATCAGCTCTGTGAAAATTTCAAGCTGAGAAATGCTCATTATTCATACTCATGTCCGCGTAAAATAAATCGCCCATCTTCTGCTTTCTTCATACGGTGATGAAATGTTGCATTAGACCTTACAAACGCTTCTCAAGTACACTGGCGAACTAATCGCAATACAGGTAACAGAACTACTTCAGAGAGTAGTGTGTCAGACGCACTGTGACGTCTTTCAGCTGCGAATAACTTTAACATATTGGTCTCGAAAACCTCCATAAATGAGGATAGTACAGTGGAAACGCGATTAACCGTCATCTTCGGGACCGTGGTCGTGACGGTTGAGCGAATAGACGGATAACAGAAACACTGTATTCCTCCAAAACATAACCTCAATCAATTATTTTATGTATAGACACATATCACTCTCACAGTAATACAATAATATTTCGGAGCGAAAACAAATTAAACACGATTGTAATAGCAAGTAAAACTATTTATTACATGATAAAAACATCCGTACATTAGGTATAAAAGTACCAAAATGCGTAATGTACTGACTGTACTGTACATAAACTTACAGGTGAAATACTTTATCTAGCTTGGAAATAGTCAGTCAATTTCTTCTGCCTTTTTGACGTTCGAGCTTTCACTGCGGCAGTATTTCGTATTTTTCGGAGCAGTAGTGCCTGCATTGCATTAGCCTCTTCTTGACTTTCAAACCATTCTATACACTTGGACAGCACTTTTTCGGCCTCTGAATGGCTAATAGTTTGTTTTTCTTCATGGTTTGAACACTCGTCTTCATCAGCCCCTTCTTCTTCTTCTTCTTCTTCTTTGGTGGCACTTACGCTGGCAACAATTTCGTCATCACTCAAAATCTGAAAACCCCCATCCACTTTGTCACACTCTAACCTCTCTGATACTTCTTCTGACGTCAGATTTGTGCTGATTTGTAAATTATTGCACAAATTGACCATCTCGTCAACTGTCACACACTCAATGTAAACAACACGTTTACGTTTTTCAGACATTTTATCAAGTCATTGTATCACACACACCTACACTAAATACGGTAGTGTAAAATATTATTCAACAATGCTTATTCAAGTGGAAAACACGTAACACGGCACAGCCCGCTAGATACACTGCGACAATTACAGTCTTCTCGTCGGCCGGTGTGGCCGAGCGGTTCTAGGCGCTTCAGTCTGGAATCGCGCGACCACTACGGTCGCAGGTTCGAATCCCTCGGGCATGGATGTGTGTAATGTCCTTAGGTTAGCTAGGTTTAAGTAGTTCTAAGTTCTAGGGGACTGATGACCTCAGATGTTGAGTCCCATACTGCTCAGAGCCATTTGAACCATTTGAACAGTCTTCTCGCAACAACTGGAAACCGATCAAGTGAGACAAAGATAAGAAAAGCGGGAGATGTGTTAACACGTTAACTGAAGGTCATATTTTATGTACCATTCTACGGCGGGCGGGTACATTCGCTTCCCACTAAAATAGAGTAAATAAACAAAGCGAACGCGTCACTGCACCTTAGAGCATTCTGTTATTACAGTATTATTATGCCGTTACAGCAATGACGGTTAACAGAAACTGACGGTTTAAAGAGCGACGGTTAATCGAGTTTTTACTGTAATGTAAGAGTTGACGTACACGTCAGTTTTTATTACTGTAATAGTGACACGGCCTTAATAAAAGCAATAAAAATTATTATACAGTCTCATCCAAAAATCTAGGGATTCAGCTGCAAATATTGTACTCAGATGGGGATAGGAGACTCACTTATGCGTGTGATGTCTGTGTCATTTGGAAACAACAGTATGACATCCGAGTCAGCTTAGATACGCTTTCTGAGGAAATGGGGTGGTGGATTGGCAGGGCGTGTGGGGAGCAGGGGGTTAAACCTTGTTCGACTTACGATCACGTCAAAAATTAAGTTACACATACTGGCTATTTGTGAATCCATTAACTATTGCCGCAATTGAATACAGACGGGATTGAATTTATAGTGTGACACTCATGAAGAGTAGTACAACACCAGAAACCAGAACAGAGCAGCAAAAAAGTGCTACAATCCGTCCATCATAAAAATAAGCCTGATGTCAAGATTGCACTATGTATTCTTCCGGGTTTGCTGTAACCTCGTTGGATTTCCGTTTCACGTGGTGGGACTGCAACCAAGCTGTCTCGAGTACAGTCGAGTACGATAATAATGGTACGTTTTGTGCTGTGAGTTACGTGCACATCGACTTGGCGGTAATACCGGCGCATTTAGCTTGGACAGCACTGGCCAGTCATCTAGTACAGCTAGCCTGCAGTGACGCGGCCAGCTGCAGTTCACACGTAAAACGAGACGAGCAGAGGTGCAATACAGCTTCGAACGTCATTTAATTTTTTAGGAGAATGAAATAATACACTGCAAATCTCCCGCAATACGTTCCTTAGACTACTAGACGAAAACCGCAACACGTTCTCGTTTTTAGCTAACGGGCTATTGTAATTAAAAACAAGAATGATGAAAGAATGAGATTTTCAGTCTGCAGCGGAGTGTGCGTTGATATGAAACTTCCTGGCAGATTAAAACTGTGTGCCAGACCGAGACTCGAACTCGGGACCTTTGCCTTTCGCGGGCAAGTGCTCTACCAACTTTTTTTTTTCGTATTGTTGGTTATTGATCATTGTGTTCGGTCGTTCCGGACGTCGCAAGTCATCCTGTCCAAGTTCGGTGGTTGATCCTTCCACTCAGTTTTTTATTACAGAGGCCAACCGGCTCTCTGACCGAACACGCTGAGCTACCGTGCTGGCAAAAACCAACTGAGCTACCCATGCATGACTCACGCCCCGTCCTCACAGCTTTACTTCTGCCGGTACCTCGTCTCCTACCTTCCAAACTTAACAGAAGCTCAGGAGAGGCAAAGGTCCCGAGTTCGAGTCTCGGTCCGGCACATAGTTTTAAACTGCCAGGAAGTTTCAAGAATGATGAAAATTTCTGACGTAACCACAGGGTAATTTTTCTACATATGCTGTGTGTAACGTAAGAGAGTACTGAAGGATTTCACCGTATAGTTAAATATTGAAGCTACTGAAGGTATTACTTACAGTCAGTCGCCTGGAAATCTCATAGCTCCTTCCTTATCAGAATCCGATAAATACATTTCAGTTCTGGAAGTGTCACCTGCTACGTTGATAACGTGCCTATCAACAATAGCATCGACGAAGCCAACAAGGCGCAGCATTTTCTCTCGTTTTATAACGAGCCGTTCTATAGCCCACCAGCGTTCGGCAGTGACGGGTGAAAAAGCCGCGTGAGTTTGTTCCAGTTCGTCTGACAGCTTAACAGTCTTGTTACTTCTCGGGCCAAGTCCCGCAGCTTGGTTCCAGATCAGTAACAAATGTAATAATGCAGCATTTATATGATGTGCTCGATGCTGTGAAAATGGTTGTTCTTTATGTTTCTACGATACTTATGTACCTCTGTGGTATGAAACGATGGACAGAATCCAAATAATGAGAACTTGGTTTTTCATTTTCGCCTTAAAAATTAAATTGTTATGTTTTCTTAATTTAAACAACTTTTATGAACAGTCTTTCATAGCAAATCGATAATTAAGAATTTGTATTTGAAATGGAAGCTGGAATTTGGGTCCAATACGTAATTAGAAACAAGAAGACGTGCATTATTCATAAAAATGATCATGAATTTTACATTTACCAGATGTAGGTATTTCAAATTGACCGAGGAAAAAGATGACGCACAGGAGACTTGAAGCAGCGTACCATGAACTGCTCTTGCTCATCGATCTATTTCGTTATCGATTCCGCTACAAAGCCGATTTGGTGTTGTGAGTCAACTGTACATAATACAGTCCCTCGGAGAACTACAAAGCCGATTATCTCTATAAATTTATGGAAAACATTAAGAACAACCTATTTCTCGGTACTTTTTAACCGTCTCCCACTACGGGTCAAGAAGAAGCCTCAGCCATTTTCATACTGCGAGTTAACAGCGTGACAATCTGGGCAAAACGCTGCACAGGCTATCACGGTACACGATTTTTGAAATACAAACTACGTAGCTAAAGCATGTTTAAGAAAAACGTTGATGGTTGTTAATACATTTGAATACCTCAATGTTTCATTTAATTTAACTTAGTAATAAGATATCTAATACATAAGTAGGACCTACTTCTAAGAGCGTAACAACACCAGTGTACGTGTGCTACGGCTTCTGACAAATCATCGCGTTTGTGTTTGTTTACATCAGGTTTATTGTTATGATTGTAAGTAGGCTGTTTAGGTTTTTATGTTGGTAACGGCACGTAGCGCTCTGTATGAAAATCACTGGCTGTGCTGTGTGCAGTCTGAGGCTGGTCGGCATTGTTGCAGTAGTTGCTATTGTAGCGTTGGGCAGTTGGCTGTTAACAGCGCGTAGCGTTGCGCAGTTGGAGGTGAGCCGCCAGCAGTGGTGGATGTGGGGAGAGAGATGGCGGAGTTTTGAGAGTGGATGATCTGGACGTCTGTCCATCAGAGACAGTAAATTTGTAAGACTGGATGTCATGAACTGATATACATATTATGATTTTTGAACGCTATTAAGGTAAATACATTGTTTGTTCTTTATCAAAATCTTTCATTTGCTAACTATGCCTATCAGTAGTTAGTCCCTTCAGTAGTTGGAATCTTTTATTTAGCTGGTAGTAGTGGCTCTCGTTGTATTGCAGTAGTTCGAGTAACGAAAATTTTTGTGAGGTAAGTGATTCATGACAGGAATAGGTTATTGTTAGTCAAGGCCATTCTTTTGTAGGGATTTTTGAAAGTCAGATTGCGTTGCGCTAAAAATATTGTGTGTCAGTTTAGTGTTGATCAGAATAATTAAAGAGAGTAATGTCTGAGTACTTTCAGTTTTGCTCAGCTGTTTGAAAATCAAATAATGTAAGTGGTTTATCAGCACAGGCATTTATAATTTTTCTAAGGGGACGTTTCATGATGAATGGTTTATACAGGGTGAAAAGTATTTAAACCGACAAACTCTGGGAGGTTGTAGGGGACATCAAAACAAATATTTTTCCCTAATGTCATTTTTTCTTATGAGGAGTGTTTAAATCGGTAGAGGAAGATTTATCTGGCGGCAAATTAATTAAACCAAAAAACACTTTTCCATTTCTTTATGACCAATAGACAACACATTAACACAACCCAATTTCAATATAGTAGATTTTCAAAAACGCCTCCATTGACATGTAAACAAAGGTTACACCGTCAGATCATGTTCTGTCTGACACGGGCAAAAACCGCAGGTGTATCCTGAATTGTTCCTGCTGCTGCTACTATCCAGGCAACCAGATCCTCTCCTGTTGCAACGGGAGTTGTGTAAACAGGGTTGCGCATCTATCCCCAAACAAAAAGTCCAGAGGGGACATGTCTGGGGATTGAGCAGGCCATGGTACAGGGAACTGTCTGTCTAGGAATCGACGCACACGACGACTGAAATGTGCCGGTGCCCCGTCATGTTGGAACCACATGCATTGTCTTGTAGGGAGCGGGACGTCTTCCAGAAATTCTGCCAATGCTCTGGCGAGAAAATTGTAATAGTGCCTGCCATTTAATGGCCTAGGTAGCAGATGCGGCCCAATTAAAGAGTCCCCAACAACTCCGACCCACACATTAATGAAGAACCGCAGTTGATGAGCGCTCGTAACTGTGGCATGCGGGTTATCCTCACTCCAAACATGCGAATTGTGCGTGTTGAAGACTTCTTCACGCCCGAATGTTGCGTCATCGGTAAACAACACAGAGGATGGATATGTAGGATGCATTTCACACTGTTCCAGGTACCACTGCGAAAACTGTGCTCTGGGTGGATAATCAACTGGTTCCAGGTTGTGGACACGCTGTAAGTGAAATGGACGTAACAATTGCTCTCGAAGGACTGTTCTTACATTTCTCTGATTCATCCCCATGTTACGTGCAATTGCACTAGTGCTGATTGAAGGATCCCGCTCCACATGCTGCAAAACAGCTTCCTCAAATTGCAGCATTCTTACTATGCGACGGCGTCTCTTTCCAGGTAATCTGCTAAATGGCTCGGTCTCAAGCAGACGTTGGTACACAGCAGCAAAGGTCGTATGATGCGGGATACAGGGATTAGGATATTGTTGTTGATAAACCCGCTGTACAGCTCGTCCGTTGTGGTACACTACGTAGTACGCACCAACCGTATCTGTGTACTCACTCCAGGTGTATCGCCCGATTAGTAAACAGAGACAATGCACTACTACACGGGTGGACGGCAGTTGCCTGCAACTGAAGAGCGTAATACGCCCACTAACAACTGAAGAGCGTAATATGGCCTCCACTGGTTTAAATAATCCTCATAGGAAAAAATGAGATTAGGGAAAAATATTAGTGAACACAATTAATTACACAGACACAATTCACTTCTCTGTACAAGCTTGTGCAAACCAAAGCTAAAGTAAATCGTTTGTGCAGAGAGTAACTCCTGCTGTGGCTGGCATATCCAATAGTCACTGCGGCTGCGGCTGTGGTAATATTGAAAATTAACTGGATAGGTAAGGTATCAGATGAAGAGCTATCAGAATGAATGTATGAAGAAAGATCTTTTGGACAATATACCAGGATGAGGGGTAGATAAATCCTACATCTGTTATGGCGTCCATTAATAGTTAATAAGCCACTGTGTGGAGATACACAGGAGCCAAATTGAAGGCACAGCTGAAGACTAGGACATGCTAGCACACGCCTGAGCAGACGTTCTTACGCAGTCTATGGTCAAAAGATGGCAAATATAGAAATTACACACGGTACAAAGTAATACGTCTGAGAAGTAGAGTGTATTACACTTACAATACCTTATTTTTCATTAGTCACCATCGTTTTCTCTAGCGATGAACGATAATCGGAGAAACTCCATTACTTATTTTACACATATGTTACTAGACAAACGCGACCGCTGCCAACTGATCTTCGGTACTGAAACATAACATAATACGTGGAAAGAGACATTGTGACTCACCTGCATGGAATGTGTTGGCTTGGTGTATGTGCAAGCACAATTGCCTTTTGATATTGACAGCAAATGAAATAGTCAGACTGGTTGGTTTCTAAGACGTCTGTAAAAATGTTGTCTATTGTTGCCTAAACGTCAACCATCATCGGTTTAAGAAATGAACGCAGAAAGCTTTGTTATGCACTTCTTCAAATATGGGCATTAGACTTTCTTATGACTCGGGGCGGGCGGTGGAATCGATTACAATCAGTTGAATGTTTACTATTATATTTCTGGTGTGCTGGTGACTGTGGCCTGTGTAACACAAAGCATTGTACACACCACCCCCATACAGCAAAAATAGTAGATACATCGAGGTTATAGAGGACTTGTTCCTTATCTCGTGTGGCATACGACAGAGTCGTGGAAGGCGACTTGAACAGTATAACATGTGTCGAAACTAGAGTTGTAAAACTGCTTTAGACTACCATAAAGAAGCGTAGTCTACGGTAGTTTACCTAGTAGCTTTGTCCAATTAAGGTCATACAAGCATTACCTATACGCCGGTTATGTCGGATAGCTGTTGGGCGTTATCTCGTAATAATCACTTTCTTTATGTAGCGATCAGTGTCTTACTAGACTCCCCTAAAAACTAGAAGTGGTGAACCGTCCAGAAACTGAATAACGATATATAAAGGAAGATTTTTCTTCTGCATAGTTGTGCTCCTGTCAGTTAGGTAAGAATAAACATTATTTACAGCCAAACTAAAATTATCGCTGTTTAATTCAGCTTTTTTCGAAAATTATTGATGTGTAACGTGAAGCAGAGTGCTAAGTTCCTATGGTAGCAAACTGCTGAGTTCATCGGTCCCTAGTCTTCCTCCCTAATTAATCCAAGTGAAACTAACTTACGCTAAGGACAACTTACACACCCATGCACGAGGGAGGACTCGAACCTCCGACGGGGGCAGCCGCACGAACCGTGGCAAGGCGCCCGAGACCGCGCGGCTAAAACGCGTGGCGTGAAACAAAGTGATGTTGTTACAATAAAAATAACGAAAACAATACAGATTTATCATACACCAGTAGGAAACGCAATTTCTCCAATAAAAAGATAAAAGGAAAAATAAAATCACCGCTGGCCGGCCGAAGTGGTCGTGCGGTTAAAGGCGCTGCAGTCTGGAACCGCAAGACCGCTACAGTCGCAGGTTCGAATCCTGCCTCGGGCATGGATGTTTGTGATGTCCTTAGGTTAGTTAGGTTTAATTAGTTCTAAGTTCTAGAGGACTAATGACCTCAGCAGTTGAGTCCCATAGTGCTCAGAGCCATTTGAACCATTTTTGAAAATCACCGCAAAACTTACTACTTAAGGCCGGCCGCGGTGGTCTCGCGGTTAAGGCGCTCAGTCCGGAACCGCGCGACTGCTACGGTCGCAGGTTCGAATCCTGCCTCGGGCATGGATGTGTGTGATGTCCTTAGGTTTAAGTAGTTCTAAGTTCTAGGGGACTGATGACCACACAAGTTAAGTCCCATAGTGCCCAGAGCCATTTGAACCATTTTTACTACTTAAGAATAAACATTTACAGCAAAACTAAAGTTATCGGTGTTTAGTTCAGTTTTTTTCGAAAATTGTTGATGGGTAAGGTGAAACAGAGCGATGTTTTTGTAGTAAAAATAAAGAAAACAATAGCGATTTGTCATACAGCAGTAGAAAATGCTCTTACCTCAACAAAAAGGTAAAAGGAAAAATAAAAACACCGCAAAACAAACATACATCAAACATCACTTGAATACTTCGACGGACGATGGTAAAACATGCTGTTAGTTTACAAAAAGCATTCGCATTTAACCAATAACGGCAAAAGCTGTTCGGTTTAATCACGACGAGGAACGTTCCTGTAGTAGTTCCAAGTACTGTTGATGCGACTACGAGTTACGCGTACGAATACTAGTTTGGTTCCTTAAAAGCGCAGGAGTTACGCGATCAGCTTATTGTTATTATTTATAAAATGCAATTCATATTCTGTAAGGATTAAAATGGACCAAAAGTGAATGCTGTCCGGTTTTAATTACGCAAAATGGCTCTGAGCACTATGGGACTTGACATCTGTGGTCATCAGTCTCCTAGAACTTAGAACTACTTAAACCTAACTAGCCTAAGGACATCACACACATCCATGCCCGAGGCAGGATTCGAACCTGCGACCGTAGCAGTCGCGCGGTTCCGGACTGAGCGCCTAGAACCGCTAGACCACCGCGGCCGGCTTTAATTACGCAAAAAAAAAAAAAAAAAAAAAAAAAAAAAAGAACTGAGTCGAAAGGTCAACAAACGAACTTGAACGGATGTCTTGTGACGTCCGTCCAGACCAAACGCAACGAACTATATCGAACAAAATGAAAGAAAAAAAAAGGACCCGGGTTCGATTCCCTGCTGGGTCGGAGATTTCCTCCGGTCACGGACTGGGTGTTGTGTTGTCATAATCATCATCGTTTCATACCCAACGACGCGCAAGTCGCCGAAGTGGCGCCAGAGGCTTCGTCTACTCTGTGACGGTCTTGGCTGCAGATTTCTAGACTTGTGCTATTGGGTGGGGAATTGTAGGACGCCCCTAGATAGGTCAGGGGTGCACTACACACAAAGGAAGCGGCTACTCGGGTAGCAGAGTACTTGTGCCGTTCACATGGGTTTTTTTTAGGCTGGGCAGTAGGGCGAGGTGTCCTGATGAACGCTCTCCAGTCGACGTGCAGGCAGGGAAATCAGGACGCACTCAGTGTAAAGATACTTCGGCTATCAAGATATTAGCAGTAAATTTTCAGAGTGTTCGGAATAAAGTTCCTGAATTTACTGCCCTCCAGCAAGCGTGTGGCGCGCAAATTATTCTCGGGACTGAGACCTGGCTGAACCCTGAGATAAGTTCTGAAATATTTAGTGAGGGCTGGAACGGGTATCGGAAAGACAGATTACACACCGTAGGAGGCGGTGTCTTCATTGCAATTGACAAAAATATTGTGACTACTGAGGTCGAAGTAGAGTGTGATTGTATAGATAAATGTAAATTAATGCAGATGAATAGGAAAAAGAATCCTGTAATGTTTGAATACTCCATTAGTAGTGTAGCGCTTGACACAGTCACGTCGATTAAATATTTGGGCGTAACATTGCAGAGCGATATGAAGTGGGACAAGCATGTAATGGCAGTTGTGGGAAGGCGGATGGTCGTCTTCGGTTCATTGGTAGAATTTTGGGAAGATGTGGTTCATCTGTGAAGGAGACCGCTTATAGAATGCTGGTGCGACCTATTCTTGAGTACTGCTCCAGCGTTTGGGATCCGGATCAGGTCGGATTGAGGGAGGACATAGAAGCAATTCAAAGACGGGCTGCTAGACTTGTTACTGCTAGGTTTGATCATCACGCGAGGGTTACGGAAATGCTTCAGGAACTCGGGTGGGAGTCTCTGGAGGAAAGCAGGCGTTCTTTTCGTGAATCGCTACTGAGGAAATTTAGAGAACCAGCGTTTGAGGCTGACTGCAGTACAATTTTACTGCAGCCAACATACATTTCGCGGAAAGACCACAAAGATAAGATAAGAGGGATTAGGGCTCGTACAGAGGCATATACGCAGTCATTTTTCCCTCGTTCTGTTTGGGAGTGGAACAGGGAGAGAAGATGCTAGTTTTGGTACGAGATACCCTCCGCCACGCACCGTATGGTGGATTGCGGAGTATGTATGTACACGTAGGTGTAGACTTGCACCCGGCGAACGGTCTAGTCGACGGGAGGCCCTAGTCACACGACATTTTACTTACCGTCACAATTATGGCCCAAATTTTCCCGCAGGGTCAATTGCTGAGGCTGATATCTTGCTGGTGTGCTTTCTTTCTCCTTACAACATAAGGTCAAGTTAGTGGCGTTTCCTTGTTAATATATAAAGTTCTTGATAGACGACCAATATCCGGAAATGTACTGTTTGGATGTGGAGTAAGTTGAGGGATGGGATTACTTTTAAACCTTCCGCTTCGCGGTATGTGCACAAACTGAGAAGTCCCTGTTGTAATTATGACGTCACATGACATGTTCGCCCGACTACGAGAAGAGGCTGGCGCGTTGGTAGCGAGCAGCAGCGCTGACACGCATCACTCCCGACGCCCCGTCCCGCCACGTGGAGGGCACCCCGACGCCGAGTGCTCCAGACACTGACCGCGCCACAGTCCTCTGTATCCGCCGTGTGCGTGCCGTGATGCGGCAGATTTGAAACAGATACCATCTTCAGACGTGTTTCTCTTACGAATGTACATTTGTAAGGTGGGCATGTCAGTTTGGTTTTTGTACGATATCGATGGGCACTTCAGAGAGAGAGAGAGAGAGAGAGAGAGAGAGAGCGAGTCAAGTTACTGTTAAACAACATTTCGTCTTGTGGAAGCATAGTCTTTGCCTCTGTGCAGTCCGATACATTCTTAGTTGACGTGTGGCAGGCGATAGACGCATTTAGTAGTGCTGTGCTGTCTTGTGACTGTATTTCTTAGATGAAGAAAGATTGATTGTAAAGGACAGCAAGGACGAATATAATTTTTATACTGAAAGACGAAAAGAACATAAATTTTGAGTAACGTTATTTTATTTAAAGAAAAGAGGTTTGAGGTAAGACTGTAGCACTGCGCAGCTAATTTGTTGTAATGTTTATTGTCAGGTAGTTGACTTTGTTCGCTTGGGACCACCGCACTTTCCTCACTCATGCAGTAACATATCAACTGATTAACCTTTTCGGCTTTTAGAGAAATTCTCTGTTAACGTTGCACCCTTTTTAAATCATTGTTCATTTTGCTAAGCATAGTATTATTCAGACCAGTGTTAGGTGTAAAGATTGCGTGAAGATTTACTCTGTCTTTTTGAACACATACTTCATTCTAAAATCGCTGACTTGGAAAATCATTACATAGGAGCAGTTAATCTCCCCATCCCACGATTTATAGAAGGTTTATCATTAAGCATTACCACATTGCACCATGTGGTATGCGAAAGTTTGAATATCATTTGGAAATTTTATTTAAAAATCGAAACCTTGCTTCGCCGTTGCCTACTTGCTGTTTGCTATTGTCCTTTCGAGAAACCTGCAACAATCTTGTCAGCATGCGAGGTAGGACCAGGTAATTGTTTTACTTCAGTTGCGCATTTAATATAAAGGCAAGTTTTATTTAGACCAATTACAGTTCAGTTCAAATTAGTTTCTCTTTACTCAAAGGTAGCGTACGCCTTTAAGTTGGATAGCAGTTTGTGGGTACATTGTTTTGGTAATACGTGTACTTTTTATAGAGTGGGAGGTAAACTGCGCTAAGTTTCATACAAAAAAAAAGTAGTGGGGAACTTACACTGGCATGACTTTCTTACCAAAAGCTTATCTACTAAGTGCCCTCGACATCTACGTCTTTATGGTTACTCCGCACATCACACTCAACTGCCTCGAAGGGGGTTCATGGAATCAAGCTCACAATTATTTTCTGTCGTTCCAGTCTCGAAAAGCACGCGCATATACGGACTCCTATATCTTTCCGTGCTAGTTCTCATTTCTTGTATTTTATTATGGTCATCGTTTCTCCCTTCGTAGGTCGGTGTCAACAAAATATTTTCATAGTCGGAGAAGAAATTTCGTTGTTGAAATTTCATGAAAAGGTCCCGCCGCAACGAAAAACGCCTTTGTTCTAACGATGTCCACCCCAAACCCTGTATCATTTCAGTGACACTCTCTCCTCTATTGCACGGTAATACAAAACGTGCTGCCCTTCACTGGACTTTCTCGAAGTACTTCGTTGATCCCACACCGCGGTATTCTAAAAGAGGACGGACAAGCGTAATGTAAGCAGTGTCTTTACCAGATCTGTTGCATCTACTAACTGTTCAGCCAATAAAACGCAGTCCTTGGTTAGCTTCCCCACAACATGTGTTCTTTCCAACTTAAGTTGTTCGCAATTGTAATTCCTAGTACTAACGGCCTTTACATTAGACTGATTTATCGTGTAACCGAAGTTTAATGGATTCCTTTTGGCACTCATGTGCATGACCTCACATTTTCCGTTATTTGCTAGTCAGTTCCCAATTTTTGCACCATACAGATATCTTTTATAAATCGTTTTGACATTTGTTTTAATCTTGTGACAACTTTACTAGACGATAAACGACAGCACCATCTGCAAACAAGCTAAGGCGGTTGCTCAGATTGTCTCCTAAATCGTTTATATAGATGAGGAGCAACAGAGGGCCTGTAACACTACCTGGGAGAACGCCAGAAATCATTTCAGTTTTACTCGATCACTTTCCGTCGATTACTACCAAGTGTGACCTCTCTGACAGGAAACCACGAATCCAGTGACATAACGGTATTCCATAAACACGCAATTTCATTACAAGCCGCTTGTGAGGTACAACATCAAAAGATTTCTGGAAATCGAGACATACGGCATCAATCTGACATTTCTTCTCAGTACCACTCATCACTCAGTAAAGAGCTAGCTGTGTTTCGCTACAAGGATGTTTTCTTTGTGTCAATAGAAGCTTCTCTTCGAGATAATTTGTAATGTTCGAACACAATATATGTCCCAAAATTCTGTTGCATATCAACGTTAATGGTATGGGCCTGCCTGTCTTGAATAATGGTGTGACCTGCATAACTTTCCAGCCTTTGAGTAGACATCTTTCGTGGAGCGAACAGTTGTATATGATTGTTGTTAAGTATGGAGCTATTGCATCAGCATACTCTGAAAGGAACCTCATTGGCATACAGTCTGGACCGGAGGGTTTGCTTTTATTAAGTAATTTAAGTTGTTTCATTAGTCCGAGGATATTTACTTCTAAGTTACTCATGTTGGTAGCTGCTCTTGATTAGAATTCTGGAATATTTACTTCGTCTTCTTTCAAATTCAAATGGCTCCAAGCACTGTGGGACTTAACATCTGAGGTCATCAGTCCCCTAGACTTAGAACTACTTAAACCTAACCAACCTAAGGACATCACATACATCCATGCCCGAGGCAGGATTAGAACCTGCGACCGTAGCAGCAGCGCAGTTCCAGACTGAAGCGCCTAGAACCGTTCGGTCACAACGGCCGGCCTCGTCTTCTTTGGTGAACGAGTTCAGGAAGGCTGTGTTTAGTAACTCTGCTTTGGTAGCATTGCCATCGATAGTATTTCCATTGGTATCGCGCATGGGTTTTGTGTTGCCGCTAACGTACTTTATATACAAAGAGAATCTCTTTGGATTTGCTACCAGGTTTCGAGACAACGGTTCGCTCCGTCGTTTGTTAATTTATTTAGTATAAATCTCTCAGCTGCTGTCGATACTATTTTTTTGAAGCAAGCCACATCTGGTCTACGCTTACATTGTTGATTTGGGATGTGTGGAGATTGTCTCTCACGAAGGCATCAAGCGAATTTTTGTCTGCTTTTCTGCATAGATTTGTTTTTGGTGGATTTGGAAGTTACGGTATTCAGTCTCGTTGCTACAACCCTGTGTTCAGTAATGTAGGAATGTGTTCACCAAACAACGCTCGTTATTAGCTCAGGATTACTTCTTACTAATAGGCTACAGCCTCTAGAAGCAGGTAATAGAAATTGTAAACCTCCCTGTATGTGTAGAGGGTGTACCGTTTTATCTTGAGCACGCCAATCAACTTTTTGTACAGAAGCAAAATAAAAAAAAGCAACAGATCAAGCAAATGTTGTTAAACTACCAGGGATGGAGTAACCTACATGACTGCCGTTGTTGCTGCTATCTTCCTTACGAAGATATGAACACCAGTACATCTTTTGTAATATTAGCCTGTACTTTTTTACGGTAATGCGCGTCCTCTCCTAGGTCCTGTTCAAAATCAAATCGCAGTGTATCATTCATGTAAACATGGCGTTATTAAAAACGTAACGCAAAACTGTCTTTCACTCTCCTGTACTGCTACCGCACAGTTCCAGGTAGCCGGGGTATGTTAAGTCGTCGACTTCGTGGAGTTGACAGTAAACAAATGGAAACACAAGGAAAATCACATCCATCATTCCGTGATTCGTCCTCAGAGTAACGTTTGTGTAAGTACGACGTAGAAATGAAGAAAGGAAGGAGATTAGCGTTTAACGATCTTAGGTCACTGGAAACGGGCCGGCCGCTGTGGCCGACCTGTTCTAGGCGCTTCAGTCCGGAAACGCGCAGCTGCTACGGTCGCAGGTTTGACTCCTGCCTCGGGCATGGATGTGTGTGATGTCCTTAGGTTAGTTAGGTTTAAGTCGTTCTAAGTCTAGGGGACTGATGACCTCAGATGTTAAGTCCCATACTGCTTAGAGCCATTTGAACAATTTTTCACTGGAGACGGAACACGAGCTCGGAATTTTTCAAGGACAAAGAAGGAACTCGGTCATGTCATTGCAATGAACCATCCTGGTATTTGCCTGGAACAGTTTAAGGAAATCATGGAAAAACTAAATCTACATGGCTGGACGCGGATTAGACCATCGTCCTGCCAAATGCGAAACGAAGTCAAGGCAAAAATGATACTCATCTAAGGAGGTTGTAACACAGCAGAACAGTTGCCGTAATAATGGTTTCCTATATACGACGCGGGTGCATGTAAGACAGCGCAGCGGTACTTTTAAATGATTTGTTGTGTCCAAAACGCCTGAAGCTTCCCTCGGTACAAGTTGTATGGCGATTGCGTTGTCTCTGGTTGAAACAGTCGGTTTCGTGGAACGCTAAAACAAGACGTGGAAACGCCGCTGGGTTGATCGCTTCATGTCGGGACGTCGCTGAATGTTGAGTTGCTCTGCCTGAGTAGCGACACGATAACCTTGAACCACCGCAGAAGAGAAGTAATGGCGACGCTGTTTTTAGTCGAGGATCTACATCTACATCTACACACGTACTCCGCAACCCACCATACGGTGCGTCGCGGAGGGTACCTCGTACCAAAACTAGCATCTTCTCTCCCTGTTCCACTCCCAAACTGAACGAGGGAAAAATGGCTGCCTATATTCCTCTGTACGAGCCCTAATCTCTCTTATCTTATCTTTGTGGTCTTTCCAAGAAATATAAATTGGCGGCAGTAAAATTGTACTGCAGCCAGCTTCAAACACTGGTTCTCTAAATTTCCTCAGTAGCGATTCACGAAAAGAACGCCTCCTTTCCTCCAGAGACTCCCACCCGAGTTCCTGAAGCATTTCCGTAACACTCGCTTGATGATCAAACCTACCAGTAACAAATCTAGCTGCCCGCCTCTGAATTGCTTCTATGTCCTCCCTCAATTCGACCTTGATAGGGATCCCAAACGCTCGAGCAGTACCCAAGAACAGGTCGTATTAGTGTTTTATAAGCGGTCTCCTTTACAGGTGAACCACATCTTCCCAAAATTATGCCAATGAACCGAAGACGACTATCCGCCTTCCCCACAACTGCCATTACATGCTTGTCCCACTTCATATCGCTCTGCAATGTTACGCCCAAATATTTAATCGATGTGACTGTGTCAAGCGCTACACTACTAATGGAGTATTCAAACATTACGGGATTCTTTTTCCTATTCATCTGTATTAATTTACATCTATCTATATTTAGAGTTAGCTGCCATTCTTTACACCTATCACAAATCCTGTCCAAGTCATCTTGTGCCCTCCAGTCACTCAACGACGGCACCTTCCCGTACACCACAGCATCATCAGCAAACAGCCGCACATTGCTATCCACCCTATCGAAAAGATCATTTATGTAGATAGAAAACAACGGCGGATCTACCACACTTCCCTGGGGCACTCCAGATGATACCCTCACCTCCGATGAACACTCACCATCGAGGACAACGTACTGGATTCTATTACTTAAGAAGTCTTCGAGCCACTCACATTCTTGGGAACCAATCCCATATTCCCGTACCTTTGTTAGGAGTCTGCAGTGGGCCACCGAGTCAAACGCTTTCCGGAAGTCTTGGAATATGGGAATATGGCATGCGTCTGATACCCTCCATCCACGGTTCGCAAGATATCATGTGAAAAAAGGGCGAGTTGCGTTTCGCAGGAGTGATGCTACCTAAAGCCGTGCTGATGCATGGAGAGCAACTTCTCTGTCTCAAGGAAATTCGTTATATTCGAACTGAGAATATGTTCGAGAATCCTGCAACAAACCGATGTTAAGGATGTTGTTACTGTTGTTGTTGTGGTCTCCAGTCCTGAGACTGGTTTGATGCAGCTCTCCATGCTACTCTGTCCTGTGTAAGCTTCTTCATCTCCCAATACCTACTGCAACCTACATCCTTCATAATCTGCTTAGTGTATTCATCTCTTGGTCTCCCTCTACGATTTTTACCCTCCACGCTGCCCTCCAGTACTAAATTGGTGATCCCTTGATGCCTCAGAACATGTCTTACCATGTTCTTCTAGTCAAGGTGTGCCACAAACTCCTCTTCTCCCCAATCCTATTCAATACTTCCTCATTAGTCATGTGATCTACCCAGCTAATCTTCAGCATTCTTCTGTAGCACCAGATTTCTAAAGCATCTATTCTCTTCTTGTCCAAACTATTTATCGTCCATCTTTCACTTCCATACGTGGCTACACTCCATACCAATACTTTCAGAAATGACTTCCTGACACTTAAATCTATACTCGATGTTAACAAATTTCTCTTCTTCAGAAACACTTTCCTTGCCATTGCTACTCTACATTTTATATACTCTGTACTTCGACCATCATCAGTTTTTTTGCTCCCCAAATAGCAAAACTCCTTTACTATTTTAAGTGTCTCATTTCCTAATCTAATTCCCTCAGCATCACCCGACTTCATTCGATTACATTCCATTATCCTCGTTTCGCTTTTGTTGATGTTCATCTTATATCCTGCTTTCAAGACACTATCCATTCCGTTCAACTGCTCTTCCAAGTCCTTTGCTGTCTCTGACAGAATTACAATGTCATCGGCGAACCTCAAACTTTTTATTTCTTCTCCATGGATTTTAATTCCTACTCCGAATTTTTCTTTTGTTTTCTTCACTGCTTGCTCAATATACAGATTGAATAACATTGGGGAGAGGCTACAACCCTGTCTCACTCCCTTCCCAACCACTGCTTCCCTTTCATGTCCCTCGACTCTTATAACTGCCATGTTAAGGATATTGGTCTGAAATTTTGAAGATCCGCCCTTTTACCCTTCTTATTGCCTTTATTGTACACAGATTACATTGTCCATACTTTGCTTCGGACAGAGCATGTTGCAGGCGGTCAAGGTGACTGGAGCACTGTGCGGATGAGCTCTCTTAGCGGCGACCAATACCGAAGGCGGCCGGCGGCATAAATGCGTGGTGGGGTGCAGGCAAGTGGTGTGGCACACGCAGATGGTACGGTCCAGGTGCATGGTGGGGCGCAGGTGGTGCACGGTGGTGCACGCTAGTGGAGGTGGAAGGGTGTGCCGACTGCAGGGTGGCTCCCAGAGAGAGGCGCGCGGCTGCGAGGCCGGGCAGCGGGCATTTAGCAGGTGCGCGCTTTAGGACTGCGCCTCTAACCGGCGGCCCGCTAACTCGGCCATCAGCGCCCCAGCGCCACAGCACTGCAGCCGCGGCGCGGTCCAGCAGCGGACGGCGGCCGTAACCTGGCAACGGGACCAGTAGTAGTACAGGGTACTGTTCAATCTCCTCCCCCTGCCAACCCCCACCCCCTCTGCGAACCACCCAGTCAACCACCTTCATCAGCTGCTGCAAAAAGCGTTTCCATCCACAGACTAGCATCATGGACCGGCCAGGTTTCGACGAATTTTATATTCATCATCTTCTGGCCTGATGACGAAACAATAGTCCCTCTACACTCGTAAGGCACTTGCACGCCTTCTTCCGAGGCAGTGTAACAGCAGTCGCGCTTTTTCTGCAACTCCTGTCGTATTCGATGTTCTAGTTGACTGTCTTTTAGTCATTGTAGCCTTCTGAAGGTGGCAGGGGTAAAATACAGGGAGCGAAGGGCTATTTACAATTTGTACAGAAACCAGATGGCAGTTATAAGAGTCGAGGGACACGAAAGGGAAGCAGTGGTTGGGAAGGGAGTGAGACTGGGTTGTAGACTCTCCCCGATGCTGTTCAATCTGTATATTGAGCAAGCAGTAAAGGAAACAAAAGAACAATTCGGAGTAGGCATTAAAATCCGTGGATAACAAATAAAAACTTTGAGGTTCGCCGATGACATTGTAATTCTGTCAGAGACAGCAAAGGACTTGGAAGAGCAGTTGAACGGAATGGACAGTGTCTTGAAAGGAGGGTATAAGATGAACATCAACAAAAGCAAAACGAGGATAATGGAATGTAGTCGAATTAAGTCGGGTGATGCTGAGGGAATTAGATTAGAATATGAGACACTTAAAGTAGTAAAGGAGTTTTGCTATTTGGGGAGCAAAATAACTGATGATGGTCGAAGTAGAGAGGATATAAAATGTAGACTGGCAATGGCAAGGAAAGCGTTTCTGAAGAAGATAAATTTGTTAACATCGAGTATTGATTTAAGTGTCAGGAAGTTGTTCCTGAAAGTATTTGTATGGTGTGTAGCCATGTATGGAAGTGAAACATGGACGATAAATAGTTTGGACAGGAAGAGAATAGAAGCTTTCGAAATGTGGTGCTACAGAAGAATGCTGAAGATTAGATGGGTAGATCACATAACTAATGAGGAGGTATTGCATAGAATTGATGAATTTGTGGCACAACTTGACTAGAAGAAGGGATCGGTTGGTAGGACATGTTCTGAAGCATCAATGGATCACCAATTTAGTATTGGAGGGCAGCGTGGAGGGTAAAAATCGTAGAGGGAGACCAAGAGATGAATACACTAAGCAGATTCAGAAGGATATAGGCTGCAGTAGGTACTGGGAGATGAAGAAGCTTGCACAGGATAGGGTAGCATGGAGAGCTGCATCAAACCAGTCTCAGGACTGAAGACCACAACAACAACAGCCTCCACTGTTGCCGGGATCCTTTCCCCTGTGTCGCCACATCAGGTCTGGCCGTATGGTGGCGGCGGCTGCGGGTCTGTGGCGGCTGTGGGCGCCCATGACTGCTACCGCTTTTGCCTCGTCACACACAGGAGGTGGGCAATAATCTGAGAACACACGAAACACGACGCATTTCGATGCCTAGTACAGTGTAGGGAAACCGTAGGCGTTCAGAACGGCCTCAAGTGATATCAGAACGGATAAACACAAGTCGTGCACGGTTTCCACTGGAATATTATACCATTCTTCCTGCAAAATAGTGGCAAGTTCAGCTGTCGGTGATGGACACATCTTTCCAAAGCAGCCGCGCGGGGTAGCCACGCGGTTTGAGGCGTCTTGCCACGGTCCTTGCGGCTCCCCCGTTGGAGCGTCGAGTCCTTAGCGTAAGACAGTTTAAGTTAGATTAAGTAGTGTATAAATCTAGGGACCCATCACCTCAGCAGTTTGGACCCATAGGATTTTAACACAAAATTTATGCAAAGTAGCCTACAAACGGGTCAATAATATTGAAAACTGGGACGGGAGATCCGACAGTTCGCTCACAGAGCCAGCCCTCGACGTTGCGAGGATGCGAGCTGTGTGAACAGCGGCCCTGTCACCTTGGAGCACAGCGTCACTATTCGCCAACAAACATTGTACCATGGGATGGACCTGATAAGCCAAAATGGTCACACAGTCCGTGGTATTAATGCGACCTAGTAAAATAACCATGTTGCCCATAGAGTAGAACGGTATGGCTGCCCAAGTGATCACCAACCCCCGCGACTGCTACGGTCTCCTGCCTCGGGCATGGATGTGTGTGATGTCCTTAGGTTAGTTAGGTTTAAGTAGTTCTAAGTTCTAGGGGGCTGATGACCTAAGATGTTAAGTCCCATAGTGCTCTGAACCATTTCTTGTTGTGCTCTTCAGTCTGAAGACTCGTTTTATACAGTTCTCCACACTAGGGTAACTTGTGCAAGACACTTCATCTCCAAATAACTACTGCAATCCACAGTTCTACATTTACAACTACATGGATACTATGCAAATCACACTTAAATGCCTGGCAGAGAGTTCATCGAATCACCTTCACAATTCTCTATATTCCAACCTCGTATAGCGCGCGGAAAAAACGAACAGCCATATGTTTCCGTACGGGCTGTGATTTCCCTTATTTTATCGTGGTGATCGTTTCTCCCTTTCTCGGTGTCAACAAAATATTTTCGCATTCGGAGGAGAAAGTTCGTGATTGGAATTTCGTGAGAAGCTTCCGCTACAACGAAAAACGCCTTTGATTTAATCATGTCCACCCAAAATCCTGCATCATTTCAGTGACACTCTGACCCCTATTTCTCGATAAAACAAAACTTGCTGCTCTTCTTTGAACTTTCTAGATGTACTCCGTCTGTCCTCTCTGGTAAGGATCCCACAACGCGCAGCAGTATTCTAAAAGAGGGCGGACAAGCGTAGTGTAGGCACTCTCCTTAGTACATCTGTTACATTTTCTAAGTGTCCTGCCTTCCTCACAACATTTTCTATGTGTTCCCTCCAATTTCAGTTGTTCGTAATTGTAATTCCTAGGTATTTAGTTGAATTTACGGACATTATATTCGACTGATTTATCGTGTAACCGAACTTTAACGCATTCCTTTTAGCATTCCTGTGTATGACCTCACACTTTTCGTTATTTAGGGTCAACTGCCGATTTTCGTACCATTTAGATATATTTTCTAAATCGTTTTGCAATTTGTTTTGATTCTCTGACGACTTTATTAGTCAATAACCGACAGCGTCATCTTCAAACAACCTAAGACGGCTGCTCAGATTGTCTCCCAAATCGTTCATATAGATAAGGAACAGCAAAGGGCGTATAACACTACCTTGGGGAACACCAGAAATCACTTGTGTTTTACTCGATGACTTTCCGTCAATTACTACGAACTGCGACCTCTGACAGGAAATCGGAAATCCAGTCACATAACTGAGACGATATTCCATAAGGACGCCATTGCACTACGAACCACTTGTGTGGACAGTGACGAAAGCCTTTTGGAAACCCAGAAATACGGAATCGATCTGAAATCCCTTGTCAGTAGCACTCAACACTTCATGTGAATAAAGAGCTAGTTGTGTTTCACAGGAATGATGTTTTCTAAACCCATGTTGACTGTGTGTCTATAGACCGTTTTCTTCGAGATAATTCATAATGTTCGAACACAATGTATGTTCCAAAATCCTGCTGCGTATCGACGTTAACGATATGGGCCTGTAATTCAGTGGAATACTGCTACTACCTTTCTTGAATATTGGTGTGACGTGTGCAACTTTCCACTCTTTTGGTACGGATCTTTCGTCGAGCGAACGGTTGTGTATGATTCTTAAGTATGGAGCTAATGCATCAGCATACTCCGAAAGGAACCCAATTGGTATACAGTCTGGACTAGAAGACTTGCTTTTATTAAGTGATTTGAGTTGCTTCACTACTCCGAGGGTACTTACTTCTACGTCACTCATGTTGCGACTGTTCTTGATTCGAATTCTGGAATATTTACTTCGTCTTTTTGTGTGAAGGCATTTCGGAAAGCTGTGTTTACTAACTCTGCTTTGACAGCACTGTCTTCGATAGTATCTCCATTGCTATCGCGCAGAGAAGGCATTGATTGTTTCTTGCCGTTAACATACTCCACATCAACCAGAATCTCTTTGGATTTTCTACCTGGTTTCGAGACAAAGTTTCGTTGTAGAAACTGTTATAAGCCTCTCGCATTGAAATCTGCGCTAAATTTGGAGCTTCTGTAAAAGATCGCCAATCTTGGGTATTTTGCGTCTGTTTAAATTTGGCATGTTTGTTTCGTTGTTTCTGCAACAGTGTTCTGACTCGTTTTGTGTACCAAGGAAGACCAGCTCCGTCGTTTATTAATTTATTTGGTATAAATCTCTCAATTACTGCCGATAGTATTTCTCTGAATTCAAGCAACATCTGGTCTAGACTTATATCATTAATTTGGAAGGAGTAGAGATTGTCTCTCAGGAAGACGTGAAGTAAATTTTTATCTGCTTTTTTGATTAGGTATATTTTTCGTTTATTTTTGCAGGATTTGGGGGTTAGAATATTCAATCTCGCTACGACAACCTTGTGTTCACTAGTCTCTATATCGGTTTTGATGCTCGTCATTAACTCAGGATTATTTGTTGCTAAGAGGTCAAGTGTGTTTTCACAACCGTTTACTATTCGTGTGGGCTCATGAACTAACTGCTCGAAATAATTTTCAGAGAATGCGTTTAGCACAATTTCGGATGACGCTTTATGCGTACCTCCGGAATGAAACATGTATTTTCGCCACCATATCGAGGGTAAATTAAAGTCGCCACCAACTATATTTGTATGAGTCGGGTATGTGTTTGAAATCAAACTCAAGTTTTCTTTCTACCTTTCAGCTACTGTATCATCTGAATTGGGATGGTCTGTAAAAGGGTCCAATTATTATTTTATTCCGGTTGCCAACAATGACCTCTGCCCATACTAACTCACATTCTTCTCGATCTCCTTAGTGTATTCATTTCTTGCTCTGTTTCTACTATTTTACCTCCTCCCCCCCCCTCCACACTTCCCCCCGATACCCAGCTACGAGTCCTTAATCACACAGACTGTATCCTGTTAACCATTCCCGTCCTTTAGTCAACTTGCACCATTAATTTCCTTTCTCCTTAATTCGATTCAGTATCTCCTCATTACTTGCGCGATCTACCCACCTAATCTTCAGCACTGTTGTGTAACACCACATTTCAAAAACTTCTATGCTCTCCTTCTCTGAACTTCTAAACGTTCATGATTCAATTCAGAACAACATCACACTCCAGACAAATACCTTGAGGCAACACTGCTAACACTTCAATTATATTAGATGTTAACAAAATCCTCTTATTCAAAAATGTTTTTCTTGCTGTTTCCACTTTCTACTTTATACTCCGTTTATTTGTTCCCTCATGGTATTTTGCTCTCCAATGGACTTTTAACGTCTAATATCCTAATCTAATTCCCTCAACATTGCTGAATGTAATAGGACTACATTCCAATGCCACTGTTTTACTTTTGTTCCCATTAATCTTTTCAAGACACTATCCATTTCGTTTTATTGATATTCGAAGCTCTTTCTCGTCTCTGATTGAATTACTACATTATCACCAAACCTCATTGTTTCTATTTCCTCCCTCAGAATTTCAATTCACTTTCCATATTCCAGTTTCTCTTTGGTTTCTTTCACTACTTTCTGAGAATACAGACTGATCTCTAACCACGATAGTCTGTAACCCTCCCTCACTCTCTTCCAACTCCTGATTTCCTCCCATGTTTTTCCACCCTTAATAGCTGCAGTATCTACAAGATAGGGATGTACAAGAGAGGAATTCCTCTGTGGGCCGTATCAAACCATTCAGGGGACTGATGATTAAACAAAAAGTACAAGTTGTAGATAACCTTGCTCCCCTGCATGTTATTCCTAATTATTTTAGAATATCTAAGAGGGTATTGCAGTCGACACTGTCAAAATATTTTTTCTAACTCCACAAATTCTACGAGAATTGCCCAGAAAGTAATGCAACGCATTTTTTTCTTCAACAATTCTTTACTGAACATAATGAGAATTACACACACGAAAGAATGGTGTTTTACCTGCACACCCTATTTTTCCATTGTAATCTCCATCCCGTTCTATGGTCTTCCCCCACCACGAAGCAGGGGCGTGTATGCCCCGTCGGTACCAATCCTTGTCCTGCTGGCAGAGCCAGTGCTTGACTGTGTGAATCACCTCCTCATCGTCCTCAAAATGTCTTCCACCAATGGCATCCTTTAATGGCCCATGCAAGTGGAAGTCCGAGGGGGCTAGGTCATGGTCTCCCCGACCGCTGCAAATCGTGGAGCTCCACCGAACCGCCTTCTGATGACGTCACCCTTCGTGCCCAGCGATTAAACTGCACTTCTGTCGACAGCAGATGCTCCATAGACTTTACACAAGCGTTTGTGAATATTCCCCACAGTCTCTTTCTCTGCAGTGAGAAATTCGATAGCGGCACGTTGCTTGTAACGTACATCTCCTACAAACGTCATTTTGAAACTGCCCTGCAGCCACGCTGTCTGTCGGAAGTGACGGCAACTTGGCGCGCTGACTCAGGAGACTTCACATAATACATACGTAACATTTCACATTCGTTGCATTGTTTTCAGCTGAGAAAAAAATGCGGTGCACTACTTTGTGGGCAACTCTCGAACAAATGTAGGCTTGGCCTTCCTCAGTCTGTTGTCTGTGACGCGACGAGGGTCTGCACTAACTCGCATGTTCTTTCATTTCCCCTGAATCCATTCTGATATTTTCTGGAATCAGGTTCTACCAGTTTTTTTTCATTCTTATAAACACTACTTGTCATTTTGTTTGCAGCCATGACTTATTGAACTGGTAGTTCTGCGATATTCACAAGTACCAGGACCAGCATACTTTCAACCTGGGATTATGAAGTTCTTCTTGAAGTCTGAGGCATTTCGCCTGTCTCACGTCTCTGCATGGAATGGTTTAGTCATGGTAGGCTATATTCTCGCCAACGGCCTTGCAGCAATGGTAACGCCGATTCCCGTCAGATCACCGAAGTTAAGCGCTGTCGGGCTGGGCTAGCACTTGGATGGGTGACCACCCGGTCTGCCGAGCGCTGTTGGCAAGCAGGGTGCACTCAGCTCTTGTGAGGCAAACTGGGGAGCTACTTGATTGAGAAGCAGCGGCTCTGGTCTCGGAAACTGACATACGGCCGGGAGAGCGGTGTGCTGAACACATGCCCCTCCATATCAGCATACAGTGACGCCTGTGGTTGAGGATGACACGGCGGCCGGTCGGTGCATTTGGGCCTTCATAGCTTGTTCGGGAGGAATTTAGTTTTTTTTAGTTTTAGGCTACATTCTCACAAGAATCTCGATAAAATCTCTTATCGTAGCATCATATTTCCCTTTTCTTCTTCATCTACTTCTTCGCTTTCCATAAATTCGTCTTCACATTTCTTTCTCTTGTAGAATAGTTCTGTGTATTCTCTCTTTATATGCGGCCACGGTGGCCGATCGGTTATAGGCTCTTCAGACCGGAACCGCGCGACCGCTACGGTCGCAGGTTCGAATCCTGCCTCGGGTATGGATGTGTGTGGTGTCCTTAGGTTAGTTAGGTTTAAGTAGTTCTAAGTTCCAGGGGACTGATGACCTCCGATGTGAAGACCCATACAGCTCAGAGCCATTTGAACCATTTTCTTCTCTCGATATTTCAGCAATCTGTTCATTGCTTAACACTGCCTTGTCATTGTCATTCATATGACTGATTATCTTTTCTACAAAGGTTCGTCTAATTTTCAAAATGGCTCTGAGCACTATGGGACTTAACATATATGGTCATCAGTCCCCTAGAACTTAGAACTACTTAAACCTAACTAATCTAAGGACAGCACACAACACCCAGCCATCACGAGGCAGAGAAAATCCCTGACCCCGCCGGGAATCGAACCCGGGAACCCGCGCGTGGGAAGCGAGAACGCTACCGCACGACCACGAGATGCGGGCCATATCCCTATCTTTCCGACAGTGACACATAGTTCAACTGCTTTTCATTTCTCCTCTGGCTCTTCTTGTCTTAACATTCTGCACTTTCTCTTTATCTCAGGTTTAGGTCTCTTTATTCTGTTTTAATTAATTCTTTCTCTGTTCGTCAATTAAATTAAATACCACCCCTGTTTCCAAGGATTTATTGTCGGTCTTGTCTCTCTGGCTTCTTCTTTCTGTCCTGCCATCACTACCCGCTCAACAACCCTTGGTTCTTTCGAACAAGCCAGATCCCACTGATTTTCCATTTCCTCAGTTTTAATATTCAAAAAAACTATGGTAGAGGCCACATCTACCCCTGAAAATGTTATGTAGTTTAAGATCTGGTTTCTTTCACAGCCGGAGGGCGTTGCAGCAGCGCACACGCCACGTTCCAAGACTCTGATGAGAGTATATAAGCACCTACATGTAGGCAAGAGATTCGTGTGGCACTTGTGTCTCAGCGACGTGAGTCTGGCAAATTCGGAAACGTGAACTGTAGCATCGTTATTACCAAATGCGTCCAAACGGGACCAATGTGCTAATATTCGTTTCTTGGCTGCCGAAGCACAAACAATAGTAGACATCCAATGGAGAATGAAGAACGTGTACTGTGCAGCATGCCTTTCGAAATCCACCGTTGTGGAATGTTGCGCCACGTTCCGTCCTGGTCGCTATTCGACACGTCCCCACATCGCAAATGTCGGAACGCAGAAGTTACGTCAGCTCAAGAGGCAGACCCTCGAGCAGCCGCCCTGCAGTCCTGATCTCTCCCTGTACGTTTGTGGCGCCTTCCGTTCCTTAGAAAGGTCTTCAAGGTTCGGCGATTCCTGTCGGACGAGAATGTTCAGCAGGCAGTTGCGGACTTCTTCATGCAGCACTGGTATTTATGTTTCAGTGCTCATGGCGATTTTGCCTGATAGGCGTACTGATTCTGGACTTTATCGCCTTCGAATGGAAACCTTTTATTGCCCTTCTTAAATACGAATTTTGTTCTATGCAAACTCCCTTTTTCCCCAAGTGCACATTCTCCAGCTATTTTTCCATCTCTTAATTTTCCTACTCCCAATGTGCGGTTCCCCATTACGAAAAAATTTTCGTCTCCCTTAACGATAAGTATAATTTGTTCTACCTCTTCATACATTTTTGTAATCTCTTGATCGTCTGTGGAGCTAGTCGGCATATAAAATTGTAGTATTGTAATGGGTGTTTGTTTTGTATCTATCTTGGCTACGATAATGTATTCATCATGCTGTTCGTAGTAGCCATCTACATTCCTATTTTTTTATTCATTATCATACTCTCCATATTTTGAGTTGATAAACCTATGCTTACTTGACTAGATGTTCCTAGCTTCACTAATTTCCACTATATCTAACTAAAATCATTTCTCTTTTTAGATGCTGTTACCTAATTATCCGATTAAGAGACGTAACATTCCACGCTCCGACTGTAAAACAGTAGTTCATCTCAGCGACAACATACTCCTGAACAGTCCCCACCTGGGAATAGAAGGGGAGAATATTTTATTTCTGGAATGTTTTGCGAAAGAGGATGCCATCATCATTTAAGCACGTGTTGGAACTGCATGTCCTCGGAAATATAACAACCTTAGTCTTCCCTTTGCTTTCAGCCGTTCTCAGTACCATAGTAGCAAGGCCATGGTAGCTCGATGTTACAAGGCCAGATCAGTTAATTGGCCACACTCTTTCTCCTGCAACTACTGCACCACCCGTTTAGGAACCGTATGCTGCTCGGGCCTTTTGCACAGATACCCCAAACCAAACAGCTACCTGTCTCGACGAGACACGCTAGCCACCCAGCCGATGTGAGCTCCACCGTCTGCGGGGGTGCAGGTAAACGTGTTTAATTACGTATTTCATTTCCCTACCTTCGCAGACCACGCATTTTCTCTCTGAGAACGTTCAATATAGTGCTCTCAGAAATAAATCCACAAAGTAAAAATGCATTAAATCGTGGCGTATGCAGAAATGTGAACAAAGTGAAGAATAAAAAGTCTCAGGAAATATTGTCACATCTTAAAAGGAGACTAAACGTGATCTACTGAAGTAAAATGTAGTAGTGAGAAACTACGTGACGCAGGTTGGTAACTTCTGGTAAGTGTATGAAAAGAGGACTTACTTGTGGGGTGAATGTTTCGAAGATTTGTAATATGTTGAATTGAAGTACTGTGCCGTCTCGGTAGAGCAGCAGTCTACCCTGTGTGTTACTCAAATCTGTCAAATATCACTTGATCTGATACCAAAGCTCTGTGACACTGAAACTTGCGACCTTCCACGAAAAGTGCTTTCATCCTGTTTCTGAAGAAGAGACCACGAGATCAAGATCAAGAAACACCATCATATTAGCAATATGGCTTATCAGTTTGTAATATGCTTCGCGGATTAACATAGAGAACTATAGGAAGAAAACAATGAGGGACACAAGATAAAGTTTGGGAAGGTTTTAGAAAAATATAATGTACCTGAAAAGCTGTCCTAATTTTGCACTTTAGAAACTGAGGAACTACAGACATCGCAAAAATGTTAAGATGGAATAGAATGTTCAGGCGAACTGGCATGAAGTGTAGAGGTAAACAAGTACTCTACAGTACGTATGAAGGAAAAAAGGGAGATAAAGGTTTAATACGGCGTCGACACACTGTTCGTACGAGAATGTAGAGTGATATTCGCCATGCACTTTTCAAAGGCCATATGCCTTACGCAAAAACAAATGTGAACGTGCACAAACGGACAGTGTTTTAAACCCTGCTCCTGACCACGAGTGCATCACCGAAATCGGCCAATTTGCAATCTCTACATAAATGATGCAGGGGTTGTAGAAGAGAAAGATCACGAAAGACAAATTCGAATGTACAAGTGCGCATGGCAGGGTGGCACCCTACAGTCTACCGTTGCTTTTCTTCCATGTCTAAGAAGCTACTCTGTAAGTAGGGATTGAAGAAAATGTCAGATCACGAACGAAAGAGCAGCTGGAACAAATTGCAAATTGCGCGGTTCGCAGACCAAGAAGAACGATTTGGCTGACGGCAAGGAAGACGTCAGACACTTGGTAATGAAAGAGATAGCAAATTTTGAGCAGAATGAGAGAAACAACTTGAGAATGGAAGTGAAAAGGAGTCGTAGGAAGCAGAATAGCGAAGTACTTGACATAAAATGTGGGGAAGATGCAGTAGAATAATCGAAGGAATCCTAAGCATTATGAAAACGTTGGACTGATGATGCAAGGAATATATCATAAAAATTTGATGCAGGTGAAGTCGCATTCTTCAGAGGAAACGCCTATACTGGTATTATATTAATGGACACTGATGTGAGAAGTTCCTCGAAATGCAGACAGGGATGACGATACTGTGCGGGAAGAAACGGTGGACCGTGGGAAACCAGACAAGAAGAATGCTAAAAATTTGGCGTGTGAATTACAAGTAGAGCTTTACTAGGAAGGGCATACGAAAAATGAGTTATTTGGAGAATCTTAATCAGGAAAAGTATCGGCATGCTACGGCACGGCATATAATTGGCTCTAAGCACTACGGGACTCAACATATGAGGTCATCAGTCCCCTAGACTTAGAACTACTTAAACCTAACTAACCTAAGGACATCACACACATCCATACCCGAGGCAGGATTCGAATCTACGACCGTAGCAGCAGCTCGGTTCCGGACTGAAGCGCCTAGAACCGCTCGGCCACAGCGGCCGGCAGCGTATAATTAACTTAGTGCAGAGAGAAGCAGTAAATCGGAAAATGTTGGAAAGTTGCAGGAAGAGATGTGAGGACGAGGAAAAACCACATGAAAACAGTAAGAGAGACAGTGCCCAAACGGTGGTCCGCCCACCCTGATGTTTGGTTAATTTTTCCTAAGTGACCTTATGAGAATGGTGTGCTAAGACTGTTGCTTTCGATTTCTTCAAGTGCACTTAAACAAAGTGGAGGATCTTTTTCTTTTTCCCCACAGAGAAATGCAATGTTAACAGCCCAATGGGTAATTATGCCGATGTTTGGAAGCACTCTCAAAACATCTATCTGGATGGTGAAATCAGAGATTTATTTTTTTCACACCAAGTTTTGAACTTTGTATACGCTAGCGTGATTTACTGAAAGTATTAGTGTCGGTTTACACACTCACTAACAACAAGCTGAGCGTCGTATTCTCAGATCGCCGGAACCCTGTGAGCCAGCCAGTATCTGCTGATGCGGGCATGCACTGTGTCGGCCAGCAGTGGAAAAGCTCATGTAGCAGTTGTTTTGTCGGGAATGCTCTACAGCCAGCATTCAGCGATGCTCAGTGGCCTGCAGCTCTGCTCACTGGCCGGCCGGTGTGGCCGAGCGGTTCTAGGCGCTACAGTCTGGAACCGCACGACCGCTACGGTCGCAGCTTCGAATCCTCCCTCGGGCATGGATGTGATGTGATGTCCTTAGGTTAGTTAGGTTTAAGTAGTTCTAAGTTCGGATTTTTCATTTACTGGAAACGTCTGCAGCTGCAATTCATCGTCATTTGATGGATCTTTGCGGAACGAGTACAGTGTCATGAAAGTAGGTGTGGTCTCTGAAGAAGCAGATATTTGATAAAGGCAGAACAGACTTTCCAGATGGGCAAAGAACGTCCACTTCAGGTGACAACGTGTAGCGCATCGAAGTATCGATTCAAGTCGACTACTAATTCGACTATCGGAACACTTGCTCTCGCTCGGTATCGCGGCAGCTCTGAGGCTGAGACAGTCTCTCTAACACTTAATGAGGTATCAAGCGGTGGGTGCTTCGTTGTCATGGGGGACGAAACGTGGGCACATCGGGTGACACAGTGCGCAGAGGCTCAATTCGGCCCTCTCCCCGACCTCCGTGAGAAGTTCAGAGCTACGGCATTTACGAAGAAAGTTACGGCCACAGTCTTTTGCGACACGGCAGATAGTCTACCGATTTGTCTCCTCAGGTCGTGGAGGCTGCCAGGTGTTGTGCCACAGAAGGCGATCGTGGGACAACGCCAAACCACAGGCGCCTTCCGATGACGCGTCATCGGGTCCGGCGTTTGCGCTGGGCTGTACTGGAACGCGCTCCATACAGACCGAACCTCGTACCAGGGGAGTTTCATCTCTTCGCGCTGTTAAAGGAGCCCTGGCCGTTTGCCACGACAGGGGCGACGCCGACGTTCAGGAGGTTGCTGTCAAGACGCTCCCTGGCCAGCATCTTGGTATCTTTAACGCCGCTTAAGACAGATTCGTTTACCAATGGGAAAAACACTTAAGGGCAGATATTGGACAAAATAGCAAATTTTTTATTGCTTGATTTATTAGATTGATGCTTTAAGAACGTCTCAAAATTTCATAACCGAAATCTGCCTAGTAATATGTTATAAAACATTTGCTTTGGCCGTTTTTACCAGCTACGCCCCCTTCTCCGGTGCTGTCTCTCTCGTCTACGCTAGACTTTTCCTTGAGTTAATTTTTCGGTCACACAATCGAAGCCATCTGCAGCTGTATCTAGAATGTTTTAACAAAGCCTATACCTCTCCTGTATGGTGGCAGAAATTAGTACATCGACAACCACTGGGATGTGGTAACAGATTGACAGACAAAGAAATTCACACATTACAAGTACATTACAGAAAAGGCATCAGGGACGATGTGCACAGTGAGAAAACAGTGCAGTAAGCAGTGTGGACAATGTTCTTCCACAAACTTTCCGCAGGTGAGAGTCCTCTGCTCTTCACTGTTACATATCGTGGTGGTAATATCTTCAGCAGAAGCCAATGGAAAGCCTTACACCTATAAGCATGGTTTACTATTTGCTGTTTTAAATGTTATAAAACCAACTCGCAGATACCTAGCAAATTCCTGAACTGCTAAAACATGTGCGCATGGAAACATACAAAATACGAAGGAGAGCTACAATCACCTCATCTGGATGCAATGTCCCCTTTACTGTATAGGAAAAACGAGTAGTCTCGGTTAACATAAAACGGAAAAATTGATTTCAAAGTATCTACGAGCTTAAACAAGAATCTGTTGCACTCACTTTATCAGTTTTCTACGCAGATGTCCGCTGTAATGTTTCAGCTTCAGTGTTTGATTACTTTATGAGAAAAGCTACATTATATGTACACTGATAATTAAAAATTCAAATCCTCATAAAATGAATGTCATGTTCAAACAAAACTGCAAAGAATATCACGCACTCTGTTCTACATAACAGTCACAAGTTTTAACATTTTAACTGTGTACGTGATATCGAAGTTTAAAAGTCAATATCGCATTTTATCCTGCGTCTGCCCTTGAACAACTATCGTCATTCATCCTATGCATCAATTACAATAGCAAATTCAATACAATATTCACTTCAGAAAAATACTCATTTCCAACTACATACATTACGTAAACATTAAGTGGCCCCGACTACACACAGATGTGTGGACTCCTGATACCGGCAGGGAACCGTCTGTTAGTTCACTCGTTAACAATGTGACTCACTGTCTCAATTTCACCTCAGTAAAAGGTAATGTCAGTGCCGTAGACCCACTTGGGTGAGGTCTATTTGCATAACTTCTTCAGTCCAGTATCTGTTAAGCCGTACCTACAGCTTCCTAGGGCCGGCCAGTGTCGCCGAGCGGTTCTAGGCGCTTCAGTCCGGAACCGCGCGACCGCTACGGTCGCAGGTTCGAATTCTGCCTCGGGCATGGATGTGTGTGATGTCCTTAGGTTAGTTAGGTTTAAGTAGTTCTAAGTTCTCGGGGACTGACGACGTCAGATGTTAAGTCCCATAGTCCTCAGAGCCATTTTTTGAGCTTCCTAGGATGAGGAAATGCTCGACATTAACAGTTGCGACATTAACAGTTGAAATGTACACGGAAATGACAGTTGAGGTCCATCAAAACTTATAATTTAGTTAATAATGCCATCTTCCAGAGAAATGTAAGTACTGTAATGCGATAAGGTTAGTTTTTTTGTAAAAAGAAAGAAAGGAATAAAGTAATGTGCTCATAACTCTGCGATAAAATTTTGATGAGAAAACTGATCAAGGTCCACTCGATACTGAGCAAGAACGGTCAAGATCCATTTTCTGCTGATAGTTTTATCTTCTTCTTCTTCTCATGTTTCATCTTAAAATCCTCTTGCTTCATGTTACTGGCTTTTCAACAAAAATTGCCATTCGCTTATAAATTGTAAACGAAGTCTGACCTCTTACACTGTTGAATGATGAAGCAAAAACGATACAAAATTGCGCCACATTGTGCATCCAAAGTAGACTGGAAAAGGAGTTTTTCTCGGTAAGTTGAGTATAAACATTGTTGTATCACTGCTACGAAGATCGTGTATAAAGTCATTTCATAAATGAAACGCAGGCATCAGAAATATCGAAGAACGAAGATGAACTTCCCAGTCCTGTGCAGAAGAAATGTACAAGTAAAAGAAAAGTGTTGGGGCGTACTTCTGAGTCTTCGAAAAGATTACGGGCCATGAGTCATGTTATAGGTGACGCTTGTTAAGCACTTACGATTGATATGTTTTCATAATGTTCCGTTTATGGAAGGGAACACATCAATTAATGAATTCACAACTCTAACCTTATCCTGTGATGCGAAGCAGACGGCGTATTTCATCATTTTTCCTATATCTATAAGGTGCGTATTAATAGAGATGATAAATACAGCGCGTGTGATAAAATATGGGGTTTATAAACGAAAAGCCTCGGTCTGAATTGGCGGTAACTGGAACATCACGCAACTGAGACATATTACTAGTGCTAGGAACAAATATGAATCATTCGTCAAATTAAACTGCCAGAAGGGAGTGTTTTGTAGATGGACACAATTTCTGGATAGCTACTATAGGAAGGAAATACCTTTTGCCCAGAGGTCCATTGCAGTATACCACATCCACGAAAATTATAAGCTGATGTTCCCGAAAGTTTATAACTTTATTTACTAAATGACGGCCTTGAAGAGTAATTTTTCACCATTAGTTTAATTTAGTTTAGATTACCGAAAGAAATCTGAATATAAATAGTACAACTGAGATGACATGCCTCAACAGTTGCACGTGATGCCATTATGTATCAGCACAAAATGAAATGTTTTGCACATAATTAAACAGTTATGTATTCCTGAAGCACATGAGTATTTTGCCTCCGCACCAACGGAAGGAAATGGAAAAACCTTAGTAACATTGAGTTAATAACACGTTCAGGCGAAGTATTACAAAAGCGAAGTGGTATTGCATTTCAATGAAGTTTATGCCTGGTTTTTTGCGATGATTCGGTTCTGTGAGTTCCACTGTTCCCGTTGATTAATACCGATAGACGAATAACACACGAGACTGATTTGGGAGCGCTGTGTCGAATTGACACGATTTAAGAATAATTTTGTATGTAGTGGGAAACAAACTGACGCTTTCCGTCGAAGCTGGTAGTCGTTATGTTTAACGTGATGAGCAGATTTGTTCGGCTTGCCTCCAGCTACACATTGCAGATATCTGCCGAAACACCAGACAAAATGAGCCTGACAACCAATAGGAGAGACTCCCTTGTGTAGACTGTTCAAGCTACTATTGATTTGGACCTCGATCGTTCTTACTTTGGATGTATAAATATTGTTTCATTATATTAAATTTTCCTGTGTTGCTGTCTATCTTGTAAAGTCAATACTTTTGTCTTATCACTAAGAAATTAGTATTCTCTACATTACCCCTACGTCAGGTACCGTTATTTTCACACACAAGTGAGCATTGAGCGATTAAAATTTAAAATCAATTTTTTCTCAAACTTTTGTGAAATGGAGCTTGATAGTTATTCTCGCGTACCCTCCAGCTGGGTTGTCGGTAAGTTCTTGGTTCCTGGTTTCCGTTGTTCGCCACTCACGTGACCACACAGCGTCGCGGTGGAACCCAGTGGAGACCATTTGGAGCCCTCCTACATACACTGGTCTTCTGGATTCGAGGCATTTCGTAGGCAGAAAAAGTAAATATTCGTGAAGAGTGATTCATTTTTAGAAAATTGCTGACAGCGTCTGTAGAGACCTGCTTGCTGCAGACTATACCACGAGGGCTGCCGCGTTTGCTCCCATTGCAGTGCGTGCCAGCTTCCCCGCCCTGTAGCACCTTCCTAGCAGTGTTCGGAAGGTGTTTACATCAGGAGTCTAAAGTGGCATCAGCGTACTTTAGCTTATCGTTGTACTTGACTGTGCCACGAGAGCTAAACCGTAGCCTGACCTTTGCTGATGCTAGGCGACTGGAGACGTGGAAAATGCATACTTCCGGTTTATAGAAACTAGGTCTAAGTCCCTATGTCTTAAAATATCCTTAAAGTTTAGTGAGGCTGTTTGTTAGGTGTCATTCACATTCAAAAAATGGTTCAAATGGCTCTGAGCACTATGGGACTTAACTACTGAGGTCATCAGTCCCCTAGAACTTAGAACTACTTAAACCTAACTAACCTAAGAACATCACACACATCCAGGCCCGAGGCAGGACTCGAACCTGCGACTGTAGCGGTAGCGCGGTTCTAGACTGTAGCGCATAGAACCGCTCGGCCACTCCTGCCGGCTATTCACATTCAGAAAGATCTTAGCCCAGATAAGAAATTGCAAAGTCATCAGCATTCTGGAAGTTCCGGAAGGTCGAATTCGATAGATCTGCTGTGCAGAGACTGAATAAAGCCGCAGAAGGAACACTGAAATTAAAATCAAGGGCGGCAACATCAAGAGTACAATGGGAATTCCACAGTTAAATGCAGAGGGGAGAGCGGATAGGTGGAGAAAGTACATTAAAGTCCTCTGTTTGGGGGAAGACTTGTCTGAACACGTGACGGAAGAACAAAAAGGAGTCGATGTAGAAGAGATGGGGGATCCAGTATTAGAATCAGAATTTAAAAGAGCTTTTGACAATTTAAGATCGAATAAGTCAAAAGGGATTGACAACATTCCATAAGAATGTCTAAAGTCGCTGCGGGAAATGGCAACAAACCACTGCTCACGCTGTTGTTTAGGGCGTGTGAGTCTGGCGATACGCCTTCAGCCTTTCGGGAAAACGTCATTTACACAATTCCGAAGACTGCAAGAGCCGACAAGTGTGAGGTTATCGCACAATCAGTTTAACACCTCATGCACCCAAGTTGGTGACAAGAATAACATACATAAGAATGGAAAAGAAAGTTGAGGATGTCAGATGACAATCAATTTCGCTTTAGGAAAGATAACGACACCAGAGAGGCAATTCTGACGTTGCGGTTAATAATGGAAGCAAGAATGAAAAGAAATCAAGACACGTTCATATGATTTGTTGATCTGGAAAAAGAATTCGAAAGTGTTAAATGATTCAAGATGCTGGAAATGAAGATAAGGAGTAGGTAAAGGCAGGTGATATACACTTTGTACAAGAACCAAGACGGAACAATAAAAGTGCAAGACCAAGACCGAAGTGCCCGGATTAAAAAGGATGTGAGGCAGGAATTATTCTTTCTCCCCTATCGTTCAATCTGTGCAATATAGCAGCAATGACGGAAATAAAGTAAAGTTTCTAGGGCGAGATTAAAATTGATGGTGAGAAGATAGCAGTGATAAGATTCGCTGGTGACATTGCTATTCTTAGTGAAAGTGAAAAAGAATTGCAGGATCTGATGAATGGAATGAACAGCCTAATAAGTAATAATATGGATTAAGAGTAAATCGAAGAAAGACGAAAGGAATGAGAACTAACAAAAATGAGAACAGCGAGAAACTTAACATCGGGATTGATGATCACGAGGTACATCTACATCTACATGATTACTCTCCCATTCACATTTAAGTGCTTGACAGAGGGTTCATCGAACCACAATCATACTATCTCTCTACCATTCCACTCCCGAACAGCGCGCGGGAAAAACGAACACATAAACCTTTCTGTGCCGGCCGTGGTGGTCTAGCGGTTCTAGGCGCGCAGTCCGGAACCGCGCGACTGCTACGGTCGCAGGTTCGAATCCTGCCTCAGGCATGGATGTGTGTGATGTCCTTAGGTTAGTTAGGTTTAAGAAGTTCTAAGTTCTAGGGGACTGATGACCACAGATGTTAAGTCCCATAGTGCTCAGAACCATTTGAACCATTTGAAACCTTTCTGTTCGAGCTCTGATTTCTCTCATTTTATTTTGATGATCATTCCTACCTATGTAGGTTGGGCTCAACAAAATATTTTCGCATCCGGAATAGATAGTTGGTGACTGAAATTTCGTAAATAGATCTCGCCGCGACGAAAAACACCTTTGCTTTAATGACTTCCATTCCAACTCACGTATCATATCTGCCACACTCTCTCCCCTATTACGTGATAATACAAAACGAGCTGCCCTTTTTGCACCCTTTCGATGTCCTCCGTCAATCCCACCTGGTAAGGATCCCACACCGCGCAGCAATATTCTAACAGAGGACGAACGATTGTAGTTTAAGCTGTCTCTTTAGTGGACTTGTAGCATCTTCTAACTGTCCTGCCAATGAAACGCAACCTTTGGCTCGCCTTCCCCACAATATTATCTATTTCGTCTTTCCAACTGAAGTTGTTCGTAATTTTAACACCCAGGTACTTAGTTGAATTGACAGCCTTGAGAATTGTACCATTTATCAAGTAATCCAATTCCAACGGATTTGTTTTGGAACTCGTGTGGATCACCTCACACTTTTCGTTATTTAGCGTCAACTGCCACCTGCCACACCATACAGCAATCTTTTCTAAATCTCTTTGCAACTGATACTGGTCTTCGGATGACCTTACTAGACGGTAAATTACAGCATCATGTGCGAATAACCTAAGAGAACTGCTCAGATTGTCACCCAGGTCAGTTATACAGCTCAGAAACAGCAGAGGTCCCAGGACGCTTCCCTGGGGAACACCTGATATAACTTCAGTTTTACTCGATGATTTGCCGTCTATTACTACAAATTGCGACCTTCCTGACAGGAAATCACGAATCCAGTCGCACAACTGAGACGATACCCCATACGCCCGCAGCTTGATTAGAAGTCGCTTTTGAGGAAAGGTGTCAAAAGCTTTCCGGAAATCTCGAAATACGGAATCAACTTGAGATCCCCTGTCGATAGCGGCCATTACTTCGTGTAAATAAAGAGCTAGCTGCGTTGCACAAGAACGATGTTTTCTGGAACCATGCTGATTACGTATCAATAGATCGTTCCCTTCGAGGTGATTCATAATGTTTGAATACAGTATATGCTCCAAAACCCTACTGCAAACTGACGTCAATGATATAGGTCTGTAGTTCGATGGATTACTCCTACTACCCTTCTTAAACACTGGTGCGAACTGCACAATTTTCCAATCTGTAGGTACACATCTATCGGTGAGCGAGCGGTTGTATATGATTGCTAAGTGGGGAGCTATTGTATCAGCGTAATCTGAAAGGAACCTCATCGGTATACAATCTGGACCTGAAGACTTGCCCGTATCAAGCGATTCGAGCTGCTTCGCAACCCCTAAGGTATCTACTTCTAAGAAACTCATGCTAGCAGCTGTTCGTGTTTCAAATTCTGGAATATTCCATTCGTCTTCCTTGGTGAAGGAATTTCGGAAAACTGCGTTCAATAACTCCGCTTTAGCGGCACAGTCGTCGGTAACAGTACCATCGGCACTGCGCAGTGAAGGTATTGACTGCGTCTTGCCGCTTGTGTACTTCACATACGACCAGAATTTCTTCGGATTTTCTACCAAATTTCGAGACAATGTTTCGTTGTGGAACCTATTAAAGGCATCTCGCATTGAAGTCCGTGCCAAATTTCGCGCGTCTGTAAATCTTAGCCACTCTTCGGGATTTCGCGTTCTTCTGAACTTGGCATGCTTTTTCCGTTGCCTCTGCAACAGCGTTCGGACCTGTTTTGTGTACCATGGGGGATCAGTTCCATCTCTTATCAATTTATGAGGTACGAATCTCTCAATTGCTGTTGCTACTATATCTTTGAATTTCAGCCACATCTCGTCTACATTTGCATAGTCAGTTCGGAAGGAATGGAGATTGTCTCTTAGGAAGGCTTCTAGTGACACTTTATCCGCTTTTTTAAATAAAATTATTTTGCGTTTGTTCCTGGTGGATTTGGAAGAAACGGTATTGAGCCTAGCTACAACGACCTTGTGATCACTAATCCCTGTATCAGTCATGATGCTCTCTATTAGCTCTGGATTGTTTGTGGCTAAGAGGTCAAGTGTGTTTTCGCAACCATTTACAATTCTCGTGGGTTCGTGGAGTAACTGCTCGAAATAATTTTCGGAGAAAGCATTTAGGACAATCTCGGAAGATGTTTTCTGCCTACTACCGGTTTTGAACAAGTATTTTTGCCAACATATCGAGGGGAGGTTAAAGTCCCCACCAACTATAACCGTATGAGTGGGGTATTTATTATTATTATTATTATTATTATGTGCGATTGGACCCATAAGGATCACGCAAAGCTTTTCCGATTCAATTTTTTAATTCTCCAAACTTCTCTTATTCTTTCCCCATGAATTCTCTTTCTTTCCTCTGTCCATTTTGTCCCCTGTCTCTTGCAAACTTCATTCTCGGGTTGTACTTTCCAACTATTGATTTTTTGCCTGTATACATTTCTGTTTATAACTTCTGAAGAATTTATTTGTGCATTTGCTAGATCTGTTTTGGTTTCTTGTATCCAGGGTATGGCTTTCAATTTTTCAATGTATATTAAAATTTTGTGGGAGAGTCTGGGTGTTGGGAGTCTGTGGATATGACCGTAAAATTTTAGTCTTCTTTTCCGGATGTCTGCGGCGAGGTTAGATAATTTTTCTGTAGTTTTCCGAGACTGTAACCTGTATCCATCTTCCGTTCTTTTTGGGCCAAGAATCTTTCTGATAATTTTGCGTTCCTCTTTCAGGATGCCTTCCAGGTCGCCTTTTCTATGGAGTGTGAGTGTTCCGCTGGCATATAGTGCTTCGGGCTTGATTACTGTATTGTAGTGTCGTATTTTTGAGTGAATGGAGAGACACTTTTTATTGTAGATGTTGTGGGTTTTCCAGTATGCTCTTTTCAGTTTTTGCAGTCGAACTTTTTGTGCAGTTTTCTCTCCCCCTGTGGGTTCTAGGACCTCGCCTAAGTATTTAAAGAATGGAACTCTCTCAATTTGTCCATATTTTGTAGTCAGTTTTTGAGTTTCAAATTTTGAGCAGATGAATTTGGTTTTTTGGAAGAAAATTTGTAGCCCAACTTTTTCGGCGCATTCTTTGAGAATGTCTATCTGTTTAACTGCTGTGGTCTCGCTTTCTGCTAGAATGGCCACGTCATCTGCAAATGCCAAGCATGAAATTTTAATACCATCTTTAGATCTTCCTAGTTGTATAGGCTTCCAGTAATTTTGATTCTTCAGTTCTTTTTCCCATTCTCGGATGACTTTGTCTAAGACAAGGTTGAAGAGGAGTGGAGACAAGCCGTCACCTTGTCTGACGCCGGTTTTGATCAGGAAGGGCTCTGATATTTCACCCAGGAATTTTATCTTAGAAGTTGTGTTTGTGAGCGTTTCTTTGATAAGGTTTAGGGTTTTCGGATCGAGTCCTGGCTCCTCATGGATAATAAAGAGAGATTGCCTATCGATTGAATCATAAGCCTTTGCGAAATCAACAAAGGAACAAATGATCGGACTGTTTCTGACTGCTTTGTATTTTAGTGTTGTCTTCAAATTGAAAATTTGTTCTGCACAGGATCGGTGAGGGCGAAAGCCAGCTTGGTATTCACCAATACTGTGTTCGAGTTGTTCTTGTGTTCGTTGAAGAAGACAAGCTGAGAGGATTTTATAAGTGACTTGGAGAAGGGAGATTCCTCGATAGTTGTTTATATCTGCCATGTCTCCCTTTTTATGCAGTGGATGAATTAGGGCGCATTTCCAATCTTCTGGTAGTTTTTCTGTCTGCCAAATGTCTGTGATGATTTGAGTGAGTTCTTTGAGGGAATTTGGTCCAAGATTTTTAAGTAGTTCTGCAGTGATATTATCTTCTCCGGATGCCTTGTTGTTTTTCAGTCTATGAATATGTCTTTGGATCTCCTCTAGTGTAGGTGGTGGGGATTCTGGATTTGTGTAGATAGCAGTTTCTTGAGGGAATCTTGAAGAAGGTTCAGGGCAATTGAGGAGTCCGGAAAAGTATCTTGCCAGCTCCTCACAATTTTCCCGATTTGTGAGCGCTAGTTTTCCATCTGGTTATCTGAAACATAGATTTCGTGAGCCGTATCCATTGATTCTCCCAGCAAAGGTCTTATAGAAGTCTCGTACAGTATAGTTACGGAAATTTTCTTCAATAGACTCACACTGTTCCTTGAGGTACTTCCTCTTGACTTGTCTGATTGTTTTTGCCACTTGTCTTCTGGTGTTGTGGAAGTGATCTAGATTTTCTGGGGATTTTTTACTATTATACTTCAGAAAGGTTGTATACATGGAAGAACCCTGGAGATACTAAAAGGTATCAGATAGATTATATAATGGTAAGACAGAGATTTAGGAACCAGGTTTTAAATTGTAAGACATTTCCAGGGGCAGATGTGGACTCTGACCACAGTCTATTGGTTATGACCTGTAGACTAAAACTGAAGAAACTGCAAAAAGGTGGGAATTTAAGGAGATGGGACCTGGATAAACTAAAAGAACCAGAGGTTGTACAGAGATTCAGGGAGAGCATAAGGGAGCAATTGACAGGAATGGGGGAAATAAATACAGTAGAAGAAGAATGGGTAGCTTTGAGGGATGAAGTAGTGAAGGCAGCAGATGATCAAGTAGGTAAAAAGACGAGGGCTAGTAGAAATCCTTGGGTAACAGAAGAAATATTGAATTTAATTGATGAAAGGAGAAAATATAAAAATGCAGTAAGTGAAACAGGCAAAAAGGAATACAAACGTCTCAAAAATGAGATCGACAGGAAGTGCAAAATGGCTAAGCAGGGATGGCTAGAGGACAAATGTAAGGATGTAGAGGCCTATCTCACTAGGGGTAAGATAGATACCGCCTACAGGAAAATTAAAGAGACCTTTGGAGATAAGAGAACGACTTGTATGAATATCAAGAGCTCAGATGGAAACCCAGTTCTAAGCAAAGAAGGGAAAGCAGAAAGGTGGAAGGAGTATATAGAGGGTCTATACAAGGGCGATGTACTTGAGGACAATATTATGGAAATGGAAGAGGATGTAGATGAAGATGAAATGGGAGATATGATACTGCGTGAAGAGCTTGACAGAGCACTGAAAGACCTGAGTCGAAACAAAGCCCCCGGAGTAGATCATATTCCATTGGAACTACTGACGGCCGTGGAAGAGCCAGTCCTGACAAAACTCTACCATCTGGTGAGGAAGATGTATGAGACAGGCGAAATACCCTCAGACTTCAAGAAGAATATAATAATTCCAATCCCAAAGAAAGCAGGTGTTGACAGATGTGAAAATTACCGAACTATCAGCTTAATAAGTCACAGCTGCAAAATACTAAAACGAATTCTTTACAGACGAATGGAAAAACTAGTAGAAGCCAACCTCGGGGAAGATCAGTTTGGATTCCGTAGAAACACTGGAACACGTGAGGCAATACTGACCTTACGACTTATCTTGGAAGAAAGATTAAGGAAAGGCAAACCTACGTTTCTAGCATTTGTAGACTTAGAGAAAGCTTTTGACAATGTTGACTGGAATACTCTCTTTCAAATTCTAAAGGTGGCAGGGGTAAAATACAGGGAGCGAAAGGCTATTTACAATTTGTACAGAAACCAGATGGCAGTTATAAGAGTCGAGGGACATGAAAGGGAAGCAGTGGTTGGGAAGGGAGTAAGACAGGGTTGTAGCCTCTCCCCGATGTTGTTCAATCTGTATATTGAGCAAGCAGTAAAGGAAACAAAAGAAAAATTCGGAGTAGGTATTAAAATTCATGGAGAAGAAATAAAAACTTTGAGGTTCGCCGATGACATTGTAATTCTGTCAGAGACAGCAAAGGACTTGGAAGAGCAGTTGAATGGAATGGACAGTGTCTTGAAAGGAAGATATAAGATGAACATCAACAAAAGCAAAACAAGGATAATGGAATGTAGTCTAATTAAGTCGGGTGATGCTGAGGGAATTAGATTAGGAAATGAGGCACTTAAAGTAGTAAAGGAGTTTTGCTATTTGGGGAGCAAAATAACTGATGATGGTCGAAGTAGAGAGGATATAAAATGTAGGCTGGCAATGGCAAGGAAAGCGTTTCTGAAGAAGAGAAATTTGTTAACATCCAGTATTGATTTAAGTGTCAGGAAGTCATTTCTGAAAGTATTTGTATGGAGTGTAGCCATGTATGGAAGTGAAACATGGACGATAAATAGTTTGGACAAGAAGAGAATAGAAGCTTTCGAAATGTGGTGCTACAGAAGAATGCTGAAGATTAGATGGGTAGATCACATAACTAATGAGGAAGTATTGAATAGGATTGGGGAGAAGAGAAGTTTGTGGCGCAACTTGACCAGAAGAAGGGATCGGTTGGTAGGACATGTTCTGAGGCATCAAGGGATCACCAATTTAGTATTGGAGGGCAGCGTGGAGGGTAAAAATCGTAGAGGGAGACCAAGAGATGAATACACTAAGCAGATTGAGGAGGATGTAGGTTGCAGTAGGTACTGGGAGATGAAAAAGCTTGCACAGGATAGAGTAGCATGGAGAGCTGCATCAAACCAGTCTCAGGACTGAAGACCACAACAACAACAACAACTTCAGAAAGGCTTTCTTTCTTTCTTCCAGCGCTTTTTCACATCCAGAGTCCCACCAGGGGTGTTTTGTGTTCTTTTTCAGTGGGATCAGTTCTTTTGCCTTCTTTGTAATTTTTGTTCGAAATTTTTCCCAAGAGTCAGCTGGTTCCTTTTCCCACTCCTCCTTCAGATTGGTTTCTTTGATTGTTCGTGTGTAAAATTTCATCATGTGTGTTTTCTTCGGATAGAATTTTTTTGGGGTGAATTTCACTTTAATGCGTGTTAAGTAGTGGTCTGAGTCAATGTTCGCCCCTCTGCGGACTTGGACATCATGGATCTCTTTCTGTACGAAATAGGAGATGGCAATGTGGGGTATTTATTTGTTACGAGACTCAAATTTTCTCTGAACTGTTCAGCAACTATATCATCGGAGTCTGGGGGTCGGTAGAAGGAGCCAATTATTAATTTAGTTCGGCTGTTAAGTATAACCTCCACCCATACCAATTCGCACGGAGTATCTACTTCGACTTCACTACATGATAAACCACTACTGACAGACACAAACACTCCACCGCCAATTCTGCCTAATCTATCTTTCCTGAACACCGTCTGAGACTTCGTAAAAATTTCTGCAGAACTTATTTCAGGCTTTAGCTAGCTTTCTGTAGATGAAGTTCAGGAATTCTGCTGTCTGGGAAGCAAAATAACACATGACAGATGTAGCAAGGAGGACATAAAAAGTAGACTGTCACTGGCGAAAAGCGTGTTCCTGGCCAGGGTATTCGTGGGAAAGAGAAGTCTACTAGTGTCAAACACAGGCCTTAACTTGAGGAAGAAATTTCTGAGAGTGTACGTTTGGAGCACAGCGTTGTATGGTAGTGAAACACGGACTGTGGGAAAAACGGAAGAGAAGAGAATCTAAGCATTTGAGAAGTGGTGCTGTAGAAATATGTTGAAAGTTAGGCGGACTGGTAAGGTAAGGAATGAGGAGGTTCTGCGCAGAATCGGTGAAGAAAGGAATATATAGAAAACAATGACAAGAAGGGACAGGTTGAGAGGACATCTGTTAAAACACCAGGGGATAACTTCCAGACAGAGTATTGTACATGAATTAGTTTATATGAACCCAAAATACAATATTTAACATAATTTCAAATGTGTTTCTACAACTAAGGGTTATTATGATTAAGGAAGGAAATTAAGCGTATTAGAAGCACTTGAGAGGAACAGACGTTTAGCTCAAAATCTCAAGCTGGTTCGTGAAGATTAATTACAGCTGAGCACATTCCCACTTTTAAGCTTCATATGACGCTGTCAACCAGCGAACATACTGGCACATAAAATTAAAACATAAGACTTTCCTATTCCTTACAATACCAAATTCATCAATATAACTTGTAATACTTTAATACTGTATATTTTAACCATTTACTATGTTCAATATTCCCCTTTGCATACAAATGTTATTTACAATGTAAAACACGTTTGTTTCTCAATATAAGTTGACAGTGCTCACTTATGGCATCATAACCATATATCCTGTAACAATGTAAGATTATGTATTCTAATTATTGTGTATCATACTATCCATTGCCTGGAGTTTAGTTTACAACGTAAAAAAAGAGAAAAGAATATGTTTGTAGCACAACATAAATGAAAAATACTCAAATAGTATCACGGAGAGAGAAATAAACGTCCATTTAACCTGTAGTATTGTGTAGTTTAACTATTCATTGTGCTTAACATTGTCCATTGTGTACAGTGTAATTTCAACATTAAGAAACAAGTTTGATGCATAACGCTCTTTGCAAGTGATTGTATCTCCGCCTATTATGTTTCGTTACCTAAGAACCAGTCTCCCTTACAGTCGCTAGTCAGTTGTTCCCCGCAGATGGCCTAAGAAGCAGAAAAGTCGTTCGAAATACACAAAAATCAATGGAACAAAAACAGTGTACTTGTTATTCACCCTTAAAAATTTAAGTAAAGAAATCTACATGAGTTGCCTACTTAAAAACAAATAAAAATCTACGTACTAGACTTTGATCGTCTGGCACACAGATATTTGTTCATCCTGAACCCAGAACCCACAAGCTACTGGTCTACATTGCTTGAGACATGTTTTGTAATTTGTAATTCTGGACTACACTACTATACAAGGCTACCTTACACAGCGCCACTCTACACCACACGCGATGAGGTGCAGAGGTTGTGAGGCGGCTGTCAGGGTCTTAGGAAGTCCTTCCTGGGCCTCCACGAGACTCACCTCACCACTGCTTCCAGGAGGTAGTTGTAGGTGGGTGTTCTGCCGTGGCGCGTCTCGTTATTATTACGTATGGTCTCTTTTTCGATTTCTCTCGGCCATGTAGACTTGCGCTTCATGAGCTGTAAGCGAGTTCGGCTTATGCCACAGTTCCTCATCCCTTATTATGTTACACACTGTTGCATTACCAAAGACGTCCCTGTCCCGGTGCGTAACATCTTGTCTAATCGCACACTCCCACACGAGGTGATCCAAAGTGCTGATTGCTCCACATTCACAAGTGTCTGTGGTGCGCTGTCGTATTTTTTGTAAGCAGCTGGGATATGAACCCTGCCCCGACAGGTAATAAACATCTCCTTTGGCCGGAAACAAGAATGACATTCTGGATCCATCAGGATGGAACTGGTAAGTTCTCCTCGCAGTTTCTGATAGAGGATGGTAGGAAATCTGAGACATTTCCTACCATACCCTATCAATGGATACCTTTATTTCTTTATTCGATACGGCTCTTGTGCCCAGTTTCTCCTTTATGATATCATATTCCACCTTTCTGAGCCAGTATTGTGCACCTCTGTTTCTTACTTCTATGTCTACTGACTGCAAGTCTAATACCACCAACGGCTCCCCAGTCGGTTTTGTTCTGTGCGCGGCATAGAGCCTGTACTGTGCTCACATTTCTGGCTCTGTGAACCCAAACGTTCGAACCGTAGCCCACAATAGCAATTAAGCTAGCGCTGTAGAACGTTTACTATGTACACCAGTTCTAGGGATAGTGTGTTTCATTGGTCATCAAAACGTCCAAGGCCCCGGGTTCGAAACCCGCCACTGGTCAAATTTTGATCAATAATCAGCATTGGCTTCAAAAGTCTTCCGCAATAAGAAGTCACCCTCGTTCTGGCAACGGCCTTGTCAAAGAGGCTAGAGGAGCGGACAGAGGTTCAGGTCACTCTCCTGCCCTAGTGGTGGGAAACTGTCCCTGAAGGCGGAAGAATCAGCAACGATCAACGGCACGAGGATGCAGAAGGCAATGGAAGCCACTGCATTAAAGACACGTAACGTGTATCCCCAGGTCATGTGGCCTGTAACTGAAAAAGTGCCATGATGGTCTCTCCGTGGGCAAAAGATTCCGGAATAGTCCCACATTCGGATCTCCGGGAGGTGGGAAATGCAAAGTCTCAATCTGGATATAGTAGCGGTGAGTGAAATAAAACGGAAAGAAGACAATAATTCCTGGTCATATGAGTACAGGGTAACATCAACAGAAACAGAAAACGGTATACGGGAGTAGGATTCGTTATAATTAGGCAGATAGGGCAGTGAGCGTGTTACTGTGAACAGTTCAGTGTGAGGGTTGCTCTTATCAGAATCGACAGCAAACCAAAACCGACAACGATAGTTCAGGTATATAAGCCCACGTCGCAAACTGAAGATGAAGAGACAGAGAAAGTGTATGAGGACACTGAAAGGCTTATAGAGTACGTAAGGGGAGACGCAAGTCCATTAGTCATGCGGGACTGCAGTTGTAGGGGAAGGAGTAGAAGAAAAGTCCAGAGGAGAATATGGGCTTGGGCCAAGGAATGACAGTTCTGTAACAGGTTTCAGATAGTAACAGCGAATACTCTGTTCAAGAATCACAAGAGGTGGAGGTATATTTGGAAAAGGCCGGGTGATACGTGTAGATATCAGTTAGATTACATCATGGTCAGACAGAGATTCCGAAATCAGGTACTAGATTGAAAGGCGTACCCAGGAGCAGGTATAGATTCAGATCACAATATAGTGGTGGTGAAGGGTAGTCTGAAGTTTCAGACATTAGCCAGGAAGAATCAATACGCAAAGAAATGGGACACAAAGTACTAAGGAATAATGAGATACGCTTGAAGTTCTCTAAGGCTATAGATAAAACAATAAGGAATCAATGTCTACATCTACATGAATACTCTGCAAATCACATTTAAGTACCTGGCATAGGGTTCATCGAACCACCTTCACAATTCTCTATTATTCCAATCTCGTATAGCACGGAAAGTGGCTGTTGGTAAGAAGGCAGCTAGTAGGAGGAGGTGTCCAGGCAGTTATGCATTCTGACCAGCTGTCACAGTTGAGTGGAGAGGAGCCTCTTGTAGCTGTAGACGTAGACGACATGCAGCAGTCCTCAGCAGTTAGGAGCCCAAGGTCGGTTGCAAAGTCTAACAGAAAGAAGAAGGTCTTGCTCTTAGATAGTTCTCACAGTAGAGGTGTAGGCCAGCAACTGCACGAAGTGCTGGGGAGTGAGTACCAGGTTTGTATGTGTTACAAAAACTGTTAGTCGACAACATGGCGGATAACGCAGTGCGCCTGTGTAAAATGCGTGATAAAAATTGTTTGTGTTGTTGCAAAAAAGAAGAAAAGCCAAGAAGAAACAAGGAGAGGAGAATGTAAGTAAAATGAACAACTGATAGTGCATAACTTTAAACTCGCGAAATTGAAGTAAATGATTGGAATCGTTGCTTTTGCACAGACCTGCTGCAGCATCCAAACTGCTGTCGAGGTTGTACTACTGTAGTAACTGAAGATCCATCTAATTTGCCAGCTGAAGATGGGTGCAAACCCGAAATGCATATTGGCATAAATAAAACGCATTAAAAAGTGGCTGGTTGCTGTATTTTTACAGTGAAATATCATATGACACATCATCTCTGGACTATAATATAAAAATATTCAGTTATACATATTTTATTAGGAGATGTTCAGTGCTTCCTGGCGACACATTTCAATTAACGGACTGTTTAGAAATGTATGTTTGTGGTTTATGGTTTTCATTTTTCTGTTTGTTTCCCGTCTCCATTGGTTCTTGTGTAGGCAATAGACGCACACAGTACACGTTTCCAGTTGATAAATCGTCATATGTCCTTGTCTACATATCACTAACTTCGCTACACAAATGTGTTACAAACTGCACATGGCCTACCTCACTCACTGTAAGGCTGGCTGAGGGATTATGGGAGCTACAGCGGGTGCTGGGTTGGTAATGGTGAAACAGAAAGTGATGGGATCATAGAGAGTTATTGTGCGTGTATTTTTTTAAATTTTTTCAAATTGTTTATTTACTTTTTAATAATTTTTATAAGTTTTTAATTTTTTTGTGGCAAGCTGTGAAATAGTGAGGATATTGGTCTGCTGTTAATCGTTTCCTTGTCATTGACTATACGTTTTTATCTAGGGTGGTCAGTATGAAATGTTTTACTTACAGAGTTGGCACTCCCTTTCTGTTGTTATTATGGCATAATGTCTGATTTTTATACGCTATGTCTCTTTATATGCTTAGTGACACACAGCATTACGAAATTTCGATACCAAGATAGAGGCTGATAATGTTACCTGTGAGCACAAACTTGGAAATCTTATTTAAATAATTTTACGCTGTACCAAATGCAATTTTTATCTGGTTGACTTTTATTATTTGATCATCTTTGTATTAGATACAGTTACATGAATCCTTTTTCTCAGTACTGCTACAGCGCCTGTGATTTGATTTTTTGTAAGTCAGAAACTGAACTTCATGTTCGTTGTCTCCTCCTTCTCCGTAAAGAAGAAGACAACTGAGCTGAGAATACGGTCACAGCTAATTGCTCTCATATAATGTATGGTTCTTCATGTCTTTACTCAAAAATGGTCATTGGAAAAGAATTGTTAGATATTACTCAATCAGATTCAGCGATGGAGGGGGAAGTGAAGAGATTTATTACATCTCCCTGCAATGTAGGTAGGAATTATGCAATTAAGAATCATTCCTGCCTAGGTTCTGACACCTGTTCCACGATTAATCTTTCGTTCATTGCTTGGGCAGTAAAATTAAGCTTGCAAAAAAAAAAAAAAAAGAAATGTGTACATAATGACATCACTCTACAGTTCGTCTCTTTATGGAAGCAAAAGATCCCACTATCATAAAATAGGACTACATAGAAGTACATACTATTAACATTCGAGGGCACGTAATTCTTACAGTTTTATATGTACTCAACTTTGACATAATATTCACATACAGTGGCAATAAAAAATTTCTTTGTATTTTTGGTAATATTATACATAAATACAAAATATGAAACATCGTTCAGTTTCTTGTGAGGACAGTGATTACAAGGATGCCAGGAATAAATTCTATGGTCTGTTTATCATTTTATTATAGTTATGGATGGAACCTTCTGCTTCGCCCTGGAAATCGCGCATGTATCATCGGGAAATCAACCAAAAACCAGCGTCATGGTGGAGTACGTCAGAATGTGCGTGCAACAAATTGTCAGACACATATTACTTAAAAATATGATACATAATATCGTTGTCCCGCAAAACAACAACGGGAACACGAACGCACGACATCCAGCTTAGGTTTTCTGTGCAAGAAAATACATAATACAAGAGTAGCAGGAATGTCAAAAGAACCGTTTTTAAATTGTTCTTTTAAACCTAAAGATGCAATTAGCAGCACTCATTAAACATAACAACATTTCGTGCTACCTTATAGAAATAGAATACAGTTACCAATTTGTCCTTTGATGGGTGAGCTTAAGAAATCCTTACTAACTTTTTTCACAAAACTGCTCTTGTATTGCCCATATGGCATCAGATTTGTGCGACAATGTTTCCGTTTAGTATCGGCTACGATACAACAGAAGCAATCGGTTGAGAGGGATGACAGAGAGTGCGAACTTAACGAAGGAAGTTCCGAATCCCACTCCTTCACGCCTGGAACGTTACACGACTTCTGTTGCAGCCGGCTGATGAAACGGTGGCTTCGACTCGTGACTTCGGCGCTCCGGTGGCGGCTTACCATTTTGGCACCTCAGCTTGGGTAGGTTAGGCCCTTCTGGGCGTCACGCTCTTGCACTGCACAGTATTAATCCGTCTGACGTCTGCGGTAGCTGACAGAGCGGCATCTCTTCATATGAAACTTGAATTTTGTCTGGCGACTATCAAAATGGCGCAAATTACATTGCGTAACAGTTATTCGGTGAGTCTCGCTGATGTTGTACGCTGTTCACATCACTCGCTATAATGAACATTAACCACAGCGTTAGCTGTTACAAATACGTACGAAAGAATCGGCTGACTTATTCTCAGACTTTCGGAGATGGCGCACCCAAGTTGAAAATCGAAATAAGATTGATTGGATATATCACTAGTTTTTGTTTAGGTAAAGAGTTTCGACGTAGTGCACAGTTAGCCTGCAGACCCGAAACCAGGGCTTTCGTCAACAAGACAAGTTTGAGACAGTAAAGTACCGGAGATGTTGAATGATTCTGTGTATAAAGATGGCATGTGCATGAGGTTACATCCTGTTATCTGAATAAAAATGTAACGTAGGCGGTGTTATTTTCATTATACTGACAGTGATTACGGCTTCCCTACGACGTCGTATCTTCTATTATGTTAAGAAGAAAAGGAACACTCTGAAACGCAATTTTTCTCCTTCTGTTGGTGATGGGCGATTTCTGTTATCGTGGCACATTAATTTACGCAGAGCGTTTCTGGAAGCCGCTGTCTTCTGCCAAAAGGTAGCCGTCACCAACAGAACTGTTCAGAGAAAACTGGGAGAATCTCGGGAATAGGTTTCCTGATACTGCTATTGTAACCGGGGTACGAGACGTCGATTTACTAGCTGTAAGAGGGGAGTCATGCGATCAAAACTGCTTCCAGAGACAGGGATCAGAGTTCGAATGTTCAGAATGTCTTGTGTGAAACTTACTTCGAACAGTTAATATGTTTATCACCACATTAGCTTAGACTTCCAAGTATCTAACAGTCCCGTGCTTTCCACATCAGTTAACGTAGACGAGAGCATCAATGACCTTAAGCCTACTATAGCATCAGTGACTGCAGGTGTTGCAAGCAATGTGAAGGAAGAGAGCAAAAGTGACAATAAACTAACTGCAGAATACCTGGGCAGTTCAGTACGGCCGGCCGCGTTGGCCGAGCGGTTCTAGGCGCTTCAGTCCGGAACCATACGGCTGCTACGGTCGCAAATTCGAGTACTGCCTCGGGCATGGATGTGTGTGATGTCCTTAGGTTAATTAGGTTTACGTAGTTCTAAGTCTAGGGGACTGATGACCTCAGATGTCCCATAGTGGTCAGAGCCATTTGAACCAACCAGTTCAGTACGAAATATTCAGCTCTGAGAAGATGTGGTATAAAAATGGCCAAAATTCGAAAGCGTTGTACGACGGGCTAGTCAACACATTCAATAACTTCGTTTAAAAAATCACTCACGCCATTTGTTGTCATCTAACATGAGCGCATTTGCGCAAGAATGCTGGCTTATTTATTTATCAGCAAACTAATATTTCTATTTATTCCGAATGATCAGAGTGTCACTGTATGTTTATAACATTTCTTTATTTACATATTGTTATACTACATTAGTTAAGAGCGTGAACTTTTTAAGATGAGTCAAATTATGTCTGCAGAACTGAAGAACGACATATTTTCGGTGAGGTTGGCCTCCAACCAATGGAAAAGCAGGCAGTGGCAGAACACCACTGGAGTCAAGCGGAGACAAACTTCTCTTCACTTTATTTTTCGTGTCGTGTGCTCAAGGGACTGATTTTGGACAGTTCTTGTTTCTATCCGTTGCATCTCGAAGAAGCCAGATCTGCCTGTGATATAGTGCATTTTTCGGTCGAGTGGTGTACTTGATTCTGAGCGGTGAACGGCCACCACGAAGCCTTAACTTTTGAAGACATCTTTACACGAGTTCTTGAAGAAGGCAGGCGTGCCCGTGGTATCGTATTTAAGGCGTGTGGGTGACTGACTGTGGGTGGCGAACGACCGCTACAGCACTCTAAGTTTTTCCGACTTCAAAACGAGATTGAGGGCAGACAGACTGAGTTTCTATAGTTATCTCGTGTGTGTTAATTTGGAAATCGTCAGGCTGAATTACTTTGAGCTGGTGAATATTTCGTGTACTGTGAGCGCGAGGTGGACTTAGTTTCGGCGCATGTTGGATGACTATTTAGCTTGGGGATTCTGCTACCAGTCTCATAACACTCTCAACGCTACTCTCCTGCGTTTGATAACATTATTTTCTTTCTGTATTTTACTTAATTATCATAGGACCACGTCCCGAGTACTCGACAGACTTTCATGAATAAACATAACTCAACATAATTCTCTGCTGTGGTGTGCATCAGTTACACATGTTAGAATAGAACACTTTTTATTAATTATTCATTTACCTTTTTATTTCGTATGTCTGTTTATTTCATTAATTCACAATTCTAGCCAATGCACAGACTGTTTAACTGCAGGATCACAGCTTCACGTCATTATTTGCAGCGAGTTATCTGCTGGGCATGAAAGAACACGTGTGCAGATAGACCCTACGACTTCATCGAGATATTCTTTTAAACAGAGTCGAGCATAAAAAATGGTTCAAATGGCGCTGAGCACTATGGGACTCAACATCTGTGGTCATAAGTCTCCTAGAACTTAGAACTACTTAAACCTAAATAACCTAAGGACATCACACACATCCATGCCCGAGGCAGGATTCGAACCTGCGACCGCAGCAGTCGCGCGGTAGTCGAGCGTACCCCAGTTATCTAAGGTACGAGCAACATCAGGTAAAGTCTCAGTCAGTTTACTCGTATGAACTGCTGGTTAGATAGCAGCTATTCGGGAGGTAACAGGTACAGTCGTAACGAGTCACATTTCGACTGCAACAGTGCGTAAGTAATAAACAGATTGATGTATTCAGAAGTTTTACCTGTGAATATTACAGGCAATATTCAGTAACAGTTTTCTCTTTTCTCTCTCGACGTCTTTATTTTTCAGCGATTTAGCTGTAAAAACTATTGTACATGCCGAATTGCCAGTATCTCAAAATCCGTTCTACAAACCTGCAGAAGTACAATTTCTATTAGCGGCAAAACATGAATAAAACTAATTCAGTACACTCTCCACGAGGATGGAGCGTTCGAGAGACCTAGTTTCAATTCTCGGGCCGGCAATCTAGATATCGGTTTAATGCAGTCATCCAAATCACTCCACGCAAATGGCAGCATGGTTCCTTAAAAGGGTCATACCTTCCCCTCTCGCAGGGCGGGGTACCCGCACGGTCTAAGGAGCCTTTTCGCGGCCCGACCGGGTGCATGCGTCGGAGGTTCCAGTCCTCCCTCGGGCATGGATGTGTGTCTTGTCCATAGATAATTTAGTTTAAGTTAAATTAAGTAGTGCGTAAGCTTAGGGACCGATGGTCTCAGAAGTTTGGTTCCATAAGACCTTGCTACAAATTTCCAATTTTTACCTTCCCCTCCAGCAGTAAGAAATCTGGGCATAGATGCGTCTCTAACTTTCTTAGATGTAAATAGGACGTAAAAAACAAACATCCTTTCTTCCTTCTTGTTGCGTCTGGATATTAAACGAGCAAATCCAAGGGAGTCGGCATTGTGAACAAATGTGTCCGAGACATTACCAAGTCGAGAAGCTGCGGTCAGATTGTGGCGCGTTATGCATTGAGGTGACAAAAGCCGTGGGACATCGTGTCGGACGTCCTTTTGCCCTGAGTAGAGCAGAAACTCGACGTGGCGTGGACTCAACAAGTCGTTGGGAGTCCCCTGCAGAAGTAATGAGCCATGCTGCGTCTATAGCCGTCCGTAATTGCGAAAGTGTTGCTGGGTCAAGATTTTGCTAAGTGACTGACCTCTCGATTATGTTGGAAGGGTCCTGTAGCCACCTTTCATTAGTCCGGTAGCTCATTTTCACTAGTATTTATCTTTCCTTCCTTGTTTCTCTTTTCTCTTTACTCTCATAGTGGTGTGATTGAATGAATGTGGTTGTGTGTCACGTTGCTAGACGGTGGCGTAGTCTGCTGCAGAATGTCTGCGATAGTCGTACAGATTCAGCAGCAGTTGTACAGAATAGCCAACTCGCGTAGTGGTCAAGTAGGAAAAGAGGTTTTCGCTGCTTGTGAGAAATCCACCTGCGTTAGGTTGGTGGCGGAAATGGCATCTTTGGGTTTTCTGGGCCACGAGGAGCGTGGAAGAGGCTGGAGAAGAAGCGGGAAGGCAGTCTGCCGCCGGTACGGGAAGCGTCCACAGCTGTGCTCCGTCGAAGAAGGGTGAGTTGGACTGACCGCGTGGCGCGTTGTTACTTGGCGAGGGGAGAGCTGTTAGCTTTTGGTCTCGCTTTTCAACTCTGAAAGATTGCTTGCCTTGTCGCAGCAAGGAATGCAAAACTTTAGCAGATGTTTCACCTAGTAAATTTCTATAGCAGACTTGGATCCACCGGAAGAGCACCACACAAGGGTGTCGATAAGAAGTGAGCACTCGCTTCTGTATGAATGTCTGTTTGCCTTCAGCTGTGACTGCATAAGCTTTCACCTTTCTAGGTATTTAGAGCTTTGCCTTCTCGTAAATTTTCCTTGCTTTCCGTGTCTTTCGTCCGTGGGGAGCCAATTACGTGGTAGAACATTATAGTTGTTGGGCTACCGGCATCACTAACTGTCCGATCGCATGTTTGTTTTACATAATGTTAACACGATTGTGTGATGTGATATTGTTGGAATTTGGCACTATACCTAGAAATTGTGTCTCCACAAACCACGTGTTATCAGGAATCGTGTACATGCCTCACACCCTTATCCTAAGAATAAATGATTTTATCTACAATTTTCTATTGTGTTCCGAGATTACGTTTCTGCACCTAAGCCACTCACCTCGTAGCTTTCCCGTTAGCACATCCAATGCATTTCCTTATGCACAGGGCCAGTGATTAGTCTCCCCTTGTATTTTATAACAAATGCTTTAGATTAAGTCTTATTTTCAGGTGTGTTGCTGGGAGCTGATCTTCTGCACAGTGTTCTTGCATGTGCTATTTTATTTTAAATATATGATTGTCGTGAACAGTGCATGGGGAACACTATTAATTACATAGTATCCCCTACGAGCGACGTCACAACGCATGATTAGTTGTATGGTTAGAGTCGGCGGCGACCCTACTCTTCCCACGTTAATTTCATAAGCAGTAAGTATTTCCATTCCCAGTAATCAGGAATAACCCGTAGTAACAGGTTAGTTACAATGTTGGGCGATCTGGGTGGTGAAATCATTCGCTCGAACTGTCCAGAATGTCCCTCAAACCAATCGCGGAGAACTGTGGCCCGGTGACACGGCGCGTTGTCATCCACACAAATTGCATCTCTGTTTGGGGACATAAAATCCATGAATGCCTTCATATAGACTCCAAGTAGCCCAACATAACCATTGACAGTCAATGATCGGTTCAGTTGGATCAGAGGATTCAGTCCATTCCAAGTAAACACAGTTCACACCATTATGGAGCACCACAGCTTGCAAAGTGCTTTCTTTGTTGACAACTTAGGACCGTGGCTTCGCGGGGTTTGCGCGACACTCGATCCCTACCATCAGCACTTGCCGACTGATATCTAGACTCATCTGACCAGGCCTCGCCGGCCAAGGTGGCCGAGCGGTTCTAGCCGCTACAGTCTGGAACCTCGCGACCGCTACGGTCGCAGGTTCGAATCCTGCCTCGGGCATGGATGTGTGTGATGTCCTTAGGTTAGTTAGGTTTAAGTAGTTCTAAGTTCTAGGGGACTGATGACCGCAGATGTTAAGTCCCATAGTGCTCAGGGCCATTTGAACCAGTTTTTGACCAGGCCTCCGTTTTCCAGTCGTCTAGGCTCCAACCCATACGATCAGGAGCCCAGGAGAGGCGGTGCAGGCCATGTCGTGCTGTTAGCAGAGGGCACTCGCGTCGGTCGTCTGCTGCCACAGCCCATTAATCCCATATTTCGCTGCTCTGTCCTAACGAATACGTTCGTCGCACTGACAAATTTATTTCTGCTGTTATTTCATGCAGTGTTTTTTGTCTGTTGACACTGGCAACTCTCGACAATTACCGCTGCTCTAGGTCGTTAAGTGAATGCCATCGGCCATTGCAGTGTCCGTTTTGAGAGGTATTGCTTGAAATTTGGTGTTCTCGGAACGCTATTGACTCTGTGGTTGTCGGAATATTGAATTACTGTACAGGGTTATTACAAATGATTGAAGCGATTTCACAGCTCTACAATAACTTTATTATATGAGATATTTTCACAATGCTTTGCACACACATACAAAAACTCAAAAAGTTTTTTTAGGCATTCACAAATGTTCGATATGTGCCCCTTCAGTGATTCGGCAGACATCGAGCCGATAATCAAGTTCCTCCCACACTCGGCGCAGCATGTCCCCATCAATGGGTTCGAAAGCATCGTTGATGCGAGCTTGCAGTTCTGGCACTTTTCTTGGTAGAGGAGGTTTAAACACTGAATCTTTCACATAACCCCACAGAAAGAAATCGTCGGGAGAGCGTGGAGGCCGTGACATGAATTGCTGATCATGATCTCCACCACGACCGATCCATCGGTTTTCCAATCTCCTGTTTAAGAAATGCCGAACATCGTGATGGAAGTGCGGTGGAGCACCATCCTGTTGGAAGTTGAAGTCGGCGCTGTCGGTCTCCATTTGTGGAATGAGCCAATTTTCCAGCATGTCCAGATACATGTGTCCTGTAACGTTTTTTTCGCAGAAGAAAAAGGGGCCGTAAACTTTAAACTGTGAGATTGCACAAAACACGTTAACTTTTGGTGAATTGCGAATTTGCTGCACGAATGCGTGAGGATTCTCTACCGCCCAGATTCGCACATTGTGTCTGTTCACTTCACCATTAAGAAAAAATGTTGCTTCATCACTGAAAACAAGTTTCGCACTGAACGCATCCTCTTCCATGAGCTGCTGCAACCGCGCCGAAAATTCAAAGCGTATGACTTTGTCATCGGGTGTCAGGGCTTGTAGCAATTGTAAACGGTAAGGCTTCTGCTTTAGCCTTTTCCGTAAGATTTTCCAAACCGTCGACTGTGGTACGTTTAGCTCCCTGCTTGCTTTATTCGTCGACTTCCGCCGGCTACGCGTGAAACTTGCCCGCACGCGCTCAACCGTTTCTTTGCTCACTGCAGACCGACCCGTTGATTTCCCCTTACAGAGGCATCCAGAAGCTTTAAACTGCGCATACCATCGCCGAATGGAGTTAGCAGTTGGTGCATCTTTGTTGAACTTCGTCCTGTAGTGTCGTTGCACTGTTATGACTGACTGATGTGAGTGCATTTCAAGCACGACATACGCTTTCTCGGCTCCTGTCGCCATTTTGTCTCACTGCGCTCTCGAGCGCTCTGTCGGCAGAAACCTGAAGTGCGGCTTCAGCCGAACAAAACTTTATGAGTTTTTCTAAGTATCTGTAGTGTGTCGTGACCATATGTCAATGAATGGAGCTACAGTGAATTTATGAAATCGCTTCAATCATTTGTAATAGCCCTGTACTTAACGATTTCCGAGTTATATGTCCCATGCGTTTAGCTCCGACTGCCATTCCGCGTTCAAAGTCTTAATTCCCGTCGTGGGGCGATAATCACGTCGGAGCATCGAAACCGATATAAGGATTAGTGAACACAGTGTTGTAATAGCGATATTAATCCCCAAATCCTCGAAAAATAAGCGAAAAATATACCTATTCAAAAAATCAGATAGAAATTGACTTGACGTCTTCCTGTGAGACAATCTCCACTCATTTCAAATTAATAAGTGTATACAAGGTGTGGTTCAAATTCAAAGAAATAGTATCGCGCAGCAACTGAGACATTTATACCAAATAAATTAACAAACGACGGAGCTGATCCTCCTTGGTACACAAAACGGGTTAGAACACTGTTGCAGAAACAAAGAAACAAACATGCCAAATTTAAACACACGCAAAATCCCCAAGGTCGGCGATCCTTTACAGAAGCTCGAAATGTAGGGCAGAGTTCAATGCGAGACGCCTATAACAGTTTCCACAACGAAACTTTGTCTCGAAACCTGGCAGAAAATCCAAAGAGATTCTGGTCGTATGTGAAGTATGCTAGCGGCAAGACACAATAAATGCCTTCTCTGCCCGACAGCAATGGAAATACTATCGAAGACAGTGCTGCCAAAGCAGAGTTACTAAACACAGCCTTCCGAAATGCCTTCACAAAACAAGATGACGTAAATATTCCAGAATTCGAATCAAGAACAGATGCCAACATGAGTAACGTAGAAGTAAATATACTCGGAGTAGTGAAGAAACTCAAATTACTCAATAAAAGCAAGTCTTCTGGTCCAGACTGTATACTAGTTAGGTTCCTTTCACAGTGTGCTGATGCATTAGCTCCATACTTAACAATCATATGCAACCGTTCGTTCGACGAAAGATCCGTACCGAAAGACAGGAAGGTTGCACACGTCACATCAATATTCAAGAAATGTAGTTGGAGAAATCCACTACATTACAGGCCCATATCGTTAACGTCGATATGCAGCAAGATTTTGGAACATATATTGTGTTCGAACATTATGAATTACCTCGAAGAAAATGGTCTATTAACATACAGTCGACATGGGTTTAGAAAACATCGTTCCAGTGAAACACAACTAGCTCTTTATTCACATGAAGTGGTGAGTGCTATTGACAAGGGATTTCAGATCGATTCCGTATTCCTGGATTTCCGGAAGGCTTTTGACACTATACCACACAAGCGGCTCGTAGTGAAATTGCATGCTTATGGAATATCGTCTCACTTATGTGACTGGATTTCCGATTTCGTGTCCGAGAGGTCACAGTTCGTAGTAATTGACGGAAAGTCATTGAATAAAACAGAAGTGTTTCCCGAAGGTAGTGTTATAGGCCCTTTGCTGTTCCTTATCTATATAAACGATCTGGGGGAGAATCTGAGCAGCCGTATTCGGTTGTTTGCAGATGACGCTGTCGTTTATCGACTAAAAAGTCATCAGAAGATCAAAACAAACTGCAAAACGATTTAGAAAAAATATCTGAATCGTGCGAAAAGTGGCAGTTGACCATAAATAACTTAAAGTGTGAGGTCATCCACATGAGTGCTACAAGTAACTCGTTAAACTTCGGTTACACGATAAATTAGTCTAATCTAAAAGCTGTAAATTCAACTAAATACCTAGGTATTACAATTACGAACAACTTAAATTGGAAAGATAACATAGAAAATGTTGTGCGGAAGGCTAACCAAAGGGTGCGTTTTATTGGCAGGACACTTAGAAAATGTAACAGACCTACTAAGGAGACTGCCTACACTACGCTTGTCCGTCCTCTTTTAGAATACTGCTGCGCGGTGTGGGATCCTTACCAGATAGGACTGACGGAGTACATCGAAAAAGTTCAAAGAAAGGCAGCACGTTTTGTATTATCGTGAAATATGGGAGAGAGTGTCACAGAAATAATACAGGATTTGGGCTGGAAATCATTAAAAGAAAGGCGTTTTTCGTTGCAACAGAATCTTCTCACGAAATTCCGATCACCAACTTTCTCCTTCGAATGCGAAAATATTTTGTTGACACCGACTGTCATAGGGAGGAACGATCACGAAGATAAAATAAGGGAAATCAGAGCTCGTACGGGAAGATATAGGTGTTCATTCTTTCCGCGCGCTATACGAGATTGGAATAATAGAGAATTGTGAAGGTGGTTCGATGAAGCCTCTGCCAGGCACTTAAATGTGATTTGCGGAGTATCCATGTAGATGTAGATGTAGAGCCTTCTCACATGAATCACCTGAGTACAAATAACACTTCCACCAATGTACTGTCCTTTTGTACCTCGTGTACACGATACTACAGCCATCTGTATATTTACTTGTCGGTATCCCATGACTTTGGTCACGTCAGTGAATGTTTGTACGTGAGGCCTCGCGCCCTATAGGGCAGTGTGTAGGTGAGTACACTTCCAGCAACCTAATGGCACAAGGACTTTTTTTTTAAAAAAAAAAAAAAAAAAAAAAAGAAGGGCCGGTTTCGACATGACATAATCGACCAACCCGTTGTGACCGGTACTTCGCATACTTTTATCCTGTCTTCCATTCTCGACCAGCGTTCACGCCCCAGCGCGACGCAAACGCGTTCTAGAAGTGGGCCGCGTGCGACGGTTTTGGAACCGCTGGCACACAGCGCCTGCAAGTGAAACTAACACTGCAACTGCATTCGAATTCCACCCTGACACATGAGTCAACAGTAAAATATTTAGCTGTGTGACATTTTGGCGGTGCACGCGGCACCGACTTTACCGGTTTCGATCTTCGGCCTCGCACGACGTTGTCGGCTTGTTACAGTGTGTCTGTCCACCTTCTGTACGAGCTACACCAGTACACACCGAATGCGCACGCGTCGTGTGTCCTGCTACAAGCAGAGTCCGGCCTGCGCTTGTGCTATGTCCTGTGTCCTACATACGGACTACTTCTCTGAAGACAAAATGAGCAACAATGAAGTTAGTGACCCCAATCGTCGATTCGAATTCCTGCACGACAGACGATAATAACGGAAAGGAGGATAAACCTACCGTACCGTCGAATTACGGGACAGTAGATAAGGGAAGAAGTATCAGCTGAATTCCTCTTCTCCCCTATTATACCTTCCCTTACCAGTACTTAGCAACGTAGTTTGCTTTGTCATTGACTTTCAAAATATCGTCTTTAGTGCATGTTATAGACATATCTGGGCAAATCAGTCGGTGGTCCAAGTCCTGTATTGCTCCGCATTCACACCTATCGCTATCACTGTAACCCCATTTAAATAGGTTTGATTTGCACCCAGTTACTCCAGTGCGCAGCCGGTTTAATGACCTCCAAGTTGTAAAAGGTAGTTGAAATCCTGCAGATCCCTCCTCAAGTAGTTCCATTGTGGAGTGTGGCACCATTTCTTCCCAAAGAGATAGCCGCCTTGCGACGGGCTTGGTGGCGAGCTCTTCAGTACTTTCAATGAAACTCCTGCGGGATTTCTGCGGGACACGTTGTTTTCGGTGCATATGCATCGGATGTCGAGGATCATTCGTTTGTTTTGATCTTTCGATCTCGGCGGCTACTTGTCTGCGGATAGTGGGTGGTGCTATGCCTATGATGGGGTAAATGACGTCTGTGGGAGTTGGTTTGAGGCATCCTGTGGCAATACGTACAGTTTCGTTTACGGCGACGTCAACTTGCTTAGCGTGGGCAGAGTTCCTCCAAACTGGCGCCGCATATTCCGCTGCTGAGATACTCGGCACCAGACCCGTGGTGCGCAAAACATGTGGTCGAGCTCCCCACGATGAACCTGTTAGCTTCCGCAGTATGTTGTTCCTGGCACAGACCTTTTTTTTAGTGTTGTGACAGTGCTGCTTAAAAGTAAGTGCTCTGTCCAGTGTTACTCCCAGGTATTTTGGGCTGTTTGCATGTTTCAGCTCTTCCCCTTGCCACATGACTCGGAGTTTCCGTTTGGCTTGTTTGCTCCTAAGATGGAAGGCGGATACTTGTGATTTACTAGGGTTTGATTTGAGATTATTGCCGTCGTAATAGGTAGCAAGTTCTGTTAAGGCTCCTGTGAGATTCTCCTCCACTTGTTCAAAGGTTTTATCCTGTGTGGCCACTGCTGCATCATCAGCATATATGAACATTCGTGTCTGGTGGCTGATGGGAAGATCATTGGTATAGATGTTAAATAATATTGGAGCCAAGACACTGCCCTGTGCAAGTCCATTTTTCTGTGTCCTCCATCGGCTGTTTTTAGATTGTAAGGTTACATAGTATCGTCTGTTCTGTAGCATACATTGCACGAACATAGAAAGGGTGTAGTCCTTAGTGACATTATACACTTTCTGGGTAAGAAACTTATGGTTAACTGTGTCATATGCAGCACTGAGATCGAGGAATGCGACCCCAGTTACTTCTCCTCTCTGATAGCCGTCTTCGATGTACTGTGTGAGATTCAGGATTTGGCCACAGCATGATTTTCCTGGTCGGAATCCAGCTTGTTCGTTAATGAGGGCTTTGTCCACATAATCAGCTATGCGTTTGAGGATCATTCGCTCCAGCACTTTAAATAAATGACAAAGCAGTGAGACAGGCCGGAAATTTTTAGCTTCAGCGGGGTCTTTCCCTGCTTTTAATAACGCAATACCCCAAGCTTTCCTCCACAGTTTAGGAATTTGCATTGTTGTGATACAGTTATTCATTAGCTCTAGGATCCATGCTTGTACTCCCGGTCCAAAATGTTTAATTTGCTCAGATCTCAGATCGTCGAGGCCAGAGACCTTATTGTTTTTCAAATCGTTGATGGCATCTTGTAGCTCCTGAATGAAGAACGGGCGAGCTAGGAAGCTAATCTCGTCGTTCAATTTTCTTTTAATTTTGCCCGTCCTGGTCTTCCTTTTAGTTTTTCCGTTCATGAGTAGTTGGTGAGCCATCTGATCAGCTGTAACTTCACTGTAATTTGGTTGTGGTTCTGTTGGGTCGTTGTTGAGACTTTTGAACAGTTTCCATGCATTCCTACTGCTGTGTTTCATGTCCGTCCCCTGCAGGAGGTTGCACCACTTTTCCCTTCTCGCTTCGGAGATACCAGACATCGGTACCTCACCTGCCTGGATCGTTTCCTCTGAGAGGGGGTCCTTATTGTACAGTTCTTCATACTTTTTCAGAGCTTCCTTGCTGCTACCATTGAGTCCAGCGATATACTGGGTGCGGCACCCTCTAGGTATGCGCCGTCGAGAGATTTTCTTGACAAGGTGTATAAAAGTTTCATATGATTGTATCTGTGGTTTAATTTCCAAGATCTCCTTATCAAGGTCCTCTGTGCAAAGTTCCCAATGAGCTTTTTTGAAATTGAAGCGTCTCTTGAAGGGCATTACATCTGATTTGATTACTGCAGTAATGCAGCAAGTTATTGCTCTGTGTTGCGATCTTGGAATTGGTTCCTCGATTTGCTTTACAGTTTGCAGGGATACCTTTTCGGAGACAAGGATGTTATCTGGATTATATCCTCGTTTCCATCTTCCACTGTTAAATGATGCAGGCAACTTTGGATCATGTATCAATTTCAGCTGAATGGGAAAGTAATTTATCCGAGACACTGATGTAGGAAACGCTACGGCATTCGCCTAATGTGATGTCGGCACAACTTGGAGAAGCCGACGCGAGCGCAGTTGGATTTGTACCCTGACGAACGCTTCAAAATCCAAGCTTGTGCTTCGCCTAATTTAATCGCCTCCGCTTGTAAAATGCCTTGCAGGTCACGTGGCTCTTGCAGAGCAGCCTTATCTTCTGCCTGCTGCTCGCACGAGCAAGACTCTAAATCACCGCCTAGTTTTATCTTCGGGTCAACAGGCACACGCAGACAATGACGATTGCAAACTCGCTGCAAGGCCGGTCAGGTGCTCGTGACTAAAAGGATAAAAGTTACTTACGCAGGCGAAATATCAAGCAACAAGAGTTGCACTGCCACGCTACTGTGAGAGTCGATACGAGAGCAGCGACTTGTTGCAGGCTGAAAAACGCTTACAGCACCGCCTAGACGCAGGAACACATCATGAAGGCACAATGAAAACACAACAACCGATAAAACGTGCTGACGGAGGACTGCAAGTTGCTTATGGATATGCCAGCAATTTTCTTTTCTCCGTTCCTTCCTTCCGTTAATCTTTTGTTATCTTTCTTACTTTTGTAATATAGCGGAGATGCTTAGTCGCAGAGAGGCACAACAAAAAGACTATCACACAATTAGCTTTCGTCCGACAAGGACTTTGTCAGAATTAGACAACATACACACACGCACATACTCACGCAAACGCAACTCACACACATACATGACCGCAGACTCTGGCAGCTGGAGCCAGACATTGTTACATTTCATTGTGGATTTTCCATTGTTGCATTTTGTAAAAGTTTAGTAAATTCCCTTCTCATGTTGTAATACAGTTATCTATTTCTTCGTGTCCAAAACATTCCTGTGCTGGAAACATTTTCTAGTATAGTCAACGTTTACAACAGTTCGCATATTTGTTTTCCATTTGTCTGCTCCACCCACCGCCAACACACTACGACTTCGTTTTGAATCCGCTGTCCGTTAACTGCTCCCCGCTGCTGTTACGGATTTCTTACGCCGTCTGTGACTCTCCCAACATCATCAGCCAAATTTAAATTTTCAATTTTGTAACACGACATATTAATTCTTTCTTTCGTTATATAAATGAGAAGCCCAAAATTGTGTGTGCTCTACAACATTAATTTATCTAGTTAACCGATTTTTTCCTTGCAAGGCCATTATAAGACTATAATTAACTATTGTCATCAAAGGGGATACTGTGCTGCTAAACAGCATTGAAAAATATATCAAACATGGAGAGTGTGATGCAAAGACAGATTAAAAGACATTTGACAGTGTAATATAAAGACAATACAAAATGTTAAACAGTAAATAAAAGTGCTGCGCGGGTTTAGCGGAGAGCTCTAAGGCGCTGCAATCATGGACTGTGCGGCTGGTCCCGGCGGAGGTTCGAGTCCTCCCTCGGGCATGGGTGTGTGTGTTTGTCCCTAGGATAATTTATGTGAAGTAGTGTCTAAGCTTAGGGACTGATGACCTTAGCAGTTAAGTCCCATAATATTTCACACACATTTGAACATTTGAAATAAATGTGAATGGAACACACCAGCAAGCAGTGAGACTAAACATCGAAAAACTGTGTGTGTCTGTGTACGTGAATGTTGCGTAATAGGAGGTCGACAACGTGAAACAATTACACTCAACAGAAGAGAACATGAGAGTGTGATAAAACAATTTAACTGCTTTTCTAAAAATTAAATTGAACTGACAATATCAGTAAAATCAGACATATGCAAAACTATTGGATAACAGCTTAGGAAGTTACTATATAGAAAGAGATGACGACACTGAGTTAAATATATAAAGTAGCTGGAAATTCGTAAGTTAAACTGTATACCAGTATGTTCGAAGAACTGTACTTACTGCAGGGAAGACATATGTTCTATCCCACTTTGAGAGAACTTGCAGTAGCTCGATGATTGCTGCAGATTTTGAGCATATACCTGCTACAGTCTCAGTGAGGTGGCCAAAGAACAATGTGAAATTCCACGTGCTCTTGTAACGTGTGTCAGTCTGCAAGTTTGTTTTTAGGTACTTCATCGTTCTCAGCTAGAAAAGTAGTTTTCGGTACAGGTATTTGATCAACAGTGCATTTCGAGTCATCTCTAGGTAGCCTCCTACATACAATTAGAGTAAAAATTAACAGATGTTTAACCAACACAACACTACACGATTACTCTGCTGCTGCCTTAGAAAAATTGTTACATATTTTAACGGAGAATTCTTACCATCTATGTGGAAAAACACAGTTCACTAAATGGATTTGTACTGGTTTAAGCAACAGTTTTGGTAACCTACATACATGCATGTTTAGACACTTCTGGCTCTTGTCTGTATACGAGGCATACACGTCACGAGAGTAATAAAAATATGCAGCTGAGATGTTGCATAACGTGTTCGTTTCCCGCTGGTGAAAGAAACTACGTGATGGCGAGTGGATAAACGGTAAACGAAAGCAAGTGGATAAACGGAAAAAGAGGGGCAAACTCGATTGTGTGAGGCTTCGATTGCAGTATGCGGAAATTTTGGAACAAGGTGCTGTCCAGTTTATTCATCAGAAAATAAAAAAGTAGCTGCAACGGATGTGACTGCGAGGGAGTCGCTAGTAGGGCGCGAAGCGGAAAAGCGTTGGCTGAACTGGAAATCGAAGTGAGCGTTTGGCGTCATTGGCCGTGATGCCTCTTTACGGGGCAGGTCCGGCCGCCTTGGTGCAGGTCTTATTACATGCGACACCTCATTGGGCGACCTGCGCGCCGGATGGGGATGAAATGATGGTAAAGACAACACAACACCCAGTCCCTGAGTGGAGAAAATCACCGACCCAGCCGAGTATCGAACCCAGGCCCGTAGGACGGCAATGCGTCACGCTGACCACTCAGCTATCTTTATTTTTTATTTTTTTTGATCTCATTTTGTTCGCTATTGATCGTTGCGTCTGGTCGGGGCGGACGTCATAAGACATCTGTTGAAATTCGTTGATGATCGATTAACTCAGTTTTTTTATTACAGAGGCACGCAACCCTCTGACCGAACAGCTATCGGAGCAGACGTTAGCTGAAATATGCACACACCGCAACTTGACGTTCCCAGCACTCGCCATGCGTCCACAGTGTGGTACCCAATGTCACTCCAATCTTTTTTTCTCTTTGAAATCAAATCAGTTAAAGGCACTGTTATAATTGCAAGCACACCTCTCATAACACAAATTACAGCCCGTGCGCGAATAACACCTGCCTCGTTCAGTAGACTCGTTCGTAGGCCCAAGTGCATGTGAAATGGACACGAGGAACCTCAGCGCCACTTGTCCTAGCGGCCTCTTACGTAATGACAGGCGGTGACGTCTGTTTTGAGTCTCCGAACTCACGAGTCGCAGTGCTCGCGAGTGTGTGATAAGGCGTCCTCCGGCTGTGTTAACGCGCCCTTATCGCAATGTGGACACCATATAAAAGTTACGCGCCTCTAGCCGAGTATCAGTGGCCCAGTCAACCGGCGCGCTAAAAATACGCGAGCAGAGTCACTTGCTGTAGGCACACACACACAGACGCTACGGAGGTGGGTTGATTGTCCTTAAAAGTATGCCTACGATTGTCCAGTTTGGTGTAATTGCATCAGTTGTCAAATGATATGTTTTGCATGTAGTTGATTGATATACAGGGCTAATACAAATGATTGAAGCGATTTCATAAATTCATTGTAGCTCCATTCATTGACATATGGTCACGACACACTACAGATACGTAGAAAAACTCATAAAGTTTTGTTCGGCTGAAGCCGCACTTCAGGTTTCTGCCGACAGAGCGCTCCAGAGCGCAGTGAGACAAAATGGCGACAGGAGCCGAGAAAGCGTATGTCGTGCTTCAAATGCACTCACATCAGTCAGTCATAACAGTGCAACGACACTTCAGGACGAAGTTCAACAAAGATCCACCAACTGCTAACTCCATTCGGCGATGGTATGCGCAGTTTAAAGCTTCTGGATGCCTCTGTAAGGGGAAATCAACGGGTCGGCCTGCAGTGAGCGTCGAGTGTGGGAGGAACTTGATTATCGGCTTGATGTCTGCCGAATCACTAAAGGGGCACATATCGAACATTTGTGAATGCTTAAAAAAACTTTTTGAGTTTTTGTATGTGTGTGCAAAGCATTGTGAAATTATCTCAAATAATAAAGTTATTGTAGAGCTGTGAAATCGCTTCAATAATTTGTAATTACCCTGTATATGTGTGTGTGTGTGTGTGTGTGTGTGTGTCTGTGTTTGTGATGCAGACTTTGTACAGTGAACAACCACGTGCATATCTATTTCTTGAACAGTTTTGGTACTGATTATTTTTTTATATGTTTGTGTACACTGTCATATGCTCTGCCCACGCCGAGGTGGTCAGTTGCTGTTGCAGCGTGTTTGTGGATCAAAAGGACACTTATTTCCGAAGATTATCCAAGATAATGTGTAAGTAGGCTGCTTAGGTTTTTTTTTATTGGTAACGCCACGTAGCGCTCTGTATAAAAATCACTAACTCTGCTGTGTGCAGTCTGAGGCTGGTCGGCATTGTTGCAATATTCGCCATTGTAGTGTTGGGTTGTTGGCTGTTAACAGCGCGTTGCGTTGCGCAGTTGGAGGTGAGCCGCCAGCAGTGTTGGATGTGGGGAGAGAGATGGCGGAATTTTGAGAGCGGACGATGCGGACGTGTGTCTATCAGAGAGAGTAAATTTGTAATATTCGATATCATGGACTGATATATATATATTATGACTTTTGAACACTATTAAGGTAAATACATTGTTTGCTCTCTATCAAAATCTTTCATTTGCTAACTATGCCTATCAGTAGTTAGTGCCTTCAGTAGTTTGAATCTTTTATTTAGCTGGCAGAAGTGGCGCTCGCTGTATTGCAGTAGTTCGAGTAACGAAGATTTTTGTGAGGTAAGTGATTTGTGAAAGGTATAGGTTAATTTAGCCAGGGCCATTCTTTTGTAGGGATTATTCAAAGTCAGATTGCGTTGCGCTAAAAAATGTTGTGTGTCAGTTTAGTGTTGATCAGAATAGGTAAAGAGCGAAATGCGAAATGTCTGAGTACGTTCAGTTCTGCTCAGCTGTTTGAAAATCAAATAATGTAAGAAATTTATCAGCACAGTAATTCAATAATTTTTCTAAGGGGACGTCTCATAAATGTTATATTTCATTCCTTGAAAAGCGTATGTGTATGGCATGAAATGTTTATGTACACGAGAATATGGTTCTATTTTTTGACGTGTTCTTTGCAACAGGGGTAAGAGTAAATATTGAAGGTACTCAGTAATGTTGAAATTGGGGTGTAAGAAAATAGACTGTGTACATAGTCATAGGTGGTGACGCCAAATAAATAGGGGCGTGTTTTAGAAGAGTATCTTCGTGTCACAGATTATCATCACTAATCCGATGTGGCTATTTGTCCACCTCGCTCTGATCAAGACACATTCGGCACCTTCATCATACGACATTAGTGTATGGAGTATGGCCTGTAATATGTATCGCTGATGATAACTTTCACATCGGATAACTAGGACATTGAGGAAAGCTTGTAGTGGAAGGCGACGCTACAGATCTAGGGTTGGGTTCTGATAACAGAACATTCTTTAAATGACCGTATTCAGGGTACACACATACATCTCTCGTTGAGGGGTCGGGAACAGACTACGGAATGGAACAGGGACCGGAATTACTATATAAAGCAGCAATGGAGTATCGACTCAGTTGTCTGACTCGATTGCCAGCCTGTGGTGGCCGAGCGGTTCTAGGCATTACAGTCTGCAACCGCGCGACCGCTACGGTCGCAGGTTCGAATCCTGCCTCGGGCATGGTTGTGTGTGATGTCCTTAGGTTAGTTAGGTTTAAGTAGTTCTAAGTTCTAGGGGACTGATGACCTTAGACGTTCCCATAGTGCTCAGAGCCATTTGAACCATTTTTTGTCTGACTCGATTCGTGATTTCGGGTGGAAACGTCGTACGTAGTTCGTAAAAACTATCGGAAAGTCACTCAGTAAAACGGAACTGATATCTCTCTACTGTTCCAAATGTAACTAAGTAGTTTAGGGATAATCTGAGCACACATTAGGTTCTTTGCGGATGGTGTTCTCAATTACTGCCTAGTAAAGTCATCAGAACATCAAAACCAATTGCAAAATAATTTAGACATCTGTATGGTGCGAATGGTGGCAATTGGCCCTAAATACTGAAAAGTGTGAAATCGTCCACAGGAGCACTGAAAGGAATCCGTTAAAGTTCGGTTACACGATAAACCACCCGAATCTAAACTCTCTCAATTCAACCAAATACCTAGGCATAGCAATTATGAACAACTTAAATTGGAACGATCACACAGACAATATTGTGGGGAAGGTGAACCAAAGATTGCGTTTTATTGGCAGAACACTTGGAAAACGCGACAAATCCACTAAACAGACTGGTCCCACGCTACACTTGTGCGTTCTCTGCTAGAGTGCTGCTGTGCATTGTGGGATCTTAAACAGGTAAGTTTGGCGGAGAACATGGAAAAAGTTGAAAGACGGGCAGCCCGTTTTGTATTATCACGAAACAGGGGAGAGACTGTCACGGATATGACACGCGAGTTGGGGTGGCAGTTATAAAAACAAAAGCGGTTTTTCGTTGCGGAAAGATCTTTTCACGAAGTTTCAGTTTCCGATTGAACGTGAAAAAAAAGGGAGAAGTGGTCATCGTAACGAAATGAGAGGAATCAGATCTCGCACGGAAAGATTTAAGTATTCGTTTTTCCTCGCGCACTGTTCGAAAGTGAGATGGTAGAGAAAAAGTGTGGACGTGGTTCGACGATCCTGCGTCAGGCAATAAAGTATGAATTTCAAAGTAGTCATGCAAATGTGAGTAGTAGAAGGTAAGGGAGAAATGGCATAGGTAAGACGTTCGTTGTACCATTCAAACACAAAGTGAGGAAAAAGACGGCGTTAATTTCTAACAAACCCTGTAGGCCCTACAACGAATCTATTCAGAAACCAAGGAGGGAAGGTATGGGCGAATAATATGTGTCACTAAAAACTGTTACAAATTTCGAACTGGACAATGGAGATAAATTCCATACTCAAGTAGGTATTCATACCGAATGAAGGTTCACGTACTGAAAGAGGAATAACAGCGTATTGCAATAGCTAACGAAAAAAAAAAAGCTTGGTCATGTCTTAACAAAGACAATTCGTCCATCTCCAGAATCCACAAGTATCTTAGCATTCAAAAAAATAAATAAATAAAGGGCTATGATGCGACGAATAACGATCGCGGAGGTCGCATGCAATTTAATACTCGATTGTTTGAGGGGAAGTTCAGTCCCACACTGGCAGCACGTGCGGGGTCCAGGGAATAATGGTCTGAAATCTCATTAAGCAACGTTAACTACGATGGAATAAACGTAGCACACCTTGCGAGAAATCACACATTGAATCTAATAAGGAATCAGCTCGTGGAAACCTAGGCACGTTGTATTATAGGTCCGCCTGGCCGCCTTTCAGAGGTAGCAAACCACATCGTGCCAACTTACTATCTGCATTCACAAAACGGTAAAAAGAACAAAAAAGGACCCAGCTATACTCCCTAACGTAGGGCAGCTGAAAGAGATATATGAAACACCTTTAAGAATTAATAACCCACATTGCAATACCGAAATCCAGAAATCAACTAAACATCTCAAGAGTGCATGACCTACCGAAAAGTAAGTGTGCTCCGTGTTCACTCACCGTTTGGACGGTAATGGGGGAGGGCATATGAAGTGCCGTTGGTGAGGTTAGACCAATTCCACTCCTTGAATGCGCCAGAACTACGGATGTAAAACTACCATAGGTTATCGTGGAGCGTACATTAGAGACGTATTCCTACTGGCTTTGGTAAGTTAAGGTCGTCCCCGCATTACCTGTACATTTGGTGTGTTGCATACCTGTCAGGCATTACCCCATAACGGCCACGTTCTACACGTATGCGATTATTGTCTTACTACATTCCCCTAAAAACAGAAAGTGATGAACCATCGAGAAACTGACTGGGCTTGTATAAAGGGTTGGCTAACCTATGGAACATTTTTGTTCTATCCGTAGTTATCCTCCTGTCTGTTACTTAAAAGTAGACAATATTTATAGCAAAATTAAAACTCAAAATTTAATTCAGGTTTTATTCGAAAATTGTTGATTTGTAACGTGAAAGAGAGGGATGTTGTAGAAAAAAAATAAAGAAAACACTATTTTCTCAAGAAAAAGGTGAAATATAATAATCGCAAAACGCTACTATATCAGTCATCAATACTTCATTGAACTTATATAAAACGTGTTTTTGTTATTGATAAACAACTTTCGCGTTTATGAATAACAGGAAACTCTTACCTTTGATCATGAAAAACGTTCTGTTGAGTGCAAAAGACTATAAAACTGTCCTTGCATCAAAAGTAACAGCCTTGGTTCCATAAAAGTGCAGAAGCTACGCTATCAAATAATTATTATTACTTAGAAAATGCAATTTGTATGATGTAAGCACATAAAATGCACAATGGATTAACATTGAATGTTGTGTGGCTCTAATTACGTGCAAAAGAAAGCACGAAACAAAAAAACAAAGAAAACTCGTCGGTTCCCACTTTCCTTCTTACACATTCATTTACGTTTCTTTTCCTACCAACGTTACCAATACTGCAGATAATTCTACGATTTACTACATAGTTTATGTAATGTACCAGACCAACCTCTCTGCTATGTCCCTTCATTAGCTGAGTTGGCGGGTTTCATACACCTTAGTGCAGATCTAGCTTGCACTTGGTAATTCTGAAATAAAATCACTCATTCTGCACAATCACCCATTCATAAAACCAATCAGCAGAAAGGTGTGAAAAGACGCTATGAGAACACAAACAACTCTATATAACAACTTGTCCTTCCTCCAGAGACTTGTTGTCGTCTTAGCTAAGTAGTAAGTGGAGTTAAATCTCTCGTGTGTCCATACTTGCAGCCCTCATTTTTGTGAAACGGCTCTGATTGGCCCGTTTCAATGTGAACAATAGCTCTAGTACAAAATCTTCAACCGGATAAATCGGTCTGAGGTCGAAACTGTTATCTGGCGATTCAGATTAAGCAAGGGGGACGATGGTGAAAATGTTGTCATTCAAAAAAGCGTTAAGTATTGTGTGATACACAAGTCATGCAACTTTGCGTACGCAGAGACGAGGAGAAATTCCAGTGCCTATGCAGGCAGCGTAATCATCATGAATGCCGCTGTTTGTCGCTGATTTACCTCATACTCTATGCCCGTATGTGATCCCTTTCGAATGGATGTGCCAAACGAGTTTGACATGTCTAGGTAGATATAAAAAGTAGAAGACGAAGAAAAAAAGAAACGCTTTATAGGACTACTCGTACGAGCATCAAATTCGTGGTACACTGGCGTAATACGAATACGAGCAAAAGTTCAAGGTCCTCACTCATGGCCGGCCGCTGTGACCGAGCGGTTCTAGGCACTTCAGTCGGGAACCGCGCTGCTGTTACGGTTGCAGATTCGAATCCTGCCTCGGGCATGGATGTGTGTGATGTCCTATGGTTAGTTAGTTTTAATTAGTTCTAAGTTCTAGGGGACTGATGACCTCAGATGTGAAGTCCCATTGTAGTGAGAGCCATTTGTACCATTTGAGCTCCCATTGTACTGCGTGCCAACTTCCCCGCCACGTTCAACTGCGTTTGTAGCACCTTCCTAGCTGTGTTCGAAAGGTGTTTACATCAAGAGTCTAAAGTGACATCGGGGTACTTTAGCTTACCGTTGTACTTGACTATGCCACGACAGCCAAACCGTAGGCTGATGCTAGGCGATTGGAGAGGTGGAAAATACATACTTCTGTTTTATAGAAACTGGGTCTAAGTCCCTATATCTTAAAATATTCGTAAAGTTTAGTGAGGCTGTTTGTTAGTTGTTATTCACATTCAGAAAGTTCTAAGTCTAGGGGACTGAGGACTTCAGATGTTAAGTCTCATAGTGCTTAGAGCCATATGAACCATTCGAACCTCACTCATGGGATCAAAGCTCTGGCTCATTAGCTTTATGTGGAGTTAACACAATCTGTAATGAGTGTATTCATCTGTTACGCTATGTAACCAAAGACCAAACTGTCCAAATTGGGGATATTTTCTGCCACGCCGGTTGCACATTTCACCGTTGGCGCTGAGAACGCAACTGACACCTAAGCATTAGTATGTGTACGAAGTGTGATAAAAAAGGAACGGGAATTTTTTAGTGTCATGGGCTTTGTACATTCGATTTTCAAGTTTTTGTTAGCTTGTTCATATACATTTTCTTGACATGTGTTTGCATTTCAGCTGTTTTGAATATTGAGTGTATTGTTGACAATCGAAAAGGTTATGCTCGTTTTCGAGCGCTCGGCGTATTTTTACTTTCGAAAAATGTGGATCAAAGAATTTGCATTAAATTTTGCATGGAAAACGGAATAAACTGCAGCGATGCATTCGAAAGGTTGACTTTAGCTTTTGGTTGATATACTACGAGTAAGACAATAGTTTACGAATGATACAAACGTTTCAGAGAGGGTCGAGAAGGCGTCGAAGGCGACGACCGCCATGGACGCCCTAGCACGTCAATTACTGATGGCAGTGTGGAGGTGGCAAACAAGAAGGTTCTGGAAAACCGCCGACAAAAATGGTTCAAATGGCTCTGAGCACTATGGGACTTAACTTCTGAAGTCATCAGTCCTCTAGACTTACAACTACTTAAACCTAACTAACCTAAGGACTTCACACACATTTATCCCCGAAGCAGGATTCGAACCTGCGACCGTAGCAGCAGCGCGGTTCCGGACTGAAGTGCCTAGAACCGCGTGGTCACAGCGGCCGGAGAAAACCGCCGAATCACCATCACAGGGCATAATGATGTCATAGCCTTTGGTTCATATCAAGCAACTTTTTTGGTTGTGTAAGCCGCTTCGGCTGTATTTAGTCCAATATCGGATCACAACCGGTTCCGTGGCTCTAAAAGCGACTTGTTCAGGTGAACATCTGTATAACACTAAATCGAGAAGGAATAACAGCCTCCGATATACGCTGGTACGGTAAATTATTTTAAGATTTTTAACAAAATTTGAATGGTATTAAAAACTTTTACATGAGAATTTTAAGATGTTAGTACTGATATAACCGAATAGCTCGGGGCTTTGTATCCTACATTCGTTGTCCGTCAGAACAAAACACCACTAGAAGGCGATATTGCATAAAATAAAACAGCCAGATTCCAACACAGTGGATGGATCCTAAACAAATCATACCATACTGATCCATTGGTAGGACGAAATAAATGAGAAACTATTAAGACCTAATTTTGCGCCAGAATTAAAAACCAAGAAGTGGTTGCCACAAAATGGAGGGATTTTCTACAAGGCGCAAAACCGTCAAGAAAAAGACGGAAAAGCAGAACTTGAAAACCGCCCTTAACGCTTTTCCGGTCTGTACGCAATCGTGAACAGGGGACGCAGCCGCTTGCGTTGGTCATACTGACGGGAGGAAAGTAAACAACTTGCCTGTAGACGGCTCGCGCATGCGCTGATGCTGCACGGGCTCCACCGAATGATTGGTGGTCTTTTGCGGGACACGCGAATGGTGAATGAGAACAAGGAATATTGGGTAAAAAAGCACAAAAACGTTTTTGAAAAGCAATCTGTAGAATATGATAGTGACAGTCGACACATTTTTTCGTTAATAAAGCTCGTAAGTTATGCCAAAGCTTGAGGAACATCAATCATATGCACATGTTACGGTAACTTAACAGACATGCCGCCAGTGTCCACTGAATAAACCTTCAAACTTTACAAAAGTTCAAGAACTTTAAAATTCTAAAAATTATTGTCTCGTAAAAATGTTTTTAGTAATTCTTCACTTTTTTATAGTCAAAAGGATCCAAGATTGTAGTGATTTTGTTACTTATTAAGAGGAGATAAAGCTAGAAAATTTATAATAAATTTAAAACATACTTGAAAGGAAGATGTGCAAAACCTAGATAATAACGAGGATGCATAGGACGTGGGGATGGGGGCGGGGGAGGGAGGGGAGGAAAATACTTCGTGGGATCAAACAAGTAACAGCAAAATATGTTCCGAAATTGTTGAATTTCGACCAAAAATGACGTCGCGGAGACATCGCTCAGGAATTGCTAAATCAAGTGTACAGCAATCCGAAACTTCTAAAGATGGTTTGAACAGGTGATAATATTTCGGTATAGGGTATGGCGTTGAAACCAAGGCCCAGTCGTCCCAGTGGAAACTACCTGAAGAGCCCAGACCGAAAAAAAAGTCGAGAAATTCGATCACATGTGAAAATTCTCCTCAGTGTTTTCTTTGATTACATTGGGGTAGTGCATCACGAGTCCCTGCCTTATGGTCGCACAGTCAATAAGGAACACTATCTGGTAGTTATGCGTCTTTTTTGTGCAGCAATGCGCAGAAAATGACCAGAATTGTGACAAAACCACGTGTGCAAATTTCGTTCAAGATAATACTTCCGTCCACATCTCAATGCTTGTTCGTTTTTTTTTTTTTTTTTGGCAAAAAACAGAACCATTATGTTGCCTCGGCCACCGTATTCTCCGGACATCACCCCCTGCGATCTGTTTCTATTCCCAAAGCTGACGGGAACCATAAAATGACGTCATCTTGCAATCATGAAATAATAAATGTCTTGTGAGCAGGGCCTCCCGTCGGGTAGACCGTTCCCATAAACCGTAGTCTTTGGTTTGCTTTCCCCACAACATTATCTATGCAATGGTTCCAGTATAAGTTATTCGTAATCGTAATCCCAAAGTACTTAGTTGAATTCATAACCTTTACGTTTATGTGATTTATCGTGTAACCGAAATTTAGCGGATTCCTTTTAGTACTCATGTTGGTGACTTCACACTTTTCATTATTCAGAGCTATTTGACACTTTTTGACCATACAGATGTCTTGCCTAATTCTTTTGCAATTCGTTTTGATCGCCTGCTGACTTTACATGACGGCAAATGACAGCATCATCTGTGAACAACCTAACAGAACTGCTCAGATTGTCCACTAAATCGTTTATATAGATTGGGAACAGCAGGGGGCCTGTAATTCTACCTTCAGGAATGCCAGATATCACATCGGTTTCAATCGATGACTTAACGTCAGGTACTACAAACTGTGATCTCTGTGAGAGGAAATTACGAATCCAGTCGCACGACTCAGAAGATACTTCGTAGCCACGCAATTTGGTTAGAAACAGGCTGTGGTGATCGGTGTCAAAACCCTTCTGGAAATCTAGAAATACGGAATGAATTTGACGTTCCCTATCGATAGTATTCATTACTTTGTGTGAATAAAGAGCTAATTTCAAAAGAACGTTTTTTTTTCTGAATCCGTATTTGCCGTTTGTCAATAAATCGTTCTCATCGAGGCAATTCATAATTTTCGAACACAGTATATGTTCGTAAATCGCCGTTAGTGATGTGGTGAGTTATTACTTTCTGTTTCTTTCGTAGCCGGCCGCGGTGGTCTAGCGGTTCTAGGCGCGCAGTCTGGAACCGCGCTACTGCTACGGTCGCAGGTTCGAATCCTGCCTCGGGCATGGATGTGTGTGATGTCCTTAGGTTAGTTAGGTTTAAGTAGTTAAGTCCCATAGTGCTCAGAGCCATTTGAACCATTTTTTTTTGTTTTTTTCGTTTGGCGCTCTTTAGTTGTATTTGTTCATTCATAAATGATTGGTATATCATGATAAATATATGGTTGAGCATTATATGTATATGTTGCTGTTGTCGTGGTCTTCAGTCCAAAGACTGGTTTGATGCAGCTCTCCACGCTACTCTATCCTGTGCAAGGTTCTTCATCTCCCAGTACTTACTGCAACCTACATCTTTCTGAATCTGTTTAGTGTATTCGTCTCCCTCTACAATTTTTATCCTCCACGTTGTCCTCCAATACTAAATTGGTGACCCCTTGATGCCTCAGAATATGCCCTACCATCCGATCCCATCTTCTAGTTAAGTTGCGCCACAAATTTCTCTTCTCCCCAATTCTATTCAATACCTCCTCATTAGTTATGTGATCTACTTATCTAATCTTCAGCATTCTTCTGTAGCACCACATTTCGAAAGCTTCTATTCTCTTCTTGTCTAAACTATTTATCGTCCATGTTTCACTTCCATACATTGCTACACTCCATACACTTCCTGACACTTAAATCTATGCTCGATGTTAACAAATTTCTCTTCTTCAGAAACGCTTTCTTGCCATTGCCAGTCTACATTTTATATCCTCTCTACTTCGCCCATCATCAGTTATTTTGCTCGCCAAATAGCAAAACACCTTTACTACTTTAAGTGTCTCATTTCCTAATCTAATTCCCTCACCATCACCTAAATTAATTCGACTACATTCCATTATCCTCGTTTTGCTTTTGTTGATGTTCATCTTTCTTTCAAGACACAGTCCATTCCGTTCAACCGCTCTTCCAAGTTCTTTGCTGTCTCTGACAGAATTACAATGTCATCGACGAACCTCAAAGTTTTTATTTCTTCTCCATGGAGTTTAATACCTACTCCGAATTTTTCTTTTGTTTCCTTTACTGCTTGCTCAATATACAGATTGAATAACATCGGGGATAGGCTACAACCCTGTCTCACTCCCTTTCCAACCACCGCTTCATGTCCCTCGACTCTTATAACTGCCATCTGGTTTCTGTACAAATTGTAAATAGCCTTTCGCTCCCTGTATTTTACCCCTGCCACCTTCAGAATTTGAAACAGAGTATTCCAATCAACATTGTCAAAAGCTTTCTCTAAGTCTACAAATGCTAGATACGTAGGTTTGCATTTTCTTAATCTTTCTTCTAAGATAAGTCGTAGGGTCAGTATTGCCTCACGTGTTCCAATATTTCTACGAAATCCAAACTGATCTTCCCCGAGGTCGGCTTCTACCAGTTTTTCCGTTCGTCTGTGAAGAACTTGTGTTAGTATTTTTCAGCGGTGCCTTATTAAACATAGTTCGGTAATGTTCACATCTGTCAACACCTGTTTTCTCTGAGATTGGAATGATTATATTCTTCTTGAAGTCTGAGGGTATTTCGCCTGTCTCATACTTCTTGCTCACCAGATGGTAGAGTTTTGTCATGACTGGCTCTCCCAAGGCTGTCAGGAGTTCTAATGGAATGTTGTCTACTCCCGGGGCCTTGCTTCACGCAGTATCATATCTCCCATTTCATCTTACTCTATGTCCTCTTCCATTTCCATAATATTGTTCTCACGTACATCTCCCTTGTATAGACTCTCTTTATACTCCTTACACCTTTTTGCCTTCCTTACTTTGCTTCGAACTTGTTCCATCTGAGCTCTTGATATGCATACATGTGATTCCCTTTTCTCCAAAGGTCACTTTAATTTTCCTGTAGGCAGTATCTATCTTACCCCTAGTGAGATAAGCCTCTACATCCTTACATTTGTCCTCTAGCCATCCCTGCGTAGCCATTTTGCACTTCCTGTCGATCTCATTTTTGAGACGTTTGTATTCCTTTTTGCCTGCTTCATTTACTCCATTTTTATATTTTCTCCTTTCATCAGTTAAATTCAATATCTCTTCGGTTATCCAAGCACTTCCATTAGCCCTCGTCTTTTTACCTACTTGATCCTCTGCTGCCTTCACTATTTCATCTATCAAAGCTACCCATTCTTCTTCTACTGTATTTCTTTCCCCCATTCTTGTCAACTTTCCTAACGCTCTCCCTGAGGCTCTCTACAAGCTTTCAGTTTATCCAGGTCCCATCTCCTCAATTTCCCACCTTTTTGCAGTTTCTTCAGTTTTAATCTACAGTTTAGTGTTAATTGAAAAGTAAATTTTGACATGAGGAAATTAACTGGAGTGTCGTTATTTAAAAGAAGCAGCCAAGTAAAGAAAAAGTTTAAATTATTACGCGGCATAGATAAATTTATCACTAAGAGAGAGAAAATAGTAATTCAAGATTTTGTCTAAGCTGCTTTGATACTGTGGATTGGACCGACCGCGCACATCATTTGTTGGCCGTATGGCGATGATTAATATTACGCGTTATGAGCACACGCACCGCCTGGAAACTGCGTTCAGAGATCGACTTAACAGATCTGAGGGACGCACGAGTGAGTGGCTGGCACAAATTCAACATCAATGATATTCGGCAGTGGTCAGCAAACGATATGTCGGTAGTCTTGCAGTTCTCCTAGCTGTATCACAGAAATGTTGGCAGGCAAACTTAATGTTATTGAAGTAAACAGCGGTAAACAATAACAATAATTCAAATAATGACGATACTTTTACATGGTTAAATACTTTATTGACCTTGAAAATATCTTTCAAGCACAACTGCCTGTTGCAAAACCATTCGAGAGAGCGATCATTAAGAGAGATATCGAGAGAAAGCGAACCAGAAGCCGCTCGTGTTTACATACAAGGAGACAACTGAAGGCGACTTTACCGTCATTTTTCCTCGGTCTCTGCCTGTTCTGGAAGCCTGTCGTGTGGAAAAATGTTCGAGAGACTTCGCTGCTTTCCGGACCGGCTGATCGCATAAAATTTGATTGTTGGCGCCGCTTGTGCTGCGTCTGATGTATTATTTGACAATTAAAAAGCACAGTTGCTAATTTTAACATGTGTATGCTCTCTCACATTTAAGAATTACTTACAGTTTTACGTTATAAGACAATTTAAAGAAAATACACGGAATTAACACAAACGTGCAGCGTTTCTTGAGTAGGTTTACATAAATTATTTTAGTTTTGGGGTTTAACTTTATTTAGACATAAAAAGAAACGTTTCATTGGGTATGTAATTCTGCGGAGTATTCCTGTTTCCATGCTTGAGTATTGACATGACTTGTGCAACTTTCGAGTCTTTAGATACGGATCTTCCGTCAAGCGAGCGGTCGTATGTGGTTGGGAAGTATGCAACTATTGTACCAGCATACTCTGAAAGAAACCTGACTTAATATACAGTCTGGACCGGAGGCTTTGCCTTTATCGTGATGTGGTGTTAGAACATTGTCGAGAAGAATAGGAGGCAGTTGTCCTTGGGATTCAGAACTAATTAATTTCTGGCGGCGTACTAAGGTTATTGAGCCGTTTTCGCATTTAGTTTAAGTTGCTGGTTTTGCACCTACCTTACCACCGAGGACAAATCATCACAGCTCGCAGCACTGTTGTCTCCAGGTCTGGCACTTGGTCACTTAGACGTGTCACAGTGACGCTCCAGGCGCAGATGTAGATGGTTCAAATGGCTCTGAGCACTATGGGACTTAACATCTGAGGTCATCAGTCGCCCAGAACTTAGAACTACTTAAACCTAACCAACCTAAGGACATCACACACATCCATGCCCGAGGCAGGATTCGGTCGCGCGGCTCAAGACTGAAGCGTCTAGAACCGCTCGGCCACAGCGGCCGGAGCAGATGCAGAAGTAATGGTGACGTCACAGCTTTTATGGTCGCAATCTAAGTACGAGGGTCAATCCGAAACAAGTGTCTCCCATTTTCTTTCACGGATGCCATAACACAAAGGGAAAGCTCACTCGCACAGTTAAACAGAGCAATATTTCAGCTGTATACTGCCATGTTTCCACATCGCCACCACGATTAGTCACGCACATTTGTCTAGGAAGAGCGGCAGCCCGCCTACTACGGCCGTCAACACCTGACCAGCAGCTGGGACCACCCAGCCCACAGCTTTGACGATGGCCACCACAAGTTCACCCCAGTTGTTGGCAAAACTTTTTACGGCGCCCAGCGTCAATGTCTGGAAATTTGACTGTGAATCTTTATTGGAAGGTCCAGCTACGGAACGACCCTGAAGACAAAGTGTGGCTGTGCTGTGTTAGGAGTGACGCGTCGACCGCTGTGCGCTCACGCTAATAAAGCATCAGATGTCTAAAATAGGTTCTATCAAGCAATCACCGTAATGGACATAAAGTTTGGCGTATATTCCAAAATGAGGGAATATCTAAGATAAAGAACATAAATGATAACGTGCTGGGAACAAATAAATACACCGACGAAAAAAAAATCCCAACACCAAGAAGGAGTTGTGCAACATAAAGGACAGTTGTTAGGCGCGTTATACACTCCTGGAAATGGAAAAAAGAACACACTGACACCGGTGTGTCAGACCCACCATACTTGCTCCGGACACTGCGAGAGGGCTGTACAAGCGATGATCACACGCACGGCACAGCGGACACACCAGGAACCACGGTGTTGGCCGTCGAATGGCGCTAGCTGCGCAGCATTTGTGCACCGCCGCCGTCAGTGTCAGCCAGTTTGCCGTGGCATACGGAGCTCCATCGCAGTCTTTAACACTGGTAGCATGCCGCGACAGCGTGGACGTGAACCGTATGTGCAGTTGACGGACTTTGAGCGAGGGCGTATAGTGGGCATGCGGGAGGCCGGGTGGACGTACCGCCGAATTGCTCAACACGTGGGGCGTGAGGTCTCCACAGTACATCGATGTTGTCGCCAGTGGTCGGCGGAAGGTGCACGTGCCCGTCGACCTGGGACCGGACCGCAGCGACGCACGGATGCACGCCAAGACCGTAGGATCCTACGCAGTGCCGTAGGGGACCGCACCGCCACTTCCCAGTAAATTAGGGACACTGTTGCTCCTGGGGTATCGGCGAGGACCATTCGCAACCGTCTTCATGAAGCTGGGCTACGGTCCCGCACACCGTTAGGCCGTCTTCCGCTCACGCCCCAACATCGTGCAGCCCGCCTCCAGTGGTGTCGCGACAGGCGTGAATGGAGGGACGAATGGAGACGTGTCGTCTTCAGCGATGAGAGTCGCTTCTGCCTTGGTGCCAATGATGGTCGTATGCGTGTTTGGCGCCGTGCAGGTGAGCGCCACAATCAGGACTGCATACGACCGAGGCACACAGGGCCAACACCCGGCATCATGGTGTGGGGAGCGATCTCCTACACTGGCCGTACACCACTGGTGATCGTCGAGGGGACACTGAATAGTGCACGGTACATCCAAACCGTCATCGAACCCATCGTTCTACCATTCCTAGACCGGCAAGGGAACTTGCTGTTCCAACAGGACAATGCACGTCCGCATGTATCCCGTGCCACCCAACGTGCTCTAGAAGGTGTAAGTCAACTACCCTGGCCAGCAAGATCTCCGGATCTGTCCCCCATTGAGCATGTTTGGGACTGGATGAAGCGTCGTCTCACGCGGTCTGCACGTCCAGCACGAACGCTGGTCCAACTGAGGCGCCAGGTGGAAATAGCATGGCAAGCCGTTCCACAGGACTACATCCAGCATCTCTACGATCGTCTCCATGGGAGAATAGCAGCCTGCATTGCTGCGAAAGGTGGATATACACTGTACTAGTGCCGACATTGTGCATGCTCTGTTGCCTGTGTCTATGTGCCTGTGGTTCTGTCAGTGTGATCATGTGATGTATCTGACCCCAGGAATGAGTCAATAAAGTTTCCCCTTCCTGGGACAATGAATTCACGGTGTTCTTATTTCAATTTCCAGGAGTGTATATCTGGAACACGATGTCTGTTAAAACATCGAGGCAGTCGCACACGACTGGCGCTAGGAACACCACTCGTATGCGACTGGCATTAATATCTTACGAAAAGTGGATTTTCGAAGTAACGAACGATGTTGAGAATCACAATATTCTACCTAACATAATCCGAGCAAGTTTTGATACAGTATTTGAACACTTAAGTTTTACAAAGGTATACGATGCACTCTCTTTGCTGGCGGGTCGCAGCATATCTCAGGCGATCTCCTGGACTGACCTCGGCCATGCAACTGGGGAAAAGTCAGCACTTTATTTCGCTTGTCCGACTAGAGCTGGCTCGCTTCCCCACTGACAGAGTTCACATCCGAGCTTTTGCCACTAATGTTGTACTGGAAGGAAGGAAGAAAGGAAGGAAGTTTGGTTTTAACGTCCCACCGACATCGAGGTCATTAGAGATGGAGCACGAGCTCAGATTGTGGGGAAGGAAATTGACCGTGCCCTTTTAAGGAACCATGCCGGCACTTGCCTGGAGCGATTTAGAGAAATCGCGAAAAACCTAAATCTGGATTGCCGGACACAGGTCTGAACCATCGTCCTCCCGAACGCCCGTCCAGTTTTAATTTTTTTTTTTTTTTTTGTGGTATTCAAAAAATTTAAAAACCTCTCTCACACCGGCCTGATTCAGCTTCACTGATCAGGATAGTAAAAACATGCGTATGTTAAGGGAATTTTCATTCACAGAGCAGGCTTATCACATTCACACAGTTCAATACTGTTCTATCCTGATTAAATTGAGCTTAACTTAAATTCCATAAGGCAGTGAAGCAAATTCGAAGTCTCGGTGCTACGAAAATTGTCAGTCGATCTCCTGAAAACATTTGTAATAATTATTAACTTTCGGTGATCACATGGGGACGACCGGAGATCTGCTGGTAAGACCGTGTTAGCCTATGTATTTGAAGTAACTGGATATCTTGAGCATACAGAACGGCAGGTTCGTCCAGTGTAAATCAGACGTTCCCCACTGATCCCGTGCAACACAGCGTAGTAAGCAGACATTGTCAATAATAATCAGGTAAATAATACGCAAACACACTTACTTTAGTTTAGTTCATGTATTAAATTCCTTCTCATACAGAATCTCATCAAGATGGCGACTAGCTCAACAATACATACATATACATCCTCCTTCTTTCACGGCTAATCGGCAAGCATTGCCTCATTCTTTTCATAAGAGAAAACAGATAGCAGATAAGATATTCCATGGAGTAAATGGACGCTCCAAGGAATAATAGGGCTTGAACCTACTTTGCATTGATAATCATCGTATATTAAAGTTTAGGAATCGGTAAGGTAAGAAGAGATATTTCGAGATATGTACTGAGTTGTATAATTTATAAAATTTCTGAAAATATCGCGGAGAGACCGCTGCAAGAGACACTACACAGTGTGCGAAACACTGCGCCCCCTCGCTCAGTCATGTTATATTGGGTACAGTATACTGTTGACCACAGGAGTACCTCGACACCATGTAGGCAGTTCCTAGAGACACACTCTTTGTGTGGACGAGCGTTGTCCTGTTGAAAAATGCCAGCAATATAATGTCACATGAAGGGTTATGCATGACGTCCACAACATAGCATTGCTCATAGTTCCCACAGGAACCCCCAGCCATGAGCTGAAATCACACCCAATGACTCCCGACACCACAACGCCAACTGTATCATCCCTCTGTCTGTCCAAAAAATTGGGAGGATGGCCGCTGTCCTCGTGTCTTCATCGTACTCGGCATTGACGGCCATCCTAGGTAGCGGCGTACGCTTGGGACGGTAGAACTGGCTACTGCCAGCCTCTGACCAGTGGTGTGGCGAGAGACAGAATGTTGCAGGAGTCCATTACTTGTTCTCAGATGGCAGGCTCTGGTGTCACGGGGTTATGATGTGCTTAGCGGACAATGCGGCGATGCAATTTCTCAAACTGGGGAACAATCAAGAGTGGGGTGCCGCAAGGTTCGTCTTGGGTCCTCTGCTGTTCTTAATATATATTAATGACTTGCCATTCTATATTCACGAAGATGCAAAGCTGGTACTTTTTGCCGATGATACAAGTATAGCTATCACACGCGACAGACAAGAATTAACTGGTGAAATTGTAAACGATGTTTTTCAGAAAATCATTAAGTGGTTCTCTGCAAATGGGCTCTCATTAAACTTTGACAAAACGCAGTATATACAGTTCCACACAGTAAATGGAATGACCCCATTAATAAATATAGACCTCGATCAGAAATCGGTAGCTAAGGTAGGATATTCAAAATCTCTAGGTGTATGCATTGATGAGGGGTTGAACTGGAAAACCACACTGAGGATCTGCTGAAACGTTTGAGTTCAGCTACTTAAGCTATTAGGGTCATTGCAAATTTTGGCGATATAAATCTGAGTAAATTAGCTTACCACGCCTATTTTCATTCTCTGCTTTCGTATGGCATCATATTCTGGGGTAACTCATCATTGAGTAAAAGAGTGTTCATTGCACAAAGGCGTGTAATCAGAATAATTGCTGGAGGTCATCCAAGATCATCCAGCAGACACTTATTTAAAGAGCCAGAAATCTTCACTGTAGCCTCACAATATATATATATTCACTTATGAAATTAGTTGTTAACAATCCGAACTAATTCAAAAGTAATAGCAGTGTACATGGCTACAACACTAGGAGAAAGGATGATCTTCACTACTCAAGGTCAAATCTAACTTTAGTTCAGAAGGGGGTAAATTATGCTGCCACAAAAGTCTTTGGTCACTTACCTAATAGCATCAAAAGTCTGACAGATAGTCATATAGCATTTAAAAGGAAATTAAAAGAATTTCTTATTGGCAACCCATTCTACTCATTAGATGAATTTTTGGATATAGTAAGTGGGTAATTTCCCAACCCCCCCCCCCCCCCCTCAAAAAAAATTAAAAATTATGAATATTGAGTGTCATGTAATATTTTGTGTAATGTAATATCTTGTATAGACACCTTTTATTAACCTGACACGTTCCACATCATTACGAAGTGTTGTATTCAAGATCTATGGAACAAGTGCTAATCTAATCCCTTGTGGTCGTCAGACGTCGATCGGTACCTGGTGGCCGACTATGCCTGCGCTCATGTTCCCATGCGGTCCAAGACTAGGTCACTGTCACACCTGGACATTGCCAGATTGTACCATCTGGCCAAATGGAGATGTACAGTGAGACCCCTTTTGAACTCTGTCAGGTGTTGATAACGATGTCTCGCATTAGTAGTTTGTGTCTTTCACATTGATCACTCAACATCTGACGCTGTTCACACTCGCTAAGTACCCTAACAGGCCTTGTAATAGCACTAATTTGCACATGTATGCCATTCTATCTGTCACAGACAATAGTAGCTTTAATCATTCACACACACACCGATGCTGTGCACATTTACGAAATTACACTGTCTTCTGTGTAGTTAATTTTTTTTTTTTTTTTTTTTTTTTTTTGCCAGGCAGTATATATTGTCTCCATGCATGTATGGAGTGTGGCTATGTATGGAAGTGAAACATGGACGATAAATAGTTTGTACAAGAAGAGAATTGAAGCTTTCGAAATGTGGTGCTACAGAAGAATGCTGAAGATTAGATGGGTAGATCACATGACTAATGAGGAGGTATTGAATAGAATTGGGGAGAAGAGAAATTTGTGGCACAACTTGACTAGAAGAAGGGATCGGTTGGAAGGACATGTTCTGAGGCATCAAGGGATCACCAATTTGGTACTAGAGGGCAGCGTGGAGGGTAAAATCGTAGAGGGAGACCAAGAGATGAATACAGTAAGCAGATTCAGAAGGATGTAGGCTGCAGGAGGTAGTGGGAGATGAAGAAGCTTGCACAGGATAGAGTAGCATAGAGAGCCGCATCAAACCAGTCTCAGGACTGAAGACAACAACAACAACAACAACACATTTATCAAGCGGCAATGGATTTAAAATGGTGAAATTTCTTCGACAGGAATCTAGTCACATATGTGTAAAATGCATCTCTATGTCAGACGCCATTTGGGGGTGTTCCTGCGCTGCGTTGCTGCCATCTGTCACGGCATAAGTGATAGGCCCAAACATTAAGAGACTGGAACGAAAGATGCTCCTATCATAGAAGTCGAATATGTCCTGGACGAAGTTAGGGACGTAAAGGAGGGAAACTAACTTTTACACTTGTCTGGTAGCTTCGAAGACGTTTGAATCTAAACATCTTGACATATAGGCGCTTTTTACATCCCAGACTCTATCCACGACATATTCTCCCCTTTTTTGCTTTTTCATTGTGGTTCACAGCTCTTACTCCATCATAATTTTGACATTTTGCCATTATCATGGCTTGTCAATCGGTGTAGATTTTTGTTGACTCCGGTGACGACCGATATGGTATAGGTCTTCTTATTCTCTTTCGGACGAAGTTTCTTGTATTGTGGCAACGGATAAAGCTAACACAAAACAATAGGACGCCCATCAATTGCATATATTTGTCCACCTCCTTATGAAGTTTGAATCGATTTACACAAGTTTGATATACAGAAAGGGAGCGCGTAAAAGAACCTCACAAAAGATGTGGCTTTTGACAGAAAAATCCAAATGAAACTACAGTTTGAAAGTGAGTTTTTAATTTTATCATAATAATGCATTTTTATTTATTTGGTTCACTTTCCGTGTATTTATCTCAGGTACGAACGAATTCTACGTAGTAAATTTAGTTCGACTTTACACCACCGTATCTCGACAACGGGTAAAGATTATTGGATAGAAAGGATTTTATTTTGACTTTATCCGTGTGTCTACTTAATGCAAATTTGAACCGATTCGTACAAATTTGAAGTAAAGAAGTGCCGCGCTTCAGAAACCTCCCACAAAACGTGTATTTTTTTGTTTTTTTTTTTTACGTAAAATCCGATCGAAGGTGACAGTTTTTGCTTGTAAAACCGAAAGGGCGCACATAGAAATGGTGCTATTAGCTGAGCACTATTTTCAATTAAAACCTCATGCAGAGGGAATTAATCGATTCGCAACATTTGCCTGAGCGCCACCTGCTGTTCGTCGTTCAAACCTTGCTTAGTATACAGTAACATAGAGCTACAGCAAGACGGATGTTCCAGTGGGTATACACATGGCCACTGGTCCGGGCTAAACTAAGTACTTCGCGCCCCTTGGGCCTATCTGAAATAGCAAATGAACACCAAGACCTCAACCCAAACCACGATTCTCGTTACGGCCACGCTGTAAGGACATGGTAGAAGAGAGAGTTCAGACATCAGTACTACACCGTCACAATCTGTATCAAACATGTAAATTAAAAATAAAATACAGCGAGGCACTAGAATGAGAGTTTACTCTGCAGCGGAATGTGCGCTGATATGAAACTTCCTGGCAGATTAAAACTGTGTACCAGACCGAAACTCGAACTCGGGACATTTGCCTTTCGCGGGTAAATGCGCTACTGGAAGAGCACTTGCCAGAGAAAGACAAAGGTCCCGAGTTCGAGTCTCGGTCCGGTACATAGTTTTAATGCGCACATGTATGCCATACTACCAGTCACACGCAATAGTAGCTCTAATCAATCACACACCCACCGATGCGGCGCACATGTACGAAGTTACACTGTCTTCTGTGTAGCTCACTTTTTTTGCCCGGCAGTGTACAGGGTAGTACAAAAAGGTAAGGCCAAACTTTCAGGAAACATTCCTCACACACAAACAAAGAAAAGATGGTATGTGGACATGTGTCCGGAAACGCTTAATTTCCATGTTAGAGCTCATTTTAGTTTCGTCAGTATGTACTGTACTTCCTCGATTCACCGCCAGTTGGCCCCGTTGAAGGGAGGTAATGTTGACTTCGATGCTTGTGTTGACATGCGACTCATTGCTCTACAGTACTAGCATCAACCACATCAGTGCGTAGCATCAACAGGTTAGTGTTCATCGCGAACGTGGTTTTGCTCTCAATGGCTCTGAGTACTATTCGACTTAACTTCTGAGGTCATCAGTCGCGTGGTTTTGCAGTCAGTGCAATGTTTACAAATGCGGGTTTGGCAGACGCCCATTTGATGTATGGATTAGCACGGGGCAATAGCCGTGGCGCGGTACGTTTGTATCGAGACAGATTTCCAGAACGAAGGTGTCCCGACAGGAAGACGTTCGAAGCAATTGATCGGCGTCTTAGGGAGCACGGAACATTCCAGCCTATGACTCGCGACTGGGGAAGACCTAGAACGACGAGGACACCTGCAATGGACGAGGCAATTCTTCGTGCAGTTGACGATAACCCTAATGTCAGCGTCAGAGAAGTTGCTGCTGTACAAGGTAACGTTGACCACGTCGCTGTATGGAGAGTGCTACGGGAGAACCAGTTGTTTCCGTACCATGTACAACGTGTGCAGGCACTATCAGCAGCTGATTGGCCTCCACGAGTACACTTCTGCGAATGGTTCATCCAACAATGTGTCAATCCTCATTTCAGTGCAAATGTTCTCTTTACGGATGAGGCTTCATTCCAACGTGACCAAATTGTAAATTTTCACAATCAACATGTGTGGGCTGACGAGAATCCGCACACAATTGTGCAATCACGTCGTCAACACAGATTTTCTGTGAACGTTTGGGCAGGCATTGTTGGTGTTGTCTTGATTGGGCCCCATGTTCTTCCACCTACACTCAATGGAGCACTTTATCATGATTTCATACGGGATACTCTACCTGTGCTGCTAGAACATGTGCCTTTACAAGTACGACACAATACGTGGTTCATGGACGATGGAGCTCCTGCACATTTCAGTCGAAGTGTTCGTACGCTTCTCAACAACAGATTCGGTGACCGATGGATTGGTAGAGGCGGACCAGTTCCGTGGCCTCCACGCTCTCCTGACCTCAACCATCTTGACTTTCATTTATGGGGGCATTTGAAAGCTCTTGTCCACGCAACCCCGGTACCAAATGTAGAGACTCTTCGTGCACGTATTGTGGACGGCTGTGATACAATAAGCCTTTCTCCAGGGCTGCATCAGCGCATCAGGGATTCCATGCGACGGAGGGTGGATGCATGTATCCTCGCTAACGGAGGACATTTTGAACATTTCCTGTAACAAAGTGTTTGAAGTCACGCTGGTACGTTCTGTTGCTGTGTGTTTCCATTCCATGATTAATGTGATTTGAAGAGAAGTAATAAAATGAGCTCGGACATGTAAAGTAAGCGTTTCCGGACACATGTCCACATAACATATTTTCTTTCTTTGTGTGTGAGGAATGTTTCCTGAAAGTTTGGCCGTGCCTTTTTGTAACACCCTGTATATTGTCTCCATACACATTTATCATGCGGCAGTGGATTTATAATGGTGAAATTTCTTCGACTGGAATCTAGTCACACATGTGTAAAATGCTTCTCTATGTCAGACGCCATTTGGGAAAGTCTAAATGTCCATTGGTTGAGCACTTGCCCGCTAAAGGCAACGGTCCCGAGTTCGAGTCCCGGTCCAGTTCTGCCAGGAAGTTTCATTGGGGCACCAGTTCCAGAATGACCCAGTACGTGGCGGACAGCGCCCGCACTTACACTGGAGGGGCCTGGTGCTTCCAGATGAACGCCCTCCTGCTGGCGGCTTCGCTGCTGGCGCTGGCTCCAGGCCTCCAGGCGGCCGAGGTGCTGGGCCTCTTCCAGTCGGTGGGCCGCAGCCAGTGGGTGCTGGCCGAGACGTACCTGAGGGCGCTGGAGCGGCGCGGCCACCGTGTCACCGCCGTCACCACCTTCCCCTCCAGCCAGGGCGGCTCCGCGGGCAACTGGACCGAGATCCTCATACCGAACCCTTTCGAAACCGGAGGTAAGTTCTCAACGCCCAACAGCCGGCAGCCCTCCTCAAATAAATTAAGGCGAGTTTTCAGATTTCGTAACAGATTGAAAACTGGTGTCGGAACGGGGATCGGTGCAGGACCGTGGCGTGGCCTTCGATCTTTTCTACAATGGGAGTGGAAAGATCAGCCGAGGGAATCAAAGGGCTGCCAGCTGTCCGGCTAGCACAATGAGTGTCCGTAAGGAGTTAACAAGAATGGGGTATAATTGTCGAACAGCCTACCATAAGTCATGCTTTTCTGTAGGTGACAGACGCTTAAGGTAACGACACCGCACAGTGGATGACTGGAAACAACAGATTTGGAGTGACGAATCACACTATACCCCGTGGCAAGCGGATGGAAGTATTTGGGTTTGGCGAATTCCTGAAGAATGTGACCTGTCATGATATGTAGAGCCAACAGTGAAGTTGGGAGGAGGTGGTCCTACAGTATGGAGGCTGGTTTTTGTCGTTATGGTGCGGTCCCCTTATTGCGCTTAATGAAATGTTAATTGCGGATGGATACGAACATGTCGAGGGACATGAAAGGGAAGCAGTGGTTGGGAAGGGAGTGAGACAGGGTTGTAGCCTCTCCCCGATGTTATTCAATCTTTTTATTGAGCAAGCAGTGAAGGAAACAAAAGAAAAGTTCGGAGTAGGTATTAAAATCCGTGGAGAAGAAATAAAAATTTTGAGGTTCGCCGATGACATTGTAATTCTGTCAGAGACAGCAAAGGACTTGGAAGAGCAGTTGAACGGAATGGACAGTGTCTTGAAAGAAGGGTATAACATGAACATCAACAAAAGCAAAACGATGGTAATGGAATGTAGTCGAATTAAGTCGGGTGATGGTGAGGGAATTAGATTAGGAAATGAGACACTTAAAGTAGTAAAGCAGTTTTGCTATTTGGGGAGGAAAATAACAGATGATGGTCGAAGTAGAGAGAATATAAAATGTAGACTGGCAATGGCAAGGAAAGCGTTTCTGAAGGAGAGAAATTTGTTAACATCGAGTATTGATTTAAGTGTCAGGAAGTCGTTTCTGAAAGTATTTGTATGGAGTGTAGCCATGTATGGAAGTGAAACATGGGCGATAAATAGTTTGGACAAGAAGAGAATAGAAGCTTTCGAAATCTGGTGCTACAGAAGAATGCTGAAGATTAGATGGGTAGATCACATAACTAATGAGGAGATACTGACTAGGACTGAGGAGAAGAGGGGTTTGTGGCGCAACTTGACTAGAAGAAGGGATCGGTTGGTAGGACATGGTCTGAGGCATCAAGGGATCACCAATTTAGTACTGGAGGGCAGCGTGGAGGGTAAAAATCGTAGATGGAGACCAAAACATGAGTACACTAAGCAGATGTAGAAGGATGTAGGCTGCAGTAGGTACTGGGAGATGAAGAAGCTCGCACAGGATAGAGTAGCATGGAGAGTTGCATCAAACCAGTCTCTGGACTGAAGACCACAACAACAACAATGAACACATTTCATAGCACTGCGTAACGCACATGCACCAGTGGACATCAGTATAAAGGCAGGATTCCTGTGAAAGTAGTAGTATATCGTCAGAAACATACAAGTGTAGAATTTACTGTGAAAGTAGTAGATACATATAAGACATAAACAATTATGACGGAGTTACGTTGTTTCTTTCATAACAGTGGTAACAAATAAAGGCGTTTGCATTTGCTGGATGGAAACTGTTATGAAGGCAGTCGCTCTACTGTTGTGTTATTGCATTGTTAGTACTTTGTCCAACCTCCGTTCTTCCTGATTACCTCAAAGTTTCTCCTCAGCACAGATTTTGTTAGGGATTGTGGTTCTTGCAGAGAAATTGTCACCCACTCTTCTCGCATCGTTTTTTTTCAGCACGAATAGGCTTCAATTAGCCTTCCATTGCGATACAGATGCCTTGCAAGTATTCCCCAAAGGTTTTCCTCGGGGTTGAAACCAGGTCACGTGCGGGCCAGGGCAAGACATCGATATCTTTATCTCGAACAAGTTTTTGGCTGTAGAAGAAACATCCATGCATGCATTATCCTGTTGAAACGTTAGATCTTCGTCCCCTAGGTTCTCTTTCATTCTAATCAGTTATGTGTCTAGCATCTCAGCGTACATGTTAGAGCTCATTCTAGCGTTCAGACAAGCAGTGCGTCGTTTAGCTTTAGAGCAGAAGGCTGCCTAAATCGTAACAGTTCCACCTCCAAATTTTCTGCTCATTCTTATATGATGCTCCGTTCTCGGATCGTGCCATTAATACTGAATTCCATCTGGCTCGTGTAAATTAAACTTTTACTCGTGCCTGAAGACCATTTTATCTCATTTTGAAGTCCACGGCATGTGTTTCAGCAAACTACAGTCTAGCCTCTGTCTGTTTGGAAGTTGGAGCAGGTTTGTGAAATTGCCGGCCGGAATGGTTCAAATGGCTCTGAGCACTATGTGACTTACCTGCTGAGGTCATCAGTCCCCTAGAACTTCGAACTACTTAAACCTAACTAACCTAAGGACATCACACACATCCATGCCCGAGGCAGGATTCGAACCTGCGACCGTAGCGGTCGAGCGGTTCCAGACTGTTGCGCCTAGAACCGCTCGGCCACTTCGGCCGGCTCTTGTTTATGATTTTATGTCCCGGGGCCTCTCGATTAAGTTATCCGAGGTGCAAGGGTGCCTGTGTCCGTTAGACGCTGGAAAAGTCTGCCGAACAGATTATCAGAGGCCGGCCGCTGTGGCCGAGCAGTTATAGGTGCTCCAGTCTGGAACCGCGCGATCGCTACGGTCGCATGTTCGAATCCTGCCTCGGGCATGGATGTGTGTTGTGATGTCCTTAGGTTAGTTAGGTTTAAGTAGTTCTAAGTTCTAGGGGACTGATGACCTCAGCAGTTAAGTCCCATAGTGCTCACAAGGGAACCTCCCCATCGCACCCCCCTTCAGATTTAGTTATAAGTTGGCACAGTGGATAGGCCTTGAAAAACTGAACACAGATCAATCGAGAAAAGAGGAAGAAGTTGTGTGGAACTATGAAAAAACTTAGCATAATGTACAAACATAATAGTCCATCAGCAAGATAGGCAACATCAGGGAGAGTGTGAGCTCACGAGCGAAGTGGTCGCCGGGTTAGCGTGAGCAGCTGCGGAACGAGAGGTCCTTGGTTCAAGTCTTCCCTCGAGTGAAAAGTTTAATTTTTTATTTTCAGGCAATTATCAAAGTTCAGGCACTCACACATAATCAACTTCGCTCTCCAAAATTGCAGGACATGTTCAGATTTGCTTGGACATATGCAGGATTTGACGGTCTACACACGGAAAAATTTGAAAACGTTAAAAACATATGTTTTGACAGAGCACAGGGAAAACTGTGCGACTGTGAAACTGTTGCATTCAGTTGTTGCAGTTTATGTTACAAACTCTTATGTTTTCATCACTTTTTTGAGAGTGATTATCACATCCACAAGAAAACCTAAATCGGGCAAGGTAGAAGAATCTTTTTACCCATTCGCCAAGTGTACTAGTTAGGTGGGTCGACAACATATTCCTGTCATGTGACGCACATGCCGTCACCAGTGTCGTATAGAATATATCAGACGTGTTTTCCTGTGGAGGAATCGGTTGGCCTATGACCTTGCGATCAAATGTTTTCGGTTCCCATTGGAGAGGCACGTCAGAAATGGTTCAAATGGCTCTGAGCACTATGGGACTCAACTGCTGTGGTCATCAGTCCCCTAGAACGTAGAACTACTTAAACCTAACTAACCTAAGGACATCACACACATCCATGCCCGAGGCAGAGAGGCACGTCCTTTCGTCTACTAATCGCACGGTTTTGCGGTGCGGTCGCGAAACACAGGCACTAAACTTATTACAGTGAACAGAGATGTCAATGAACGAACGGACAGATCATAACTTCGCGAAAATAAAGAAAATAAAGTTTTCACTCGAGGGAAGACCTGAATCAAGGACCTCTCATTTCGCAGCTGCTCACGCTAACCACGGGACCACGGCGCTCCTGAGCTCCTCTCTCCTTGATGTTGCCTATATTGCGCATGGACTACATAGTTTTCATATTTTGGTTATTTTTTTCATAGTTCCACACAACCTCCTGTTTTCTCGATTGATCTGTGTTCAGTTTTTCAAGGCCTATCCACTGTGCCAACTTATAACTAAATCTGAGGGGGGTGCGATGGGGAGGTTGCCTTGTCAGAGCCATTTGAACCATTCTTGTGACATCGTTTCTTGAATGAAATATGTTTGTTGTGTAGCTGTTGGCAGCTCTACACCAGCAACAAGTTAAGAACAAGAGCGATTTGTGTGGCCCGTGCTTCAAGCAGAAGTAACGGTTTCGAAGCCTCAGACAATTTTCTGCTTTGCCCATATTTTCTGTCCATACAATGCGCTCAGTCAAACGAAATTGTCCATCACTGTACTTGAACGGTTCAAAGTCTTGGCTTTTTGCTTTTTCATCTCATGACAACTGTTTACCGCGCGGCGTTGCCACATCCGTGGTTTATGTACACAACGCACACTGTCGCCTGTGGCGTCTCTATCCTACCTGCAGGAAGGGCACGTACGCACACACTAAGACTGCCTCTATAACTGAGTTCCACTCTCTACCACCTCAGTCGTTCACTGCATTACTGACATCAAATGCGATACCATTTGAACTGCATTTTCCGGTATACTGGACCTCACACTAATGCATATGCCGTGTGCCCAACTATTCCAACCGACAGTGTTAACTTTTCTACAAGTATCCGTGCCTTGATACTTATTTCCACTACTGCAGTACAGTTCACAGTCAGTCATTGTTAATGTCAGCGTGAAAATGCACCCTGTCATAAAAGAGTATGTGTGAACCAATGGTTGGTGGACAATAACATTCCTGAAATGCGCTGCCTGAAGTTCCGAACATCTCTGGCATACTTTAGGACGTCCGCTTCACTCGAAACTTCAGCGTCCACTATCAATTCCTTGTCTGGGTGCCTATTCTGTATCTTTCCGCCTTTGTGCCGATCGTTTCAGTACTCAAGAGCACCGAACGGTCTGGTACTCGAATTAGAGTCCCGTCGCGCCGTCCACTTGGCTACGCTACACATCAGCTATGCACTGCTGAATTCTTTTACTATTGAGGACGAACGTAGGCTGACTTCGTTGCCAAACGATGCTGCGTAAGTCAGAAATGTGTAATAGTTTGGAAGGTTTCTAATATCAGGCTTCACATAATTGCTTTCCATTGTTACTTGAAAGTTGTAAATACGTTTCGATAATTACTAACTAAACCATTTGCGGGAAAAAGTACACAAAGGCACTGGTAACGTCAGTTCACACTCGTTCGACCTATACTTGAGTATTGCTCATCAGTGTGGGATCCGTACCAGATCGGGTTGACAGAGGAGATAGAGAACATCCAAAGAAGAGCGGCGCGTTTCGTCACAGGGTTATTTGGTAACCGTGATAGCGTTACGGAGATATTTAACAAACTCAAGTGGCAGACTCTGCAAATGAGGGGCTCTGCATCGCGGTGTAGCTTGCTCGCCAGGTTTGGAGAGGGTGCGTTTCTGGATGAGGTATCGAATATATTGCTTCCCCCTACTTATGCCTCCAGAGGAGATCACGAACGTAAAATTAGAGAGATTAGAGCGCGCACGGAGGCTTTCAGACAGTCGTTCTTCCCGCGAACCATACGCGATTGGAACAGGAAAGGGAGGTAATGACAGTGGCACGTAAAGGCGAAATACCCTCAGACTTCAAGAAAAATATAATAATTCCAACCCCAAAGAAAGCAGGTGTTGACAGATGTGAACATTACCGAACGATCAGTTTAATAAGCCACAGCTGCAAAATACTAACGCGAATTCCTTACAGACGATTGGAAAAACTAGTAGAAACCAACCTTGGGGAAGATCAGTTTGGATTCCGTAGAAATATTGGAGCACGTGAGGCAATACTGACCTTACGACTTATCTTAGAATAAGGAAAGGCAAACCTACGTTTCTAGCTTTTGTAGACTTAGAGAAAGCTTTTGACAATGTTGACTGGAATACTCTCTTTCAAATTCTAAAGGTGCAGGGGTAAAATACAGGGAGCGAAAGGCTATTTACAATTTGTACAGAAACCAGATGGCAGTTATAAGAGTCGAGGGACATGAAAGGGAAGCAGCGGTTGGGAAGGGAGTGAGACAGGGTTGTAGCCTATCCCCGATGTTATTCAATCTGTATATTGAGCAAGCAGTGAAGGAAACAAAAGAAAAATTCGGAGTATGTATTAAAATTCATGGAGAAGAAATAAAAACTTTGAGGTTCGTCGATGACATTGTAATTCTGTCAGACACGGCAAAGGACTTGGAAGAGCAGTTGATAGGAATGGACAGTGTCTTGAAAGGAGGATATAAGATGAACATCAACAAAAGCAAAACGAGGATAATGGAATGTAGTCGAATTAAGTCTGGTGATGCTGAGGGAATTAGATTAGGAAATGAGACACTTAAAGTAGTAAAGGAGTTTTGCTATTTGGGGAGCAAAATAACTGATGATGGTCGAAGTAGAGAGGATATAAAAGGTAGACTGGCAATGGCAAGAAAAGCGTTTCTGAAGAAGAGAAATTTGTTAACATCGAGTATAGATTTAAGTGTCAGGAAGTCGTTTCTGAAAGTATGTGTATGGACTGTAGCCATGTATGGAAGTGAAACATGGACGATAAATAGTTTAGACAAGAAGAGAATAGAAGCTTTCGAAATGTGTTGTACAGAAGAATGCCGAAGATTAGATGGGTAGATCACATAACTAATGAGGAGGTATTGAATAGAATTGGGGAGAAGAGGAGTTTGTGGCACAACTTGACAAGAAGAAGGGACCGGTTGGTAGGACATGTTCTGAGGCATCAAGGGATCACAAATTTAGCATTGGAGGGCAGCGTGGAGGGTAAAAATCATAGAGGGCGACCAAGAGGTGAATACACTAAGCAAATTCAAAAGGATGTAGGTTGCAGTAGGTACAGGGAGATGAAGAAGCTTGCACAGGATAGAGTTGCATGGAGAGCTTCATCAAACCAGTCTCAGGACTGAAGACCACAACAACAACAACGTAAAGTGCCCTCCGCCACACATCGTTGGGTGGCCTGCGGAATGTAAATGTAGATGTAGATGTAGATTTAATATACGTAAGCAGAGCCGGTGTCTTGCTATTTAATGATCTTTAAACTCTTATTTTCATTAAAATTACACGTATTTTGAGAGAATATTGACAGAAAACGTTTTCTTTTTGGATGTAATCATTCACAGTAACAACCTAACCTGACCATATTTCTAACAAAGTAAAATAGTCTATTATGAACTCACTTTCCAACCGGATACGTCCTCTGGTGATTCTTTAGTAACACAATCACTAAATCCAAAGCTAAAACCGCTAAATATGTTTAAAATAACAAATTATAGGTGTACATAAACCACAGCTCACCGATCGACAGGGTCACACCGAAATCCAAAACCTCTCGGCACAATTGTCGTAAAATCGGTTGGGAGGACCGTTCGGTAACAGGTCTCAGAAGCTTACTGAATAGGATATTTCGATAAAGAACGGAAAATGACGTCACTACCGAAACGAACCAACTACACCGATCAATATAAACGATACAGAATAGGGCCCCTGGTTTCTGCTCTTCCTTCACGGACATTCGGACACCTCATTAAAAGTATTCCGAGTGCTGTACAAGTCACCGTAAAGGCGAAGGGTCAACACATCCACTATTAACGTCCGCTAATAGGTGTCCGGATCCTGTATGTTTACTGGGCTTTTTTTTTTTCGAAAGAAATTTCCGCCATTTGACTGTTAATTGTTCGTGTATTCTACACAGTCATGATTTCGGCTTTATAGCGATTCTCAAGTGCATGTTAAAATGTTGAAATACGTCTAACCTGTCTGTGACATGCCGTCGTCGAAAAGACTTACTTCTGGTCTTGTAGACCAGTAGTCTTATTACAAGATACGTGTACATGTTTCGATGATCATTGCCATCTCTCAAAATACTCGATACGTTTTTCCAGCACCCTTTACTGTTAAGGACCCACTGATATCCACACTTGTCCACTCACTACTTGCTCTCTCTTTCTTTTTCAGAGGAGATAGACTTCTTCGAGATGGGCACCAGCAACAAGTTCGTAGAAATGATAGAGACCATAACGTACGGGCAGGCTTTCTGCGACCTGTTCCTGAAGGACGAGAACGTGCAGCGGCTGTACAGATCCGGGAAGAAGTTCGACGTGGTCGTGCTCGAGGTGGTGATGTCGGAGTGCCTCGTGGGCTACGCGCACATGTTCAGGGCGCCCGTCGTCGCCATCTGCACCTTCATGGGGCTCGACTGGATGGCCCACATGGTGGGGAACCCCATGCCGTACGCGTACGTGCCTTCCCCGTTCCTCGGCTACAGCACGCCTATGAATTTTCTCGAGCGGCTGGACAATACAGTTTACTCGCTGACCTTCAATTTGATTCGCAACCTCTACTACATGCCGAAAGTGGACGCCCTCTTCCGGACCCACATGAACGACAGCACGCTGCCCAGCCTGTCGGAGGTCGAGAGGCGTACGTCGCTGCTGCTGGTCAACTACCACTTCTCGCACGGGTGTCCGAGGCCCCTAGTGCCCGCCATGAAGGAAGTCGGCGGTCTGCACGTCAGGGAACCCAAGAAGCTGCCACAGGTAAGCAAACAGGTTGTCCCCAAGTACCCATCCTGAGGTTGAAGCTCTTTTTTCCATGTTTCCTTCAATAATATGTATATTTTTGGATGGGGTCCACCTTTAGCAAAACACAATTTTGTTTTTTCCCCCCACACAAGTTTCACTGCATGTGCAGCGTCATCAATGGGCTTTTATTTTATGGCTGTTAAACATAAAGACTGTTCTTTACTATTTGTACACGTGTAAATACACTACTGGCCATTAAAATTGCTACACCAAGAAGAAATGCAGATGATAAACGGGTATTCATTGGACAAATGTATTATACTAGAACTGACATGTGGTTACATTTTCACGCAATTTGGGTGCATAGGTCCTGAGAAATCAGTACCCACAACAACCAACTCGGGCCGTAATAACGGCCTTGATACGCCTGGGCATTGAGTCAAACACAGCTTGGATGGCGTGTACAAGTACAGCTGCCCATGCAGCTTCAAGACGATACCACAGTTCATTAAGAGTAGTGACTGGCGTATTGTGACGAGACAGTTGCTCGGCCACCATTGACCAGACGTTTTCAGTAGGTGAGAGATCTGAAGAATGTGCTGGCCAGGGCAGCAGTCGAACATTTTCTATATCCAGAAACGCCCGTACAGGACCTGCAACATGCGGTCGTGCATTATCCTGCTGAAATGTAGGGTTTCACAGGGATCGAATGTAGGCTAGAGACATGGGTCGTAACACATCTGAAATGTCAGGTCCTCTGTTCAAAGTGCCGTCAATACGAATAAGAGATGACCGAAACGTGTCACCAATGGCACCCCATACCATCACCCCGGGTAATACGCCAGTATGGCGATGACGAATACACGCCTCCAATGTGCGTTCACCGCGATGTCGCCAAACATGGACGCCACCATCATGATTCTGTAAACAGAACCTGGATTCAACCGAAAAAATGACGTTTTGGCATTCGTACATCCAGGTTCGTCGTGGAGTACACCATCGCAGGCGCTATTGTCTGTGATGCAGCGTCAAGGGTAACCGCAGTCATGGTCTCCGAGCTGATAGTCCATGCTGCTCCAACTGTTCGTGCAGATGTTTGTTGTCTTCCAAACGTCCCCATCTGTTGACTTAGGGATCGAGACGTGGCCGCACGATCCGTTACAGCCATGCGGATAAGATGCCTGTCATCTCGACTGCTAGTGATAAGAGGCCGTTGGGATCCAGCACGGCGTTCCGTATTACCCTCCTGAACCCACCGATTCCATATTCTGCTAACAGTCATTGGATCTCGATCAATGCGAGCAGCAATGTCGCAATACGATACACCGCAATCGCGATAGGCTGCAATCCGACCTTTATCAGAGTCGGAAACGTGATGGTACGCATTTCTCCTCCTTACACGAGGCATCACAACGACGTTTCACCAGGCAACGCCGGTCAACTGCTGTTTGTGTATGAGAAATCGGTTGGAAACTTTCCTCATGTCAGAACGTTGTGATTGTCGCCACCGGCGCCAACCTTGTGTGAATGCTCTGAAAAGCTAATCGTTTGCATATTACAGCATCTTCTTCCTGGCGGTTAAATTTTGCGTCTGTAGCACTTCGTCTTCGTGGTGTAGCAATTTTAACGGCGAGTAGCGTATTAGTTTTCAAAATATTAATTACAAATTTTTGAAGAACACATAAAATTACGTATTCACACTTTTTACCACATGGTGCAGGTTTCCTCAAGTATTATTTTTTTTATATTGCCTATTTCTTTCACAGTTTATCATCTGCAAGCACATACAACTTAATGTAGACAAATTATTTAAGCAAAAATTACGATTTGGAAACTCTTATGGCTATGCCTGAAGTTAATTAATTCAATGTGCGATGTGTGTGTGTCTCTACATTACGTTTCATTGACGTTTTCATCTTTCCTCATCTTCTTCACTGTGAAATTGTGTATACTGAGCTGTCACTGCCACTGTTTCACTGTTTACCGGCTGTAAAAACAAGATGGTGGACAGTGGAACAGTTGAATGTGTAAAAACAAAGATGGCGGACAGTGAAATAGTGACAGTGAAAGCTCAGTATATAGTTCACAGTGAAGAAGAGGAAAAAAGAAAATGTAAGTGAAACGTAATGTAAACACTCACACACACAACCTCGCACAAAAAATTAATTAACTTCAGGCATAGCCATAAGAGTTTCCAAATGGTAATTTCTGCTTAAATAATTTGTCTACATTAAGATGTATATGGTTGCAAGTGAGAAACTGTGAAAGAAAATAGGTACTATAAAAAAATAATAACTCTGGAAAACCGCAACTTGTGGTAAAATAATTTTGTGTATTCTTAAAAAATTTGTAATTATGATTTTAAGAACTAATATTTATATGTGTACAAACAGTAAAGAACATGTTCTGTGTTTAACAGCCATAAAATAAAGGCTCACTTATGATGCTGCAACTGCAGTGAAACATGTCTGGGATAAAAAAAGAAAATTGTGTTTTGCTAAAGGTTGACCCCATCCGAAAACATATGTACTATCCTCAAGTATTCTCAGCATCCGTCGGATTCGTATAAGAAACTGATCTAGATTGAACCAATGTCCTCTCTCATCTGTATTTCTTGATCGGCTTCAAGGAGGAATGTTCAGACCAAAATGACTACAACGGCGTAGCATTATTGGTAACACTGATGAAGTAATACCTTGAAATGGTATTACTCAACTGTGTACTGTAAAACAATTTGTTAAAATACATGACTGTAAATCCTACGCCTCTGTGACAGCATCACCAGCCATCAACATAGTGTCATCGTGGAAATGGAACGAACTACATTACCTGAATTAATTTGGCCGAAACCCTAGACTGTGTCTGGCTGCTCAGAAACTCGAAAAAATTGGACTCCACGAAGAAATGACCTAGTTTCGCTGCACAGAAAAGACGTCTGAGATTTTATGGACATACAGCACGACTTACGACTTACCAAGAAAATCCACCTCATAAACGAGACTGAAAACCAATTGCGATTGCCACGCGTCTCCCGAAGGTAACTCAGAATCACCTCTGGCTAAGTGGCCACTGCACAGACGTAGTACAGACAGAAACTGGACACTCCTAAGGTCGCGTCGAAACAACTGACAGAAAGGAGTACCGAATAATAATGGCTCTGAGCACTATGGGACAACATCTGGGGTCATTAGTCCCCTAGAACTACTTAAACCTAACTAACCTAAGGACATCACACACATCCATGCCCGAGACAGGATTCGAACCTGAGACCGTAGCGGTCGCGCGGTTCCAGACTGAAGCGCCTAGAGCCGCTCGGCCACACCGGTCGGCCAGAAAGGAGTCTGAAATTATCAAACGCGTGCGTACTGGAATGACAAGAGACCCATAGTGACAGACTGAAGTTTTTGGAAGATAAGAAGAATTCTAAGGCTAAAGCTAACTTGCAGTTCTGCATGTTTTATTAAAGAGTCAAACAAAATAATAGTACAGTGATTTCAGGATGACGTCACAAAATTTCAAGGATGAGAAGATAGGTAACTGTATCAATCTGTGGTAAGGGACCGCGATCCGGAAACGACCAAGTCGAAAGGAATCAGCGAGAATCTTCTCAATTTCCGCCGCAGCCTCGCTCAGCGATCAAACTAAGGACCCCAACTTCCGAATCCCGGTCATGACGTACAGGCTAACTGCTGAATACTCCTGAACACCCACAGATAATGTCCCCTGTTCATGCACTAGCAACGGCACACGTAACTTGGCGTGAGAGAGACCAAAAGTCTACAGCAGCGTTATAATGAATTCCATTTACCTCCACAAGGTTCACAAACTGCTACATTTACAACAGTTGTTAAAAATGGCGCCCCTGTACGAGAATAGAGGCACGGCGAGGTCGCACAAATCTCTGTTGTACACGTTCTGTCGTCGCCTGTGTAATTTGAGCAGTGTCGCAAGCAGCGAAAATTCTAGCGAGGCGATCATCTTCAGTGTCGACAGCCGTCTCGTACACAAGACTTTTCACCTAGCCCCACAAGAAGGAATCAAGTGGGATGAGGACAGGTGAACGTGCTGGCCACGGAAAAGAACCTCCTCTGCCTATCCACTGTTCAGGGAATGTCTGGTACAGGTGTTCACGATCCCTCGGTCCAAAGTGAGGTGAGGCTCCATCATGTTGGAATCACATCCGCTAACGGATAACAAGTGGAATATGTTCCAGGAACCTGGGACTTAGCAAAAGCAAAGCCGGTACACGTGTTACACTGTCGGAGATAGAGAATGCTCCACTGAACAATTTGAGGTAGGGAACCTGGGCTCAGGAAAGTTAGCTTAAGGAGATATGGAAGTAAACTTGTCTACCGCTTTGTCTAGCATTACTATTTTCCAGATTATTTACAACTAACATGCATACAAGTTTACACGTACTGTGCTCTTTATTTACACGTACTTTGCTTATTTCCTGCAAGGAAACAAGGAGGAAGAGCCTGATTACCAGGAAGTCATGGTGCAGGTTTTGTTTACTTTACTTGTCCGTAAGGTGACTCTGTTGTATCGTATTTACACTACTGGCCATTAAAATTGCTACACCAAGAAGAAATGCAGATGATAAACGGGTATTCAATGGACAAATATATTATACTAGAACTGACAAGTGATTACATTTTCACGCAATTTGGGTGCACAGATCCTGAGAAATCAGTACCCAGAACAACCACCTCTGGCCGTAATAACGGCCTTGATACGCCTGGGCATTGAGTCAAACACAGTTTGGATGGCGTGTGCAGGTACAGCTGCCCATGAAGCTTCAATACGATACCACAGTTCATCAAGAGTAGTGACTGGCGTATTGTGACGAGCCAGTTGCTCGGCCACCATTCACCAGACGTTTTCGGTTGGTGAGAAATCTGGATAATGTGCTGGCCAGGGCAGCAGTCCAACATTTTCTGTATCCAGAGAGACCCGTACAGGACCTGCGAAATGCGGTCGTGCATTATCGTGCTGAAATGTAGGGTTTCGCAGGGATCGAATGAAGGGTAGAGCCACGGGTCGTAACACATCTGAAATATAACGTCCACTGTTCAGAGTGCCGTCAATGCGAACAAGAGGTGACCGAGGCGTGTAACCAATGGCACCCTATACCATCAAGCCGGGAGATAGGCCAGTATCGCGATGTGCGTTCACCGCTGTGTCGCCAAACACGGAGGCGACCATCATGATGCTGTAAACAGAACCTTGATTCGTGGGAAAGAAATGACGTTTTACCATTCGCGCACCGAGGTTCGTCGTCGAGTACACAATCGCAGGCGGTCCTGTCTGTGATGCAGCGTCAAGGGTAACCGCAGCCATGGTCTCCGAGCTGATAGTCCATGCTGCTGCAAACGTCGTCGAACTGTTCGTGCAGATGGATGTTGTCTTGCAAACATCCCCATCTGTTGACTCAGGGATCGAGACGTGGATGCACGATCCGTTACAGCTATGCCTGTCATCTCGACTGCTAGTGATACGAGGCCGTTGGGATCCAGCACGGCGTTCCGTATTACCCTCTTGAACCCACCGATTCCATATTCTGCTAACAGTCGCTGGATCTCGACCGACGTGAGCAGCAATGTCGCGATACGATAAACCGCAATCGTGATAGGCTGCAATCCGACATTTATCAAAGTCGGAAACGTGATGGTACGCATTTGTCCTCCTTACAAGAGGCATCATAACAACGTCTGACCAGGCATCGCCGGTCAACTGCTGTTTGTGTATGAGAAATCGGTTGGAAACTTTCCTCATGTCAGCACGTTGTAGGTGTCGCCACCGGCGCCAACCTTTTGTGAATGCTCTGAAAAGTTAATCATTTGCATATCACAGCATCTTATTCCTGTCGGTTAAATTTCGCGTCTGTAGCACGTCATCTTCGCGGTTTAGCAGTTTTAATGGCCAGTAGTGTACACTGTCCCACGACAGAACGCGCTATGAACCAACGGCAGACCCATTCATTACTTAGTGCTGTTCAGAAACGTACACTGCAGTACGATAGAGCAGAACCGGTCGAGTTTCGCAGAACTCACTGACATGCACCTTGTGTGTGGGGAAGTACGTTGCCCTCGCTGCTGAAAGGCTGTACAGGGAACGATTTCCTAACAGGCATCATCAGTTACGACGAGTGTTTATTTCTGTCGATCTACGAATGCGGGAGACTGGTTCATTGGAAGGAAGAGGCGAGGGACCACTCACACATCCGACTGCGAAGAGGAGGTCCTGGAACGCGTTGCAGCGGACCCCACTACAAGTACTCGTATTGCACGTGAAATGGGCGGCGGGAACAAAAGTTACACCCGCATCTCCCACAACAAGTCCATGCAGTGCTTGCGATTGTCTTTGTACCAAGTGTAGCGTTGTGTCAGTGGTTGCTCCAATAATGGATTGATCGACCAGATTTCCACCAGATCGTGCTGTTTGGTGACGGCGCATCATTTGATTGTGAAGAAATTCTGGTCGTATGTGAAGTACACAAGCGGCAAGACGCAGTCAATACCTTCGCTGCGCAGTGCCGATGGTACTGTTACCGACGACTGTGCCGCTAAAGCGGAGTTATTGAACGCAGTTTTCCGAAATTCCTTCACCAGGGAAGACGAATGGAATATTCCAGAATTTGAAACACGAACAGCTGCAAGCATGAGTTTCTTAGAAGTAGATACCTTAGGGGTTGCGAAGCAACTCAAATTGCTTGATACGGGCAAGTCTTCAGGTCCAGATTGTATACCGATTAGGTTCCTTTCAGATTACGCTGATACAATAGCTCCCTACTTAGCAATCATATACAACCGCTCGCTCACCGATAGATCTGTACCTACAGATTGGAAAATTGCGAGGTCGCATCAGTGTTTAAGAAGGGTAGTAGCAGTAATCCATCGAACTACAGACCTATATCATTGACGTCGGTTTGCAGTAGGGTTTTGGAGCATATACCGTATTCAAACATTATGAATCACCTCGAAGGGAACGATCTATTGATACGTAATCAGCATGGTTTCCGAAAACATCGTTCTTGTACAACGCACCTAGCTCTTTATTCGCACGAAGTAATGGTCGCTATCGACAGGGGATCTCAAGTTGATTCCGTGTTTCTAGATTTCCGGAAAGCTTTTGACACCGTTCCTCACAAGCGACTTCTAATCAAGCTGCGGGCCTATGGGGTATCGTCTCAGTTGTGCGACTGAATTCGTGATTTCCTGTCAGGAAGGTCGCAGTTCGTAGTAATAGACGGCAAATCATCGAGTAAAACTGAAGTGATACCAGGTGTTCCCCAGGGAAGCGTCCTGGGACCTCTACTGTTCCTGATCTATATAAATGACCTGGGTGACAATCTGAGCAGTTCTCTTAGGTTGTTCGCAGATTATGCTGTAATTTACCATCTAGTAAGGTCATCCGAAGGCCAGTATCAGTTGTAAAGCGATTTTGAAAAGATTGATGTATGGTGTGGTAGGTGGCAGTTGACGCTAAATAACCAAAAGTGTGAGGTGATCCATATGAGTTCCAAAAGAAATACGTTGGAATTCGATTACTCGATAAATAGTACAATTCTCAAGGCTGTCAATTCAACTAAGTACCTGGGTGTAAAAATTACGAACAACTTCAGTTGGAACGACCACGTAGATAATATTGTGGCGAAGGCGAGCCAAAGGTCGCGTTTCATTGGCAGGACACTTAGAAGATGCAACAAGAGACAGCTTACACTACACTCGTTCGCCTCTGTTAGAATATTGCTGCGCGGTGTAGGATCCTTACCAGGTGGGATTGACGGAGGACATCGAAAGGGTGCAAAAAAGGGCAGCTCGTTTTGTATTATCACGTAATAGGGGAGAGAGTGTGGCAGATATGATACGCGAGTTGGGATGGAAGTCATTAAAGCAAAGACGTTTTTCGTCACGGCGAGATCTATTTACGAAATTTCAGTCACCAACTTTCTCTTCCGAATGCGAAAATATTTTGTTGAGCCCAACTTACATAGGTAGGAATGATCATCAAAATAAAATAAGAGAAATCAGAGCTCGAACAGAAAGGTTTAGGTGTTCGTTTTTCCCGCGCGCTGTTCGGGAGTGGAATGGTAGAGAGATAGTATGATTGTTGTTCGATGAATCCTCTGCCAAGTACTTAAATGTGAATTGCACGGTAATCATGTAGATGTAGATGTAGATGTTATTTCGAACAGCAGGAATAGCCACCTCTGGGATGAGGAAAAAGCTCACGCTGTAGTAGAGTCATTCCATCAAGTATGTTTTGCTGTCTGGGCCGGCATTGTAGGCGACGATCTCATTGTACCTCATCTTGTACATGAGCGTCTCAATGGCCACCTTGCTTGAGGCTCGTTGTTGGAGAACGTACCCTTGGCTGTTCGCGAGAGGATGTGGATACAACATGAGTGCGCACCGCCTCTCTTCAGTGTGAATCAACGCAGCGATCTCGATGCTGTATTTCCTGGTCGCTGGATTCGAAGTGGAGGTCCTATTCCACGGTCTTAGAGGTCAGCTGACCTGAATCCCTTTGATTATTTCCTATGCAGATATCTAAAGTCACTTGTGTATGAGATCCCAACGGATGCGGCGGGCCGGCCGGTGTGGCCGTGCGGTTCTAAGCGCTTCAGTTTGGAACCGCGTGACCGCTACGGTCGCAGGTTCGAATCCTGCCTCGGGCATGGATGTGTGTGATGTCCTTAGGTTAGTTAGGTTTAAGTAGTTCTAAGTTCTAGGGGACTGATGACCTCAGAAGTTAAGTCCCATAGCGCTCAGAGCCATTTGAACCATTTGGATACGGCGGTGGATTTAGTTACCAGAATTGTAGCTGCCTGCGATGTGATTCGAAACATGTCAGCAATATTTTTCAAGGTGAGTCGGAATCTTGTTCGCCGATGTCATGCTTGCACTGAGGTCAGTTTCAGCACATTGTGTAAGATACAGTACAAATGGTCCATTCATTGTGTCGGTGTTGGTATTTGCAGTTAACTGTAATTAACGTAAATAAAAGAGTACACAGTAATGTGATTTTATGCCTATTATCTCCTTAAGCTTGCTTCTCCGATCACAGTTCCCTATCTCAAATTGTTCACTGGAGCATGCTCTATGTCCTGTTAAATTTCTGAACGCTCTTACAAAAACACCATGTACATCCTTCTCCATCATCTCTGAAAGTTTGCAACGTATCATGAAACCACCGTGTTTAAAAAGCTGCTTGGCGTGTTTCAACATAAAGTTTTGATATACAGCAACATCAGTTTCCTTTCGCCACTTTAAGCAGTATACAGGGTGCTACAAAAATTTAAGGCCAAACTTTCAGGAAACATTCCTCACACACAAATAAAGAAAAGATGTTATGTGGACATGTATCCGGAAACGCTTAATTTCCATGTTAGAGCTCATTTTAGTTTCGTCAGTATGTACTGTACTTCCTCGATTCACCGCCAGTTGGCCCAACTGAGGGAAGGTAATGTTGACTTCGGTGCTTGTGTTGTCATGCGACTCATTGCTCTACAGTACTAGCATCAAGAACATCAATACGTAGCATCAACAGGTTAGTGTTCATCACGAACGTGGTTTTACAGTCAGTGCAATGTTTACAAATGCGGAGTTGGCAGATGCCCATTTGATGTATGGATTAGCACGGGGAAATAGCCGTGGCGCGATACGTTTGTATCGAGACAGATTTCCAGAACGAAGGTGTCCCGACAGGAAGACGTTCGAAGCAATTGATCGGCGTCTTAGGGAGAACTGAACATTCCAGCCTATGACTCGCGCCTGGGGAAAACCTAGAACGACGAGGACACCTGCAATGGACGAGGCAATTCTTCGTGCAGTTGACGATAACCCTAATGTCAGCGTCAGAGAAGTTGCTGCTGTACAAGGTAACGTTGACCACGTCACTGTATGGAGAGTGCTACGAGAGAACCAATTGTTTCCGTACCATGTACAGCGTGTGCAGGCACTATCAGCAGCTGACTGGCCTCCACGGGTACACTTCTGCGAATGGTTCATCCAACAATGTGTCAGTCCTCATTTCAGTGCAAATGTTCTCTTTACGGATGAGGCTTCATTCCAACGTGATCAAATTGTAAATTTTCACAATCAACATGTGTGGGCTGACGAGAATCCGCACGCAGTTGTGCAATCACGTCATCAACACAGATTGTCTGTGAACGTTTGGGCAGGCATTGTTGGTGAAGTCTTGATTGGGCCCCACGTTCTTCAACCTACGCTCAATGGAGCACGTTATCATGATTTCATACGGGATACCCTACCTGTGTTGCTGGAACATGTGCCTTTACAAGTACGACAGAACATGTGGTTCATGCACGATGGAGCTCCTGCACATTTCAGTCGAAGTGTTCGTACGCTTCTCAACAACAGATTCGGTGACCGATGGATTGGTAGAGGCGGACCAATTCCGTGGCCTCCACGCTCTCCTGACCTCAACCCTCTTGACTTTCATTTATGGGGGCATTTGAAAGCTCTTGTCTACGCAACCCCGGTACCAAATGTAGAGACTCTTCGTGCTCATATTGTGGACGGCTGTGATACAATACGCCATGCATGTATCCTCGCTAACGGAGGACATTTTGAACATTTCCTGTAACAAAGTGTTTGAAGTCACGCTGGTACGTTCTGTTGCTGTGTGTTTCCATTCCATGATTAATGTGATTTGAAGAGAAGTAATAAAATGAGCTCTAACATGGAAAGTAAGCGTTTCCGGACACATGTCCACATAACATATTTTCTTTGTTTGTGTGTGAGGAATGTTGCCTGAAAGTTTGGCCGTACCTTTTTGTAACACCCTGTAAAGACGTGTGACGAGGGCCCCCCGTCGGGTGGACCGTTCGCTGGTCGAAGTCTTTCGATTTGACGCCACTTCGGCGACTTACGCGTCGATGGGGATGAAATGATGATGATTAGGACAACACAACACCCACTCACTGAGCGGAGAAAATCTCCGACCGAGTCGGGAATCGAACCTTGGCCCTTTGGATTGACATTCTGTCGCGCTGACAACTCAGCTACCGGGGGCGGACACTTTAAGCAGTACTAACGTATCAATACACTATAGGGCGAACATACAAAGGAAAAAAGGAATGTTTGTGATGTCAGTATGTTTATTTAATTTTTATGTTTCCGTACAAAATGGAACCCTTAAAAGGACGCCTTGTTGTCCGTCTCTCTGACCGTCCCTCTGTCCGGCTGTTGAAAACCCTTTCTCTCAGGAACACGTAGGCGTATCAAGCTGTAATTTACGTCACATACTAAGGTCAAATGTCTGCCTGTTGAGACCCATTGTTCTAAGGAACGGTAAACGTATCAAGCTAAAATTTATGTCACAGACTTACGTCAATGCTCTCTTGGCAGAGTAGTAAATGTAAGCTTTTAAGTCAGTAGAGTCGACTGATACGGACATTTGCGTCACATATTCTGACACTGGTGTACTCGTCATCGATATCTAAGGGATATTTCTCGTTGGTACAGAATCATGAAATTTGGCAAGAAGCAAGATTTCACTGGGAGGATAAAAGGAAAAGCTGTCAATTGGTAATCTGTAATTTTGTTACACAAAAAAGGAATGCTTGTCATTCCCAGAATGGATAAACTGTCTATACAGGGTGTTATCGTAAGAGCGTGCAAAAATTTAACAGGCTCTTTATTGTGAATAGCAGAGTAATCACGTAGATGTAGGTATAGAAGAGCAGAACATAGGTGATGCTCCACTGAACAAACTGAGGTAGATCGAAGAAGCCAGCTTAAGGAGATAATAGGAATAAAATCACTTTACTGCGTCCTTTTTCATTTACATCAATTACAATTAACTGCAAATACCTTCGTAGGCACAATGAACGTACCAGTTGTGCTGTATCTTAAAAACTGTGCTGAAACTAACGGCCATCAACCTGAATGCGAGCATGACATCGGCAAAAAAGATTCTAACGCACGCTGACAAATATCCCTGGTGCGTTCCAAATCACGCCGGCCTGGGTGGCCGAGCGGTTCTAGGCGCTACAGTCTGGAACCACGCGACCGCTGCGGTCGCAGGTTCGAATCCTGCTTCGGGCATGGGTGTGTGTGATGTCCTTAGGTTAATTAGGTTTAAGTAGTTCCAATTTCTAGGGGACTGATGACCTCAGAATTTAAGTCCCTCAGTGCTCATAGCCATTATTTTGTTCCGAGTCACATCACAGGCAGCTACACTTCTGGCAACTAATTCCATCTCCGTATCCACTGGGGTCTCGTACACACAGGTGACGTCAGATATCCCCATAGGAAATAATTAACGGGATGCAGGTCAAGTGACGTCGCAGGCCGTGAAGTAGGATCTCCCTTCCCAAACCAGCGACCAGGAAATACTTCTTAGCAATCACGCTCATCCTTCTCGTTTCCTTGAAGGAAATAAACAATGAGCATGTAAGTAAACAGCACAGTACGTGTAAACTTGTGCGCATGTTGTTTGTAAATAAGCTGAAAAACAGTAATGCTAGACAAAGCGGTAGAGAAGTTTACCTCCATATCTCCTTATGGTGGCTTCTGCAACCCCAGGTTCACTACCTCAAACTGTTGAGTGGAGCATTTTCTGTGTCCTGTAACATTTTTGCACAGTCTTACAGAAACACCTTTTATACACATAATTATGTTTGCATGGAACTCTCGATGCGTGAGTCCTACTCGCGCCTGACCAGCTTTTGTAAGCAATTTCCAGTCAGTTGACCACTTCCGGAACCATTGTTTGAAGCCTGTTGATATTCGATGCAGTTTTTTGTTTTTAGACACACAACGCTATATGCAGATGATGAAATTTACTGAAAGAAATAAAAAGAAGTTAGCCAAAAACTTTGACAGACAACACACACACACACACACACACACACACACACATACCAACGTACATACATATGAAGGTGAATCAGAAAGTGCTCGCTCCTGCGTTTTAGCCAAACTACGACTGTAAATGCAAAGTCAGCACATCCACTTCCTGTGGCGGACCTTCCTCGGTCCGATTAGTTGCCGGTAGCTCCGCGGCACGGCGCTGGCGTCGGCTGCTTCACCTGTTGAAGATGGCAGCTGTGCTCCACATGTCAACGGCGTACGAACAACTAAGTGTCATTCGTTTTCTGAGGTGCAAGGGACGAACGCCCATCTAAATTATCGAAATCTGCAGAGAAATGCAGTCAACCTAGGGGGAAAAGTTTCTCACTCTGAGAGTTGTGAGGTGGATGTGTTGTGAATTAGCAAGAGGCCCTGAAGGCCTACGTGACAATGAGCATTCGGGGAACCCAAGTACGTCACTGAATGCCGCCAACATTTCGCGGTGGATGCAACGACGGAAGTGAGTCTGCGTGCACACCTCAAGGCAGTTTCCATGTTTTCATTGCGCTGAAGAAAATAATTTCCTGGCAGAAAAGTGATTCACTTGAAACGATGAGGCCGATACAGCAGTCCGACTGTAGTTCCACAGACAGCTGGACGAATGCTACCAGAGCGGCATCTCAGGTTTAGTACTGCGATGGGACGAAAATCTAAACCAGTGTCGGGGCAAAGTGGAAAAAAAGTGTAACGCCTGTACAATAGTACATATATTTGAAATTACTTGTATGCACCATATTTCAGCTAATAAAAAATAGGGGCAAATACTTTCTGATTCTCCCTCATAGCTTCCCTTGCACTTACATGTCTAAAGGCATGTTTGTATAAAGTAGTATTTATAGAAATAATTACCTATGTAAGAAACAATAAGTCAGATAATCATTGTTAGAAAAAAAGAGAGAAAAGGAGAAACCAATCACTCTGATGAACATTTTGTCCCCACAGTTTAGTAGTAACCTTGACGAAACACACAATCTCAAATTATTTTCCAAACAGGTCACCCGCATTGTTCCAGTTCATCCAAAACGGTGTAGGAGTAGTGACACGATCTATAAAGAGGTTCCCAGAGCAGAATAACTTTTCTTAGGTTAATTTGTTGAGTTCTCAGACACATCCGATGTTGTAAGGTAACTACTCTTTTGTGCCACGTTCTGAGTACATGGAAGTATGTCATCAAAAAAATTCCCAGTGTAAGTGCCCACTTTTGCATGATGTTTTAACCCAAGAAGTGATTTTCAAAGCAATCTGATTATGCTTCAAAAAACGTCTTCAAGAATAGTTCATGCTTACTTCGCGCAGCTGGAAGAACTGGCGGCATAAATGAATACTGAAGCGAATTTTATGATCGCAGACACACTGCACAAAAAAGTATTATCACTTTTACGATAACCCGTAACTGTTTTTCGTTGTGATGCGTAAGTTGGATATTTAGCGCAAAGTTGCATGGTACCTTCTTCCGCTATGGTGCAAAAGCATGGCGCCCTGCGACACGTCACCCTAGGACTCGGTGGTGCTTCAGACAGCAGGAGAAAAGGCCAGAGCTGAGAGGTCATGTGAGCGGTGACGTGGGTTAATGACGTCATATTGGCACCATATATCGCCAACATTTTGCCCAACGGGATCTTGGATGTGTCACAGCCCCTCTTGCCCCATTCCACCCCTTCTTTTGACGCCTTTGTCTCTGCGATGGAGGTCAGAACCCAGCCTTGAAATGATGCGTTTTCTTAAGAGTGGCCGAGAAAAACATTTCAGACTCATCGCGCTTCAGAATCGACACAACAATGCCTGGGGGATGACATGGAGAGTGTTAATGAAACCACCCTTTCTCTTGGGAGCTGATTTCCTCACATTTTGCAGTCCAAAGCGACAGTTCGCAGTGCGAAGAGCCACAAGGCGACGTACTTGATAACGCTCAACGCTGCTGCCACACCTGGGCGTTTCCACCCTACTCTATAATGGGGCTGCAACCACACTGAGAATCATTTGACACCTTTGGAGTGTAATGTAACAGTAATTTTTGCTCCGGTGTAGTGTGTGGAACCATTAGAGACAGTTCAAAACCATTCGACGAAATTTGAACGTGACAAGAACCAGTGAAGGGTGTTTATGCTTTTTCAGTTCACCTATTTCAAGCTGCCCTGTGGTGTGATCGCGGACAGATGCAACACTCACATGTGTGTGAATAAAATGGCGAAAGGTCCCTCTAAGATCGCCCGTTTTGGCAATATCCTCTGTGCCACCCTTGCATCTTTGTTGGGCACATTGAAAATGTAGGAGTCAGAGACTTAGACACCCATCCAGTTGAATGGCGCCTCCAGCGCCTGAGGGCAGGCAACCCCTCGGACACCACATGTCTGGAGGGTTCATTCCCACACATTTTGTGGTCCAAAACTACAGTTCGCAATGTGATGAGCAACAGGACGATGTTCTCCACACCTTTGACATTGATGACATCCCGCAGTCAATCCAACCCTTGTCTAAGGACATCGAAGACCTGCAACCCCACTGAACATATAATACACCTATGTAGTAAATCTCAACAACAATTTTTGCTCTTGTATACAGTCTACTATGGACTGTTCAAAACCATTAGGTGAAATTTCAGCGTGTCAGGAACCAGCAAAGGGTGTTTATATCTTTTCAGCACTCCGGTTTCGCACCGCCTTTCATGATCATGGGGAGGTGCAACATTGACACATACCTAATTGTAAAATGTAAAGGGTTCCTCTAAGTCCCCCAATTTGGCAACATTCTTAGGGCCACCTGTGCACCTTTGTTGAACACTTTTAAGATGTACTATATCTGAACACAGACACCCACTCACTGATCACTAGGCGCTGGTGTGACAGGCAACCATTTCGACACTCCTGAGCTGAGTGGCACCATGTTGATCAACTAGCGCCTGCTTGCCACATGCTAAATATCAGGGCGTGTCGAAACTGTCTACCACTGCAATGCAGAAGTTCAATATTTGGCCCAGTCATGGCCTTTTGAAAAAATTACCCCATAATAGTGTTATGTGGTGTAGAAGCATGTGCTTGGGAGTTACTCTTGTGAAACGTAATATATGCGGCTGTTACATTATATAGGTCTTCAGTGGCTAACTGTGAAACTGTCATGAAACATTTTGATGAGTTATTGTGTCTGTGACCGACGTAAGGAAGGGTGTATTTATTTGTGGTAATTTTAATGTAAATTTCTTGAAGCAAACTTACAGGAAGAGTAATCTAGAAGCGCTTTTAGCCACTTATAGTTTGGTGTCAATTATAAATTTCCCTATAAACAGAAGGTAAACAGGTATATGGTGGTAAATGGGTTGTCAGATCATAGTGCACAGATAGTTACATTATATATCTTAGGTCCATGTACAGTTTGGAACACTCTAAGAACACAGTGAGGCTGATTAATACCAAACATTTGAACATCTTAAAGAAATCTTAAACAATGTTGACTCAGTTGCAGTTTACAATGAATCTAACGCTTACTCCAAATTCGACGTATTTGTTAATGAATTTCTATCCATTTTTGAAAGTGGTTTTTCTAAACAGATAATTAAATGTGGTAATGGCAACTCATTAAATTAACCTTGGATCTCTTCAAAAATGGCTCTCAGCACTATGGGAGTTACTTCTGAGGTCATCAGTCCCCTAGAACTTAGAACTACTTAAACCTAACTAACCTAGGGACATCACACACATCCATGCCCGAGGCAGGATTCGAACCTGCGACCGTAGCAGTCATGTGGTTCCGGAGTGAAGCGCCTAGAACCACACAGCCACACCGGCCGGCAGGACTCTAACACTACGTGTGCTGTGACCGCGAGCGTACTGCTCCTGTTCGACATGTTCCTTTGCCTCTGACAATGTACTCTTAGCGCTGTTCGTGCAACTTTTTAGTAATGTTCTTCCTTTTACACGAATACCACAAATCCAAATTGTGAACAGCGGGGCTAGTTGGTCCCACGTTGTTCTTCTCGTCAACAGATGGCAGCACCGCGTCTGGCAGAATCTCTTCACAATAAAAAAAAGCGACGTGTGCAAAATAGCCAGAATAAGCAACGACTCAGAAATTTTAAGAAAATATGTGAAAAATGCTTGAGTGCTCACATTTTGTCAGAAACTGGCAAATCAGGTACAAAAATAAGATCGTTATGGTACACTGTTAAATGAGAGATGGGAAAGAAGCTACAGAAGATGATATTATTTCTGTTAAAGAGGATGGGAGCATTGCAAAAGGAATTTCATGTGTAACAGGCATTTTTTATTATTACTTTTTTAAAAAAAGTCAGAAACTGGCTTCAAGTTGTTCAGAAGAGAAAGCAAAACATTACAGTAAAGAATAAATACAAAAGACTTTACTGAATTAAAAATTAATATCACTTCCCCATCTGAAATAAGAAAGAGGATCATGATGCTAAAAAGTAAAAGTTGATGTGGGTTTGATAAAATCTCCAATGAAGCACTAAAATGTTGTGGACCTAAAATGTGTAATGTTCTTAGTTACTTATGTAATTCATTATTAACTCAGCGTGTTTTCCCAGAAAGATTGGCATATGCCTTTTCAGGCCTCTGACTTCAGACGTCAACAACTATGCTCCATTGTCCCTCTTTACATGATTTCCTAAAACTTTTCGAAAAGTATTGTACTGTTTAGTAATGGGACACGTAGCAAATCATAGCTAGGATTTCAAAAGGATCCTTCTACTATGTCAGCTACTTACACATTTACTGAGACCATAGTAGAGTCTCTGAATGATAAAATGTCACCAACTGAGATCCTTTGTGACTTACCGAAGACATTTCATAGTGTCAGTCACATTAATTTATTATAGAAGTTAACTTTTTATGGAATACGCACTTTAGTAAATGTCTGGCTTAGACCTTATTTCAGAAACAGAATACACAAAGTTACTTTAGGCTATTTGAGTAATACAATGAAGAACGCTACATCACAAATTACTATGGAAATCCCATCATGGTCTCTACTGTTCTTGCTTGATGTTAAAAATGAGTCATTTTATTTAAATCAGGAGGCAGAATTAGTCCTGTTAACTGATGATAAAACCATTATTGTGAAGTTGAGCGAAGAAGGATCAACAGATGAAATAGTAAGTGATGTTTTTTGAAAGTCAATGAACGGTTTTGAACAAATGGGCTGGCTTTAAACTTTGAAAAACCGCAGCTCAGATTCTTACTGTCAAAAGTACCCCACCTTCTATTTACCTAGCACAGCAACAATAAATAATAGAGTAGTAAATAGTAAGTTTTTAGATGTGCATGTTGATGGAAACTTAAAATGTAAAAACCATACGGAAGTAACAACAATTTTTAGGTCTGGTTACTTTTGCCATATGAATAATTATCATCTTTGGAGATATAGAAGTCAGGAATTTAGCATATTTCGCATATTTTCATTCTTTGATATCCTATGGCATAATATTGTGGGATATCTCCTCGCGTAAGCAAAAAGTATTCATTGCACAAAAGAAAGTAAATAGTCATGTGTGGAGTTCACACACATACAACTTAAAGATATCTCTTTTAGCAGCTGGGAATATGAACCACAGCTTCACAGCAGATTTTATCATTTACGAAATTTGTTAACAACAATCCATCTAAATTTGAGAACAATGGAGATATTCACAAGTGAAACACTAGAAGGAAAATGATCTACATTTTCCTTTAATGAATCTAACTGTGGCACAGATGGCAGTGAAATATGCAGCTATGAAACTCTATGCCCGTCTACTAATGGAAACAGAACGTCTGGCAGATAGCAAAAAAGTTTTAAAATGTAGATTAAAGAGCTTTCTCCTTAACAACTTGTTCTGCACCCCAGAGTAATTCTTGTGTAGATATGATTAATTAGTTTTCAAAACAGTGGAAATGCCCAGTTTGAAGCCACATAAATATATTTTTTTATTGCGTTGTATACCAGTTTTCGATGTTTGTTCTGTTCATACGTTCCAATCATAAAGTTTATCGTGAATTTGATCTATGGAACACGTAACTAACTAACTAACGACCCAGAAACGTAGACAGGCAAAAAAATGGCTCAAATGGCTCTGAGCACTATGTGACTTAACTTCTGAGGTCATCAGTCGCCTAGAACGTAAAACTAATTAAACCTAACTAACCTAAGGACATCACACACATCCATGCCCGAGGCCGGATTCGGACCTGCGACCGTAGCGGTCACTCGGTTCCAGACTATAGCGCCTAGAACCGCACGGCCACTCTGGCTGGCGTAGACAGGCACAGATTAGCAAGCTTTGTATGGTTCAAACGGACACACGAGAGCAAGTGGCCATGCTGGCTTACCATGGGCCCCTGCTTCTACTCGCCAAAGCAGAGACATATCTTCTCAGCCAGTCAAAGACTACAATATACTAAGTAATTGATCACTTGGTACAGAATATCTTTGAAATATGCTCACACTGCAGAAAACGCGGAAGAAAGGATAGTTTTGAAAGTTGACATTGTGACAACCAACTTTCAGTGTGAAATAAAATAATAATCAACACAGTTCAGTCTGAGAACTTCAGTATGTCAGACAGCATACAGGTGCAGTTGTACATCCCTTAAAAGCATCAGGAACGAAGGAAAGTGTTAATACTCACAATGTCATCGGCCAACACAATTCATTCATAAATTTCAGCACTGTTCCTCTGTTAAAATCTAAAACAAGCTGTTATAAAACGTATTGTGCCAATAATTGTAATTTTGCCATACTGCAATCAAAATGCATCGCTGTGTCTAAGATTTGCTCATTTGCTGTTGATCAGTGTCCTATACTAGAATCTGGCAGACTACTTTCCTCCATCAACCATGGTTTCGAGGCAGTTTGCCCATTCCTAAATCACTTCTCTGGTCTACATCAAGGCAATAACTAAGTAGTCCCACAAGGTTCAGTTTTAAGTCCACTCCTATTCCTTATATATGTGAATGACCATCCACTTAACATTGAAGAAGAACAACTGGTATTTTTTGTGGGCACTACTAGTGTTATAATAAATACAATTAGGGAGAAAGCAAGAGAAGATTTCGCAAATATTTTCCAAAGAATTATTAAGTGGTTCACTGAAAATCGGTTCTCCATAAATTTTGATATACACAGTACATTCATTTCTGTACAACAAACACAACCATACCAACCACTGATGTAGCACATGAGCAGCAGTCAGTAAATAAGGTAGATGCTCTGAAGCTTTGGGTGTACCTATTGACAAAAACGTGAACGAGAAGAAGCATATTTCTAGGCTTTACAAACAGTTAAGTTCAACTACTTATGCTCTGTGTACAATCGATAATCATGGAGACAAATGTATCAACCATCAGACATATTTTGCATATTTCCTTACAGTGCTGCCGTACGGAATAATTTTTGGGCTAACTCACCACTTAGAAACAAAGTATTGATTGCACAAAAGCTAGCAGTAAGAATAATGCGAGGCGTTCACCCAAAGACGTCGTGTAGGTACCTCTTCAAGGAGCTAGCCATTTTAACTGCGACATCTTGTGCTACAAAACATATTCGCTAATGAAACTGGTCATAAATAACCAATGACAATTTGAGAACAACACTGATGTACACACATACAACAGCAGAGAGAAAATGACCTTTGTTACCCATTGCTGAAGCTGGCAGCGGCTCAGAAATGACTTCAATGGCCACCAACAAAAATGTTTTATCATTTGCCCAATAACGTAAAATGCCTTGCAAGTAGCGAAGCAAGCTTTAAATCTGATTTAAAATCATTTCTCCTGGACAACTCCTTCTATTCCACTGACGAATTTCTACTTAAAGACAGGTAGCCAGTTTAAAAAAAAAAATCGTATATGTATATCCTGTAAACTGACTCGTTCCATGTCACTTCGATAAAAGAACTGTTCAAATGCTCTGTGGAACATGCAACTAACTAAGTAAGAAGTACAGATCACTGATATGCGCGAATGTGCTTAGAACAGATACCTTCACAACTACCATATCTACTAGGCCATTGCCCTCCACACCGGAATGTCCTCTTACTAACCACAGAGATGTCTCATTGTGTTGGAGGTTCTGTACGATTTAGTACCTGTTAACCTCGATAAAAATCGGCATTACTTTAATCCGCCCTTCACTTGTGAATTCCAGATTAAGTAATAAAAGAGCAGCGCAGGGACTTTGAGAGAGTGTTTAAGATTTTTTTGGGGGGGTTTTTAGGACTTGTAGAAGTTACTGGATGAGGCGACAGACGGCGTGATCTACTTCAGCATGGGGTCCAACGTGAAGAGCAAGCACTGGCCGGCCGAGAAGCGGCAGGCCTTCGTGGACGTCTTCTCCAGGCTCCGGCAGCGGGTGCTCTGGAAGTGGGAGGCCGACTCGCTGCCCGGACAGCCCCCCAACGTCAGGACGGGCAAGTGGCTGCCGCAGTCCGACATACTCGGTGAGTCGCAGAGGCTCCGTCTGTAGCTGTAGCTGTAGACACCTTTCACTGTGCGGTGAGTTGTTCACGGTACCTCCCGCTACATTTAACACGTCTATTCCTGTACCCTTAAAGCCGTCGGCTCACGGACCGTGCTGTCGAACGTTAACGTTGAGCGTGCAGAGTTCAACGTGCTGCTGAACGCTCGGGAACGTTGCGACTTGTGCATACGGTACGTGGGTCCCAACGTGGTATACGCGATCGCAACGCACTCCAGCGACAGTTGCGGGATGTTTCTAGTTCGTTAATCACACTGTTTACTCAACGGGCGCGCGTAAAATTCCCATATTAGCTCTGTTAAAACGCACATCTCTTCCATCGTCCACGAAAAGGAAAGTACCACGTCCAATCAATAAGGTCACAGGCTTATGAAACTTCCAATACAAACAGTGCGGTACAAACTTGGAATACTTTTCCGCATAAGATAAACATTATTTCGTCATTCCCGCATTTTAGTAAAACCCCAAGGTTAGTCTTATTTGATCACTGTTCCTATCCAGTAGCATAATCTTTGCAACATGTGAATTACGAAGCGTAAAAGAAAAAGGAGCAAAATATCTTTATACAAGAAGCGTAACCTGTCCTTTAGATTAAGCCAATCGAACAAAGTTACCCCACAAGGTGAACTTGTCTTTACATAATATCAAATATCATAGTCTATACTTATATTAAACTAATAATAAAGTATCAGAACTTAATAAAATCGCGAATGTTACGGGAAAAAATATTGGTTGTGTCAGGACGCGAACCCCCCCCCCCCAACAAAAGGACTCACTATCAGAGAGTGACGCTATTTATTACGCTTTTTTTTTTAATCTCATTTTGTTCGCTTTGTTCGTTGCATCTGCTCGGGGCGGACGTCGTAAGACATCCTTTTAGGTTCGTGGTTGGTCGATTGACTCAGTTTTTTAATTACAGAGGGCAGCTAACCCCCTGACCGAACACGCTGAGCTACCGTGTCGGCTGCCTAAACCAACATCACCCCTCGTGTCCCTATTCATAGTGTCATACCGATCTTACCTCTCGCTAAAAACCTTAATCGTAGATATGTTACTTACTGAAATTTAATTATAACACACTGTACCAAGAACAATGCCTTTTGCATGAATCTTCAGTGTGTCGCTGCCTTCAAATAGCCTACTCTCATTATACGCAAGATACAATAATTCTTTTGCCACGAATATGATGTTCCTCATTCTTTTATTGGAACGAATCACTCACTTAACAACGGGTTTTGCAGTGATTCTCAATTTGCTGGTGCTCAGAAACGGCATATATACATATAGGCTTGAAATGAATTCCAATATGGCGCCTCACAACTCTGTACTGCAGGGAGACGGTGTGCGTGTGACGTAGGCGGCGTTGTGCCATCTCATTGGTCAACGCTCAGATGCACGCTCAGAATATCTGACAAACCAGATATTGCTCTGCACGTTCGGAAAGACTCCCGAGTTATGACGTCAGAAACTCGGCACGCTCAACGCTCAGCGTTCGGATGCACGGTCCGTGTGCCAACGGCTTTAAGCAGAGCATGGGTCCTCAGGAGACATCACTTAATAGAGTGCACAATCGCTCAGCTCCCTTGTAGATCCCTTTAGAGCTGCCACATGGCGGGGAAGCAGACTGCTACGTTTCACACCCTTTTCTCAATATTGGCGAACATTCTGTGTGGGATTAAAGTCGGATTAATTATTATAATTGAGGGGGTGTTTGTCGCCAGGTTAGCCGAGAGCGCTAATGCGCTGCTTCCTGGACTCGGGTAGGCACGCCGTCCCCGGATCGAATCCGCCCGGCGGATTAACGCCGGAGTGCCGGCCAGCCTGGATGTGGTTTTTAGGCGGTTTTCCACATCCCCCTAGGTGAATACCAGGCTGGTCCCCACGTCCCGCGTCAGTTACAGGGCTCGCAGACATCTAAACACATTCACACTATTCCATGGATTACACTAGATGCAGACAGTTGGGGTGCACTAATTCCATCCCGGGCGGTACGGGGTGGTGGCAGGAAGGGCATTCGGCCACCTCTTAAATTAACCTTGCCAAATCCGATTAACCATGCCGACCCTGCGTCACTGTGGGAAGAAGGCACAACCAAAAGAAATAAGGAAAAGAAAGAAAGAATTGAGGGGGTGTTTGTCAAACAGTATGTGTGTATGTTCCACATCTTCTCCTAAACCTCTGGACCGATTTCAATCATACTTGGTACACATATCACTTACTGTTTGGAGAGAATTGCTGTGGTGGGGGGGGGGGGGGATGAAACACGTACTAATCAAGGGGCAGGTAGCGGGCCGGAAAACTAGTGCAGCTCAAGGCGCGAGGATTCACAGGCTTAATTCATCCAGAATTTAAGAATCAGAGTACTTAGTGACTTGCAACTAACTTAAAACATAATTTCAAACCTATAAGAGACCTTTCCTCGGTGCTAACCCCAGAAAATAATGAAAGAAGAAAACTTATCGCTTATACGTTTTCGCTGCTCATGTAGTGAAACTGTCACATTGGCCATGACGTTTTAATATATTACTTCTTTATTATTAACTGTATTCATCACACATTTTGCGTACAGTATTCGCAGTACCACTGAATGCGACTAGAAAATTATAGCGCTGTAAGACACATACTTCGGGAGACATGACGTCATAAACAGTGAGATGCGTGAAAAAATGCGGCATTATGCATGACGTTTTAATTCATCGCGTCTGTGCTACTAATTTTATTCGTAATACATTTCGTAGACTGTTTTCAAATACTTCACTGAATGTACCTGCAAAATTATACCACTATACGGCGTATTCTCCAGGAGATATGACGTCATGAAGATAGAGCTGCGTGAAAATGGAACTGCAGGACCTAATTCGCTAGAGATACATGTGAATACCTGCACAAATCTGTGTGGAATATCTTACACATATGTGGGATATACGTGGCACTTGCGTAAATGTTCGTACTCTGGCAAAGCAATGGTAGAAACATCCTCCTAAACCCCTGGAAGAGTTTCAACCAAACTTGGTAGCTACACATATTAGCATCTTGAAACAAGTACTTTTGGGTTAAGAACCATCAGCCTCCTATTAATGCGGAGGCGATAAGGTGAGGCAGAAGGGCGGATGAAGATGTGGTCAGAGAGGCAGAAGGAGGATATGGACGAAGGTAGTAGTGAGGAGGAGATGGATACAATGAAGGGGAGGGGGAAATGGATGCAAACAGGAAACAGGAGGAGATGGAGAGAGGAAGAAGAGAGAAGATGAACAGAGAGAGATGCGAGGAGGAGATCGACTGGGAGAGGGCAGATGGGAAGATGGACGGAGAGATGGAGAGAAAGGAGTAAACGGAGAAAGGAAAGAGGAAATGGACACACAGGTGGAGAGGTAAAGGGAGCACCGCGCGGGGTAGCCGCGCGGTCCCAGGCGCCTTGTCACGGTCCGCGTGGCTCCCTCGTCGGAGGTTCGAGTCCTCCCTAGGGCATGGGTGTGTATGTTGTCCTTAGCGTAAGTTAGTTTAAGTTAAATTAAGTAGTGCGTAAGGTTAGGGACCGATGACCTCAGCAGTTGGTCACATAAGACCTTACCACAAATTTCCAAAATAAAGGTAGTGGGGAAGTGATGTGGACAGAGGTGGTAGAACCAGATGGACAGAGAGAGGGGGAGTAGCAGATGGACTGAGAGAGGGGGAGTAGCAGATGGACAGAGAGAGGGAGGCGTAGCAGATCAATAGAGAGAGAGGGGGGGGGTATCAGATGGACAGAGAGAGATGATGGAGAGGATGGACAGAGAGCAGGCGGAGGAGACGAATAAAGAGAAGTGGAAGCAGAAGATCGGCTAATGTAATAAATACATACCAAGGCAACGCCAGGTACTCAGCTGATGCTGAAATAAAGCTCGTGGTTCATGTCCGCAGTAACCTGAAAGAGTGAGCCAAATTCGCGTTACGATAAACACCTGCGACACATGACAGGGCCTCCTCTGGCCTGTACCACAGCCTCCACAGAGTGCCCCATTGGGCCAGTGAGCAGTTCAGAGCTCGCATCGTTTGACAAGAGGAGAAATCGCGACCCGTCGGTCCCCACTACGCGCTTCCATTCAGACAGCGTCCAGTTTCTGTGTTGTTAGGCCTACCGAAGAATACAGTCTCAGGTATCACAGCCAGCAACAGCCTTTTGTGAGGTACTCGATGCCAAATGTACACCGCATATAGTTCCCTTTACAAAGAAGGCTCAGAAACCGGTGAGACGGACGCACATTCAATGGCAGAAACAGTTCCTGTCGTGTCTGAAAGCGATTTTCACTGACACCGAACGTCAGTCATCTCCGGTCGCTGTCGCTTACGATCATCTTATACTTACCGTTCTTACGCTTCTTACATGGTTGCCAGCCTGAAATTCAGTTGCACTTTCATTTTTGTCTACAACATTTTTACGTTCTAAAATCGCAAATTTATCTTTGCGATATAAATTCCTCGGATTATCTGTAAGGGGCACGACTGAAGCGCATTTGTATCTTTGGTGGGACAGCTCGGGTCTTCAGCCAATGGGAAACGCTTCTGATTTCTGACCGTGGAGCTCAGAGGTTTCTAGCGGGTCCCCGGCATTCTGTTTCCTGCTTTCAGCCAGTTTAGCTTCTGATTTGGTCGGGTGTGTGATCTGAAGACAGTGTGACATGATTCAGAGCCCTGTTATATTGGAATTTTTGGTCAGATCTTTACAATTACTTGCCATCATGGTTAATAGGTAATAAATAGTCGTAGGATCGAAAAATCCGCAGCCGGCCGCGGTGGCGAGCGGTTCTATGCGCTTCAGTCCGGAACCGCGCCACTGCTACGATCGCAGGTTCGAATCCCGCCTCGGGCATGGATGTGTGTGATGTCCTTAGGTTACTTAGGTTTAGGTAGTTCTAAGTTCTAGGGGAGTGATGACCTCAGATGTTAAGTCCCATAGTGCTCAGAGCCATATATATGAAAAATCAAATGGTTCGAATGGCTCTGAGTGCTATGGGAGTTAACATCTGAGGTCATCAGTCCCCTAGAACTTAGAACTACTTAAGCCTAACTAACCTAACGACAGCACACACATCCATGCCCGAGGCAGGATTCGAACCTGCGACCAGAGCAATCGCGCGGTTCCGGACTGAAGCGTGTAGAACCTCTCGGTCACGAGTGTCGGCTATGAAAAATCCGCACAGGTATTTTTGCATCATTCCGCGCACAGGACTTGCACTCTAGGACAAAAGAAGGTGAACCACGAAGAAATTATCCGGATGTCCAAACAAGAAATGATTACAACTTCAGAGCAACTGGATGATTTATTCAAGAGAAAGAACTTCACAAATTGAGAAAATCAATAACGCGGTGGTCACCATCTGGCCCATACAGAAGCTGTCATTCGGCTTCATATCGATTGACAGGGTTCTTGGATGTCCTCCTGACGGATTTCATGTCAAATTCTGCCTAATCTTACTAAAATGTAAGCCCCGTAGCGTAGGGCAACAAAACTGCGCACAGAATACCGTCCATGTGCTGCTGTGCTGTCAGGGTCCCGCAGATGACAACCAAAGGGGTCCTGCGATGAAACGAAACGGCATCCCAGACCATCACTGCTGACAATTATGTTGGACGGAACCAAATAATGAAGATTAGTGTTTGAAGCTCCGTCGACTTTGAGGTCATTGGAGACGCAGCACGAGCTAGGAGTGATACAAGGACGGAATTTTCCTGGATCGATTTAGGGAAATCGTGGAACGTCTGAATCGAGAGTTCCAAACGCGGATTCCATCTCGGTCGGCAGGTCAGGTTGGTATCCCACATTTCTCTGGGGCATCTCCAGACACATCTCTGGGATGGAATCTCATTGACTGGAGTAGAATTGTCTCCAGCGATGAGCCCCACTTGGAAGTGAGCTCTGATGACCAGCAACGAGGTGCCAGGAGACGCACTCGTGCTGTACCAACCTGACCGTCATCCGCCATACGGCCTGAGAAGAAGGACTGGTGGGCTGGGATGCCACTTCTTTTTATAGCAGCACAGTGATACGAAGACGATATTCTACGCTGCATTTTGTTGCCCCTCTTGCCAAGTAATCCTAGACTTATCCTCCAACAAGGTAGTGGCAGTACACGAGAGGGCCACGCTGTCTGTTGCAGCCCACAAGAATGTGCGCGCCTTCATCTCGCACGGCGGCCTGCTGAGCACGCAGGAGGCGATAGCGCGCGGCGTGCCCGTGGTGGCGCTGCCCGTGTTCGCCGAGCAGGAGCTGAACGCCATGCAGGCCGTCCAGCAGGGTTTCGCCGTGCTGCTGCAGCTGCGCAACATCACCGCCGAGTCGGTCCAGTGGGCGCTCTACCAGGTGCTCAACGAGCCCAGGTAGCCAGCCGGCCACTCACCCGGCCACGACAACACCGCGATTTATCACATCAGACTGTATGGTTCCAAGGACCTTCCCAAGTCTCACACCTATGACGTATACAGGGTGTTACAAAAAGGTACGGCCAAACTTTCAGGCAACATTCCTCACACACAAAGAAAGAATATATGTTATGTGGACATGTGTCCGGAAACGCTTACTTTCCATGTTAGATCTCATTTTATTACTTGTCTTCAAATCACATTAATCACGGAAAGGAAACACACAGCAACAGAACGTACCAGCGTGACTTCAAACACTTTGTTACAGCAAATGTTCAAAATGTCCTCCGGTAGCGAGGATACATGCATCCCCCATCCGTCGCACGGAATCCCTGATGCGCTGATGCAGCCCTGGAGAATGGCGTATTGTATCACAGCCGTCCGCAATACGAGCACGAACAGTCTCTACATTTTGTACCGGGGTTGCGTAGACAATACCTTTCAAATGCCCCCATAAATGAAAGTCAAGACGGTTGAGGTCAGGGAGCGTGGAGGCCACGGAATTGGTCCGCCTCTACCAATCCATCGGTCACCGAATCTGTTGTTGAGAAGCGTACGAACACTTCGACTGAAATGTGCAGGAGCTCCATCGTGCGTGAACCACATGTTGTGTCGTACTTGTAAAGGCACATGTTCTAGTAGATCAGGTAGAGTATCCCGTATGAAATCATGATTACGTGCTCCATTGAGCGTAGGTGGAGGAACATGGGGCCCAATAGAGACATCACCAACAATGCCTGCCCAAACGTTCACAGAAAATCTGTGTTGATGACGTGATTGCACAATTGCGTGCGGATTCTCGTCAGCCCACACATGTCGATTGTGAAAATTTACAATTTGATCACGTTGGAATGAAGCCTCTTCCGTAAAGAGAACATTTGCACTGAAATGAGGATTGACACATTGTTGGATGAACCATTCGCAGAAGTGTACCCGTGGAGGCCAATCAGCTGCTGATAGTGCCTGCACACGCTGTACATGGTACGGAAACAACTGGTTCTCCCGTAGCACTCTCCATACAGTGACGTGGTCAACGTTACCTTGTACAGCAGCAACTTCTCTGACGCTGACATTAGGGTTATCGTCAACTGCACGAAGAATTGCCTCGTACATTGCAGGTGTCCTCGTCGTTCTAGGTCTTCCCCAGTCGCGAGTCATAGGCTGGAGTGTTCCGTGCTCCCTAAGACGCCGATCAATTGCTTCGAACGTCTTCCTGTCGGGACACCTTCGTTCTGGAAATCTGTCTCGATACAAACGTACCGCGCCACGGCTATTGCCCCGTGCTAATTCATACATCAAATGGGCATCTGCCAACTCCGCATTTGTAAACATTGCACTGACTGCAAAACCACATTCGTGATGAACACTAACCTGTTGATGCTACGTACTGATGTGCTTGATGCTAGTACTGTAGAGCAATGAGTCGCGTGTCAACACAAGCACCGAAGTCAACATTACCTTCCTTCAATTGGGACAACTGGCGGTGAATCGAGGAAGTACAGTACATACTGACGAAACTAAAACGAGCTCTATTGTTGAGCTGCGCCGCCATGAAGATCGTCGCCTCCATCTAAATTCTACACACAAAATTAAAATAATAATAATTCCCAGAGTTACAGGATCTGGGATCCATGGTATCGTAAACGAGAAAAATCACTGTGCTCATAAATAGCTTTCACTATATAACGCAATTTCACTTTAAAATCACACAGCACGTCTTACCACCAGGACATGAGAACAACGCAAGGTAACTATTACTAAAATCAATAAACGAAGAGCGTAAATCTTCTTTTGTCCGTCAGTATTAAATACTTTTCTAATTAATCCTTGGCATGAGAGTCGAATTATTATCTATACATTTATCAATAAAAAATTTATTAAGTTCCTTTATAATCCCACGCTTCACTTCCTCAGTTACTTTACTTACGACCTGCCTGTACAAATTTTGCATCGTATAATTCATACACTTCTACTTAAGATAGTTCCTATTGGTACCTGATGCCATTTCTCTTTCTTTCCTGCTGGTTTCCGTGGACTCCCTGCTGATTTATCCCCTACTACTTGAAAAAGTATATCTCGTCTATTCTTCACTGTTGGTCATTTTGAATAGTCACTGTCAAACATAAGAAAAGTGTCTCAGTCACTGACTAAATAACACTTAACATCTGCTTTCCAATTACAGGGAAAGATAACTAAAGTATAAAATTCTCAAGTCTTGCCATGTGCTTCGTCATGTATGGCGATGGCAGGATCCACCCTTAATTAATCTTCCTATCAGTAATGATCGTGTTCATGCAAAAAAGGAATATCTAATAAAATATTTCAAATAAAAATGAAAGCCGATGAATAATTTTAAAGAGTGGCGAAGTAACCTGAATGCTCGCTAATGAGTCGAATAGTATTTAATGCTGAGATAACTTAAAAACATATTAGTCTTTACTCTTCCTCAAATTTATTAAATAAAAGTCTCACTGGTATTAGAATAATCAACATAAACAATCAAGCTTCCTCAGTGGCTCTGCAATGCTGCAGTATGGTAAGTTCTTAAGTGTAAACAAAGCTTGTTCACCACAAAACTATCCAGTCTAAATGCCCTACCAATGGAAATTCTAGCTATTGTGCTGTGATTGGTCGAAGCTGCTGTACGACGGGCATAGTTCGCAAACATTTGAGGTGAAATATTGCATGATACATCGCAAAAGATACGTAAACATACAAAAGAAAAAGAAAAACACATAAGCGCAACTAATATCAATGTATATACAGGGTGGTCCATTGATAGTCACCGGGCCAAATATCTCACGAAATAAGCATCAAACGAAAAAACTACAAAAAACGAAACTCGTCAAGATTGAAGGGGGAAACCAGATGGCGCTATGGTGGGCCCGCTAGATGGCGCTGCCATAGGTCAAACGGATATCAACTGCGTTTTTAAAAATAGAAACCCCATTTTAATTACATATTCGTGTAGTACGTAAAGAAATATGAATGTTTTAGTTGGACCACTTTTTTCGCTTTGTGATAGATTCGCTGTAATAGTCACAAACATATGGCTCACAATTTTAGACGAACACTTGGGAACGGGTAGGTTTTTTAAATTAAAATACAGAACGTAGATACGTTTGAACATTTTTTTCGGTTGTTCCAATGTGATACATGTACCCTTGTGAGCTTATCATTTCTGAGAACACGTGCTGTTACAGCGTGATTACCTGTAAATACCACATTAATGCAATAAATGCTCAAAATGATGTCCGTCAACCTCAATGCATTTGGCAGTACGTGTAACGACATTCCTTTCAACAGCGAGTAGTTCGCCTTCCGTAATGTTCGCACATGCATTGACAATGCGCTGACACATGTTGTCAGGCGTTGTCGGTGGATCACGATAGCAAATTTCCTTCAACTTTCCCCACAGAAAGAAATCCGGGGACGTAAGATCTGGTGAAAGTGCGGGCCATGGTACGGTGCTTGGACGACCAATCCACCTGTCATGAAATATGCTATTCAGTACCGCTTCAACCGCACGCGAGCTATGTGCCGGACATCCATCATGTTGGAAGTACATCGTAATCCTGTCATGCAGTGAAACATCTTGTAGTAACATCGGTAGAACATTACGTAGGAAATCAGCATACATTGCACCATTTAGATTGCCATCGATAAAATGGGGGTCAATTATCCTTCCTCCCATAATGCCGCACCATACATTAACCCGCCAAGGTCGCTGATGTTCCACTCATCGCAGCCATCGTCGATTTTCCGTTGCCCAATAGTGCGTATTATGCCAGTTTACGTTACCGCTGTTGGTGAATGACGCTTCGTCGCTAGATAGAACGCGTGCAAAAAATTTGTCATCGTCAAGTAATTTCTCTTGTGCCCAGTAGCAGAACTGTACACGACGTTCAAAGTCGCCCCCATGTGATTCCTGGTGCATAGAAATATGGTACGTGTGCAATCGATGTTGATGTAGCATTCTCAACACCGACGTATTTGAGATTCCCGATTCTCGCGCAATTTGTCTGCTACTGATGTTCGGATTAGCCGCGACAGCAGCTGAAACACCTACTTGGGCATCATCATTTGTTGCAGGTCGTGGTTGACGTTTCACATGTCGCTGAACACTTCCCGTTTCCTTAAATAACGTAAGTATCCGGAGAACTGTCCGGACACTTGGATGATGTCGTCCAGGATACCGAGCAGCATACATAGCACACGCCCAGTGGACATTTTAATCACAATAGACATACATTCACACGATATCGACCTTCTCCGCAATTGGTAAACGGTCCATTTTAACACGGTTAATGTATCACGAAGCAAATACCGTCCGCACTGGCGAAATGTTACGTGATACCACGTACTTATACGTTTGTGACTATTACAGCGCCATCTATCCCAAAGCGAAGAAAGTGGTCCAACTAAAACATTCATATTTCTTTACGTACTACACGAATATATAAAGAAAAATGGGGGTTCCTATTTTAAAAAAAAACGCAGTTGATATCCGTTTGACCTATGGTAGCGCCATCTAGCGGGCCAACCATAGAGCCATCTGGTTTCCCCCTTCAAGCTAGACAAGTTTCGTTCTTTGTAGTTTTTTCGTTTGACGCTTATTTCGTGAGATATTTGGCCCGGTCACGATCAATGGATCACCCTGTATAATAAGGTAAAACAGAATAAAATCATATAAAGACAACCCTTCAGGAGCAAAGCAAAGGCATCTGTTAGACCGTACCTGTCTGTCTTCTGTGGCTTTCGCGAGAGCCTCTCTACGACTAAGTGCGACTTCAGTGGCTCTCTTTCTTTCTAATCGTCTGGCAACGAATTACTGCACTGTAGATACACCACATGTATCCTAACAGGCAAACCATAGCTGGTCGTCACTATAGCTTAATGGTCAACCCGTAGGCTTTGTACATAAACAGGAAGTGGTTCAATTCCGTGTTAAGTTGTAACATACTTTTGTCCTTCGTTGCCATAAGAGACGCGTACAGTGTGGGGAATACGCCTCTAGTCTGATGCACTATTGTTAATTTTCCAGGGCAGAAATTATGGTTTTTAGACTGCATATCAACGAGAGTCACGTATGGCGGCGAGTATGACAAAATTCGCTGCGATATTTGCTGTTAGCCCACCTAAACGGAATGACTATGAATTTTGCAAGTAATAATAATAATAATGTGCTCTGCAAACTATATTAATGATGAATTAATTCCAGCAAAGTCTACGGGAAGAGCGAAGATTTATACTGACTCTTATACAGTCTACACAACAGTAGCACAAAGTGAGGACTTCTTATCGTTATGTCACTGAATTCTGGCAAAGGTCAAGGTACATCCAACGATTTGGAAGGGCTTTAGCATACTGGTCGCGGACCACTCAAAACTTCTCTTGTTTAAGAAGTCAGTTCAATAGGTTTAACTTTGAAACATGGAATAAGTAACTGTAAGGTATATCGTTTAGTATCGTTGAGGTAGTTTCTGCCTGGACTCGGTCTTGAAAATATGTCAGGTAATAGTTGTCATAAAAGCATTCAAAATAAAAATCTTTTGGACCATGCATATCGGGTGAAAGACAATTTGGCGCTTGCTTCTTTTTGGTTAAGAGTGGCCCGAAAAGAAACTTGCATTATCGGCATGAGAACATTCCCGTGCATAATTAGTTAATAGTAAGACAGTGATGCATGATTATAGGAAACGACGTGGGCTACGATTATCTGTACCCAGTATCAGATCAAAACTAAGTACACACCTATTAGTGACTGTTAATATGGAGTGTTTCAAGCCTTCACCCTTATAACAGCTTTCTCTCCGATGGGAAGACTTCCAGTGACGGGTCTGAACGTCTGTGGATGTATTTTAGCACATTCTTCCTCAAGAGCAGAAACCAGAGAAGATACTGGCGTTGGTTTTTGGGGTGTGGAGCGAACTCGACTTTCTAGCTTGTAATATCTCTATATATTCTATGAATTATTCAGATACAATTCTACCCTTGAATGACGTTTACTAATTTTCTATCTTCATACTCGCAGAATCCATGCGAAAAGTAGTTCATACAATAGCTATGCCATGAGCGCATAAGTATTCTTTGTAGTACTCTCTCTGGTGGTTGTTAGAAAAAAAAAAAGAAAGGGAGCTTCCGAGATTGTCTTCGTGCCGATTAGCCTGAGCTTGGTTTGGAAGAACTGTAATCTGATTATTGAGATTTATCACAGAAGATAACTGACACGAACTGTACGATTAAAAGGAAAAATATATAGATGGCTCCTTCAAATAAAAGGTGTGTATTTGAAATTTGAGAATTAATGATATTTATCGATATATTGCTTAGTTGTTAATCAGAAGGGAACTTCCGAAAGACTGGATACGAACCTGCATTTAATAATCCAAGAGCTCCATTACTTCTTCGGAAGGTTAAACTTCATCGAAGCCAAATATCCGCTTGATATGAGGTTTCCCGACTGATTATACAACGCTCCCAAAATTACGAGGCAATTTATTTGTACAGATTAGCAGACTGCCGCAAAGCACGAGCCTGCAGAGAAGAAGAATCATCGCCTGATTTCATTCTAACAAGTAAAATTTCAGAATCATTTTGAGTGACTGAGCTATGACTGTGTTTCCTATCATGAATGATTGATTGCTCGAACGAATTGAGATCTACAGAATTACGTAAAAAAGATAGGAGAGGAAAAATTACAAGCTCATCCCAAAGGTGTACCATTCGGTTTAAGTCGGGACTCTTGGCAGGCCAGTCCATTTCAGGAATGTCATTGTCGACAAGCCATTGCCATACAGACTCTGCTTTATGACAGCTGATAGAAACAATCGTCCTCTCCGAACTGTTCTCGCGCTGTTTGCCGTACACTATGCTGTCAATTGTGTTAACATACTTCCTCATTTAGCATTTTCTTAATTGCAATACGGGGACCACATGGTAGCCACGTAAAACACCCACCATACGGAACACAACCCCCTCGATACTTTGTTGTTGCCGCTACACACGACGGCAGATAACTTTGCACAGGCCTTTCGTCGGATTGTTACCGGGTACGGCCTGGTTCGTCATCACTCCAAATGGCTCGTTTCCACTGATGCAATTTCCAGTGCTCTCTCCCTTTACATCACTTGAAGCTTCGCTTAGCGCTTGCTAGACGTGACCCGCTTCATTGCTGTTGTGGAGGGAGTGCATTTGACGTTGTCACAGTACTCCGATTTCGTGATTCGGTAAAATTCAGTAAACGTTGTGGGAAGTAAGCTTTCACGTTTAATAAATTGAGTCCGGGTTAATTAAGTCTTACACAAATCACTGCCAAATACTTCCTTTAAACGTGGCGCAGTAGCGATATGCTACCGAGTTTGGCGGGTCGGCTTATAGCAGGGCCGGCCAGAAATTGTGCACGCGTGCGGTGGCCCTGCACATGTGCAACTTCCGGGTCACAGCGTGCGCGCCGCAGCCGTCAGCGTCCATGCAGTGCATGTTTCTACGCACGCATGTCGCTTTATCCACTTGCTGGGGTACTCTGTACCGGCGCATTCTAGTGCTCTTTCCACAGCTTGCCAGCCAACCATGGGAAGGTATTTCGCGTATTAAACATTTAAAATACTGTCACAGTCTACTCATTGAGACGTCTACTTTTATGTTAACAGATTAACCCCCAGTTAACAACCGTGGGTTTTTTTTAAGGCAGCTTGACTGACGGCACGTAAATACGCGTAATGTTTTTGATCTAGTATTTAAGAAAGAGAGCACTTACCGACTTCCAACGAACCTTATTCATGATTTCAAATAACATTTAACTAATGCAAGGTTTCCTATAACTAATTCTCGGTGCCCTCAGTTACACCCACATAATGATAACCGCAGACCTCTCGATGGTCACCTGTTATTTCAATACCATTATTGCTACATCTTTCATCAGTTACGTCTGAAATCTGCATAATAACCGACAATTAGATGAATGTTATGTTTTATCGACTTCAGCTGTGCGTAGCCCTTCACACATTAAAAAAAAATCCCTAAATGTAAGTATACATTGGAACAATCGATTTAATGACCAACTTTCCTGATAATAATGTAACATGGAGCAGAATGAGGCAATAATGCACAGTTAGTATACAATAATTTTTAATTATGAAAGGAATAAATCCAAACAAGTTTGTCACTGGTCGTGAGAAATGATAATCGAGTTTACGTGTCTCATCCATTTTCTTAAGGACATTTAATTTTGCTTGCCGTTCTTCACTGTTGAGTACACTACATTCGTTTTTGTGATATTTATTGTAGTGTCTTTCAATTGAAAACTTACGCTGGCCGCCTATTATTCGGCGGCACAGCAAACATTGTGAGTTTTCACCAACGGATACAAAAAAGAATTGCAGTTCCCAGTCATTTTTAAACGACTGAGAACATAGATCTCCCGTCCTTTGCTTTTCACAGTACCTGGTATTTCTCAGTACTTCTCTGTTAAGATTACGGTTACCAGGGGTAAACGAGACTGGGTATGTTGCGCTCTTGCTTGTACCACATAAACAGGGAAGTGGAGCCGCCGCCGTTCATTTAGGACACATGTCTAATAACAGATGTCGCTGTAGCTCGCTGTCGCACACGTGCGCACATGTGCAGCAGTTCCGCACGTCTGCACACTGTGCAGCGTTTGGCCGGCCCTGGCTTATAGGGTTCGGGGCTGATTCGGGTAGCTGGACTACAGAGCAAACTTTCGACCCAGTATACTTCTATTATCGGTATTATAATGGTCCCGTCATTGTGATAAGTGTACTGTGAGGAACTAATCGGTATCGAGCGGGGTCAGTTTGCAACACACATGTCAGCTATGATGCAGGAGTCGATTGTGGAGCAGACTATCTCTGCACCAGACTCAGCCGCACTGAAAACAATACGTGCACCGACGAAGTGGGTCCTGCGAAGAAACCGGACTGGCGCTGCACGAAGAACCTGCGATGACTTCCGGGACGTCGCCGTAGCTGCTTTGCAGAAGGTGGCAGAGAACTAGAGATTTACCACCCTCTCCTCATGGACTCCCTCCTTCGAAGAGTGCAGACGATGATTGACCTGGGAGGCCTTTGAAAGGAATACAGGCTGTCCAGAAAAGGACTCCCTGATTTCAAAATTAAATATCTCGAAAACTAAGATCGATAGAGGAATGCAGAAAACGGTATGTTTATTGTGAAAGCTGTAAGAAGTTTATACAGCAGTTTGAAATAATAGTTACAAAAGCTGCTAACAGATGGCGCTGTAATCGCCATACGTAATGCCTAGTATAAATAGTGATCCGAAGCCCAGAGCGATCAGTTCCACTATTGAAACGTGAAAGAAGGTTAGCGTACCGAAGGAAGAGATTAAAACCGTGTACTCCATTGAACAACGCGTTTTTCTGGTGCTAGAGTACCACAGGTTAGAAGAGAGTCCTACGGCAACAAGGCCAAGTTTTCAAGCACGATTCAATGTTCCAAAAGGACCCGATGCGAAAACCATTCGTACGCTCTTCGCAAAATGTCAAAGAACAGGCAGCGTAACTGATGATCTAGTGGGGCATGTTGGCCGCAAGCAAACCGCAGTTACGCCTGAAAATATCGCCACAGTTTCTGGAATTATTCAGCGAAATCCAATGTCATCCGTCCGTAGAATTGCATCTGAGACTGGTTTGAAGCGTTCCAGCACGCAGAACATACTGAGAAAGAGCCTACACATGTTTCCATTCGAAATTCAAACGCACCAGGCCATACCTGTACGAGCTGTGCAACAAAGGGTTGCCTTTGCTAATCAGATGCTCACAATGATTAATAGTGAAGGATTCGATGTTGGCTGCATCTGGTTTACAGATGAAGCACACTTCCACCTGAATGGATACGTGAATAAGCAGAACTGGCGATTTTGGGGTTCCGGAAAGCCATATTGGTGTAAAGCGAAACCCCCGTATTCTCCTAAAGTTACTGTGTGGGCTGCAGTATGCAGCAGAGGCTTTATTGGCCCTTTTTTCATTCGAGAAACGGTCACTGGTGCACGTTACGTTGCAATTTTGGAACAATTTGTCGCCACACACCAAGCGTTAGAGGATCGACCAGGTACTGAATGGTTTATGCAACATGGAGCCCGACCACATCGGACCGAACAAGTGTTTCGCTTTCTTGAGGAATACTTTGGGGATCGAGTCATTGCTTTGGAATATCCCAAATTTACTGGTGCAGGTATGGATTGGCCTCCATATTTGCCGGATTTGACTCCCTGTGACTTTTTTTTGTGGGGCACAGTGAAAGACACAGTCTACCCGAAGCATCCCGCCACGCTGGACGAGCTTGAATCGGCGATCTCTGTGGCATGTGAATCCATTTCGGTTGAGACACTACGAAATGTGACGGCGAATTTCATTCTTCGTTTGCACCACCTCTGTAGTGCCAATGGTGAACATTTTGAAAACATTGTGATGTGATTGTTTACAAAGATTGTTTTCATACGATTATTTCACTTATGTAAGCTGATATGAGCTGTACAGCGTACAGCACCATCTGTTTGCAGCTTTTGTAACTATTATTTCAAACTGCTGTATAAACTTCTTACAGCTTTCACAATAAACATACCGTTTACTGCATTCCTCTATCGATCTTTGTTTTAGAGATATTTAATTTTGAAATCAGGGAGCCCTTTTCTGGACACCCTGTATTAAGTGCTAAAGAAACCACATGTAGAGTCCCTTTTGGGGTCCGAGAAACTCTTACTATGAACCGCGAACTGTTCGTTCAGTTAACTTCGTGTTTTCTATAGATTACACACACTGACGGAGTAAAACAAAAACCATTTGATGTAACATATAGAAGAACAATAAAAAGCGAAGCTATCGAGGACGAAATGCAAGAAATTTAAGAGAATCTACATCCAAGGGAAGAATGAAAATAAAAAGAAGACAATTGCGACGGTGATGATGGTGATTGATTTAGACACTGACGATACTTGAACGTAAGTAACAGATGCTTTTCCGACCTGTAGCATTTTCCCAAGGATCCCATTTGTAGTATTCCGTGATGGCTCCTTTTGAAAAATGGAAGCTATTTACATCAGATAATTGTTTTGCTGCTACAGAATGGTACGCAAAATCGTTTGAATAACTCGAGAGTTGTACTATAGGACATGAATAATGTGATTACTAGAACCACTAACCGCATTTGCAGAAGTCAGATTTAATACAGTACTGGTGATGCATCATCGTAATAAAATTTTACATCAGAATAAGTACAAAAACGAATTATTTGAACTGCTTGTACACTGTAATTCATACACTGTTAAATATTTTCTTCTAGCTGAAACACGCAGCATTTTATTGAGTTACGTGCAATAGTGCCTCCCTTCCTTCCTCTATCCTATCAGTCGATCGACGAAGTATTATTTAGAAATTTTTTTTACTGTTTAATTTATGAAGTTTCCGGAACTTTCGGGAAAACTGTAGCATCTGTCTGGTAGGTTACTATTTGTCAGTCGCACAGTCGTCCAACTTTGGTCTCCTTTTTGTGTTTTGTCACTTTTGAAGTATGACATGCCGTGTCAAACTTCATTACAAAATTTCGCGATTTCCTATCTCTCTGGAAAAGCCCTTGAAGAAAATTAGCTGCTCTAACAACATTTGGAATTTGGAGCAGCTAATTACGCTGAAATCCATATCGCAGTGTAACGTTCTAGAGAAAGGAATCGAGCTGTTATTTAATTTTTACACAGTACATGTGGAAATGACGTGAACGTAATTTTGGTTGAAATCCACAGGTACCGCGAGAACGCCCAGCGGCTGTCTAGGATCTTCAACGATCGCCCGATGAAGCCGCTGGACGAGGCTGTCTACTGGACAGAGTACGTGATCAGGCACCAGGGGGCACCACACCTCAGGTCCGCGGCGCTGGACCTCACCTGGTACCAGTACTTCCTGCTAGATGTCGCCGCCGTGCTGGTAGCCGCGGCCGCGGTGCTGCTCCTAGCGGTGGGAATCGCAATCAGGGCCGTGTTGCGGCTATTCGCCGGCAAGACGGCAGCGCCGCCTCAAACCGCGAAGAAATCAAAGAAGATGCACAAGAAGGATTGAGCTTACTTAGTGTACAGTGTTTTTACATCTGACATCAGCTCTGTGAAAATTTCAAGCTGAGAAATGCTCATTATTCATACTTATGTCCGCGTAAAATAAATAACAAATAACAGAAACACTGTATTCCTCCAAAACATAACCTCAATCAATTATTTTATGTATAGACACATATCACTCTCACAGTAATACAATAATATTTCGGAGCGAAAACAAATTAAACACGATTGTAATAGCAAGTAAAACTATTTATTACATGATAAAAACATCCGTACATTAGGTATAAAAGTACCAAAATGCGTAATGTACTGACTGTACTGTACATAAACTTACAGGTGAAATACTTTATCTAGCTTGGAAATAGTCAGTCAATTTCTTCTGCCTTTTTGACGTTCGAGCTTTCACTGCGGCAGTATTTCGTATTTTTCAGAGCAGTAGTGCCTGCATTGCATTAGCCTCTTCTTGACTTTCAAACCATTCTATACACTTGGACAGCACTTTTTCGGCCTCTGAATGGCTAATAGTTTGTTTTTCTTCATGGTTTGAACACTCGTCTTCATCAGACCCTTCTTCTTCTTTGGTGGCACTTACGCTGGCAACAATTTCGTCATCACTCAAAATCTGAAAACCCCCATCCACTTTGTCACACTCTAACCTCTCTGATACTTCTTCTGACGTCAGATTTGTGCTGATTTGTAAATTATTGCACAAATTGACCATCTCGTCAACTGTCACACACTCAATGTAAACAACACGTTTACGTTTTTCAGACATTTTATCAAGTCATTGTATCACACACACCTACACTAAATACAGTAGTGTAAAATATTATTCAACAAAGCTTATTCAAGTGGAAAACACGTAACACGGCACAGCCCGCTAGATACACTGCGACAATTACAGTCTTCTCGTCGGCCGGTGTGGCCGAGCGGTTCTAGGCGCTTCAGTCTGGAATCGCGCGACCACTACGGTCGCAGGTTCGAATCCCTCAGGCATGGATGTGTGTAATGTCCTTAGGTTAGCTAGGTTTAAGTAGTTCTAAGTTCTAGGGGACTGATGACCTCAGATGTTGAGTCCCATACTGCTCAGAGCCATTTGAACCATTTGAACAGTCTTCTCGCAACAACTGGAAACCGATCAAGTGAGACAAAGATAAGAAAAGCGGGAGATGTGTTAACACGTTAACTGAAGGTCATATTTTATGTACCATTCTACGGCGGGCGGGTACATTCGCTTCCCACTAAAATAGAGTAAATAAACAAAGCGAACGCGTCACTGCACCTTACAGCATTCTGTTATTACAGTATTATTATGCCGTTACAGCAGTGACGGTTAACAGAAACTGACGGTTTAAAGAGCGACGGTTGATCGAGTTTTTACTGTAATGTAAGAGTTGACCTACACGTCAGTTTTTATTACTGTAATAGTGACACGGCCTTAATAAAAGCAATAAAAATTATTATACAGTCTCATCCAAAAATCTAGGGATTCAGCTGCAAATATTGTACTCAGATGGGGATAGGAGACTCACTTATGCGTGTGATGTCTGTGTCATTTGGAAACAACAGTATGACATCCGAGTCAGCTTAGATACGCTTTCTGAGGAAATGGGGTGGTGGATTGGCAGGGCGTGTGGGGAGCAGGGGGTTAAGCCTTGTTCGACTTACGATCACGTCAAAAATTAAGTTACACATACTGGCTATTTGTGAATCCATTAACTATTGCCGCAATTGAATACAGACGGGATTGAATTTATAGTGTGACACTCATGAAGAGTAGTACAACACCAGAAACCAGAACAGAGCAGCAAAAAAGTGCTACAATCCGTCCATCATAAAAATAAGCCTGATGTCAAGATTGCACTATGTATTCTTCCGCGTTTGCTGTAACCTCGTTGGATTTCCGTTTCACGTGGTGGGACTGCAACCAAGCTGTCTCGAGTACAGTCGAGTACGATAATAATGGTACGTTTTGTGCTGTGAGTTACGTGCACATCGACTTGGCGGTAATACCGGCGCATTTAGCTTGGACAGCACTGGCCAGTCATCTAGTACAGCTAGCCTGCAGTGACGCGGCCAGCTGCAGTTCACACGTAAAACGAGACGAGCAGAGGTGCAATACAGCTTCGAACGTCATTTAATTTTTTAGGAGAATGAAATAATACACTGCAAATCTCCCGCAATACGTTCCTTAGACTACTAGACGAAAACCGCAACACGTTCTCGTTTTTAGCTAACGGGCTATTGTAATTAAAAACAAGAATGATGAAAGAATGAGATTTTCAGTCTGCAGCGGAGTGTGCGTTGATATGAAACTTCATGGCAAATTAAAACGGTGCGCCGGACCGAGACTCGAACTCGGGACCTTTGCCTTTCGCGGGCAAGTGCTCTACCAACTTTTTTTTTCGTATTGTTGGTTATTGATCATTGTGTTCGGTCGTTGCGGACGTCGCAAGACATCCTGTTCAAGTTCGGTGGTTGATCCTTCCACTCAGTTTTTTATTACAGAGGCCAACCGGCTCTCTGACCGAACACGCTGAGCTACCGTGCCGGCAAAAACCAACTGAGCTACCCATGCACGACTCACGCCCCGTCCTCACAGCTTTACTTCTGCCGGTACCTCGTCTCCTACCTTCCAAACTTAACAGAAGCTCAGGAGAGGCAAAGGTCCCGAGTTCGAGTCTCGGTCCGGCACATAGTTTTAATCTGCCAGGAAGTTTCAAGAATGATGAAAATTTCTGACGTAACCACAGGGTAATTTTTCTACATATGCTGTGTGTACCGTAAGAGAGTACTGAAGGATTGCACCGTATAGTTAAATATTGAAGCTACTGAAGGTATTACTTACAGTCAGTCGCCTGGAAATCTCGTAGCTCCTTCCTTATCCGAATCCGATAAATACGTTTCAGTTCTGGAAGTGTCACCTGCTACGTTGATAACGTGCCTATCAACAATAGCATCGACGAAGCCAACAAGGCGCAGCATTTTCTCTCGTTTTATAACGAGCCGTTCTATAGCCCACCAGCGTTCGGCAGTGACGGGTGAAAAAGCCGCGTGAGTTTGTTCCAGTACGTCTGACAGCTTAACAGTCTTGTTACTTCTCGGGCCAAGTCCCCCAGCTTGGTTCCAGATCAGTAGCAAATGTAATAATGCAGCATTTATATGATGTGCTCGATGCTGTGAAAATGGTTGTTCTTTATGTTTCTACGATACTTATGTACCTCTGTGGTATGAAACGATGGACAGAATCCAAATGAAGAGAATTTGGTTTTTCATTTTTGCCTTAAAAATTAAATTGTTATGTTTTCTTAATTTAAACAACTTTTATGAACAGTCTTTAATAGCAAATCGATAATTAAGAATTTGTATTTGAAATGGAAACTGGAATTTGGGTCCAATACGTAATTAGAAACAAGAAGACGTGCATTATTCATAAAAACGATCATGAATTTTACAATTACCAGATGTACGTATTTCAAATTGAACGAGGAAAAAGATGACGCACAGGAGACTTGAAGCAGCGTACCATGAAATGCTCTTGCTCATCGATCTATTTCGTTATCGATTCCGCTACAAAGCCGATTTGGTGTTGTGAGTCAACTGTACATAATACGGTCCCTTGGAGAATTTCAAAGCCTATTATCTTCATAAATTTATGGAAAACATTAAGAACAACCTGTTACTCGGTACTTTTTAACCGTCTTCCACTACGGGACAAGAAGAAGCCTTAGCCATTTTCATACTGCGAGTTCACAGCGTGACAATCTGGGCAAAACGCTGCACAGGCTATCACGGTACACGATTTTTGAAATACAAACTACGTAGCTAAAGCATGTTTAAGAAAAACGTTGATGGTTGTTAATACATTTGAATACCTCAATGTTTCATTTAATTTAACTTAGCAATAAGATATCTAATACATAAGTAGGACCTACTTCTAAGAGCGTAACAACACCAGTATACGTGTGCTACGGCTTCTGACAAATCATCGCGTTTGTGTTTGTTTACATCAGGTGTATTGTTATGATTGTAAGTAGGCTGTTTAGGTTTTCATGTTGGTAACGCCACGTAGCGCTCTGCATGAAAATCACTTGCTGTGCTGTGTGCAGTCTGAGGCTGGTCGGCATTGTTGCAGTAGTTGCTATTGTAGCGTTGGGCAGTTGGCTGTTAACAGCCCGTAGCGTTGCGCAGTTGGAGGTGAGCCGCCAGCAGTGGTGGATGTGAGGAGAGAGGTGGCGGAGTTTTGAGAGCGGATGATCTGGACGTCTGTCCATCAGAGACAGTAAATTTGTAAGACTGGTTGTAATGAACTGATATACATATTATGATTTTTGAACCCTATTAAGGTAAATACATTGTTTGTTCTTTATCAAAATCTTTCATTTGCTAACTATGCCTATCAGTAGTTAGTCCCTTCAGTAGTTTGAATCTTTTATTTAGTGGCTCTCGTTGTATTGCAGTAGTTCGAGTAACGAAAATTTTTGTGAGGTAAGTGATTCATGACAGGAATAGGTTATTGTTAGTCAGGGCCATTCTTTTGTAGGGATTTTTGAAAGTCAGATTGCGTTGCGCTAAAAATATTGTGTGTCAGTTTAGTGTTGATGAGAATAATTAAAGAGAGTAATGTCTGAGTACGTTCAGTTTTGCTCAGCTGTTTGAAAATCAAATAATGTAAGAGGTTTATCAGCACAGGCATTTATAATTTTTCTAAGGCGACGTTTCATGATGAATGGTTTGTACAGGGTGAAAAGTATTTAAACCGACAAACTCTGGGAGGTTGTAGGGGACATCAAAACAAATATTTTTCCCTAATGTCATTTTTTCTTATGAGGAGTATTTAAATCGGTAGAGGAAGATTTATCTGGCGGCAAATTAATTAAATCAAAAAACACTTTTCCATTTGTTATGACCAATAGACAACACATTAACACAACCCAATTTAATATAGTAGATTTTCAAAAATGCCCCCATTGACATGCAAACAAAGGTTACACCGTCGGATCATGTTCTGTCTGACACGGGCAAAAACCGCAGGTGTATCCTGAATTGTTCCTGCTGCTGCTACTATCCAGGCAACCAGATCCTCTGCTGTTGCAACGGGAGTTGTGTAAACAAGGTTGCGCATCTTTCCCCACACAAAAAGTCCAGAGGGGACATGTCTGGGGATTGAGCAGGCCATGGTACAGGGAACTGTCTGTCTAGGAATCGACGCACACGACGACTGAAATGTGCCGGTGCCCCGTCATGTTGGAACCACATGCGTTGTCTTGTAGGGAGCGGGACGTCTTCCAGAAATTCTCGCAATGCTCTGGCGAGAACATTGTAATAGTGCCTGCCATTTAATGGCCTAGGTAGCAGATACGGCCCAATTAAAGAGTCCCCAACAACACCGACCCACACATTAACGAAGAACCGCACTTGATGAGCGCTAGTAACTGTGGCATGTGGGTTATCCTCACTCCATACATGCGAATTGTGCATGTTGAAGACTTCTTCACGCCCGAATGTTGCGTCATCGGTAAACAACACAGAGGATGGATATGTAGGATGCATTTCACACTGTTCCAGGTACCACTGCGAAAACTGTGCTCTGGGTGGATAATCAACTGGTTCCAGGTTGTGGACACGCTGTAAGTGAAATGGACGTAACAATTGCTCTCGAAGGACTGTTCTTACATTTCTCTGATTCGTCCCCATGTTACGTGCAATTGCACTAGTGCTGATTGAAGGATCCCGCTCCACATGCTGCAAAACAGCTTCCTCAAATTGCAGCATTCTTACTATGCGACGGCGTCTCTTTCCAGGTAATCTGCTAAATGGCTCCGTCTCAAGCAGACGTTGGTACACAGCAGCAAAGGTCGTATGATGCGGGATACAGTGATTAGGATATTGTTGTTGATAAACCCGCTGTACAGCTCGTCCGTTGTGGTACGCTACGTAGTACGCACCAACCGTATCAGTGTACTCACTCCAGGTGTATCACTCCATTAGTAAACAGAGACAATGCACTACTACACTGGTGGACGGCAGTTGCCTACAACTGAAGAGCGTAATACGCCCACTAACAACTGAAGAGCGTAATATGGCCTCCACTGGTTTAATTAATCATCATAGGAAAAAATGAGATTAGGGAAAAATATTAGTGAACACAATTAATTACACAGACACAATTCACTTCTCTGTACAAGCTTGTGCAAACCAAAGCTAAAGTAAATCGTTTGTGTAGAGAGTAACTCCTGCTGTGGCTGGCATCTCCAATAGTCTCTGCGGCTGCGGCTGTGGTAATATTGAAAATTAACTGGATAGGTAAGGTATCAGATGAAGAGCTATCCGAATGAAAGTATGAAGAAAGATCTTTTGGACAATATACCAGGATGAGGGTAGATAAATCCTACATCTGTTATGGCGTCCATTAATAGTTAATAAGCCACTGTGTGGAGATACACAGGAGCCAAATTGAAGGCACAGCTGAAGACTAGGACATGCTAGCACACGCCTGAGCAGACGTTCTTACGCAGTCTATGGTCAAAAGATGGCAAATATAGAAATTACACACGGTACAAAGTAATACGTCTGAGAAGTAGAGTGTATTACACTTACAATACCTTATTTTTCATTAGTCACCATCGTTTTCTCTAGCGATGAACAATAATCGGAGAAACTCCATTACTTATTTTACACATATGTTACTAGACAAACGCGACCGCTGCCAACTGATCTTCGGTACTGAAACATAACATAATACGTGGAAAGAGACATTGTGACTCACCTGCATGGAATGTGTTGGCTTGGTGTATGTGCAAGCACAATTGCCTTTTGATATTGACAGCAAATGAAATAGTCAGATTGGTTGGTTTCTAAGACGTCTGTAAAAATGTTGTCTATTGTTGCCTAAACGTCAACCATCATCGGTTTAAGAAATGAACGCAGAAAGCTTTGTTATGCACTTCTTCAAATATGGGCATTAGACTTTCTTATGACTCGGGGCGGGCGGTGGAATCGATTACAATCAGTTGAATGTTTACTATTATATTTCTGGTGTGCTGGTGACTGTGACCTGTGTAACACAAAGCGTTGTACACACCACCCCCATACAGCAAAAATAGTAGATACATCGAGGTTATAGAGGACTTGTTCCATATCTCGTGTGGCATACGACAGAGTCGTGGAAGGCGACTTGAACAATATAACATGTGTCGAAACTAGAGTTGTAAAACTGCTTTAGCCTACCATAAAGAAGCGTAGTCTACGGTAGTTTACCTAGTAGCTTTGTCCAATTAAGGTCATACAAGCATTACCTATACGCCGGTTATGTTGGATAGCTGTTGGGCGTTATCTCGTAATAATCGCTTTCTTTATGTAGCGATCAGTGTCTTACTAGACTCCCCTAAAAACCGGAAGTGGTGAACCGTCCAGAAACTGAATAACGATATATAAAGGAAGATTTTTCTTCTGCATAGTTGTGCTCCTGTCAGTTAGTTAAGAATAAACATTATTTACAGCCAAACTAAAATTATCGCTGTTTAATTCAGCTTTTTTTCGAAAATTATTGATGTGTAACGTGAAGCAGAGTGCTAAGTTCCTATGGTAGCAAACTGCTGAGATCATCGGTCCCTAGTCTTCCTCCCTAATTAATCCAAGTGAAATTAACTTACGCTAAGGACAACTTACACACCCATGTCCGAGGGAGGACTCGAACCTCCGACGGGGGCAGCCGCACGAACCGTGGCAAGGCGCCCGAGACCGCGCGGCTACCCCGCGTGGCGTGAAACAAAGTGATGTTGTTGCAATAAAAATAACGAAAACAATACAGATTTATCATACACCAGTAGGAAACGCAATTTCCCCAATAAAAAGATAAAAGAAAAAATAAAATCACCGCAAAACTTACTACTTAAGAATAAACATTTACAGCAAAACTAAAGTTATCGGTGTTTAGTTCAGTTTTTTTCGAAAATTGTTGATGGGTAAGGTGAAACAGAGCGATGTTTTTGTAGTAAAAATAAAGAAAACAATAGAGATTTGTCAAACAGCAGTAGAAAATGCTCTTTCCTCAACAAAAAGGTAAAAGGAAAAATAAAAACACCGCAAAACAAACATACATCAAACATCACTTGAATACTTCGTCGAACGATGGTAAAACATGCTGTTAGGTAACAAACAACATTCGCATTTAACCAATAACGGCAAAAGCTGTTGGGTTTAATCACGACGAAGAACGTTCCTGTAGTAGTTCCAAGTACTGTTGATGCGACTACGAGTTACGTGTACGAATACTATTTTGGTTCATTAAAAGCGCAGGAGTTGCGCGATCAGCTTATTGTTACTATTTATAAAACGCAATTCATGTTCTGTAAGGATTAAAATGGACCAGAAGTGAATGCTGTCCAGTTTTAATTACGCAAAAAAAGAAACAAAGATGAAGAAGAAGAAGGTGAGAGAAGTTGTCGGCTCCTATTTTCTCTCTTACGCATTCATTTGGTTATTTTCCCTGTCAATTCTACCAGTGCTACCGAGTGAGGTGGCGCAGTGGTTAGCACACTGGACTCGCATTCGGGAGGACGAAGGTTCATTCCCGCGTCCGACCATCCTGATTTAGGTTTTCCGTGATTTCCCTAAACTGCTACAGGCAAATGCCGGGATGCTTCCTTTGAAAGGGCACAGCCGACTTCATTCCCTGATCCGACGAGACCGATGACCTCGCAGTTTGGTCTCTTCCCACAAAACAACCCAACCCTCTACTGGTAAACCTACCACTTACTACGTCATTTATGTAGAGTACCAAAATTACCGAACCGTAGTTTTGGTAGAGTGCAACTGTATTCGAACCACAATAACGAAACAGAAAGTAGATGAAGGGCAAAGAGGTCGCTCATACGAGGTCTGCCCCGCTGTAGCGAACGCGAGCACACCCGTGACACGGACACGGCCCGTGTGCTCACCTGTGTGGCTCTTGAAGCTGTTTAGAATGGGTGCGATAGTCGAAAAAGTTGATATGCCACTGGTTTACGGCGAGTGATAGTTGGTTGCATAGATCGTTTGAACAAATTTGCTATCGAAATGATGTGGAATGAGTCAGTGTACAGGGCATAGATACATGATTGGTAATAATAAACGGCTGTCTGCAGTGGGACAGGGCGAGTCACATACAAATGTTCTGCTCGTCGTTTAAGAGCTGTACGTTCACAGCGTCACGAATATGTCAATCCAAAGAGCCGTTCTCTGTAGAAAAAAAAAAAAAAAACTGAGTCGAAAGGTCAACAAACGAACTTGAACGGATGTCTTGTGACGTCCGTCCAGACCAAACGCAACGAACTATATCGAACAAAATGAAAGAAAAAAAAGGACCCGGATTCGATTCCTTGCTGGGTCGGAGATTTCCTCCGGTCACGGACTGGGTGTTGTGTTGTCATAATCATCATCGTTTCACACCCAACGACGCGCAAGTCGCCGAAGTGGCGCCAGAGGCTTCGTCGACTCTGTGACGGTCTTGGCTGCAGATTTCTAGACTTGTGCTATTGGGTGGGGACTTGTAGGACGCTCCTAGATAGGTCAGGGGTGCACTACACACAAAGGAAGTGGCTTCTCGGGTAGCAGAGTACTTGTGGCGTGCACATGGGTTTTTTTTTTAGGCTAGGCAGTAGGGCGAGGTGTCCTGATGAACACTCTCCAGTCGACGTGCACGCAGGGAAATCAGTACACGCTCAGTGTAAAGACACTTCAGCTATCAAGATATTAGCAGTAAATTTTCAGTGTGTTCGGAATAAAGTTCCTGAATTTACTGCCCTCCAGGAAGCGTGTGGCGCGCAAATTATTCTCGGGACTGAGACCTGGCTGAACCCTGAGATAGGAACTTCTGAAATATTTGGTGAGGGTCGGAACGGGTATCGGAAAGACAGATTAGACACCGTAGGAGGTGGTGTCTTCATTGCAATTGACAAAAATATTGTGTCTACTGAGGTCGAAGTAGGGTGTGATTGTATAGATTGAACCGTCCCCTTAGAAAAATTATACATGACTGTGTTTAAACTGCCACACAATATTTTTAGCACAAAGCAATCTGACTTTGAATAATCCCTACAAAAGAATGGCCCTGACTAAATTAACCTATACGTTTCACAAATCACTTACCTCACAAAAATCTTCGTTACTCGAACTACTGCAATACAGCGAGCGCCACTACTGCCAGCTAAATAAAAGATTCAAACTACAGAAGGCACCAACTACTGATAAGCATAGTTAGCAAATGAAAGATCTTAATAGAGAACAAACAATGTATTTTCCTTAATAGTCATAGTATATATAGCAGTTCATGACATCCAGTCTTACAAATTTCAAAACACCGCAATTTCTCTCCCCACATCCACCACTGCTGGCGGCTCACCTCCAACTGCGCTACGCTATGCGCTGCTAACATGCAGCTGCCCAACACTACAATGGCAGACAACAATGCAAAGTAGCCACAGACTGCACACAGCACAGCCAGTGATTTTTCATACAGAGCGCTACGTGGCGTTACCAATAAGAAAACCTAACAGCCTACTTACATAGCCCCCATGCTCCCCACAAAAAATTTTACAAATTGTTTTGGGCCATGGCCAATACAGATTTGAAGAAATTTTTCATAATTACAATAACAAAGATATCAAATGCACACACTTATTGATACACTGTTGGTCAAAAGCAAAGATTTTCTCACAGTCCATAAAGACAGTCCTGATCATTCATCACAGTAAAATTGCAGTGTTTTTTTTTCTCAAAGTCTGAGCAGTAAAAGAGAATGCACATGGAAGTAGTGGATTTCCATGCAGTCTTGAAGAAGTAGTGTTGTCCTTCCAACGGAAAGACAGTGCTGACTCTTGACATGCAGACAGGTAATGGGCCACAACAGAGCAAACCCACAGCAGAGTCAGTGGAAGTTTTGAAGATTATTGGTAGGTAGGTCATCACAGAGTAGACCCACTGTAGTCCTGGTAGAGATTACGGTATTGGTGGGCCACCAGAGGTGCAGACCCAGTGCAGTCCTTGTAGAAATAATGGTATTGGTGGGCCATCAGAGATGCAGACCCACTGTAGTCCTTGTAGAGATAATGGTATTGGTGGGCCTTCAAAGATGCAGACCCACTATAGTCCTTGAAGACACGGCCAGCAGCCATCTATTGCGACTGTACAGGTGCATAATCACCATCGAAGAGTCTTGTGGAGAATATAGCAAGTCCATAAACCACCACTTGTCCAATCACAAAAAGTTTATTTGAAATGTCCTTAGAACCAGCAATGCTGTTATCCAGTCCCTTGCTGAATTATTAACACACGTGCAAACACTATCAGTCCCTACTTCTCACACATTGTCTATATACTATGACCAACAGAAACGTGTGCAGTGAAATGTAACTTACAAGTTACTTAATTTGATGAACTGGTGTCAATTACAATTTTATAACATAAGAATACAATAACAAAGGTACAAAATACATCATAAAAACATAATAATACAGATAACATTTGTAGTAATACAGGCTTTACAAAAGAATCGAAATAAACATATACATCAGTGTTACAGGTATTATGACATAAGTAAATACATAAAACATCAGATTAGCTTTTGAAACATCAACTTCACACATGAGCATTAAAACAAAACAGAATAAATAATGTCTAAGCATATTTACAAGGTAAATAACATATTATTAATACCAATTATATTTGAGGATAACAGTATTCCTCATCATAGTGAATGTAGCTTAGTATTAGAAGAAGAAAAAATTCTATGGAACTACACAGAGACAGGAAGAAAACAAATACATAAGGGTACACAAACACATAGTGGGATAACACAAAAGGAAAGGACAGAGTTTGTTTTCAGTGTGACATTTGGTACTGCAGTCCACCCCAAAACTTCATTCCATATATCTTTCCTCTTATTTCAACATTTGTTTCCACCAAAAAAATTCTATCCAAGCTTGCTTTCTGTATTTATATGTTCACACATTCCTTACCTCATTATTTATTTTCCATCATCTTACCTCATCATTTATTTCCAAGAAAATCCTACCTAAACCTGTTGTCCCTAAACCCAACTTTTTTGGTTCATATCCTCTTCCAAAATACGTTTTTGGCCAAACCATTTTCTTACAGCTTCTCAATGCATTTCTTCCAATTCATCTCAACTTGTTCTCTTATATGGCCTACCCCACCTTAATCTAACTTAAATCTACTGAGCTCAGATGCTAAACTAAGGGACGAGGCAATGCAGCAGCACAAAACAATTAACACAAACAGCAATGACAAAAAATGCAAATTGGCAAAGCTAGCAGCATTAAGTCTAAATTAGCAGAACAATTGCAATATTACAACTAATATAAGGCAATGTGCAGCAAACAATAAAAAAAAATCATTAGTAAAACTGGCTTAACAGAGTAATACAAAGTCAATTTTAGTAGCACTATGCCTGGCAAGCAGCAGCAGCAAATGCAATACCTTATACCTAAACATGACAAATCTCAAGCAGAAAAATATTACACTAAAGACAACAATGCAGATAAGGGAAATGTCTATTCACATCTTAATGTCTATGTAATTAAAGTGGTGCACCACAACAAGTTAATCTAACAAAAAAATTACCAAGTTGTTGAAAAGAAAATTATGTATGCAGTTACTGTTATTAATGCCTTCATATTGTTCTTTCCATTCCAAGTGATCCTTTTTCGAAGAATATGGATCATAAAACTAGTATTTAATAGATCTGTTGACAGAAAGTTTTCACATTAACAAATGCATTTAACTTTATTGTATAAAACCAGTGCTGTAACACAGCTGGAAACCAGATATCAAATGAAATAAGCAACTATCTAAAGTGAAGCATAAAAATATCATTCAATAGTCATGTGGCATTTCATAAGTTAGTAGAAATTCTCACAACTCTCTTAGAAAGACACTTGTCATAATCAGGTGTGCAGATGTAAGAATATTTCCCATCAGTTCATAAGCATTACGGTAAGTAGCACAAAGTACAATACGTTTCCAAGTAATGAGCATGTCGTATTTGCGATGCTTTCTACAAAGGAATGTCAATAGCAAGGATAATGGCCTCTTTTTTTTTCTCCACCTGTGCCTCTGAAAGGCACACACTAATGGCTTTTTTCCAGGTGACTGTCGCACAGCTGCCCACATAATGCGTCATGCCCACGACGCATTACGTGAAGGTCACTTAACTTTCTTACTGAAATATTTAAAACACCAGTTTGCACTACAGTGGCAGTCTCATATACAAAATTTCACAGGTCGAGAATTTGTGTTGCAAATGTGTAGAAACAAAATCTTATGAATATAACAGTGTCCAAAAAATTTTTGCGGGCATCGTGATGCATTCACGCATTTACACACATTTCATAACTCTTAAAGTATGATTCTTGGTTTCCAACATCCTTTTTCACAAGTCAGAGTCCCTAACCACTATTCATTACTCCTTACCTTATTATACATACACATATTCGTTGACACTTCTTCAATATTTCATCATCAGAAATACGTAGCATAATCAAATTCCTCATATACGGTAGCATCATCTTATTGATCATAAACATATCTCAACAGCATAATACACATCGTCGTCATAATAATATCATAACATCTGAGTCAATTCTCAAAATCATCGTAGCTTTCTGCAATAATGTCAAAACCTAAAAAAAATTCTCTGCTCATTTCAATAGTGTCATCTACCTCAAACGTACTTTAAAAATCATCATCCCATACCAGATACATCATTCAAAGCTCTCATAGCATCACAATGGTTCCGAAAAAAAGTACAGACGAAATACAATTTCATAAGTGTGAAGTCATCCAACTGTGAAAATGCGTAAACATCTGTCACTGATGTAGTAAAAAAAATGTTTATCTCTCAGTTAAATGATCAGATAGCTGTCTAATTCTGTGTTAGAGAAATATGGTACCGATGTGTAAAGTTGTATAAGCAAATACCATATTAGCTACAGCTCCTTGTGCTTGCCAAACACATGGTACACAAAGTAAGCGTGTACCCCCCTGAGGGTTAATGTAATTATACCCTCAGGTGTTACAGATTACAGCAATGGAATGAAATGTATCATGGAAAACCTTTGTATCATTGTACTTCAAATATCTTCAAAAATAAATGATTTAAGTGCAAAATTAATCACTCAAATACGTGTCCTGTAGCGCTAAATTTGCGTCTTGCTGTAAGATAATCTCTGTGGAAATGTCGTAGTTATTGTCCTCCGAAAGCTAAGTTCTGCAGAAGTCAATGTACTTACCTCATGATAAACAAAAGTGAAATGCTTTGCGTATAGATATCTTAGTTATTACGCTTATTGCCGTGATGAAGAAAGTACTGTACAGTTACATATTGTTGTGCTACAGAAAAGGCAGTCTCATTATAGCTATACCACAAAAGTTACTACAAAAACATGTTTTACTTTCCAGAACAATACAGAAAAACTGTGCAGATATAAAACAGAAACACCGCAAAACCAACATTGTAAATTGTAGCGTCGTGATAAAATCGTGTAGCTGTCACACAAACTAACCACTGTGTCATCTGGTATCTCACTGAAAGTACTTTAAATCCAGAATGTATTTTCAAGTAAACCAAAATGTTGCATTAAAATCTCATTAGCAGTACTGGTAAATGTTCTACGTATGTGAGCCTTATAGTCGTTACGTAATCGTGCAACTAACAAGCAAGAATGTACACACACAATAACACTGTGTCATCTGTTCACTATAACAATGCATTTGTAATTACTTGTCTAAATATGTTCCCTAGGTTCTAGACTGGATAGTTAACTTTAAAACATAGTTGCATGTTAACAGTTTCTAAGTCTGACAAGGCATACTAGTAACGTGAAGTGAAAAGTTTTATAGCAAAGACTAAGTTCAAAAGCAGATTATCTCTCAATAAACGGTTTTACATATGAAATATGGTGCAATACTTTACTCTTCCTAGCACGCATAGTTTCAACTTCAATTGAATTATCACGTGGTATTTGGTACATTGGTAAAGAATGCTCAAATTTTACTCAAGGTTAGCGTCTATGTTATTTTTCTCTGAGCCAGCCGGCGCAAGTGGCTGCCTGCGGTGCGAGTCATTGTCTGCTATCTCTTTGTTGGCGTGCATCGTTATTGGGATTAGGAGACGTAACTTCCACAAATTCACCTTGCCAAGAGTGCCCTGCTCTGTTTGAATCCCACCAGTTCTGATAAAATACAGGTCTGTCGTTATGATTATATCGTCTGTCGTCAAGTCGATAGATTCCATAATTTCTTTCTTGTCAGTCACGTGGTGGAGAATTTCTCCCTGAATCGTAACTGCACACTGAACTGTTGCGTTTGAAGTTATTCTGTCTCCCTTGATAATAATTGTTTTGGTTCCCATATTGTCTGTTTCTATGGTTATCTCTGTCATATTCATTACTACAGAAGTGCGATCTTTCTCTGTAACTATTATTCTGCCAATGGTTGTCATAAGGGTGGTGTCTATTTTGGTCACGATTTGTGTTGTGAGAATAGCCTTGTCATGTTCAGTTATTATTTCTTTCATTGCGGAACTGCGACGGATGTGACCTGTAATTGTTGTGTTCCTGTTTTCGCGTTCCGCGATTATCAGTGTCAATTCCTAATTCTTGTAAGAGTCCCTGAAAAGCTTCAACGTCGTCTTTGCAACGTCCTGCCAAAATAATATGTCGTAAATGTTCAGGAAATTTGATTAAGCAAATGCGGATGAGTTCTGAGGGGGTGTATGGGTTTGACAGGTACTGATTCTTGTGCAACATGTCTTCAAAATACTTCACAAGATTGGAAAATTCAGATTGTTCGAAATGTTTCATCATTATGATGCTATGTTTTACTCGGTCTTGTGTAGCTTGAGACCAATATGCTGAGAGGAAGGCATGGTAAAATTCTCCTTCACTGTGACAATCGTAAATGACTGATTGCATTCTTTCAGCTGGTTCATTCTCTAAGTAGCCACACATAAATTCTAATCTGTGCTCTAATGACCAGTTGGGAGGAAAACAATGACAGAATTGATGGAACCACACTTGTGGATGAATGTCGTTGCCAGAACTCTTAAATGTTTTAAATTTAGGTGTAGTAATGAACAGCTTATAGTCAAAATCATCATGTCGGCGAGTCGCATATCGGTCATTGTTACCTCGTTCGGCGCTTCCATTTCAAAATTCGGTGCGCCTTGCCAATTTCTTTCATAATTTCCGAAGTGTCCTGTGTTATTATTTTCTGGTTGTTCCGTATTTCTATGTCCCTCTTCCTGTACTGGAGCGCGAGTGTCCTCTGAAATATGTAATTCTTGTATTACTTGTGCCAACTGATCTTGTACTTCCCGGATTTCTCTTGTGTACTGTGTACTGATTTGATTTTGATTTTGTTTGAATTTTCTAATTTGTTCATACTCTTCAGTTGTAGATAACTTAGTGTACTGATCTGAAAGTTCGGCTATTTTACCCGATAGTGAAATTATTTCCTCTGTGTGCTTTTCTGAACCATGTTTCAGAGTGTCCATTTGTGTTGAAATCGTATCTACTGTGTCCTTCATGTTTTCCTGAGTTTTTGCAAGTTGCGTAACCAAATCGGTAGATGCAACTGAGTCAATTTTAGCCCACAAGGTCTCATGATTTTCATGAACAATGGTTTGCAGTTCTTTTATGGCTGCTTCGTGATTCTGTAATGCATTTTCATGACGCGAAAAAATAGGTTGGAAATGCTCACAAATTTGTGTTTTTACGTCATTACAGACTGTGTCTAACTTTCGAAGATTTTGTTCCATTGTGTCTAACTTTTGAAGCTTAGGCTGTGTTTGTCCCTTTTGTTGTATTAATTGTAATAGCAATGCACTGGTGTCTTGAACATGTTCCTCAGTGCTTTTCGGCAGTGAATTTGCACCGGCAACATTCACATTTTGACAAGCAGAAAATGTGTCTTGACTTATTTGAGAAAACGGTGAGGACGCAAAACCTGAATCTACAGTATTTGCAAGATTTTGTCCTGTCATTTCGGATTCCTGAGGCTAGTTGTTGCTGACCGATCGATCGATAATGCTTCCCTGTTCACTAATTGTTTCACTATCTACGCCATTATTTGCAGCCCACTCCATTTCCCTATGCACAGTTACCAAATTACTACTTTGAACATTAGTTAATTCATTACACGGTGGCACTAACACACTGCTTTCGTCTTCACTGTCATTTCTCAGTTTACTTTGGAGCCTAGTATTACGTTTTTCACACGCCATTATTATCACAATATTTCGCACAACAACACAGAAAAGCACAATTTGAAGAGCAAAATAAGAAAACACATTAACATAACATTGAAAATAATATCTAGTTAATTGCAAGTGCAGCTGCGAAATACTTTATGCAAATCTACATGCATGTCACAACTGTTTTACAGTACAACAATGAAAGACTGCAACTACAAAGGAAATTCTCTCTACAATTACGCGCTAGCAATAAACAAAATCTACACAAATTACACAAACTACAAGAAAAAAATCAGAAGATTCCAGTTAGGTATCCTGGTAGGGTCGCCATATGAAACGCCCCCTTAGGAGAATTATACATGACTGTGTTTAAACTGACACACAATATTTTTAGCGAAACGCAATCTGACTTTCAGTAATCCCTAATAAAGAATGGCCCTGACTAACATTAACCTATACGTTTCACAAATCACTTACCTCACAAAAATCTTGGTTACTCGAACTACTGCAATACAGCAGGCACCACTACTGCCAGCTAAATAAAAGATTCAAACTACGGAAGGCACGAACTACTGATAGGCATAGTTAGCAAATGAAAGATTTTAATAGAGAACAAACAATGTATTTACCTTAATAGTCATAATATATATAGCAGTTCATGACATCCAGTCTTACAAATTTCAAAACTCCGCCGTTTCTGTCCCCACATCCACCACTGTTGGCGGCTCACCTCCGACTGTGCAATGCTACGCACTGTTCACATCCATCTGCCCAACACTACAATGGCAGACAACAATGCAAAGTAGCCACAGACTGCACACATCACAGCCAGTTATTTTTCATACAGAGCGCTACGTGGCGTTACCAATATGAAAACCTAAATAGCCAACTTACAAGATAAATGTAAATTAATGCAGATGAATAGGAAAAAGAATCCCATAATGTTTGAATACTCTATTAGTAGTGTAGCGCTTGACACAGTCACGTCGATTAAATATTTGGGCGTAACATTGCAGAGTGATATGAAGTGGGACAAGCATGTAATGGCAGTTGTGGGGAAGGTGGATAGTCGTCTTCGGTTCATTGGTAGATTTCGGGAAGATGTGGTTCACCTGTAAAGGAGAGCGCTTATAAAACACTAATACGACCTATTCTTGGGTACTGCTCGAGCGTTTGGGATTCCGATCAGGTCGGATTGAGGGAGGACATAGAAGCAATTCAAAGGCGGGCTGCTAGACTTGTTACTGGTATGTTTGATCATCACGCGAGGGTTACCGAAATGCTTGAGGAACTCGGGTGGGAGTCTCTAGAGGATAGGAGGCGTTCTTTTCGTGAATCGCTACTGAGGAAATTTAGAGAACCAGCATTTGAGGCTGACTGCAGTACAATTTTACTGCCGCCAACATAGATTTCGCGGAAAGATCACAAAGATAAGATAAGAGAGATTAGGGCTCGTACAGAGGCATATAGGCAGTAATTTTTCCCTCGTTCTGTTTGGGAATGGAACAGGGAGAGAACATGCTAGTTGTGGTACGAGGTACCCTCCGGCACGCACCGTATGGTGGATTGCGGAGTACGTATGTACATGTAGGTGTAGACTTGCACCCGGCGAACGGTCTAGTCGGCGGGAGGCCCTAGTCACACGACATTTTACTTACCGTCACAATTATGGCCCAAATTTTCCCGCAGGGTCAATTGCTGAGGCTGATATCTTGCTGGTGTGCTTTCTTTCTCCTTACAACATAAGGTCAAGTTAGTGGCGTTTCCTTGTTAATATATAAAGTTCTTGATAGACGACCAATGTCCGGAAATGTGCTGTTTGGATGTGGAGTAAGTTGAGGGATGGGATTACTTTTAAACTTCCCGCTTTGCGGTATGTGCACAAACTGAGAAGTCCCTGTTGTAATTATGACGTCACATGACATGTTCGTCCGACTACGAGAAGAGGCTGGCGCGTTAGTAGCGAGCAGCATCGCTCCCGACGCCCCGTCCCGCCACGTGGAGGGCATTCCGACGCCGAGTGCTCCAAACACTGTCCGCGCCAGAGGCCTCTGTTTCCGCCGTGTGCGTGCCGTGATGCGGCAGATTTGAAACAGATACCATCTTCAAACTTGTTTCTCATACGAATGTACATTTGTAAGTTGGGCATGTCAGTTTGGTTTTTGTAAGATATCGATGTGCACGTCAGAGAGAGAGAGAGAGAGAGCGAGTCAAGTTACTGTTAAACAACATTTCGTCTTGTGGAAGCATAGTCTTTGCCTCTGTGCAGTCCGATACATTCTTAGTTGACGTGTGGCAGGCGATGGACGCATTTAGTAGTGCTGTGGTGACTTGTGACTGGATTTCTTAGATGAAGAAAGATTGATTGTGAAGGACAGCAAGGACGAATATAATGTTTATACTGAAAGACGAAAAGAACATAAATTTTGAATAACATTATTTTATTTAAGGAAAAGAGGTTTGAGGTAAGACTGTAGCACTGCGCAGCTAATTTGTTGTAATGTTTATTGTCAAGTAGTTGACTTTGTTCGCTTGGGACCACCGCACTTCCCTCACTCATGTAATAACATATCAACTGATTAAGCTTTTCGGTTTTTAGAGAAATTCTCTGTTAACGTTGCACCCTTTTTAAATCATTGTTCATTTTGCTAAACATAGTGTTATTCAGACCAGTGTTAGGTGTAAAGATTACGTGAAGATTTACTCTGTCTTTTTGAATACATATTTCATTCTAAAATCGGTGACTTGGAAAATCATTACATAGGAGCAGTTAATCTCCACATCCCACGATTTAAAGAAGGTTTATCACTAAGCATTACCACATTGCACCATGTGATATGCAAAAGTTTGAATATCATTTGGAAATTTTATTTAAAAATCGAAACTTTGCTTCGCCGTTGCCTACTTACTGTTTGCTATTGTGCTTTCGAGAAACCTGCAACAATGTTGTCAGCATGCGAGGTAAGTGGAAATTTTGATTAGGACCAGGTAATTGTTTTACTTCAATTGCGCATTTAATATAAAGGCAAGTTTTATTTAGACCAATTACAGTTCAGTTCAAATTAGTTTCTCTTTACTCAAAGGTAGCGTACGCCTTTAATTTGGATAGCAGTTTGTGGGTACATTGTTTTGGCAATACGTGTACTTTTTATAGAGTGGGAGGTAAACTGCGCTAAGTTTCATACAAAAAAAAAGTAGTGGGGAACTTACACTGCTCGAAGAGCACGCGAATATACGGACTCCTATATCTTTCCGTGCTAGTTCTCATTTCTTGTGCTTTATTATGGTGACCGTTTCTCCCTTCGTAGATCGGTGTCAAAAAAATATATTCATAGTCGGAGAAGAAATTTCGTGGTTTAAATTTCATGAAAGGTCCTGCCGCAACGAAAAACGCCTTTGTTTTAACGAAGTCCAACACAAACCCTGTATCATTTCAGTGACACTCTCTCCTCTGTTGCACGGTAATACAAAACGTGCTGCCCTTCACTGGACTTTCTCGAAGTACTTCGCTGATCCCACACCGCAGTATTCTAAAAAGAGGACGGACAAGCGTAATGTAAGCAGTCTCTTTACCAGATCTGTTGCATCTACTAACTGTTCTGCCAATAAAAGGCAGTCCTTGGTTAGCTTCCCCGCGACATGTGTTCTTTCCAACTTAAGTTGTTCGCAATTGTAATTCCTACGTATCAACGGCCCTTACATTAGACTGATTTATCGTGTAACCGAAGTTTAAGGGATTCCTTTTGGCACTCATGTGCATGACCTCACACTTTCCGTTATTTGCTGGTCAATTCCCAATTTTTGCACCATACAGATGTCTTTTCTAAATCGTTTTGCAATTTGTTTTGATCTTGTGATGACTTTACTAGACGATAAACGACAGCATCATCTGCAGACAAGCTAATGCGATTGCTCAGATTGCTTCCTAAATCGTTTATGTAGATAAGGAGCAACTGAGGGCCTGTAACACTGCCTGGGAGGACGTCAGAAATCATTTCAGTTTTACTCGATCACTTTCCGTCGATTACTACCAAGTGTGACCTCTCTGACAGGAAACCACGAATACAGTGACATAACGAAATTCCATAAACACGCAGTTTCATTACAAGCCGCTTGTGAGGTACAACATCAAAAGATTTCTGGAAATCTAGACTTACGGAATCAATCTGATATTTCTTCTCAGTACCACTCATCACTTAGTGTCAGTAAAGAGCTAGATGTGTTTCACTACCAGGATCTTTTCTGTGTGTCAATAGAAGGTTCTTTTCGAGATAATTTGTTATGTTCGAACACAATTTATGTCCCAAAATTCTCCTGCATATCGACGTTAACATTATGGGCCTGCCTGTCTTGAATAATGGTGTGACCTGCACAACTTTCCAGCCTTTGAGTAGACATCTTTCGTGGAGCGAACAGTTGTATATGATTGTTAAGTGTGGAGCTATTGCATCAGCATATTCTGAAATGGAACCTCACTGGCATACAGTCTGGACCGGAGGATTTGCTTTTATTAAGTGGTTTAAGTTGTTTCATTAGTCCGAGGATATTTACTTCTAAGTTACTCATGTTGGTAACTGCTCTTGATTAGAATTCTGGAATATTTACTTCGTCTTCTTTCAAATTCAAATGGCTCCAAGCACTGTGGGACTTAACATCTACCGAGCGAGGTGGCGCAGTGGTTAGCACACTGGACTCGCATTCGGGAGGACGACGGTTCAATCCCGTCTCCGGCCATCCTGATTTAGGTTTTCCGTGATTTCCCTAAATCGTTTCAGGCGAATGCCGAGATGGTTCCTTTGAAAGGGCACGGCCGATTTCCTTCCCAATCCTTCCCTAACCCGAGCTTGCGCTCCGTCTCTAATGACCTCGTTGTCGACGGGACGTTAAACACTAACCACCACCACCACTTAACATCTGAGGTCATCAGTCCCCTAGACTTAGAACTACTTAAACCTAACCAACCTAAGGACATCACACACATCCATGCCCGAGGCAGGATTAGAACCTGCGACCGTAGCAGCAGCGCAGTTCCAGACTGAAGCGCCTAGAACCGTTCGGTCACAACGGCCGGCCTCGTCTTCTTTGGTGAACGAGTTCAGGAAGGCTGTGTTTAGTAACTCTGCTTTAGTAGCATTGCCATCGATAGTAATTCCATTGGTATCGCGCATGGGTTTTATCTTGCCGCTAACGTACTTTATATACAAAGAGAATGTCTTTGGATTTGCTACCAGGTTTCGAGACAACGGTTCGCTCCGTCGTTTGTTACTTTATTTAGTATAAATCTCTCAGCTGCTGTCGATACTATTTTTTTGAAGCAAGCCACATCTGGTCTACGCTTACATTGTTGATTTGGGAGGAGTGGAGATTGTCTCTCAGGAAGGCATCAAGCGAATTTTTGTTTGCTTTTCTGGATAGATTTGTTTTTGGTGGATTTGGAAGTTACGGTATTCAGTCTCGTTGCTACAACCCTGTGTTCAGTAATGTAGGAATGTGTTCACCAAACAACGCTCGTTATTAGCTCAGGATTACTTCTTACTAATAGGCTACAGCCTCTAGAAGCAGGTAATAGAAATTGTAAACCTCCCTGTATGTGTAGAGGGTGTACCGTTTTATCTTGAGCACGCCAATCAACTTTTTGTACAGAAGCAAAATAAAAAAAAGCAACAGATCAAGCAAATGTTGTTAAACTACCAGGGATGGAGTAACCTACATGATTGCCGTTGCTGCTGCTATCTTCCTTACGAAGATATGAACACCAGTACATCTTTTGTAATATTAGACTTTACATTTTTACGGTAATGCGCGTCCTCTCCTAGGTCCTGTTCAAAATCAAATCGCAGTGTATCATTCATGTAAACATGGCGTCATTAAAAACGTTACGCAAAACTGTCTTTCACTCTCCTGTACTGCTACCACACAGTTCCAGGTATCCGCGGTATGTTAAGTCGTCGACTTCGTGGGGTTGACAGTTAACAAATGGAAACACATCCATCATTCCGTGATTCGTCCTCCGAGTAACGTTTGTGTAAGTACGACGTAGAAATGAAGAAAGGAAGGAGATTAGCGTTTAACGATCTTAGGTCACTGGAAACGGGCCGGCCGCTGTGGCCGAGCTGTTCTAGGCGCTTCAGTCCGGAACCGCGCTGCTGCTACGGTCGCCGGTTTGACTCCTGTCTCGGGCATGGATATGTGTGATGTCCTTAGGTTAGTTAGGTTTAAGTCGTTCTAAGTCTAGGGGACTGATGACCTCAGATGGTAAGTTCCATAGTGTCCAGAGCCATTTGAACAATTTTTCTCTGGAGACGGAACACGAGCTCGGAATTTTTCAAGGACAAAGAAGGAACTCGGTCATGTCATTGCAATGAACCATCCTGGTATTTGCCTGGAACAGTTTAAAGAAATCATGGAAAAACTAAATCTACATGGCTGGACGCGGATTAGACCATCGTCCTGCCAAATGCGAAACGAAGTCAAGGCAAAAATGATACTCATCTAAGGAGGTTGTAACACAGCAGAACAGTTGCCGTAATAATGGTTTCTTATTTACGACGCGGGTGCATGTAAGACAGCGCAGCGGTACTTTTAAATGATATGTTGTGTCCAAAACGTCTGAAGCTTCCCTCGGTAAAAGTTGTATGGCGATTGCGTTGTTCTTTGGTTGAAACTGCTGGTTTCGTGGAACGCTAAAACAAGACGTGGAAACGCCGCTGGGTTGATCGCTTCATGTCGGGATGTCGCTGCCTGTTTAGTTTGTAAGTAGGCTGTTTATGTTTTTTATTGGCAACGTTACGTAGCGCTCTGTATGAAAATCCCTGGCTGTGCTGTGTGCAGTCTGTGGCTAGTTTGCATTGTTGTCTGCCATTGTAGCGTTGGGCAGCGGCAGCTGGATGTGAACAGCGCGTAGCGTTGCGCAGTTGGAGGTAAGCCGCCAGCAGCGGTGGATGTGGGGAGAGAGATGGCGGAGTTTTGAAATTTTTAAAACTGGATGTCATGAACTGCTATGTATATTATGAGTTTTCAACACTATTAAGGTAAATCCATTATTTGATCTCTATTAAAATCTTTCATTTGCTAACAATGCGTATCAGTAGTTAGTGCCTTCCATAGTTTGAATCTTTTATTTAGCTGGCAGTAGTGGCGCTCGCTGTATTGCTGTAGCTTGAGTAACGAAGATTTTTGTGAGGTAAGTGATTTGTGAAACGTATAGTTTAATGTTAGTCAGGGCCATTCTTTTGTAGGGAATTTTGAAAGTCAGATTGCGTTGCGCCAAAAATATTGTGTGTCAGTATAAGCACAGTCTTGGATAATTTTTCTAAAGGGGACGTTTCATATGTCGACCCTTAGCCGAGGATACCTCACTGGAATCTTCTGATTTTTTCTTGTAGTTTGTGTAATTAGTGTAGCTATTGTTTATTGCTAGAGCGTAATAGTAGAGAGAATCTCCTTTGTAGTTGCAGTCTTTCATTGTTGTTGTGTCATGCATGTAGATTTGCACCACATATTTTGCAGCTGCGCTTGCAATTAACTAGATATTATTTTCAGTGTTTTCTTATTTTGCTCTTCAAACTGTGCTTTTCTGTGTTATCTTGTGAAATATTGTGACAATAATGGCGTGTGAAAAACGTAACACTAGGCTCCAAAGTAAACTGAGAAATGACAGCGAAGACGAAAGCAGTGTGTTAGCGCCGCCGTTTAATGAATTAACTAATGTTCAAAGTAGTAATTTGCTAATTGTGCATAGGGAAATGGAGCGAGCGGCAAACAATGGTGTGGACAGTGAAACAATTAGTGAACAGGGAAGCATTATCGATCGATGGGTCGGCAACAGCCCGCCTCAGGAATCGGGAATGACAGGGCACAATTTTGCAAATACTGCAGATTCAGGTTTTGGGTCCTCACCGTTTTCTCAAATAAGTCAAGACACATTTTCTGCTTGTCACAATGTGAATGTTGCCGGTGCAACTTCACTGCCGAATAGCACTGAGGAACATGTTTCAGACACCAGTGCACTGTTATTACAGTTAATGCAACAAATGGGACAAAGGCTACAAAAGTTAGACACAACGCTTGAACAAAATCAGAAACAAATGGGACAAAATCTTCAAAAGTTAGGCACAATGGAACAAAATCAGGGACAAACACAGCAAAAGCTTCAAAAGTTAGACACAATGGAACAAAATCTTCAAAAGTTAGACACAATGGAACAAAATCAGAGACAAACACAGCAAAAGCTTCAAAAGTTAGACACCACACTTGAACAAACACGTGAAGATTTCACTACTGAGTTACATAGCATTGAATCGAAATGTCAAAAAGTCTGTAACGATGTAAAAACACAAATTTGTGAACATTTTCAACCTATTTTTTCGCGGCATGAAAATGCATTACAGAATCACGAAGCAGCCATAAAAGAACTGCAAACTATTGTTCATGAAAATCATGAGACCTTGCAGGCTAAAATTGACTCAGTTGCATCTACCGGTTCGGTTACACAATTTGCAAAAACTCAGGAAAACTTAAAGGAAACAGTAGATACTCTGAAAATTGGTTCAGAAAGACACATGGAGGAAATTAGTTCATTATCAGAGAAAGTAGTTGAACTTTCGGATCAGCTAAATAATTTATCTACGAAAGTAGATGAAAATCTGAATGACACAGAAGAGTGCGAACAAATTAGGAAATTCAAACAAAATCAGAATCAAATTAATACGCAACGCCAAAGAGAAATCCGGGAAGTACAAGATCAGCTGACACAGGTAATACAAGAATTACGTATTTCAGAGGACACTCGCTCCCCAATACAGGAAGAGGGACATAGAAATACGGAACAGCCACAAAATAATAACATAGCGCATTTCGGAAATTATGAAAGAAATTGGCAAGGTGCACCGAATTTTTAAATGGAACCGCCGAAACGACGTAACAATGACCGATATGCGACTCGCCGACATGATGACTTTGACTATAAGCTGTTCATTACTACACGCAAATTCAAAACATTTATGAATTCTGGCAACGACATTCATCCACAAGCGTGGCTCCATCAATTCTCTCATTTTTTCCCCCCAACTGGTCATTAGAGCACAGATTAGAATTTATGTGTGGCTACTTGGAGAATGAACCAGCTGTAAGAATGCGATCGGTCATTCACGATTGTCACAATGAAGGAGATTTTTATCATGCCTTCCTCTCAGCATATTGGTCTCAAGTTACACAAGACTGAGTAAAACATAGCATCATAATGATGAAACATTTCGAACAATCTGAATTTTCCAGTCTTGTGAAATATTTTGAAGACATGTTACACAGGAATCAATATCTTTCAAACCCATACAGCCCCTCAGAACTCATCCGCATTTGCTTAATCAAACTGCCTGAACATTTACGACATATTATTTTAGCAGGACGTTGCAAAGACGACATCGAAGCTTTTCAAGGACTCTTACAAGAATTAGAAATTGACACTGATAATCGCGGAACGTGAAAACAGGAACACAACAATTACAGGTCACATGCATCGCAATTCCGCGATGAAAGAAATAATAACTGGACACGACAAGGCTATTCTCACAACACAAATCGTGACCAAAACAGACACCACCACTGGCAGAGTAATACACTCCTGGAAACTGAAATAAGAACACCGTGAATTCATTGCCCCAGGAAGGAGAAACTTTATTGACACATTCCTGGGGTCAGATACATCACATGATCACACTGACAGAACCACAGGCACATAGACACAGGAAACAGAGCATGCACAATGTCGGCACTAGTACAGTGTATATCCACCTTTCGCAGCAATGCAGGCTGCTATTCTTCCATGGAGACGATCGTAGAGATGCTGGATGTAGTCCTGTGGAACGGCTTGCCATGCCATTTCCACCTGGCGCCTCAGTTGGACCAGCGTTCGTGCTGGACGTGCAGACCGCGTGAGACGACGCTTCATCCAGTCCCAAACATGCTCAATGGGGGACAGATCCGGAGATCTTGCTGGCCAGGGTAGTTGACTTACACCTTCTAGAGCACGTTGGGTGGCACGGGATACATGCGGACGTGCATTGTCCTGTTGGAACAGCAAGTTCCCTTGCCGGTCTAGGAATGGTAGAACGATGGGTTCGATGACGGTTTGGATGTACCGTGCACTATTCAGTGTCCCCTCGACGATCACCAGTGGTGTACGGCCAGTGTAGGAGATCGCTCCCCACACCATGATGCCGGGTGTTGGCCCTGTGTGCCTCGATCGTATGCAGTCCTGATTGTGGCGCTCACCTGCACGGCGCCAAACACGCATACGACCATCATTGGCACCAAGGCAGAAGCGACTCTCATCGCTGAAGACGACACGTCTCCATTCGTCCCTCCATTCACGCCTGTCGCGACACCACTGGAGGCGGGCTGCACGATGTTGGGGCGTGAGCGGAAGACGGCCTAACGGTGTGCGGGACCGTAGCCCAGCTTCATGGAGACGGTTGCGAATGGTCCTCGCCGATACCCCAGGAGCAACAGTGTCCCTAATTTGCTCGGAAGTGGCGGTGCGGTCCCCTACGGCACTGCGTAGGATCCTACGGTCTTGGTGTGCATCCGTGCGTCGCTGCGGTCCGGTCCCAGGTCGACGGGCACGTGCACCTTCCACCGACCACTGGCGACAACATCGATGTACTGTGGAGACCTCATGCCCCACGTGTTGAGCAATTCGGCGGTACGTCCACGCGGCCTCCCGCATGCCCACTATACGCCCTCGCTCAAAGTCCGTCAACTGCACATACGGTTCACGTCCACGCTGTCGCGGCATGCTACCAGTGTTAAAGACTGCGATGGAGCTCCGTATGCCATGGCAAACTGGCTGACACTGACGGCGGCGGTGCACAAATGCTGCGCTGCTAGCGCAATTCGACGGCCAACACCGTGGTTCCTGGTGTGTCCGCTGTGCCGTGCGTGTGATCATTGCTTGTACAGCCCTCTCGCAGTGTCCGGAGCAAGTATGGTGGGTCTGACACACCGGTGTCAATGTGTTCTTTTTTCCATTTCCAGGAGTGTAGTTACAGAGAAAGATCGCATTTCCGTAGTAATGAATATGATAGGGATAACCATGGAAACAGACAATATGGGAACCGAAACAATTATTATCAAGGGAGGCAGAATAACTTCAGACGCAACAGTTCGGCGCACAGTTACGATTCAGGGAGAAATTCTCCACCACGTGACGGACAAGAAAGAAACTACGGAATCTATCGACATGACGACAGACGATATATTCGTAACGGCAGACCTGAATTGCATCAGAACTGGCGGGATTTAAACAGGGCGGGGCCTTCATGGCAAGGTGATTTTGTAGAAGTTAGGTCTCCTAATCCCAATAACGACGCGCGCCAACAAAGAGACAGACAATGACTCGCACCGCAGGAAGCCGCGTGCCCCGGCTGGCTCAGAGAAAAATAACATAGACGCTAACCTTAAGAAAAATTCCAGTATTCTTTACCGACGTATACCGCATGATTATTGCGTTCAAGTTGAAACTCTGAATACTATGAAGAGTAAAAGATTGCACCACATTTCAAATGTAAAACCGTTTATTAAGATAATCTGCTTTTTAACTTTGTCTTTGCCATATGATTTTCACTTTACATTACTAGTATGCTTTGTCAGACTTAGAATCTGTTAACATGCAACAATGTTTGAAGTTAAACATCCAGTCAAGAACCAAGAGAACTTATTTAAACAGAAATTACGAATGCACTGTTATAGTGAACGGACGACACAGTGTTGTTATTTGTACATTCTTGCTTGTTAGTTACACGACTATGTAACGACTATCAGGCTTACATACTTCGAACATGTACTGGTACTGCTAATGAGATTTTAATGCAACATTTTGGTTTACTTGAAAATAAATTCTGGATTTAAAGTACTTTCAGTGAGATACCAGATGACACAGTGGTTAGTTTATGTGACAGCTACACGATTTTATCACGACGCTACTAATGAGTGACAATTTACAATGTTGCTTTTGGGGTGTTTCTGTTTTATATCTGCACGTTTTTATGCATTATTCTGGAAAGTAAAACATGTTTTAGTAGTAACTTTTGGGGTATAGGCACAATGAGACAGCCTTTTTCGTGGCACAACAATATGTTACTGTACAGTACTCTCTTCATCACGCCAATAAGCGTAATAACTACGATATCTATACGCAAAGCATTTCACTTTTGTTTATCATGAGGTAAGTACATTGAATTCTGCAGAACTTAGCTTTCGGAGGACAATAACTACAACACTTCCACAGAGATTATCTTACAACAAAACGCACAGTTTAGCGCTACAGTACACGTATTTGAGTGATTAATTTTGTACTTAAAACATTTATTTTTGAAGATATTTGAAGTACAATGATACAAATGTTTTCCGTGATACATTTCATTCCATTGCTGTAATCTGTAAAACATGAGGGTATAATTACATTAATCCTCAGGGGGGTACACTCTTACTTTGTGTACCATGTGTTTGGCAAGCACAAGGAGCCGTAGCTAATATGGTATTTGCTTATACAACTTTACACATCGGTACCATATTTCTCTAACACACAAATTACACAGCTATCTGATCATTTAACTGAGAGAGACAAACATTTATTTTACTATATCAATGACAGATGTTTACGTAATTACACAGTTGGATAACTTCACACTTATGAAATTGTATTTTGTCTGTACTATGTGAACTGTTCATATTTTTTTGGAACCATTGTGATACTATGAGAGCTTTGAATGATGTATTTGGTATGAGATCATGATTTTTAAAGTACGTTTGAGGTAGATGACACTATTGAAATGAGCAGAGAATTTTTTTAGGTTTTGACATTATTGCAGAAAGCTACGACGGTTTTGAGACTTGACTGAGGTGCTATGATGCTATTATGACGATGACTATGTGTATTATGCTGTTGCGGTATGTTTATGATCAATAAGCTGATGCTATATGAGTTATTTGATTATGCTACGTATCTGTTATGATGAAATATTGAAGTGTCGACGAATAAGGTAAGGAATAATGAGTAGTGGTTAGGGACTCTGGTTTGTGAAAAAGGTTGTTGGAAACCAAGAATCGTACTTTAAGAGTTATGAAATGTGTGTAAATGCGTGAATGTATCACAACGCCGGCGAAAATTTTTTGGACACTGTTATATCTATAGGATTTTGTTTCTACACATTTCTAACGCAAATTTTCGACCTGTGAAATTTTTATATGAGACTGTCACTGTAGCCGAAACTGCTATCGTAAATATTTCGGTAAGAAAGCCAAGTGACCTTGACGTAATGCGTCTTGAGTGGCCAGCTGTGTCAGACGCCTGGAGAAAAAGCCATTAGGGTGTACCTTTTCAGAGGCACAGGTGGAGAAAAAAAAGGGAGGCCATTATCCTCGCTATTGACATTCCTTTGTAGAAAGCATCGCAAATACGACACACTCAAACTTGAAAACATATGATTACACTGTGGAGCTCTTAATTTATGATATTTACTAAATTGCCAAATGAAATGACGAGAAACATTTTTACATCTATTGTCTTTCTAGTTGAAAGATTGTTTACTGCATTATGAAATGCCATATGGCTAATGAATGATGTTTCATGCCTTCCTTTGTACATATTTGCTCATTTTGTTTAATATATAGTTTCTAGCTGCACTGCAGAATTGGTTAAAATAAAATTTTATAGATGTACTAATATAGATATTTTCTGTCTACAGATCCAGTAAATAATAATTTTGTGATATTTCCAAAGAAAACGAAGGAGCACAAAAAGACATTTCCCTTCACAGGAATTGCATACAGAATTTTCTTTTCAAGTACTTGGTAATTTCTTTTGTAGAATAAATTGTGATGCATCACTCTAGTGTTAAGATATGACATAGGTATTAGACATGGCCATTTCTACTGTAATATTTTTTCTGCTTGAGCTTTGTCATGTTTAGATATAAGTTATTACACTTGCTGCTGCTGTTTGCCAGGCATAGTGCTATTAAATTTCACTTTGTATTACTCTGTTAATCTAGTTTTACTACTGATTTATTTTTCTTGTTGCTGAACATTGGCTCATATTAGTTGTAATATTGTTGCTTGCTTTGACAATTTCCATTTGTATTTTTGATCATTGCTGTTTGTGTTAATTGTTTTGTGCTACTGCATTGCCTATTCCTTTAGTTTAGCATCTGAGCTCAGTAGATTTAAGTTAGCTTAAGAGGGGGTAGACTATATAAGAGAATGAGTTGCGATGAATTGGATGAAATGCATTGAGAAGCTATAAGAAAATGTTTTGGCCAAAAAAAGTATTTTGAAAGAGGATATGAACCAAAAAAGTAGGGTTTAGGGACAACAGGTGAAACACGTATGTTGTGTGGCGGCGATGGCGAGGCATTGCAGAGTCTCTGACCAGAGAGCTTTTTATCGTGGCTAGTCTGCGCTTGACCGCGCGAGAGTTGCGAGCGGGCCTCTGTCAGTAGTAGTCGTGCAGTACAGTTGCGAGCAGTCTGTCGGTAGTAGCAGCCCAGTGCAGTTGTGTGATGTAGTCGGTCCGCAGTAGTAGTCGAGTGCAGTTGTGTGTGAGGAGTTGGCGGGCGTCGACATGGCACTCTGGTCAAGATTCAGGATGAGGTATATTATTTTTAAATGTGCTCAGCTAATAATGTAAATTAACTGTAACTAATTTGTGCAATAATCGCCCCAATAATAATTTTGATTTCAAAGCAATATTTTTAACAAACGAACTATTTAATTGAACTAACAATTTCCTTCCATTTCCTTTAAAGAAAAGATTCAGTTAAATTTAAAAAAAAAAAATTTACTTGCGATGCAGTTCCTCCAAGCCGTTGCCAACAATAAGAGCAGAAATTTGACATGCAGTTTCAATGAGGTAAGAAATTTATTATGATTTTTTTGCACAGGGCCAAAGACCGATATTTCGGTTTAATTGAGTTTACATTGTCACTGAAGTTTTATTATCACTGAATTGACTTTCATTTTTTTTGTGAGGAACTTATACTTGGGTCAGATTGCTAATTTTTGTTTAATTGTCATTGTCATTGAATTTATTTGCTGGGAGGTTACGTTAGGTTGTATTCTTGTTAACATTCAACTATTGTGTTTCAAAATTTCTCTGGAAGGTTACACTTAGCACAATGAGCATTGGCATTTAAAATAAAATTTCTTTAAAATTTCGGTGGGGAGTTTACACTTGGCGACACCCAGTCCAGGATCGTATTTCGTTGAGAATCTTTTGAAAAACAGTCAGAAATCTGCTCTTATTTGCTTAGATATAATTAGGATTTGGCGCAACGCTTTTACTAATATTGTGACTTTCTTTCTACAGGTCAACGGTAATTCGTTGCTCTGTTGTATTTGTGTGTTGTTTTTGCATTGTGCTTATTTGTTTTGTGAATAATTGTGACTATTGTAAAAATGCCGCGAAAGACTGTGAATAGTGTATCGCGAGGTATTATGAACGAAATTGCCGACTTAAACAACGTGACCGATAGTAATTGTGACACGCAGTGTAATGATGACAATCCTGCGTTCACTGACAATCAGTGCGTTCCAACCATTAATAATGATGTAGACCTCAATGATGAACAAACGAACTCGATTGTGTCTTCTGTTGATTTGACGACAATTGATGACGCGGGACGCACTATTGTAATGAGCGCTGCCCAGCCTAACACAACCGGTTTACTAAATTTACGCGATGAACACACAAATTTGTCTAATGAAAATGAACAGGATACACAAAGTACGACGGATTTATTTAATTCCGAAATAATGTCTGACAGTGTACATCCGACTGACAAACCGTTTTGTAAATCTCAGAATAACCAAATGGTCACAGAAAGCGAGACAATTCCAGATCCACCATTAAACAGCACAGAGAATAAAAATGCTGACTTTGAGTCGAAACCAATTATGGCATTGTTGCTACAAATGAGTAAACAACTTAATGAAAATACCGAAGTTAACAAACAGTTTAATGAAAAATTAGACAACAATTCCAGACAGCTTAATGAAAAATTAGACAACAATTCCAGACAGCTTAATGAAAAATTAGACAACAGTTCCAAACAGCTAAATGATAAAATAGACGACAATTCCAGACAGCTTAGTGAACAAATTAGAGCCGTTGCCGCGCAGTGCCATGACACTAAGGAACAGTTGCGCGTGGAAATTGAGGCTTGTTCAAAAAAAAGTAGCGAAGAAATTAGATCTGTTGCTCAAGAATTAAGGGAAATGCAAACAGCCACAACAGAAACACTTAGAGCGGAAATTAGTACAGTCGCTAAACAATGCTCTGAAAAGGCTACACAATTACGTGACGAGTTTAAAATAATGACAGTAGAACTTTCGTGCACAATGGACGCAAAGATAAACGCGAAATTCGACCAACAGAACACTCCAATTAACGAACGTCTTAGTGTTCACATACAAAACAATGATACGCGTTTCCGTAAATTTATTCAGGATCAAAATAAAGCAAAACGTCAGGTAATGGAAACAATCACTGCACAAAGACAGGAAGACAAACGTAAAATGTTTGCGAAAGCAAAAACATATGTAGACAACAATATTGCTACAGTGTGCGACGAAATTAATTCCATCAAACAGTCGAACACAGAATTACGCGACGAGATTTCTGACCTTAAATCGAAAACAGACACATACACAACCGATTTTCAAACAGTGACTGACAGACTCGAACAATTAGAACTAACACAGGATTCCGATGTCGTCAAAGCTGACGTTAAAAAACTGAACGAAACTACACGTAAGTTGCAAAAACAGATTAATGCGTCTGATTCTAAAACCGATGATCAGGTTAAGATACTGACTGAAAACTATGATGAATTGGCCAGTCGTATTGATGTTATCGAAAGTACTAATGACAATAAATCAGACGATACTGCACCGGTTTCATTTAATCAAACACCAGAATTCCAAAATTTACAGCAAACAATTAATGAGATAGATTCATCTAATAACACGTTGCGTAGAAAATTGTCAAGCTTACAGCAAGAAGTAACAGAGATGAAAAATATTTCAGTTAATAACACATCACAGCAAACGCCACTTTACGAACATTTGCCAGACATACGCAGTGCGTATAATTTGAGCAATTTACAGCAACTATGCGACTTAAAATCTGAAAAGCTACGCAACATGAAATCCAAAATGACACAGACGAACAGATTCACACACAAACCTGAACGTGTTATCAAATTCAGTGACGAGAACATTGATTATAAGCAATTTGCATTTGTAAGAAAATGTAAGGAATTTTATAATGGCAGAACACAGATACACGATTTGCACTGTATAAGACAATTTATTTTTGTACTTTCACCGCTATTACCTGTAATGCAGAAGCTAGCTTTGAACCTGATGCGACAATTTGCTATTGTATTTTCATCGGCATTGCCTATAATGCAGAAATTGGAATTAACATGGATACAACTATTTGCTTTTGAATTTATACCGCTATTGCCTGTAACGCAAAAGCTAAAATTTATTTGCAGTGCGTAAATGACCTCAGGGGATTCATTAAGCTTTAATGAATATGTGCCGTAGCGTGCATAGGGCCCCGAGCTGTAGTAGTGCTGTTTCATCTTTAGTTTTCTGCACTGCTGCCTTCTCTTCTACTATCCTTTATATCTATCAAAACAGCTCTTTAACTATTGCTGTACCTAGTATTAAGAAACGAGTAATGAAAACCCGATAAGACAAATTTTTACTGAAAGTGACAATTTTCATTAGGCACCACAGAACTACCACGAGAATATTAATAACAGGTAAAAATCGTAATCATCAGTATGTGTAAATTTAACAGCAAACGCATTTTTTGGTAACAATAGACGTTTTTCACCACAACAGCATGAAAGTCAGCCGCTTAGCATACCTAACCAACAATGCAGTCTACAAGGTCAACCAAACTTTAATGTTTCGCCGTGTGCACGTATAGTCTCTGATATAACAAATAGTAACGCACGGCAGCAAGGAAACAACTACGTACAGAGAAGACAGTATTCCAATTCCTATCGCAATACGCCGTATAGGAATGACTATTACGACAGACGTAAAAATAATGAGCACAATTATCAGCGTACATTTAATAACAGTCTATCTCATCAGCAGCAAGAACATTAGCAACAACATATTCTGGTGAATGAACCAGACATTAGGTGTCATCTATAGCGTAACACGTCAGTAAGAAATAACAGAGCAGTTCAAATAGTCGAAATGCCACAGCATCCTCTCGTAAATAATAGCACGTACGACAGAATTTGACCAGACACAGTACAGGTTGCATATTCCAGTAACGTAAGCAATAATTTAGACACGCAGAATCTTGTTCACGAAAATGTTATTAATTTTGACGCCATCCGACACACGTTTGCATTAAAGACAGAATCACGACGTACGTAGACGACATTCTCATTGCAAAAACTAACTGGTCTGAACACAATCTGATTCTTGAACAACTGTTGCAAACTTTTCATACACAAGGACTCACAGTTAACCTCAGTAAATCGCACTTTGGCAAAACTTCCATAAAATTTCTTGGACACGTAATTTCAGCAGAAGGCATTGCGCCGGATCCGGAAAAACTTCAAGCTCTACGTGACATTACTATTCCTACGACAAAAAAGCAATTACGCAGTTTTATGGGCTTAATTAACTTTTTCGTAAATTTATTCATCACTCTGCTTTAGACACACCCAGATTATGCCAATTAACAGGTAAAAACACTATTTGGTCTTGGGATAAGCAAGCACATTCTGAATTTGTGAACCTGAAACATGCTTTGTTGAATGCTCCACTTTTATCGCACCCAGATCTTACTAGAAATTTTTCCATTGCCACCGACAGTTCTAACACCGCTTTAGGCGTACATATTTTTCAGGAAATAGAAGAAGATGGCTCTACAGTAAATAAAAACATCGCATTTGCAAGTCGCAATTTGTCACCCGCTGAACGAAATTATTCCGTTACAGAACTGGAAACATTATGTGTTGTATGGGCTTTTACAAGATTTCGGCACTTTCTTTATGGCAGACATACCACCGTATACACAGATCACAGAGCGATACAATTTTTACTTTCGGCTAAATTTACTCATGACAGATTAAGCAGATGGAAGCTTTATTTACAGGAATTTAATTTTACAACAGTTCACATTCCCGGCACACAAAATGTCATAGCAGACGCACTATCGCGTTCTCTCAGCAACAATCAGCAAGACGTAGCAACCAACTTCTGCAAAGCAAATTTCAGTGTCATGTACATTCAACAAGTTGCATTTGAAAATTTTATTTCGTCGTCATTACAGGACATAGCACAAGAACAAAATAAAGACAACGTGTGGAAAGAAATTAAACACCTTTGGCAAGATAGGAATAATGTTACGATTAGAAACCATTACACTGTACGCAATGACATTCTGTTTCGCCGCTCTCATCCTGACAGCAACAACTGGTTGTTATGCATTCCTGACGAACTGGTTAACAAATTAATCTGGTATACTCATTTAAGTTACGCGCATTACGGACCCAGAAAATGTTTTCTTATACTGAGACAGAACTGTTATTTTACCAACATGGAGAAACGTGTACGACGAGTTTTAGCATCTTGTAAAATTTGCCAGAAAGCTAAGTCAGACACCACTTCACATATTCCTCCATTATATCCCATTATACCTGTTAAATTAAGACATATGGCCGCTGTAGACATTTTTGGTCCGATTCCGAGAACTAACAGAGGTTTTTGCTACATATTTGTCGCTGTTGAGCTCACTTCAAAATTTGTTACTTTCACTCCGTTACGCAAAGCTACAGCTAAAACTGCTTCGAAAGCATTTGTAAAACATTTTCTATTTCATGTAGGGCATGTGATGAAAGTAATTTCTGACAATGGATCACAATTTCGTTCTGCTACATGGACACGTATGTTACGAGCTAGAAACATTTCTCCGATATATATATCCAAGTACCATGCTTCTTCGAACCCCTGTGAAAGATTAATGAAAGAAATTGGTAAGCTGTGCCGAATATACTGCCACAAAAGACATATTGATTGGGACACACACATACTCTCATTCCAAGTTGTAATTAATTCCATTCCAAATGAATCCACTATGCTATCTCCGTCTGTTATACTGAAAAACGTAGAACCACCAAACAAAATTAAAGAATTAGTAAACTTCCCTAAATGTCGTCGCCTACGTCACCATGAAATAATTAACATTGCGCTGAAGAACATCAAACGTGCCGCAGAGCGCCGGAGAAGACAGCAAAAACAGGTTTGTACACGCCGGGACTTTCACGTTGGACAGAAGGTATTAGTGCGTACACACTATTTATCCAGCAGAATAAAAGGTAAGTGCAGTAAATTTGAACTTCTATACGCAGGTCCATATCGGATTCGCAGCATTCCTCATCCCAATGTGGTACACGTCGAAACTTTGAGAACCAGAAAATCAAAAGGCAACCACCATTGGTCAAATATTAAACCCTTTATTGAATGAAGACACTGTATGATTCAACACACTATGATGCCATTTACTAATGCAATTATATTCACATGACTAATTATTGATGATTATCGTATTTTTCTTGGCAAGTGCCCGGCAAGGTAAGGTTAGCAGGTCGCCCTTCTTGTCGTGACACATCAGACCGTGCACATTTTCCATTTTTTTTGTGTGTATGATTGTATTTCATGTTTTGTTTATATGCACTGTGAAATAGTTAAGATATAACACACACCAGTTGACTTTGACGTTTTTGTTGCCCTATGACATCTCAAGATCGTGACTGTTTTACATTTTTTGCTGCTGCATTGTGATATTCTCTGTACATTTTGGCTTTGAACACTGTCAATGTCTTTGACATATTACGTTTTCTGTCATGTTATGCTGTATGCTTAATTGTGTCACCACTAACCAGTCATTATTTAATGGGTATATGATTTAAATGTAAGACATTAATCTCTGTTCATCAATTTCAGAAAGAAATGACGCGTGTAAGAAATAAATTCAACAGAAATGGGAATTTCACCTACGGAATGATCGAAAGGAGATGCAATAACGTTATGAGGAAGAGTAAATGGATCAGGGTTAACAAGCATTAACAAGAATATACTATACTCATCGTAGAATAGCAGTCTTAACTAATTTTTTCTTTCAGAATACAAGGTGATTGATGCAGGCTGTCAGACAGAACTACACATCTTAGTTTTAGTGATGAAATATGCTAGAGATAAGGAATAGTTGTGTAATGAGTAATGAAGTGATTTTTTTGCAGATGATAATGAATGCTGATGAATAATGATGAAGAATATGCTACTATGAATAATGAAGTCTTTCTTTACAGGTGATGATGATAACGGAGTTTTTAATGATATGGATAATGAAGTTTTCTTTGCAGATGAGGATAATGTTGAAGTTATATTTATGCTATGTAGTTATTTAAGTATTTGTTGCAGTTCGTTTTGACAGCAGGTGTTATATTGCATAGTATAATGACTGAAGATTTTGGAAAGGACAGCTATGGAACACATTTTTTATACACATTTCACTACCTGTTAATTCGAAGTTCACTACTTTTCAGCATAAAATGCATTTCTCTTTTCGGCTTAATAATCCATTTTTATATATTTTTTGCAGGAGAAATTATTTATGAGATTAATGTGCTATAAGCATTCGTTCATTAAATCTATGAATGTGGTTACATATACTCTACTTGTTTCATAATCTTGCCACAGCTGACTTATGACGAATGACGTTACACATTTTTCATTTATACCAATAACCCAGAAGCAAATTCTTCTCTCTTGCTTTCCCCTATAATTACCCTAAGCAATGCATTGCTAACAAAAAAATGTATTACCAGTCCCAAATAATGTTACTAGTTTAAGAGAATTCTGAATAATACTGATCAGCTCTGGATAGTAAGTCACTTCAGTAATGACTTCTTAATGATACAAAAAAAAATATATAAAATAATGCTTTGTAATGGGCAAACAACTGCCATTGTTTATTGTAATGAGACTACTTATAATGCCCATGATTATTAATGCTATGACTGTAATTAACTGATTTTTAATCATGACTTCTTAATGGTGTGTATTACCAGTTTCAAATAATGCTACTCATTTAAGAAAGTTCTGAATAATACTGAATGATGAACAATGTTTTATACTATTCAATACTTACTGGCCACTGAGTGCCAATGATTAATCTAATTAAATGAATTATGACTTTTCATGTTTTGGTAAATGGCCAATGAGTGCCAATAATTTGTATCACTCAATGTATTATGTTAATGCTAGGCCAATAATTGACTCTCCTTTCCAATTAAGACTTCTGATGAACATTATTCTGTCATACTAAATATGCTTTGTAACTGGCCAAGGACTGCCACTGTTTATTGTAATACGATTACCCATGATGCCAATAATTTAATTTTATGAACATTATTCTGTAATACTACATACTTGGTACAGAAATGTTCAATAACTGGGCTATGAATGCCGCAAACTACTACTGTAATTCTCAATGAAGCCTATTATGTGACTTAATGTCCTTCACCTTATGTGCTAACTACCCTGAATTACTGCAATATCCATTTGTCCTGTCCATCCTCATGATCATGGAGCACTATATTTGGTTTTTGCACTAATTCTACGTTGGTGTGCCTTGTAAGAGCGTGGTGTTGACACGACATGCTGTCCACCACCGTGAGCGATGAAGTCGTTATTATGGTCCCACTGTTTGGTGTACCTAATGTACTGCCAAAATGAAAACATGGAATATTACTACGACAATTCAGTGTCTTGGCTACGCTGATAAATTCTGATGGGAAAAGAACTTCAAATTGTGTCACTTGGTGTTGTACTTCTGTGGAAAGATATGGACTTTCAGAACAGCTATGTGCAATCTAAAGTGCTACAACCATGATGCAATCCTTCCCTTTCCTATCCTAATTCTTATCACATAGTGAAAATCATTTTTTGCTAACATCATTTATGTTCATGGGATATACATTTTTTTTCGATTTGCTGAACTCCAATGCGAGTACACTTATGTCACTTGTCGACATGATTTTTTTGCCATTATGTTTATTTGTTGTGAAAATGCTAAAGACATTTTTTCGATTTGTTCTGAAGTACAGTATATGTGCACTCTTGTCTTTTATATTGTATATACATTTTTATTTTGATGATATGTTCTGAACTACAGTACATGTGCACTTATGTTATGTGTTAATATGTTTTCTACTGAACTTCAGTGCCTGTGCACTTTTCTCATTTTCAATATAATTTGTACTCATTCTGTATGTTCAATACTTCAGTGCCTATGCACTTATGTCATTTGTTACTCATTGTATATACATTTCGTCATTTGCTGACATGTTCTCAACTGCAGTGCATGTGCACTCATGTCACTTGTCAACATGATTTTTTGCCATTCTGCTTATTTGTTCTGAAAATGCTAAAGAATTTTTTCAGTGCATGTGCACTTTGTTATCTGTCAAATAATTTGTATATACATTATTCTGATCTGCGAATATGTTTTGTACTCATATCTTGTCTTTGTCTGAAATGTTTTGTACTCGGTGCATGTGCCCAACATTTAACTCATGTATCTAAATATTCTGTAAATTGCACAAGTTGATTAATTAAAGAAAATATTGTGCCACGCTTGGCAAGTCCAAATGACTCACCATCGCTGCAAAATTTTTGCCCCCCCCCCCGGTGGAGGGTTATGAAACACGTATGTTGTGTGGCGGCGATGGCGAGGCATTGCAGAGTCTCTGACCAGAGAGCTTTTTATCGTGGCTAGTCTGCGCTTGACCACGCGAGAGTTGCGAGCGGGCCTCTGTCAGTAGTAGTCATGCAGTACAGTTGCGAGCAGTCTGTCGGTAGTAGCAGCCCAGTGCAGTTGTGTGATGTAGTCGGTCCGCAGTAGTAGTCGAGTGCAGTTGTGTGTGAGGAGTCGGCGGGCGTCGACATGGCACTCTGGTCAAGATTCAGGATGAGGTATATTATTTTTAAATGTGCTCAGCTAATAATGTAAATTAACTGTAACTAATTTGTGCAATAATCGCCCCAATAATAATTTTGATTTCAAAGCAATATTTTTAACAAACGAACTATTTAATTGAACGAACGATTTCCTTCCATTTCCTTTAAAGAAAAGATTCAGTTAAATTTTAAAAAAAAATAATAATAAAATTTACTTGCGATGCAGTTCCTCCAAGCCGTGGCCAACAATAAGAGCAGAAATTTGACATTCAGTTTCAATGAGGTAAGAAATTAATTATGATTTTTTTGCACAGGGCCAAAGACCGATATTTCGGTTTAATTGAGTTTACATTGTCACTGAAGTTTTATTATCACTGAATTGACTTTCATTTTTTTTGTGAGGAACTTATACTTGGGTCAGATTGCTAATTTTTGTTTAATTGTCATTGTCATTGAATTTATTTGCTGGGAGGTTACATTAGGTTGTATTCTTGTTAACATTCAACTATTGTGTTTCAAAATTTCTCTGGAAGGTTACAATTAGCACAATGAGCATTGGCATTTAAAATAAAATTTCTTTAAAATTTCGGTGGGGAAGTTACACAGGTTTAGGTAGGATTTTCTTGGAAATAAATGATGAGGTAAATACAGGAAGCATGCTTGGATAGGATTTTTTTGGTGGAAACAAATGTTGAAATAAGACGAAAAATCAATGGAATGAAGTTTTAGGTTGGACTGCAGTACCACATGTCACACTGAAAACAAACCCAGTCCTTTCCTTTTGTGTTATCCCCCTATGTGTTTGTGTACCCTTGTGTATTGGTTTTCTTCCTGTCTCTGTGTACTGTTTCATAGAATTTTTTTCTCTTCTAATACTAAGCTACATTCACTATGATGAGGAATACTGTTATCCTCAAATATAATTTGCATTGATAACATGTTATTTACTTTGTAAAGATGTTTAGACATTATTCATTCTGTTTTGTTTTAATGATCATGTGTGAAATTAATGTTTCAAGAACTATTCTCATTATTTTATTTATTTGTTTATGTCATAATTCCTGTAAACACTGATGTATATGTCTATTTCTATTCTTTTGTAAAGCCTGTTTTACTACATATCTTATCCGTATTGTTATGTTCTTTAATGATGTATTTTGTACCTTTGTTATTGTATTCTTATGTTATAAAATTGTAATTGACACCAGTTCATCAAATTAAGTAACTTGTAGGTTACATTTCACTGCACACGTTTCTGTTGGTCATAGTACATGGAAAATATGTGAGAAGTAGGGACTGTTAGTGTTTGTACATGTGTTAATAATTCAGGAAGGGACTGGATAACAGCATTGCTGGTTCTATGGACAATTCCAAAAACTTCTTGAGTGCACAAGTGGTGGTTATGGACTTGCTATATTATCCGCAAGACTCTTCAATGGTGATTGTGCACCTGCACAGTCACAACAGATGGCTGCTGGCCATCTCTACGAGGACTACAGTAGATCTGCATCTTTGATGACCCACCAATACCATTATTTCTACAAGGACTACAGTGGGTCTACTCCTTTGCTGACTCACCAATACCATTATATCTACAAGGACTGCAGTGGGTCCGCACCTCTGGTGGCCCACCAATACCATAATCTCTACCAGGACTACAGTGGTTCTACTCTATAGTGACCTACCTACCAATATTCTTCAAACCTTCGATTGACTCTGCTGTGGGCTTACTCTGTTGTGGCCCATTACCTGTCTGCATGTCGAGAGTCAGCACTGTCTTTCCGTTGGAAGGACAACACTACTTCTTCAAGACTGCATGGAAATCCACTACTTCCATGTGCATTTTCTTTTACTGCTCAGACTTTGAGAAAAACTGCAATTTTACTGTGATGAATGATCAGGACTGTCTTTATGGACTGTGAGAAAATTTTAGCTTTTGACCAACATTGTATCAATAAGTGTGTGCATATGATTTCTTTGTTATCGTAATTGTGAAAAAAAATTTTAACGAATCATTATTGGCCACTGCCCAAAACAATTTGTAAAATTTTTTTGTGGGGAGCATGGGGGCTATGTAAGTAGGCTGTTTATGTTTTCTTATTGGCAACGTTACATAGTGCTCTGTATGAAAATCCCTGGCTGTGCTGTGTGCAGTCTGTGGTTAGTTTGCATTGTTGTCTGCCATTGTAGCGTTGGGCAGCGGCAGCTGGATGTGAACAGCGCGTAGCGTTGCGCAGTTGGAGGTGAGCCCCCAGCAGCGGTGGATGTGGGGAGGGAGATGGCGGAGTTTTGACATTTTTAAAACTGGATGTCATGAACTGCTATGTATATTATGAGTTTTCAACACTATTAAGGTAAATCCATTATTTGTTCTCTATTAAAATCTTTCATTTGCTAACTATGCCTATCAGTAGTTAGTGCCTTCCATAGTTTGAATCTTTTATTTAGCTGGCAGTAGTGGCGCTCGCTGTATTGCAGTAGTTCGAGTAACGAAGATTTTTGTGAGGTAAGTGATTTGTGAAACGTATAGGTTAATGTTAGTCAGGGCCATTCTTTTGTAGGGATTTTCGAAAGTCAGATTGCGTTGCGCAAAAAATATTGTGTATCAGTTTAAGAACAGTCTAATAATAATTGTTCAAAGGGGACGTTTCAAGTTGCTCTGCCTGAGTAGCTATACGGTAACCTTGAACCACCGCAGAAGAGAAGTAATGGCGACGCTGTTTTTAGTAGAGGATCTACACCTACATCTACATACATGCTCCGCAACCCACCATGCGGTGCGTGGCGGAGGGTACCTCGTACCAAAACTAGCATCTTCTCTCCCTGTTCCACTCCCAAACAGAACGAGGGAAAAATGACTGCCTATATACCTCTGTACGAGCCCTAATCTCTCTTATCTTATCTTTGTGGTCTTTCCAAGAAATATAAGTTGGCGGCAGTAAAATTGTACTGCAGCCAGCTTCAAATACTGGTTCTCTAAATTTCCTCAGTAGCGATTCACGGAAAGAACGCCCCCTTTCCTCCAGAGACTCCCACCCGAGTTCCTGAAGCATTTCCGTAACACTCGCTTGATGATCAAACCTACCAGTAACAAATCTAGCAGCCCGCCTCTGAATTGCTTCTATGTCCCCCCTCAATTCGACCTTGATAGGGATCCCAAACGCTCGAGCAGTACCCAAGAATAGGTCGTATTAGTGTTTTATAAGCGGCATCCTTTACAGGTGAACCACATCTTCCCGAAATTCTACCAATGAACCGAAGACGACTATCCGCCTTCCCCACAACTGCCATTACATACTTGTCCCACTTCATATCACTCTGCAAAATTACGGCCAAATATTTAATCGACGTGACTGTGTCAAGCGCTACACTACTAATGGAGTTTTCAAACATGACGGGATTCTTTTTCCTATTCATCTGTATTAATTTACATCTATCTATATTTAGAGTTAGCTGCCATTCTTTACACCAATCACAAATCCTGTCCAAGTCATCTTGTATCCTCCAGTCACTCAACGACGACACCTTCCTGTACACCACAGCATCATCAGCAAACAGCCGCACATTGCTATCCACCCTATCCAAAAGATCATTTATGTAGATAGAAAACAACGGCGGACCTACCACACTTCCCTGGGACACTCCAGATGATACCTCACCTCCGATGAATACTCACCATCGAGGACAACGTACTGGATTCTATTACTTAAGAAGTCTTCAAGCCACTCACATACTTGGGAACCAATCCCATATGCTCGTACCTTTGTTAGGAGTCTGCAGTGGGGCACCGAGTCAAACGCTTTCCGGAAGTCAATGAATATGGGAATATGGCATCCATTTGATACCCTCCATCCATGGTTCGCAAGATATCATGTGAAAAAAGGGCGAGTTGCATTTCGCAGGGGCGATGCTTTCTAAAGCCGTGCTGATGCATGGAGAGCAACTTCTCTGTCTCAAGGAAATTCGTTGTATTCGAACTGAGAATATGTTCGAGAATCCTGCAACAAACCGATGTTAAGGATGTTTTTATTGTTGTTGTTGTGGTCTCCAGTCCTGAGACTGGTTTGATGCAGCTCTCCATGCTACTCTATCCTGTGCAAGCTTCTTCATCTCCCAGTACCTACTGCAATCTACATCCTTCTGAATCTGCTTAGTGTATTCATCTCTTGGTCTCCCTCTACGATTTTTACCCTCCACGTTGCCCTCCAGAACTAAATTGGTGATCCCTTGATGCCTCAGAACATGTCCTACCAACCGATCCCTTCTTCTGGTCAAGTTGTCCCACAAACTTCTCTTCTCCCCAATCCTATTCAATACTTCGTCATTAGTTATGTGATCTACCAATCTAATCTTCAGCATTCTTCTGTAGCACCACATTTCGAAAGCTTCTATTCTCTTCTTGTCCAAACTATTTATTGGCCATCTTTCACTTCCATACGTGGCTACACTCCATACAAATACTTTCAGAAATGACTTCCTAACACTTAAATCTATACTCGATGTTAACAAATTTCTCTTCTTCAGAAACACTTTCCTTGCCATTGCTAGTCTACATTTTATATCCTCTCTACTTCGACCATCATCAGTTATTTTGCTCCCCAAATAGCAAAACTCCTTTACTACTTTAAGTGTCTCATTTCCTAATCTAATTCCCTCAGCATCACCCAACTTAATTCGATTACATTCAATTATCCTCGTTTTGCTTTTGTTGATGTTCATCTTATATCCTGCTTTCAAGACACTATCCATTCCGTTCAACTGCTCTTCCAAGTCCTTTGCTGTCTCTGACAGAATTACAATGTCATCGGCGAACCTCAAAGTTTTTATTTCTTCTCCATGGATTTTAATGCCTACTGAAACGCGTATGTATTCAGTACCAGCGGTGGCGAGGCATGACAGAATCTCTGACCAGAGAGTTATTTATGGTTGCTAGTCTGCGCTTGACCGCGCGAGAGTTAAGTTGAGAGTGGCACTCTGTCGGCAGTAGTAGTCTGGTACAGGAGTTTGTACGTAGGGAGTCGCGAGAGCAGTTGTGTGTGAGGAGTCGGCGGGCGTCGACATGGGTCTCTGGTCAAGATTCAGGACGAGGTATATTGTTAAATAAGGTAATGAAGCTGCATTGCGCACATCAGATAATGTAATGTATGCTTATTGTAATTAATTTGTCCAAGAAATGCCCCAATAATAATTTTCTTTTCAAACCAATCATTTTTAAGAAAAGAATCATTCAATTGAAAGAATATTTCCTATGCATTTCCTTAAAGAAAAGATTCATTACAATTCAAAGAATATTTCCTATGAATTTACTATCAGAATCAATTTTTCAGATTAATTATTGCACAGGGCCTAGGGTCAGCGCTGCTGCCCTATTATTGTGGGTTTAATAATTCATGTTCATTTCTTAATTTTTGTGTTCGAGTTTACATTGGGCCATTATTTTTTAATATTTTTTGTAGCGAAGATACAGTCGCTTTTATTTCAATTTAACGATGTTTTGTGGGAGCTCAACAACATTTGGGTCATTATTATTCAGTAGTTTTGTGGGGAACTGACATTTGGAACATTTTTATTATATTGTAAATGACTTTCATTTTTGTGGGAAGGTTACACTTGGCGACATCCGGCCAGGATCGTATTTCTTTGGGAATCTTCTAAGAAACAGTCAGATATCTGCTCTTATTTACTAAAATATAATTAGCGTTTGGCGCAACGCTTTTACTAATTTTGTGACTTTCTTTCCTCAGATCTTCGGCAATTCGTTGCTCTTTGTTGTACTCGTATTTGTTGAATTTTGCATTGTTTTTGTCTCATTTGTGAATAATTGTGATTTGTCTAAAAATGCCGCGAAAAACTATTAATAGTACATCGCGAGGTGTAATGAATGAAATTACCGACTCAAACAACTTCACCGATAGGACTTGTGACACGCAGTGAAATGATGACAATCCTGCGTTCGCTGACATTCAGTGCATTCCAACCACTAATGATGATTTTTATCTTAATGATGAACAAACGAACTCAATTGTGTCCTCTGTTAATCTGACGACAATTGATGACGCGGGGCGCTCTATTGTAATGTGTGCTGCCCAGCTTAACACACCCGGTTTGGAAAATTCAAGTAATGTACAGACAAAGTTGTAGGGGAAGGAGTAGAAGAAAAGTCCAGAGGAGAATATGGGCTTGGGCCAAGGAATGACAGTTCTGTAACAGGTTTCAGATAGTAACAGCGAATACTCTGTTCAAGAATACAAGAGGTGGAGGTATATTTGGAAAAGGCCGGGTGATACGTGTAGATATCAGTTAGGTTACGTCATGGTCAGACAGAGATTCCGAAATCAGATACTAGATTGAAAGGCGTACCCAGGAGCAGGTATAGACTCAGATCACAATATAGTGGTGATGAAGGGTAGTCTGAAGTTTCAGACATTAGCCAGAAAGAATCAATACGCAAAGAAATGGGACACAAAGTACTAAGGAATAATGAGATACGCTTGAAGTTCTCTAAGGCTATAGATAAAACAATAAGGAATCAATATCTACATCTACATGAATACTCTGCAAATCACATTTAAGTACCTGGCATAGGGTTCATCGAACCACCTTCACAATTCTCTATTATTCCAATCTCGTATAGCACGGAAAGTGGCTGTTGGTAAGAAGGCAGCTAGTAGGAGGAGGTGTCCAGACAGTTTTGCATTCTGACCAGCTGTCACAGTTGAGTGGAGAGGAGCCTCTTGTAGCTGTAGACGTAGACGACATGCAGCAGTCCTCAGCAGTTAGGAGCCCAAGGTCGGTTGCAAAGTCTAACAGAAAGAAGAAGGTCTTGCTCTTAGATAGTTCTCACAGTAGAGGTGTAGGCCAGCAACTGCACGAAGTGTTGGGGAGTGAGTACCAGGTTTGATGTGAACAAAAACTGTTAGTCGACAACATGGCGGATAACGCAGTGCGCCTGTGTAAAATGCGTGATAAAAATTGTCTGTGTTGTTGCAAAAAAGAAGAAAAGCCAAGAAGAAACAAGGAGAGTAGAATGTAAGTAAAATGAACAACTGATAGTGCATAACTTTAAACTCGCGAAATTGAAGTAAATGATTGGAATCGTTGCTTTTGCACAGACCTGCTGCAGCATCCAAACTGCTGTCGAGGTTGTACTACTGTAGTAACAGAAGATCCATGTAATTTGCCAGCTGAAGATGGGTGCAAACCCGAAATGCATATTGGCATAAATAAAACGCATTAAAAAGTGGCTGGTTGCTGTATTTTTACAGTGAAATATCATATGACACATCATCTCTGGACTATAATATAAAAATATTCAGTTATACATATTTTGTTAGGAGATGTTTAGTGCTTCCTGGCGACACATTTCAATTAACGGACTGTTTAAAAATGTATGTTTGTGGTTTATGGTTTTCATTTTTCTGTTCGTTTCCCGTCTCCATTGGTTCTTGTGTAGGCAATAGACGCACACAGTACACGTTTCCAGTTGATAAAGCGTCATATGTCCTTGTCTACGTATCACTAACTTCGCTACACAAACGTGTTGCAAACTGCACATGGCCTACCTCACTCACTGTAAGGCTAGCTGAGGGATTATGGGAGCTACAGCGGGTGCTGGGTTGGTAATGGTGAAACAGAAAGTGATGGGATCATAGAGAGTTTTTGTGCGTGTATTTTTTTAACTTTTTTCAAATTGTTTATTTACTTTTTAATAATTTTTATAAGTTTTTAATTTTTTTTGTGGCAAGCTGTGAAATAGTGAGGATATTGGTCTGCTGTTAATCGTTTCCTTGTCATTGACTATACGTTTTTATCTAGGGTGCTCAGTATGAAATGTTTTACTTACAGAGTTGGCACTCCCTTTCTGTTGTTATTATGGCATAATGTCTGATTTTTATACGCTATGTCTCTTTATATGCTTAGTGACACACAGCATTACGAAATTTCCATACCAAGATAGAGGCTGATAATGTTACCTGTGAGCACAAACTTGGAAATCTGATTTAAATAATTTTACGCTGTACCAAATGCAATTTTTATCTGGTTGACTTTTATTATTTGATCATCTTTGTATTAGATACATTTGCATGAATCCTTTTTCTCAGTACTGCTATAGCGCCTGTGATTTGATTTTTTGGCAGTCAGAAACTGAACTTCATGTTCGTTGTCTCCTCATTCTCCGTAAAGAAGAAGACAACTGAACTGAGAATACGGTCACAGCTAATTGCTCTCATATAATGTATGGTTCTTTATGTCTTTACTCAAAAATGCTCATTGGAAAAGAATTGTTAGATATTACTCAATCAGATTCAGCGATGGAGGGGGAAGTGAAGAGATTTATTACATCTCCCTGCAATGTAGGTAGGAATTATGCAATTAAAAATCATTCCTGCCTAGGTTCTGACACCTGTTCCACGATTAATCTTTCGTTCATTGCTTGGGCAGTAAAATTAAGCTTGCAAAAAAAAAAAAAAAAAATAGAAATGTGTACATAATGACATCACTCTACAGTTCGTCTCTTTATGGAAGCAAAAGGTGTTATTAATAAGATCCCACTATCATAAAATAGGACTACATAGAAGTACATACTATTAACATTCGAGGGCACGTAATTCTTACAGTTTTATTTGTACTCAACTTTGACATAATATTCGCATACAGTGACAATAAAAAATTTCTTTGTACTTTTGGTAATATTATACATAAATACAAAAAATGAAACATCGTTCAGTTTCTTGTGAGGACAGTGATTACAAGGATGCCAGGAATAAATTCTATGGTCTTTTTATCATTTTATTATAGTTATGGATGGAACCTTCTGCTTCGCCCGGGAAATCGCGCAGGTATCATCGGGAAATCAACCAGAAACCAGCGTCATGGTGGAGTACATCAGGATGTGCGTGCAACAAATTGTCAGACACATATTACTTAAAAATATGATAAATAATATCGTTGTCCCGCAAAACAACAACGGGAACACGAACGCACGACATCCAGCTTAGGTTTTCTGTGCAAGAAAATACATAATATAAGAGTAGCAGGAATGTCAAAAGAACCGTTCTTAAAAATGTTCTTTTAAACCTAAAGATGCAATTAACAGCACTCATTAAACATAATGACATTCCGTGCTACCCTATAGAGATAGAATGCAGTTACCGATTTGTCCTTTTATGGGTGAGCTTAAGAAATCCTTACTAACTTATTTCACAAAACTGCTCTTGTATTGCCCATATGGCATCAGATTTGTGCGACAATGTTTCCGTTTAGTATCGGCTACGATACAACAGAAGCAATCGGTTGAGAGGGATGACAGACAGTGTGAACTTAACGAAGGAAGTTTGGAATCCCACTCCTTCACGCCTGGAACGTTACACGACTTCTGTTGCAGCCGGCTGATGAAACGGTGGCTTCGACAACAGGCGCCGTCTTAACATTATGGCACATCAGCTTGAGTGGGTTAGGCCCTTCTGGACGTCACGCTCTTCCACTGCACAGTATTAATCCGTCATTTAGTCACCCGCATTAATCGGCGCACGTTCCGTTACAGGCACTTAATCTTTGATGCCGCTCTATCTGATGTCTGCTGTAGGTGACAGAATGGCATCTGTTCATATGAAACGTGAATTTTGTATGGCGACTATCAAAATGACGCAAATTACATTGCGTAACAGTTATTCTGTGAATCTCGCTGATGTTGTACGCTGTTCACATCACTCGCTATAATGAACATTAACCAGAGCGTTAGCTGTTACAAATACGTACGGAAGAATCGGCTGACTTATTCGCAGACTTTCGGAGATGGCGCGCCCAAGTTGAAAATCGAAATGAGACTGACTGGGTATATCAATAGTTTTTGTTTAGGTAAACAGTTTCGACGTATTGCACAGTTAGCCTGCAGATCCGAAACCAGGGCTTTTCGTCTACAAGACGAATATGAGACAGTAAAGTACTGGAGATGTTGAATGATTCTGTGTATAAAGATGGCATGTACATGAGGTTACATCCTGTTATGTGAATAAAAATGTAACGTAGGCGGTGTTATTTTCATTATACTGACAGTGATTACGGCTTCCCTACGACGTCGTATCTTCTATTATGTTAAGAAGAAAAGGAACACTCTGAAACGCAATTTTTCTCCTTCTGTTGGTGATGGGCGATTTCTGTTATCGTGCCACATTAATTTACGCAGAGCGTTTCTGGAAGCCGCTGTCTTCTGCCAAAAGGTAGCTGTCACCAACAGAACTGTTCAGAGAAAACTGGGAGAATCTCGGGAGTAGGTTTCCTGATACTGCTATTGTAACCGGGGTACGAGACGTCGATTTACTAGCTGTAAAAGGGGAGTCATGCGATCAAAACTGCTTCCAGAGACAGGGATCAGAGTTCGAATGTTGAGAATGTCTTGTGTGAAACTAACTTCGAACAGTTAATATGTTCATCACCACAATAGCTTAGACTTCCAAGTATCTAACAGTCCCGTGCATTCCACATCAGTTAACGTAGACGAGAGCATCAATGACCCTAAGCCTACTATAGCATCAGTGACTGCAGGTGTTGCAAGCAATGTGAAGGAAGAGAGCAAAAGTGACAATAAACTAACTGCAGAATACCTGGGCAGTTCAGTACGGCCGCCCGCGTTGGCCGATCGGTTCTAGGCGCTTCAGTCCGGAACCATGCGGCTGCTACGGTCGCAAATTCGAGTCCTGCCTCGGGCATGGATGTGTGTGATGTCCTTAGGTTAATTAGGTTTACGTAGTTCTAAGTCTAGGGGACTGATGACCTCAGATGTCCCATAGTGGTCAGAGCCATTTGAACCAACCAGTTCAGTACGAAATATTCAGCTCTGAGAAGATGTGGTATAAAAATGGCCAAAATTCGAAAGCGTTGTACGACGGGCTAGTCAAAACATTCAATAACTTCGTTTAAAAAATCGCTCACGCCATTTGTTGTCATCTAACATGAGCGCATTTGCGCAAGAATGCTGGCTTATTTATTTATCAGCAAACTAATATTTCTATTTATTCCGAATGATCAGAGTGTCACTGTATGTTTATAACATTTCTTTATTTACATATTGTTATACTACATTAGTTAAGAGCGTGAACTTTTTAAGATGAGTCAAATTATGTCTGCAGAACTGAAGAACGACATATTTTCGGTGAGGTTGGCCTCCAACCAATGGAAAAGCAGGCAGTGGCAGAACACCACTGGAGTCAAGCGGAGACAAACTTCTCTTCACTTTATTTTTCGTGTCGTGTGCTCAAGGGACTGATTTTGGACAGTTCTTGTTTCTATCCGTTGCATCTCGAAGAAGCCAGATCTGCCTGTGATATAGTGCATTTTTCGGTCGAGTGGTGTACTTGATTCTGAGCGGTGAACGGCCACCACGAAGCCTTAACTTTTGAAGACATCTTTACACGAGTTCTTGAAGAAGGCAGGCGTGCCCGTGGTATCGTATTTAAGGCGTGTGGGTGACTGACTGTGGGTGGCGAACGACCGCTACAGCACTCTAAGTTTTTCCGACTTCAAAACGAGATTGAGGGCAGACAGACTGAGTTTCTATAGTTATCTCGTGTGTGTTAATTTGGAAATCGTCAGGCTGAATTACTTTGAGCTGGTGAATATTTCGTGTACTGTGAGCGCGAGGTGGACTTAGTTTCGGCGCATGTTGGATGACTATTTATCTTGGGGATTCTGCTACCAGTCTCATAACACTCTCAACGCTACTCTCCTGCGTTTGATAACATTATTTTCTTTCTGTATTTTACTTAATTATCATAGGACCACGTCCCGAGTACTCGACAGACTTTCATGAATAAACATAACTCAACATAATTCTCTGCTGTGGTGTGCATCAGTTACACATGTTAGAATAGAACACTTTTTATTAATTATTCATTTACCTTTTTATTTCGTATGTCTGTTTATGTCATTAATTCACAATTCTAGCCAATGCACAGACTGTTTAACTGCAGGATCACAGCTTCACGTCATTATTTGCAGCGAGTTATCTGCTGGGCATGAAAGAACACGTGTGCAGATAGACCCTACGACTTCATCGAGATATTCTTTTAAACAGAGTCGAGCATAAAAAATGGTTCAAATGGCTCTGAGCACTATGGGACTCAACATCTGTGGTCATAAGTCTCCTAGAACTTAGAACTACTTAAACCTAACTAACCTAAGGACATCACACACATCCATGCCCGAGGCAGTATTCGAACCTGCGACCGCAGCAGTCGCGCGGTAGTCGAGCGTACCCCAGTTATCTAAGGTACGAGCAACATCAGGTAAAGTCTCAGTCAGTTTACTCGTATGAACTGCTGGTTAGATAGCAGCTATTCGGGAGATAACAGGTACAGTCGTAACGAGTCAGATATCGACTGCAACAGTGCGTAAGTAATAAACAGATTGATGTATTCAGAAGTTTTACCTGTGAATATTACAGGCAATATTCAGTAACAGTTTTCTCTTTTCTCTCTCGACGTCTTTATTTTTCAGCGATTTAGCTGTAAAAACTATTGTACATGCCGAATTGCCAGTATCTCAAAATCCGTTCTACAAACCTGCAGAAGTACAATTTCTATTAGCGGCAAAACATGAATAAAACTAATTCAGTACACTCTCCACGAGGATGGAGCGTTCGAGAGACCTTGTTTCAATTCTCGGGCCGGCAATCTAGATATCGGTTTAATACAGTCATCCAAATCACTCCACGCAAATGGCAGCATGGTTCCTTAAAAGGGTCATACCTTCCCCTCTCGCAGGGCGGGGTACCCGCACGGTCTAAGGAGCCTTTTCGCGGCCCGACCGGGTGCCTGCGTCGGAGTTTCCAGTCCTCCCTCGGGCATGGATGTGTGTCTTGTCCATAGATAATTTAGTTTAAGTTAAATTAAGTAGTGCGTAAGCTTAGGGACCGATGGTCTCAGAAGTTTGGTTCCATAAGACCTTGCTACAAATTTCCAATTTTTACCTTCTCCTCCAGCAGTAAGAAATCTGGGCATAGATGCGTCTCTAACTTTCTTAGATGTAAATAGGACGTAAAAAACAAACATCCTTTCTTCCTTGTTGTTGCGTATGGATATTAAACGAGCAAATCCAAGGGAGTCTGCATTGTGAACAAATGTGTCCGAGACATTACCAAGTCGAGAAGTTGCGGTCAGATTGTGGCGCGTTATGCATTGAGGTGACAAAAGCCGTGGGACATCGTGTCGGACGTCCTTTTGCCCTGAGTAGAGCAGAAACTCAACGTGGCGTGGACTCAACAAGTCGATGGAAGTCCCCTGCAGAAATACTGAGCCATGCTGCGTCTATAGCCGTCCGTAATTGCGAAAGTGTTGCTGGTGCAAGATTTTGCTCAGTGACTGACCTCTCGATTATGTTGAAAGGGTCCTGTAGCCACCTTTCATTAGTCCGGTAGCCCATTTTCACTAGTATTTCTCTTTCCTTCCTTGTTTCTCTTTTCTCTTTACTCTCATAGTGGCGTGATTGAATGAATGTGGTTGTGTGTCACGTTACTAGACGGTGGCGTATTCTGCTGCAGAAAGTCTGCGATAGTCGTACAGATTCAGCAGCAGTTGCACAGAATAGCCAACTCTCGTAGTGGTCAAAAAGGCAAAGAGGTTTTCGCTGCTTGTGAGAAATCCACCTGCGTTAGGTTGGTGGCGGAAATGGCATCTTTGGGTTTTCTGGGCCACGAGGAGCGTGGAAGAGGCTGGAGAAGAAGCGGGAAGGCAGTCTGCCGCCGGTACGGGAAGCGTCCACTGCTGTGCTCCAGTCGAAGCAGGGTGAGTTAGACTGACCGCGTGACGCGTTGTTACTTGGCGATGGGAGAGCTGTTAGTTTTTGGTCTCGCTTTTCAAATCTGGAAGATTGCTTGCCTTGTCGCAGCAAGGAATGCAAAACTTTGGCAGATGTTTCACTTGGTAAATTTCTATAGCAGACTTGGATCCACCGGAAGAGCACCACACAAGGGTGTCGATAAGAAGTGAGCACTCGCTTCTGTATGAATGTCTGTTTGCCTTCAGCTGTACCTGCATAAGCTTTCACCTTTCTAGGTATTTAGAGCTTTGCCTTCTCGTAAATTTTCCTTGCTTTCCGTGTCTTTCGTCCGTGGGGAGCCAATCACGTGATAGAACATTATAGTTGTTGGGCTAGCGGCATCACTAACTGTCCGATCGCATGTTTGTTTTAGATAATGTTAACACGATTGTGTGATGTGATATTGTTGGAATTTGGCACTATACCTAGAAATTGTGTCTCCACGAACTACGTGTTATCAGGAATCGTGTACATGCCTCACACCCTTATCTTAAGAATAAATGATTTTATCTACAATTTTCTGTTGTGTTCCGAGATTACGTTTTTGCACCTAAGCCACTCACCTCGTAGCTTTCCCGTTAGCACATCCAATTCATTTCCTTACGCACAGGTCCAGTGATTAGTCTCCCCTTGTATTGTATAACAAGTGCTTTAGATTAAGTCTTATTTTCAGGTGTGTTGCTGGGAGCTGATCTTCTGCACACTGTTCTTGCATGTGCTATTTTATTTTAAATATATGATTGTCGTGAACAGTGCATGGGGAACACTATTAATTACATACTATCCCCTACGAGCGACGTCACAACGTATGAATTTTTGTGAGTTCTTGGTCTGTGGTCAAGTTAATTTATTTTCCGACTCGACCAAATCTATGATTAGTTGTATGGTTAGAGTCGGTGGCGACCCTACTCTTCCCACGTTAATTTCGTAAGCAGTAAGTATTTCCATTCCCAATAATAAGGAATAACCCGTAGTAACAGGCTAGTTACAATGTTGGGCGATCTGGGTGGTGAAATCATTCGCTCGAACTGTCCAGAATGTCCCTCAAACCAATCGCGGAGAACTGTGGCCTGGTGACATGGCGCGTTGTCATCCATACAAATTGCATCTCTGTTTGGGACATAAAATCCATGAATGCCTTCATATAGACTCCAAGTAGCCCAACATAACCATTTCCACTCAATGATCGGTTCAGTTGGATCAGAGGATTCAGTCCATTACGAGTAAACACAGTTCACACCATCATGGAGCACCACAGCTTGCAAAGTGCTTTCTTTGTTGACAACTTGGGACCGTGGCTTCGTGGGGTTTGCGCGACACTCGATCCCTACCATCAGCACTTGCCGACTGATATCTAGACTCATCCGACCAGGCATCGCCGGCCAAGGTGGCCGAGCGGTTCTAGCCGCTACAGTCTGGAACCTCGCGACCGCTACGGTCGCAGGTTCGAATCCTGCCTCGGGCATGGATGTGTGTGATGTCCTTAGGTTGGTTAGGTTTAAGTAGTTCTAAGTTCTAGGACACTGATGACCTCAGATGTTAAGTCCCATAGTGCTCAGGGCCATTTGAACCAGTTTTTGACCAGGTCTCCGTTTTCCAGTCGTCTAGGCTCCAACCCATACGATCAGGAGCCCAGGAGAGGCGCTGCAGGCCATGTCGTGCTGTTAGCAGAGGCACTCGCGTCGGTCGTCCGCTGCCACAGCCCATTAATCCCATATTTCGCTGCTCTGTCCTAACGAATACGTTCGTCGCACTGACAAATTGATTTCTGCTGTTATTTCACGCAGTGTTTCTTGTCTGTTGGCACTGGCAACTCTCGACAATTACCGCTGCTCTAGGTCGTTAAGTGAATGCCATCGGTCATTGCAGTGTCCGTTTTGAGAGGTATTGCTTGAAATTTGGTGTTCTCGGAACGCTATTGACTCTGTGGTTGTCGGAATATTGAATTACTGTACAGGGTTATTACAAATGATTGAACGGATTTCACAGCTCTACAATAACTTTATTATTTGAGATATTTTCACAATGCTTTGCACACACATACAAAAACTCAAAAAGTTTTTTTAGGCATTCACAAATGTTCGATACGTGCCCCTTTAGTGATTCGGCAGACATCAAGCCGATAATCAAGTTCCTCCCACACTCGGCGCAGCATGTCCCCATCAATGGGTTCGAAAGCATCGTTGATGCGAGCTCGCAGTTCTGGCACGTTTCTTGGTAGAGGAGGTTTAAACACTGAATCTTTCACATAACCCCACAGAAAGAAATCGCATGGGGTTAAGTCGGGAGAGCGTGTAGGCCGTGACATGAATTGCTGATCATGATCTCCACCACGACCGATCCATCGGTTTTCCAATCTCCTGTTTATGAAATGCCGAACATCGTGATGGAAGTGCGGTGGAGCACCATCCTGTTGAAAGCTGAAGTCGGCGCTGTCGGTCTCCATTTGTGGAATGAGCCCATTTTCCAGCATGTCCAGATTCACGTGTCCTGTAACGTTTTTTTCGCAGAAGAAAAAGGGGCCGTAAACTTTAAACTGTGAGATTGCACAAAACACATTAACTTTTGGTGAATTGCGAATTTGCTGCACGAATGCGTGAGGATTCTCTACCGCCCAGATTCGCACATTGTGTCTGTTCACTTCACCATTAAGAAAAAATGTTGCTTCATCACTGAAAACAAGTTTCTCACTGAACGCATCCTCTTCCATAAGCTGCTGCAACCGCGCCGAAAATTCAAAGCGTTTGACTTTGTCATCGGGTGTCAGGGCTTGTAGCAATTGTAAACGGTAAGGCTTCAGCTTTAGCCTTTTCCGTAAGATTTTCCAAACCGTCGGCTGTGGTACGTTTAGCTCCCTGCTTGCTTTATTCTTCGACTTCCGCGGGCTACGCGTGAAACTTGCCCGCACGCGCTCAACCGTTTCTTTGCTCACTGCAGGCCGACCCGTTGATTTCCCCTTACAGAGGCATCCAGAAGCTTCAAACTGCGCATACCATCGCCGAATGGAGTTGGTGCATCTTTGTTGAACTTCGTCCTGAAGTGTCGTTGCACTGTTATGACTGACTGATGTGAGTGCATTTCAAGCACGACATACGATTTCTCGGCTCCTGTCGCCATTTTGTCTCACTGCGCTCTCGAGCGCTCTTTCGGCAGAAACCTGAAGTGCGGCTTCAGCCGAACAAAACTTTATGAGTTTTTCTGCGTATCTGTAGTGTGTCGTGACCATATGTCAACGAATGGAGCTACAGTGAATTTATGAAATCGCTTCAATCATTTGTAATAGCCCTGTACTTAACGATTTCCGAGTTGAATGTCCCATGCGTTTAGCTCCAACTGCCATTCCGCGTTCAAAGTCTTAATTCCCGTCGTGGGACCATAATCACGTCGGAGCATCAAAACCGATATAAGGATTAGTGAACATAGTGTTGTCATAGCGATATTAATTATTGTAATCCCCAAATCCTCGAAAAATAAGCGAAAAATATACCTATTCAAAAAAGCAGATAAAAATTTACTTGACGTCTTCCTGAGAGACAATCTCCACTCATTTCAAATTAATAATATAAGTGTAGACCAGATGTGGCTTAAATTCAAAGAAATAGCATCGGCAGCAATTGAGACATTTATACCAAACAAATTAACAAACGACGGAGCTGGTCCTCCTTGCTACACAAAATGGGTTAGAACACTGTTGCAGAAACAACGAAACAAACATGCTAAATTTAAACACACGCAAAATCCCCAAGGTCGGCGATCCTTTACAGAAGCTCGAAATGTAGCGCGGAGTTCAATGCGAGACGCCTATAACAGTTTCCACAACGAAACTTTGTCTCGAAATCTGGCAGAAAATCCAAAGAGATTCTGGTCGTATGTGAAGTATGCTAGCGGCAAGACACAATAAATGCCTTCTCTGCCCGGCAGCAATGGAAATACTATCGAAGACAGTGCTGCCAAAGCAGAGTTACTAAACATAGCCTTCCGAAATGCCTTCACAAAAGAAGATGACGTAAATATTCCAGAATTCGAATCAAGAACAGATGCCAACATGAGTAACGTAGAAGTAAATATCCTCGGAGTAGTGAAGAAACTCAAATCACTCAATAAAAGCAAGTCTTCTGGTCCAGACTGTATACTAGTTAGGTTCCTTTCACAGTATGCTGATGCATTAGCTCCATACTTAATAATCATATGCAACCGTTCGTTCGACGAAAGATCCGTACCCAGAGACTGGAAGGTTGCACACGTCACATCAATATTCAAGAAATGTAGTTGGAGTAATCCACTAAATTACAGGCCCATATCGTTAACGTCGATATGCAGCAAGATTTTGGAACATATATTGTGTTCGAACATTATGAGTTACCTCGAAGAAAATGGTCTATTAACATACAATCGTCATGGGTTTAGAAAACATCGTTCCTGTGAAACACAACTAGCTCTTTATTCACATGAAGTGGTGAGTGCTATTGACAAGGGATTTCAGATCGATTCCGTATTCCTGGATTTCCGGAAGGCTTTTGACACTATACCACACAAGCGGCTCGTAGTGAAATTGCATGCTTATGGAATATCGTCTCACTTATGTGACTGGATTTCCGATTTCGTGTCCGAGAGGTCACAGTTCGTAGTAATTGACGGAAAGTCATCGAATAAAGCAGAAGTGTTTCCCGAAGGTAGTGTTATAGGCCCTTTGCTGTTCCTTATCTATATAAACGATCTGGGGGAGAATCTGAGCAGCCGTATTCGGTTGTTTGCAGATGACGCTGTCGTTTATCGACTAATAAAGTCATCAGAAGATCAAAACAAACTGCAAAACGATTTAGAAAAAATATCTGAATCGTGCGAAAAGTGGCAGTTGACCATAAATAACTTACAGTGTGAGGTCATCCACATGAGTGCTAGAAGTAACTCGTTAAACTTCGGTTACACGATAAATTAGTCTAATCTAAAAGCCGTAAATTCAACTAAATACCTAGGTATTACAATTACGAACAACTTAAATTGGAAAGAAAACATAGAAAATGTTGTGGGGAAGGCTAACCAAAGGGTGCGTTTTATTGGCAGGACACTTAGAAAATGTAACAGACCTACTAAGGAGACTGCCTACACTACGCTTGTCCGTCCTCTTTTAGAATACTGCTGCGCGGTGTGGGATCCTTACCAGATAGGACTGATGGAGTACATCGAAAAAGTTCGAAGAAAGGCAGCACGTTTTGTATTATCGTGAAATATGGGAGAGAGTGTCACAGAAATAATACAGGATTTGTGCTGGAAATCATTAAAAGAAAGGCATTTTTCGTTGCAACGGAATCTTCTCACGAAATTCCGATCACCAACTTTCTCCTCCGAATGCGAAAATATTTTGTTGACACCGACTGTCACAGGGAGGAACGATCACGAAGATAAAATAAGGGAAATCAGAGCTCGTACGGGAAGATATAGGTGTTCATTCTTTCCGCGCGCTATACGAGATTGGAATAATAGAGAATTGTGAAGGGGGTTCGATGAAGCCTCTGCCAGGCACTTAAATGTGATTTGCGGAGTATCCATGTAGATGTAGATGTAGATGTAGAGCTTTCTCACATGAATCACCTGAGTACAAATAACACTTCCACCAATGTACTGTCCTTTTGTACCTTGTGTACGCGATACTACAGCCATCTGTATATTTACTTGTCGGTATCCCATGACTTTGGTCACGTCAGTGAATGTTTGTGCGTGAGGCCTCGCGCCCTATAGGGCAGTGTGTAGGCGAGCACACTTCCAGCAACCTAATGGCACAAGGACTTAAAAAAAAACAAAAAAACAAAAGAAGGGCCGATTTCGACATGACATAATCGACCAACCCGTTGTGACCGGTACTTCGCTTTCTTTTATCCTGTCTTCCATTCTCGACCAGCGTTCACGCCCCAGCGCGACGCAAACGCGTTCTAGAAGTGGGCCGCGTGCGACGGTTTTGGGACCGCTGGCACACAGCGCCTGTTACCATCTACGGCAAGTGAAACTAACACTGCAACTGCATTCGAATTCCACCCTGACACATGAGTCAACAGTAAAATATGTAGCTGTGTGACATTTTGGCGGTGCACGCGGCACCGACTTTCCCGGTTTCGATCTTCGGGCTCGCACGACGTTGTCGGCTTGTTACAGGGTGTCTGTCCACCTTCTGTACGAGCTACACCAGTACACACCGGATGCGCACGCGTCGTGTGTCCTGCTACAAGCAGAGTCCGGCCTGCGCTTGTGCTATGTCCTGTGTCCTACATACGGACTACTTCTCTGAAGACAAAATGAGCAACAATGGAGTTAGTGACCCCAATCGTCGACTAGAATTCCTGCACGACGGACGATAATAACGGAAAGGAGGATAAACCTACCGTACCGTCGAATTACGGGACAGTAGATAAGGGAAGAAGTATCAGCTGAATTCTTCTTCTCCCGTATCCGGATGCACCAATTATACCTTCCCTTCCCAGTACTTAGCAACGTAGTTTGCTTTCAAAATATCGTCTTTAGTGCATGTTATAGACATATCTGGGCAAACCAGTCGGTGGTCCAAGTCCTGTATTGCTCCGCATTCACACCTATCGCTATCACTGTAACCCCATTTAAATAGGTTTCATTTGCACCCAGTTACTCCAGTGCGCAGCCGGTTTAATGACCTCCAAGTTGTAAAAGGTAGTTGAAATCCTGCAGATCCCTCCTCAAGTAGTTCCATTGTGGAGTGTGGCACCATTTCTTCCCAAAGAGATAGCCGCCTTGCGACGGGCTTGGTGGCGAGCTCTTCAGTAGTTTCCATGAAACTCCTGCGGGATTTCAGCGGGACACGTTGTTTTCGGTGCATATGCATCGGATGTCGAGGATCATTCTTTTGTTTTGATCTTTCGATCTCGGCGGCTACTTGTCTGCGGATAGTGGGTGGTGCTATGCCTATGATGGGATAAATGATGTCTGTGGGAGTTGGTTTGAGGCATCCTGTGGCAATACGTACAGTTTCGTTTACGGCGGCGTCAACTTGCTTAGTGTGGGCAGAGTTCCTCCAAACTGGCGCCGCATATTCCGCTGCTGAGATACTCAGCACCAGACCCGTGGTGCGCAAAACGTGTGGTTGAGCTCCCCACGATGAACCTGTTAGCTTCCGCAGTATGTTGTTCCTGGCACAGACCTTTTTTTAGTGTTGTGACAGTGCTGCTTAAAAGTAAGTGCTCTGTCCAGTGTTACTCCCAGGTATTTTGGGCTGTTTGCATGTTTCAGCTCTTCCCCTTGCCACATGACTCGGAGTTTCCGTTTGGCTTGTTTGTTCCTAAGATGGAAGGCGGATACTTGAGATTTACTAGGGTTTGGTTTGAGATTATTGCCGTCGTAATAGGTAGCAAGTTCTGTTAAGGCTCCTGTGAGATTCTCCTCCACTTGTTCAAAGGTTTTATCCTGAGTGGCCACTGCTGCATCATCAGCATATATGAACATTCGTGTCTGGTGGCTGATGGGAAGATCATTGGTATAGATGTTAAATAATATTGGAGCCAAGACACTGCCCTGTGCAAGTCCATTTTTCTGTGTCCTCCATCGGCTGCTTTTAGATGGTAAGGTTACATAGTAGCGTCTGTTCTGTAGCATGCATTGCACGAACACAGAAAGGGTGTAGTCCTTAGTGACATTATACACTTTCTGGGTAAGCAACTTATGGTTAACATATGCAGCACTGAGATCCAGGAATGCGACCCCAGTTACTTCTCCTCTCTGATAGCCGTCTTCGATGTACTGTGTGAGATTAAGTATCTGGCCACAGCATGATTTTCCTGGTCGAAATCCAGCTTGTTCGTTAATGAGGGCTTTGACCACATAATCAGCTATGCGTTTGAGGATCATTCGCTCCAGCACTTTAAATAAATGACAAAGCAGTGAGACAGGCCGGAATTTTTTAGCTTCAGCCGGGTCTTTCCCTGGTTTTAATAACGCAATACCCCAAGCTTTCCTCCACAGTTCAGGAATTTGCATTGTTGTGATACAGTTATTCATTAGCTCTAGGATCCATGCTTGTACTCCCGGTCCAAAATGTTTAATTTGCTCAGATCTCAGATCGTCGAGGCCAGAGACCTTATTGTTTTTCAAATCGTTGATGGCATCTTGTAGCTCCTGAATGAAGAACGGGCGAGCTAGGAAGCTAATCTCGTCGTTCAGTTTTCTTTTAATTTTGCCCGTCCTGATCTTCCTTTTAGTTTTTCCGTTCATGAGTAGTTGGTGAGCCATCTGATCAGGTGTAACTTCACTGTAATTTGGTTGTGGTTCTGTTGGGTCGTTGTTGAGACTTTTGACCAGTTTCCATGCATTCCTACTGCTGTGTTTCATGTCCGTCTCTTGTAGGAGGTTACACCACTTTTCCTTTCTCGTTTCGGAGATACCAGACATCAGTACCTCACCTGCCTGGATCGTTTCCTCTGAGAGGGGGTCCTTACTGTACAGTTCTGCATACTTTTTCACAGCTTCCTTGCTGCTGCCATTGAGTCCAGCGATATACTGGGTGCGGTACCCTCTAGGTATGCGCCGTCGAGAGATTTTCTTGACAAGGTGTATAAAAGTTTCATATGATTGTATCTGTGGTTTAATTTCCAAGATATCCTTATCAAGGTCCTCTGTGCAAAGTTCCCAATGAGCTTTTTTGAAATTGAAGCGTCTCTTGAAGGGCATTACATCTGATTTGATTACTGCAGTAATGCAGCAAGTTATTGCTCTGTGTTGCGATCTTGGAATTGGGTCCTCGATTTGCTTTACAGTTTGCAGGGATACCTCTTCGGAGACAAGGATGTTATCTGGATTATATCCTCGTTTCCATCTTCCGCTGTTAAATGATGCAGGCAACTTTGGGTCATGTATCAATTTCAGCTGAATGGGAAAGTAATTTATCCGAGACACTGATGTAGGAAACGCTACGGCATTCGCCTAATGTGATGTCGGCACAACTTGGAGAAGCCGACACGAGCGCAGTTGGATTTGTACCCTGACGAACGCTTCAAAATCCAAGCTTGTGCTTCGCCTAATTTAATCGCCTCCGCTTGTAAAATGCCTTGCAGGTCACGTGGCTCTTGCAGAGCAGCCTTATCTTCTGCCTGCCGCTCGCACGAGCAAGACTCTAAATCACCGCCTAGTTTTATCTTCGGGTCAACAGGCACACGCAGACAATGACGATTGCAAACTCGCTGCAAGGCCGGTCAGGTGCTCGTGACTAAAAGGATAAAAGTTACTTACGCAGGCGAAATATCAAGCAACAAGAGTTGCACTGTGACGCTACTGTGATAGTCGATACGAGAGCAGCGACTTGTTGCAGGCGGAAGAACGTTTACAGCACCGCCTAGACGCAGGAACACATCATGAAGGCACAATGAAAACACAACAACCGATAACACGTGGTGACGGAGGACTGCAAGTTGCTTATGGATATGCCAGCAATTTTCTTTTCTCCGTTCCTTCCTTCCGTTAATTCTTTGTTATCTTTCTTACTTTTGTAATATAGCGGAGATGCTTAGTCGCAGAGAGGCACAACAAAAAGACTATCACACAATTATCTTTCGGCCGACAAGGACTTTGTCAGAATTAGACAACATACACACACGCACATACTCACGCAAACGCAACTCACACACACACATGACCGCAGACTCTGGCAGCTGGAGCCAGACATTGTTACATTTCATCGTGGATTTTCCATTGTTGCATTTTGTAAAAGTTTAGTAAATTCCCTTCTCGTGTTGTAATACAGTTATCTATTTCTTCCTGTCCAAAACATTCCTGTGCTGGAAACATTTTCTAGTATAGTCAACGTTTACAACAGTTCGCATATTTGTTTTCCATTTGTCTGCTCCACCCACCACCAACACACTACGACTTCGTTTTGAATCCGCTGTCCGTTAACTGCTCCCCGCTGCTGTTACGGATTTCTTACGCCCTCTGTGACTCTCCCAACATCATCAGCCAAATTTAAATTTTCAATTTTGTAACATGACATATTAATTCTTTCTTTCGTTATATAAATGAGAAGCCCAAAATTGTGTGTGCTCTACAACATTAATTTATCTAGTTAACCGATTTTTTCCTTGCAAGGCCATTATAAGACTATAATTAACTATTGTCATCAAAGGGGATACTGTGCTGCTAAACAGCATTGAAAAATATATCAAACATGGAGAGTGTGATGCAAAGACAGATTAAACGACATTTGACAGTGTAATAGAAAGACAACACAAAATGTTAAACAGTAAATAAAAGTGCTGCGCGGGTTTAGCGGAGAGCTCTAAGGCGCTGCAGTCATGGACTGTGCGGCTGGTCCCGGCGGAGGTTCGAGTCCTCCCTCGGGTATATGGGTGTGTGTGTTTGTCCTTAGGATAATTTATGTGAAGCAGTGTCTAAGCTTAGAGACTGATGACCTTAGCAGTTAAGTCCCATAATATTTCACACACATTTGAACATTTGAAATAAATGTGAATGGAACACACCAGCAAGCAGTGAGACTAAACATCGAAAAACTGTGTGTGTCTGTGTACGTGAATGTTGCGTAATAGGAGGTCGACAACGTGAAACAATTACACTCAACAGAAGAGAACATGAGAGTGTGATAAAACAATTTAACAGCTTTTATAAAAATTAAATTCAACTGACAATATCAGTAAAATCAGACATATGCAAAACTATTGGATAACAGCTTAGGAAGTTACTATATAAAGTGATGACGACACTGAGTTAAATATATAAAGTAGCTGGAAATTCGTAAGTTAAACTGTATGCCAGTATGTTCGAAGAACTGTACTTACTGCAGGGAAGACATATGTTCTATCCCACTTTGAGGGAACTTGCAGTCGCTCGATGATTGCTGCAGATTTTGAGCATATACCTGCTACAGTCTCAGTGAGGTGGCCAAAGAACAATGTGAAATTCCACGTGCTCTTGTAACGTGTGTCAGTCTGCAAGTTTGTTTTTAGGTACTTCATCGTTCTCAGCTAGAAAAGTAGTTTTCGGTACAGGTATTTGATCAACAGTGCATTTCGAGTCATCTCTAGGTAGCCTCCTACATACAATTAGAGTAAAAATTAACAGATGTTTAACCAACACAACACTACACGATTACTCTGCTGCTGCCTTAGAAAAATTGTTACATATTTTAACGGAGAATTCTTACCATCTATGTGGAAAAACACAGTTCACTAAATGGATTTGTACTGGTTTAAGCAACAGTTTTGGTAACCTACATACATGCATGTTTAGACACTTCTGGCTCTTGTCTGTATACGAGGCATACACGTCACGAGAGTAATAAAAATATGCAGCTGAGATGTTGCATAACGTGTTCGTTTCCCGCTGGTGAAAGAAACTATGTGATGGCGAGTGGATAAACGGTAAACGAAAGCAAGTGGATAAACGGAAAAAGAGGGGCAAACTCGATTGTGTGAGGCTTCGATTGCAGTATGCGGAAATTTTGGAACAAGGTGCTGTCCAGTTTATTCATCAGAAAATAAAAAAGTAGCTGCAACGGATGTGACTGCGAGGGAGTCGCAAGTAGGGCGCGAAGCGAAAAAGCGTTGGCTGAACTGGAAATCGAAGTGAGCGTTTGGCGTCATTGGCCGTGATGCCTCTTTACGGGGCAGGTCCGGCCGCCTTGGTGCAGGTCTTATTACATGCGACACCTCATTGGGCGACCTGCGCGCCGGATGGGGATGAAATGATGGTAAAGACAACACAACACCCAGTCCCTGAGTGGAGAAAATCACCGACCCAGCCGAGTATCGAACCCAGGCCCGTAGGACGGCAATGCGTCACGCTGACCACTCAGCTATCTTTATTTTTTATTTTTTTTGATCTCATTTTGTTCGCTATTGATCGTTGCGTCTGGTCGGGGCGGACGTCATAAGACATCTGTTGAAATTCGTTGATGATCGATTAACTCAGTTTTTTTATTACAGAGGCACGCAACCCTCTGACCGAACAGCTATCCGAGCAGACGTTAGCTGAAATATGCACACACCGCAACTTGACGTTCCCAGCACTCGCCATGCGTCCACAGTGTGGTACCCAATGTCACTCCAATCTTTTTTTCTCTTTGAAATCAAATCAGTTAAAGGCACTGTTATAATTGCAAGCACACCTCTCATAACACAAATTACAGCCCGTGCGCGAATAACACCTGCCTCGTTCAGTAGACTCGTTCGTAGGCCCAAGTGCATGTGAAATGGACACGAGGAACCTCAGCGCCACTTGTCCTAGCGGCCTCTTACGTAATGACAGGCGGTGACGTCTGTTTTGAGTCTCCGAACTCACGAGTCGCAGTGCTCGCGAGTGTGTGATAAGGCGTCCTCCGGCTGTGTTAACGCGCCCTTATCGCAATGTGGACACCATATAAAAGTTACGCGCCTCTAGCCGAGTATCAGTGGCCCAGTCAACCGGCGCGCTAAAAATACGCGAGCAGAGTCACTTGCTGTAGGCACACACACACAGACGCTACGGAGGTGGGTTGATTGTCCTTAAAAGTATGCCTACGATTGTCCAGTTTGGTGTAATTGCATCAGTTGTCAAATGATATGTTTTGCATGTAGTTGATTGATATACAGGGCTAATACAAATGATTGAAGCGATTTCATAAATTCATTGTAGCTCCATTCATTGACATATGGTCACGACACACTACAGATACGTAGAAAAACTCATAAAGTTTTGTTCGGCTGAAGCCGCACTTCAGGTTTCTGCCGACAGAGCGCTCCAGAGCGCAGTGAGACAAAATGGCGACAGGAGCCGAGAAAGCGTATGTCGTGCTTCAAATGCACTCACATCAGTCAGTCATAACAGTGCAACGACACTTCAGGACGAAGTTCAACAAAGATCCACCAACTGCTAACTCCATTCGGCGATGGTATGCGCAGTTTAAAGCTTCTGGATGCCTCTGTAAGGGGAAATCAACGGGTCGGCCTGCAGTGAGCGTCGAGTGTGGGAGGAACTTGATTATCGGCTTGATGTCTGCCGAATCACTAAAGGGGCACATATCGAACATTTGTGAATGCTTAAAAAAACTTTTTGAGTTTTTGTATGTGTGTGCAAAGCATTGTGAAATTATCTCAAATAATAAAGTTATTGTAGAGCTGTGAAATCGCTTCAATAATTTGTAATTACCCTGTATATGTGTGTGTGTGTGTGTGTGTGTGTGTGTCTGTGTTTGTGATGCAGACTTTGTACAGTGAACAACCACGTGCATATCTATTTCTTGAACAGTTTTGGTACTGATTATTTTTTTATATGTTTGTGTACACTGTCATATGCTCTGCCCACGCCGAGGTGGTCAGTTGCTGTTGCAGCGTGTTTGTGGATCAAAAGGACACTTATTTCCGAAGATTATCCAAGATAATGTGTAAGTAGGCTGCTTAGGTTTTTTTTTATTGGTAACGCCACGTAGCGCTCTGTATAAAAATCACTAACTCTGCTGTGTGCAGTCTGAGGCTGGTCGGCATTGTTGCAATATTCGCCATTGTAGTGTTGGGTTGTTGGCTGTTAACAGCGCGTTGCGTTGCGCAGTTGGAGGTGAGCCGCCAGCAGTGTTGGATGTGGGGAGAGAGATGGCGGAATTTTGAGAGCGGACGATGCGGACGTGTGTCTATCAGAGAGAGTAAATTTGTAATATTCGATATCATGGACTGATATATATATATTATGACTTTTGAACACTATTAAGGTAAATACATTGTTTGCTCTCTATCAAAATCTTTCATTTGCTAACTATGCCTATCAGTAGTTAGTGCCTTCAGTAGTTTGAATCTTTTATTTAGCTGGCAGAAGTGGCGCTCGCTGTATTGCAGTAGTTCGAGTAACGAAGATTTTTGTGAGGTAAGTGATTTGTGAAAGGTATAGGTTAATTTAGCCAGGGCCATTCTTTTGTAGGGATTATTCAAAGTCAGATTGCGTTGCGCTAAAAAATGTTGTGTGTCAGTTTAGTGTTGATCAGAATAGGTAAAGAGCGAAATGCGAAATGTCTGAGTACGTTCAGTTCTGCTCAGCTGTTTGAAAATCAAATAATGTAAGAAATTTATCAGCACAGTAATTCAATAATTTTTCTAAGGGGACGTCTCATAAATGTTATATTTCATTCCTTGAAAAGCGTATGTGTATGGCATGAAATGTTTATGTACACGAGAATATGGTTCTATTTTTTGACGTGTTCTTTGCAACAGGGGTAAGAGTAAATATTGAAGGTACTCAGTAATGTTGAAATTGGGGTGTAAGAAAATGGACTGTGTACATAGTCATAGGTGGTGACGCCAAATAAATAGGGGCGTGTTTTAGAAGAGTATCTTTGTGTCACAGATTATCATCACTAATCCGATGTGGCTATTTCTCCACCTCGCTCTGATCAAGACACATTCGGCACCTTCATCATACGACATTAGTGTATGGAGTATGGCCTGTGATATGTATCGCTGATGATAACTTTCACATCGGATAACTAGGACATTGAGGAAAGCTTGTAGTGGAAGGCGACGCTACAGATCTAGGGTTGGGTTCTGATAACAGAACATTCTTTAAATGACCGTATTCAGGGTACACACATACATCTCTCGTTGAGGGGTCGGGAACAGACTACGGAATGGAACAGGGACCGGAATTACTATATAAAGCAGCAATGGAGTATCGACTCAGTTGTCTGACTCGATTGCCAGCCTGTGGTGGCCGAGCGGTTCTAGGCATTACAGTCTGCAACCGCGCGACCGCTACGGTCGCAGGTTCGAATCCTGCCTCGGGCATGGTTGTGTGTGATGTCCTTAGGTTAGTTAGGTTTAAGTAGTTCTAAGTTCTAGGGGACTGATGACCTTAGACGTTCCCATAGTGCTCAGAGCCATTTGAACCATTTTTTGTCTGACTCGATTCGTGATTTCGGGTGGAAACGTCGTACGTAGTTCGTAAAAACTATCGGAAAGTCACTCAGTAAAACGGAACTGATATCTCTCTACTGTTCCAAATGTAACTAAGTAGTTTAGGGATAATCTGAGCACACATTAGGTTCTTTGCGGATGGTGTTCTCAATTACTGCCTAGTAAAGTCATCAGAACATCAAAACCAATTGCAAAATAATTTAGACATCTGTATGGTGCGAATGGTGGCAATTGGCCCTAAATACTGAAAAGTGTGAAATCGTCCACAGGAGCACTGAAAGGAATCCGTTAAAGTTCGGTTACACGATAAACCACCCGAATCTAAACTCTCTCAATTCAACCAAATACCTAGGCATAGCAGTTATGAACAACTTAAATTGGAACGATCACATAGACAATATTGTGCGGAAGGTGAACCAAAGATTGCGTTTTATTGGCAGAACACTTGGAAAACGCGACATATCCACTGAACAGACTGGTCCCGCGCTACACTTGTGCGTTCTCTGCTAGAGTGCTGCTGTGCATTGTGGGATCTTAAACAGGTAAGTTTGGCGGAGAACATGGAAGAAGTTGAAAGACGGGCAGCCCGTTTTGTATTATTACGAAACAGGGGAGAGACTGTCACGGATATGACACGCGAGTTGGGGTGGCAGTTATAAAAACAAAAGCGGTTTTTCGTTGCGGAAAGATCTTTTCACGAAGTTTCAGTTTCCGATTGAACGTGAAAAAAAAGGGAGAAGTGGTCATCATAACGAAATGAGAGGAATCAGATCTCGCACGGAAAGATTTAAGTATTCGTTTTTCCTCGCGCACTGTTCGAAAGTGAGATGGTAGAGAAAAAGTGTGGACGTGGTTCGACGATCCTGCGTCAGGCAATAAAGTATGAATTTCAAAGTAGTCATGCAAATGTGAGTAGTAGAAGACAAGGGAGAAATGGCGTAGGTAAGACGTTCGTTGTACCATTCAAACACAAAGTGAGGAAAAAGACGGCGTTAATTTCTAACTAACCCTGTAGGCCCTACAACGAATCTATTCAGAAACCAAGGAGGGAAGGTATGGGCGAATAATATGTGTCACTACAAACTGGTACAAATTTCGAACTGGACAATGGAGATAAATTCCATACTCAAGTAGGTATTCATACCGAATGAAGGTTCACGTACTGAAAGAGGAATAACAGCGTAATGCAATAGCTAACGAAAAAAAAAAAGCTTGGTCATATCTTAACAAAGATAATTCGTCCATCTCCAGAATCCACAAGTATCTTAGCATTCAAAAAAATAAATAAATAAAGGGCTATGATACGACGAAGAACGATAAAGGGCTATGATGCGACGAAGAACGATCGCGGAGGTCGCATGCAATTTAATACTCGATTGTTTGAGGGGAAGTTCAGTCCCACACTGGCAACACGTGCGGGGTCCAGGGAGTAATGGTCTGAAATCTCATTAAGCAACGTTAACTACGATGGAATAAACGTAGCACACCTTGCGAGAAATCACACATTGAATTTAATAAGGAATCAGCTCGTGGATACCTAGGCACACGTTGTATTATAGGTCCGCCTGGCCGTCTTTCAGAGGTAGCAAACCACATCGTGCCAACTTACTATCTGCACTCACAAAACGGTAAAAAGAACAAAAAAGGACCCAGCTAATACTCCCTAACGTAGGACAGCTGAAAGAGATATATGAAACACCTTTAAGAATTAATAACCCACATTGCAATACCGAAATCCAGAAATCAACTAAACATCTCGAGAGTGCATGACCTACCGAAAAGTAAGTGTGCTCCGTGCTCACTCACCGTTTGGACGGTAACGGGGGAGGGCATATGAAGTGCCATTGGTGAGGTTAGACCAATTCCACTCCTTGAATGCGCCAGAACTACGGATATAAAACTACCATAAGTTATCGTGGAGCGTAGACTAGCGAAGTTTTCCTACTGGCTTTGGTAAGTTAAGGTCGTCCCCACATTACCTGTACATTTGGTGTGTTGCATACCTGTCAGGCACTACCTCATACCGGCCACGTTCTACACACATGCGATTATTGACTTACTACATTCCCCTAAAAACAGAAAGTGATGAACCATCGAGAAACTGAGTGAGAATATATAAAGGGTTGGCTAACCTATGGAACATTTTTGTTCTATCCGTAGCTATCCTCCTGTCTGTTACTTAAAAGTAGACAATATTTATAGCAAAATTAAAACTCAAAATTTAATTCAGGTTTTATTCGAAAATTGTTGGTTTGTAACGTGAAAGAGAGGGATTTTTAGAAAGAAAATAAAGAAAACACTATTTTCTCAAGAAAATGGTGAAATACAATAATCGCAAAACGCTGCTATATCAGTCATCAATACTTCATTGAACTTATATACAACGTGTTTTTGTTATTGATAAACAACTTTCGCATTTATGAATAACAGGAAACTCTTACCTTTGATCATGAAAAACGTTCTGTTGAGTGCAAAAGACTATAAAACTGTCCTTGCATCAAAAGTAATTGCCTTGGTTCCATAAAAGTGCAGAAGCTACGCGATCAAATAATTATTATTACTTAGAAAATGCAATTTGTATGATGTAAGCACATAAAATGCACAATGGATTAACATTGAATGTTGTGTGGCTCTAATTACGTGCAAAAGAAAGCACGAAACAAAAAAACAAAGAAAACTCGTCGGTTCCCACTTTCCTTCTTACATATTCATTTACGTTTCTTTTCCTACCAACGTTACCAATACTGCAGATAATTCTACGATTTACTACATAGTTTATGTAATGTACCAGACCAACCTCTCTGCTATGTCCCTTCATTAGCTGAGTTGGCGGGTTTCATACACCTTAGTGCAGATCTAGCTTGCACTTGGTAATTCTGAAATAAAATCACTCATTCTGCACAATCACCCATTCATAAAACCAATCAGCAGAAAGGTGTGAAAAGACGCTATGAGAACACAAACAACTCTTTATAACAGCTTGTCTTTCCTCCAGAGACTTGGTGTCGTCTTAGCTAAGTAGTAAGTGGAGTTAAATCTCTCGTGTGTCCATACTTGCAGCCCTCATTTTTGTGAAACGGCTCTGATTGGCCCGTTTCAATGTGACCAATAGCTCTAGTACAAAATCTTCAACCGGATAAATCGGTCTGAGGTCGAAACTGTTATCTGGCGATTCAGATTAAGCAAGGGGGACGATGGTGAAAATGTTGTCATTCAAAAAAGCGTTAAGTATTGTGTGATACACAAGTCATGCAACTTTGCGTACGCAGAGACGAGGAGAAATTCCAGTGCCTATGCAGGCAGCGTAATCATCATGAATGCCGCTGTTTGTCGCTGATTTGCCTCATACTCTATGCCCGTATGTGATCCCTTTCGAATGGATGTGCCAAACGAGTTAGACATGTCTAGGTAGATATAAAAAGTAGAAGACGAAGAAAAAAAGAAACGCTTGATAGGACTACTCGTACGAGCATCAAATTCGTGGTACGCTGGCGTAATACGAATACGAGCAAAAGTTCAAGGTCCTCACTCATGGCCGGCCGCTGTGACCGAGCGGCTCTAGGCATTTCAGTCGGGAACCGCGCTGCTGCTACGGTCGCAGGTTCGAATCCTGCCTCGGGCATGGATGTGTGTGATGTCCTATGGTTAGTTAGGTTTAAGTAGTTCTAAGTTCTAGCGGACTGATGACCTCAGATGTTAAGTCCCATATTACTCAGAGCCATTTGTACCATTTGAGCTCCCATTGTACTGCGTGCCAACTTCCCCTCCATGTTCACCCGCGTTTGTAGCACCTTCCTAGCTGTGTTCGAAAGGTGTTTACATCAAGAGCCTAAAGTGACATCGGGGTACTTTAGCTTACCGTTGTACTTGACTATGCCACGACAGCCAAACCGTAGGTGGACCTTTGCTGATGCTAGGCGATTGGAGAGGTGGAAAATACATACTTCTGTTTTATAGAAACTGGGTCTAAGTCCCTATATCTTAAAATATTCGTAAAGTTTAGTGAGGCTGTTTGTTAGGTGTTATTCACATTCAGAAAGTTCTAAGTCTAGGTGACCGATGACCTCTGATGTTAAGTCTCATAGTGCTTAGAACCATTTGAACCATTTGAACCTCACTCATGGGATCAAAGCTCTGGCCTATTAGTTTTATGTGGAGTTAACACAATCTGTAATGAGTGTATTCATATGTTACGCTATGGAACCAAAGACCAAATTGGGGATATTTTCTATCTCGCCGGTTGCACATTTCACCGTTGGTGCTGAGAACGCAACTGGCATCTGAGCATTAGTATGTGTACGAGGTGTGATCAAAAAGGAACGGAGTTTTTTACTTTCATTGGCTTTGTACATTCGATTTTTAAATTTTTGTTAGCTTGTTCATACACATTTTCCTGACATGTGTTTGCATTTCAGCTGTTTTGAATATTGAGTGTATTGTTGACAATCGAAAAGGTTATGCTTGTTTTCGAGCGCTCGGCGTATTTTTAATTTCGAAAAATGTGGATCAAAGAATTTGCATTAAATTTTGCGTGGAAAACGGAATAAACTGCAGCGGTACATTCGACAGGTTGACTTTAGCTTTTGGCTGATATACTACGAATAAAAATGGGTCAAATGGCTCTGAGCACTACGGGACTCAACTGCTGTGGTCATAAGTCCCCTAGAACTTAGAACTACTTAAACCTAACTAACCTAAGGACATCACACGCATCCATGCCCGAGGCAGGATTCGAACCTGCGACCGTAGCGGTCGTGTGGTTCCAGACTGTAGCGCCTTTAACCACTCGGCCACTTTGGCCGGCTCCTACGAATAACACAATAGTTTATGAATGATGCAAATGATGAGGGTCGAGAAGGCGTTGAAGACGACGACTGACCTGGACGCCCTAGCACGTCAATTACTGATGACAGTGTTGAGGATGCAAACAAGAAGGTTCTGGAAAACCGCCGAAAAAATGGTTCAAATGGCTCTGAGCACTGTGGGACTTAACATCTGAGGTCATGAGTCCCCTAGAACTTAGGACTACTTAAACCTAAGTAACCTAAGGCCATCGCACACATTCATTCCACGAAGCAGGATTCGAACCAGCGACCGTAGCAGGAGCACGGTTACGGACTGAAGTGCCTAGAACCGCTCGGCCACAGCGGCCGGCGAAAACCGCCGAATCACCATCATAGAGCATAATGATGTCATAGCCTTTGGCTCATAGCAAGCAACTTTTTTGGTTGTGCAAGCCGCTTCTGCTGTATTTAGTCCACTATCGGATCACAACCGGTTTTGTGTCTCTAAAAGCGACGTGTTCATGTGAACATCTGTATAACAGTAAATCGAGAAGGAATAACAGCCTCAGATATACACTGACCCATTGGTAGGAGACAATAAATGAAAAACTATTAAGACCTAATTTTGGGGCAGAATGAAAAACCAAGAAGTGGTTGCCACAAAATGGATGGATATTCTACCTGGGGCAAACCCGTCAAGTAGAAGGCTATTGACGGAAAAGCAAAACCTGAAAACCGCATTTAACGCTTTTACGGTCTGTACTCAATCGCGAACATGGTACGCAGCCGCTTGCGTTGGCCATACTGAAGGCAGAGAAGTAAACAGCTTACCCGTAGACGGCTCGAGCATGCGCTGATGCTGCGCGGGCTCCACCGAATGATTGGTGGTCTTTTGTGGGATACGCAAATGATAACAAGGAATATTGGGTAAAAAAGTACAAAAAATTTTTTTTAAAAGCAATCTGTAGAATATGATAGCGACAGTTGACATAAAGCCCATAAGTTATGCTAAAGTTTGTGTAACATCATATGCATATGTTACGGTAACTCAACAGATCTGAGCTCTGATTGTGGAGAAGGAAATTGACCGTGCCCTTTTAAAGGAACCATGCCGGCATTTGCCTGGAGCGATTTAGAGAAATCGCGAAAAGCGTAAATCTGGATGGCTGGACACAGATCTGAACCGTTGTCCTCCCGAATGCGAGTCCAGTGTGCGAAACACTGCGCCCCCTCGCTCAGCCATGTTATGTTGGGTACAGTATACTGTTGGCCACAGGAGTACCTCGACACCATGTAGGCAGTTCCTAGAGACACACTCTTTGTGTGGACGAGCGTTGTCCTGTTGAAAAATGCCAGCAATATAATGTCACATGAAGGGTTATGCATGACGTCCACAACATAGCATTGCTCATAGATCCCACAGGAACCCCCAGCCATGAGCTGAAATCACACCCAATGACTCCCGACACCACAACGCCAACTGTATCATCCCTCTGTCTGTCCAAAAAATCGGGAGGATGGCCGCTGTCCTCGTGTCTTCATCATACTCGGCATTGACGGCCATCGTAGGTAGCGGCGTACGCTTGGGACGGTAGAACTGGCTGCCGCCAGCCTACGACCAGTGGTGTGGCGCGAGACAGAATGTTGCAGGAGTCCATTACTTGTTCTCAGATGGCAGGCTCTGGTGTCACGGGGTTATGATGTGCTTAGCGGACAATGCGGCGATGCAATTTCTCAAACGGGCACAATCAAGTGTGGGGTGCCGCAAGGTTCGTCTTGGGTCCTCTGCTGTTCTTAATATATATTAATGACTTGCCATGCTATATTCACGAAGATGCAAAGCTGGTACTTTTTGCCGATGATACAAGTATAGCTGTCACACGCGACAGACAAGAATTAACTGGTGAAATTGTAAACGATGTTTTTCAGAAAATCATTAAGTGGTTCTCTGCAAATGGGCTCTCATTAAACTTTGACAAAACACAGTATATACAGTTCCACACAGTAAATGGAATGACCCCATTAATAAATATAGACTTCGATCAGAAATCGGTAGCTAAGGTAGGATATTCAATATCTCTAGGTGTATGCATTGATGAGGGGTTGAACTGGAAAAACACACTGAGGATCTGCTGAAACGTTTGACTTATGCTATTAGGGTCATTGCAAATTTTGGCGATATACATCTCAGTAAATTAGCTTACCACGCCTATTTTCATTCTCTGCTTTCGTATGGCATCATATTCTGGGGTAACTCATCACTGAGTAAAAGAGTGTTCATTGCACAAAAGCGTGTAATCAGAATAATTGCTGGAGCTCATCCAAGATCATCCAGCAGACACTTATTTAAAGAGCCAGAAATCTTCACTGTAGCCTCACAATATATATATATTCACTTATGAAATTAGTTGTTAACAATCCGAACTAATTCAAAAGTAATAGCAGTGTACATGGCTACAACACTAGGAGAAAGGATGATCTTCACTACTCAAGGTCAAATCTAACTTTAGTTCAGAAGGGGGTAAATGATGCTGCCACAAAAGTCTTTGGTCACTTACCTAATAGCATCAAAAGTCTGACAGATAGTCATATAGCATTTAAAAGGAAATTAAAAGAATTTCTTATTGGCAACCCCTTCTACTCATTAGATGAATTTTTGGATATAGTAAGTGGGAAATTTCCCAACCCCCCCCCCCCCCCCTCAAAAAAAATTAAAAATTATGAATATTGAGTGTCATGTAATATTTTGTGTAATGTAATATCTTGTATAGACACCTTTTATTAACCTGACACGTTCGACATCATTTCGAAGTGTCGTATTCAAGATCTATGGAACTAGTGCTAATCTAATCTAATCTAATCCCTTGTGGTCGTCAGACGTCGATCGGTACCTGGTGGCCGACTATGCCTGCGCTCATGTTCACATGCGGTCCAAGATAAGGTCACTGTCACACCTGGACATTGCCAGATTCTACCAGCTGGCCAAATGGAGATGTACAGTGAGACCCCTTTTGAACTCTGTCAAGTGTTGATAACGATGTCTCGCATTAGTAGTTTGTGTCTTTCACATTGATCACTCAACATCTGACGCTGTTCACACTCGCTAAGAACCCTAACAGGCCTTGTAATAGCACTAATTTGCACATGTACGCCATTCTATCTGTCACAGACAATAGTACCTTTAATCATTCACACACACACCGATGCTGTGCGCATTTACGAAATTACACTGTCTTCTGTGTAGTTAAATTTTATTTTTTTTTTTTTTTTGCCAGGCAGTATATATTGTCTCCATACATGTATGGAGTGTGGCTATGTATGGAAATGAAACATGGACGATAAATAGCTTGTACAAGAAGAGAATTGAAGCTTTCGAAATGTGGTGCTGCAGAAGAATGCTGAAGATTAGATGGGTAGATCACATAACTAATGAGGAGGTACTGAATAGGACTGAGGAGAAGAGGAGTTTGTGGCGCAACTTGAGTAGGAGAAGGGATCGGTTGGTAGGACATGTTCTGAGGCATCAAGGAATCACCAATTTAGTATTGGAGGGCAGCGTGGAGGGTAAAAGTCGTAGAGGGAGGCCAAGAGATGAATACACTAAGCAGATTCAGAAGGATGTAGGCTGCAGTACGTACTGGGAGATGAAGAAGCTTGCACAGGATAGAGTAGCATGAAACCAGTCTCAGGACTGAAGACCACAACAACAACAACACATTTATCAAGCGGCAATGGATTTAAAATGGTGAAATTTCTTCGACAGGAATCTAGTCACGCACGTGTAAAATGCATCTCTATGTCAGACGCCACTTGGGGGAGTTCCTGCGCTGCGTTGCTGCCATCTGTCACGGGACAACGAAACTAGGAGGGCATAAGTGAGAGGCCCAAACATTAAGAGACTGGAACGAAAGATACTCCTATCATAGCACAAAAAAGTCGAATATGTCCTGGACGAAGTTAAGGATGTAAAAGAGGGAAACTAACTTTTAGACTTGTCTGGTAGCTTCGAAGACGTTTGAATCTAAACATCTTGACATATAGGCGCTTTTTACATCCCAGACTCTGCCCACGTAATACTCTCCTCTTTTGTGCTTTTTCATTGTGGTTCACAGCTCTTACTCCATCATAATTTTGACATTTTGCCATTATCATGGTTTGTCAATCGGTATAGATTTTTGTTGACTCCGGCGACGACTGATATGGTATAGGTCTTCTTATTCTCTTTCGGACGAAGTTTCTTGTATTGTGGCAACGGATAAAGCTAACACAAAACAACAGGAAGCCCATCAATTGCATATATTTGTCTACCTCCTTGTGAAGTTTGAATCGATTGACACAAGTTTGATATACAGAAATGGAGCGCGTAAAAGAACCTCACAAAAGATGTGGCTTTTGACAGAAAAATCCAAATGAAACTACAGTTTGAAAGTGAGTTTTTAATTTTATCATAATAATGCATTTTTATTTATTTGGTTCACTTTCCGTGTATTTATCTCACGTACGAACGAATTCTACGTAGTGCATTTAGTTCGACTTTACACCACCGTATCTCGACAACAGGTAAAGATTATTGGATAGAAAGGATTTTATTTTGACTTTATCCGTGTGTCTACTTAATGCAAATTTGAACCGATTCGTACAAATTTGAAGTAAAGAAGTGCCGCGCTTCAGAAACCTCCCACAAAACGTGTTTTTGTTTGTTTTTTTTTTACGTAAAATCCGATCGAAGGTGACTGTTTTTGCTTGTAAAACCGAAAGGGCGCACGTAGAAATGGTGCTATTAGCTGAGCACTATTTTCAATTAAAACCTCATGCAGAGGGAATTAATCGATTCGCAACATTTGCCTGAGCGCCACCTGCTGTTCGTCGTTCAAACCGTGCTTAGTATACAGTAACATAGAGCTACAGCAAGACGGATGTTCCTGTGGGAATACACATGGCCACTGGTCCGGGCTAAACTAAGTACTTTGTGCCCCTTGGGCCCAGCTGAAATAGCAACCGAACACCGAGACCTCAACCCAAACCACGATTCTCCTTACGGCCACGCTGTAAGGACATGGTAGAAGAGAGCATTCAGACATTAGTACTACACCGTCATAATCTTTATTAAACATGTAAATTAAAAATAAAATACAGCGAGGCACTAGAAGGAGAGTTTCACTCTGCAGCGGAGTGTGCGCTGATATGAAACTTCCGGGCAGATTAAAACTGTGTACCAGACCGAAACTCGAACTCGGGACCTTTGCCTTTCGCGGGCAAATACTCTACTGGAAGAGCACTTGCCAGAGAAAGGCAAAGGTCCCGAGTACGAGTCTCGGTCCGGTACACAGTTTTCATGCGCACATGTATGCCATACTACCAGTCACAGGCAATAGTAGCTCTAATCATTCACACACCCACCGATGCTGCGCACATGTAAGAAATTACACTGTCTTCTGTGTAGTTCACTTTTTTCGCCAGGCAGTATACAGGGTAGTACAAAAAGGTAAGGCCAAACTTTCAGGAAACATTCCTCACACACAAATAAAGAAAAGATGGTATGTGGACATGTGTCCGGAAACGGTTAATTTCCTTGTTAGAGCTCATTTTAGTTTCGTCAGTATGTACTGCACTTCCTCGATTCACCGCCAGTTGGCCCAGTTGAAGGAAGGTAATGTTGACTTCGATGCTTGTGTTGACATGCGACTCATTGCTCTACAGTACTAGCATCAACCACATCAGTACGTAGCATCAACAGGTTAGTGTTCATCACGAACGTGGTTTTGCAGTCAGTGCAATGTTTACAAATGCGGAGTTGGCAGATGCCCATTTCATGTATGGATTAGCACGGGGCAATAGCCGTGGCGCGGTACGTTTGTATCGAGACAGATTTCCAGAACGAAGGTGTCCCGACAGGAAGACGTTCGAAGCAATTGATCGGCGTCTTAGGGAGCACGGAACATTCCAGCCTATGACTCGCGACTGGGGAAAACCTAGAACGACGTGGACACCTGCAATGGACGAGGCAATTCTTCGTGCAGTTGACGATAACCCTAATGTCTGCGTCAGAGAAGTTGCTGCTGTACAAGGTAACGTTGACCACGTTACTGTATGGAGAGTGCTACGGGAGAACCAGTTGTTTCCGTACCATGTAAAGCGTGTGCAGGCACTATCAGCAGCTGACTGGCCTCCACGGGTACACTCCTGCGAATGATTCATCCAACAATGTGTCAATCCTCATTTCAGTCCAAATGTTCTCTTTACGGATGAGGCTTCATTCCAAAGTGATCAAATTGTAAATTTTCACAATCAACATGTGTGGGCTGACGAGAATCCGCGCAATCACGTCATCAACACAGATTTTCTGTGAACGTTTGGGCAGGCATTGTTGGTGATGTCATGATTGGGCCCCATGTTCTTCCACCTACGCTCAATGGAGCACGTTATCATGATTTCATACGGGATACTCTACCTGTGCTGCTAGAACATGTGCCTTTACAAGTACGACACAACATGTGGTTTATGCACGATGGAGCTCCTGCACATTTCAGTCGAAGTGTTCGTGCGCTTCTCAACAACAGATTCGGTGACCGATGGATTGGTAGAGGCGGACCAATTCCGTGGCCTCCACGCTCTCCTGACCTCAACCGTGTTGACTTTCATTTATGGGGGCATTTGAAAGCTATTGTTTACGCAACCCCGGAACCAAATGTAGAGACTCTTGGTGCTCGTATTGTGGACGGCTGTGATACAATACGCCATTCTCCGGGGCTGCATCAGCGCATCAGGGATTCCATGCGACGGAGGGTGGATCCATGTATCCTCGCTAACGGAGGACATTTTGAACATTTCCTGTAACAAAGTGTTTGAAGTCACGCTGGTACGTTCTGTTGCTGTGTGTTTCCATTCCATGATTAATGTGATTTGAAGAGAAGTAATAAAATGAGCTCTAACATGGAAAGTAAGCGTTTCTGGACATATGTCGACATAACATATATTCTTTCTTCGTGTCTGTGGAATGTTTCCTGAAAGTTTGGCCGTACCTTTTTGTAACACCCTGTATATTGTCTCCATACACATTTATCATGCGGGAGTGGATTTATAATGGTGAAATTTCTTCGACTGGAATCTATTCACACATGTGTAAAATGCCTCTCTATGTCAGACGCCATTTGGGTATGTCTAAAAGTCTGTTGGTTGAGCACTTGCCCGCTAAAGGCAAAGGTCCCGAGTTCGAGTCCCGGTCCAGTTCTGCTTGGAAGTTTCAGTGAAGCACCAGTTCCAGAATGACCCACTACGTGGCGGACAGCGCCCTCACTTACACTGGAGGGGCCTGGTGCTTCCAGATGAACGCCCTCCTGCTGGCGGCTTCGCTGCTGGCGCTGGCTCCAGGCCTCCAGGCGGCCGAGGTGCTGGGCCTCTTCCAGTCGGTGGGGCGCAGCCAGTGGGTGCTGGCCGAGACGTAACTGAGGGCGCTGGAGCGGCGCGGCCACCGCGTCACCGCCGTCACCACCTTCCCCTCCAGCCAGGGTGGCACCGCGGGCAACTGGACCGAGATCCTCATACCGAACCCTTTCGAAACCGGAGGTAAGTTCTCAACGCCCAACAGCCGGCAGCTCTCCTCAAATAAATTAAGGCAAGTTTTCAGATTTCGTAACAGATTGAAAACTGGTGTCGGAACGGGGATCGGTGCAGGACCGTGGCGTGGCCTTCGATCTTTTCTACAATGGGAGTGGAAAGATCAGCCGCGGGAATGATTGGGCTGCCAGCTGTCCGGCTAGCACAATGAGTGTCCGTAAGGAGTTAACAAGAATGGGGTATTATTGTAGAACAGCCTCTCATAAGTCATGCTTTTCTGTAGGTGACAGACGCTTAAGGTAACGACACCGCACAGTGGATGACTGGAAACAACAGATTTGGAGTGACGAATCACACTATACCCCGTGGCAAGCGGATGGAAGTATTTGGGTTTGGCGAATTCCTGAAGAATGTGACCTGTCATGATATGTAGAGCCAACAGTGAAGTTGGGAGGAGGTGGTCTTACAGTATGGAGGCTGGTTTTCGTCGTTATGGTGCGGTCCCCTTATTGCGCTTAATGAAATGTTAATTGCGGATGGATACGAACATGTCGAGGGACATGAAAGGGAAGCAGTGGTTGGGAAAGGAGTGAGAGAGGGTTGTAGCCTATCCCCGATGTTATTCAATCTGTATATTGGGCAAGCAGTGAAGGAAACAAAAGAAAAAAAGAAATACGTATTAAAATTCATGGAGAAGAAATAAAAACTTTGAGGTTCGCCGATGACATTGTAATTCTGTCAGAGACGGCAAAGGACTTGGAAGAGCAGTTCAATGGAATGGACAGTGTCTTGAAAGAAGGATATAAGATGAACATCAACAAAAGCAAAACGAGGATAATGGAATGTAGTCGAATTAAGTCGGGTGATGCTGAGGGAATTAGATTAGGAAATGAGACACTTAAAGCAGTAAAGGAGTTTTGCTATTTGGGGAGCAAAATAACTGATGATGGTCGAAGTAGAGAGGATATAAAATGTGGACTGGTAATGGCAAGGAAAGCGTTTGTGAGGAAGAGAAATTTGTTAACATCGAGTATAGATTTAAGTGTCAGGAAGTCGTTTCTGAAAGTATTTGTATGGAGTGTAGCCATATATGGAAGTGAAACATGGACGATAAATAGTTTAGACAAGAAGAGAATAGAAGCTTTCGAAATCTGGTGCTACAGAAGAATGCTGAAGATAAGGTGGGTAGATCACATAACTAATGAGGAGGTACTGAATAGAATTGGGGAGAAGTTTGTGGCACAACTTGACAAGAAGAAGGGACCGGTTGGTAGGACATGTTATGAGGCATCAAGGGATCACAAATTTAGCATTGGAGGGCAGTGTGGAGGGTAAAAATCATAGAGGGCGATCAAGAGATGAATACACTAAGCAAATTCAAAAGGACGTAGGTTGCAGCAAGTACTGGGAGATGAAGAAGCTTGCACAGGATAGAGTAGCATGGAGAGCTGCATCAAACCAGTCTCAGGACTGAAGACCACAACAACAACAACGTAAAGTGCCCTCCGCCACACACCGTTGGGTGGCCTGCGGAGTGTAAATGTAGATGTAGATGTGGATTTAATATACGTAAGCAGAGCCGGTGTCTTGCTATTTAATGATCTTTAAACTCTTATTTTCATTAAAATTACACGTATTTTGAGAGAATATTGACAGAAAACGTTTTCTTTTTGGATGTAATCATTCACAGTAACAGCCTAACCTGTCCATATTTCTAACAAAGGAAAATAGTCTATTATGAACTCACTTTCCAAAAGGATGCGTCCTCTGCTGATTCTTTAGTAACAGAATCACTAAATCCAAAGCTAAAACCGCTAAATATGTTTAAAATAACAAATTATAGGTGTACATAAACCACAGCTCACGGATCGACAGGGTCACACCGAAATCCAAAACCTCTCGGCGCAATTGTCGTAAAATCGGTTGGGAGGACTGTTCGGTAACAGGTCTCAGAAGCTTACTGAGTAGGATATTTCGATAAAGAACCGAAAATGACGTCACTACCGAAACGAACCAACTACACCGATCGATATGAACGATATAGAATAGGTCCCCTGGTTTCTGCTCTTCCTTCACGGACATTCGGACACCTCATTAAAAGTATTCCGAGTGCTGTACAAGTCACCGTAAAGGCGAAGGGTCAAACATCCACTATTAACGTCCGCTAATAGGTGTCCGGATGCTGTATGTTTACTGGACTTTTTTTTTTTTTTCGAAAGAAATTTCCGCCATTTGACTGTAAATTGTTTATGTATTCTACACAGTCATGATTTCGGCTTTATAGCGATTCTCAAGTGCATGTTAAAATGTTGAAATACGTCTAACCTGTCTGTGAGATGCCGTCGTCGAAAAGACTTACTTCTGGTCTTGTAGACCAGTAGTCTTATTACAAGATACGTGTACATGTTTCGATGATCATTGCCATCTCTCAAAATACTCGATACGTTTTTCCAGCACCCTGTACTGTTAAGGACCCACTGATATCCACACTTGTCCACTCACTACTTGCTCTCTCTTTCTTTTTCAGAGGAGATAGACTTCTTCGAGATGAGCACCAGCAACAAGTTCGTAGAAATTATACAGACCATAACGTACGGACAGGCTTTCTGCGACCTGTTTCTGAAGGACGAGAACGTGCAGCGGCTGTACAGATCCGGGAAGAAGTTCGACGTGGTCGTGCTCGAGGTGGTGATGTCGGAGTGCCTCGTGGGCTACGCGCACATGTTCAGGGCGCCCGTCGTGGCCATCTGCACCTTCATGGGGCTCGACTGGATGGCCCACATGGTGGGGAACCCCATGCCGTACGCGTACGTGCCGTCCCCGTTCCTCGGCTACAGCACGCCCATGAATTTTCTCGAGCGGGTGGACAACACAGTTTACTCGCTGACCTTCAATTTGATTCGCAACCTCTACTACATGCCGAAAGTGGACGCCCTCTTCCGGACCCACATGAACGACAGCACGCTGCCCAGCCTGTCGGAGACGGAGAGGCGTACGTCCCTGCTGCTGGTCAACTACCACTTCTCCCACGGGTGTCCGAGGCCGCTGGTGCCCGCCATGAAGGAAGTCGGCGGTCTGCACGTCAGGGAACCCAAGAAGCTGCCACAGGTAAGCAAACGGGCTGTCCCCGAATACTCATCTTGAGGTCGAAGCTCTTTTCACCATGTTTCCTTCAATAATACGTGTATTTTTGGATGGGGTCCACCTTTAGCAAAACACTATTTTGTTTTTTTATCCCAGACAAGTTTCACTGCAGTTGCAGCATCATCAGAGGGCTTTTATTTTATGGCTGTTAAACATAAAGACTGTTCTTTACTATTTGTACACATGTAAATACACTACTGGCCATTAAAATTGCTACACCAAGAAGAAATGCAGATGATAAACGGGTATTCTTTGGACAAATGCATTATAGTAGAACTGGCATGTGATTACATTTTCACGCAATTTGGGTGCGTAGATCCTGAGAAATCAGTACCCAGAACAACCACCTCGGGCCGTAATAACGGTCTTGATACACCTGGGCATTGAGTCAAACACAGCTTGGATGGCGTGTACAGGTACAGCTGCCCATGAAGCTTCAACACGATACCAGTTCATCAAGAGTAGTGACTGGCGTATTGTGACGAGCAAGTTGCTCGGCCACCATTGACCAGACGTTTTCAGTTGGTGAGAGATCTGGAGAATGTGCTGGCCTGGGCAGCAGTCCAACATTTTCTGTATCCAGAAAGACCCGTACAGGACCTGCGAAATGCGGTCGTGCATTATCCTGCTGAAATATAGGGTTTCGCAGGGATCGAATGAAGGGTAGAGCCACGCGTCGTAACACATCTGAAATGTAACGTCCACTGTTCAGAGTGCCGTCAATGCGAACAAGAGGTAACCGAGACGTGTAACCAATGACACCCCATGCCATCACGCCGGGTGATAACACCAGTATGGCGATGAGGAATACACGCTTCCGATGTGTTTTCACCGCGATGTCGCCAAACACGGAAACGACCATCATGATGCTGTAAACAGAACCTTGATTCATCGGAAAGAAATGACGTTCTGCCATTCGCGCACCCAGGTTCGTCGTCGAGTACACAATCGCAGGCGCTCCAGTCTGTGATGCAGCGTCAAGGGTAACCGCAGTCATGGTCTCCGAGCTGATAGTCCATGCTGCTCCAACTGTTCGTGCAGATGGTTGTTGTCTTGCAAACGTCCCCATCTGTTGACTCAGGGATCGAGACGTGGCTGCACGGTCCGTTACAGCCATGCGGATAAGATGCCTGTCATCTCGACTGCTAGTGATACGAGGCCGTCGGGATCCAGCACGGCGTTCCGTATTACCCTCTTGAACCCACCGATTCCACATTCTGCTAACAGTCGCTGGATCTCGACCGACGCGAGCAGCAATGTCGTGATACGATAAACCGAAATCGCGATAGGCTACAATCCAACCTTTATCCAAGTCGGAAACGTGACGGTACGCATTTCTCCTCCTTACACGAGGCATCACAACGACATTTCACCAGACAACGCCGGACAACCGCTGTTTGTGTATGAGAAATCGGTTGGAAACTTTCCTCATGTCAGCACGTTGTAGGTGTCGCCACCGGCGCCAACCTTGTGTGAATGCTCTGAAAAGCTAATCATTTGCATATCACAGCATCTTATTCCTGTCGGTTAAATTTCGCGTCTGTAGCACGTCATCTTCGCGGTTTAGCAGTTTTAATGGCCAGTAGTGTACTCTGTCCCACGACAGAACGCGCTATGAACCAACGGCAGACCCATTCATTACTTAGTGCTGTTCAGAAACGTACACTGCAGTACGATAGAGCAGAACCGGTCGAGTTTCGCAGAACTCACTGACATGCACCTTGTGTGTGGGGAAGTACGTTGCCCTCGCTGCTGAAAGGCTGTACAGGGAACGATTTCCTAACAGGCATCATCAGTTACGACGAGTGTTTATTTCTGTCGATCTACGAATGCGGGAGACTGGTTCATTGGAAGGAAGAGGCGAGGGACCACTCACACATCCGACTGCGAAGTCGAGGTCCTGGAACGCGTTGCAGCGGACCCCACTACAAGTACTCGTATTGCACGTGAAATGGGCGGCGGGAACAAAAGTTACACCCGCATCTCCCACAACAAGTCCATGCAGTGCTTGCGATTGTCTTTGTACCAAGTGTAGCGTTGTGTCAGTGGTTGCTCCAATAATGGATTGATCGACCAGATTTCCACCAGATCGTGCTGTTTGGTGACGGCGCATCATTTGATTGTGAAGAAATTCTGGTCGTATGTGAAGTACACAAGCGGCAAGACGCAGTCAATACCTTCGCTGCGCAGTGCCGATGGTACTGTTACCGACGACTGTGCCGCTAAAGCGGAGTTATTGAACGCAGTTTTCCGAAATTCCTTCACCAGGGAAGACGAATGGAATATTCCAGAATTTGGAACACGAACAGCTGCTAGCATGAGTTTCTTAGAAGTAGATACCTTAGGGGTTGCGAAGCAACTCAAATTGCTTGATACGGGCAAGTCTTCAGGTCCAGACCGTATACCGATTAGGTTCCTTTCAGATTACGCTGATACAATAGCTCCCTACTTAGCAATCATATACAACCGCTCGCTCACCGATAGATCTGTACCTACAGATTGGAAAGTTGCGCAGGTCGCACCAATGTTTAAGAAGGATAGTAGGAGTAATCCATCGAACTACAGACCCATATCATTGACGTCGGTTTGCAGTAGGGTTTTGGAGCATATACTGTATTCAAACATTATGAATCACCTCGAAGGGAACGACGATCTATTGATACGTAATCAGCATGGTTTCAGAAAACATCGTTCTTGTGCAACGCAGCTAGCTCTTTATTCGCACGAAGTAATGGCCGCTATCGACAGGGGATCTGAAGTTGATTTCGTGTTTCTAGATTTCCGGAAAGCTTTTGACACCGTTCCTCACAAGCGACTTCTAATCAAGCTGCGGGCGTATGGGGTATCGTCTCAGTTGTGCGACTGGATTCGTGATTTCCTGTCAGGAACGTCGCAGTTCGTAGTAATAGACGGCAAATCGTCGAGTAAAACTGAAGTGATACCAGGTGTTCCCAGGGAAGCGTCCTGGGACCTCTGCTGTTCCTGATCTATATAAATGACCTGGGTGACTATCTGAGCAGTTCTCTTAGGTTGTTGGCAGATGATGCTGTAATTTACCGTCTAGTAAGGTCATCCGAAGACCAGTATCAGTTGCAAAGCGATTTAGAAAAGATTGCTGTATGGTGTGGCAAGTGTCAGTTGACGCTAAATAACCAAAAGTGTGAGGTGATCCATATGAGTTCCAAAGAAATCCGTTGGAATTCGATTACTCGATAAATAGTACCTGGGTGTTAAAATTACGAACAACTTCAGTTGGAAAGACCACATAGATAATATTGTGGCGAAGGCGAGCCAAAGGTTGCGTTTCATTGGCAGGACACTTAGAAGATGAAACAAGTCCACTAAAGAGACAGCTTACACTACACTCGTTCGCCCTGTGTTAGAATATTGCTGCGCGGTGTGGGATCCTTACCAGGTGGGATCGACGGAGGACATCGAAAAGGTGCAAAAAAGGGCAGCTCGTTTTGTATTATCACGTAATAGGGGAGAGAGTGTGGCAGATATGATACGCGAGTTAGGATGGAAGTCATTACAGCAAAGACGTTTTTCGTCGCGGCGAGATCTATTTACGAAATTTCAGTCACCAACTTTCTCTTCCGAATGCGGAAATATTTTGTTGAGCCCAACCTACATAGGTAGGAATGATCATCAAAATAAAATAAGAGAAATCAGAGCTCGAACAGAAAGGTTTAGTTATTTGTTTTTCCCGCGCGCTGTTCGGGAGTGGAATGGTAGAGAGATAGTATGATTGTTGTTCGATGAACCCTCTGCCAAGCACTTAAATGTGAATTGCATAGTAATCATGTAGATGTAGATGTAGATGTTATTTCGAACAGCAGGAATAGCTACCTGTGGGATGAGCAAAAAGCTCACGCTGTAGTAGAGTCACACCATGAAGTACGTTTTGCTGTCAATATGTGGGCCGGCATTGTAGGCGACAATCTCATTGTATCTCATCTTGTACATGAGCGTCTCAATGGCCACCTTGCTTGAGGTTCGTTGTTGGAGAACGTACCCTTGGCTGTTCGCGAGAGGATGTGGATACAACATGAGTGCGCACCGCCTCTCTTCAGTGTGGATCAACGCAGCGATCTCGATGCTGTATTTCCTTGTCGCTGGATTCGAAGTGGAAGTCCTACTCCACGGCCTGCGAGGTCAGCTGACCTGAATCCCCTTGATTATTTCCTATGCAGATATCTAAAGACACTTGTGTATGAGACCCCAACGGATACGGCGGTGGATTTAGTTACCAGAATTGTAGCTGCCTGCGATGTGATTCGAAACATGTCACCAATATTTCTCAAGGTGGGTCGGAATCTTGTTCGCCGATGTCATGCTTGCACTGAGGTCAGTTTCAGCAGATTGTGTAAGATACAGTACAAATGGTCCATTCATTGTGTCGGTGTTGGTATTTGCAGTTAACTGTAATTAACGTAAATAAAAGAGTACACAGTAATGTGATTTTATGCCTATTATCTCCTTAAGCTTGCTTCTCCGATCCCAGTCCCCTATCTCAAATTGTTCACTGGAGCATGCTCTATGTCCTGTTAAATTTCTGAACGCTCTTACAAAAACACCATGTACATCCTTCTCCATCGTCTCCGAAAGTTTGCAACGTATCAAGAAACCACCCTGTTTAAAAAGCTGCTTGGAGTGTTTCAACATAAAGTATTGATATACAGCAACATCAATTTCCTTTCGCCACTTTAAGCAGTATACAGGGTGTTACAAAAAGGTATGGCCAAACTTTCAGGAGACATTCCTCACACACAAATAAAGAAAAGATGGTATGTGGACATGTGTCCGGAAACGCTTAATTTCCATGTTAGAGCTCGTTTTAGTTTCGTCAGTATGTACTGTACTTCCTCGATTCACCGCCAGTTGGCCCAGTTAAAGGAAGGTAATGTTGACTTCGGTGCTTGTGTTGACATGCGACTCATTGCTCTACAGTACTAGCATCAAGCACATCAGTACGTAGCATCAACAGGTTAGTGTTCATCACGAACGTGGTTTTGCAGTCAGTGCAATGTTTGCAAATGCGGGGTTGGCAGATGCCCATTTGATGTATGGATTAGCACGGGGCAATAGCCGTGGCGCGGTACGTTTGTATCGAGACAGATTTCCAGAACGAAGGTGTCCCGACAGGAAGACGTTCGAAGCAATTGATCGGCGTCTTAGGGAGCACGGAACATTCCAGCCTATGACTCGCGACTGGGGAAGACCTACATCGACGAGGACACCTGCAATGGACGAGGCAATTCTTCGTGCAGTTGACGATAACCCTAATGTCAGCGTCAGAGAAGTTGCTGCTGTACAAGGTAACGTTGACCACGTCACTGTATGGAGAGTGCTACGGGAGAACCAGTTGTTTCCGTACCGTGTACAGCGTGTGCACGCACTATCAGCAGCTGACTGGGCTCCACGGGTACACTTCTGCGAATGGTTCATCCAACAATGTGTCAATCCTCATTTCAGTGCAAATGTTCTCTTTACGGATGAGGCTTCATTCCAACGTGATCAAATTGTAAATTTTCACAATCGACATGTGTGGGATGACGAGAATCCGCACGCAATTGTGCAATCACGTCATCAACACAGATTGTCTGTGAACGTTTGGGCAGGCATTGTTGGTGAAGTCTTGATTGGGCCCCACGTTCTTCAACCTACGCTCAATGGAGCACGTTATCATGATTTCATACGGGATACTCTACCTGTGTTGCTGGAACATTTGCCTTTACAAGTACGACACAACATGTGGTTCATGCACGATGGAGCTCCTGCACATTTCAGTCGAAGTGTTCGTACGCTTCTCAACAACAGATACGGTGACCGATGGATTGGTAGAGGCGGACCAATTCCGTGGCCTCCACGCTCTCCTGACCTCAACCGTGTTGACTTTCATTTATGGGGGCATTTGAAAGCTCTTGTCTACGCAACCCCGGTACCAAATGTAGAGACTCTTGGTGCTCGTATTGTGGACGGCTGTCATACAATACGCCATTCTTCAGGGCTGCCTTAGCGCATCAGGGATTCCATGCGACGGAGGGTGGGTGCACGTATCCTCGCTAACGGAGGACATTTTGAACACTTCCTGTAACAAAGTGTTTGAAGTCACGCTGGTACGTTCTGTTGCTGTGTGTTTCTATTCCATGATTAATGTGATTTGAAGAGAAGCAATAAAATGAGCTCTAACATGGAAAGTAAGCTTTTCCGGACACATGTTTACGTAACATATTTTATGTCTTTGTGTGTGAGGAATGTTTCCTGAAAGTTTGGCCGTACCTTTTTGTAACACCCTGTATTGACGTGTGCCGAGGGCCTCCCGTCGGGTAGACCGTTCGCCGTCTTTCGATTTGACGCCACTTCGGCGACTTGCGCGTCGATGGGGATGAAATGATGATGATTATGACAACACAACACCCACAACCTGAGCGGAGAAAATCTCCGACCCAGCCGGGAATCGAACCCGGGCCCTTTGGATTGACATTCTGTCGCGCTGACCACTCAGCTACCGGGGGCGGACACTTTACGCAGTACTAACGTATCAATGCACTATAGGGCGAACATACAAAGGAAAAAAGGAATGTTTGTGAAGCCAGTAAGTTTATTTAATTTTAATGTTTCCGTACAAAATGGAACCCTTAAAAGAACGCCTAGTTGTCCGTCTCTCTGACCGTCCCCCCGTCCGGCTGTTGAAAGCCCTTTCTCTCAGGAACACGTAGGCGTATCAAGCTGAAATTTACGTCACATACTAAGGTCAAATGTCTGCCTGTTGAGACCCCTTGTTCTAAGGGACGGTAAACGTATCAAGCTAAAATTTATGTCACACACTTACGTCAATGTTCTCTTGGCAGAGTAGAAAATGTAAGCTTTTAAGTCAGTGGAGTCGACTGATACGGACATTTGCGTCACATATTCTGACACTGGTGTACTCGTCATCGATATCTACGGGATATTTCTCGTTGGTATAGAATCATGAAATTTGGCAAGAAGCAAGATTTCACTGTGAGGATAAAAGGAAAAGCTGTCAATTGGTAATCTATAATTTTGTTACACAAGAAAGGAATGCTTGTCATTCCCAGAATGGATAAACTGTCTATACAGGGTGTTATCGTAAGAGCGTGCAAAAATTTAGCAGGCTCTTTATTGTGAATAGCAGAGTAATCACGTAGATGTAGGTATAGAAGAGCAGAACATAGGTGATGCTCCACTGAACAAACTGAGGTAGATCGGAGAAGCCAGCTTAAGGAGATAATAGGAATAAAATAACTTTACTGCGTCCTTTTTTATTTACATCAATTACAATTAACTGCAAATACCTTCGTAGGCACAATGAACGTACCAGTTGTGCTGTATCTTAAAAAATGTGCTGAAACTAACGGCCATCAACCTGAATGCGAGCATGACATCGGCAAAAAAGATTCTAACGCACGCTGACAAATATCCGTGGTGCGTTCCAAATCACGCCGGCCTGCGTGGCCGAGCGGTTCTAGGCGCTACAGTCTGGAACCACGCGACCGCTACGGTCGCACGTTCGAATACTGCCTCGGGCATGGGTGTGTATGATGTCCTTAAGTTAGTTAGGTTTAAGTAGTTCCAAGTTCTAGGGGACTGATGACCTCAGAATTTAAGTCCCACAGTGCTCATAGCCATTCTTTTGTTCCGAATCACATCACAGGCAGCTACACTTCTGGCAACTAATTTCATCTCCGTATCCACTGGGGTCTCATACACACAAGTGACTTTAGATATTCCCATAGGAAATAATCAACGGGATTGAGGTCAAGTGACGTCGCAGGCCGTGAAATAGGATCTCCCTTTCCAAACCAGCGACCAGGAAATACTTCTTGGCAATCACGCTCGTCCTTCTCGTTTCCTTGAAGGAAATAAACAATGAGCATGTAAGTAAACAGCACAGTACGTGTAAACTTGTGCGCATGTTGTTGGTAAATAAGCTGAAAAACAGTAATGCTAGACAAAGCGGTAGAGAAGTTTACTTCCATATCTCCTTATGGTGGCTTCTGCAACCCCAGGTTCACTACCTCAAACTGTTCAGTGGAGCATTTTCTTTGTCCTGTTACGTTTTTGCGCGCTGTTACGGAAACACCTTTTATACACAAAATTATGTTTGCACGGAACTCTCGATGCGTGAGCCCTACTCGCACCTGACCAGCTTTTGTAAGCAAATTCCAGTCAGTTGACCACTTCCGGAACCATTGTTTGAAGCCTGTTGATATTCGATGCAGTTTTTTGTTTTGAGACACACAACGCTATGTGCAGATGATGAAATTTACTGAAAGAAATAAAAAGAAGTTAGCCAAAAACTTTGACAGACACACACACACACACACACACACACACACACATACCAACGTACATACATATGAAGGTGAATCAGAAAGTGCTCGCTCCTGCGTTTTAGCCAAACTACGACTGTAAATGCAAAGTCAGCACATCCACTTCCTGTGGCGGACCTTCCTCGGTCCGATTAGTTGCCGGCAGCTCCGCGGCACGGCGCTGGCGTCGGCTGCTTCAGCTGTTGAAGATGGCAGTAGTGCTCCACATGTCAACGGCGTACGGACAACTCAGTGTCATTCGTTTTCTGAGGTGCAAGGGACGAACGCCCATCTAAATTATCGAAATCTACAGAGAAATGCAGTCAACCTACGGGGAAAAGTTTCTCACTCTGAGAGTTGTGAGGTGGATGTGTTGTGAATTAGCAACAGGCCCTGAAGGCCTACGTGACAATGAGCATTCGGGGAACCCAAGTACGTCACTGAATGCCGGCAACATTTCGCGGTGGATGCAACGACGGAAGTGAGTCTGCGTGCACACCTCAAGGCGGTTTCCATGTTTTCATTGCGCTGAAGAAAATAATTTCCTTGCAGAAAAGTGATTCACTTGAAACGATGGGGCCAATACAGCAGTCCGACTGTAGTTCCACAGACAGCTGGACAAATGCTACCAGAGCGGCATCTCAGGTTTAGTACCGCGATGGGACGAAAATCTAAACCAGTGTCGGGGCTAAGTGGAAAAAAAGCGTAACGTCCGTACAATAGTCCATATATTTGAAATTACTTGTATGCACCATATTTCAGCTAATAAAAAATAGGGGCAAATACTTTATGATTCTCCCTCATAGCTTCCCTTGCACTTACATGTCTAAAAACATGTTTGTATAAAGTAGTATTTATAGAAATAATTACCTATGTAAGAAACAATAAGTCAGATAATCATTGTTAGAAAAAAGAGAGAAGAGGGAAAACCAATCACACTGATGAATATTTTGTCCCCACAGTTTAGTAGTAACCTTGACGAAACACATAATCTCAAATTATTTTCCAAACAGGTCACCCGCATTGTTCCAGTTCATCCAAAACGGTGTAGGAGTAGTGACACGATCTATAAAGAGGTTCCCAGAGCAGAATAACTTTTCTTAGGTTCATTTGTTGAGTTCTCAGACACATCCGATGTTGTAAGGTAACTACTCTTTTGTGCCACGTTCTGAGTACATGGAAGTATGTCATCAAAAAAATTCCCAGTGTAAGTGCCCACTTTTGCATGATGTTTTAACCCAAGAAGTGATTTTCAAAGCAATCTGATTATACTTCAAAAAACGTCTTCAAGAATAGTTCATGCTTACTTCGTGCAGCTGGAAGAACTGACGGCATAAATGAATACTGAAGCGAATTTTATGATCGCAGACACACTGCACAAAAAAGAAGTATCACTTTTACGATAACCCGTAACTGTTTTTCGTTGCGATGCGTAAGTTGGATATTTAGCGCAAAGTTGCATGGTACCTTCTTCCGCTATGGTGCAAAAGCATGGCGCCCTGCGACACGTCACCCTAGGACTCGGTGGTGCTTCAGACAGCAGGAGAAAAGGCCAGAGCTGAGAGGTCATGTGAGCTGTGACGTGGGTTAATGACGTCATGTTGGCACCACATATCGCCAACATTTTGCCCAACGGGATCTTGGATGTGTCACAACCCCTCTTGCCCCATTCCACCCCTTCTTTTGACGCCTTTGTCTCTGTGATGGAGGTCAGAAGCCAGCCTTGAAATGATGCGTTTTCTTATGGGTGGCCGAGAAAAACATTTCAGACTCATCGCGCTTCAGAATCGACACAAAAAAGCCTGGGGGATGACATGGAGAGTGTTAATGAAACCACCCTTTCTCTTGGGATGTTGATTTCCTCACATTTTGCAGTCCAAAGCGACAGTTTGCAGTGCGAAGAGCCACAAGGCGACGTACTTGATAACGCTCAACGCTGCTGCCACACCTGGGCGCTTCCATCCTACTCTATAATGGGGCTGCAACCACACTGAGAATCATTTGACACCTTTGGAGTGTAATGCAACAGTAATTTTTGCTCCGGTGTAGTGTGTGGAACCATTAGAGACAGTTCAAAACCATTCGACGAAATTTGAACGTGACAGGAACCAGTGAAGGGTGTTTATGCTTTTTCAGTTCACCTATTTCAAGCTGCCCTGTGGTGTGATCGCGGACAGGTGCAACACTCACATGTGTGTGAACAAAACGGCGAAAGGTCCCTCTAAGATCGCCCGTTTTGGCAATATCCTCTGTGCCACCCTTGCATCTTTGTTGGGCACATTGAAAATGTAGGAGTCAGAGACTTAGACACCCATCCAGTTGAATGGCGCCTCCAGCGCCTGAGGGCAGGCAACCCCTTGGACACCACATGTCTGGAGGGTTCATTCCCACACATTTTGTGGTCCAAAACTACAGTTCGCAATGTGATGAGTAACAGGACGATGTTCTCCACAACCTTTGACATTGATGACATCCCGCAGTCAATCCAACCCTTGTCTAAGGACATCGAAGACCTGCAACCCCACTGAACGTATAATACACCTATGTAGTAAATCTCAACAACAATTTTTGCTCAGTTATACAGTCTACTATGGACTGTTCAAAACCATTAGGTGAAATTTCAGCGTGTGAGGAACCAGCAAAGGGTGTTTATACCTTTTCAGCACTCCTGTTTCGCACGGCCTTTCATGATCATGGAGAGGTGCAACATTGACACATACGTAATTGTAAAATGTAAAGGGTTCCTCTAAGTCCCCAAATTTGACAACATTCTTAGGGCCACCTGTGCACCTTTGTTGAACACTTTTAAGATGTACTACATCTGAACACAGACACCCACTCACTGATCACTAGGCGCTGGTGTGACAGGCAACCATTTCGACACTCCTGAGCTGAGTGGCACCATGTTGATCAACTAGCGCCTGCTTGCCACATGCTAAATATCAGGGTGTGTCGAAACTGTCTGCCACTGCAATGCAGAAGTTTAATATTTGGCCCAGTCAAGGCCTTTGGAAAAATTACCCATTAATAGTGTTATGTGGTGTAGAAGCATGAGCTTGGGAGTTACTCTTGTGAAACGTAATACATGCGGCTGTTACATTATATAGGTCTTCAGTGGCTAACTGGGAAACTGTCATGAAACATTTTGATGAGTTATTGTGTCTGTGACCGACGTAAGGAAGGGTGTATTTATTTGTGGTAATTTTAATGTAAATTTCTTGAAGCAAACTTACAGGAAGAGTAATCTAGAAGTGCTTTTAGCCACTTATAGTTTGATGTCAATTACAAATTTCCCTATAAACAGAAGGTAAACAGGTATATGGTGGTAAATGGGTTGTCAGATCATAGTGCACAGATAGTTACATTATATATCTTAGGTCCATGTACAGTTTGGAACACTCTAAGAACACTGTGAGGCTGATTAATACCAAACATTTGAACATTTTAAAGAAATCTTAAACAATGTTGACTCAGTTGAAGTTTATAATGAATCTAACACTTACTCCAAATTCAACGTATTTGTTAATGAATTTCTATCCATTTTTGAAAGTGGTTTTTCTAAACAGATAATTAAATGTTGTAATGGCAACTCATTAAATTAACCTTGAATCTCTTCAAAAATGGCTCTCAGCACTATGGGAGTTACTTCTGAGGTCATCAGTCCCCTAGAACTTAGAACTACTTAAACCTAACTAACCTAGGGACATCACACACATCCATGCCCGAGGCAGGATTCGAACCTGCGACCGTAGCAGTCATGTGGTTCCGGAGTGAAGCGCCTGGAACCACACGGCCACACCGGCCGGCAGGACTCTAACACTACGTGTGATGTGACCGCGAGCGTACTGCTCCTGTTCGACATGTTCCTTTGCCTCTGACAATGTACTCCTAGCGCTGTTCGTGCAACTTTTTAGTAATGTTCTTCCTTTTACACGAATACCACAAATCCAAATTGTGAACAGCGGGGCTAGTTGGTCCCACGTTGTTCTTCTCGTCAACAGATGGCAGCACCGCGTCTGGCAGAATCTCTTCACAATAAAAAAAGCGACGTGCGCAAAATAGCCAGAATAAGCAACGACTCAGAAATTTTAAGAAAATATGTGAAAAATGTTTGAGTGCTCACATTTTGTCAGAAACTGGCAAATCAGGTTCAAAAATAAGATCGTTATGGTATACTGTTAAATGAGAGATGGGAAAGAAGCTACAGAAGATGATATTATTTCTGTTAAAGAGGATGGGAGCATTGCAAAAGGAATTTCATGTGTAACAGGCATTTTTTATTATTACTTTTTAAAAATAAGTGAGAAAGTGACTTCAAGTTGTTCAGAAGGGAAAGCAAAACATTACAGTAAAGAATAAATACAAAAGACTTTACAGAATTAAAAATGAATATCACATCTCCATCTGAAATAAGAAAGAGGATCATGACGCTAAAAAGCAAAAGTTCATGTGGGTTTGATAAAATCTCCAATGAAGCACTAAAATGTTGTGGACCTAAAATGTGTAATGTTCTTAGTTACTTATGTAATTCATTATTAACTCAGCGTGTTTTCCCAGAAAGATTGGCATATGCCTTTTCAGGCCTCTGACCTCAGACGTCAACAACTATGCTCCATTGTCCCTTCTTACATGATTTCCTAAAACTTTTCGAAAAGTATTGTACTGTTTAGTAATGGGACACGTAGCAAATCATAGCTAGGATTTCAAAAGGATCCTTCTACTATGTCAGCTACTTACACATTTACTGAGACCATAGTAGAGTCTCTGAATGATAAAATGTCACCAACTGAGATCCTTTGTGACTTACCGAAGACATTTCATAGTGTCAGTCACATTAATTTATTATAGAAGTTAACTTTTTATGGAATACGCACTTTAGTAAAAGGCTGGCTTAGACCTTACTTCAGAAACAGAATACACAAAGTTACTTTAGGCTATTTGAGTAATACAAGGAAGAACGCTACATCACAAATTACTATGGAAATCCCATCATGGCCTCTACTGTTCTTGCTTGATGTTAAAAATGAGTCATTTTATTTAAATCAGGAGGCAGAATTAGTCCTGTTAACTGATGATAAAACCATTATTGTGAAGTTGAGCGAAGAAGGATCAACAGATGAAATAGTAAGTGATGTTTTTCGAAAGTCAATGAACGGTTTTGAACAAATGGGCTGGCTTTAAACTTTGAAAAACCGCAGCTCAGATTCTTACTGTCAAAAGTACCCCACCTTCTATTTACCTAGCACAGCAACAATAAATAATAGAGTAGTAAATAGTAAGTTTTTAGATGTGCATGTTGATGGAAACTTAAAGTGTAAAACCCATACAAAGGTAACAACAATTTTTAGGTCTGGTTACTTTTGCCATATGAATAATTATCATCTTTGGAGATATAGAAGTCAGGAATTTAGCATATTTCGCATATTTTCATTCTTTGATATCCTATGGCATAATATTGTGGGATATCTCCTCACGTGAGCAAAAAGTATTCATTGCACAAAAGAAAGTAAATAGTCATGTGTGGAGTTCACACACATACAACTTAAAGATATCTCTTTTAGCAGCTGGGAATATGAACCACAGCTTCACAGCAGATTTTATCATTTACGAAATTTGTTAACAACAATCCATCTAAATTTGAGAACAATGGAGATATTTACAAGTGAAACACTAGAAGGAAAAATGATCTACATTTTCCTTTAATGAATCTAACTGTGGCACAGATGTCGGTGAAATATGCAGCTATGAAACTCTATGCCCGTCTACTAATGGAAACAGAACGTCTGGCAGATAGCAAAAAAGTTTTAAAATGTAGATTAAAGAGCTTTCTCCTTAACAACATGTTCTGCACCCCAGAGTAATTCTTGTGTAAATATGATTAATTAGTTTTCAAAACAGTGGAAATGCCCAGTTTGCAGCCATATAAATATTATTTTTTTATTGCGTTGTATACCAGTTTTCGATGTTTGTTCTGTTCATACGTTCCACTCATAAAGTTTATCGTGAATTTGATCTATGGAACACGTAACTAACTAACTAACGACCCAGAAACGTAGACAGGCAAACAAATGGCTCAAATGGCTCTGAGCACTATGTGACTTAACTTCTGAGGTCATCAGTCGCCTAGAACGTAAAACTAATTAAACCTAACTAACCTAAGGACATCACACACATCCATGCCCGAGGCAGGATTTGGACCTGCGACCGTAGCGGTCACTCGGTTCCAGACTGTAGCGCCTAGAACCGCACGGCCACTCTGGCCGGCGTAGACAGGCACAGATTAGCAAGCTTTGTATGGTTCAAACGGACACACGAGAGCAAGTGGCCATGCTGGCTTACCATGGGCCCCTGCTTCTACTCGCCAAAGCAGAGACATATCTTCTCAGCCAGTCAAAGACTACAATATACTAAGTAATTGATCACTTGGTACAGAATATCTTTGAAATATGCTCACACTGCAGAAAACGCAGAAGAAAGGATAGTTTTGAAAGTTGACATTGTGACAACCAACTTTCAGTGTGAAATAAAATAATAATCAATACAGTTCAGTCTGAGAACTTCAGTATGTCAGACAGCATGCAGGTGCAGTTGTACATCCCTTAAAAGCATCAGGAACGAAGGAGAGTGTTAATACTCACAATGTCATCGGCCAACACAAATCATTCATAAATTTCAGCACTGTTCCTCTGTTAAAATCTAAAACAAGCTGTTATAAAACGTATTGTGCCGATAACTGTAATTTTGCCATACTGCAATCAAAATGCATCGCTGTATCTGAGAGTTGCTCATTTGCTGTTGATCAGTGTCCTATACCAGAATCTGGCAGACTACTTTCCTCCATCAACCATGGTTTCGAGGCAGTTTGCCCATTCCTAAATGACTTCTCTGGTCTACATCAAGGCAATAACAAAGTAGTCCCACAAGGTTCAGTTTTAGGTCCACTCCTGTTCCTTATATATGTGAATGACCATCCACTTAACATTGAAGAAGAACAATTGGTATTTTTTGTGGGCACTACTAGTGTTATAATAAATACAATTAGGGAGAAAGCAAGAGAAGGTTTCGCAAATATTTTCCAAAGAATTACACTCCTGGAAATGGAAAAAAGAACACATTGACACCGGTGTGTCAGACCCACCATACTTGCTCCGGACACTGCGAGAGGGCTGTACAAGCAATGATCACACGCACGGCACAGCGGACACACCAGGAACCGCGGTGTTGGCCGTCGAATGGCGCTAGCTGCGCAGCATTTGTGCACCGCCGCCGTCAGTGTCAGCCAGTTTGCCGTGGCATACGGAGCTCCATCGCAGTCTTTAACACTGGTAGCATGCCGCGACAGTGTGGACGTGAACCGTATGTGCAGTTGACGGACTTTGAGCGAGGGCGTATAGTGGGCATGCGGGAGGCCGGGTGGACGTACCGCCCAATTGCTCAACACGTGGGGCGTGAGGTCTCCACAGTACATCGATGTTGTCGCCAGTGGTCGGCGGAAGGTGCACGTGCCCGTCGACCTGGGACCGGACCGCAGCGACGCACGGATGCACGCCAAGACCGTAGGATCCTACGCAGTGCCGTAGGGGACCGCACCGCCACTTCCCAGCAAATTAGGGACACTGTTGCTCCAGGGGTATCGGCGAGGACCATTCGCAACCGTCTCCATGAAGCCGGGCTACGGTCCCGCACACCGTTAGGCCGTCTTCCGCTCACGCCCCAACATCGTGCAGCCCGCCTCCAGTGGTGTCGCGACAGGCGTGAATGGAGGGACGAATGGAGACGTGTCGTCTTCAGCGATGAGAGTCGCTTCTGCCTTGGTGCCAATGATGGTCGTATGCGTGTTTGGCGCCGTGCAGGTGAGCGCCACAATCAGGACTGCATACGACCGAAGCACACAGGGCCAACACTCGGCATCATGGTGTGGGGAGCGATCTCCTACACTGGCTGTACACCACTGGTGATCGTCGAGGGGACACTGAATAGTGCACGGTACATCCAAACCGTCATCGAACCCATCGTTCTACCATTCCTAGACCGGCAAGGGAACTTGCTGTTCCAACAGGACAATGCACGTCCGCATGTATCCCGTGCCACCCAACGTGCTCTAGAAGGTGTAAGTCAACTACCCTGGCCAGCAAGATCTCCGGATCTGTCCCCCATTGAGCATCTTTGGGACTGGATCAAGCGTCGTCTCACGCGGTCTGCACGTCCAGCACGAACGCTGGTCCAACTGAGGCGCCAGGTGGAAATGGCATGGCAAGCCGTTCCACAGGACTACATCCAGCATCTCTACGATCGTCTCCATGGGAGAACAGCAGCTTGCATTGCTGCGAAAGGTGGACATACACTGTACTAGTGCCGACATTGTGCATGCTCTGTTGCCTGTGTCTATGTGCCTGTGGTTCTGTCAGTGTGATCATGTGATGTATCTGACCCCAGGAATGTGTCAATAAAGTTTCCCCTTCCTGGGACAATGAATTCACGGTGTTCTTATTTCAATTTCCAGGAGTGTATTAAGTGGTTCACTGAAAATCGGTTCTCCATAAATTTTGATATACACAGTACATTCATTTCTGTACAACAAACAGAGCCATACCAACCAGTGATGTAGCACATGAGCAGCAGTCAGTAAATAAGGTAGATGCTCTGAAGCTTTGGGTGTACCTATTGACAAAAACGTGAACAAGAAGAAGCATATTTCTAGGCTTTACAAACAGTTAAGTTCAACTACTTATGCTCTGTGTACAATCGATAATCATGGAGACAAATGTATCAACTTTCAGACATATTTCCTCCCAGTGCTGCCGTACGGAATAATTTTTGGGCTAACTCACCACTTAGAAACAAAGTATTGATTGCACAAAAGCTAGCAGTAAGAATAATGCGAGGCGTTCACCCAAAGACGTCGTGTAGGTACCTCTTCAAGGAGCTAGCCATTTTAACTGCGACATCTTGTGCTACAAAACATATTCGCTAATGAAACTGGTCATAAATAACCAATGACAATTTGAGAACAACACTGATGTACACACATACAACAGCAGAGAGAAAATGACCTTTGTTACTCATTGCTGAAGCTGGCAGCGGCTCAGAAATGACTTCAATGCCCACCAACAAAAATGTTTTATCATTTGCCCAATAACGTAAAATGCCTTGCAGGTAGCGAAGCAAGCTTTCAATCTGATTTAAAATCATTTCTCCTGGACAACTCCTTCCATTCCACTGACGAATTTTTACTTAAAGACAGGTAGCCAGTTTAAAAAAAAAAATCGTATATGTATATCCTGTAAACTGACTCGTTCCATGTCACTTCGATAAAAGAGCTGTTCAAATGGTCTGTGGAACATGCAACTAACTAAGTAAGAAGTACGGATCACTGATATGCTCGAATGTGCTTATAACAGATACCTTCACAACTACCATGTCTACTAGGCCATTGCCTTCCACACCGGAATGTCCTCTTACTAACCAGAGAGATGTCTCATTGTGTTGGAGGTTCTGTACGATTTAGTACCTGTTAACCTTGATAAAAATCGGCATTACTTTAATCCGCCCTTCACTTGTGAATTCCAGATTAAATAATAAAAGAGCAGCGCAGGGACTTTGAGAGAGTGTTTAAGATTTTTTTGGGGGGTTTTTAGGACTTGCAGAAGTTTCTGGATGAGGCGACAGACGGCGTGATCTACTTCAGCATGGGGTCCAACGTGAAGAGCAAGCACTGGCCGGCCGAGAAGCGGCAGGCCTTCGTGGACGTCTTCTCCAGGCTCCGGCAGCGGGTGCTCTGGAAGTGGGAGGCCGACTCGCTGCCCGGACAGCCCCCCAACGTCAGGACGGGCAAGTGGCTGCCGCAGTCCGACATACTCGGTGAGTCGCAGCGGCTCCGTCTGTGGTTGTAGCTGTAGATACCTTTCACTGTGCGGTGAGTTGTTCACGGTACCTCCCTCTACATTTAACACGTCTATTCCTGTACCCTTAAAGCCGTCGCCACACGGACCGTGCTGTCGAACGTTAACGCTGAGCGTGCCAAGTTCAACGTGCTGCTGAACGCTCAGGAACGATGCGACTTGTGCACACGGTACGTGGGCCCCAACGTGGTATACGCGATCGCAACGCACTCCAGCGACAGTTGCGGGATGTTTCTAGTTCGTTAATCACACTGTTTACTCAACGGGCGCGCGTAAAATTCCCATATTAGCTCTGTTAAAACGCACATTTCTTCCATCGTCCACGAAAAGGAAAGTACCACGTCCAATCAATAAGGTCACAGGCTTATGAAACTTCCAATACAAACAGTGCGGTACAAACTTGGAATACTTTTCCGCATAAGATAAACATTATTTCGTCATTCCCGCATTTTAGTAAACCCCCAAGGTTAGTCTTATTTGATCACTGTTCCTACCCAGTAGCATAATCTTTGCAACATGTGAATTACGAAGCGTAAAAGAAAAAGGAGCAAAATATCTTCATACAAGAAGCGTAACCTGTCCTTTAGATTAAGCCAATCGAACAAAGTCACCCCTCAAAAAAAGGTGAACTTGTCTTTACATAATATCAAATATCATAGTCTATACTTATATTAAACTAATAATAAAGTATCAGAACTTAATAAAAACGCGAATGTTAGGGGAAAAAATATTGGTTGTGTCAGGAAGCGAACTCCCCCCCCCCCCCCAACAAAGGGACTTACTATCAGAGAGTGACGCTATTCATTACGCTTTTTTTTTTTAATCTCATTTTGTTCGCTTCTGTTAGTTGCATCTGCTCGGGGAGGACGTTGTAAGACATCCTTTTATGTTCGTGGTTGGTCGATTGACTCAGTTTTTTAATTACAGAGGGCAGCTAACCCCCTGACCGAACAAGCTGAGCTACCGTGCTGGCTGCCTAAACCAACATCACCCCTCGTGTCCCTATTCATAGTGTCATACCGATCTTACCTCTCGCTAAAAACCTTTATCGTAGATACGTTACTTACTGAAATTTAATTATAACACATTGTACCAAGAACAATGCGTTTTGCATGAATCTTCAGTGTGTCGCTGCCTTCAAATAGCCTACTCTCATTATACGCAAGTTATAATAATTCTTTTGTCACAAATGTGATGTTTCTCATTATTTTATTGGAACGAATTACACAGTTAACAACGGGTTTTCCAGTGATTCTAAATTTGCTGGTGCTCAGAAACGGCATATATACATATAGGCTTGAAATGAATGCCAATATGGTGCCTCACAACTCAGTACTGAAGGGAGACGGCGTGCGTGTGACGTAGGTGGCGTTGTGCCATCTCATTGGTCAACGCTCAGACGCACGCTCAGAATATCTGACAAGCCAGATATTGCTCTGCACGTTCGGAAAGACTCCCGAGTTATGAGGTCAGAAACTCGGCACGCTCAACGCTCAGCGTTCGGATGCACGGTCCGTGTGCCAACGGCTTTAAGCACAGCATGGGTCCTCAGGAGACATCACTTAATAGAGTGCACAATCGCTCAGCTCCCTTGTAGATCCCTTTAGAGCTGCCACATGGCGGGAAAGTAGACTGCTACGTTTCACACCCTTTTCTCAATATTAGCGAACATTCTGTGTGGGATTATAATCGGATGATTTAACTGGCGACATTGAGGGGGTGTTTGTCTCCAGGTTAGCCGAGAGCGCTGACGCGCTGCTTCCTGGACTCGGGTAGGCACGCCGTCTCCGGATCGAATCCGCCCGGCGGATTAACGCCGGAGGCCGGAGTGCCGGCCAGCCTGGATGTGGTTTTTAGGCGGTTTTCCACATCCCCCTAGGTGAATACCGGGCTGGTCCCCACGTCCCGCGTCAGTTACAGGGCTCGCAGATATCTAAACACATTCACACTATTCCATGGATTACACTAGATGCAGACAGTTGGGGTGCAATAATTCCATCCCGGGCGGTACGGGGTGGCGGCAGGAAGGGCATTCGGCCACCTCTTAAATTAACCTTGCCAAATCCGATTAACCATGCCGACCCTGCGTCACTGCGGGAAGAGGGCACAAGCAAAAGAAATAAGGAAAAGAAAGAAAGAATTGAGGGGGTGTTTGTCAAACAGTATGTGTGTATGTTCCACATCTTCTCCTAAACCTCTGGACCGATTTCAATCATACTTGGTACACATATCACTTACTGTTTGGAGAGAATTGCTGTGGGGGAGGGGATGAAACACGTACTTATCAAGGGGCAGTTAGCGGGCCGGAAAACTAATGCAGCTCAAGGCGCGAGGATTCGCAGGCTTAATTCATCGAGAATTTAAGAATCAGGGTACTTAGTGACTTGCAACTAACTTAAAACATAATTTCAAACCTGTAAGAGACCTTTCCTCGGTGCTAACCCCAGAAAATAATGAAAGAAGAAAACTTATCGCTTATACGTTTTCGCTGCTCATGTAGTGAAACTGTCGCATTGGCCATGACGTTTTAATTTATTGTTTCTTTATTATTAACTGTATTCATCACACATTTTGCATACAGTATTCGCATTACCACTGAATGCAACTGGAAAATTATAGCGCTGTAAGATATATACTTCATGAGACATGACGTCATAAACACTGAGATGCGTGAAAAAATGCCGCATTATGCATGACGTTTTAATTCCTCGCGTCTTTGCTACTATTTTTATTCGTAATACATTTCGTAGACTGTTTTCAAATACTTGACTGAATGTACATGCAAAATTATACCACTATACGGCGTATTCTCCAGGAGATATGACGTCATGGAGATAGAGCTGCGTGAAAATGGAACTGCAGGACCTAATTCGCTAGAGATACATGTGAATACCTGCACAAATCTGTGTGGAATATGTTACGCATATGTGGGATATACGTGGCACTTGCGTAAATGTTCGTACTCTGGCAAAGCAATGGTAGAAACATCCTCCTAAACCCCTGGAAGAGTTTCAACCAAACTTGGTAGCTACACATATTAGCATCTTGAAACAAGTACTTTTGTGTTAAGAACCATCAGCCTCCTATTAATGCGGAGGCGATAAGGTGGGGCAGAAGGGCGGATGAAGATGTGGTCAGAGTGGCAGGAGGAGGATGTGGACGAAAGTAGTAGTGAGGAGGAGATGGATACAATGAAGGGGAGGGGGAAATTGATGCAAACAGGAAACAGGAGGAGATGGAGAGAGGAAGAAGAGAGGAGAAGATGGACAGAGAGAGATGCGATGAGGAGATCGACTGGGAGAGGCAGATGAGGAGATGGACGGAGAGATGGGCAGAAAGGAGTAAACGGAGAAAGGAAAGAGGAAATGGACACACAGGTGGAGAGATAAAGGGAGCACCGCGCGGGGTAGCCGCGCGGTCTCAGGCGCCTTGTCACGGTCCGCGTGGCTCCCTCGTCGGAGGTTCGAGTCCTCCCTAGGGCATGGGTGTGTATGTTGTCCTTAGCGTAAGTTAGTTTAAGTTAAATTAAGTAGTGCGTAAGGTTAGGGACCGATGACCTCAGCAGTTGGTCACATAAGACCTTACCACAAATTTCCAAAATAAAGGTAGTGGGGAAGTGATGTGGACAGAGGTGGTAGAACCAGATGGACAGAGAGAGGGGGAGTAGCAGATGGACTGAGAGAGGGGGAGTAGCAGATGGACAGAGAGAGGGAGGAGTAGCAGATCAATAAAGAGAGAGGGGGGGGTATCAGATGGACAGAGAGAGATGATGGAGAGGGTGGACAGAGAGCAGGCGGAGGAGACGAACAAAGAGAAGTGGAAGCAGAAGATCGGCTAATGTAATAAATACATACCAAGGCAACGCCAGGTACTCAGCTGATGCTGAAATAAAGCTCGTGGTTCACGTCCACAGTAACCTAAAGAGTGAGCCAAATTCGCGTTACGATAAACACCTGCGACACATGACAGAGCCTCCTCTGGCCTGTACCACAGCCTCCACTGAGTGCCCCATTGGGCCAGTGAGCAGTTCAGAGCTCGCATCGTTTGACAAGAGGAGAAATCGCGACCCGTCGGTCCCCACTACGCGCTTCCATTCAGACAGCGTCCAGTTTCTGTGTTGTTAGGCCTACCGAAGAATACAGTCTCAGGTATCACAGCCAGCAACAGCCTTTTGTGAGGTACTCGATGCCAAATGTACACCGCACATAGTTCCCTTTACAAAGAAGGCTCAGAAACCGGTTGAGATGGACGCACATTCAATGGCAGAAACAGTTCCTGTCGTGTCTGAAAGCGATTTTCACTGACGTCAGTCATCTCCGGTCGCTGTCGCTTACGATCATCTTATACTTACCGTTCTTACGCTCTGTTACATGGCTGCCAGCCTGAAATTCAGTTGCACTTTCATTTTTGTCTACAACATTTTTACGTTCTAAAATCGCAAATTTATCTTTGCGATATAAATTCCTCGGATTATCTGTAAGGGGCACGACTCAAGCGCATTTGTATCTTTGGTGGGACAGCTCGGGTCTTCAGCCAATGGGAAACGCTTCTGATTTCTGACCGTGGAGCACAGTGGTTTCTAGCGGGCACCCGGCATTCTGTTTCCTGCTTTCAGCCAGTTTAGCTTCTGATTTGGTCGGGCGTGTGATCTGAAGACAGTGTGACATGATTCGGAGCCCTGTTATATTGGAATTTTTGGTCAGATCTTTACAATTACTTGCCATCATGGTTAATAGGTAATAAATAGTCGTATGATCGAAACATCCGCAGCCGGCCGCGGTGGCCGAGCGGTTCTATGCACTTCAGTCCGGAACCGCGCGACTGCTACGATCGCAGGTTCGAATCCCGCCTCGGGCATGGATGTGTGTCATGTCCTTAGGTTACTTAGGTTTAGGTAGTTCTAAGTTCTAGGGGAGTGATGACCTCAGATGTGAAGTCCCATAGTGCTCAGAGCCATATATATGAAAAATCAAATGGTTCGAATGGCTCTGAGTGCTATGGGAGTTAACATCTGAGGTCATCAGTCCCCTAGAACTTAGAACTACTTAAGCCTAACTAACCTAACGACAACACACACATCCATGCCCAAGGCAGGATTCGAACCTGCGACCGGAGCAATCGCGCGGTTCCGGACTGAAGCGTCTATAACCTCTCGGTCACGAGCGTCGGCTATGAAAAATCCGCACAGTTATTTTTGCATCATTCCGCGCACAGGACTTGCACTCTAGGACAAAAGAAGGTGAACCACGAAGAAATTATCCGGATGTCCAAACAAGAAATGATTACAACTTCAGAGCAACTGGTTGATTTATTCAAGAGAAAGAACTTCACAAGTTGAGAAAATCAATAACGCGGTGGTCACCATCTGGCCCTTACAGAAGCTGTCATTCGGCTTCATATCGATTGACAGGGTTCTTGGATGTCCTCCTGACGGATGTCAGGTCAAATTCTGCCTAATCCTACTGAAATGTAAGCCCCGTAGCTTAGGGCAACAAAACTGCGCACAGAATACCGTCCATGTGCTGCTGTGCTGTCAGGGTCCCGCAGATGACAACCAAAGGGGTCCTGCGATGAAACGAAACGGCATCCCAGACCATCACTGCTGACAATTATATTGGACGGAACCAAATAATGAAGATTAGTGTTTGAAGCTCCGTCGACTTTGAGGTCATTGGAGACGCAGCACGAGCTAGGAGTGATACAAGGACGGAATTTTCCTGGATCGATTTAGGGAAATCGTGGAACGTCTGAATCGAGAGTTCCAAACGCGGATTCCATCTCGGTCGGCAGGTCAGGTTGGTATCCCACATTTCTCTGGGGCATCTCCAGACACATCTCTGGGATGGAATCTCATTGACTGGAGTAGAATTGTCTCCAGCGATGAGCCCCACTTGGAAGTGAGCTCTGATGACCAGCAACGAGGTGCCAGGAGACGCACTCGTGCTGTACCAACCTGACCGTCATCCGCCATACGGCCTGAGAAGAAGGACTGGTGGTCTGGGATGCCACTTCTTTTTATAGCAGCACAGTGATACGAAGACGATATTCTACGCTGCATTTTGTTGCCCCTCTTGCCAAGTAATCCTAGACTTATCCTCCAACGAGGTAGTGGCAGTACACGAGAGGGCCACGCTGTCTGTTGCAGCCCACAAGAATGTGCGCGCCTTCATCTCGCACGGCGGCCTGCTGAGCACGCAGGAGACGATAGCGCGCGGCGTGCCCGTGGTGGCGCTGCCCGTGTTCGCCGAGCAGGAGCTGAACGCCATGCAGGCCGTCCAGCTGGGCTTCGCCGTGCTGCTGCAGCTGCGCAACATCACCGCCGAGTCGGTCCAGTGGGCGCTCGACCAGGTGCTCAACGAGCCCAGGTAGCCAGCCGGCCACTCACCCGGCCACGACAACACCGCGATTTATCACATCAGACTGTATGGTTCCAGGGACCTTCCCAAGTCTCACACCTATGACGTATACAGGGTGTTACAAAAAGGTACGGCCAAACTTTCAGGCAACATTCCTCACACAAAAAGAAATAATATATGTTATGTGGACATGTGTCCGGAAACGCTTACTTTCCATGTTAGATCTCATTTTATTACTTGTCTTCAAATCACATTAATCACGGAATGGAAACACACAGCAACAGAACGTACCAGCGTGACTTCAAACACTTTGTTACAGCAAATGTTCAAAATGTCCTCCGGTAGCGAGGATACATGCATCCCCCCTCCGTCGCACGGAATCCCTGATGCGCTGATGCAGCCCTGGAGAATGGCGTATTGTATCACAGCCGTCCGCAATACGAGCACGAACAGTCTCTACATTTTGTACCGGGGTTGCGTAGACAATACCTTTCAAATGCCCCCATAAATGAAGGTCAAGACGGTTGAGGTCAGGGAGCGTGGAGGCCACGGAATTGGTCCGCCTCTACCAATCCATCGGTCACCGAATCTGTTGTTGAGAAGCGTACGAACACTTCGACTGAAATGTGCAGGAGCTCCATCGTGCATGAACCACATGTTGTGTCGTACTTGTAAAGGCACATGTTCTAGCAGCACAGGTAGAGTATCCCGTATGAAATCATGATTACGTGCTCCATTGAGCGTAGATGGAGGAACATGGGGCCCAATAGAGACATCACCAACAATGCCTGCCCAAACGTTCACAGAAAATCTGTGTTGATGACGTGATTGCACAATTGCGTGCGGATTCTCGTCAGCCCACACATGTCGATTGTGAAAATTTACAATTTGATCACGTTGGAATGAAGCCTCATCCGTAAAGAGAACATTTGCACTGAAATGAGGATTGACACATTGTTGGATGAACCATTCGCAGAAGTGTACCCGTGGAGGCCAATCAGCTGCTGATAGTGCCTGCACACGCTGTACATGGTACGGAAACAACTGGTTCTCCCGTAGCACTCTCCATACAGTGACGTGGTCAACGTTACCTTGTACAGCAGCAACTTCTCTGACGCTGACATTAGGGTTATCGTCAACTGCACGAAGAATTGCCTCGTACATTGCAGGTGTCCTCGTCGTTCTAGGTCTTCCCCAGTCGCGAGTCATAGGCTGGAGTGTTCCGTGCTCCCTAAGACGCCGATCAATTGCTTCGAACGTCTTCCTGTCGGGACACCTTCGTTCTGGAAATCTGTCTCGATACAAACGTACCGCGCCACGGCTATTGCCCCGTGCTAATTCATACATCAAATGGGCATCTGCCAACTCCGCATTTGTAAACATTGCACTGACTGCAAAACCACATTCGTGATGAACACTAACCTGTTGATGCTACGTACTGATGTGCTTGATGCTAGTACTGTAGAGCAATGAGTCGCGTGTCAACACAAGCACCGAAGTCAACATTACCTTCCTTCAATTGGGCCAACTGGCGGTGAATCGAGGAAGTACAGTACATACTGACGAAACTAAAACGAGCTCTAACATGGAAATTAAGCGTTTCCGGACACATGTCCACATAACATCTTTTCTTTATTTGTGTGTGAGGAATGTTTCCTGAAAGTTTGGCCGTACCTTTTTGTAACACACTGTATATATGCAGACTGAAGTGACGAGTGAAAACTTGTTCAAAGACAAGGATTCGAACCTGCGCCTCGTGCTCACTAGGCGGCTGCGCTGACCACAGTGGCTCAGAACAGCTGCCTGGACTACACTAGCAGGCCTCCCTCCTCAGTGCAAATCCCCAATCAGGAAGGCCAAGCTGGAGTAGTGGTTGGCGATTCTGCCTGCTGAGCGGGAGACCCGGCTTCGAATACTGGTCTCAGTACAAACTTCCATTCGTCACCTCAGTCCGCATACATACATCGACACGGTAATAAATTCTACAAGTACTAAATCTAAAGCACTCTGAAGATCTTCAGGCACTTTTCTTCTGACAGAGGTGATGTGGTGGTTGACGCATTACTATTATTTCTATTGTTGTAAGTACCGGGTGATAAAAAAGTCAGTATAAATTTCAAAACTTAATAAACCACGGAGTAATGTAGATAGAGAGGTAAAAATTGACACACATGCTTGGAACGACGTGGGGTTTTATTAGCACCACCCTATATTCCTAGACGCGTGAACGATCTCTTGCGTGCGTCGTTTGGTGATGATTGTGTGCTCAGCCGCCACTTTCGTCATGCTTGGTCTCCCAGGTCCCCAGACCTCAGTCCGTACGATTATTGGCTTTGGGGTTACCTGAAGTCGCAACTGTATCGTGATCGACCGACATCTCTAGGGATGCTGAGAGACAACATGCGACGCCATTGCCTCACCGTAACTCCGGACATGCTTTACAGTGCTGTTCACAACATTATTCCTCGACTACAGCTATTGTTGAGGAATGATGGTGGACATATTGAACATTTCCTGTAAAGAACATCATCTTTGCTTTGTCTTACTTTGTTATGCTAATTATTGCTGTTCTGATCACATGAAGCGCCATCTGTCGGACATTTTTTGAACGTTGGTATTTTTTTGGTTCTAATAAAACCCCATGTCATTCCAAGCATGTGTGTCAATTTGTACCTCTCCATCTACATTATTCCGTGATTTATTCCGTTTTCAAATTTATACTGACTTTTTGATCACCCGGTACCTACTTTTTACTTTTCTTTTTACAATCAGGCCAACAGCAACGCATGCAGCCACAGTTAATTTGCTCCTGGCTTCTGCAGTCTTTTTCCAGTTCTCCAACACTCCAGTTGCAGCAAGTCTTCTCTTACTCAGTCAGTCTATCTCTTCCTAGATCTTCTCAATTGTCTGATGCCTGATGAGATACATTCCACTCTAATTTTGGACTACCGTGTTTCTTCCACACTGCGTGACCTGCCCAATGCAGCCTTCTGCTTTTCATCACTCGGACGACGTTAGGCCGCTTGTACATCTACATTTACATACATACTCCGCAAGCCACGATAAGGTGCGTGGCGGAGGGTACCCTCTACCACTGCCTGTCGTTACCTTCTCCGTTCCACTAGCAAATAGAGCGAAGGGCAACACTGCTGTCTATATGCCTGTCTAATCTCTCTAACCTTACCTTCTGGTCCTCACGCGAAATTTTTGTTGGCGACTGTATTATCATTCCACAGACTGCTTCAAATGCCGGTTCCATAAATTTAATCGATAGTACTTCGCGAAAAGAACGTCGCTTTCCCTCCACGGATTCCTATTTGAGTTGCTAAAGAATCTCCGTAAGACTTGTGCATGGTTCGAACTTGCCGGTAACAAATCTTTCAGCCTACCTCTGAATTGTTTCGATGTCTTTCTTTCATCCAGCCTGCTACAGGTCGCAAACACTCGTAGAGTACTCGACAATGGATCGCACTATTGCGCTGTATGCGGTCTCCTTAAGAGATGAACCACACTTCCCCAAAATTGTCCCAACAAACCGAACTCGATCATCTGCCTTTCCTACTACAACCCGTACGTGCTCGTTCCATTTCATATTCCATATTGCTTTGCAACGTTACGCCTAGGTGTTTAATCGATGTGCCTGTGTCAAGCAGCACACAACTAATACTGTAGTCGAACATTATCGGTTTCTTTTTCCTACTCATCTGCTTACCTTACATTTTTCTACATTGAGACCTAGCTGCTATTCATCAAAACCAACCAGAAATTTTGTCTAATGCATCTTTTATCCTGCTACAATTATTCAACGACGTCACTCCCCCGTACATCACACATCATCAGCAAACAGCTGCAGACTGCTGCTTACCCTGTCCGCCAGATCGATTAGGTATCATCGTCGTGTCATTTGCTTCAAACCTGACATTACTCAAACTGCTCCCATTTGTGTGTGTATTCCCATAAGATGACTTGCAATATCCTCTTCTTAAACTTTCTTTTCAAGTAACTCCACTCTGTCTTGTATTGAAGAAGCGTTCTATATTACTTCTTCGACCTCTTCTCTACTGTGTCGCTCATGCTCTTGAATAACGTGACCACAATAAATTTTAACTTCATCCTTGCCTTGCCTACATTCATTAACTTGATTTTGAACAATTTTTTCCCAAGTCTTGCTTCTACTTGTTCACTTTCAGTTATCCTTCAATTTGTTTGTCCTCTGTCGCCGGCCGCTGTGGCCGAGCGGTTCTGGGAGCTTCAGTACGGAACCGGGCTGCTGCTACAGTCGCCGGCTCGAATCCTGCCTCGGGCATGGATGTGTGTGACGTCCTTAGGTTAGTTAGGTTTAAGTAGTTCTAATTCCAGGGGGCTGATGACGTCAGATGTTAGGTTCCATAGTGCTCAGAGCCATTTGAACCATTTTATCCTCCGTCTCCTCTTAAAATATTTCATTTTTAAAAGATGTTACCTCCTTTTTACTACCTCGCTATTCTTGAAGCTCGTCTTCAACCTCTGACTTTTTGTCTAATTTAAACTTTTCTCGTAGCTTTTTGAGCTCTGCCAATTGTTCACTTACTTCTTTGATTTATCTTTGCCCTCGAATCTGTAACCGCTCTGATAAATTTGCTAGATACTTAGTCAGCCCGTGTCGTGATTTTGAAATGAGAGTTAGTATGATTGTCGCGTAATACATATTTCGCGTGAAGCGCCGCTGCCACACAGGCAAAGGTCAATTGTGGAAACTAAGCCACTGAATATTAACAGTAATGTTATGAAGGAATACACTAAATAAGAGAGCACGTACATTCGTGAGTGAGTGGTTCAAAATAAGAATTAATACTGTTAGGGAAATCGGTCATAAGTATAGTTACGTCGGTACACACTCAAACGTATGCGATCGTACGATCGGGGTAGAGGCACGTACGTTCTAAGTACTATTATTCCCCGTGGCCTGGGTAAAAAGAGTTATGGTTAAAATGCATTTATTCACCTAAGAAGAAAAAGAATCAGACTTCGTAATTAAACGAAAAGAAAGATCGCAGGTTCTGAGTGTCGCGGCAAATGTGACCTAAATATTGGAACTGACATCGGCGGCCACGAAGGGAAAGAGATAAACACATTCACGCACCTCTATTGTTGATCTGCGCCGCCATGAAGATCGTCGCTTCCATCTAAATTCTAAACACAAAATAAAATAATAATAATTTCCAGAGTTACAGGATCTGGGATCCATGGTATCGTAAACGAGAAAAATCACTGTGTTCATAAATAGCTTTCACTATATAACACAATTTCACTTTAAAATCACACAGCACGTCTTACCACCAGGACATGAGAACAACGCAAGGTAACTATTACTAAAATCAATAAACGAAGAGCGTAAATCTTCTTTTGTCCGTCAGTATTAAATACTTTTCTAATTAATCCTTGGCATGAGAGTCGAATTATTATCTATACATTTATCAATAAAAAATTTATTAAGTTCCTTTATAAGCCCTCGCTTCACTTCCTCAGTTACTTTACTTACGACCTGCCTGTACAAATTTTGCATCGTATAATTCATACACTTCTACTTAAGATAGTTCCTATTGGTATCTGATGCCATTTCTCTTTCTTTCCTGCTGGTTTCCGTGGACTCCCTGCTGATTTATCCCCTACTACTTGAAAAAGTATATCTCGTCTATTCTTCTCTGTTGGTCATTTTGAATAGTCACTGTCAAACATAAGAAAAGTGTCTCAGTCACTGACTAAATAACACTTAACATCTGCTCTCCAATTACAGGGAAAGATAACTAAAGTATAAAATTCTCAAGTCTTGCCATGTGCTTCGCCATGTATGTCGATGGCAGGATCCACCCTTAATTAATCTTCCTATCAGTAATGATCGTGTTCATGCCAAAAAGGAATATCTAATAAAATATTTCAAATAAAACTGAAAGCCGATGAATAATTTTAAACAGTGGCGAAGCAACCTGAATGCTCGCTAATGAGTCGAATAGTATTTAATGCTGAGATAACTTAAAAATATATAAATCTTTACTCTTTCTCAAATTTATTAAATAAAAGTCTCACTGGTATTAGAATAATCAATAAAACAATCAAGCTTCCTCAGTGGCTCTGCAATGCTGCAGTATGATAAGTTCTTAAATGTAAGTCCGCAGCTCGTGGTCGTGCGGTAGCGTTCTCGCTTCCCACGCCCGGTTTCCCGGATTCGATTCCCGGCGGGGTCAGGGATTTACTCTGCCTCGTGATGACTGGGTGTTGTGTGCTGTCCTTAGGTTAGTTAGGTTTAAGTAGTTCTGAGTTCTAGGGGACTGATGACCATAGCTGTTAAGTCCCATAGTGCTCAGAGCCATTTGAACCATTTTGAATCTTAAATGTAAACAAACCTTGTTCACCACAAAACTATCCAGTCTAAATGTCCTACCAATGGAAATTGTAGCTATTGTGCTGTGATTGGTCGAAGCTGCTGTACGACGGGCGTATTTCGCAAACATTTGAGGTGAAATATTGCATGATACATCGCAAAAGATACGTAAACATACAAAAGAAAAAGAAAAACACATAAGGGCAACTAATGTCAATGTATATATAACAAGGTAAAATAGAATAAAATAATATAAAGACAACCCTTCAAGAGCAAAGAAAAGACATCTGTTAGACCGTACCTGTCTGTCTTCTGTGGCTTTCGCGAGAGCCTCTCTATGACTAAGTGCGACTTCAGTGGCTCTCTTTCTTTCTAATCGTCTGGCAGCGAATTATTGCACTGTATGGATTGGGGGGAAGAAATGAAAGAGGAAGCCGCCTTGTAGAATTTTGCACAGAGCATAACTTAATCATAGCTAACACTTGGTTCAAGAATCATAAAAGAAGGTTGTACACATGGAAGAATCCTGGAGATACTAAAAGATATCAGATAGATTATATAATGGTAAGACAGAGATTTAGGAACCAGGTTTTAAATTGTAAGATATTTCCAGGGGCAGATGTGGATTCTGACCACAATCTATTGGTTATGAACTGCAGATTAAAACTGAAGAAACTGCAAAAAGGTGGGAATTTAAGGAGATGGGACCTGGATAAACTGAAAGAACCAGAGGTTGTAGAGAGTTTCAGGGAGAGCATAAGGGAACAATTTTAGGAATGGAGGAAAGAAATACAGTAGAAGAAGAATGGGTAGCTCTGAGGGATGAAGTAGTGAAGGCAGCAGAGGATCTAATAGGTAAAAAGACGAGGGCTAATAGATATCCTTGGGTAACAGAAGAAATATTGAATTTAATTGATGAAAGGAGAAAATATAAAAATGCAGTAAATGAAGCAGGCAAAAAGGAATACAAACGTCTCAAAAATGAGATCGACAGGAAGTGCAAAATGGCTAAGCAGGGATGGCTAGAGGACAAATGTAAGGATGTAGAGGCTTATCTCACTAGGGCTAAGATAGATACTGCCTACAGGAAAATTAAAGAGACCTTTGGAGAGAAGAGAACCACTTGTATGAATATCAAGAGCTCAGATGGCAAACCAGTTCTAAGCAAAGAAGGGAAGGCAGAAAGGTGGAAGGAGTATATAGAGGGTTTATACAAGGGCGATGTACTTGAGGACAATATTATGGAAATGGAAGAGGATGTAGATGAAGAAGAAATGGGAGATAAGATACTGCGTGAAGAGTTTAACAGAGCACTGAAAGACCTGAGTCGAAACAAGGCCCCGGGAGTAGACAACATTCCATTAGAACTACTGATGACCTTGGGAGAGCCAGTCATGACAAAACTCTACCATCTGGTGTGCAAGATGTATGAGACAGGCGAAATACCCTCAGACTTCAAGAAGAATATAATAATTCCAATCCCAAAGAAAGCAGGTGTTGACAGATGTGAAAATTACCGAACTATCAGTTTAATAAGTCACAGCTGCAAAATACTAACGCGAATTCTTTACAGACGAATGGAAAAACTGGTAGAAGCGGACCTCGGGGAAGACCAGTTTGGATTCCGTAGAAATGTTGGAACACGTGAGACAATACTAACCTTACGACTTATCTTAGAAGAAAGATTAAGAAAAGGCAAACCTACGTTTCTAGCATTTGTAGACTTACAGAAAGCTTTTGACAACGTTAACTGGAATACTCTCTTTCAAATTCTAAAGGTGGCAGGGGTAAAATACAGGGAGCGAAAGGCTATTTACAATTTGTACAGAAACCAGATAGCAGTTATAAGAGTCGAGGGGCATGAAAGGGAAGCAGTGGTTGGGAAGGGAGTGAGACAGGGTTGTAGCGTCTCCCCGATGTTATTCAGTCTGTATATTGAGCAAGCAGTAAAGGAAACAAAAGAAAAATTCGAAGTAGGTATTAAAATTCATGGAGAAGACATAAAAACTTTGAGGTTCGACGATGACATTGTAATTCTGTCAGAGACAGCAAAGGACTTGGAAGAGCAGTTGAACGGAATGGACAGTGTCTTGAAAGGAGGATATGAGATGAACATCAACAAAAGCTAAACGAGGATAATGGAATGTAGTCAAATTAAATCGGGCGATGCTGAGGGGATTAGATTAGGAAATGAGACACTTAAAGTAGTAAAGGAGTTTTGCTATTTAGGGAGCAAAATAACTGAGGATGGTCGAAGTAGAGAGGATATAAAATATATACTGGCAATGCAAGGAAATCGTTTCTGAAGAAGAGAAATTTGTTAACATCGAGTATAGATTTAAGTGTCAGGAAGTCGTTTCTGAAAGTATTTGTATGGAGTGTAGCCATGTATGGAAGTGAAACATGGACGATAACCAGTTTGGACAAGAAGAGAATAGAAGCTTTCGAAATGTATTGCTACAGAAGAATGCTGAAGATAAGGTGGGTAGATCACGTAACTAATGAGGAGGTATTGAATAGGATTGGGGAGAAGAGAAGTTTGTGGCACAACTTGACTAGAAGAAGGGATCGGTTGGTAGGACATGTTTTGAGGCATCAAGGGATCACAAATTTAGCATTGGAGGGCAGCGTGGAGGGTAAAAATCGTAGAGGGAGACCAATACACTAAGCAGATTCAGAAGGTTGTAGTAGGTACTGGGAGATGAAGAAGCTTGCACAGGATAGAGTAGCATGGAGAGCTGCATCAAACCAGTCTCAGGACTGAAGACCACAACAACAACAACAACAGATACACCACATGTATCCTGACAGGCAAATCATAGCTGGTCGTCACTGTAGCTTAATGGTCAACCCATAGGCTTTGTACATAAACAGAAAGTGCTTCAATTCCGTGTTAAGTTGTAACATACTTTTGTCCTTCGTTGCCATAAGAGACGCGCACAGTGTGGGGAATACGCCTCTAATCTGATGCACTATTGTTAATTTTCCAGGGCAGAAATTACGGTTTTTAGACTGCAGATCAACAAGAGTCACGTTTAGCGGCGAGTATGACAAAATTCGCTGCGATATTTGCTGTTAGCCCACCTATACGGAATGACTATGAATTTTGCAAGTAATAATAATAATAATGTGCTCTGCAAACTATATTAATGATGAATTAATTCCAGCAAAGTCTACGGGAAGAGCGAAGATTTATACTGACTCTTACACAGTCTACACATCAGTAGCACGAAGTGAGGACTTCTTATCGTTATGTCTCTGAATTCTGGCAAAGGTCAAGGTACACCCAACGATTTGGAAGGGCTTTAGCATACTGGTCGCGGACCACTCAAAACTTCTCTTGTTTAAGAAGTCAGTTCACTAGGTTTAACTTTGAAACATGGAATAAATAACTGTAACGTATATCGTTTAGTATCGTTGAGGTAGTTTCTGCCTGGACTCCGTCTTGACAATATGTCAGTTAATAGTTGTCATAAAAGCATTCAAAATACAAATCTTTTGGACCATGCATATCGGGTGAAAGACAATTTGGCGCTTGCTTCTTTTTGGTTAAGAGTGGCCCGAAAAGAAACTTGCATTATAGGCATGAGAACATTCCCGTGCATAATTAGTTAATAGTAAGACAGTGATGCATGATTATAGGAAACGACGTGGGCTACGATTATCTGTACCCAGTATCAGATCAAAACTAAGTAAACACCCATTAGTGCCTGTTAATATGGAGTGTTTCCACCCTTCACCCTTATAACAGCTTACTCTCTGATGGGAAGACTTGCAGTGACGTGTCTGAACGTCTGTGGATGTATTTTAGCACATTCTTCCTCAAGATCAGAAACCAGAGAAGATATTGGCGTTGGTTTTTGGGGTGTGGAGCTAACGCGACTTTCTAGCTCATCCCAAAGGTGTACCATTCGGTTTAAGTCGGGACTCTTGGCAGGCCAGTCCATTTCAGGAATGTCACTGTCGACAAGCCATTGCCTTACAGACTATGACAGCTGATAGAAACAATCGTCCTCTCCGAACTGTTCTCGCGCTGTTTGCCGTACAGTATGCTGTAAATTGTGTTAACATACTTCCTCATTTAGCGTTTTCTTAACTGCAATACGGGGACCACATCGTAGCCATGTAAAACACCCACCATACGGAACACAACCCCCTCGATACTTTGTTGTTGCCGCTACACACGACGGCAGATAATTTCGTACAGACCTTTCGTCGGATTGTCACCGGGTACGGCCTGGTTCGTCATCACTCCAAATGGCTCGTTTCCACTGATGCAATTTCCAGTGTTCTCTCTCTTTACATCACTTGAAGCTTCGCTTAGCGCTTGCTAGACGTGACCCGCTTCATTGCTGTTGTGGAGGGAGTGCATTTGACGCTGTCACAGTACTCCGATTTCGTGGTTCGGTAAAATTCAGTAAACGTTGTGGGAAGTAAGCTTTCACGTGTAATAAATTGAGTCCGGGTTAATTAAGTCTTACACAAATCACTGCCAAATACTTCCTTTAAACGTGGCGCAGTAGCGATATGCTACCGAGTTTGGCGGGTCGGCTTATAGCAGGGCCGGCCAGAAATTGTGCACGCGTGCGGTGCCCCTGCCCATGTGCAACTTCCGGGTCACAGCGTGCACGCCGCAGCCGTCAGCGTCCATGCAGTTCATGTTTCTACGCACGCATGTCGCTTTATCCACTTGCTGGGGTACTCTGTACCGGCGCATTCTAGTGCTCTTTCCACAGCTTGCCAGCCAACCATGGGAAGGTATTTCGCGTATTAAACATTTAAAATACTGTCACAGTCTACTCATTGAGACGTCTACTTTTATGTTAACAGATTAACCCCCAGTTAACAACCGTGGGTTTTTTTTAAGGCAGCTTGACTGACGGCACGTAAATACGCGTAATATTTTTGATCTAGTATTTACGAAAGAGAGCACTTAGCGACTTCCAATGAACCTGATTCATGATTTCAAATAACATTAAACTAATGCAAGGTTTCCTATAACTAATTCTCGGTGCCCTCAGTTACACCCACATAATTTCTGTCTCACTGACCTCTGACCAGAATGATAACCGCAGACATCTCGATGATCACCTGTTATTTCAATACCATTACTGCTACATCTTTCATCAGTTACGTCTGAAATCTGCATAATAACCGACAATTAGGTGAGTGTTATGCTTTATCGACTTCAGCTGAGCGTAGCCCTTCACAAATTTAAAAAAAAAAATCCCTAAATGTAAGTATACATTGGAACAATCGGTTTAATGACCAACTTTCCTGATAATAATGTAACATGGAGCAGAATGAGGCAATAATGCACAGTTAGTATACAATAATTTTTAATTATGAAACGAATAAATCCAAACAAGTTTATCACTGGTCATGAAGAATTGATAATCGAGTTTATGTGTCTCATCCATTTTCTTAAGGACATTTAATTTTGCTTGCCGTTCTTCACTGTTGAGTACACTACATTCGTTTTTGTGATATTTATTGTAGTGTCTTTCAATTGAAAACTTATGCTGGCCGCCTATTATTCGGCGGCACAGCAAACATTGTGAGTTTTCACCAACGGATACAAAAAATAATTGCAGTTCCCAATCATTTTTAAACGACTGAGAACATATATCTCCCGTCCTTTGCTTTTCACAGTACCTGGTATTTCTCAGTACTTCTCTGTTAAGGTTACGTTTACCAGGGGTAAATGAGACTGGGTATGTTGCGCTCTTGCTTGCACCACATAAACAGGGAAGTGGAGCCGCCGCCGTTCACTTAGGACACATGTCTAATAACAGATGTCGCTGTAGCTCGCTGTCGCACACGTGCGCACATGTGCAGCACTTCCGCACGTCTGCACACTGTGCAGCGTTTGGCCGGCCCTGGCTTATAGGGTTCGGGGCTGATTCGGGTAGCTGGACTACAGAGCAAACTTTCGACCCAGTATACTTCTATTATCGGTATTATAATGGTCCCGTCATTGTGATAAGTGTACTGTGAGGAACTAATCGGTATCGAGCGGGGTCAGTTTGCAACACACATGTCAGCTATGATGCAGGAGTCGATTGTGGAGCAGAATATCTCTGCACCAGACTCAGCCGCACTGAAAACAATACGTGCACCGGCGGAATGGGTCCTGCGAAGAAACCGGACTGGCGCTGCACGAAGAACCTGCGATGACTTCCGGGACGTCGCCGTAGCTGCTTTGCAGAAGGTGGCAGAGAACTAGAGATTTACCACCCTCTCCTCATGGACTCCCTCCTTCGAAGAGTGCAGACCTGGAAGGCCTTTGAAAGGAATACAGGGTGTCCAGAAAAGGACTCCCTGATTTCAAAATTAAATATCTCGAAAACAAAGATCGATAGAGGAATGCAGTAAACGGTATGTTTATTGTGAAAGCTGTAAGAAGTTTATACAGCAGTTTGAAATAATACTTACAAAAGCTGCTAACAGATGGCGCTGTAATCGCCATACGTAATGCCTAGTATAAATAGTGATCCGAAGCCCAGAGCGATCAGTTCCACTATTGAAACATGAAAGGAGGTTAGCGTACCGAAGGAAGAGTCCTACGGCAAAAAGGCGACGTTTTCAAGCACGATTTAATGTTCCAAAAGGACCCGATGCGAAAACCATTCGTACGCTCATCGCAAAATTTCAACGAACAGGCAGTGTAACTGACGATCTAGTGGAGTATGTTGGCCGCAAGCAAACCGCAGTTACGCCTGAAAATATCGCCACAGTTTCTGGAATTATTCAGCGAAATCTAATGTCATCCGTCCGTAGAATTGCATCTGAGATTGGTTTGAAGCGTTCCAGCATGCAGAAAATACTGAGATAGAGCCTACACATGTTTCCATTCAAAATTCAAACGCACCAGGCCATACCCGTACGAGCTGTGCAACAAAGGGTTGCATTTGCTAATCAGATGCTCACAATAATTGATAGTGAAGGATTTGATGTTCGCTGCATCTGGTTTACATATGAAGCACACTTCCACCTGAATGGATACGTGAATTAGCAGAACGGACGATTTTGGGGTTCCGAAAACCCATATTGGTGTGAAGCGAAACCCCTGTATTCTGCTAAAGTTACTGTGTGGGCTGCAGTATGCAGCAGAGGCATTATTGACCCTTTTTTCATTCGAGAAACGGTCATTGGTGCACGTTACGTTGCAATTTTGGAACAATTTGTCGCCACACACCAAGCGTTAGAGGATCGACCAGGTACTGAATGGTTTATGCAAGATGGAGCCCGACCACATCGGACCGAACAAGTGTTTCGCTTTCTTGAGGAATACTTCGGGAATCGAGTCATTGCTTTGGAATATCCCAAATTTACTGGTGCAGGCATGGATTGGCCTCCATATTCGCCGGATTTGACTCCCTGTGACTTTTTTTTGTGGGGCACAGTGAAAGACATGGTCTACCCGAAGCATCCCGCCACGCTGGACGAGCTTGAATCGGCGATCTCTGTGGCATGTGAATCCATTTCGGTTGAGACACTACGAAATGTGATGACGAATTTCATTCTTCGTTTGCGCCACCTCTGTAGTGCCAATGGTGAACATTTTGAAAACATTGTGATGTGATTGTTTGCAAAGATTGTTTTCATACGATTATTTCACTTATGTATGCTGATATGAGCTGTACAGCGTACAGCGCCCTCTGTTAGCAGCTTTTGTAACTATTATTTCAAACTGCTGTATAAACTTCTTACAGCTTTCACAATAAACATACCGTTTACTGCATTCCTCTATCGATCTTTGTTTTAGAGATATTTAATTTTGAAATCAGGTAGCCCTTTTCTGGACACCCTGCATTAAGTGCTAAAGAAACCACATGTAGAGTCCCTTTTGGGGTCTGAGAAACTCTTTCTATGAACCGCGAACTGTTCGTTCAGTTAACTTCGTGTTTTCTATAGATTACACACATTGACGGAGTAAAACAAAAACTGTTTGATGTAACAAATAGAAGAACAATAAAAAGCGAAGCTATCGAGGACGAAATGCAAGAAATTTAAGAGAATCTACATCCAAGGGAAGAATGAAAATAAAAAGAGGACAATTGCGACGGTGATGATGGTGATTGGTGTAGACACTGGCACAATTGTACGTACGAGGTGCATTCAAGTTCTAAGGCCTCCGATTTTTTTTCTCCGGACTGGAAAGAGATAGAAACATGCGCATTGTTTTAAAATGAGGCCGCGTTCATTGTCAATACATCCCAGAGATGGCAGCACCATACGGCTATTGGAATTTTACCGCCAGTGGCGAGAATGAGAACTGTTTTAAATCCTTAAAATGGCGATCTTTTCGTTACTTCAACAGCGTGCAATCATTCGTTTTCTGAATTTGCGTGGTGTGAAACCACCTGAAATTCATTGACAGTTGAAGGAGACATGTGGTGATGGAGTTATGGATGTGTCGAAAGTGCGTTCATGGGTGCGACAATTTAATTAAGGCAGAACATCGTGTGACAACAAACCGAAACAACCTCGGGCTCGCACAAGCCGGTCTGACGACATGATCGAGAAAGTGGAGAGAATTGTTTTGGGGGATCGCCGAATGACTGTTGAACAGATCGCCTCCAGAGTTGGCATTTCTGTGGCTTCTGTGCACACAATCCTGCATGACGACCTGAAAATGCGATAACTGTCATCCAGGTGAATGCCACGAATGCTGACGGACGACCACATGGCTGCCCGTGTGGCATGTTGCCGAGCAATGTTGACGCCCAACGACAGCACGAATGGGACTTTCTTTTCGTCGGTTGTAACAATGGATGAGACGTGGATGCCATTTTTCAATCCAGAAACAAAGCGCCAGTCAGCTCAATGGAAGCACACAGATTCACCGCCGCCAAAAAAATTTCGGGTAACCGCCAGTGCTGAAAAAATGATGGTGTCCATGTTCTGGGACAGCAAGGGCGTAATCCTTACCCATTGCATTCCAAAGGGCACTACGGTAACAGGTGCATCCTACGAAAATGTTTTGAAGAACAAATTCCTTCCTGCACTGCAACAAAAACGTCCGGGAAGGGCTGCGCGTGTGCTGTTTCACCACGACAACGCACCCGCACATCGAGCTAACGTTACGCAACAGTTTCTTCGTGATAACAACTTTGAAGTGACTCCTCATGCTCCCTACTCACCTGACCTGGCTGCTAGTGACTTTTGGCTTTTTCCAACAATGAAAGACACTCTCTGTGGCCGCACATTCACCAGCCGTGCTGCTATTGCCTCGGCGATTTTCCAGTGGTCAAAACAGACTCCTAAAGAAGCCTTCGCCGCTGCCATGGAATCATGGCGTCAGTGTTGTGAAAAATGTGTACGTCTGCAGGGCGATTACGTTGAGAAGTAACGCCAGTTTCATCGATTTGGAGTGAGTAGTTAATTAGAAAAAAAATTTGGAGACCTTAGAACTTGAATGCACCTGGTAAGTAACAGATGCTTTTCCGACCTGTAGCATTTTCCCAAGGATCCCATTTGTAGTATTCCGTGACGGCTCCTTTTGAAAAATGGAAGCTTTTTACATCAGATAATTGTTTTGCTGCTACAGAATGGTACGCAAAATCGTTTGAATAACTCGAGAGTTGTACTATAGGACATGAATAATGTGATTACTATAAGCACTAATCGCATTTGCAGAAGTCAGATTTAATACAGTACTGGTGATGCATCATCGTAATAAAATTTTACATCAGAATAAGTACAAAAACGAATTATTTGAACTGCTTGTACACTGTAATTCATACACAGTTAAATATTTTCTTCTAGCTGAAACACGCAGTATTTTATTGAGTTACGTGCAATAGTGCCTCGCTTCCTTCCTCTATACTGTCAGTCTATCGGCGAAGTATTATTTAGAAATAAAGGTATTTTTTACTGTTTACTTTATGAAGTTTCCGGAACTTTCAGGAAAATGGTAGCATCTGTCGTGTAGGTTACTTATTGTCAGTCACGCAGTCGTCCAACTTTGGTCTCATTTTTGTTTTTCGTCACTTTTGAAGTATGGCATGCCATGTCAAACTTCATTACAAAATTTTGCATTTCCCTATCTCTCTGGAGAAGCCGTTGAGGAAAATTAGCTGCTCTAACAATATTTGGAATTTGGAGCAGCTAATTACGCAGAAATCTATATCGCGATGTAACGTTGTAGAGAAAGAAATCGTGCTGTTATTTCATTTTTACAGAGTACCTGTGGAAATGATGTGAACGTAATTTTGGTTGAAATCCGCAGGTACCGCGAGAACGCCCAGCGGCTGTCTAGGATCTTCAACGATCGCCCGATGAAGCCGCTGGACGAGGCTGTCTACTGGACAGAGTACGTGATCAGGCACCAGGGGGCACCACACCTCAGGTCCGCGGCGCTGGACCTCACCTGGTACCAGTACTTCCTGCTAGATGTCGTCGCCGTGCTGGTAGCCGCGGCCGCGGTGCTGCTCCTAGCGGCGGGGATCGCAATCAGGGCCGTGTTGCGGCTGTTCGCCGGCAAGACGGCAGCGCCGCCTCAAACCGCGAAGAAATCAAAGAAGACGCACAAGAAGGATTGAGCTTACTTAGTTTACAGTGTTTTTACATCTGACATCAGCTCTGTGAAAATTTCAAGCTGAGAAATACTCATTATTCATACTCATGTCCGCGTAAAATAAATCGCCCATCTTCTGCTTTCATCATACCGTGATGAAATGTTGCATAAGACCTTACAAACGCTTCTCAAGTACACTGGCGAACTAATCACAATACAGGTAACAGAACTACTTCAGAGAGTAGTATGTCAGACGCACTGTGACGTCTTTCAGCTGCGAATAGCTTTAACATATTGGTCGAGAAAACCTCAGTAAATGACGATACTACAGTGGAAACTCGATTAACCATCATCTTCGGGACCGTGCTCGCGACGGTTGAGCGAATAGACGGATAACAGAAACAGTGTATTCCTCCAAAACATAACCTCAATCAATTAATTTATGTATAGACACATATCACTCTCACAGTAATATAATAATATTTCGGAGCGAAAACAAATTAAACACGATTGTAATAGCAAGTAAAACTATTTATTACATGATAAAAACATCCGTACACAGTAGGTATAAAAGTACCAAAATACGTAATGTACAGTACTGTACTGTACTATAAACTTACAGATGAAATAGTTTATCTAGCTTGGAAATAGTCAGTCAATTTCTTCTGCCTTTTTGATGTTCGAGCTTTCACCGCGGCAATATTTCGTATTTTTCGGAGCAGTAGTGCCTGCGTTGCATTAGCCTCTTCTTGACTTTCAAACCATTCTATACACTTGGACAGCATTTTTTCGGCCTCTGAATGGCTAATAGTTCGTTTTTCTTCATGGTTTGAACACTCGTCTTCATCAGCCCCTTCTTCTTCTTCTTCTTCTTCTTTGGTGGCACTTACGCTGGGAACAATTTCGTCATCACTCAAAATTTGAAAACCCCCGTCCACTCTGTCACACTCTAACCACTGTGACACTTCTTCTGACGTCAAATTTGTGCTGATTTGTAAATTATTGCACAAATTGATCATCTCGTCAACTGTCACACACTCAATGTAAACAACACGTTTACGTTTTTCAGACATTTTATCAAATCATTATACCACACACACCTACACTAAATACGGTAGTGTAAAATATTATTCAACAAAGCTTATTCAAGTGGAAAACACGTAACACGGCACAGCCCGCTAGATACACTGCGACAATTACAGTCTTCTCGTCGGCCGCTGTGGCCGAGCGGTTCTAGGCGCTTCAGTCTGGAATCGCGCGACCGCTACGGTCGCAGGTTCGAATCCTGCCTCGGGCATGGGTGTGTGTAATGTCCTTAGGTTAGTTAGGTTTAAGTAGTTCTAAGTTCTAGGGGACTTAGACCTCAGATGTTGAGTCCCATAGTGCTCAGAGCCATTTGAACCATTTGAACAGTCTTCTCGCAACAACTGGAAACCGATCCAGTGGTGATTGTTGACTCACAAGTGAGACAAAGATAAGAAAAGCGGGAGATGTGTTAACACGTTAACTGAAGGTCATATTTTATGTACCATTCTACGGCGGGCGGGTACATTCACTTCCCACTAAAATAGAGTAAATAAACAAAGTGAACGCGTCACTGCACCTTAGAGCATTCTGTTATTACAGTATTATTATACCGTTACAGCAGTGACGGTTAACAGAAACTGACGGTTTAAAGAGCGACGGTTAATCGAGTTTTTACTGTAATGTAAGAGATGACCTACACATCAATTTTTATTACTGCGATAGTGACATGGCCTTAATAATAGCAATAAAAATTATTTTACAGTCTCATCCGAAAATCTAGGGATTCAGCTGCAAATATTGCACTCATATGAGGATAGGAGACTCACTTATGCGTGTGTTGTCTGTGTCATTTGGAAACAACAGTATGACATCCGAGTCAGCTTAGATAGGCTTTCTGAGGAAATGGGGAGGTGGATTGGCAGGGCTTGGGGGAGCAGGGGGTTAAGCCTTGTTCGACTTAACGATCACGTCAGAAATTAAGTTACTCAAACTGGCTATTTGTGAATCCATTAACTATTGCCGCAATTGAATACAGACGGGATTGAATTTATAGTGTGACACTCATGAAGAGTAGTACAACACCAGAAACCAGAACAGAGCTGCAAAAAAGTGCTACAATCCGTTCGTCATAAGACTAAGCCGGATGTCAAGATTGCACTATGTATTCTTCCGCGTTTGCTGTAACCTCATTGGATTTCCGTTTCACGTGGGACTGCAACCTAGCTGTCTCGAGTACTTTCAAATAAGATAATAGGGGTACGTTTTGTGCTGGGAGTTACGCGCACATCGACTTAGCGATGATATCGGCGCATTTAACTTGGACACCAGTGACCAGTCATCTGGTGCAGCTAGCCTGCAGCGAAGTGGCCAGCTGCAGTTCGCACGTAAAACGAGACGAGCAGAGGTGCAATACAGCTTCGAATGTCATTTATTTTTTAAGGAGAATGAAATAATACACTGCAAATCTCCAGCAATACGTTCCTTAGACTACTAGACGAAAACCGCAACACGTTCTCGTTTTTAGCTGACGGACTATTGTAATTAAAAACAAGAATGATGAAAGAATGAGATTTTCACTCTGCAGCGGAGTGTGCGTTGATATGAAACTTCCTGGCAGATTAAAACTGTGTGCCGGACCGAGACTCGAACTCGGGACCTTTGCCTTTCGTGAGTAAGTGCTCTACCAACATTTTTAGTATTGTTGGTTATTGATCATTGTGTTCGGTCGTTGCGGACGTCGCAAGGCATTCTGTTCAATTTCAGTGGTTGATCCTTCCACTCAGTTTTATACTACAGAGGCCAACCGGCTCTCTGACCCAACACGCTGAGCTACCGTGCCGGCAAAAACCAACTGAGCTACCCATGCATGACTCACGCCCTGTCCTCACAGCTTTACTTCTGCCGGTACCTCGTCTCCTACCTTCCAAACTTAACAGAAGCTCAGGAGAGGCAAAGGTCCCGAGTTCGAGTCTCGGTCCGGCACATAGTTTTAATCTGCCAGGAAGTTTCAAGAATGATGAAAATTTCCGACGTAACCACAGGGTAATTTTTCTACATATGCTGTGTGTAACGTAAGAGAGTACTGAAGGATTTCACCGTATAGTTAAATATTGAAGCTACTGAAGGTATTACTTACAGTCAGTCGCCTGGAAATCTCGTAGCTCCTTCCTTATCCGAAACCGATAAATACATTTCAGTTCTGGAAGTGTCACCTGCTACGTTGATAACGTGCCTATCAACAATAGCATCGACGAAGCCAACAAGGCGCAGCATTTTCTCTCGTTTTATAACGAGCCGTTCTATAGCCCACCAGCGTTCGGCAGTGACGGGTGAAAAAGCCGCGTGCGTTTGTTCCAGTTCGTCTGACAGCTTAACAGTCTTGTTACTTCTCGGGCCAAGTCCCGCAGCTTGGTTCCAGATCAGTAGCAAATGCAATAATGCAGCATTTATATGATGTGCTCGATGCTGTGAAAATGGTTGTTCTTTATGTTTCTACGATACTTACGTACCTCTGTGGTATAAAACGATGGACAGAATCCAAATAAAGAGAATTTGGTTTTTCATTTTTGCCTTAAAAATTAAATTGTTATGTTTTCTTAATTTAAACAACTTTTATGAACAGTCTTTCATAGCAAATCGATAATTAAGAATTTGTATTTGAAATGGAAACTGGAATTTGGGTCCAATACGTAATTAGAAACAAGAAGACGTGCATTATTCATAAAAATGATCATGAATTTTACAATTACCAGATGTAGGTATTTCAAATTGAACGAGGAAAAAGATGACGCACAGGAGACTTGAAGCAGCGTACCATGAACTGCTCTTGCTCATCGATCTATTTCCTTATCGATTCCGCTACAAAGCCGATTTGGTGTTGTGGGTCAACTGTGCATAATACGGTCCCTCGGAGGACTTCAAAACCGATTATCTCTATAAATTTATGAAAAACATTAAGAACAACCTGTTTCTCGGTACTTTTTAACCGTCTTCCACTACGGGACAAGAAGAAGCCTTAGCCATTTTAACAGCGTGACAATCTGGGCAAAACGCTGCACAGGCTATCACGGTACACGATTTTTGAAATAAAATCTACGTAGCTGAAGCATGTTTAAGAAAAACGTTGATGGTTGTTAATACATTTGAATACCTCAATGTTTCATTTAATTTAACTTAGTAATAAGATATCTAATACATAAGTAGGACCTACTTCTAAGAGCGTAACAACACCAGTGTACGTGTGCTACGGCTTCTGACAAATCATCGCGTTTGTGTTTGTTTACGTCAGGTTCATTGTTATGATTGTAAGTAGGCTGTTTAGGTTTTTATGTTGGTAACGGCACGTAGCGCTCTGTATGAAAATCACTGGCTGTGCTGTGTGCAGTCTGAGGCTGGTCGGCATTGTTGCAGTAGTTGCTATTGTAGCGTTGGGCAGTTGGCTGTTAACAGCGCGTAGCGTTGCGCAGTTGGAGGTGAGCCGCCAGCAGTGGTGGATGTGGGGAGAGAGATGGCGGAGTTTTGAGAGTGGATGATCTGGACGTCTGTCCATCAGAGACAGTAAATTTGTAAGACTGGATGTCATGAACTGATATACATATTATGATTTTTGAACGCTATTAAGGTAAATACATTGTTTGTTCTTTATCAAAATCTTTCATTTGCTAACTATGCCTATCAGTAGTTAGTCCCTTCAGTAGTTAGAATCTTTTATTTAGCTGGTAGTAGTGGCTCTCGTTGTATTGCAGTAGTTCGAGTAACGAAAATTTTTGTGAGGTAAGTGATTCATGACAGGAATAGGTTATTGTTAGTCAGGGCCATTCTTTTGTAGGGATTTTTGAAAGTCAGATTGCGTTGCGCTAAAAATATTGTGTGTCAGTTTAGTGTTGATCAGAATAATTAAAGAGAGTAATGTCTGAGTACTTTCAGTTTTGCTCAGCTGTTTGAAAATCAAATAATGTAAGAGGTTTATCAGCACAGGCATTTATAATTTTTCTAAGGGGACGTTTCATGATGAATGGTTTATACAGGGTGAAAAGTATTTAAACCGACAAACTCTGGGAGGTTGTAGGGGACATCAAAACAAATATTTTTCCCTAATGTCATTTTTTCTTATGAGGAGTATTTAAATCGGTAGAGGAAGATTTATCTGGCGGCAAATTAATTAAACCAAAAAACACTTTTCCATTTCTTTATGACCAATAGACAACACGTTAACACAACCCAATTTCAATATAGTAGATTTTCAAAAATGCCTCCATTGACATGTAAACAAAGGTTACACCGTCGGATCATGTTCTGTCTGACACGGGCAAAAACCGCAGGTGTATCCTGAATTGTTCCTGCTGCTGCTACTATCCAGGCAACCAGATCCTCTCCTGTTGCAACGGGAGTTGTGTAAACAGGGTTGCGCATCTTTCCCCAAACAAAAAGTCCAGAGGGGACATGTCTGGGGATTGAGCAGGCCATGGTACAGGGAACTGTCTGTCTAGGAATCGACGCACACGACGACTGAAATGTGCCGGTGCCCCGTCATGTTGGAACCACATGCGTTGTCTTGTAGGGAGCGGGACGTCTTCCAGAAATTCTGGCAATGCTCTGGCGAGAAAAATGTAATAGTGCCTGCCATTTAATGGCCTAGGTAGCAGATGCGGCCCAATTAAAGAGTCCCCAACAACTCCGACCCACACATTAACGAAGAACCGCAGTTGATGAGCGCTAGTAACTGTGGCATGCGGGTTATCCTCACTCCAAACATGCGAATTGTGCGTGTTGAAGACTTCTTCACGCCCGAATGTTGCGTCCTCGGTAAACAACACAGAGGATGGATATGTAGGATGCATTTCTCACTGTTCCAGGTACCACTGCGAAAACTGTGCTCTGGGTGGATATCAACTGGTTCCAGGTTGTGGACACGCTGTAAGTGAAATGGACGTAACAATTGCTCTCGAAGGACTGTTCTTACATTTCTCTGATTCATCCCCATGTTACGTGCAATTGCACTAGTGCTGATTGAAGGATCCCGCTCCACATGCTGCAAAACAGCTTCCTCAAATTGCAGCATTCTTACTATGCGACGGCGTCTCTTTCCAGGTAATCTGCTAAATGGCTCGGTCTCAAGCAGACGTTGGTACACAGCAGCAAAGGTCGTATGATGCGGGATACAGTGATTAGGATATTGTTGTTGATAAACCCGCTGTACAGCTCGTCCGTTGTGGTACGCTACGTAGTACGCACCAACCGTATCTGTGTACTCACTCCCGGTGTATCGCCCCATTAGTAAACAGAGACAATGCACTACTACACTGGTGGACAGCAGTTGCCTGCAACTGAAGAGTGTAATACGCCCACTAACAACTGAAGAGCGTAATATGGCCTCCACTGGTTTAAATAATCCTCATAGGAAAAAATGAGATTAGGGAAAAATATTAGTGAACACAATTAATTACGCAGACACAATTCACTTCTCTGTACAAGCTTGTGCAAACCAAAGCTAAAGTAAATCGTTTGTGCAGAGAGTAACTCCTGCTGTGGCTGGCATGTCCAATAGTCTCTGCGGCTGCGGCTGTGGTAATATTGAAAATTAACTGGATAGGTAAGGTATCAGATGAAGAGCTATCAGAATGAATGTATGAAGAAAGATCTTTTGGACAATATACCAGGATGAGGGGTAGATAAATCCTACATCTGTTATGGCGTCCATTAATAGTTAATAAGCCACTGTGTGGAGATACACAGGAGCCAAATTGAAGGCACAGCTGAAGACTAGGACATGCTAGCACACGCCTGAGCAGACGTTCTTACGCAGTCTATGGTCAAAAGATGGCAAATATAGAACTTACACACGGTACAAAGTAATACGTCTGAGAAGTAGAATGTATTACACTTGCAATACCATATTTTTCATTAGTCACCATCGTTTTCTCTAGCGATGAACGATAATCGGAGAAACTCCATTACTTATTTTACACATATGTTACTAGACAAACGCGACCGCTGCCAACTGATCTTCGGTACTGAAACATAACATAATACGTGGAAAGAGACATTGTGTCTCACCTGCATGGAATGTGTTGGCTTGTTGTATGTGTAAGCACAATTGTCTTTTGATATTGACAGCAAATGAAATAGTCAGACTGGTTGGTTTCTAGGACGTCTGTAAAAATGTTATCTATTGTTGCCTAAACGTCAACCATCATCGGTTTAAGAAAAGAATGCAGAAAGCTTTGTTATGCACTTCTTCAAATATGGGCATTAGACTTTCTTATGACTCGGGGCGGGCGGTGGAATCGATTACAATCAGTTGAATGTTTACTATTATATTTCTGGTGTGCTGGTGACTGTGGCCTGTGTAACACAAAGCATTGTACACACCACCCCCATACAGCAAAAATAGTAGATACATCGAGGTTATAGAGGACTTGTTCCTTATCTCGTGTGGCATACGACAGAGTCGTGGAAGGCGACTTGAACAGTATAACATGTGTCGAAACTAGAGTTGTAAAACTGCTTTAGCCTACCATAAAGAAGCGTAGTCTACGGTAGTTTACCTAGTAGCTTTGTCCAATTAAGGTCATACAAGCATTACCTATACGCCGGTTATGTTGGATAGCTGTTGGGCGTTATCTCGTAATAATCGCTTTCTTTATGTAGCGATCAGTGTCTTAGTAGACTCCCCTAAGAACCGGAAGTGGTGAACGGTCCAGAAACTGAATGACGATATATAAAGGAAGATTTTTCTTCTGCATAGTTGTGCTCCTGTCAGTTAGTTAAGAATAAACATTCTTTACAGCCAAACTAAAATTATCGCTGTTTAATTAAGCTTTTTTCGAAAATTATTGATGTGTAACGTGAAGCAGAGTGCTAAGTTCCTATGGTAGCAAACTGCTGAGGTCATCGGTCCCTAGTCTTCCTCCCTTATTAATCCAAGTGAAACTAACTTACGCTGAAAACTTACACACCCATGCCCGAGGGAGGACTCGAACCTCCGACGGGGGCAGCCGCACGAACCGTGGCAAGGCGCCCGAGACCGCGCGGCTACCTCGCGTGGCGTGAAACAAAGTGATGTTGTTACAATAAAAATAACGAAAACAATACAGATTTATCATACACCAGCAGGAAACGCAATTTCCCCAATAAAAAGATAAAAGGAAAAATAAAATCACCGCAAAACTTACTACTTAAGGCCGGCCGCGGTGGTCTCGTGGTTAAGGCGCTCAGTCCGGAACCGCGCGACTGCTACGGTCGCAGGTTCGAATCCTGCCTCGGGCATGGATGTGTGTGATGTCCTTAGGTTTAAGTAGTTCTAAGTTCTAGGTGACTGATGACCACAGAAGTTAAGTCCCATAGTGCTCAGAGCCATTTGAACCATTTTTACTACTTAAGAATAAACATTTACAGCAAAACTAAAGTTATCGGTGTTTAGTTCAGTTTTTTTCGAAAATTGTTGATGGGTAAGGTGAAACAGAGCGATGTTTTTGTAGTAAAAATAAAGAAAACAATAGCGATTTGTCATACAGCAGTAGAAAATGCTCTTACCTCAACAAAAAAAGTAAAAGGGAAAATAAAAACACCGCAAAACAAACATACATCAAACATCACTTGAATACTTCGTCGAACGATGGTAAAACATGCTGTTAGTTTACAAACAGCATTCGCATTTAACCAATAACGGCAAAAGCTGTTCGGTTTAATCACGACGAGGAACGTTCCTGTAGTAGTTCCAAGTACTGTTGATGCGACTACGAGTTACGCGTACGAATACTACTTTGGTTCCTTAAAAGCGCATGAGTTACGCGATCAGCTTATTGTTATTATTTATAAAATGCAATTCATATTCTGTAAGGATTAAAATGGACCAAAAGTGAATGCTGTCCAGTTTTAATTACGCAAAATGGCTCTGACCACTATGGGACTTAACATCTGTGGTCATCAGTCCCCTAGAACTTAGAACTACTTAAACCTAACTAACCTAAGGACATCACACACATCCATGCCCGAGGCAGGATTCGAACCTGCGACCGTAGCAGTCGCGCGGTTCCGGACTGAGCGCCTAGAACCGCTAGACCACCGCGGCCGGTTTTAATTACGCAAAAAAAAAAAAAAAAACTGAGTCGAAAGGTCAACAAACGAACTTGAACGGATGTCTTGTGACGTCCGTCCAGACCAAACGCAACGGACTATATCGAACAAAATGAAACAAAAAAAGGACCCGGGTTCGATTCCCTGGTGGGTCGGAGATTTCCTCCGGTCACGGACTGGGTGTTGTGTTGTCATAATCATCATCGTTTCACACCCAACGACGCGCAAGTCGCCGAAGTGGCGCCAGAGGCTTCGTCGACTCTGTGACGGTCTTGGCTGCAGATTTCTAGACTTGTGCTATTGGGTGGGGACTTGTAGGACGCTCCTAGATAGGTCAGGGGTGCACTACACACAAAGGAAGCGGATACTCGGGTAGCAGAGTACTTGTGGCGTGAACATGGTTTTTTTTTTTTTTAGGCTAGGCAGTAGGGCGAGGTGTCCTGATGAATGCTCACCAGTCGACGTGCACGCAGGGAAATCAGGACGCACTCAGTGTAAAGACACTTCAACTATCAAGATATTAGCAGTAAATTTTCAGAGTGTTCCGAATAAAGTTCCTGAATTTACTGCCCTCCAGGAAGCGTGTGGCGCGCAAATTATTCTCGGGACTGAAACCTGGCTGAACCCTGAGATAAGTTCTGAAATATTTAGTGAGAGTTGGAACGGGTATCGGAAAGACAGATTAGACACCGTAGGAGGCGGTGTCTTCATTGCAATTGACAAAAATATTGTGACTACTGAGGTCGAAGTAGAGTGTGATTGTATAGATAAATGTAAATTAATGCAGATGAATAGGAAAAAGAATCCTGTAATGTTTCAATACTCCATTAGTAGTGTAGCGCTTGACACAGTCACGTCGATTAAATATTTGGGCGTAACATTGCAGAGCGATATGAAGTGGGACAAGCATGTAATGGCAGTTGTGGGAAGGCGGATGGTCGTCTTCGGTTCATTGGTAGAATTTTGGGAAGATGTGGTTCATCTGTGAAGGAGACCGCTTATAGAATGCTGGTGCGACCTATTCTTGAGTACTGCTCCAGCGTTTGGGATCCCGATCAGGTCGGATTGAGGGAGGACATAGAAGCAATTCAAAGGCGGGCTGCTAGACTTGTTAATGCTAGGTTTGATCACCACGCGAGGGTTACGGAAATGCTTCAGGAACTCGGGTGGGAGTCTCTAGAGGAAAGGAGGCGTTCTTTTCGTGAATCGCTACTGAGGAAATTTAGAGAACCAGCGTTTGAGGCTGACTGCAGTACAATTTTACTGCAGCCAACATACATTTCGCGGAAAGACCACAAAGATAAGATAAGAGGGATTAGGGCTCGTACAGAGGCATATACGCAGTCATTTTTACCTCGTTCTGTTTGGGAGTGGAACAGGGAGAGAAGATGCTAGTTGTGGTACGAGATACCTCCGCCACGCACCGTATGGTGGATTGCGGAGTATGTATGTACACGTAGGTGTAGACTTGCACCCGGCGAACGGTCTAGTCGACGGGAGGCCCTAGTCACACGACATTTTATTTACCGTCACAATTATGGCCCAAATTTTCCCGCAGGGTCAATTGCTGAGGCTGATATCTTGCTAGTGTGCTTTCTTTCTCCTTACAACATAAGGTCAAGTTAGTGGCGTTTCCTTGTTAATATATAAAGTTCTTGATAGACGACCAATGTCCGGGAATGTGGTGTTTGGATGTGGAGTAAGTTGAGGGATGGGATTACTTTTAAACTTCCCACTTCGCGGTATGTGCACATAATGAGAAGTCCCTGTTGTAATTATGACGTCACATGACATATTCGTCCGACTACGAGAAGAAGCTGGCGCGTTAGTAGCGAGCAGCAGCGGAACTGACACGCATCACTCCCGACGCCCCGTCCCGCCACGTGGAGGGCACCCCGACGCCGAGTGCTACAGACACTGTCCGCGCCAGAGGCCTCTGTATCCGCCGTGTGCGTGCCGTGATGCGGCAGATTTGAAACAGATACCATCTTCAAACTTGTTTCTCTTACCAATGTACATTTGTAAGGTGGGCATGTCAGTTTGGTTTTTGTAAGATATCGATGGGTACGTCAGAGAGAGAGAGAGAGAGAGAGAGAGAGAGAGAGAGCGAGTCAAGTTACTGTTAAACAACATTTCGTCTTGTGGAAGCATAGTCTTTGCCTCTGAGCAGACCGATACATTCTTAGTTGACGTGTGGCAGGCGATGGACGCATTTAGTAGTGCTGTGCTGACCTGTGACTGTATTTCTTAGATGAAGAAAGATTGATTGTAAAGGACAGCAAGGACGAATATTATGTTTATACTGAAAGACGAAAAGAACATAAATTTTGAATAACGTTATTTTATTTAAAGAAAAGACGTTTGAGGTAAGACTGTAGCATTGCGCAGCTAATTTGTTGTAATGTTTATTGTCAGTTAGTTGACTTTGTTCGCTTCGGACCACCGCACTTCCCTCACTCATGCAGTAACATATCAACTGATTAAGCTTTTCGGTTTTTAGAGAAATTCTCTGTTACCGTTGCACCCTTTTTAAATCATTGTTCATTTTGCTAAGCATAGTACTATTCAGATCAGTGTTAGGTGTAAAGATTACGTGAAGATTTACTCTGTCTTTTTGAATACATATTTCATTCTAAAATCTGTGACTTGGAAAATCATTACATAGGAGCAGTTAATCTCCACATCCCACGATTTAAAGAAGGTTTATCGTTAAGCATTACCACATTGCACCATGTGGTATGCGAAAGTTTGAATATCATTTCGAAATTTTATTTAAAAATCGAAACCTTGCTTCGCCGTTGCCTACTTGGCTGTTTGCTATTGTGCTTTCGAGAAACCTGCAACAATGTTGTCAGCATGCGAGGTAAGTGGAAATTTTGATTAGGATCAGGCAATTGTTTTACTTCAATTGCGCATTTAATATAAAGGCAAGTTTTATTTAGACCAATTACAGTTCAGTTCAAATTAGTTTCTCTTTACTCAAAGGTAGCGTACGCCTTTAAGTAGGATAGCAGTTTGTGGGTTCATTGTTTTGGTAATACTTGTACTTTTTATAGAGTGGGAGGTAAACTGCGCTAAGTTTCATAAAAAAAATGTAGTGGGGAACTCACACTGACATGACTTTCTTACCAAAAGCTTATCTACTAAGTACCCTCGACATCTACGTCTTTATGGTTACTCCGCACATCACACTCAACTGCCTCGAAGGGGGTTCATGGAACCAAACTCACAATTATTCTCTGTCGTTCCAGTCTCGAAAAGCACGCGCATATACGGACTCCTATATCTTTCCGTGCTAGTTCTCATTTCTTGTATTTGATTATGGTCATCGTTTCTCCCTTCGTAGGTCGGTGTCAACAAAATATTTTCGTAGTCGGAGAAAAAATTTCGTGGTTGAAATTTCATGAAAAGGTCCCGCCGCAACGAAAAACGCCTTTGTTCTAACGGTGTCCACCCCAAACCCTGTATCATATCAGTGACACTCTCTCCTCTATTGCACGGTAATACAAAACGTGCTGTCCTTCACTGGACTTTTTCGAAGTACTTCGTTGATCCCACACCGCAGTATTCTAAAAGAGGACGGACAAGCGTAATGTAAGCAGTGTCTTTACCAGATCTGTTGCATCTACTAACTGTTCAGCCAATAAAACGCAGTCCTTGGTTAGCTTCCCTACAACATGTGTTCATTCCAACTTAAGTTGTTCGCAATTGTAATTCCTACGTATTAACGGCCCTTACATTAGACTGATTTATCGTGTAACCGAAGTTTAATGGATTCCTTTTAGCACTCATGTGCATGACCTCACGTTTTCCGTTATTTGCTAGTCAGTTCCCAATTCTTGCACCATACAGATATCTTTTAGAAATCGTTTTGCCATTTGTTTTAATCTTGTGATAACTTTACTAGACGATAAACGACAGCATCATCTGCAAACAAGCTAAGGCGGTTGCTCAGATTGTCTCCTAAATCGTTTATGTAGATAAGGAGCAACAGAGAGCCTGTAACACTCTACCTGGGAGAACGTCACAAATCATTTCAGTTTTACTCGATCACTTTCCGTCGATTACTACCAAGTGTGACCTCTCTGACAGGAAACCACGAATCCAGTGACATAACGATATTCCATAAACACGCAATTTCATTACAAGCCGCTTGTGAGGTACAACATCAAAAGATTTCTGGAAATCTAGACATACGGCATCAATCTGACATTTCTTCTCAGTACCACTCATCACTTAGTGTCAGTAAAGAGCTAGCTGTGTTTCGCTACAAGGATGTTTTCTTTGTGTCAATAGAAGCTTCTCTTCGAGATAATTTGTAATGTTCGACCACAATATATGTCCCAAAATTCTCTTGCATATCGACGTTAATGGTATGGGCCTGCCTGTCTTGAGTAATGGTGTGACCTGCACAACTTTCCAGCCTTTGAGTAGACATCTTTCGTGGAGCGAACAGTTGTATATGATTGTTAAGTATGGAGCTATTGCATCAGCATACTCTGAAAGGAACCTCATTGGCATACAGTCTGGACCGGAGGATTTGCTTTTATTAAGTGATTTAAGTTGTTTCATTAGTCCGAGGATATTTACTTCTAAGTTACTCATGTTGGTAACTGCTCTTGATTAGAATTCTGGAATATTTACTTCGTCTTCTTTCAAATTCAAATGGCTCCAAGCACTGTGGGACTTAACATCTGAGGTCATCAGTCCCCTAGACTTAGAACTACTTAAACCTAACCAATCTAAGGACATCACACACATCCGTGCCCGAGGCAGGATTCGAACCTGCGACCGTAGCAGCAGCGCAGTTCCAGACTGAAGCGCCTAGAACCGTTCGGTCACAACGGCCGGCCTCGTCTTCTTTGGTGAACGAGTTCAGGAAGGCTGTGTTTAGTAACTCTGCTTTAGTAGCATTGCCATCGATAGTATTTCCATTGGTATCGCGCATGGGTTTTGTGTTGCCGCTAACGTACTTTATATACAAAGAGAATCTCTTTGGATTCGCTACCAGGTTTCGAGACAACGTTTCGCTCCGTCGTTTGTTAATTTATTTTGTATAAATCTCTCAGCTGCTGTCGATACTATTTTTTTGAAGCAAGCCACATCTGGTCTACGCTTACATTGTTGATTTGGGAGGTGTGGAGATTGTCTCTCACGAAGGCATCAAGCAAATTTTTGTCTGCTTTTCTGGATAGATTTGTTTTTGGTGGATTTGGAAGTTACGGTATTCAGTCTCGTTGCTACAACCCTGTGTCCAGTAATGTAGGAATGTGTTCACCAAACAACGCTCGTTATTAGCTCAGGATTACTTCTTACTAATAGGCTACAGCCTCTAGAAGCAGGTAATAGAAATTGAAACCTCCCTGTATGTGTAGAGGGTGTACCGTTTTATCTTGAGCACGCCAATCAACTTTTTAAACAGAAGCAAAATAAAAAAAAGCAACAGATCAAGCAAATGTTGTTAAACTACCAGGGATGGAGTAACCTACATGATTGCCGTTGTTGCTGCTATCTTCCTTACGAAGATATGAACACCAGTACATCTTTTGTAATATTAGCCTGTACTTTTTTACGGTAATGCGCGTCCTCTCCTAGGTCCTGTTCAAAATCAAATCGCAGTGTATCATTCATGTAAACATGGCGATATTAAAAACGTTACGCAAAACTGTCTTTCACTCTCCTGTACTGCTACCGCACAGTTCCAGGTATCTGGGGTATGTTAAGTCGTCGACTTCGTGGAGTTGACAGTAAAAAAATGGAAACGCAAGGAAAGTCACATCGATGATTCAGTGATTCGTCCCCACAGTAACGTTCGTGTAAGTACGACGTACAAACGAAGAAAGGAAGAAGATAAGCGTTTAACGATCTGAGGTCAATGGAGACGGGCCGCCCGCTGTGGCCGAGCGGTTCTAGGCGCTTCAGTCTGGAACCGCGGTGCTGCTACGGTCGCGGGTTTGGCTTCTGCCTCGGGCATGGATGTGTGTGATGTTCTTAGGTTAATTAGGTTAAAGTAGTTCTATGTCTAGGGGACTGATGACCTCAGGTGTTAAGTTCCATAGTGCCCAGAGCCATTTGAACAATTTTTCACGGGAGGCGGAACACGAGCTCGGAATTTTTCAAGGACAAAGAAGGAACTCAGTCATGTCATTGCAATGAACCATCCTGGTATTTGCCTGGAGCAGTTTAAGGAAATTATGGAAAAACTAAATATACATGGCTGGACGCGGATTAGACCATCGTCCTGTCAAATGCGAAACGAAGTCAAGGCGAAAATGATACTCATCTAAGGAGGTGGTAAATCAGCAGAACAGTTGCCATAATCATGGTTTTTTATTTACGACGCGGGTGCATGTAAGACAGCGCTGCGGTACTTTTAAACGATGTGTTGTGCCCAAAACGTCTCCAGCCTCCCTCGGTACAAGTTGTATGGCGATTGCGTTGTATCTGGTTGAAACTGTCGGTTTCGTGGAACGCTAAAACAAGACGTGGAAACGCCGCTGGGTTGATCGCTTCATGTCGGGACGTCGCTGCCTGTTTAGTTGCTCTGCCTGAGTAGCGACACGGTAACCTTGAACCACCGCAGAAGAGATGTAATGACGACGCTGTTTTTAGTCGAGGATCTACATCTACATCTACATACATACTCCGCAACCCACCTTACGGTGCGTGGCGGAGGGTACCTCGTACCACAACTAGCATCTTCTCTCCCTGTTCCACTCCCAAACAGAACGAGGGAAAAATGACTGCTTATATGCCTCTCTTATCTTATCTTTGTGGTCTTTCCACGAAATATAAGTTGGCGGCAGTAAAACTGTACTGCAGTCAGCCTCAAATGCTGGTTCCCTAAATTTTTCTCAGTAGCGATTCACGAAAAGAACGCCTCCTTTCCTCTAGAGACTCCCACCCCAGTTTCTGAAACATTTCCGTAACACTCGCGTGATGATAAAACCTACTAGCCCGCCTCTGAATTGCTTCTACGTCCTCCCTCAATCCGACATGATAGGGATCCCAAACGCTCGAGCAGTACTCAAGAATAGGTCGTATTAGTGTTTTATAAGCGGTCTCCTTTACAGATGAACCACATCTTCCCAAAATTCTACCAATGAACCGAAGACGACTATCCGCCTTCCCCATAACTGACATTACATGCTTGTCCCACTTCATATCGCTCTGCAATGTTACGCTCAAATATTTAATCGACGTGACTGTGTCAAGCGTTACACTACTAATGGAGTATTCAAACATTACGGGATTCTTTTTCCTATTCATCTCATTCCTCCTCCAGTCACTCAACGACGACACCTTCCCGTACACCACAGCATCATCAGCAATCAGCCGCACATTGCTATCCACCCTATCCAAAAGATCATTTATGTATATAGAAAACAACAGCGGACCTACCACACGTCCCTGGGGCACTCCAGATGATACCCTCACCTCCGATGAACACTCACCGTCGAGGACAACGTACTGGGTTCCATTACTTAAGAAGCCTTCGAGCCACTCACATATTGTGGAACCAATCCCATATGCTCGTACCTTAGTTAGGAGTCTGCAGTGGGGCACCGGGTCAAACGCTTTCCGTCTGATACCCATCATCCATGGTTCGCAAGATGTCATGTGAAAAAAGGGCGAGTTGCGTTTCGCAGGAGCGATGCTTTCTAAACCCGTGCTGATGCATGGACAGCAACTTCTCTGTCTCAAGGAAATTCGTTATATACGAAATGAGAATATGTTCGAGAACCCTGCAACAAACCGATGTTAAGGATATTGGTCTGTAATTTTGAGGATCCGTCCTTCTACCCCGCTTATTGCCTTTATTGTACACAGATTACATTGTCCATACTTTGCTTCGGGACAAAATATGTTGGAGGCGGTCAAGGTGACTGGAGCACTGTGCGGATGAGCCTTCTTACAAGGGAACCTCCCCATCGCACCCCCCTCAGATTTAGTTATAAGTTGGCAAAGTGGATAGGCCTTGAAAAACTGAACACAAATCAACCGAGAAAACAGGAAGTAGTTGTGTGGAGCTATGGAAAAAATAAGCAAAATATACTAACTGAGTTGTCCACGTGCAAGATAAGCAACATCATGGATAATGTGAGTTCAGGATCGATGTGGTCCTGTGGTTACCGTGAGCAGCTGGGGAACGAGAGGTCCTCGGTTCAAGTCTTCCCTCGAGTGAAAAGTTTAATTTTTTATTTTCAGACAATTTTCAAAGTTCAGGCACTCACACATAATCAACTTCGCTCTCCAAAATTCCAGGACATGTTCTGATTTGTTTGGACATATGCAAGATTTGACGGTCTACACACGGAAAAATTTGAAAACGTTAAAAACATGTTTTGACAGAGCAGATGGAAAACTGTGCGACTGTAAAACTGTTGCATTCATTTGTTGCACTTTATGTCACAAACACTTATGTTTTCATCACTTTTTTGGGAGTGATTATCACATCCACAAGAAAACCTAAATCGAGCAAGGTAGAAGAATCTTTTTACCCAAGTGCACAAGTTAGGTGGGTCGACAATATATTCCTGCCATGTGACGCACATGCCGTCACAAGTGTCGGATTGAATACATCAGACGTGGTTTCCTGTGGAGGAATCGGTTGACCTATGACCGTGCGATCAAATGCTTTCGGTTCCCATTGGAGAGGCACGTCATTTCGTCTACTAATCGCACGGTTTTGCGGTGCGGTCGCAAAACACAGACACTAAATTTATTACAGTGAACAGAGACGTCAATGAACGAATGGACAGATCATAACTTTGCGAAAATAAAAAAAGTAAAATTTTCACTCGAGGGAATACTTGAACCAAGGACCTCTAGTTTCGCAGCTGCTCACGCTAACCACGGGACCACGGCGCTCCTGAACTCACTTTGTCCTTGGTGTTGGCTATCTTGCGCATGGACTACTCAGTCCATGTATATTTTGCTTATTTTTTTCATAGTTCCACACAACTTCTACCTGTTTTCTCGATTGGTCTATGTTCAGATCTTCAAGGCCTATCCACTGCGCCAACTTACAACTAAATCTGAGGGGGGTGCGATGGGGAGGTTCCCTTGTTAGCAGCGACCAATACAGAAGGCGGCCGGCGGCATATGTGCACGGTGGGGTGCAGGTAAGTGATGTGGCACACACAGATGGTGCGGTCCAGGTGCACGGTGCAGCACAGGTCGGCGCCCTGTGCACGCTAGTGGAGGTGGAAGGGTGTGCCGACTGCAGGGTGGCTCCCAGAGAGAGGCGCGCGGCTGCGAGGCCGGGCAGCGGGCAGTTAGCAGGTGCGCGCTTTAGGACTGCGCCTCTAACCGGCGGCCCGCTAACCCGGCCATCAGCGCCCCAGCGCCACAGCACTGCAGCCGCGGCGCGGTCCAGCAGCGGACGGCGGCCGTAACCCGGCAACGGGACCAGTAGTAGTACAGGGTACTGTTTAATCTCCTCCCCCTGCCAACCCCCACCCCCTCTGCGAACCATCTAGTCAACCACCTTCATCAGCTGTTGCAAAAAGCGTTTCCATCCACAGACTAGCATCATGGACCAGCCAGGTTTCGACGAATTTTATATTGATCATATTGTGGCCTGATGACGAAACACTAGCCTCTCTAACCTCGTAAGGCACTTGCACGCCTTCTTCCGAAGCAGTGCAACAGCAGTCGCGCTTTTTCTGCAACTCCTGTCGTATTCGATGTTCTGCTGCACTTTCAGTCATTGCAGCCTTTTGAAGGTGGCAGGGGTAAAATACAGGGAGCAAAAGGCTATTTACAATTTGCACAGAAACCGGATGGCAGTTATAAGAGTCGAGGGACACGAATGGGAAGCAGTGGTTGGAAAGGGAGTGAGACAGGGTTGTAGACTGTCCCCGATGCTATTCAATCTCTATATTGAGCAAGCAGTAAAGGAAACAAAAGAAAAGTTCGGAGTGGGTATTAAAATCCGTGGAGAAGAAATGAAAAGTTTGAGATTCGCCGATGACATTGTAATTCTGTCAGACACAGCAAACGACATGGAAGAACAGTTGAACGCAATGGACAGTGTCTTGAAAGCAGGGTATAAGATGAACATCAACAAAAGCAAAACGAGGACAATGGAATGTAGTCGAATTAAGTCGGGTGATGCTGAGGGAATTAGGTGAGGAAATGAGACACTTAATAGTAGAGGAGTTTTGCTATTTGGGGAGCAAAATAACTGATGATGGTCGAAGTAGAGAGGATATAAAATGTAGACTGGCAATGGCAAGGAAAGCGTTTCTGAAGAAGAAATATTTGTTAACATCGAGTATAGATTTAAGTGTCAGGAAGTCGTTTCTGAAAGTATTTGTAAGGAGTGTAGCCATGTATGGAAGTGAAACATGGACGATAACTAGTTTGGACAAGAAGAGAATAGAAGCTTTCGAAATGTGGTGCTACAGAAGAATGCTGAAGATTATGTGGGTAGATAGCGTAACTAATGAGGAGGTACTGAATAGAATTGGGGAGAAGAGGAGTTTGTGGCACAACTTGACTAGAAGAAGGGATCGGTTGGTAGGAGATCTTCTGAGTCATCAAGGGATCACCAATTTAGTACTGGAGAGCAGTGTGGAGGGTAAAAATCGTAGAGGGAGACCAAGAGATGAATACACTAAGCAGATTCAGAAGGATGTAGGCTGCAGTAGGTACTGGGAGATGAAGAAGCTCGCACGGAATAGAGTAGCATGGAGAGCTGCATCAAACCAGTCTCAGGACTGAAGACCACAACAACAACAGCCTCCACTGTTGCCGGGATCATTTCTCCCGTGTCGCCGCATCGGGCCTGGCCATATGGTGGCGGCGGCGGCGTGTCTGTGGCGGCTGTGGGCGCCCACGTCTGCTACCGCTGGTGCCTCGTCACACACGGGAGGTGAGCAACAATCTGAGAACACACGAAACACGACGCATTTCGATGCCTGATACAGTGTAGGGAAACCGTCGGTGTTCACAACGGCTTCCAGTCATGTCAGAACGGATAGATACAAGTCGTGCCCGGTTTCCACGGGAATATTATACCATTCTTCCATCAAAATTGTGGCAAGTTCAGCTGACGGTGATGGACACTCTTTTCCAAACTAGCCGCGCGGGGTAGCCGCCCGGATTGAGGCGTCTTGCCACGGTCCGTGCGGCTCCCCCCGTTGGAGGGTCGAGTCCTCCCTCGGGCGTGAGTGTGTGTGTTGTCCTTAGCGTAAGACAGTTTAAGGTAGATTAAGTAGTGTGGACTGATGACATCAGCAGTTTGGACCCATAGGAACTTAACGCAAAATTTTTCCAAAGCAGCCTACAAACAGCTCAATAATATTGAGAACTGGGACGGGAGATCCGACAGTTCGCTCACAGAGCCAGTCCTCGACGATACGAGCTGTATGAACAGCGGCCCTGTCACCTTAGAGCACAGCATCACTATTGGCCAACGAACATTGTACCATAGGATGGACCTGATAAGCCAAAATGGTCATACAGTCCATGGTACGAATGCGACATTGTAGAATAACAATGTGGCCCATAGAGTAGCACGATGTAGCTGCCCAAATAGCCACCAACCCCCTACCACGTTACCCTCTTGGGACGTAAACTCGGCCAGAAGTTGGAAGCAGTGTGGGACAAGACTCACCTGCTCAAATTACCTTCTTCCATTGTTCCACCGAACAGGTTTCTAGGGCTTCGGCACCACGTTTTCCTGTTACGGCCATTTGCATCACTGATGTGTCGTTTTGCAATTTGAGCTCGCCGTGCAGTTCTCTGCTTATGGAGCTCCATTCGTGTTGTTTTGGTGCTCTCAGGTTCTTCAGTTGCCGTGTGTCACGATCACTCAACACTCACTTTCGTCCGCGTAATGACTTACCGGAAGATGTTTCCCGCTTTCCCTGTATACGCTATAAATCTTCTGTGCGGTGCCTCCTGAAACGGCAGGACTTCACAACCTTTTCTCGCAGAAGCACCCACCCAACAATTCGGCCACATTCAGATTCACTGATCACCGACATCAAGCCTCACAACTAGACAGAACGCTATTCTGACCACGACTGGCACTTACAGTGTACACAGACACCGCACAGGTGTCGTCCGTTGTCAGATAGAAACAGCGCAACCCTTACGCTTGGACAGCATCTCCATTCACGTTCAAGCGCGCATTTCTCGCGGCGCCTCTACACTTTCGTTTAATCGTTGTACATAGGACAGGAGTGCTGACTGCCCGCAGCCGTGGGCGCCTGTCAGCTGACGGACCTCTTCTGTGCTCCACATTCTGGAGGGGACTTAACTGACCCCTGGCTGCGTTCCCTCACAGCGGTCGAGCACAACGCAGACACCGCTGCCCCATCCCTCTCGCCTCCTCGATGTGTCGCTCCCGCCCGAGCCGCCAGTCCGTGCTCACACGCAGGTACTCCTCCGTCTCGGTCCAGGGTATGGGCGGGGTGTCCACGGTTTCGGCTCCGCTAGAGTTTTTCGGCGTTTCACCTTGACCGACCGGATCTTCGCGGCTTTCAGTTTGAGCCTCCGCCTGAAATTTCGAAACACTGAAGCTGTCCCACTGCTTACAAGTGACACGCGTTGTTCTCTCCAGCCGGGGTCTGTGAGTGCTGTGGTGGGGCAGGAAAGGGGGAGGGGATGAGAACCGCAGGGTGCGATCAACTCCACCTGCCGGCATCTAAATAGAACTACACCTCCATCTACATACACGTCTCTTTGTTGGAGACGCCTGCATTACCGTGAAACACGCAGACTCGTAAATGAACTAGCTGTCGGAGCAGTCGCTATCATTATCGAGTGGCTTTCAGAGAACAGAAGAACGCTTAACTGCAACGATACGCAACACATAGAGTTTCTCACACTCACTCTTCTAAATGCAATATTTTACTCTTCCAAGGTGGTTACACAATCAGTGAAGTCGACCGGTTTGAATTCTTACGACTGCATGTCGATAAAAATCTGTCCTGAGTGTACCACGTTCAAGGAACATTCACAAACTGACTGCTGCTGCCCTCCCTTGCCTTGTAGGCAAGTCTCCTCTCTCTCACACACACTCAAATGCTGCATCTTGTTTACATGGCTTACTTGCACTCTGTTATCTCCTGATGTTCTTGTTGTGGTTTTCAGTCTGAAGACTCATTTTATACAGCTCTCCACATTAGTGCAACCTACATTCTACATCTATATGGATATCTTCCAAATCACATTTAAATGCCAAACAGAGGGTTCATCGAACCACCTTTACAATTCTCTAATATTCTAATCTCGTATGGCGAGCGGAAAGAAAACACCTATATCTTGCCGTACGAACTCTGATTTCCCTTATTTTATCGTGGTGATCATTTCTCCCTATGTAGGTCGGTGTTAACAAATATTTTCGCATTCAGAGGAGAAAGTTGGTGATTGGATTTATTGAGAAGATTCCGCCGCAACGAAAAACGCCTTTGTTTTAATGATATCCACCCCAAATCCTGTATCATTTCACTGACGCTCTCTCCCATATTTCGCGATAATACAAACATTCTGCCTTCTTTTGAGCATTTTCGATGTACTCCGTCAGTCCTATCTGGTAAGGATTCCACACCGCGCAGCAATATTCTAAAAGAGGACGCAGAAGCGTAGTATAGGCAGTCTCCTTAGTAGTAGATCTGTTACATTTTCTAAGTCTCCTGCCAATAAAACGCAGTCTTCGGTTAGCCTCCAATTTAAGGTGTTCGTAATTGTAATTCCTGGGTATTTAGTTGAATTTACGGCCTTCAGATTTGACTGATTTATTGTGTAACCGAAGTTTCACGAATTCCTTTTAGCACTCGTGTGGATGACCTCACACTTTTCGTTATTTAGGGTCAACTGCCAATTTTTGCACCATTCAGATATCTTTTCTAAATCGGTTTCCAATTTGTTTTGATCCTCTGATGACTTTATTAGTCAGCGTCATGTGCAAACAAACTAAGAAGGCTGCTCAGATTGTCTCCCAAATCGTTTATATAGATAAGGAACAGCAAACGGCCTATAACACTACCTTGGGGAAAGCCAGAAATCACTCCAGATTTACTCGATGGCTTTCCGTCAGTTAGTACGAACTGTGACCTCTCTGACAGGAAATCACAAAACCAGGCACACGATATTCCATAAGCACGCAATTCCACTACAAGCCGCTTGTGTGGAACAGTGTCAAGAGCCTTCCGGAATTCCAGAAATACGGTATCGATCTGAAATTCCTTGTCAATAGCACTCAACACTTCACGTGGATAAAGAGCTTGTTGTGTTTCACAAGAACGATGTTCTCTAAACCCATGTTGACTGCGTGTCAATAGACCGTTTTCTTCAAGGTAATTCATAATGTTCGAACACAATATATGTTCCAGAATCCTGCTGCATATAGACATTAATGATATAGGCCTGTAATTCAGTGGATTACTCCTATTACCTTTCTTGAATATTGGTGTGACCTGCGCAACTTTCCAGTTTTTGGGTACGGATCTTTCGTCGAGCGGCCGGTTGTATTTTATTTCAAGTATGGAGCTAATGCTCAGCATACTCTGAAAGGAACGTAATTGGTATACAGTCTGGCCCAGAAGACTTGCTTTTATTAAGTGATTTGAGTTGCTTCCCTTCTCCGAGGGTACTTACTTCTACGTTACTCATGTTGGCAGCTGTTCTGGATACGAATTCTGGAATATTTACTTCGTCTTTTTGTGTGAAGGCATTTCGGAAGGCTGTGTTTACTAACTCTGCTTTGACAGCACTGTCTTCGATAGTATCTCCATTGCTATCGCGCAGAGAAGGCATTGATTGTTTCTTGCCGTTAACATACTCCACATGCAACCAGAATCTCTTTGGATTTTCTACCTGGTTTCGAGACAAAGTTTCGTTGTAGAAACTGTTATAAGCGTCTCGCATTGAAATTCGCGCTAAATTTGGAGCTTCTGTAAAAGATCGCCAATCTTGGGAATTTTGCGTCTGTTTAAATTTGGCATGTTTGTTTCGTTGTTTCTGCAACAGTGTTCTGACTCGTTTTGTGTACCAAGGAAGACCAGCTCCGTCGCTTATTAATTTATTTGGTATAAATCTCTCAATTGTGACCGATAGTATTTCTCTGAATTCAAGCCACATCTGGTCTAGACTTGTATCATTAATTTGGAAGGAGTGGAGATTGTCTCTCAGGAAGACATGAAGTGAATTTTTATCTGCTTTTTTGAGTAGGTATATTTTTCGTTTATTTTTGCAGGATTTGGGGGTTAGATATTCAATCTCGCTACGACAACCCTGTGTTCACTAATTCCAGTGTCCTTTTTGATGCTCGTTATTAGCTCAGGATTATTTGTTGCTAAGAGGTCAAGTGTGTTTTCACAACTGTTTACTATTCGCGTGGGCTCATGAACTAACTGCTCGAAATAATTTTCAGAGAATGCGTTTAGCTCAATTTCGGATGACGTTTTATGCGTACCTCCGGAAGAAACATGTATTTTCGCCACCATATCGAGGGTAAATTAAAGTCACCACCAACTATAATCGTATGAGTCGGGTATGTGTTTGAAATCAAACTCAAGTTTTCTTTGAACCTTTCAGCTACTGTATCATCTGAATTGGGATGGTCTGTATAAGGGTCCAATTATTATTTTATTCCGGTTGCCAACAATGACCTCTGCCCATACTAACTCACATTCTTCTCGATCTCCTTAGTGTATTCATGTCTTGCTCGGTTTCTACTATTCCCCCCCCCCCCCCCCCGCACTTCCCCCCAATACCGAGCTACGAGTCCTTAATGACACAGACTGTATCCTGTTAACCATTCCCGTCCTTTAGTCAACTTGCACCATTAATTTCCTTTCTCCTTAATTCGATTCAGTATCTCCTCATTACTTGCGCGATCTACCCACCTAATCTTCAGCACTGTTGTGTAACACCACATTTCAAAAACTTCTATGCTCTCCTTCTCTGAACTTCTAAACGTTCATGATTCAATTCAGAAGAACACCACACTCCAGACAAATACCTTGAGGAAACACTGCTAACACTTCAATTATATTAGACTCTAACAAAATCCACTTATTCAAAAATGTTTTTCTTGCTGTTTCCACTTTCTACTTTATACTCCGTTTATTTGTTCCCTCACGGTATTTTGCCCTCCAATAGACTTTTAACGTCTAATTTCCTAATCTAATTCCCTCAACATTGCTGAATGTAATAGGACTACATTCCAATGCCTCTGTTTTACTTTTCTTCCCATTCATCTTTTCAAGACACTATCCATTTCGTTTTATTGATATTCGAAGCTCTTTCTCGTCTCTGATTGAATTACTACATTATCACCAAACCTCATTGTTTCTATTTCCTCCCTCAGAATTTCAAATCACTTTCCAGATTCCAGTTTCTCTTTGGTTTCTTTTACTACTTTTTGAGAGTACAGACTGATCTCTAACCACGATAGTCTGTAACCCTCCCTCACTCTCTTCCAACTCCTGATTTCCTCCCATGTTCCACCACCCTTAATAGCTGCAGTATCTACAAGACAGGAATGTACAAGAGAGGATTTCCTCTGTGGGCCGTATCAAACCATTCAGGGGACTGATGATTAAACAAAAAGTACAAGTTGTAGATAACCTTGCTCCCCTGCTTTTTATTCCTAATTATTTTAGAATATCTAAGAGGGTATTGCAGTTGACACTGTCAAAACATTTTTCTAACTCCACAAATTCTACGAGAATTGCCCAGAAAGTAATGCAACGCATTTTTTTCTTCAACAATTCTTTACTGAACATAATGAGAATTACACACACGAAAGAATGGTGTTCTATCTGCACACCCTATTTTTCCATTGTAATCTCCATCCCGTTCTATGGTCTTCCTCCACCGCGAAGCAGGGGCGTGTATGCCCCGTCGGTACCAATCCTTGTCCTGCTGGCAGAGCCAGTGCTTGACTGTATGAATCACCTCCTCATCGTCCTCAAAATGTCTTCCACCAATGGCATCCTTTAATGGCCCATGCAAGTGGAAGTCCGAGGGGGCTAGGCTGCAAATCATGGAGCTCCACCGAACCGCCATCTGATGACATCACCCCCCGTGCCAGCGACTAAACTGCACTTCTGTCCACAGCAGATGCTCCATAGACTTTAAACAAGTGTTTGTGAATATTCCCCACAGTTTCTTTCTCTGGAGTGAGAAATTCGATAGCGGGACGTTGCTTGTAACGTACATCTCCTACAAACGTCATTTTGAAACTGCCGTGCAGCCACGCTGCCTGTCGGAAGTGACGGCAACTTGGCGCGCTGACTCAGGAGACTTAAGATAATACATACGTAACATTTCACATTCGTTGTTGGCAAGCAGGGTGCACTCAGCTCTTGTGAGGCAAACTGGGGAGCTACTTGATTGAGAAGCAGCGGCTCCGGTCTCGGAAACTGACATACGGCCGGGAGAGCGGTGTGCTGAACACATGCCCCTCCATATCCGCATCCAGTGACGCCTGTGGTTGAGCATGACACGGCGGCCGGTCGGTGCATTTGGGCCTTCATAGCTTGTTCGGGAGGAATTTAGTTTTTTTTAGTTTTAGGCTACATTCTCACAAGAATCTCGATAAAATCTCTTATCGTAGCATCATATTTCCCTTTTCTTCTTCATCTACTTCTTCGCTTTCCATAAATTCGTCTTCACATTTCTTTCTCTTGTAGAATAGTTCTGTGTATTCTCTCTTTATATGCGGCCACGGTGGCCGATCGGTTCTAGGCTCTTCAGACCGGAACCGCGCGACCGCTACGGTCGCAGGTTCGAATCCTGCCTCGGGTATGGATGTGTGTGGTGTCCTTAGGTTAGTTAGGTTTAAGTAGTTCTAAGTTCCAGGGGACTGATGATCTCCGATGTGAAGACCCATACAGCTCAGAGCCATTTGAACCATTTTCTTCTCTCGATATTTCAGCAATCTGTTCATTGCTTAACACTGCCTTGCCATTGTCATTCATATGACTGATTATCTTTTCTACAAAGGTTCGTCTAATTTTCAAAATGGCTCTGAGCACTATGGGACTTAACATCAATGGTCATCAGTCCCCTAGAACTTAGAACTACTTAAACCTAACTAATCTAAGGACAGCACACAACACCCAGCCATCACGAGGCAGAGAAAATCCCTGACCCCGCCGGGAATCGAACCCGGGAACCCGCGCGTGGGAAGCGAGAACGCTACCGCACGACCACGAGATGCGGGCCATATCCCTATCTTTCCGACAGTGACACATAGTTCAACTGCTTTTCATTTCTCCTCTGGCTCTTCTTGTCTTAACATTCTGCACTTTCTCTTTATCTCAGGTTTAGGTCTCTTTATTCTGTTTTAATTAATTCTTTCTCTGTTCGTCAAATAAATTCAATACCACGCCAAGGATTTATTGTCGGTCTTGTCTCTCTGGCTTCTTCTTTCTGTCCTGCCATCACTACCCGCTCAACAACCCTTGGTTCTTTCGAACAAGCCAGATCCCACTGATTTTCCATTTCCTCAGTTTTAATATTCAAAAAAACTATGGTAGAGGCCACATCTACCCCTGAAAATGTTATGTAGTTTAAGATCTGGTTTCTTTCACAGCCGGAGGGCGTTGCAGCAGCGCACACGCCACGTTCCGAGACTCTGATGCTGGTATATAAGCACCTACATGTAGGCAAGAGAGTAGTGTGGCACTTGTGTCTCAGCGACGTGAGTCTGGCAAATTCGGAAACGTGAACTATAGCGTCGTTATTACCAAATGCGTCCAAACACGACCGACGTGCTAATATTCGTTTCTTAGCTGCCGAAGCACAAACAATGGTAGACATACAATGGAGAATGAAGAACGTGTACTGTGCAGCATGCCTTTCGAAATCCACCGTGTGGAATGTTGCGCCACGTTCCGTCCTGGTCGCTATTCGACACGTCCCCACATCGCAAATGTCGGAACGCAGAAGTTACGTCAGCTCAAGAGGCAGACCCTCGAGCAGCTGCCCTGCAGTCCTGATCTCTCCCTGTACGTTTGTGGCGCCTTCCGTTCCTTAAAAAGGTCTTCAAGGTTCGGCGATTCCTGTCGGACGAGAATGTTCAGCAGGCAGTTGCGGACTTCTTCATGCAGCACTGGTATTTATGTCTCAGTGCTCATGGCGATTTTGCCTGATAGGCGTACTGATTCTGGACTTTATCGCCTTCGAATGGAAACCTTTTATTGCCCTTCTTAAATACGAATTTTGTTCTATGCAAACTCCCTTTTTCCCCAAGTGCACATTCTCCAGCTATTTTTCCATCTCTTAATTTTCCTACTCCCAATGTGCGGTTCCCCATTACGAAAAAATTTTCGTCTCCCTTAACGATAAGTATAATTTGTTCTACCTCTTCATACATTTTTGCAATCTCTTGATCGTCTGTGGAGCTAGTCGGCATATAAAATTGTAGTATTGTAATGGGTGTTTGTTTTGTATCTATCTTGGCTACGATAATGTATTCATCATGCTGTTCGTAGTAGCCATCTACATTCCTATTTTTTTATTCATTATCATACTCTCCATATTTTGAGTTGATAAACCTATGCTTACTTGACTAGATGTTCCTAGCTTCACTAATTTCCACTATATCTAACTAAAATCATTTCTCTTTTTAGATGCTGTTACCTAATTATCCGATTAAGAGACGTAACATTCCACGCTCCGACTGTAAAACAGTAGTTCATCTCAGCGACAACATACTCCTGAACAGTCCCCACCTGGGAATAGAAGGGGAGAATATTTTATTTCTGGAATGTTTTGCGAAAGAGGATGCCATCATCATTAAAGAACGTGTTGGAACTGCATTTCTTCGGAAATATAACAACCTTAGTCTTCCCTTTGCTTTCAGCCGTTCTCAGTACCATAGTAGCAAGGCCATGGTAGCTCGATGTTACAAGGCCAGATCAGTTAATTGGCCACACTCTTTCTCCTGCAACTACTGCACCACCCGTTTAGGAACCGTATGCTGCTCGGGCCTTTTGCACAGATACCCCAAACCAAACAGCTACCTGTCTCGACGAGACACGCTAGCCACCCAGCCGATGTGAGCTCCACCGTCTGCGGGGGTGCAGGTAAACGTGTTTAATTACGTATTTCATTTCCCTACCTTCGCAGACCACGCATTTTCTCTCTGAGAACGTTCAATATAGTGCTCTCAGAAATAAATCCACAAAGTAAAAATGCATTAAATCGTGGCGTATGCAGAAATGTGAACAAAGTGAAGAATAAAAAGTCTCAGGAAATATTGTCACATCTTAAAAGGAGACTAAACGTGATCTACTGAAGTAAAATGTAGTAGTGAGAAACTACGTGACGCAGGTTGGTAACTTCTGGTAAGTGTATGAAAAGAGGACTTACTTGTGCGGTGAATGTTTCGAAGATTTGTAATATGTTGAATTGAAGTACTGTGCCGTCTCGGTAGAGCAGCAGTCTACCCTGTGTGTTACTCAAATCTGTCAAATATCACTTGATCTGATACCAAAGCTCTGTGACACTGAAACTTGCGACCTTCCACGAAAAGTGCTTTCATCCTGTTTCTGAAGAAGAGACCACGAGATCAAGATCAAGAAACACCATCATATTAGCAATATGGCTTATCAGTTTGTAATATGCTTCGCGGATTAACATAGAGAACTATAGGAAGAAAACAATGAGGGACTCAAGATAAAGTTTGGGAAGGTTTTAGAAAAATATAATGTACCTGAAAAGCTGTCCTAATTTTGCACTTTAGAAACTGAGGAACTACAGACATCGCAAAAATGTTAAGATGGAATAGAATGTTCAGGCGAACTGGCATGAAGTGTAGAGGTAAACAAGTACTCTACAGTACGTATGAAGGAAAAAAGGGAGATAAAGGTTTAATACGGCGTCGACACACTGTTCGTACGAGAATGTAGAGTGATATTCGCCATGCACTTTTCAAAGGCCATATGCCTTACGCAAGAACAAATCTGAACGTGCACAAACGGACAGTGTTTTAAACCCTGCTCCTGACCACGAGTGCATCACCGAAATCGGCCAATTTGCAATCTCTACATAAATGACGCAGGGGTTGTAGAAGAGAAAGATCACGAAAGACAAATTCGAATGTACAAGTGCGCATGGCAGGGTGGCACCCTACAGTCTACCGTTGCTTTTCTTCCATGTCTAAGAAGCTACTCTGTAAGCAGGGATTGAAGAAAATGTCAGATCACGAACGAAAGAGCAGCTGGAACAAATTGCAAATTGCGCGGTTCGCAGACCAAGAAGAACGATTTGGCTGACGGTAAGGAAGACGTCAGACACTTGGTAATGAAAGAGATAGCAAATTTTGAGCAGAATAAGAGAAACAACTTGAGAATGGAAGTGAAAAGGAGTCGTAGGAAGCAGAATAGCGAAGTACTTGACATAAAATGTGGGGAAGATGCAGTAGAATAATCGAAGGAATTCTATCTAAGCATTATGAAAACGTTGGACTGATGATGCAAGGAATATATCATAAAAATTTGATGCAGGTGAAGTCGCATTCTTCAGAGGAAACGCCTATACTGGTATTATATCAATGGACACTGATGTGAGAAGTTCCTCGAAATGCAGACAGGGATGACGATACTGTGCGGCAAGAAACGGGGGACCGTGGGAAACCAGACAAGAAGAATGCTAAAAATTTGGCGTGTGAATTACAAGTAGAGCTTTACTAGGAAGGGCATACGAAAAATGAGTTATTTGGAGAATCTTAATCAGGAAAAGTATCGGCATGCTACGGCACGGCATATAATTGGCTCTAAGCACTACGGGACTCAACATATGAGGTCATCAGTCCCCTAGACTTAGAACTACTTAAACCTAACTAACCTAAGGACATCACACACATCCATACCCGAGGCAGGATTCGAATCTACGACCGTAGCAGCAGCTCGGTTCCGGACTGAAGCGCCTAGAACCGCTCGGCCACAGCGGCCGGCAGCGTATAATTAACTTAGTGCAGAGAGAAGCAGTAAATCGGAAAATGTTGGAAAGTAGCAGGAAGAGATGTGAGGACGAGGAAAAACCACATGAAAACAGTAAGAGAGACAGTGCCCAAACGGTGGTCCGCCCACCCTGATGTTTGGTTAATTTTTCCTAAGTGACCTTATGAGAATGGTGTGCTAAGACTGTTGCTTTCGATTTCTTCAAGTGCACTTAAACAAAGTGGAGGATCTTTTTCTTTTTCCCCACAGAGAAATGCAATGTTAACAGCCCAGTGGGTAATTATGCCGATGTTTGGAAGCACTCTCAAAACATCTATCTGGATGGTGAAATCAGAGATTTATTTTTTTCACACCAAGTTTTGAACTTTGTATACGCTAGCGTGATTTACTGAAAGTATTAGTGTCGGTTTACACACTCACTAACAACAAGCTGAGCGTCGTATTCTCAGATCGCCGGAACCCTGTGAGCCAGCCAGTATCTGCTGATGCGGGCATGCACTGTGTCGGCCAGCAGTGGAAAAGCTCATGTAGCAGTTGTTTTGTCGGGAATGCTCTACAGCCAGCATTCAGCGATGCTCAGTGGCCTGCAGCTCTGCTCACTGGCCGGCCGGTGTGGCCGAGCGGTTCTAGGCGCTACAGTCTGCTGGAACCGCACGACCGCTACGGTCGCAGCTTCGAATCTTGCCTCGGGCATGGATGTGATGTGATGTCCTTAGGTTAGTTAGGTTTAAGTAGTTCTAAGTTCTAGGGGACCGATGACCTCAGAAGTTAAGTCCCATAGTGCTCAGAGCCATTTGTTTACCCATTCTAATTGGCCTCTGGCACTACCAAGGAAGAACTTTAATATTTTTTTTTATTCTGAGACCCAATAGTAATAAGAGATATCACACATGTACAAATACCCTGTGTGAATTAAATTGGATGTCCAGATAGAAAACACTATCAAATCTTTCAAAATATGCAGACAGCTGTGCTACTGTGCTTCAAAATACAGTTTCAGCAAGGTGGAGGTATTGATAGACACACGGTCGGCAATTGAAATGGGAAATGTAATACGGATTTTTCATTTACTGGAAACGTCTGCAGCTGCAATTCATCGTCATTTGATGGATCTTTGCGGAATGAGTACAGTGTCATGAAAGTAGGTGTGGTCTCTGAAGAAGCAGATATTTGATAAAGGCAGAACAGACTTTCCAGATGGGCAAAGAACGTCCACTTCAGGTGACAACGTGTAGCGCATCGAAGTATCGATTCAAGTCGACTACTAATTCGACTATCGGAACACTTGCTCTCGCTCGGTATCGCGGCAGCTCTGAGGCTGAGACAGTCTCTCTAACACTTAATGAGGTATCAAGCGGTGGGTGCTTCGTTGTCATGGGGGACGAAACGTGGGCACATCGGGTGACACAGTGCGCAGAGGCTCAATTCGGCCCTCTCCCCGACCTCCGTGAGAAGTTCAGAGCTACGGCATTTACGAAGAAAGTTACGGCCACAGTCTTTTGCGACACGGCAGATAGTCTAGCGATTTGTCTCCTCAGGTCGTGGAGGCTGCCAGGTGTTGTGCCACAGAAGGCGATCGTGGGACAACGCCAAACCACAGGCGCCTTCCGATGACGCGTCATCGGGTCCGGCGTTTGCGCTGGGCTGTACTGGAACGCGCTCCATACAGACCGAACCTCGTACCAGGGGAGTTTCATCTCTTCGCGCTGTTAAAGGAGCCCTGGCCGTTTGCCACGACAGGGGCGACGCCGACGTTCAGGAGGTTGCTGTCAAGACGCTCCCTGGCCAGCATCTTGGTATCTTTAACGCCGCTTAAGACAGATTCGTTTACCAATGGGAAAAACACTTAAGGGCAGATATTGGACAAAATAGCAAATTTTTTATTGCTTAATTTATTAGATTGATGCTTTAAGAACGTCTCAAAATTTCATAACCGAAATCCGCCTAGTAATATGTTATAAAACATTTGCTTTGGCCGTTTTTACCAGCTACGCCCCCTTCTCCCGTGCTGTCTCTCTCGTCTACGCTAGACTTTTCCTTGAGTTAATTTTTCGGTCACACAATCGAAGCCATCTGCAGCTGTATCTAGAATGTTTTGACAAAGCCTATACCTCTCCTGTATGGTGGCAGAAATTAGTACATCGACAACCACTGGGATGTGGTAACAGATTGACAGACAAAGAAATTCACACATTACAAGTACATTACAGAAAAGGCATCAGGGACGATGTGCACAGTGAGCAGTGTGGACAATGTTCTTCCACAAACTTTCCGCAGGTGAGAGTCCTCTGCTCTTCACTGTTACATATCGTGGTGGTAATATCTTCAGCAGAAGCCAATGGAAAGCCTTACACCTATAAGCATGGTTTACTATTTGCTGTTTTAAATGTTATAAGACCAACTCGCAGATACCTAGCAAATTCCTGAACTGCTAAAACATGTGCGCATGGAAACATACAAAATACGAAGGAGAGCTACAATCACCTCATCTGGATGCAATGTCCAAAACCAGTATTTATGTCCTCAAATGTTCTGAAGATAGCTGCTTGGTGATACATGTACCGTGTTTAACAGTGGAAATGTAGACATAATTAACTTTCTCCAGAGATTAGGCTCCTATCCAGGATCATTCACACTGAAGCATGGATGAAGCACAGCTTGACAAAGTCTAGGCACCAAAAGAAACTATACAAAAGTTGGCTTGGTAAAGGAGGCGAAGGAAGAGAATACCGCAGTAAGACATGTATGAGAGTAAGGTTATGGTAATGTTTAGCATTAGTGACTGGGCATATGGTAACATTGTTAAAAATTGAAATAATAGCTTCAATAGAGATTTGTGGTAGAGCGAGTTTTTGAGATATAATGTACCTTTTCTCTGCTATAAAAGCTACATGCTGAAATTTGGCGCAGTTCTTAATAATCACTTACTAAACAATCCTGTGGAGCTCCTTCTCTTTATCTGGTGTCTGAGAAAGTAGCTCCTTTACTGTATAGGAAAAACGAGTAGTCTCGGTTAACATAAAACGGAAAATTTGATTTCAAAGTATCTACGAGCTTAAACAAGAATCTGTTGCACTCACTTTATCAGTTTTTTACGCAGATGTCCGCTGTAATTTTTCAGCTTCAGTGTTTGATTACTTTATGAGAAAAGCTACATTATATGTGCACTGATAATTAAAAATTCAAATCCTCATAAAATGAATGTCATGTTCAAACAAAACTGCAAAGAATATCACGCACTCTGTTCTACATAATAGTCACAAGTTTTAACATTTTAACTGTGTACGTGATATCGAAGTTTAAAAGTCAATATGCATTTTATCCTGCGTCTGCCCTTGAACAACTATCGTCATTCATCGTATGCATCAATTACAATAGCAAATTCAATACAATATTCACTTCAGAAAAATACTCATTTCCAACTACATACATTACGTAAACATTAAGTGGCCCCGACTACACACAGATGTGTGGACTCCTGATACCGGCAGGGAACCGTCTGTTAGTTCACTCGTTAACAATGTGACTCACTGTCTAAATTTCACCTCAGTAAAAGGTAATGTCAGTGCCATAGAGCCACTTGGCTGAGTTCTATTTGCATACCTTCTTCAGTCCAGTATCTGTTAAGCCGTACCTACGGCTTCCTACGCTTCACTCCGGAACCGCGCGACCGCTACGGTTGCAGGTTCGAATTCTGCCTCGGGCATGGATGTGTGTGATGTCCTTAGGTTAGTTAGGTTTAAGTAGTTCTAAGTTCTCGGGGACTGACGACGTCAGATGTTAAGTCCCATAGTCCTCAGAGCCATTTTTTGAGCTTCCTAGGATGAGGAAATGCTCGACATTAACAGTTGCGCCTAGAACCGCTCGGCCACTCCGGCCGGCTATTCACATTCAGAAAGATCTTAGCCCAGATAAGAAATTGCAAAGTCATCAGCATTCTGGAATTTCCGGAAGGTCGAATTCGATAGATCTGCTGTGTAGAGACTGAATAAAGCCGCAGAAGGAACACTGAAATTAAAATCAAGGGCGGCAACATCAAGAGTACAATGGGAATTCCACAGTTAAATGCAGAGGGGAGAGCGGATAGGTGGAGAAAGTACATTAAAGTCCTCTGTTTGGGGGAAGACTTGTCTGAACACGTGACGGAAGAACAAAAAGGAGTCGATGTAGAAGAGATGGGGGATCCAGTATTAGAATCAGAATTTAAAAGAGCTTTTGACAATTTAAGATCGAATAAGTCAAAAGGGATTGACAACATTCCATCAGAATGTCTAAAGTCGCTGCGGGAAATGGCAACAAACCACTGCTCACGCTGCTGTGTATGGCGTGTGAGTCTGGCGATACGCCTTCAGCCTTTCGGGAAAACGTCATTTACACAATTCCGAAGACTGCAAGAGCCGACAAGTGTGAGGTTATCGCACAATCAGTTTAACACCTCATGCACCCAAGTTGGTGACAAGAATAACATACATAAGAATGGAAAAGAAAGTTGAGGATGTCAGATGACAATCAATTTCGCTTTAGGAAAGATAACGACACCAGAGAGGCAATTCTGACGTTGCGGTTAATAATGGAAGCAAGAATGAAAAGAAATCAAGACACGATCATATGATTTGTTGATCTGGAAAAAGAATTCGAAAGTGTAAAATGATTCTAGATGCTGGAAATGAAGATAAGGCGTAGGGAAAGGCAGGTGATATACACTATGTACAAGAACCAAGACGGAACAATAAAAGTGCAAGACCAAGACCGAAGTGCAAGGATTAAAAAGGATGTGAGGCAGGAATTATTCTTTCTCCCCTATCGTTCAATCTGTGCAATATAGCAGCAATGACGGAAATAAAATAAAGTTTCTAGGGCGAGATTCAAATTGATGGTGAGAAGATAGCAGTGATAAGATTCGCTGATGACATTGCTATTCTTAGTGAAAGTGAAAAAGAATTGCAGCATCTGATGAATGGAATGAACAGCCTAATAAGTAAGAATATGGATTAAGAGTAAATCGAAGAAAGACGAAAGGAATGAGAACTAACAAAAATGAGAACAGCGAGAAACTTAACATCGGGATTGATGATCACGAGGTACATCTACATGATTACTCTCCCATTCACATTTAAGTGCTTGACAGAGGGTTCATCGAACCACAATCATACTATCTCTCTACCATTCCACTCCCGAACAGCGCGCGGGAAAAACGAACACATAAACCTTTCTGTGCCGGCCGTGGTGGTCTAGCGGTTCTAGGCGCGCAGTCCGGAACCACGCGACTGCTACGGTCGCAGGTTCGAATCCTGCCTCGGGCATGGATGTGTGTGATGTCCTTAGGTTAGTTAGGTTTAAGAAGTTCTAAGTTCTAGGGGACTGATGACCACAGATGTTAAGTCCCATAGTGCTCAGTACCATTTTAACCATTTGAAACCTTTCTGTTCGAGCTCTGATTTCTCTTATTTTATTTTGATGATCATTCCTACCTATGTAGGTTGGGCTCAACAAAATATTTTCGCATTCGGAATAGATAGTTGGTGACTGAAATTTCGTAAATAGATCTCGCCGCGACGAAAAACACCTTTGCTTTAATGACTTCCGTTCCAACTCACGTATCATATCTGCCACACTCTCTCCCCTATTACGTGATAATACAAAACGAGCTGCCCTTTTTGCACCCTTTCGATGTCCTCCGTCAATCCCACCTGGTAAGGATCCCACACCGCGCAGCCATATTCTAACAGAGGACGAACGATTGTAGTTTAAGCTGTCTCTTTAGTGGACTTGTTGCATCTTCTAACTGTCCTGCCAATGAAACGCAACCTTTGGCTCGCCTTCCCCACAATATTATCTATTTAGTCTTTCCAACTGAAGTTGTTCGTAAGCTTAACACCCAGGTACTTAGTTGAATTGACAGCCTTGAGAATTGTACCATTTATCAAGTAATCCAATTCCAACGGATTTCTTTTGGAACTCGTGTGGATCACCTCACACTTTTCGTTATTTAGCGTCAACTGCCACCTGCCGCACCATACAGCAATCTTTTCTAAATCTCTTTGCAACTGATACTGGTCTTCGGATGACCTTACTAGACGGTAAATTACAGCATCATGTGCGAATAACCTAAGAGAACTGCTCAGATTGTCACCCAGGTCAGTTATACAGCTCAGAAACAGCAGAGGTCCCAGGACGCTTCCCTGGGGAACACCTGATATCACTTCAGTTTTACTCGATGATTTGCCGTCTATTACTACAAATTGCGACCTTCCTGACAGGAAATCACGAATCCAGTCGCACAACTGAGACGATACCCGATAGGACCGCAGCTTGATTAGAAGTCGCTTTTGAGGAACGGTGTCAAAAGCTTTCCGGAAATCTCGAAATACGGAATCAACTTGAGATCCCCTGTCGATAGCGGCCATTACTTCGTGTAAATAAAGAGCTAGCTGCGTTGCACAAGAACGATGTTTTCTGGAACCATGCTGATTACGTATCAATAGATCGTTCCCTTCGAGGTGATTCATAATGTTTGAATACAGTATATGCTCCAAAACCCTACTGCAAACCGACGTCAATGATATAGGTCTGTAGTTCGATGGATTACTCCTACTACCCTTCTTAAACACTGGCGCGAACTGCACAATTTTCCAATCTGTAGGTACACATCTATCGGTGAGCGAGCGGTTGTATATGATTGCTAAGTGGGGAGCTATTGTATCAGCGTAATCTGAAACGAACCTCATCGGTATACAATCTGGACCTGAAGACTTGCCCGTATCAAGCGATTTGAGTTGCTTCGCAACCCCTAAGGTATCTACCTCTAAGAAACTCATGCTAGCAGTTGTTCGTGTTTCAAATTCTGGAATATTCCATTCGTCTTCCCTGGTGAAGGAATTTCGGAAAACTGCGTTCAATAACTCCGCTTTAGCGGCACAGTCGTCGGTAACAGTTCCATCGGCACTGCGCAGCGAAGGTATTGACTGCGTCTTGCCGCTTGTGTACTTTACATACGACCAGAATTTCTTCGGATTTTCTACCAAATTTCGAGACAATGTTTCGTTGTGGAACCTATTAAAGGCATCTCGCATTGAAGTCCGTGCCAAATTTCGCGCGTCTGTAAATCTTAGCCACTCTTCGGGATTTCGCGTTCTTCTGAACTTGGCATGCTTTTTCCGTTGCCTCTGCAACAGCGTTCGGACCTGTTTTGTGTACCATGGGGGATCAGTTCCATCTCTTACCAATTTATGAGGTACGAATCTCTCAATTGCTGTTGCTACTATATCTTTGAATTTGAGCCACATCTCGTCTACATTTGCATAGTCAGTTCGGAAGGAATGGAGATTGTCTCTTAGGAAGGCTTCTAGTGACACTTTATCCGCTTTTTTAAATAAAATTACTTTGCGTTTGTTCCTGGTGGATTTGGAAGAAACGGTAATGAGCCTAGCTACATCGACCTTGTGATCACTAATCCCTGTATCAGTCATGATGCTCTCTATTAGGTCTGGATTGTTTGTGGCTAAGAGGTCAAGTGTGTTTTCGCAACCATTTACAATTCTCGTGGGTTCGTGGAGTAACTGCTCGAAATAATTTTCGGAGAAAGCATTTAGGACAATCTCGGAAGATGTTTTCTGCCTACTACCGGTTTTGAACAAGTATTTTTGCCAACATATCGAGGGGAGGTTAAAGTCCCCACCAACTATAACCGTATGAGTGGGGTATTTATTATTATTATTATTATGTGCGATTGGACCCATACGGATCACGCAAAGCTTTTCCGATTCAATTTTTTAATTCTCCAAACTTCTCTCATTCTTTCCCCATGAATTCTCTTTCTTTCCTCTGTCCATTTTGTCCCCTGTCTCTTGCAAACTTCATTCTCGGATTGTACTTTCCAACTATTGATTTTTTGCCTGTATACATTTCTGTTTATAACTTCTGAAGAATTTATTTGTGCATTTGCTAGATCTGTTTTGGTTTCTTGTATCCAGGGTATGGCTTTCAATTTTTCAATGTATATTAAAATTTTGTGGGAGAGTCTGGGTGTTGGGAGTCTGTGGATATGACCGTAAAATTTTAGTCTTCTTTTCCGGATGTCTGCGGCGAGGTTAGATAATTTTTCTGTAGTTTTCCGAGACTGTAACCTGTATCCATCTTCCGTTCTTTTTGGGCCAAGAATCTTTCTGAAAATTTTGCGTTCCTCTTTCAGGATGCCTTCCAGGTCGCCTTTTCTATGGAGTGTGAGTGTTTCGCTGGCATATAGTGCTTCGGGCTTGATTACTGTATTGTAGTGTCGTATTTTTGAGTGAATGGAGAGACACTTTTTATTGTAGATGTTGTGGGTTTTCCAGTATGCTCTTTTCAGTTTTTGCAGTCGAACTTTTTGTGCAGTTTTCTCTCCCCCTGTGGGTTCTAGGACCTCGCCTAAGTATTTAAAGAATGGAACTCTCTCAATTTGTCCATATTTTGTAGTCAGTTTTTGAGTTTCAAATTTTGAGCAGATGAATTTGGTTTTTTGGAAGAAACTTTGTAGCCCAACTTTTTCGGCGCATTCTTTGAGAATGTCTATCTGTTTAACTGCTGTGGTCTCGTTTTCTGCTAGAATGACCACGTCATCTGCAAATGCCAAGCATGAAATTTTAATACCATCTTTAGATCTTCCTAGTTGTATAGGCTTCCAGTAATTTTGATTCTTCAGTTCTTTTTCCCATTCTCGGATGACTTTGTCTAAGACAAGGTTGAAGAGGAGTGGAGACAAGCCGTCACCTTGTCTGACGCCGGTTTTGATCAGGAAGGGCTCTGATATTTCACCCAGGAATTTTATCTTAGAAGTTGTGTTTGTGAGCGTTTCTGTGATAAGGTTTAGGGTTTTCGGATCGAGTCCTAGCTCCTCAAGGATAATAAAGAGAGATTGCCTATCGATTGAATCATAAGCCTTTGCGAAATCAACAAAGGAACAAATGATCGGACTGTTTCTGACTGCTTTGTATTTTAGTGTTGTCTTCAAATTGAAAATTTGTTCTGCACAGGATCGGTGAAGGCGAAAGCCAGCTTGGTATTCACCAATACTGTGTTCGAGTTGTTCTTGTGTTCGTTGAGGAAGACAAGCTGAGAGGATTTTATAAGTGACTTGGAGAAGGGAGATTCCTCGATAGTTGTTTATATCTGCCATGTCTCCCTTTTTATGCAGTGGATGAATTAGGGTGCATTTCCAATCTTCTGGTAGTTTTTCTGTCTGCCAAATGTCTGTGATGATTTGAGTGAGTTCTTTGAGGGAATTTGGTCCAAGATTTTTAAGTAGTTCTGCAGTGATATTATCTTCTCCGGATGCCTTGTTGTTTTTCAGTCTATGAATATGTCTTTGGATCTCCTCTAGTGTAGGTGGTGGGGATTCTGGATTTGTGTAGATAGCAGTTTCTTGAGGGAATCTTGAAGAAGGTTCAGGGCAATTGAGGAGTCCGGAAAAGTATCTTGCCAGCTCCTCACAATTTTCCCGATTTGTGAGCGCTAGTTTTCCATCTGGTTTTCTGAAACATAGATTTCGTGAGCCGTATCCATTGATTCTCCCAGCAAAGGTCTTATAGAAGTCTCGTACAGTATAGTTACGGAAATTTTCTTCAATAGACTCACACTGTTCCTTGAGGTACTTCCTCTTCACTTGTCTGATTGTTTTTGCCACTTGTCTTCTGGTGTTGTGGAAGTGATCTAGATTTTCTAGGGATTTTTTACTGTTATACTTCAGAAAGGCTTTCTTTCTTTCTTCCAGCGCTTTTTCACATCCAGAGTCCCACCAGGGGTGTTTTGTGTTCTTTTTCAATGGGATCAGTTCTTTTGTCTTCTTTGTAATTTTTGTTCGAAATTTTTCCCAAGAGTCAGCTGGTTCCTTTTCCCACTCCTCCTTCAGATTGGTTTCTTTGATTGTTCGTGTGTCAAATTTCATCATGTGTGTTTTCTTCGGATAGAATTTTTTTGGGGTGAATTTCACTTTAATGCGTGTTAAGTAGTGGTCTGAGTCAATGTTCGCCCCTCTGCGGACTTGGACATCATGGATCTCTTTCTGTACGAAATAGGAGATGGCAATGTGGGGTATTTATTTGTTACGAGACTCAAATTTTCTCTGAACTGTTCAGCAACTATATCATCGGAGTCTGGGGGTCGGTAGAAGGAGCCAATTATTAATTTAGTTCGGCTGTTAAGTATAACCTCCACCCATACCAATTCGCACGGAGTATCTACTTCGACTTCACTACATGATAAACCACTACTGACAGACACAAACACTCCACCACCAATTCTGCCTAATCTATCTTTCCTGAACACCGTCTGAGACTTCGTAAAAATTTCTGCAGAACTTATTTCAGGCTTTAGCTAGCTTTCTGTAGATGAAGTTCAGGAATTCTGCTGTCTGGGAAGCAAAATAACAGATGACAGATGTAGCAAGGAGGACATAAAAAGTAGACTGTCACTGGCGAAAAGCGTGTTCCTGGCCAGGGTATTCGTGGGCAAGAGAAGTCTACTAGTGTCAAACACAGGCCTTAACTTGAGGAAGAAATTTCTGAGAGTGTACGTTTGGAGCACAGCGTTGTATGGTAGTGAAACACGGACTGTGGGAAAAACGGAAGAGAAGAGAATCTAAGCATTTGAGAAGTGGTGCTGTAGAAATATGTTGAAAGTTAGGCGGACTGGTAAGGTAAGGAATGAGGAGGTTCTGCGCAGAATCGGTGAAGAAAGGAATATATAGAAAACAGTGACAAGAAGGGACAGGTTGAGAGGACATCTGTTAAAACACCAGGGAATAACTTCCAGACAGAGTATTGTACATGAATTAGTTTATATGAACCCAAAATACAATATTTAACATAATTTCAAATGTGTTTCTACAACTAAGGGTTATTATGATTAAGGAAGGAAATTAAGCGTATTAGAAGCACTTGAGAGGAACAGACGTTTAGCTCAAAATCTCAAGCTGGTTCGTGAAGATTAATTACAGCTGAGCACATTCCCACTTTTAAGCTTCATATGACGCTGTCAACCAGCGAACATACTGGCACATAAAATTAAAACATAAGACTTTCCTATTCCTTACAATACCAAATTCAACAATATAACTTGTAATACTTTAATACTGTATATTTTAACCATTTACTATGTTCATTATTCCCCTTTGCATACAAATGTTATTTACAATGTAAAACAGGTTTGTTTCTCAATATAAGTTGACAGTGCTCACTTATGGCATCATAACCATATATCCTGTAATAATGTAAGATTATGTATTCTAATTATTGTGTATCATACTATCCATTGCCTGGAGTTTAGTTTACAACGTAAAAAAAGAGAAAAGAATATGTTTGTAGCACAACATAAATGAAAAATACTCAAATAGTATCACGGAGAGAGAAATAAACGTCCATTTGACCTGTAGTATTGTGTAGTTTAACTATTCATTGTGCTTAACATTGTCCATTGTGTACAGTGTAATTTCAACATTAAGAAACAAGTTTGATGCATAACGCTCTCTGCAAGTGATTGTATCTCCGCGTATTATGTTTCGTTACCTAAGAACCAGTCTCCCTTACAGTCGCTAGTCAGTTGTTCCCCGCAGATGGCCTAAGAAGCAGAAAAGTCGTTCGAAATACACAAACATCAATGGAACAAAAACAGTGTACTTGTTATTCACCCTTAAAAATTTAAGTAAAGAAATCTATATGAGTTGCCTACTTAAAAACAAATAAAAATCTACGTACTAGACTTTGATCGTCTGGCACACAGATATTTGTTCATCCTGAACCCAGAACCCACAAGCTACTGGTCTACATTGCTTCAGACATGTTTTGTAATTTGTAATTCTGGACTACACTACTATACAAGGCTACCTTACACAGCGCCACTCTACACCACACGCGATGAGGTGCAGAGGTTGTGAGACGGCTGTCAGGGTCTCGGGAAGTCCTTCCTGGGCCTCCACGAGACTCATCTCCTCACTGCTTCCAGGAGGTGGTTGTAGGTGGGTGTTCTGCCGTGGCGCGTCTCGTTATTATTACGTATGGTCTCTTTTTCGATTTCTCTCGGCCATGTAGGCTTGCGCTTCATGAGCTGTAAGCGAGTTCGGCTTATGCCACAGTTCCTCATCCCTTATTATGTTACACACTGTTCCATTACCAAAGACGTCCCTGTCCCGGTGCGTAACATCTTGTCTAATCGCACACTCCCACACGAGGTGATCCAAAGTGCCGATTGCTCCACATTCACAAGTGTCTGTGGTGCGCTGTCGTATGTTTTGTAAGCAGCTGGGATATGAACCCTGCCCCGACAGGTAATAAACAGCTCCTTTGGCCGGAAACAAGAATGACATTCTGGATCCGTCAGGAAGGAACTGGTAAGTTCTCCTTGCAGTTTCTGATAGAGGATGGTAGGAAATCTGAGACATTTCCTACCATACCCTATCAATGGATACCTTTATTTCTTTATTCGATACGGCTCTTGTGCCCAGTTTCTCCTTTATGATATCATATTCCACCTTTCTGAGCCAGTATTGTGCACCTCTCTTTCTTACTGCTATGTCTACTGACTGCAAGCCTAATACCACCAACGGCTCTTAAGTCGGTTTTGTTCTGTGCGCGGCATAGAGCCTTTACTGTGCTCACTTTCCTGGCTCTGTGAACCCAAACGTTCGAACCGCAGCCCACAATAGCGATTAAGCTAGCGCTGTGGAACGTTTACTATGTACACTAGTTCTAGGGATAGTGTGTTTCATTGGTCATCAAAACGTCCAAGGCCCCGGGTTCGAAACCCGCCACTGGTCAAACTTTGATCAATAATCAGCATTGGCGTCAAAAGTTTTCCGCAATAAGAAGTCACCCTCGTTCTGGCAACGGCCTTGTCAAAGAGGCTACAGGAGCGGACACAGGTTCAGGTCACTCTCCTGCCCTAGTGGTGGGAAACTGTCCCTGAAGGCGGAAGAATCAGCAACGATCAATGGAACGAGGATGCAGAAGGCAATGGAAACCACTGCATTAAAGACACGTAACGTGTATCCCCAGGTCATGTGGCCTGTAACTGAAAAAGTGTCATGATGGTCTCTCCGTGGGCAAAAGATTCCGGAATAGTCCCACATTCGGATCTCCGGGAGGTGGGAAATGCAAAGTCTCAATCTGGATATAGTAGCGGTCAGTGAAATAAAACGGAAAGAAGACAATAATTCCTGGTCATATGAGTACAGGGTAACATCAACAGAAACAGAAAACGGTATACGGGAGTAGGATTCGTTATAATTAGGCAGATAGGGCAGTGAGCGTGTTACTGTGAACAGTTCAGTGTGAGGGTTGCTCTTATCAGAATCGACAGCAAACCAAAACCGACAACGATAGTTCAGGTATATAAGCCCACGTCGCAAACTGAAGATGAAGAGACAGAGAAAGTGTATGAGGACACTGAAAGGCTTATAGAGTACGTAAGGGGAGACGAAAGTCCAGTAGTCATGCGGGACTGCAGTTGTAGGGGAAGGAGTAGAAGAAAAGTCCAGAGGAGAATATGGGCTTGGGCCAAGGAATGACAGTTCTGTAACAGGTTTCAGATAGTAACAGCGAATACTCTGTTCAAGAATCACAAGAGGTGGAGGTATATTTGGAAAAGGCCGGGTGATATGTGTAGATATCAGTTAGATTACATCATGGTCAGACAGAGATTCCGAAATCAGATACTAGATTGAAAGGCGTACCCAGGAGCAGATGTAGACTCAGATCACAATATAGTGGTGATGAAGGGTAGTCTGAAGTTTCAGACATTAGCCAGGAAGAATCAATACGCAAAGAAATGGGACACAAAGTACTAAGGAATAATGAGATACGCTTGAAGTTCTCTAAGGCTATAGATAAAACAATAAGGAATCAATGTCTACATCTACATGAATACTCTGCAAATCACATTTAAGTACCTGGCATAGGGTTCATCGAACCACCTTCACAATTCTCTATTACTCCAATCTCGTATAGCACGGAAAGTGGCTGTTGGTAAGAAGGCAGCTAGTAGGAGGAGGTGTCCAGGCAGTTATGCATTCTGACCAGCTGTCACAGTTGAGTGGAGAGGAGCCTCTTGTAGCTGTAGACGTAGACGACATGCAGCAGTCCTCAGCAGTTAGGAGCCCAAGGTCGGTTGCAAAGTCTAACAGAAAGAAGAAGGTCTTGCTCTTAGATAGTTCTCACAGTAGAGGTGTAGGCCAGCAACTGCACGAAGTGTTGGGGAGTGAGTACCAGGTTTGTATGTGAACAAAAACTGTTAGTCGACAACATGGCGGATAACGCAGTGCGCCTGTGTAAAATGCGTGATAAAAATTGTTTGTGTTGTTGCAGAAAAGAAGAAAAGCCAAGAAAAAACAAGGAGAGGAGAATTTAAGTAAAATGAACAACTGATAGTGCATAACTTTAAACTCGCGAAATTGAAGTAAATGATTGGAATTGTTGCTTTTGCACAGACCTGCTGCAGGATCCAAACTGCTGTCGAGGTTGTACTACTGTAGTAACTGAAGATCCATGTAATTTGCCAGCTGAAGATGGGTGCAAACCCGAAATGCATATTGGCATAAATAAAACGCATTAAAAAGTGGCTGGTTGCTGTATTTTTACAGTGAAAAAAATGGCTCTGAGCACTATGGGACTCAACTGCTGTGGTCATAAGTCCCCTAGAACTTAGAACTACTTAAACCTAACTAACCTAAGGACATCACACACATCCATGCCCGAGGCAGGATTCGAACCTGCGACCGTAGCGGTCGTGCGGTTCCCGACTGTAGCGCCTTTAACCGCTCGGCCACTCCGGCCGGCTTTTACAGTGAAATATCATATGACACATCATCTCTGGACTATAATATAAAAATATTCAGTTATACATATTTTGTTAGGAGATGTTCAGTGCTTCCTGGCGACACATTTCAATAACGGACTGTTTAAAAATGTATGTTTGTGGTTTATGGTTTTCATTTTTCTGTTCGTTTCCCGTCTCCATTGGTTCTTGTGTAGGCAATAGACGCACACAGTACACGTTTCCAGTTGATAAAGCGTCATATGTCCTTGTCTACAGCCGGCCGAAGTGGCCGTGCGGTTAAAGGCGCTGCAGTCTGGAACCGCAAGACCGCTACGGTCGCAGGTTCGAATCCTGCCTCGGGCATGGATGTTTGTGATGTCCTTAGGTTAGTTAGGTTTAACTAGTTCTAAGTTCTATGGGACTAATGACCTCAGCAGTTGAGTCCCATAGTGCTCAGAGCCATTTGAACCATTTTTGAACCTTGTCTACATATCACTAACTTCCCTACACAAACGTGCTGCAAACTGCACATGGCCTACCTCACTCACTGTAAGGCTGGCTGAGGGATTATGGCAGCTACAGCGGGTGCTGGGTTGGTAATGGTGAAACAGAAAGTGATGGGATCATAGAGAGTTTTTGTGCGTATATTTTTTTAACTTTTTTCAAATTGTTTATTTACTTTTTAATAATTTTTATAAGTTTTTAATTTTTTTTTTTTTTTTGTGGCAAGCTGTGAAATAGTGAGGATATTGGTCTGCTGTTAATCGTTTCCTTGTCATTGACTATACGTTTTTATCTAGGGTGCTCAGTATGAAATGTTTTACTTACAGAGTTGGCACTCCCTTTCTGTTGTTATTATGGCATAATGTCTGATTTTTATATACTATGTCCCTTCATATGCTTAGTGACACACAGCATTACGAAATTTCGATACCAAGATAGAGGCTGATAATGTTACCTGTGAGCACAAACTTGGAAATCTGATTTAAATAATTTTACGCTGTACCAAATGCAATTTTTATCTGGTTGACTTTTATTATTTGATCATCTTTGTATTAGATACATTTGCATGAATCCTTTTTCTCAGTACTGCAATAGCGCCTGTGATTTGATTTTTTGGCAGTCAGAAACTGAGCTTCATGTTCGTTGTCTCCTCCTTCTCCGTAAAGAAGAAGACGACTGAACTGAGAATACGGTCACAGCTAATTGCTCTCATATAATGTATGGTTCTTCATGTCTTTACTCAAAAATGCTCATTGGAAAAGAATTGTTAGATATTACTCAATCAGATTCAGCGGTGGAGGGGGAAGTGAAGAGATTTATTACATCTCCCTGCAATGTAGGTAGGAATTATGCAATTAAAAATCATTCCTGCCTAGGTTCTGACACCTGTTCCACGATTAATCTTTCGTTCATTGCTTAGGCAGTAAAATTAAGCTTGCAAAAAAAAAAAAAAAAAAAAAAAAAAAAAAAAAAAAAAAAAGAGAAGTGTACATAATGACATCACTCTACAGTTCGTCGCTTTATGGAAGCAAAAGATGTTATTAATAAGATCCCACTATCATAAAATAGGACTACATAGAAGTACATACTATTAACATTCGAGGGCACGTAATTCTTACAGTTTTATTTGTACTCAACTTTGACATAATATTCGCATACAGTGACAGTAAAAAATTTCTTTGTACTTTTGGTAATATTATACATAAATACAAAAAATGAAACATCGTTCAGTTTCTTGTGAGGACAGTGATTACAAGGATGCCAGGAATAAATTCTATGGTCTGTTTATCATTTTATTATAGTTATGGATGGAACCTTCTGCTTCGCCCTGGAAATCGCGCAGGTATCATCGAGAAATCAACCAAAAACCAGCGTCAAGGTGGAGTACGTCAGGATGTGCGTGCAACAAATTGTCAGACACATATTACTTAAAAATATGATAAATAATATCGTTGTCCCGCAAAACAACAACGGGAACACGAACGCACGACATCAAGCTTAGGTTTTCTGTGCAAGAAAATACATAATACAAGAGTAGCAGGAGTGTCAAAAGAACCTTTCTTAAAAATGTTCTTTTAAACCTAAAGATGCAATTAACAGCACTCATTAAACATAACAACATTTCGTGCTACCTTATAGAAATAGAATGCAGTTACCAATTTGGCCTTTGATGGGTGAGCTTAAGAAATCCTTAATAACTTTTTTCACATAACTGTTCTTGTACAGCCCATATGGCATCAGATTTGTGCGACAACGTTTCCGTTTAGTATCGGCTACGATACAACAGAAGCAATCGGTTGAGAGGGATGACAGAGAGTGTGAACTTAACGAAGGAAGTTTGGAATCCCACTCCTTCACGCCTGGAACGTTACACGACTTCTGTTGCAGCCGGCTGATGAGACGGTGGCTTCGACTCGTGACTTCAGCGCTCCGGTGGCGCCTTACCATTTTGGCACCCCAGCTTGGGTAGGTTAGGCCCTTCTGGGCGTCACGCTCTTGCACTGCACAGTATCAATCCGTCTGACGTCTGCGGTAGCTGACAGAACAGCATCTCTTCATATAAAACTTGAATTTTGTCTGGCGACTATCAAAATGACGCAAATTACATGTTGTAACAGTTATTCTGTGAGTCTCGCTGATGTTGTACGCTGTTCACATCACTCGCTATAATGAACATTAACCAAAGCGTTAGCTGTTACAAATACGTACGGAAGAATCGGCTGACTTATTCGCAGACTTTCGGAGATGGCGCACCCAAGTTGAAAATCGAAATAAGATTGACTGGATATATCACTAGTTTTTGTTTAGGTAAACAGTTTCGACGTAGTGCACAGTTAGCCTGCAGACCCGAAACCAGGGCTTTCGTCAACATGACGAGTTTGAGACAGTAAAGTACTGGAGATGTTGAATGATTCTGTGTATAAAGATGGCATGTGCATGAGGTTACATCCTATTATCTGAATAAAAATGTAACGTAGGCGGTGTTATTTTCATTATACTGACAGTGATTACGGCTTCCCTACGACGTCGTATCTTCTATTATGTTAAGAAGAAAAGGAACACTCTGAAACGCAATTTTTCTCTTTCTGTTGGTGATGGGCGATTTCTGTTATCGTGGCACATTAATTTACGCAGAGCGTTTCTGGAAGCCGCTGTCTTCTGCCAAAAGGTAGCCAACAGAACTGTTCAGAGAAAACTGGGAGAATCTCGGGAGTAGGTTTCCTGATACTGCTATTGTAACCGGGGTACGAGACGTCGATTTACTAGCTGTAAGAGGGGAGTCACGCGATCAAAACTGCTTCCAGAGACAGGGATCAGAGTTCGAATGTTCAGAATGTCTTGTGTGAAACTTACTTCGAACAGTTAATATGTTCATCAACACATTAGCTTAGACTTCCAAGTATCTAACAGTCCCATGCATTCCACATCAGTTAACGTAGTCGAGAGCATCAATGACCTGAAGCCTACTATAGCATCAGTGACTGCAGGTGTTGCAAGCAATGTGTAGGAAGAGAGCAAAAGTGACAATAAACTAACTGCAGAATACCTGGGCAGTTCAGTACGGCCGGCCGCGTTGGCCGAGCGGTTCTAGGCGCTTCAGTCCGGAACCATGCGGCTGCTACGGTCGCAAATTCGAGTCCTGCCTCGGGCATGGATGTGTGTGATGTCCTTAGGTTAATTAGGTTTACGTAGTTCTAAGTCTAGGGGACTGATGGCCTCAGATGTTAAGTCCCATAGTAGTCAGAGCCATTTGAACCAACCAGTTCAGTACGAAATATTCAGCTCTGAGAAGATGATGTATAGAAATGGCCAAAATTCGAAAGCGTTGTACGACGGGCTAGTCAAAACATTCATTAACTTCGTTTAAAAAATCACTCACGCCATTTGTTGTCATCTAACATGAGCGCAAACCACGTGTTATCAGGAATCGTGTTCATGCCTCACACCCTTATCTTAAGAATAAATGATGTTATCTACAATTTTCTATTGTGTTCCGAGATTACGTTTTTGCACGTAAGCCACTCACCTCGTAGCTTTCCCGTTAGCACATCCAATGCATTTCCTTATGCACAGGTCCAGTGATTAGTCTCCCCTTGTATTTTATAACAAATGCTTTAGATTAAGTCTTATTTTCAGGTGTGTTGCTGGGAGCTGATCTTCTGCACACTGTTCTTGTATGTGCTATTTTATTTTAAATATATGATTGTCGTGAACAGTGCATGGGGAACACTATTAATTACATAGTATCCCCTACGAGCGACGTCACAACGTATGAATTTTTGTGAGTTTTTGGTCTGTGATCAAATTAATTTATTTTCCGACTCGACCAAATCTAAGATTAGTTATATGGTTAGAGTCTGTGGCGACCCTACTCTTCCCACGTTAATTTCATAAGCAGTAAGTATTTCCATTCCCAATAATAAGGAATAACCCGTAGTAACAGGTTAGTTACAATGTTGGGCGATCTGGGTGGTGAAATCATTCGCTCGAACTGTCCAGAATGTTCCTCAAACCAATCGCGGAGAACTGTGGCCCGGTGACACGGCGCGTTGTCATCCATACAAATTGCATCTCTGTTTGGGGACATAAAATCCATGAATGCCTTCATATAGACTCCAAGTAGCCCAACATAACCATTGCCAGTCAATGATCGGTTCAGTTGGATCAGAGGATTCAGTCCATTGCAAGTAAACACAGTTCACACCATTATGGAGCACCACAGCTTGCAAAGTGCTTTCTTTGTTGACAACTTGGGACCATGGCTTCGTGGGGTTTGCGCGACACTCGATCCCTACCATCAGCACTTGCCGACTGATATCTAGACTCATCTGACCAGGCCTCGCCGGCCAAGGTGGCCGAGCGGTTCTAGGCGCTACAGTTTGGAACTTCGCGACCGCTACGGTCGCAGGTTCGAATCCTGCCTCGGGCATGGATGTGTGTGATGTCCTTAGTTTAGTTAGGTTTAAGTAGTTCTAAGTTCTAGGGGACTGATGACCTCAGATGTTAAGTCCCATACTGCTCAGAGCCATCTGAACCAGTTTTTGACAAGGTCTCCGTTTTCCAGTCGTCTAGGCTCCAACCCATACGATCAGGAGCCCAGGAGAGGCGGTGCAGGCCATGTCGTGCTGTTAGCAGAGGGCACTCGCGTCGGTCGTCTGCTGCCACAGCCCATTAATCCCATATTTCGCTGCTCTGTCCTAGCGAATACGTTCGTCGCACTGACAAATTGATTTCTGCTGTTATTTCACGCAGTGTTTTTTGTCTGTTGGCACTGACAACTCTCGACAATTACCGCTGCTCTAGGTCGTTAAGTGAATGCCATCGGCCATTGCAGTGTCCGTTTTGAGAGGTATTGCTTGAAATTTGGTGTTCTCGGAACGCTATTGACTCTGTGGTTGTCGGAATATTGAATTACTGTACAGGGTTATTACAAATGATTGAAGCGATTTCACAGCTCTAAAATGACTTTATTATTTGAGATATTTTCACAATGCTTTGCACACAGATACAAAAACTCAAAAACTTTTTTTAGGCATTCACAAATGTTCGATATATGCCCCTTTAGTGATTCGGCAGACATCAAGCCCATAATCAAGTTCCTCCCACACTCGGCGCAGCATGTCCCCATCAATGGGTTCGAAAGCATCGTTGATGCGAGCTCGCAGTTCTGGCACGTTTCTTGGTAGAGGAGGTTTAAACACTGAATCTTTCACATAACCCCACAGAAAGAAATCGCATGGGGTTAAGTCGGGAGAGCGTGGAGGCCATGACATGAATTGCTGATCATGATCTCCACCACGACCGATCCATCGGTTTTGCAATCTCCTGTTTAAGAAATGCCGAACATCGTGATGGAAGTGCGGTGGAGCACCATCCTGTTGAAAGATGAAGTCGGCGCTGTCAGTCTCCAGTTGTGGCACGAGCCAATTTTCCAGCATGTCCACATACACGTGTCCTGTAACGTTCTTTTCGCAGAAGAAAAAGGGGCCGTAAACTTTAAACCGTGAGATTGCACAAAACACGTTACCTTTTGGTGAATTGCGAATTTGCTGCACGAATGCGTGAGGATTCTCTACCACCGAGATTCGCACATTGTGTCTGTTCACTTCACCATTAAGAAAAAATGTTGCTTCATCACTGAAAACAAGTTTCGCACTGAACGCATCCTCTTCCATAAGCTGCTGCAACCGCGCCGAAAATTCAAAGCGTTTGACTTTGTCATCGGGTGTCAGGGCTTGTAGCAATTGTAAACGGTAAGGCTTCTGCTTTAGCCTTTTCCGTAAGATTTTCCAAACCGTCGGCTGTGTTACGTTTAGCTCCCTGCTTGCTTTATTCGTCGACTTCCGCGGACTACGCGTGAAACTTGCCCTCACGCGTTCAACCATTTCTTCGCTCACTGCAGGCCGACCCGTTGATTTCCCCTTACAGAAGCATCCAGAAGCTTTAAACTGCGCATACCATCGCCGAATGGAGTTAGCAGTTGGTGGATCTTTGTTGAACTTCGTCCTGAAGTGTCGTTGCACTGTTATGACTGACTGATGTGAGTGCATTTCAAGCACGACATACGCTTCCTCGGCTCCTGTCGCCATTTTGTCTCACTGCGCTCTCGAGCGCTCTGTCGGCAGAAACCTGAAGTGCGGCTTCAGCTGAACAAAACTTTATGAGTTTTTCTACGTATCTGTAGTGTGTCGTGACCATATGTCAACGAATGGAGCTACAGTGAATTTATGAAATCGCTTCAATCATTTGTAATAGCCCTGTACTTAACGATTTCCGAGTTGAATGTCCCATGCGTTTAGCTCCGACTGCCATTCCGCGTTCAAAGTCTTAATTCCCGTCGTGGGACCATAATCACGTCGGAGCATCAAAACCGATATAAGGATTAGTGAACATAGTGTTGTCATAGCGATATTAATTATTGTAATCCCCAAATCCTCGAAAAATAAGCGAAAAATATATCTATTCAAAAAAGCAGATAAAAATTTACTTGACGTCTTCCTGAGAGACAATCTCCACTCATTTCAAATTAATAATATAAGTGTAGACCAGATGTGGCTTAAATTCAAAGAAATAGTATCGGCAGCAATTGAGAGATTTGTACCAAACAAATTAACAAACGACGGAGCTGATCCTCCTTGGTACACAAAACGGGTTGGAACACTGTTGCAGAAACAACGAAACAAACATGCCAAATTTAAACACACGGAAAATCCCCAAGGTCGGCGATCCTTTACAGAAGCTCGAAATGTAGCGCGGAGTTCAATGCGAGACGCCTATAACAGTTACCACAACGAAACTTTGTCTCGAAACCTGGCAGAAAATCCAAAGAGATTCTGGTCGTATGTGAAGTATGCTAGCGGCAAGACACAATAAATGCCTTCTCTGCCCGACAGCAATGGAAATACTATCGAAGACAGTGCTGCCAAAGCAGAGTTACTAAACATAGCCTTCCGAAATGCCTTCACAAAAGACGATGACGTAAATATTCCAGAATTCGAATCAAGAACAGATGCCAACATGAGTAACGTAGAAGTAAATATCCTCGGAGTAGTGAAGAAACTCAAATCACTCAATAAAAGCAAGTCTTCTGGTCCAGACTGTATACTAGTTACGTTCCTTTCACAGTATGCTGATGCATTAGCTCCATACTTAACAATCATATGCAACCGTTCGTTCGACGAAAGATCCGTACCCAGAGACTGGAAGGTTGCACACGTCACATCAATATTCAAGAAATGTAGCAGGAGTAATCCACTAAATTACAGGCCCATATCGTTAAAGTCGATATGCAGCAAGATTTTGGAACATATATTGTGTTCGAACATTATGAATTACCTCGAAGAAAATGGTCTATTAACACACAGTCGACTTGGGTTTAGAAAACATCGTTCCTGTGAAACACAACTAGCTCTTTATTCACATGAAGTGCTGAGTGCTATTGACAAGGATTTTTAGATCAATTCCGTATTCCTGGATTTCCGGAAGTATACCATACAAGCGGCTCGTAGTGAAATTGCATGCTTATGGAATATCGTCTCACTTATGTGACTGGATTTCCGATTTCCTGTCCGAGAGGTCACAGTTCGTAGTAATTGACGGAAAGTCATCGAATAAAACAGAAGTGATTTCTGGCGTTCCCCAAGGTAGTATTTGAGGCCCTTTGCTGTTCCTTATCTATATAAACGATTTGGGAGACAATCTGAGCAGCCGTCTTAGGTTGTTTGCAGATGACGCTGTCGTTTATCGACTAATAAAGTCATCAGAAGATCAAAACAAACTGCAAAACTATTCAGAAAAAATATCTGAATGGTGCGAAAAGTGGCAGTTGACCCTAAATAACTTAAAGTGTGAGGTCATCCACATGAGTGCTACAAGTAACTCGTTAAACTTCGGTTACACGATAAATTAGTCTAATCTAAAAGCCGTAAATTCAACTAAATACCTAGGCATTGCAATTAGGAACAACTTAAATTGGAAAGAAAACATAGAAAATGTTGTGGGGAAGGCTAACCAAAGGGTGCGTTTTATTGGCAGGACACTTAGAAAATGTAACAGACCCACTAAGGAGACTGCCTACACTACGCTTGTCCGTCCTCTTTTAGAGTACTGCTGCGCCGTGTGGGATCCTTACCAGATAGGACTGACGGAGTACATCGAAAAAGTTCAAAGAATGGCAGCACGTTTTGTATTATCTTGAAATATGGGAGAGAGTGTCACAGAAATAATACAGGATTTGGGCTGGAAATCATTAAAAGAAAGGCGTTTTTCGTTGCAACGGAATCTTCTCACGAAATTCCGATCACCAGCTTTCTCCTCCGAATGCGAAAATATTTTGTTGACACCGACTGTCACAGGGAGGAACGATCACGAAGATAAAATAAGGGAAATCAGAGCTCGTACGGGAAGATATAGGTGTTCATTCTTTCCGCGCGCTATACGAGATTGGAATAATAGAGAATTTTGAAGGGGGTTCGATGAAGCCTCTGCCAGGCACTTAAATGTGATTTGCGGAGTATCCATGTAGATGTAGATCTAGAGCCTTCTCACATGAATCACCTGAGTACAAATAACACTTCCACCAATGTACTGTTCTTTTGTACCTCGTGTACGCGATACTACAGCCATCTGTATATTTACTTGTCGGTATCCCATGACTTTGGTCACGTCAGTGAATGTTTGTGCGTGAGGCCTCGCGCCCTATAGGGCAGTGTGTAGGTGAGTACACTTCCAGCAACCTAATGGCACAAGGACTTTTTTTTTAAAAAAAAAAAAAAAACAAAAGAAGGGCCGGTTTCGACATGGCATAATCGACCAACGCGTTGTGACCGGTACTTCGCGTACTTTTATTCTGCTTCCATTCTCGACCAGCGTTCACGCCCCAGCGCGACGCAAACGCGTTCTAGAAGTGGGCCGCGTGCGACGGTTTTGGAACCGCTGGCACACAGCACCTGTTACCATCTACGGCAAGTGAAACTAACACTGCAACTGCATTCGAATTCCACCCTGACACATGAGTCAACAGTAAAATATGTAGCTGTGTGACATTTTGGCGGTGCACGCGGCACCGACTTTCCCGGTTTCGATCTTCGGCCTCGCACGACGTTGTCGGCTTGTTACAGGGTGTCTGTCCACCTTCTGTACGAGCTACACGAGTACACACCGGATGCGCACGCGTCGTGTGTCCTGCTACAAGCAGAGTCCGGCCTGCGCTTGTGCTATGTCCTGCGTCCTACATACGGGCTACTTCTCTGAAGACAAAATGAGCAACAATGAAGTTAGTGACCCCAATCGTCGACTAGAATTCCTGCACGACGGACGATAATAACGGAAAGGAGGATAAACCTACCGTACCGTCGAATTACGGGACAGTAGATAAGGGAAGAAGTATCAGCTGAATTCTTCTTCATCCGTATCCGGATGCACCAATTATGTCTTCCCTTCCCAGTACTTAGCAACGTAGTTTGCTTTGTCATTGACTTTCAAAATATCGTCTTTAGTGCATGTTATAGACATATCTGGGCAAATCAGTCGGTGGTCCAAGTCCTGTATTGCTCCGCATTCACACCTATCGCTATCACTGTAAGCCCATTTAAATAGGTTTGATTTGCACCCAGTTACTCCAGTGCGCAGCCGGTTTAATGATCTCCAAGTTGTAAAAGGTAGATGAAATCCTGCAGATCCCTCCTCAAGTAGTTCCATTGTGGAGTGTGGCACCATTTCTTCCCAAAGAGACAGCCGCCTTGCGACGGGCTTGGTGGCGAGCTCTTCAGTACTTTCAATGAAACTCCCGCGGGATTTCAGCGGGACACGTTGTTTTCGGTGCATATGCATCGGATGTCGAAGATCATTCTTTTGTTTTGAACTTTCGATCTCGGCGGCTACTTGTCTGCGGATAGTGGGTGGTGCTATGCCTATGATGGGATAAATTATGTCTGTGGGAGTTGGTTTGAGGCATCCTGTAGCAATACGTACAGTTTCGTTTACGGCGGCGTCAACTTGCTTAGCGTGGGCAGAGTTCCTCCAAACTGGCGCCGCGTATTCCGCTGCTGAGATACTCGGCACCAGACCCGTGGTGCGCAAAACATGTGGTTGAGCTCCCCACGATGAACCTGTTAGCTTCCGCAGTACGTTGTTCCTGGCACAGACCTTTTTTTTAGTGTTGTGACAGTGCTGCTTTAAAGTAAGTGCTCTGTCCAGTGTTACTCCCAGGTATTTTGGGCTGTTTGTATGTTTCAGCTCTTCCCCTTGCCACATGACTCGGAGTTATGTTTGGCTTCTTTGTTCCTAAGATGGAAGGCGGATACTTGAGATTTACTAGGATTTGGTTTGAGATTATTGCCGTCGTAATAGATAGCAAGTTCTGTTAAGGGTCCTGTGAGATTCTCCTCCACTTGTTCAAAGGTTTTATCCTGAGTGGCCACTGCTGCATCATCAGCATATATGAACATTCGTGTCTGGTGGCTCATGGGAAGATCATTGGTATAGATGTTAAATAATATTGGAGCCAAGACACTACCCTGTGCAAGTCCATTTTTCTGTGTCCTCCATCGGCTGCTTTTAGATTGTAAGGTTACATAGTAGCGTCTGTTCTGTAGCATGCATTGCACGAACACAGAAAGGGTGTAGTCCCTAGTGACATTATACACTTTCTGGGTAAGCAACTTACGGTTAACATATGCAGCACTGAGATCCAGGAATGCGACCCCAGTTACTTCTCCTCTCTGATAGCCGTCTTCGATGTACTGTGTGAGATTAAGTATCTGGCCACAGCATGATTTTCCTGGTCGAAATCCAGCTTGTTCGTTAATGAGGGCTTTGTCCACATAATCAGCTATGCGTTTGAGGATCATTCGCTCCAGCACTTTAAATAAATGACAAAGCAGTGAGACAGGCCGGAAATTTTTAGCTTCAGCGGGGTCTTTCCCTGCTTTTAATAACGCAATACCCCAAGCTTTCCTCCACAGTTTAGGAATTTGCATTGTTGTGATACAGTTATTCATTAGCTCTAGGATCCATGCTTGTACTCCCGGTCCAAAATGTTTAATTTGCTCAGATCTCAGATCGTCGAGGCCAGAGACCTTATTGTTTTTCAAATCGTTGATGGCATCTTGTAGCTCCTGAATGAAGAACGGGCGAGCTAGGAAGCTAATCTCGTCGTTCAATTTTCTTTTCATTTTGCCCGTCCTGATCTGCCTTTTAGTTTTTCCGTTCATGAGTAGTTGGTGGGCTATCTGATCAGGTGTAACTTCACTGTAATTTGGTTGTGGTTCTGTTGGTTCGTTGTTGAGACTTTTGAACAGTTTCCATGCATTCCTGCTGCTGTGTTTCATGTCCGTCTCCTGCAGGAGGTTGCACCACTTTTCCCTTCTCGCTTCGGAGATACCAGACATCAGTACCTCACCTGCCTGGATCGTTTCCTCTGAGAGGGGGTCCTTATTGTACAGTTCTGCATACTTTTTCACAGCTTCCTTGCTGCTACCATTGAGTCCAGCGATATACTGGGTGTGGCTCCCTCTAGGTATGCGCCGTCGAGAGATTTTCTTGACAAGGTCTATAAAAGTTTCATATGATTGTATCTGTGGTTTAATTTCCAAGATTTCCTTATCAAGGTCCTCTGTGCAAAGTTCCCAATGAGCTTTTTTGAAATTGAAGCGTCTCTTGAAGGGCATTACATCTGATTTGATTACTGCAGTAATGCAGCAAGTTATTGCTCTGTGTTGCGATCTTGGAATTGGGTCCTCGATTTGCTTTACAGTTTGCAGGGATACCTTTTCGGAGACAAGGATGTCATCTGGATTATATCCTCGTTTCCATCTTCCGTTGTTAAATGATGCAGGCAACTTTGGGTCATGTATCAATTTCAGCTGAATGGGAAAGTAATTTATCCGAGACACTGATGTAGGAAACGCTACGGCATTCGCCTAATGTGATGTCGGCACAACTTGGAGAAGCCGACACGAGCGCAGTTGGATTTGTACCCTGACGAACGCTTCAAAATCCAAGCTTGTGCTTCGCCTAATTTAATCGCCTCCGCTTGTAAAATGCCTTGCAGGTCACGTGGCTCTTGCAGAGCAGCCTTATCTTCTGCCTGCCGCTCGCACGAGCAAGACTCTAAATCACCGCCTAGTTTTATCTTCGGCTCAACAGGCACACGCAGACAATGACGATTGCAAACTCGCTGCAAGGCCGGTCAGGTGCTCGTGACTAAAAGGATAAAAGTTACTTACACAGGCGAAATATCAAGCAACAAGAGTTGCACTGTGACGCTACTGTGAGAGTCGATACGAGAGCAGCGACTTGTTACAGGCTGAAGAACGCTTATAGCACCGCCTAGACGCAGGAACACATCATGAAGGCACAATGAAAACACAACAACCGATAACACGTGGTGACGGAGGACTGCAAGTTGCTTATGGATATGCCAGCAATTTTCTTTTCTCCGTTCCTTCCTTCCGTTAATCTTTTGTTATCTTTCTTACTTTTGTAATATAGCGGAGATGCTTAGTCGCAGAGAGGCACAACAAAAAGACTACCACACAATTAGCTTTCGGCCGACAAGGACTTTGTCAGAATTAGACAACATACACACACGCACGTACTCACGCAAACGCAACTCACACACACACATGACAGCAGACTCTGGCAGCTGGAGCCAGATATTGTTACATTTCATCGTGGATTTTCCATTGTTGCATTTTGTAAAAGTTTAGTAAATTCCCTTCTCGTGTTGTAATACAGTTATCTATTTCTTCCTGTCCAAAACATTCCTGTGCTGGATACATTTTCTAGTATAGTCAACGTTTACAACAGTTCGCATATTTGTTTTCCATTTGTCTGCTCCACCCACCGCCAACACACTACGACTTCGTTTTGTATCTGCTGTGCGTTAACTGCTCCCCGCTGCTGTTACGGATTTCTTACGCCCTCTGTGACTCTCCCAACATCATCAGCTAAATTTAAATTTTCAATTTTGTAACACGACATATTAATTCTTTCTTTCGTTATATAAATGAGAAGCCCAAAATTGTGTGTGCTCTACAACATTAATTTATCTAGTTAACCGATTTTTTTCCTTGCAAGGCCATTATAAGACTATAATTGACTATTGTCATCAAAGGGGATACTGTGCTGCTAAACAGCATTGAAAAATATATCAAACATGGAGAGTGTGATGCAAAGACAGATTAAAAGACATTTGACAGTGTAATAGAAAGACAATACAAAATGTTAAACAGTAAATAAAAGTGCTGCGCGGGTTTAGCGGAGAGCTCTAAGGCGCTGCAGTCATGGACTGTGCGGCTGGTCCCGGCGGAGGTTCGAGTCCTCCCTCGGGCATGGGTGTGTGTGTTTGTCCCTAGGATAATTTATGTGAAGTAGTGTGTAAGCTTAGGGACTGATGACCTTAGCAGTTAAGTCCCATAAGATTTCACACACATTTGAACATTTGAAATAAATGTGAATGGAACACACGAGCAAGCGGTGAGACTAAACATCGAAAAACTGTGTGTGTCTGTGTACGTGAATGTTGCGTAATAGGAGGTCGACAACGTGAAACAATTACACTCAACAGAAGAGAACATGAGAGTGTGATAAAACAATTTAACTGCTTTTCTAAAAATTAAATTGAACTGACAATATCAGTAAAATCAGACATATGCAAAACTATTGGATAACAGCTTAGGAAGTTACTATATACAAAGAGATGACGACACTGAGTTAAATATATAAAGTAGTTGGAAATTCGTAAGTTAAACTGTATACCAGTGTGTTCGAAGAACTGTACTTACTGCAGGGAAGACGTATGTTCTATCCCACTTTGACAGAACTTGCAGTGGCTCGATGATTGCTGCAGATTTTGAGCATATACCTGCTACAGTCTCAGTGAGGTGGCCAAAGAACAATGTGAAATTCCACGTGCTCTTGTAACGTGTGTCAGTCTGCAAGTTTGTTTTTAGGTACTTCATCGTTCTCAGCTAGAAAAGTAGTTTTCGGTACAGGTATTTGATCAACAGTGCATTTCTAGTCATCTCTAGGTAGCCTCCTACATACAATTAGAGTAAAAATTAACAGATGTTTAACCAACACAACACTACACGATTACTCTGCAGCTGCCTTAGAAAAATTGTTACATATTTTAACGGAGAATTTTTACCATCTATGTGGAAAAACACAGTTCACTAATTGGATTTGTACTGGTTTAAGCAACAGTTTTGGTAACCTACATACATACATGTTTAGACACTTCTGGCTCTTGTCTGTATACGATGCATACACGTCACGAGAGTAATAAAAATATGCAGCTGAGATGTTGCATAACGTGTTCGTTTCCCGCTGGTGAAAGAAACTATGTGATGGCGAGTGGATAAACGGTAAACGAAAGCAAGTGGATAAACGGAAAAAGAGGGGCAAACTCGATTGTGTGAGGCTTCGATTGCAGTATGCGGAAATTTTGGGACAAGGTGCTGTCCAGTTTATTCATCAGAAAATAAAAAAGTAGCTGCAACGGATGTGACTGCGAGGGAGTCGCAAGTAGGGCGCGAAGCGAAAAAGCGTTGGCTGAACTGGAAATCGAAGTGAGCATTTGGCGTCATTGGCCGTGATGCCTCTTTACGGGGCAGGTCCGGCCGCCTTGGTGCAGGTCTTATTACATGCGACGCCACATTGGGCGACCTGCGCGCCGGATGGGGATGAAATGATGGCGAAGACAACACAACACCCACTCCCTGAGTGGAGAAAATCACCGACCCAGCCGGGGATCGAACCCGGGCCCGTAGGACGGTATTGCGCCACACTGACCACTCAGCTATCTTTTTTTTATTTTTTTTAATCTCATTTTGTTCGCTATTGATCGTTGCGTCTGCTCGGGGCGGACGTCGTAAGACATCTGTTGAAATTCGTTGATGATCGATTAACTCAGTTTTTTTTATTACAGAGGCACGCAACCCTCTGACCGAACAGCTATCGGGGCAGACGCTGGCCGAAGTACGCACACGCCGCAACTTGACGTTCCCAGCACTCGCTATGCGTCCACAGTGTGGTACCCAATGTCACTCCAATCTTTTTTTCTCTTTGAAATCAAATCAGTTAAAGGCACTGTTATAATTGCAAGCACACCTCTCATAACACAAATTACAGCCCGTGCGCGAATAACACCTGCCTCGTTCAGTAGACTCGTTCGTAGGCCCCAGTGCGTGTGAAATGGACACGAGGAACCTCAGCGCCACTTCTCCTTGCGGCCTCTTACGTAATGACAGGCGGTGACGTCTGTTTTGAGTCTCCGAACTCATGAGTCGCAGTGCTCGCGAGTGTGTGATAAGGCGTCCTCCGGCTGTGTTAACGCGCCCTTATCGCAATGTGGACACCATATAAAAGTTACGCGCCTCTAGCCGAGTATCAGTGGCCCAGTGACCCGGCGCGCTAAATATGCCCGAGCAGAGTCGCTTGCTGTAGGCACACACACACAGACGCTACGGAGGTGGGTTGATTGTCCTAAAAAGTATGCCTACGATTGTCCAGTTTGGTGTAATTGCGTCAGTTGTCAAATGATATGTTTTGCATGTAGTTGATTGATATACAGGGCTAATACAAATGATTGAAGCGATTTCATAAATTCATTGTAGCTCCATTCATTGACATATGGTCACGACACACTACAGATACGTAGAAAAACTCATAAAGTTTTGTTCGGCTGAAGCCGCACTTCAGGTTTCTGCCGACAGAGCGCTCGAGAGCGCAGTGAGACAAAATGGCGACAGGAGCCGAGAAAGCACTCACATCAGTCAGTCATAACAGTGCAACGACACTTCAGGACGAAGTTCAACAAAGATCCACCAACTGCTAACTCCATTCGGCGATGGTATGCGCAGTTTAAAGCTTCTGGATGCCTCTGTAAGGGGAAATCAACAGGTCGGCCTGCAGTGAGCGTCGAGTGTGGGAGGAACTGGATTATCGGCTTGATGTCTGCCGAATCACTAAAGGGGCACATATCGAACATTTGTGAATGCTCAAAAAAACTTTTTGAGTTTTTGTATGTGTGTGCAAAGCATTGTGAAATTATCTCAAATAATAAAGTTATTGTAGAGCTGTGAAATCGCTTCAATCATTTGTAATAACCCTGTATATGTGTGTGTCTGTGTTTGTGATGCAGACTTTGTACAGTGAACAACCACGTGCATATCTATTTCTTGAACAGTTTTGGTACTGATTATTTTTTTTTTTTTATATGTTTGTGTACACTGTCATATGCTCTGCCCGCATCTCGTGGTCGTGCGGTAGCGTTCTAGCTTCCCACGCCCGGGTTCCCGGGTTCGATTCCCGGCGGGGTCAGGGATTTTCTCTGCCTCGTGATGGCTGGGTGTTGTGTGCTGTCCTTAGGTTAGTTAGGTTTAAGTAGTTCTAAGTTCTAGGGGACTTATGACCACAGCAGTTGAGTCCCATAGTGCTCAGAGCCATTTGAACCATTTTTTTGTCATATGCTCTGCCCACGCCGAGGTGGTCAGTTGCTGTTGCAGCGTGTTTGTGGATCAAAAGGACACTTATTTCCGAAGATTATCCAAGATAATGTGTAAGTAGGCTGCTTAGGTTTTTTTTTTTATTGGTAACGCCACCTAGCGCCTTGTATGAAAATCACTGAATGTGCTGTGTGCAGTCTGAGGCTGGTCGGCATTGTTGCAATATTCGCCATTGTATTGTTGGGTTGTTGGCTGTTAACAGCGCGTAGCATTGCGCAGTTGGAGGTGAGCCGCCAGCAGTGTTGGATGTGGGGAGAGAGATGGCGGAATTTTGAGAGCGGACGATGTGGACGTGTGTGTATCAGAAAGAGTAAATTTGTAATATTCGATATCATGGACTGATATATATATATTATGACTTTTGAACACTATTAAGGTAAATACATTGTTTGCTCTCTATCAAAATCTTTCATTTGCTAACTATGCCTATCAGTAGTTAGTGCCTTCAGTAGTTTGAATCTTTTATTTAGCTGGCAGAAGTGGCGCTCGCTGTATTGCAGTAGTTCGAGTAACGAAGATTTTTGTGAGGTAAGTGATTTGTGAAAGGTATAGGTTAATTTAGCCAGGGCCATTCTTTTGTAGGGATTATTCAAAGTCAGATTGCGTTGCGCTAAAAAATGTTGTGTGTCAGTTTAGTGTTGATCAGAATAGGTAAAGAGCGAAATGCGAAATGTCTGAGTACGTTCAGTTCTGCTCAGCTGTTTGAAAATCAAATAATGTAAGAAATTTATCAGCACAGTAATTCAATAATTTTTCTAAGGGGACGTTTCATAAATGTTATATTTCATTCCTTGAAAAGCGTATGTGTATGGCATGAAATGTTTATGTACACGAGAATATGGTTCTATTTTTTGACGTGTTCTTTGCAACAGGGGTAAGAGTAAATATTGAAGGTACTCAGTAATGTTGAAATTGGGGTGTAAGAAAATGGACTGTGTACATAGTCATAGGTGGTGACGCCAAATAAATAGGGGCGTGTTTTAGAAGAGTATCTTTGTGTCACAGATTATCATCACTAATCCGATGTGGCTATTTGTCCACCTCGCTCTGATCAAGACACATTCGGCACCTTCATCATACAACATTAGTGTATGGAGTATGGCCTGTAATATGTATCGCTGATGATAACTTTCACATCGGATAACTAGGACATTGAGGAAAGCTTGTAGTGGAAGGCGACGCTACAGATCTAGGGTTGGGTTCTGATAACAGAACATTCTTTAAATGACCGTATTCAGGGTACACACATACATCTCTCGTTGAGGGGTCGGGAACAGACTACGGAATGGAACAATGACCGGAATTACTATATAAAGCAGCAATGGAGCATCGACTCAGTTGTCTGACTCGATTGCCGGCCAGTGGTGGCCGAGCGGTTCTAGGCCCTACAGTCTGGAACCGCGCGACCGCTACGGTCGCAGGTTCGAATCCTCCCTCAGGCATGGTTGTGTGTGATGTCCTTAGGTTAGTTAGGTTTAAGTAGTTCTAAGTCTACGGGACTGATGACCTTAGACGTTCCCATAGTGCTCAGAGCCATTTGAACCATTTTTTGTCTGACTCGATTCGTGATTTCGGGTGGAAACGTCGTACGTAGTTCGTAAAAACTATCGGAAAGTCACCCAGTAAAACGGAACTGATATCTGGATTCCACAAAGAGGTCTTATGTGCTCTCTACTGTTCCAAATGTAACTAAGTAGTTTAGGGATAATCTGAGCACACATTAGGTTCTTTGCGGATGGTGTTCTCAATTACTGCCTAGTAAAGTCATCAGAACATCAAAACCAATTGCAAAATAATTTAGACATCTGTGTGGTGCGAATGGTGGCAATTGGCCCTAAATACTGAAAAGTGTGAAATCGTCCACAGGAGCACTGAAAGGAATCCGTTAAAGCTCGGTTACACGATAAACCACCCGAATCTAAACTCTCTCAATTCAACCAAATACCTAGGCATAGCAGTTATGAACAACTTGAATTGGAACGATCACATAGACAATATTGTGGGGAAGGTGAACCAAAGACTGCGTTTTATTGGCAGAACACTTGGAAAACCCCCGACAAATCCACTGAACAGACTGGTCCCGCGCTACACTTGTGCGTTCTCTGCTAGAGTGCTGCTGTGCATTGTGGGATCTTAAACAGGTAACTTTGGCGGAGAACATGGAAAAAGTTGAAAGACGGGCAGCCCGTTTTGTATTATCACGAAACAGGGGAGAGACTGTCACGGATATGACACGCGAGTTGGGGTGGCAGTTATAAAAACAAAAGCGGTTTTTCGTTGCGGAAAGATCTTTTCACGAAGTTTCAGTTTCCGATTGAACGTGAAAAAAAAGGGAGAAGTGGCCATCGTAACGAAATGAGAGGAATCAGATCTCGCACGGAAAGATTTAAGTATTCGTTTTTCCTCGCGCTCGAAAGTGAGATGGTAGAGAAAAAGTGTGGACGTGGTTCGACGATCCTGCGTCAGGCAATTAAGTATGAATTTCAAAGTAGTCATGCAAATGTGAGTAGTAGAAGACAAGGGAGAAATGGCATAGGTAAGACGTTCGTTGTACCATTCAAACACAAAGTGAGGAAAAAGACGGCGTTAATTTCTAACTAACCCTGTAGGCCCTACAACGAATCTATTCAGAAACCAAGGAGGGAAGGTATGGGCGAATAATATGTGTCACTACAAACTGTTACAAATTTCGAACTGGACAATGGAGATAAATTCCATACTCAAGTAGGTATTCATACCGAATGAAGGTTCACGTACTGAAAGAGGAATAACAGCGTAATGCAATAGCTAACGAAAAAAAAAAAGCTTGGTCATATCTTAACAAAGACAATTCGTCCATCTCCAGAATCCACAAGTATCTTAGCATTCAAAAAAATAAATAAATAAAGGGCTATGATACGACGAAGAACGATAAAGGGCTATGATGCGACGAAGAACGATCGCGGAGGTCGCATGCAATTTAATACTCGATTGTTTGAGGGGAAGTTCAGTCCCACACTGGCAACACGTGCGGGGTCCAGGGAATAATGGTCTGAAATCTCATTAAGCAACGTTAACTACGATGGAATAAACGTAGCACACCTTGCGAGAAATCACACATTGAATTTAATAAGGAATCAGCTCGTGGATACCTAGGCACACGTTGTATTATAGGTCCGCCTGGCCGTCTTTCAGAGGTAGCAAACCACATCGTGCCAACTTACTATCTGCACTCACAAAACGGTAAAAAGAACAAAAAAGGACCCAGCTAATACTCCCTAACGTAGGACAGCTGAAAGAGATATATGAAACACCTTTAAGAATTAATAACCCACATTGCAATACCGAAATCCAGAAATCAACTAAACATCTCGAGAGTGCATGACCTACCGAAAAGTAAGTGTGCTCCGTGCTCACTCACCGTTTGGACGGTAACGGGGGAGGGCATATGAAGTGCCGTTGGTGAGGTTAGACCAATTCCACTCCTTGAATGCGCCAGAACTACGGATATAAAACTACCATAAGTTATCGTGGAGCGTAGACTAGCGAAGTTTTCCTACTGGCTTTGGTAAGTTAAGGTCGTCCCCACATTACCTGTACATTTGGTGTGTTGCATACCTGTCAGGCACTACCTCATACCGGCCACGTTCTACACACATGCGATTATTGACTTACTACATTCCCCTAAAAACAGAAAGTGATGAACCATCGAGAAACTGAGTGAGAATATATAAAGGGTTGGCTAACCTATGGAACATTTTTGTTCTATCCGTAGCTATCCTCCTGTCTGTTACTTAAAAGTAGACAATATTTATAGCAAAATTAAAACTCAAAATTTAATTCAGGTTTTATTCGAAAATTGTTGGTTTGTAACGTGAAAGAGAGGGATTTTTAGAAAGAAAATAAAGAAAACACTATTTTCTCAAGAAAATGGTGAAATACAATAATCGCAAAACGCTGCTATATCAGTCATCAATACTTCATTGAACTTATATACAACGTGTTTTTGTTATTGATAAACAACTTTCGCATTTATGAATAACAGGAAACTCTTACCTTTGATCATGAAAAACGTTCTGTTGAGTGCAAAAGACTATAAAACTGTCCTTGCATCAAAAGTAATTGCCTTGGTTCCATAAAAGTGCAGAAGCTACGCGATCAAATAATTATTATTACTTAGAAAATGCAATTTGTATGATGTAAGCACATAAAATGCACAATGGATTAACATTGAATGTTGTGTGGCTCTAATTACGTGCAAAAGAAAGCACGAAACAAAAAAACAAAGAAAACTCGTCGGTTCCCACTTTCCTTCTTACATATTCATTTACGTTTCTTTTCCTACCAACGTTACCAATACTGCAGATAATTCTACGATTTACTACATAGTTTATGTAATGTACCAGACCAACCTCTCTGCTATGTCCCTTCATTAGCTGAGTTGGCGGGTTTCATACACCTTAGTGCAGATCTAGCTTGCACTTGGTAATTCTGAAATAAAATCACTCATTCTGCACAATCACCCATTCATAAAACCAATCAGCAGAAAGGTGTGAAAAGACGCTATGAGAACACAAACAACTCTTTATAACAGCTTGTCTTTCCTCCAGAGACTTGGTGTCGTCTTAGCTAAGTAGTAAGTGGAGTTAAATCTCTCGTGTGTCCATACTTGCAGCCCTCATTTTTGTGAAACGGCTCTGATTGGCCCGTTTCAATGTGACCAATAGCTCTAGTACAAAATCTTCAACCGGATAAATCGGTCTGAGGTCGAAACTGTTATCTGGCGATTCAGATTAAGCAAGGGGGACGATGGTGAAAATGTTGTCATTCAAAAAAGCGTTAAGTATTGTGTGATACACAAGTCATGCAACTTTGCGTACGCAGAGACGAGGAGAAATTCCAGTGCCTATGCAGGCAGCGTAATCATCATGAATGCCGCTGTTTGTCGCTGATTTGCCTCATACTCTATGCCCGTATGTGATCCCTTTCGAATGGATGTGCCAAACGAGTTAGACATGTCTAGGTAGATATAAAAAGTAGAAGACGAAGAAAAAAAGAAACGCTTGATAGGACTACTCGTACGAGCATCAAATTCGTGGTACGCTGGCGTAATACGAATACGAGCAAAAGTTCAAGGTCCTCACTCATGGCCGGCCGCTGTGACCGAGCGGCTCTAGGCATTTCAGTCGGGAACCGCGCTGCTGCTACGGTCGCAGGTTCGAATCCTGCCTCGGGCATGGATGTGTGTGATGTCCTATGGTTAGTTAGGTTTAAGTAGTTCTAAGTTCTAGCGGACTGATGACCTCAGATGTTAAGTCCCATATTACTCAGAGCCATTTGTACCATTTGAGCTCCCATTGTACTGCGTGCCAACTTCCCCTCCATGTTCACCCGCGTTTGTAGCACCTTCCTGGCTGTGTTCGAAAGGTGTTTACATCAAGAGCCTAAAGTGACATCGGGGTACTTTAGCTTACCGTTGTACTTGACTATGCCACGACAGCCAAACCGTAGGTGGACCTTTGCTGATGCTAGGCGATTGGAGAGGTGGAAAATACATACTTCTGTTTTATAGAAACTGGGTCTAAGTCCCTATATCTTAAAATATTCGTAAAGTTTAGTGAGGCTGTTTGTTAGGTGTTATTCACATTCAGAAAGTTCTAAGTCTAGGTGACCGATGACCTCTGATGTTAAGTCTCATAGTGCTTAGAACCATTTGAACCATTTGAACCTCACTCATGGGATCAAAGCTCTGGCCTATTAGTTTTATGTGGAGTTAACACAATCTGTAATGAGTGTATTCATATGTTACGCTATGGAACCAAAGACCAAATTGGGGATATTTTCTATCTCGCCGGTTGCACATTTCACCGTTGGTGCTGAGAACGCAACTGGCATCTGAGCATTAGTATGTGTACGAGGTGTGATCAAAAAGGAACGGAGTTTTTTACTTTCATTGGCTTTGTACATTCGATTTTTAAATTTTTGTTAGCTTGTTCATACACATTTTCCTGACATGTGTTTGCATTTCAGCTGTTTTGAATATTGAGTGTATTGTTGACAATCGAAAAGGTTATGCTTGTTTTCGAGCGCTCGGCGTATTTTTAATTTCGAAAAATGTGGATCAAAGAATTTGCATTAAATTTTGCGTGGAAAACGGAATAAACTGCAGCGGTACATTCGACAGGTTGACTTTAGCTTTTGGCTGATATACTACGAATAAAAATGGGTCAAATGGCTCTGAGCACTACGGGACTCAACTGCTGTGGTCATAAGTCCCCTAGAACTTAGAACTACTTAAACCTAACTAACCTAAGGACATCACACGCATCCATGCCCGAGGCAGGATTCGAACCTGCGACCGTAGCGGTCGTGTGGTTCCAGACTGTAGCGCCTTTAACCACTCGGCCACTCCGGCCGGCTCCTACGAATAACACAATAGTTTATGAATGATGCAAATGATGAGGGTCGAGAAGGCGTTGAAGACGACGACTGACCTGGACGCCCTAGCACGTCAATTACTGATGACAGTGTTGAGGATGCAAACAAGAAGGTTCTGGAAAACCGCCGAAAAAATGGTTCAAATGGCTCTGAGCACTGTGGGACTTAACATCTGAGGTCATGAGTCCCCTAGAACTTAGGACTACTTAAACCTAAGTAACCTAAGGCCATCGCACACATTCATTCCACGAAGCAGGATTCGAACCAGCGACCGTAGCAGGAGCACGGTTACGGACTGAAGTGCCTAGAACCGCTCGGCCACAGCGGCCGGCGAAAACCGCCGAATCACCATCATAGAGCATAATGATGTCATAGCCTTTGGCTCATAGCAAGCAACTTTTTTGGTTGTGCAAGCCGCTTCTGCTGTATTTAGTCCACTGTCGGATCACAACCGGTTTTGTGTCTCTAAAAGCGACGTGTTCATGTGAACATCTGTATAACAGTAAATCGAGAAGGAATAACAGCCTCAGATATACACTGACCCATTGGTAGGAGACAATAAATGAAAAACTATTAAGACCTAATTTTGGGGCAGAATGAAAAACCAAGAAGTGGTTGCCACAAAATGGATGGATATTCTACCTGGGGCAAACCCGTCAAGTAGAAGGCTATTGACGGAAAAGCAAAACCTGAAAACCGCATTTAACGCTTTTACGGTCTGTACTCAATCGCGAACATGGTACGCAGCCGCTTGCGTTGGCCATACTGAAGGCAGAGAAGTAAACAGCTTACCCGTAGACGGCTCGAGCATGCGCTGATGCTGCGCGGGCTCCACCGAATGATTGGTGGTCTTTTGTGGGATACGCAAATGATAACAAGGAATATTGGGTAAAAAAGTACAAAAAATTTTTTTTAAAAGCAATCTGTAGAATATGATAGCGACAGTTGACATAAAGCCCATAAGTTATGCTAAAGTTTGTGTAACATCATATGCATATGTTACGGTAACTCAACAGATCTGAGCTCTGATTGTGGAGAAGGAAATTGACCGTGCCCTTTTAAAGGAACCATGCCGGCATTTGCCTGGAGCGATTTAGAGAAATCGCGAAAAGCGTAAATCTGGATGGCTGGACACAGATCTGAACCGTTGTCCTCCCGAATGCGAGTCCAGTGTGCGAAACACTGCGCCTCCTCGCTCAGCCATGTTATGTTGGGTACAGTATACTGTTGGCCACAGGAGTACCTCGACACCATGTAGGCAGTTCCTAGAGACACACTCTTTGTGTGGACGAGCGTTGTCCTGTTGAAAAATGCCAGCAATATAATGTCACATGAAGGGTTATGCATGACGTCCACAACATAGCATTGCTCATAGATCCCACAGGAACCCCCAGCCATGAGCTGAAATCACACCCAATGACTCCCGACACCACAACGCCAACTGTATCATCCCTCTGTCTGTCCAAAAAATCGGGAGGATGGCCGCTGTCCTCGTGTCTTCATCATACTCGGCATTGACGGCCATCGTAGGTAGCGGCGTACGCTTGGGACGGTAGAACTGGCTGCCGCCAGCCTACGACCAGTGGTGTGGCGCGAGACAGAATGTTGCAGGAGTCCATTACTTGTTCTCAGATGGCAGGCTCTGGTGTCACGGGGTTATGATGTGCTTAGCGGACAATGCGGCGATGCAATTTCTCAAACGGGCACAATCAAGTGTGGGGTGCCGCAAGGTTCGTCTTGGGTCCTCTGCTGTTCTTAATATATATTAATGACTTGCCATGCTATATTCACGAAGATGCAAAGCTGGTACTTTTTGCCGATGATACAAGTATAGCTGTCACACGCGACAGACAATTAACTGGTGAAATTGTAAACGATGTTTTTCAGAAAATCATTAAGTGGTTCTCTGCAAATGGGCTCTCATTAAACTTTGACAAAACACAGTATATACAGTTCCACACAGTAAATGGAATGACCCCATTAATAAATATAGACTTCGATCAGAAATCGGTAGCTAAGGTAAGATATTCAATATCTCTAGGTGTATGCATTGATGAGGGGTTGAACTGGAAAAACACACTGAGGATCTGCTGAAACGTTTGACTTATGCTATTAGGGTCATTGCAAATTTTGGCGATATACATCTCAGTAAATTAGCTTACCACGCCTATTTTCATTCTCTGCTTTCGTATGGCATCATATTCTGGGGTAACTCATCACTGAGTAAAAGAGTGTTCATTGCACAAAAGCGTGTAATCAGAATAATTGCTGGAGCTCATCCAAGATCATCCAGCAGACACTTATTTAAAGAGCCAGAAATCTTCACTGTAGCCTCACAATATATATATATTCACTTATGAAATTAGTTGTTAACAATCCGAACTAATTCAAAAGTAATAGCAGTGTACATGGCTACAACACTAGGAGAAAGGATGATCTTCACTACTCAAGGTCAAATCTAACTTTAGTTCAGAAGGGGGTAAATTATGCTGCCACAAAAGTCTTTGGTCACTTACCTAATAGCATCAAAAGTCTGACAGATAGTCATATAGCATTTAAAAGGAAATTAAAAGAATTTCTTATTGGCAACCCCTTCTACTCATTAGATGAATTTTTGGATATAGTAAGTGGGAAATTTCCCAACCCCCCCCCCCCTCAAAAAAAATTAAAAATTATGAATATTGAGTGTCATGTAATATTTTGTGTAATGTAATATCTTGTATAGACACCTTTTATTAACCTGACACGTTCGACATCATTTCGAAGTGTCGTATTCAAGATCTATGGAACTAGTGCTAATCTAATCTAATCTAATCCCTTGTGGTCGTCAGACGTCGATCGGTACCTGGTGGCCGACTATGCCTGCGCTCATGTTCACATGCGGTCCAAGATAAGGTCACTGTCACACCTGGACATTGCCAGATTCTACCAGCTGGCCAAATGGAGATGTACAGTGAGACCCCTTTTGAACTCTGTCAAGTGTTGATAACGATGTCTCGCATTAGTAGTTTGTGTCTTTCACATTGATCACTCAACATCTGACGCTGTTCACACTCGCTAAGAACCCTAACAGGCCTTGTAATAGCACTAATTTGCACATGTACGCCATTCTATCTGTCACAGACAATAGTACCTTTAATCATTCACACACACACCGATGCTGTGCGCATTTACGAAATTACACTGTCTTCTGTGTAGTTAAATTTTTTTTTTTTTTTTTTTTGCCAGGCAGTATATATTGTCTCCATACATGTATGGAGTGTGGCTATGTATGGAAATGAAACATGGACGATAAATAGCTTGTACAAGAAGAGAATTGAAGCTTTCGAAATGTGGTGCTGCAGAAGAATGCTGAAGATTAGATGGGTAGATCACATAACTAATGAGGAGGTACTGAATAGGACTGAGGAGAAGAGGAGTTTGTGGCGCAACTTGAGTAGGAGAAGGGATCGGTTGGTAGGACATGTTCTGAGGCATCAAGGAATCACCAATTTAGTATTGGAGGGCAGCGTGGAGGGTAAATGTCGTAGAGGGAGGCCAAGAGATGAATACACTAAGCAGATTCAGAAGGATGTAGGCTGCAGTACGTACTGGGAGATGAAGAAGCTTGCACAGGATAGAGTAGCATGAAACCAGTCTCAGGACTGAAGACCACAACAACAACAACACATTTATCAAGCGGCAATGGATTTAAAATGGTGAAATTTCTTCGACAGGAATCTAGTCACGCACGTGTAAAATGCATCTCTATGTCAGACGCCACTTGGGGGAGTTCCTGCGCTGCGTTGCTGCCATCTGTCACGGGACAACGAAACTAGGAGGGCATAAGTGAGAGGCCCAAACATTAAGAGACTGGAACGAAAGATACTCCTATCATAGCACAAAAAAGTCGAATATGTCCTGGACGAAGTTAAGGATGTAAAAGAGGGAAACTAACTTTTAGACTTGTCTGGTAGCTTCGAAGACGTTTGAATCTAAACATCTTGACATATAGGCGCTTTTTACATCCCAGACTCTGCCCACGTAATACTCTCCTCTTTTGTGCTTTTTCATTGTGGTTCACAGCTCTTACTCCATCATAATTTTGACATTTTGCCATTATCATGGTTTGTCAATCGGTATAGATTTTTGTTGACTCCGGCGACGACTGATATGGTATAGGTCTTCTTATTCTCTTTCGGACGAAGTTTCTTGTATTGTGGCAACGGATAAAGCTAACACAAAACAACAGGAAGCCCATCAATTGCATATATTTGTCTACCTCCTTGTGAAGTTTGAATCGATTGACACAAGTTTGATATACAGAAATGGAGCGCGTAAAAGAACCTCACAAAAGATGTGGCTTTTGACAGAAAAATCCAAATGAAACTACAGTTTGAAAGTGAGTTTTTAATTTTATCATAATAATGCATTTTTATTTATTTGGTTCACTTTCCGTGTATTTATCTCACGTACGAACGAATTCTACGTAGTGCATTTAGTTCGACTTTACACCACCGTATCTCGACAACAGGTAAAGATTATTGGATAGAAAGGATTTTATTTTGACTTTATCCGTGTGTCTACTTAATGCAAATTTGAACCGATTCGTACAAATTTGAAGTAAAGAAGTGCCGCGCTTCAGAAACCTCCCACAAAACGTGTTTTTGTTTGTTTTTTTTTTACGTAAAATCCGATCGAAGGTGACTGTTTTTGCTTGTAAAACCGAAAGGGCGCACGTAGAAATGGTGCTATTAGCTGAGCACTATTTTCAATTAAAACCTCATGCAGAGGGAATTAATCGATTCGCAACATTTGCCTGAGCGCCACCTGCTGTTCGTCGTTCAAACCGTGCTTAGTATACAGTAACATAGAGCTACAGCAAGACGGATGTTCCTGTGGGAATACACATGGCCACTGGTCCGGGCTAAACTAAGTACTTTGTGCCCCTTGGGCCCAGCTGAAATAGCAACCGAACACCGAGACCTCAACCCAAACCACGATTCTCCTTACGGCCACGCTGTAAGGACATGGTAGAAGAGAGCATTCAGACATTAGTACTACACCGTCATAATCTTTATTAAACATGTAAATTAAAAATAAAATACAGCGAGGCACTAGAAGGAGAGTTTCACTCTGCAGCGGAGTGTGCGCTGATATGAAACTTCCGGGCAGATTAAAACTGTGTACCAGACCGAAACTCGAACTCGGGACCTTTGCCTTTCGCGGGCAAATACTCTACTGGAAGAGCACTTGCCAGAGAAAGGCAAAGGTCCCGAGTACGAGTCTCGGTCCGGTACACAGTTTTCATGCGCACATGTATGCCATACTACCAGTCACAGGCAATAGTAGCTCTAATCATTCACACACCCACCGATGCTGCGCACATGTAAGAAATTACACTGTCTTCTGTGTAGTTCACTTTTTTCGCCAGGCAGTATACAGGGTAGTACAAAAAGGTAAGGCCAAACTTTCAGGAAACATTCCTCACACACAAATAAAGAAAAGATGGTATGTGGACATAGGTCCGGAAACGGTTAATTTCCTTGTTAGAGCTCATTTTAGTTTCGTCAGTATTTACTGTACTTCCTCGATTCACCGCCAGTTGGCCCAGTTGAAGGAAGGTAATGTTGACTTCGATGCTTGTGTTGACATGCGACTCATTGCTCTACAGTACTAGCATCAACCACATCAGTACGTAGCATCAACAGGTTAGTGTACATCACGAACGTGGTTTTGCAGTCAGTGCAATGTTTACAAATGCGGAGTTGGCAGATGCCCATTTCATGTATGGATTAGCACGGGGCAATAGCCGTGGCGCGGTACGTTTGTATCGAGACAGATTTCCAGAACGAAGGTGTCCCGACAGGAAGACGTTCGAAGCAATTGATCGGCGTCTTAGGGAGCATGGAACATTCCAGCCTATGACTCGCGACTGGGGAAAACCTAGAACGACGTGGACACCTGCAATGGACGAGGCAATTCTTCGTGCAGTTGACGATAACCCTAATGTCTGCGTCAGAGAAGTTGCTGCTGTACAAGGTAACGTTGACCACGTTACTGTATGGAGAGTGCTACGGGAGAACCAGTTGTTTCCGTACCATGTAAAGCGTGTGCAGGCACTATCAGCAGCTGACTGGCCTCCACGGGTACACTCCTGCGAATGATTCATCCAACAATGTGTCAATCCTCATTTCAGTCCAAATGTTCTCTTTACGGATGAGGCTTCATTCCAAAGTGATCAAATTGTAAATTTTCACAATCAACATGTGTGGGCTGACGAGAATCCGCGCAATCACGTCATCAACACAGATTTTCTGTGAACGTTTGGGCAGGCATTGTTGGTGATGTCATGATTGGGCCCCATGTTCTTCCACCTACGCTCAATGGAGCACGTTATCATGATTTCATACGGGATACTCTACCTGTGCTGCTAGAACATGTGCCTTTACAAGTACGACACAACATGTGGTTTATGCACGATGGAGCTCCTGCACATTTCAGTCGAAGTGTTCGTACGCTTCTCAACAACAGATTCGGTGACCGATGGATTGGTAGAGGCGGACCAATTCCGTGGCCTCCACGCTCTCCTGACCTCAACCGTGTTGACTTTCATTTATGGGGGCATTTGAAAGCTATTGTTTACGCAACCCCGGAACCAAATGTAGAGACTCTTGGTGCTCGTATTGTGGACGGCTGTGATACAATACGCCATTCTCCGGGGCTGCATCAGCGCATCAGGGATTCCATGCGACGGAGGGTGGATCCATGTATCCTCGCTAACGGAGGACATTTTGAACATTTCCTGTAACAAAGTGTTTGAAGTCACGCTGGTACGTTCTGTTGCTGTGTGTTTCCATTCCATGATTAATGTGATTTGAAGAGAAGTAATAAAATGAGCTCTAACATGGAAAGTAAGCGTTTCCGGACATATGTCGACATAACATATATTCTTTCTTCGTGTCTGTGGAATGTTTCCTGAAAGTTTGGCCGTACCTTTTTGTAACACCCTGTATATTGTCTCCATACACATTTATCATGCGGGAGTGGATTTATAATGGTGAAATTTCTTCGACTGGAATCTATTCACACATGTGTAAAATGCCTCTCTATGTCAGACGCCATTTGGGTATGTCTAAAAGTCTGTTGGTTGAGCACTTGACCGCTAAAGGCAAAGGTCCCGAGTTCGAGTCCCGGTCCAGTTCTGCTTGGAAGTTTCAGTGAAGCACCAGTTCCAGAATGACCCACTACGTGGCGGACAGCGCCCTCACTTACACTGGAGGGGCCTGGTGCTTCCAGATGAACGCCCTCCTGCTGGCGGCTTCGCTGCTGGCGCTGGCTCCAGGCCTCCAGGCGGCCGAGGTGCTGGGCATCTTCCAGTCGGTGGGCCGCAGCCAGTGGGTGCTGGCCGAGACGTACCTGAGGGCGCTGGAGCGGCGCGGCCACCGCGTCACCGCCGTCACCACCTTCCCCTCCAGCCAGGGCGGCACCGCGGGCAACTGGACCGAGATCCTCATACCGAACCCTTTGGAAACCGGAGGTAAGTTCTCAACGCCCAACAGCCGGCAGCTCTCCTCAAATAAATTAAGGCGAGTTTTCAGATTTCGTAACAGATTGAAAACTGGTGTCGGAACGGGGATCGGTGCAGGACCGTGGCGTGGCCTTCGATCTTTTCTACAATGGGAGTGGAAAGATCAGCCGAGGGAATCAAAGGGCTGCCAGCTGTCCGGCTAGCACAATGAGTGTCCGTAAGGAGTTAACAAGAATGGGGTATAATTGTAGAACAGCCTCTCATAAGTCATGCTTTTCTGTAGGTGACAGACGCTTAAGGTAACGACACCGCACAGTGGATGACTGGAAACAACAGATTTGGAGTGACGAATCACACTATACCCCGTGGCAAGCGGATGGAAGTATTTGGGTTTGGCGAATTCCTGAAGAATGTGGCCTGTCATGATATGTAGAGCCAACAGTGAAGTTGGGAGGAGGTGGTCCTACAGTATGGAGGCCGGTTTTCGTCGTTATGGTGCGGTCCCCTTATTGCGCTTAATGAAATGTTAATTGCGGATGGATACGAACATGTCGAGGGACATGAAAGGGAAGCAGTGGTTGGGAAAGGAGTGAGACAGGGTTGTAGCCTCTCCCCGATGTTATTCAATCTTTTTATTGAGCAAGCAGTGAAGGAAACAAAAGAAAAGTTCGGAGTAGGTATTAAAATCCGTGGAGAAGAAATAAAAACTTTGAGGTTCGCCGATGACATTGTAATTCTGTCAGAGACAGCAAAGGACTTGGAAGAGCAGTTGAACGGAATGGACAGTGTCTTGAAAGAAGGGTATAAGATGAACATCAACAAAAGCAAAACGAGGATAATGGAATGTAGTCGAATTAAGTCGGGTGATGCTGAGGGAATTAGATTAGGAAATGAGACACTTAAAGTAGTAAAGGAGTTTTGTTATTTGGGGAGCAAAATAACTGATGATGGTCGAAGTAGAGAGGATATAAAATGTAGACTGGCAATGGCAAGGAAAGCGTTTCTGAAGAAGAGAAATTTGTTAACATCGAGAATAGATTTAAGTGTCAGGAAGACGTTTCTGAAAGTATTTGTATGGACAAGAAGAGAATAGAAGCTTTCGAAATGTGGTGCTACAGAAGAACGCTGAAGATTGGATGGGTATAACTAATGAGGAGGTATTGAATAGAATTGGGGTGAAGAGGAGTTTGTGGCACAACTTGACAAGAAGAAGGGATCGGTTGGTAGGACATGCTCTGAGGCATCAAGGGATCACCAATTTAGTACTGGAGGGCAGCGTGGAGCGTAAAAATCGTAGATGGAGACCAAGAGATGAGTACACTAAGCAGATGTAGAAGGATGTAGGCTGCAGTAGGTACTGGGAGATGAAGAAGCTTGCACAGGATAGAGTAGCATGGAGAGCTGCATCAAACCAGTCTCTGGACTGAAGACCACAATAACAACAATCAACACATTTCATAGCACTGCGTAACGCACCTGCACCAATGGACATCAGTATAAAGGCAGGATTCCTATGAAAGTAGTAGTATATCGTCAGAAACATACAAGTGTAGAATTTACTGTGAAAGTAGTAGATACATGTAAGACATAAACAATAATGACGGAGTTACATTGTTTCTTTAATAACAGTGGTAACAAAATAAAGGCGTTTGCATTTGCTGGATGGGAACTGTTATGAAGGCACTCACTGTACTGTTGTGTTATTGCATTGTTAGTGCTTTGTCCAATCTCCGTTCTTCCTGATTACCTCAAAGTTTCTCCTCAGCACAGATTTTGTTAGGGATTGTGGTTCTTGCAGCCAAATTGTCACCCACTCTTCTCGCATCGTTCTTTTCAGCTCGAATAGGCCTCAATTAGCCTTCCATTGCGATACAGATGTCTTGCAAGTATTCCCCAAAGGTTTTCCTCGGGGTTGAAATCAGGCCACGTGCGGGCCAGGGCAAGACATCGATATCTTTATCTCGAACAAGTTTTTGGCTGTAGAAGAAAGATCCATGCATGCTTTATCCTGTTGCACGTTAGACCTTCGTCCCCTAAGTCCTCTTTCATTCTAATCAGTTATGTGTCTAGCATCTCAGCGTACATGTTAGAGTTCGTTCTAGTGTTCAGACAAGCAGTGCATCGTTTAGCTTTAGAGCAGAAGGCTGCCCAAATCGTAACAGTTCCAACTCCAAAATTTTCTGCTCATTCTTATCTGATGCTCCCTTCTCATATCGTGCCATTAATACTGGATTCCATCTGGCTCAAGTAAATTAAACTTTTACTCGTGCCTGAAGACCATTTTGTCTCATTTTGAAGTCCACGGCATGTGTTTCAGCAAACTACAGTCTAGCCTCCGTCTGTTTGGAAGTTGGAGCAGGTTTGTGAAATTGCCGACCGGAGTGGTTCAAATGGCTCTGAGCACTATGGGACTTAACATCTGTCGTCATCAGTCCCCTAGACTTAGAACTACTTAAACCTAACTAACCTAAGGACCTCACACACATCCATGCCCGAGGCAGGATTCGAACCTGCGACCGTAGCGGTCGAGCGGTTCCAAACTGATGCGCCTAGAACCGCTCACCCACTTCGGCCTGCTCTTGTTTATTGATTTTATGTTCCGGGGGCCTCTCGATTAAGTTATCCGAGGTGCAAGGGTGCCTGTGTCCGTTAGGCGCTGGAAAAGTCTGCCGAACAGCTTATCAGAGGACGGCCGCTTTGGTCGAGCGGTTATAGGTGCTTCAGTGTGGAACCGCGCGATCGCTACGGTCGCATGTTCGAATCCTGCCTCGGGCATGGATGTGTGTTGTGATGTCCTTAGGTTAGTTAGGTTTAAGTAGTTCTAAGTTCTAGGGGACTGATGACCTCAGCAGTTAAGTCCCATAGTGCTCACAAGGGAACCTCCCCATCGCACCCCCCTTCAGATTTAGTTATAAGTTGGCACAGTGGATAGGCCTTGAAAAACTGAACACAGATCAATCGAGAAAAGAGGAAGAAGTTGTGTGGAACTATGAAAAAAGTTAGCATAATGTACAAACTGAATAGTCCATCAACAAGATAGGCAACATCAGGGAGAGTGTGAGCTCACGAGCGAAGTGGTCGCCGGGTTAGCGTGAGCAGCTGCGGAACGAGAGGTCCTTGGTTCAAGTCTTCCCTCGAGTGAAAAGTTTAATTTTTTTTATTTTCAGGCAATTATCAAAGTTCAGGCACTCACACATAATCAACTTCGCTCTCTAAAATTCCAGGACATGTTCAGATTTGCTTGGACATACGCAGGATTTGACGGTCTACACACGGAAAAATTTGAAAACGTTAAAAACATATGTTTTGACAGAGCACAGGGAAAACTGTGCGACTGTGAAACTGTTGCATTCATTTGTTGCAGTTTATGTTACAAACTCTTATGTTTTCATCACTTTTTTGAGAGTGATTATCACATCCACAAGAAAACCTAAATCGGGTAAGGTAGAAGAATCTTTTTACCCATTCGCCAAGTGTACAAGTTAGATGGGTCGACAACATATTCCTGTCATGTGACGCACATGCCGTCACCAGGGATCACAAAGTTAGCATTGGAGGGCAGTGTGGAGGGTAAAAATCATAGAGGGCGACCAAGAGATGAATACACTAAGCAAATTCAAAAGGACGTAGGTTGCAGCAAGTACTGGGAGATGAAGAAGCTTGCACAGTATAGAGTAGCATGGAGAGCTGCATCAAACCAGTCTCAGGACTGAAGACCACAACAACAACAACAACAACAACAACGTAAAGTGCCCTCCGCCACACACCGTTGGGTGGCCTGCGGAGTGTAAATGTAGATGTAGATGTAGATTTAATGTACGTAAGCAGAGCCGGTGTCTTGCTATTTAATGATCTTTAAACTCTTATTTTCATTAAAATTACACGTATTTTGAGAGAATATTGACAGAAAACGTTTTCTTTTTGGATGTAATCATTCACAGTAACAACCTAACCTGGCCATATTTCTAACAAAGGAAAATAGTCTATTATGAACTCACTTTCCAAAAGGATGCGTCCTCTGCTGATTCTTTAGTAACACAATCACTAAATCCAAAGCTAAAACCGCTAAATATGTTTAAAATAACAAATTATAGGTGTACATAAACCACAGCTCACCGATCGACAGGGTCACACCGAAATCCAAAACCTCTCGGCACAATTGTCGTAAAATCGGATGGGAGGACCGTTCGGTAACAGGTCTCAGAAGCTTACTGAATAGGATATTTCGATAAAGAACCGAAAATGACGTCACTACCGAAACGAACCAACTACACCGATCGATATGAACGATACAGAATAGGGCCCCTGGTTTCTGCTCTTCCTTCACGGACATTCGGACACCTCATTAAAAGTATTCCGAGTGCTGTACAAGTCACCGTAAAGGCGAAGGGTCAAACATCCACTAATAACGTCCGCTAATAGGTGTCCGGATGCTGTATGTTTACTGGACTTTTTTTTTTTCGAAAGAAATTTCCGCCATTTGACTGTTAATTGTTCGTGTATTCTACACAGTCATGATTTCGGCTTTATAGCGATTCTCAAGTGCATGTTAAAATGTTGAAATACGTCTAACCTGTCTGTGACATGCCGTCGTCGAAAAGATTTACTTCTGGTCTTGTAGACCAGTAGTCTTATTACAAGATACGTGTACATGTTTCGATGATCATTGCCATCTCTCAAAATACTCGATACGTTTTTCCAGCACCCTGTACTGTTAAGGACCCACTGATATCCACACTTGTCCACTCACTACTTGCTCTCTCTTTCTTTTTCAGAGGAGATAGACTTCTTCGAGATGGGCACCAGCAACAAGTTCGTAGAAATGATAGAGGCCACAACGTATGGGCAGGCTTTCTGCGACCTGTTCCTGAAGGACGAGAACGTGCAGCGGCTGTACCGATCCGGGAAGAAGTTCGACGTGGTCGTGCTCGAGGTGGTGATGTCGGAGTGCCTCGTGGGCTACGCGCACATGTTCAGGGCGCCCGTCGTGGCCATCTGCACCTTCATGGGGCTCGACTGGATGGCCCACATGGTGGGGAACCCCATGCCGTACGCGTACGTGCCTTCCCCGATCCTCGGCTACAGCACGCCCATGAATTTTCTCGAGCGGGTGGACAACACAGTTTACTCGCTGACCTTCAATTTGATTCGCAACCTCTACTACATGCCGAAAGTGGACGCCCTCTTCCGGACCCACATGAACGACAGCACGCTGCCCAGCCTGTGGGAGGTCGAGAGGCGTACGTCCCTGCTGCTGGTCAACTACCACTTCTCCCACGGGTGTCCGAGGCCGCTGGTGCCCGCCATGAAGGAAGTCGGCGGTCTGCACGTCAGGGAACCTAAGAAGCTGCCACAGGTAAGCAAACGGGCTGTCCCCGAATACTCATCTTGAGGTCGAAGCTCTTTTCTCCATGTTTCCTTCAATGATACGTGTATTTTTGGATGGGGTCCACCTTTAGCAAAACACTATTTTGTTTTTTTATCACAGACAAGTTTCACTGCAGTTGCAGCATCATCAGTGGGCTTTTATTTTATGGCTGTTAAATATAAAGACTGTTCTTTACTATTTGTACACATGTAAATACACTACTGGCCATTAAAATTGCTACACCAAGAAGAAATGCAGATGATAAACGGGTATTCTTTGGACAAATGCATTATAGTAGAACTGACATGTGATTACATTTTCACGCAATTTGGGTGCGTAGATCCTGAGAAATCAGTACCCAGAACAACCACCTCAGGCCGTAATAACGGTCTTGATACACCTGGGCATTGAGTCAAACACAGCTTGGATGGCGTGTACAGGTACAGCTGCCCATGAAGCTTCAACACGATACCACAGTTCATCAAGAGTAGTGACTGGCGTATTGTGATGAGCAAGTTGCTCGGCCACCATTGACCAGACGTTTTCAGTTCGTGAGAGATCTGGAGAATGTGCTGGCCTGGGCAGCAGTCCAACATTTTCTGTATCCAGAAAGACCCGTACGGGACCTGCGAAATGCGGTCGTGCATTATCCTGCTGAAATATAGGGTTTCGCAGGGATCGAATGAAGGGTAGAGCCACGCGTCGTAACACATCTGAAATGTAACGTCCACTGTTCAGAGTGTCGTCAATGCGAACAAGAGGTGACTGAGACGTGTAACCAATGACACCCCATACCATCACGCCGGGTGATAACACCAGTATGGCGATGAGGAATACACGCTTCCGATGTGCGTTCACCGCGATGTCGCCAAACACGGAAACGACCATCATGATGCTGTAAACAGAACCTTGATTCATCGGAAAGAAATGACGTTTTGCCATTCGCGCACCCAGGTTCGTCGTCGAGTACACAATCGCAGGCGCTCCTGTCTGTGATGCAGCGTCAAGGGTAACCGCAGTCTTGGTCTCCGAGCTGATAGTCCATGCTGCTCCAACTGTTCGTGCAGACGGTTGTTGTCTTGCAAACGTCCCCATCTGTTGACTCAGGGATCGAGACGTGGCTGCACGGTCCTTTACAGCCATGCGGATAAGATGCCTGCCATCTCGACTGCTAGTGATACGAGGCCGTCGGGATCCAGCACGGCGTTCCGTATTACCCTCTTGAACCCACCGATTCCAGATTCTGCTAACAGTCGCTGGATCTCGACCGACGCGAGCAGCAATGTCGTGATACGATAAACCGAAATCGCGATAGGCTACAATCCGACCTTTATCAAAATGGCTCTGAGCACTATGGGACTTAACATCTGTGGTCATCAGTCCCCTAGAACTTAGAACTACTTAAACCTAACTAACCTAAGGACGTCACACACATCCATGCCCGAGGCAGGATTCGAACCTGCGACCGTAGCAGTCGCGCGGTTCCGGACTGCGCGCCTAGAACCGCTAGACCACCGCGGCCGGCCTTTATCAAAGTCGGAAACGTGACGGTACGCATTTCTCCTCCTTACACGAGGCATCACAACGACGTTTCACCAGGCAACGCCGGACAACCGCTGTTTGTGTATGAGAAATCGGTTGGAAACTTTCCTCATGTCAGCACGTTGTAGGTGTCGCCACCGGCGCCAACCTTGTGTGAATGCTCTGAAAAGTTAATCATTTGCATATCACAGCATCTTATTCCTGTCGGTTAAATTTCGCGTCTGTAGCACGTCATCTTCGCGGTGTAGCAATTTTAATGGCCAGTAGTGTACATTGTCCCATGACAGAACGCGCTATGAACCAACGACAGACCCATTCATTACTTAGTGCTGTTCAGAAACGTACACTGCAGTACAATAGAGCAGAACCGGTCGAGTTTCGCAGAACTCACTGACAAGCACCTTGTGTGTGGGGAAGTACGTTGCCCTCGCTGCAGTTTTCCGAAATTCCTTCACCAGGGAAGACGAATGGAATATTCCAGAATTTGAAACACGAACAGCTGCTAGCATGAGTTTCTTAGAAGTAGATACCTTAGGGGTTGGGAAGCAACTCAAATTGCTTGATACGGGCAAGTCTTCAGGTCCAGATTGTATACCGATTAGGTTCCTTTCAGATTACGCTGATACAATAGCTCCCTACTTAGCAATCATATACAACCGCTCGCTCACCGGTAGATCTGTACCTACAGATTGGAAAGTTGCGCAGGTCGCACCAGTGTTTAAGAAGGGTAGTAGGAGTAATCCATCGAACTACAGACCTATATCATTGACGTCGGTTTGCAGTAGGGTTTTGGAGCATATACTGTATTCAAACATTATGAATCACCTCGAAGGGAACGATCTATTGATACGTAATCAGTATGGTTTCAGAAAACATCGTTCTTGTGCAACGCAGTTAGCTCTTTATTCGCACCAAGTAATGGCCGCTATCGACAGGGGATCTCAAGTTGATTCCGTGTTTCTAGATTTCCGGAAAGCTTTTGACACCGTTCCTCACAAGCGGCTTCTAATCAAGCTGCGGGCCTATGGGGTATCGTCTCAGTTGTGCTACTGGATTCGTGATTTCCCGTCAGGAAGGTCGCAGTTCGTAGTAATAGACGGCAAATCATCGAGTAAAACTGAAGTGATACCAGGTATTCCCCAGGGAAGCGTCCTGGGACCTCTGCTGTTCCTGATCTATATAAATGACCTGGTTGACTATCTGAGCAGTTCTCTTAGGTTATTCGCAGATTATGCTGTAATTTACCGTCTAGTAAGGTCATCCGAAGACCAGTATCAGTTGCAAAGCGATTTAGAAAAGATTGCTGTATGGTGTGGCAGGTGGCAGTTGACGCTAAATAACGAAAAGTGTGAGGTGATCCATATGAGTTCCAAAAGAAATCCGTTGGAATTCGATTACTCGCAGATGATGCTGTAATTTACCGTCTAGTAAGGTCATCCGAAGACCAGTATCAGTTGCAAAGCGATTTAGAAAAGATTGCTGTATGGTATGGCAGGTGGCAGTTGACGCTAAATAACGAAAAGTGTGAGGTGATCCATATGAGTTCCAAAAGAAATCCGTTGGAATTTGATTACTCGATAAATGGTACAATTCTCAAGCCTGTCAATTCACCTAAGTACCTTCGTGTTAGAATCACGAACAACCTCAGTTGGAAAGACCACATAGATAATATTGTGGGCAAGGCGAGCCAAAGGTTGTGTTTCATTGGCAGGACACTTAGAAGATGCAACAAGTCCACTAAAGAGACAGCTTACACTACACTCGTTCTTCCTCTGTTAGAATATTGCTGCGCGGTGTGGGATCCTTACCAGGTGGGATTGACGGAGGACATCGAAAGCGTGCAAAAAAGGGCAGCTCGTTTTGTATTATCACGTAGTAGGGGAGAGAGTGTGGCAGATATGATACGCGAATTGGGATGGAAGTCATTACAGCAAAGACGTTTTTCGTCGCGGCGAGATCTATTTTGATTGGGCCCCACGTTCTTCCACCTACGCTCAATGGAGCACGTTATCATGATTTCATACGGGATACTCTACCTGTGTTGCTAGAACATGTGCCTTTACATGTACGACACAACATGTGGTTCATGCACGACGGAGCTCCTGCACATATCAGTCGAAGTGTTCGTACGCTTCTCAACAACAGATTCGGTGACCGATGGATTGGTAGAGGCGGACCAATTCCATGGCCTCCACGCTCTCCTGACCTCAACCCTCTTGACTTTCATTTATGGGGGCATTTGAAAGCTCTTGTCTACGTAACCCCGGTACCAAATGTAGAGACTCTTCGTGCTCGTATTGTGGACGGCTGTGATACAATACGCCATTCTCCAGGGCTGCAATTAGCGCATCAGGGATTCCATGCGACGGAGGGTGGATGCATGTATCCTCGCTAACGGTGGACATTTTGAACATTTCCTGTAACAAAGTGTTTGAAGTCACGCTGGTACGTTCTGTTGTTGTGTGTTTCCATTCCATGATTAATGTGATTTGAAGAGAAGTAATAAAATGAGCTCTAACATGGAAAGTAAGCGTTTCCGGACACATGTCCACATAACATATTTTCTTTCTTCGTGTGTGAGGAATGTTTCCTGAAAGTTTGGCCGTACCTTTTTGTAACACCCTGCATAGACGTGTGACGAGGGCTTCTCGTCGGGTAGACCGTTCGCCTGGTCCAAGTCTTTCGATTGAAATGATGATGATTTTGACACTTTTTTTTTCACTAGCTGCTTATATTTTATGACCCGCCGTCTAATTTCTTATGGTGGGTCGTATGTTGCCACTTAGCCGCTATGACTGGGTCCGGGGTCCGGTGTGACTGAGAGTAACACCACGCCGGCTCCCGCCCCCACTCACACCGTTGCCCGTGTCCCGCCACCGGGAGGCGGGCTCTGTTTCTTTACATCCATTTGATATCTTTTTTTTGTGCAACATTAGAAAAACTTATAACTAATACAAAATCAAGTAAGATATTAATAAACAAAACGAAATTAAATATTTAGAAAGAAGGAAGGAAGAGAACTGAATAGAGAAGTTATAGGTATAATTATGCCCGTCATCTGGTTGTGGGCGGCGGCCCGGGTCTTGGAATGACCCTCAAGACGCTGGCCGTCGCTCACCATGCCTTTAACATCTACCATCCTAAAAACTAACTTAACCAGAAGAGATTAGGGTACGTTAAAGCTAGAAACTAAGACAAAGACCTCCATGTCCAGCCTGCTAAACTATTTACGATATGCAATAGAGAGGTAACTGATTTTGTGCTTGGCTCAAAGTTGCTAATGAAAGGGTACTCGTGGTAAAAGTAATAAGGTAATAACGCTAACGGTTTGTGTTGAGCCTACAAGGCTCCTAGTAGAGTACATCGGCGCAAGCACCTCCCGGCCCCGCCGACAACACGACCTGAACGGTGGTTTTCCCCGATCTACCATAGGTATCCGTCGGGTTGGGCTCAAAAGAGAGGGACCACAATTAAGATCCTTCCATCCAGACTGTGCGTTGCCTCTTAACGGAAGACGTAGGTCCCTTGAAGAGGTACCTAGCTTTAAGCTCTTATTAGACATGGAGGTACTGTTAACTATTTACATATAAGGTGCAATCTGTTTTTAGGATTGTGTGTGACTTGTGCACCTCTAGTCGGTTGTTCCACTCTGTTCTTTGAAGTGGACATGGTTGACACTACGGATCATCCGCGCTGGACGCTTCAGTATCTGTGTTGGTGCCCTGGTCTGTGTCTGTTTCTTCTTCATCACTCGTGGTGCTAATCATATCTGTGTCCCCCTGGGCATCGTGACGTCTGTTTGGACCGACTTGCCTTCGGTAGGGTCTGTTGCGCAAGTATTCTATTTGTTGGATCTTCGAGATTTCGTCCGTTAGTTTGTTGAGTTCAGTCCACCTTTCCGGTTCGCGTATTATGGCGTGTAGTTCGTTCTGTGTGTTCAGGCGATTTATGTGTACTGTGTGTCTTGTGTTCGTGCGTTGTCCGCAGAAGAAGACAGTATGTTTAGGGGAACCTTCTTCCCCGCATGTGCATCTATTAGTCTGCTGCAGACTCACGCGGTACAGGTGCGTGGGATAAGGGCCATGTCCTGTGATGAAATGTACCATACCGCGGCTGGGATCAATATGTTTTAGTTTTAGTCTTTCCCGGATGTCAGGGAAGAAGTTGTATACACGGCGGCCCTTATCGCTGTTGGCCCACTCGCTCTGCCAGGTATCCACTCGCCATGCTCTGAGTTGGCGTGTTGTCTCAATCGGTACACCAGTGATCTGCCGAACCTGGTCTATTCTCCCCATCCTAAGCCAGTACGTTGCTGCGCGGTACCTGATGGTGACAACACAACACAACACCCACTCCCTGAGCGGAGAAAATCCCCGACCCAGCCGGGAATCGAACCCGGGCCCTTTGGATTGACATTCTGTCGCGCTGACCACTCAGCTACCGGGGGCGGACACTTTAAGCAGTACTAACTTATCAGTACACTATAGGGCGAACATACAAAGGAAAAAAGGAATGTTTGTGATGCCAGTAAGTTTATTTAATTTTTATGTTTCCGTACAAAATGGAACCCTTAAAAGGACGCCTTGTTGTCCGTCTCTCTGACCGTCCCTCTGTCCGGCTGTTGAAAACCCTTTCTCTCAGGAACACGTAGGCGTATCAAGCTGAAATTTACGTCACATACTAAGGTCAAATGTCTGCCTGTTGAGACCCCTTGTTCTAAGGGACGGTAAACGTATCAAGCTAAAATTTATGTCACACACTTACGTCAATGCTCTCTTGGCAGAGTAGTAAATGTAAGTCAGTGGAGTCGACTGATACGGACATTTGCGTCACATATTCTGACACTGGTGTACTCGTCATCGATATCTACAGGATATTTCCCGTTGGTATAGAATCATGAATTTTGGCAAGAAGCAAGATTTCACAGTGAGGATAAAAGAAATAGCTGTGAATTGGTAATCTATAATTTTGTTACACGAAAAAGAAATTATTGTCATTCCCAGAATGGATAAACTGTCTATACAGGGTGTTATCGTAGGAGCGTGCAAAAATTTAACAGGCTCTTTATTGTGAATAGCAGAATAATCACGTAGATGTAGGTATAGAAGTGCAGAACATAGGTGATGCTCCACTGAGCAAACTGAGGTAGATCGGAGAAGCCAGCTTAAGGAGATAATAGGAAGAAAATAACTTTACTGCGTCCTTTTTTATTTACATTAATTACAATTAACTGCAAATACCTTCCTAGGCACAATGAACGAACGTAAAAAATGTGCTGAAACTAACGGCCATCAACCTGAATGCGAGCATGACATCGGCAAAAAAGATTCTAACGCACGCTGACAAACATCCCTGGTGTGTTCCAAATCACGCCGGCCTGGGTGGCCGAGCGGTTCTAGGCGCTACAGTCTGGAACCGCGCGACCGTTATGGTCACAGGTTCGAATCCTACTTCGGGCATGGGTGTGTGTGATGTCCTTAGGTTAATTAGGTTTAAGTAGCTCCAAGTTCTAGGGGACTGATGACCTCAGAATTTAAGTCCCACAGTGCTCATAGCCATTCTTTTGTTCCGAATCACATCACAGGCAGCTACACTTCTGACAACTAATTCCATCTCTGGGGTCTCATACACACAAGTGACTTCAGATATCCCCATAGGAAGTAATCAACGGGATTCAGGTCAAGTGACGTCGCAGGCCGTGAAATAGGATCTCCGTTTCCGAACCAGCGACCAGGAAATACTTCTTAGAAATCACGTTCGTCCTTCTCGTTTCCTTGAAGGAAATAAAAAATGAGCATGTAAGTAAACAGCACAGTACGTGTAAACTTGTGCGCATGTTGTTTGTAAATAAGCTGAAAAACAGTAATGCTAGACAAAGCGGTAGAAAAGTATACTTCCATATCTCCTTAAGCTGGTTTCTGCAACCCCAGGTCCACTACCTCAAACTGTTCAGTGGAGCATATTCTATTTCCTGTTACATTTTTGCGCGCTGTTACGGAAACACCTTTTATACACAAAATTATGTTTGAACGGAACTCTCGGTGCGTGAGCCCTACTCGCGCCTGGCCAGTTTTTTAAGCAATTTCCAGTCAGTTGACCACTTCTGGAACCATTGTTTGAAGCCTGTTGATATTCGATGCAGTGTTCTGTTTTGAGACACACAACGCTATGTGCAGACGATGAAATGTACTGAAAGAAATAAAAAGAAGTTAGCCAAAAACTTTGACAGACACACAGACACACACACATACATACACACATACCAACGTACATACATATGAAGGTGAATTAGAAAGTGCTCGCTTCTGCGTTTTAGCCGAACTACGGCTGTAAATGCAAAGTCAGCACATCCACTCCCTGTGGCGGACCTTTCTGGGACCGATTAGTTGCCGGCAGCTCCGCGGCACGGCGCTGGCGTCGGCTGCATCGGCTCTTGAAGATGGCGGTTGTGCTCCACATGTCAACGGCGTACGCAGTGTCATTCGTTTTCTGAGCTGCAAGGGACGAACGCCCATCGAAATCATCGAAATCTGCAGAGAAATGCAGTCAACCTAGGGGGAAAAGTTTCTCATTCTGAGAGTTGTGAGGTGGATTTCTGCACTATTCTTCTGTCGAAATCTAAAACACAATGTGATAAAACGTATTGTGCCGATAATTGTAATTGTGCCATACTGCAATCAAAACACATTGCTGTGTCTAAGAGTTGCTCATTCGCTGTTGATCATGGTCCTATGCCAGAATCTGGCAGACTACTTTCCTCCATCAACCATGGTTTCAAGGCAGTTTGCCCATTCCTAAGTGACCTCTCTGGTCTACATCAAGGTAATAACAAAGTAGTCCCACAAGGTTCAGTTTTAGGTCCACTCCCATTCCTTATATATGTCAATGACCTTCCACTCAACATTCAAGAAGAACAATTCGTATTTTTTGTGGGCAATACTAGTGTTATAATAAATACCATTAGGGAGAAAGCAAGAGAAGATTTCGGAAATATTTTCCAAAGAATTATTAAGCGGTTCACTGAAAATGGGTTCTCCATAAATTTTGATATACACATTACATTCATTTCTGTACAACAAACAGAGCCATACCAACCCATGATGTAGCACATGAGCAGCAGTCAGTAAATACGGTAGATGTTCAGAAGCTTTGGGTGTACATATTGACGAAAACTTGTACTGGAAGAAGCATATTACTAAGCTTTACAAACAGTTAAGTTCAGCTACTTTTGCTCTGTGTACAGTCGCTAATCTTGGAGACAAATGTATCAACCTTCTAACATATTTTGCATATTTCCTCTCAGTATTGCCGTACGAAATAGTTTTTGGGCTAACTCACCACTTAGAAAGAACGTACAAAAGCTAGCAGTAAGAATAATGCGAGGCGTTCACCCACAGAGGTCGCGTAGGTACCTCTTTAACTGCGCCATCTTGTACCACAAGACATATTCGCTAATGAAAGTGGTCATAAATAACCAATGACAATTTGAGAAGAACGCTGATGTGCACACATACAGCAGCAGAGAGAAAATTACCTTTATTACCCATTGTTGAAGCTGTCAGCGGCTCAACAAATGACTTCAATGTGCACCAACAAAAATTTTTAATCATTTGCCCAATAACGTCAAATGGATTGCAGGTAGCGAAACAAGTTTTAACTCTAAATTAAAATGATTTCTCCTGGACAACTCCTTCTATTCCACTGATGAATTTCTACTTAAAGACTGGTAGCCAGTAAAAAAAAAAAAAAAACTCTAATCATATATGCATATCCCGTAAAGTGACTCGTTTCTCGTCATTTCGATAAAATAACTGTTCAAATGGTCTGTGGAACATGAGGAACATGTAACTAACTAACAAGGGAACCTCCCCATCGCACCCCCCTCAGATTTAGTTATAAGTTGGCACAGTGGATAGGCCTTGAAAAACTGAACACAGATCAATCGAGAAAACAGAAAGAAGTTGTGTGGAACTATGAAAAAAAATTAGTAAAATATACAAACTAAGTAGTGCATGCCTTTATAGGCAACATTACGGACGCTGGGAGTGTCAGAGCGCCGTGGTCCCGTGGTTAGCGAGAGCAAGTACGAAACGGAAGATCCTAGGTTCAATTTTTCCCTCGAGTGAAAAGTTTAATTTTTTATTTTCAGTTTATGTGACAGACTCTTATGTTTTCATCACTTGTTTGGCAGTGATTATCACATCCACAAGAAAACCTAAATCGGGCAAGGTAGAAGAATCTTTTTACCCATTCGCCTAGTGTGCAAGTTAGGTGGGTCGGCAACATATTCCTGTCATGTGACGCACATGCCGTCACCAGTGTCGTATAGAATATATCAGACGTGTTTTCCTGTGGAGGAATCGGTTGACCTATGACCTTGCGATCAAATGTTTTCGCTTCCCATTGGAGAGGCACGTCCTTTCGTCTACTAATCGCACGGTTTTGCGGTGCGGTCGCAAAACACAGACACTAAACTTATTACAGTGAAAAGAGACGTCAATGAACGAACGGACAGATCATAACTTTGCGAAAATAAAGAAAGTTAAATTTTCAGTGGAGGTAATATTAGAACCAAGGACCTCTTATTCCGCAGCTACTCACGCTAACCACGGGACCACTGCGCTCTTGAGTTCACATGTTCCTTGAAGTTGCATATCTTGTGCATGCACTACTCAGTTTGTATATTTTAGTAATTTTTTTTTATAGTTCCACACAACTTCTTCCTGTTTCCTCGATTGACCTGTGTTCAGTTTTTCAAGGCCTATCCACTGTGCCAACTTATAACTAAATCTGAGGGGGGTGCGATGGCGAGGTTCCCTAGTAAGTAGTAAGTACGGATCCCTGATATACGCCGATGTGCTTTGAACAGATACCTCCACAACTACTCTATCTACTTGGCCTTTGCCCTCTACACCAGAATGTCCTCTTACTAAGCAGAGAGATGCCTCATTTTCTTGGAGGTTCTGTACGATTTAGTACCTGTCAGCCTTGATAAAACCCCCATTATTTTAAACCACTCTTCACTTGTGAATTCCAGATTAATTAACAAAAGAGCAGCAGAGGGACTTTGAGAGAGTGTTTCAGATTTTTTTTTCCTGGTTTTTCAGGACTTGCAGAAGTTCCTGGACGAGGCGACAGACGGAGTGATCTACTTCAGCATGGGGTCGAACGTGAAGAGCAAGCATTGGCCGGCCGAGAAGCGGCAGGCCTTCGTGGACGTCTTCTCCAGGCTCCAGCAGCGCGTGCTCTGGAAGTGGGAGGCCGAGTCGCTGCCCGGACAGCCCCCCAACGTCAGGACGGGCAAGTGGCTGCCCCAGTCCGACATACTCGGTGAGTCGCAGCGGCTCCGTCTGTGGCTGTAGCTGTAAAAACCTTTCACTGTGCACGGCAGCTGTTTACAGTAGCTCCCGCTACATTTAGCACGTGTATTCCTGTGCCCCTAAAGCCGTCGGCACACGGACCGTGCTGTCGAACGTTAACGCTGAGCGTTCCAAGTTCAACGTGCTGCTGAACGCTCAGGAACGATTCGACTTGTGCACACGGTACGTGGATCCCAACGTGGTATACGCGATCGCAACGCATTCCAGCGACAGTTGAGGGATGTTTCTAGTTCGTTAATCACACTGTTTACTCAATGGGCGCGTGTAAAATTCCCACGTTAGCTCTATTAAAACGCACATTTCTTCCATCGTCCACGAAAAGGAAAGTACCACGTCCAATCAATAAGGTCACAGGCTTATAAAAGTTCCACTACAAACAGTGCGTTACAAATTTGGAATACGTTTCCGCATAAGATAAACATTATTTCGTCATTCCCGCGTTTTAGTAAAGCCCCAAGGTCAGTCTTATTTGGTCACTGTTCCTACCCAGTAGCATAATCTTTGCAACATGTGAATTACGAAGCGTAAAAGAGGAAGGAGCAAAATATCTTTATACAAGAAGCGTAAGCTGTCCTTTAGATTAAGCCAATCGAACAAAGTCACCCTCAAAAAAAGGTGAACTTGTATTTACATAATATCAAATGTCATAGTCTATACTTATATTAAACTAATAATAAAGTATCAGAACTTAATAAAAACGCGAATGTTAGGGGAAAAAATATTGGTTGTGTCAGGACGCGAACTTCCCCCCCCCCCCCCCCACCCCAACAAAAGGACTCACTATCAGAGAGTGACGCTATTCATTACGCTAAACCAACATCACCTCTCGCGTCCCAATTCATAGTATCATACCGATCTTACATCTCGCTAAAAACCTTAATCGTAGATATGTTACTTACTGAAATTTAATTATAACACATTGTACCAAGAACAATGCGTTTTGCGTGAATATTCAGTGTGTCGCTGCCTTCAAATAGCCTACTCTCATTGTCTACATCTACATCTACATTTATACTCCCCAAGCCACCCAACGGTGTGTGGCGGAGGGCACTTTACGTCCCACTGTCGTTACCTCTCTTTTCTGTTCCAGTCGCGTATGGTTCGCGGGAAGAACGACTGTCTGAAAGCCTCCATGCGCGCTCGAATCTCTCTAATTTTACATTCGTGATCTTCGCGGGAGGTATAAGTAGGGGGAAGCAATAAATTCGATACCTCATCCAGAAACGCATCCTCTCCAAAACTGGCGAGCAAGCTACACCGCGATGCAGAGCGCCTCTCTTGCAGAGTCTGCCACTTCAGTTTGCTAAACATCTCCGTAACGCTATCACGCTTACCAAATAACTCTGTGACGAAACGCGCCGCTCTTCTTTGGATCTTCTCTATCTCCTCTGTCAACCCGACCTGGTACGGTTCCCACACTGATGAGTAATACTCAAGTATAGGTCGAATGAGTGTTTTGTAAGCCACCTCCTTTGTTGATGGACTACATTTTCTAAGGACTCTCCCAATGAATCTCAACCTGGTACCCGCCTTACCAACGATTAATTTTATATGATCATTCCACTTCAAATCGTTCCGCACGCATACTCCCAGATATGTTACAGAAGTAACTGCTACCAGTGTTTGTTCCGCTATCATATAATCATACAATAAAGGATCCTTCTTTCTATGTATTCGCAATACATTACATTTGTCTATGTTAAGGGACAGTTGCCACTCCCTGCACCAAGTGCCTACCCGGTGCAGATCTTCCTGCATTTCGCTACAATTTTCTAATGCTGCAACTTCTCTGTATACTACAGCATCATCCACTTGCGCTTATACGCAAGTTACAATAATTCTTTTGCCACGAATTTGATGTTTGTCATTATTTTATCGGAACGAATCACACAGTTACCAACGGGTTTTGCACTGATTCTCAATTTGCTGGTGCTCGGAACGGTATATATACATATTGGATTGAAATGAATGCCAATATGGCGCCTCACATCTCTGCTGAAGGGAGACGGCGTGCGTGTGACGTAGGTGTCATTGTGCCATCTCATTGGTCAACGCTCAGACGCACGCTCAGAATATCTGACAAGCCAGATATTGCTCTGCACGTTCGGAAAGACATCCGAGCGTGCTATTCCACGCTGTGACGTCAGAAACTCGGCACGCTCAACGCTCAATGTTCGGATGCACGGTCCGTGTGCCGACGGCTTTAAGCACAACATGGCTCCTCAGGAGACATCACTTAATAGAGTGCACAATCGCTCAGCTCCCTTGTAGATCCCTTTAGAGGTGCCACATGGCGGGGAAGTAGACTGCTACGTTTCACACCCTTTTCTCAATATTAGCGAACATTCTGTGTGGGATTAAAGTCGGATGATTTAACTGGCGACATTGAGGGGGTGTTTGTCGCCAGGTTAGCCGAGAGCGCTAATGCGCTGCTTCCTGGACTCGGGTAGGCGCGCCGGCCCCGGATCGAATCCACCCGGCGGATTAACGACGGAGGCTGGAGTGCCGGTCAGCCTGGATGTGGTTTTTAGGCGGTTTTCCACACACCCCTGGGTTAATACCGGGCTGGTCCCCACGCCCCGCCTCAGTCACACGGCTCGCAGACATCTGAACACACTCACACTATTCCATGGATTACACTGGACTCGGACAGTTCGGGTGAACTACTTCCATCCCGGGGGGTACGGGGTGGCGGCAGGAAGGGTATTCGGCCACCTCTTAAATTAACCTTGCCAAATCCGACTAACCATGCCGTCCCTGCGACACTGCGGGAAGAAGGTACAAACAAAAGAAAGAAAGAATTGAGGGGGTGTTTGTCAAACACTAGGTGTGTACTGTGTATCTACATCTACATCTATACTCCGCGAGCCACCTTACGGTGTGTGGCGGAGGGTACTTATTGTACCACTATCTGATCCCCCCTTCCCTGTTCCATTCACGAATTGTGCGTGGGAAGAACGACTGCTTGTAAGTCTCCGTATTTGCTCTAATTTCTCGGATCTTTTCGTTGTGATCATTACGCGAGATATATGTGGGCGGTAGTAATGTGTTGCCCATCTCTTCCCGGAATGTGCTCTCTCGTAATTTCGATAATAAACCTCTCCGTATTGCGTAACGCCTTTCTTGAAGTGTCCGCCACTGGAGCTTGTTCAGCATCTCCGTAACGCTCTCGCGCTGACTAAATGTCCCCATGACGAATCGCGCTGCTTTTCGCTGGATCATGTCTATCTCTTCTATTAATCCAACCTGGTAAGGGTCCCATACTGATGAGCAATACTCAAGAATCGGACGAACAAGCGTTTTGTAAGCTACTTCTTTCGTCGATGAGTCACATTTTCTTAGAATTCTTCCTATGAATCTCAACCTGGCGCCTGCTTTTCCCACTATTTGTTTTATGTGATCATTCCACTTCAGATCGCTCCGGATAGTAACTCCTAAGTATTTTACGGTCGTTACCGCTTCCAATGATTTACCACCTATGGCATAATCGTACTGGAATGGATTTCTGCCCCTATGTATGCGCATTATATTACATTTATCTACGTTTAGGGAAAGCTGCCAGCTGTCGCACCATGCATTAATCCTCTGCAGGTCCTCCTGGAGTACGTACGAGTCTTCTGATGTTGCTACTTTCTTGTAGACAACCGTGTCATCTGCAAATAGCCTCACGGAGCTACCGATGTTGTCAACTAAGTCATTTATGTATATTGTAAACAATAAAGGTCCTATCACGCTTCCCTGCGGTACTCCCGAAATTACCTCTACATCTGCAGATTTTGAACCGTTAAGAATGACATGTTGTGTTCTTTCTTCTAGGAAATCCTGAATCCAATCACAAACCTGGTCCGATATTCCGTAAGCTCGTATTTTTTTCACTAAACGTAAGTGCGGAACCGTATCAAATGCCTTCCTGAAGTCCAGGAATACGGCATCAATCTGCTCGCCAGTGTCTACGGCACTGTGAATTTCTTGGGCAAATAGGGCGAGCTGAGTTTCACATGATCTCTGTTTGCGGAATCCATGTTGGTTATGATGAAGGAGATTTGTATTATCTAAGAACGTCATAATACGAGAACACAAAACATGTTCCATTATTCTACAACAGATTGACGTAAGCGAAATAGGCCTATAATTATTCGCATCTGATTTATGACCCTTCTTGAAAATGGGAACCACCTGCGCTTTCTTCCAGTCGCTAGGTACTTTACGTTCTTCCAGCGATCTACGATAAATTGCTGATAGAAAGGGGGCAAGTTCTTTAGCATAATCACTGTAGAATCTTAAGGGTATCTCGTCTGGTCCGGATGCTTTTCCGCTACTAAGTGATAGCAGTCGTTTTTCAATTCCGATATCGTTTATTTCAATATTTTCCATTTTGGCGTCCGTGCGACGGCTGAAGTCAGGGACCGTGTTACGATTTTCCGCAGTGAAACAGTTTCGGAACACTGAATTCAGTATTTCTGCCTTTCTTCGGTCGTCCTCTGTTTCGGTGCCATCGTGGTCAACGAGTGACTGAATAGGGGATTTAGATCCGCTTACCGATTTTACATATGACCAAAACTTTTTAGGGTTCTTGTTTAGATTGTTTGCCAATGTTTTATGTTCGAATTCGTTGAATGCTTCTCTCATTGCTCTCTTTACGCTCTTTTTCGCTTCGTTCAGCTTTTCCTTATCAGCTATGATTCGACTACTCTTAAACCTATGATGAAGCTTTCTTTGTTTCCGTAGTACCTTTCGTACATGATTGTTATACCACGGTGGATCTTTCCCCTCGCTTTGGACCTTAGTCGGTACGAACTTATCTAAGGCGTACTGGACGATGCTTCTGAATTTTTTCCATTTTTGTTCCACATCCTCTTCCTCAGAAATGAACGTTTGATGGTGGTCACTCAGATATTCTGCGATTTGTGCCCTATCACTCTTGTTAAGCAAATATATTTTCCTTCCTTTCTTGGCATTTCTTATTACACTTGTAGTCATTGATGCAACCACTGACTTATGATCACTGATACCCTCTTCTACATTCACGGAGTCGAAAAGTTCCGGTCTATTTGTTGCTATGAGGTCTAAAACGTTAGCTTCACGAGTTGGTTCTCTAACTATCTGCTCGAAGTAATTCTCGGACAAGGCAGTCAGGATAATGTCACAAGAGTCTCTGTCCCTGGCTCCAGTTCTGATTGTGTGACTATCCCATTCTATACCTGGTAGATTGAAGTCTCCCCCTATTACAATAGTATGATCACGAAACTTCTTCACGACGTTCTGCAGGTTCTCTCTGAGGCGCTCAACTACTACGGTTGCTGATGCAGGTGGTCTATAGAAGCATCCGACTATCATATCTGACCCACCTTTGATACTTAACTTAACCCAGATTATTTCACATTCGCATTCGCTAATAACTTCACTGGATATTATTGAATTCTTTACTGCTATAAATAATCCTCCACCATTGGCGTTTATCCTATCCTTGCGGTATATATTCCATTCTGTGTCTAGGATTTCGTTACTGTTCACTTCCGGTTTTAACCAACTTTCCGTTCCTAATACTATATGCGCACTATTTCCTTCAATAAGAGATACTAATTCAGGAACCTTGCCCTGGATACTCCTGCAGTTTACCAATATTACGTTAACTTTTCCTGTTTTTGGTCTCTGAGGACGGACGTTCTTTATCAACGATGATAATGTCCTCTCTGGTAAGCCGTCAGGTATTTTATCGTTTCACCCAAGGGGGGGTCCCTCTAACCTAAAAAACCCCCGTGTGCACGCCACACGTACTCTGCTACCCTAGTAGCTGCTTCCGGTGTGTAGTGCACGCCTGACCTGTCTAGGGGGGCCCTACAGTTCTCCACCCAATAACGGAGGTCGATGAATTTGCAACCATTATAGTCGCAGAGTCGTCTGAGCCTCTGGTTTAGACCCTCCACACGGCTCCAAACCAGAGGACCGCGATCGACTCTGGGCACTATGCTGCAGATATTAAGCTCAGCTTGCACTCCGCGTGCGATGCTGGTTGTCTTCACCAAATCAGCCAGCCGCCGGAAGGAAACAAGGATGGCCTCAGAACCCAAGCGGCAGGCGTCATTCGTTCCGACATGTGCTACTATCTGCAGCCGGTCACACCCAGTGCGTTCAATAGCTGCCGGAAGGGCCTCCTCCACATTACGGACGAGACCCCCCGGCAAGCACACCGAGTGCACACTGGCATTCTTCCCCGACCTACCCGCTATTTTCCTGAGGGGCTCCATAACCCGCCTAACGTTGGAGCTCCCTATAACTAATAGGCCCGCCCTCTGTGACTGTCGGGACCTTGCCGGAGAATCGGCCACTGGCCCAACAGGCGAGGCATCCTGTGGTGGCTCGGAAACGATGTCATCATGACTAGGAAGCACCCCGTACCTGTTGGAAAGGGGTAAGGCAGCTGCCACGCGGCCAGATCCCACCTTCGCCTTTCGGCCAGGCACGCGCGAGCCCACCACTGTCCGCCATTCACCCTGGAGTGATGGCTGACCGGTAAGATGCTCACTGCCGGAAGACGCAGCGACATCAGGGGTTCCATGTGATTCCAAGGCCACCGAAGTAGGCATAGGTCTCACCACAGTTGCCCCAACGCCACTACGAGCCGACGCCTGCGCCTCGAGCTCGATGAGCCTAACAGACAAAGCCTCCACCTGCCCCCGAAGAGTGGCCAATTCTCCTTGCGTCCGCTCACAACAACCACCGTCCCTACACATGACTATGTTAACCCTACCCTATACGGTGACAAATTCCCAAGATAATCTTCTGATGAGCTACTCTGATAATCAAGAAACACTCACTGAAATACGAGACGCGAAAACTACGCTAGGTTTTCCCAGAAAAACTATTTAAAAGCTAAGCGCAGCAAATAAGTACAAGGAGGAGATGTTTCACATCTCCTCCTAAACCTCTGGACCGATTTCAATCAGACATGGTACACATATGACTTACTGTTTGGAGAGAATTGTTGGGGGGTATCGGGAAGGAAAACTAGTGCAGCTCAAGACGAGAGGACTCGCAGGCTTAATTCATCCAGAATTTGAGAATGAGAGTACTTAGTGACTTGCAACTAACTTAAAACATAATTTCAAACTTTTAAGACACCTTTTCTTGCTGCTAACCGCGGAAAATAATGAAAGAAAAAACTTATCGCTTATACGTTTTCGCTGTTCATGTAGTGAAACTGTCGCATTGGCCATGACGTTTTAATTTATTACTTCTTTACTATTAACTGTATTCATCACACATTCGCATTACCACTGAATGCACGTAGAAAATTATAGCGCTGTAAGACACATACTTCAGGACATATGACGTCATAAACACTGAGATGCGTGAAAAAATGCCGCACTGTGCATGACGTTTTAATTACTCGCGTCTGTACTATTAATTTTATTCGTAATACATTTCGCAGACAGTATCGAAATACTTGACTAAATGTACCTGCAAAATTATACCACTATACGGCGTATTCTCCAGGAGATATGACGTCATGGAGATAGAGCTGCGTGAAAATGAAACTGCAGGACCTAATTCGCTAGAGATACATGCGAATGCCTGCACAAATCTATGTGAAATATGTTACACGTATGTGAAATATACGTGGTACTTGCGTAAATGTTCGTACTCTGGCAAAGCAATGGTAGAAACATCCTCCTAAACCCCTGGAACACTTTCAACCAAACTTGGTACACATATTAGCATCTGAAAATAAGTACTTTTGGGTTTAGAATCATCAGCGTCCTATTAATGTGGAGGCGATAACGTGAAGACAGAAGAGCGGGTGAAGATGTGGTCAGAGTGGAGGAAGGAGGATATGGACGCAGGTATTAGTAAGGAGGAGATGGATACAATGAAGGGGAGGAGTCGGAGAGAGGAAGAAGAGAGGAGAAGATGAACAGAGAGAGATGCGAGGAGGAGATCGACTGGGAGAGGGCAGATGGGAAGATGGACGGAGAGATGGGGAGAAAGGAGTAAACAGAGAAAGGAAAGAGGAAATGGACACACGGATGGAGAGATAAAGGGAGAGCCGCGTGTGGTAGCCGCGCGGTCTGAGGCGCCTTGTCACGGTCCGCGCGGCTACCTCGTCGGAGGTTCGAGTCCTCCCTCGGGCATGGGTGTGTGTGTGTGTTGACCTTAGCCTAAGTTTAAGTTGAATTAAGCAGTGCGTAAGCTTGGGGACCGATTAATTCAGCAGTTGGCCCCATAAGATCTTACAACAAATATCCAAAATAAAGGGAGTGGGGAAGTGATATGGACAGAGGTGGTAGAACCAGATGGACAGAGAGAGGGGGAGTAGTAAAGGGACTGAGAGAGGGAGGGGGGCAGATGGAAAGGGAGAGGGGGGAATAGCAGATAGACAGAGAGAGATGATAGTGAGGGTGGACAGAGAGCAGGCGGAGGAAACGGACAAAGAGAAGTGGAAGAAGAAGATAAGCTAATGTAATAAATGCATACTCAGGCAACGCCAGGTACTCAGCTGATGCTGAAATAAAGCTCCGCAGTAACCTGAAAGACTGAGCCAAATTCGCGTTACGATAAACACCTGCGACACACGACAGAGCCTCCTCTGGCCTGTACCACAGCCTCCACTGAGTGCCCCATTGGGCCAGTGAGCAGTTCAGAGCTCGCATCGTTTGAAAAGAGGAGAAATCGCAACCCGTCGGTCCCCACCACGCGCTTCCATTCAGACAGCGTCCAGTTTCTGTGTTGTTAGGCCTAGCGAAGAATACAGTCTCAGGTATCACAGCCAGCAACAGCCTTTTGTGAGGTACTCGATGCCAAATGTACACCGTATATAGTTCCCTTTACAAAGAAGGCTCAGAAACCGGTTGAGACGTACGCACATTCAATGGCAGAAACAGTTCCTGTCGTGTCTGAAAGCGATTTTCACTGACACCGAACGTCAGTCATCTCCGGTCGCTGTCGCTTACGATCATCTTATACTTACCGTTCTTACGCTTCTTACATGGTTGCCAGCCTGAAATTCAGTTGCACTTTCATTTTTGTCTACAACATTTTTACGTTCTAAAATCGCAAATTTATCTTTGCGATATAAATTCCTCGGATTATCTGTAAGGGGCACGACTGAAGCGAATTTGTATCTTTGGTGGGACAGCTCGGGTCTTCAGCCAATGGGAAACGCTTCTGATTTTTGACCGTGGAGCACAGTGGTTTCTAGCGGGCACCCGGCATTCTGTTTCCTGCTTTCAGCCAGTTTAGCTTCTGATTTGGTCGGGTGTGTGATCTGAAGACAGTGTGACATGATTCAGAGCCCTGTTATATCGGAATTTTTGCTCAGATCTTTACAATTACTTGCCATCATGGTTAATAGGTAATAAATAGTCGTATGATCGAAAAATCCGCAGCCGGCCGCGGTGGCCGAGCGGTTCTATGCGCTTCAGTCCGGAACCGCGCGACTGCTACGATCGCAGGTTCGAATCCCGCCTCGGGCATGGATGTGTGTCATGTCCTTAGGTTAGCTAGGTTTAGGTAGTTCTAAATTCTAGGGGAGTGATGACCTCAGATGTTAAGTCCCATAGTGCTCAGAGCCATATATATGAAAAATCAAATGGTTCGAATGGCTCTGAGTGCTATGGGAGTTAACATCTGAGGTCATCAGTCCCCTAGAACTTAGAACTACCTAAACGTAGCTAACCTAAGGACATGACACACATCCATGCCCGAGGCAGGATTCGAACCTGCGATCGTAGCAGTCGCGCGGTTCCGGACTGAAGCGTCTAGAACCTCTCGGTCACGAGCGTCGGCTATGAAAAATCCGCACAGTTATTTTTGCATCATTCCGCGCACAGGACTTGCACTCTAGGACAAAAGAAGGTGAACCACGAAGAAATTATCCGGATGTCCAAACAAGAAATGATTACAACTTCAGAGCAACTGGATGATTTATTCAAGAGAAAGAACTTCACAAATTGAGAAAATCAATAAAGCGGTGGTCACCGTGTGGCCCTTACAGTAGCTGTCATTCGGCTTCATATCGATTGACAGGGTTCTTGGATGTCCTCCTGACGGATGTCATGTGAAATTCTGCCTAATCTTACTAAAATGTAAGCCCCGTAGCGTAGGGCAACAAAACTGCGCACAGAATACCGTCCATGTGCTGCTGTGCTGTCAGGGTCCCGCAGATGACAACCAAAGGGGTCCTGCGATGAAACGAAACGGCATCCCAGACCATCACTGCTGACAGTTATGTTGGACGGAACCAAATAGTGAAGATTAGTGTTTGAAGCTCCGTCGACTTTGAGGTCATTGGAGACGCAGCACGAGCTAGGAGTGATACAAGGACGAGAAACGAAATCGGTCGAGCCCTTTCATAGAAACCATTCCGGAATTTTCCTGGATCGATTTAGGGAAATCGTGGAACGTCTGAATCGAGAGTGCCAAACGTGGATTCCATCTCGGTTGGCAGGTCAGGTTAGTATCCCACATTTCTCTGGGGCATCTCCAGACACATCTCTGGGATGGAATCTCATTGACTGGAGTAGAATTGTCTCCAGCGATGAGCCCCACTTGGAAGTGAGCTCTGATGACCAGCAACGAGGTGCCAGGAGACGCACTCGTGCTGTACCAACGTGACCGTCATCCGCCATACGGCCTGAGAAGAAGGACTGGTGGTCTACGCTGCATTTTGTTGCCCCTCTTGCCAAGTAATCCTAGACTTATCCTCCAAAGAGGTAGTGGCAGTACACGAGAGGGCCACGCTGTCTGTTGCAGCCCACAAGAATGTGCGCGCCTTCATCTCGCACGGCGGCCTGCTGAGCACGCAGGAGGCGATGGCGCGCGGCGTGCCCGTGGTGGCGCTGCCCGTGTTCGCCGAGCAGGAGCTGAACGCCATGCAGGCCGTCCAGCTGGGCTTCGCCGTGCTGCTGCAGCTGCGCAACATCACCGCCGAGTCGGTCCAGTGGGCGCTCGACCAGGTGCTCAACGAGCCCAGGTAGCCAGCCGGCCACGACAACACCGCGATTTATCACATCAAACTCTACGGTTCCAGGGACCTTCCCAAGTCTCACACCTATGACGTATACAGGGTGTTACAAAAAGGTACGGCCAAACTTTCTGGAAACATTCCTCACACACAAAGAAATAATATATGTTATGTGGACATGTGTTCGGAAACGCTTACTTTACATGTTAGATCTCATTTTATTACTTCTCTTCAAATCACATTCATCACGGAATGGAAACACACAGCAACAGAACGTACCAGCGTGACTTCAAACACTTTGTTACAGGAAATGTTCAAAATGTCCTCCGTTAGCGAGGATACATGCATCCACCCTCCGTCGCACGGAATCCCTGATGCGCTGATGCAGCCCTGGAGAATGGCTTATTGTATCACAGCCGTCCACAATACGAGCACGAAGAGTCTCTACATTTGGTACCGGGGTTGCGTAGACAAGAGCTTTCAAATGCCCCCATAAATGAAAGTCAACACGATTGAGGTCAGGAGAGCGTGGAGGCCACGGAATTGGTCCGCCTCTACCAATCCATCGGTCACCGAATCTGTTGTTGAGAAGTGTACGAACACTTCGACTGAAATGTGCAGGAGCTCCATCGTGCATGAACCACATGTTGTGTCGTACTTGTAAAGGCACATGTTCTAGCAGCACAGGTAGAGTATCCCGTATGAAATCATGATAACGTGCTCCATTGAGCGTAGGTGGAAGAACATGGGACGCAATCGAGACATCACCAAGAATACCTGCCCAAACGTTCACAGAAAATCTGTGTTGATGACGTGATTGCACATTTGGGTGCGGATTCTCGTCAGCCCACACATGTCGATTGTGAAAATTTACAATTTGATCACGTTGGAAAAAAGCCTCATCCGTAAAGAGAACATTTGCACTGAAATGAGGATTGACACATTGTTGGATGAACCATTCGCAGAAGTGTACCCGTGGAGGCCAATCAGCTGCTGATAGTGCCTGCACACGCTGAACACGGTACGGAAACAACTGGTTCTCCCGTAGCACTCTCCATACAGTGACGTGGTCAACGTTACCTTGTACAGTAGCAACTTCTCTGACGCTGACATTAGGGTTATCGTCAACTGCACGAAGAATTGCCTTGTCTATTGCAGGTGTCCTCGTCGTTCTAGGTCTTCCCCAGTCGCGATTCATAGGCTGGAATGTTCCGTGCTCCCTAAGACGCCGATCAATTCCTTCGAACGTCTTCCTGTCGGGACACCTTCGTTCTGGAAATCTGTCTCGATACAAACGTACCGCGCCACGGCTATTGCCCCGTGCTAATCCATACATCAAATGGGCATCTGCCAACTCCGCATTTGTAAACATTGCACTGACTGCAAAACCACATTCGTGATGAACACTAACCTGTTGATGCTACGTACTGATGTGCTTGATGCTAGTACTGTAGAACAACGAGTCGCATGTCAACACAAGCACCGAAGTCAACATTACCTTCCTTCAATTGGGCCAACTGGCGGTGAATCGAGGAAGTACAGTACATACTGGCGAAACTAAAACGAGCTCTAACATGGAAATTAAGCGTTTCCGGACCTATGTCCACATAACTTCTTTTCTTTATTTGTGTCTGAGGAATGTTTCCTGAAAGTTTGGCCGTACCTTTTTGTAACACCCTACATATATGCAGACTGAAGTGACGAGTGAAAACTTGTACCAAGACAAGGATTCGAACCTGCGCCTCGTGCTCACTAGGCAGTTGCGCTGACCACAGTGGCTCAGAACAGCTGCCTGGACTACACTAGCAGGCCTCCCTCCTCAGTGCAAATCCCCAATCAGGAAGGCCAAGCTGGAGTAGTGGTTGGCGATTCTGCCTGCTGAGCGGGAGACCCGGCTTCGAATACTGGTCTCAGTACAAACTTCCATTCGTCACCTCAGTCCGCATACATACATCGACACGGTAATAAATTCTACAAGTACTAAATCTAAAGCACTCTGAAGATCTTCAGGCACTTTTCTTCTGACAGAGGTGATGTGGTGGTTGACGCATTACTATTATTTCTATTGTTGTAAGTACCGGGTGATAAAAAAGTCAGTATAAATTTCAAAACTTAATAAACCACGGAGTAATGTAGATAGAGAGGTAAAAATTGACACACATGCTTGGAACGACGTGGGGTTTTATTAGCACCACCCTATATTCCTAGACGCGTGAACGATCTCTTGCGTGCGTCGTTTGGTGATGATTGTGTGCTCAGCCGCCACTTTCGTCATGCTTGGTCTCCCAGGTCCCCAGACCTCAGTCCGTACGATTATTGGCTTTGGGGTTACCTGAAGTCGCAACTGTATCGTGATCGACCGACATCTCTAGGGATGCTGAGAGACAACATGCGACGCCATTGCCTCACCGTAACTCCGGACATGCTTTACAGTGCTGTTCACAACATTATTCCTCGACTACAGCTATTGTTGAGGAATGATGGTGGACATATTGAACATTTCCTGTAAAGAACATCATCTTTGCTTTGTCTTACTTTGTTATGCTAATTATTGCTGTTCTGATCACATGAAGCGCCATCTGTCGGACATTTTTTGAACGTTGGTATTTTTTTGGTTCTAATAAAACCCCATGTCATTCCAAGCATGTGTGTCAATTTGTACCTCTCCATCTACATTATTCCGTGATTTATTCAGTTTTCAAATTTATACTGACTTTTTGATCACCCGGTACCAACTTTTTACTTTTCTTTACACAATCAGGCCAACAGCAACGCATGCAGCCACAGTTAATCTGCTCCTGGCTTCTGCAGTCTTTTTCCAGTTCTCCAACACTCCAGTTGCAGCAAGTCTTCTCTTACTCAGTCAGTCTATCTCTTCCTAGATCTTCTCAATTGTCTGATGTCTGATGAGATACATTCCACTCTAATCTTGGACTACCGTGTTTCTTCCACACTGCATGACCCGCCCAATGCAACCTTCTGCTTTTCATCACTCGGACGACGTTAGGCCGCTTGTACATCTACATTTACATACATACTCCGCAAGCCACGATAAGGTGCGTGGCGGAGGGTACCCTCTACCACTGCCTGTCGTTACCTTCTCCGTTCCACTAGCAAATAGAGCGAAGGGCAACACTGCTGTCTATATGCCTGTCTAATCTCTCTAACCTTACCTTCTGGTCCTCACGCGAAATTTTTGTTGGCGACTGTATTATCATTCCACAGACTGCTTCAAATGCCGGTTCCATAAATTTAATCGATAGTACTTCGCGAAAAGAACGTCGCTTTCCCTCCACGGATTCCTATTTGAGTTGCTAAAGAATCTCCGTAAGACTTGTGCATGGTTCGAACTTGCCGGTAACAAATCTTTCAGCCTACCTCTGAATTGTTTCGATGTCTTTCTTTCATCCAGCCTGCTACAGGTCGCAAACACTCGTAGAGTACTCGACAATGGATCGCACTATTGCGCTGTATGCGGTCTCCTTAAGAGATGAACCACACTTCCCCAAAATTGTCCCAACAAACCGAACTCGATCATCTGCCTTTCCTACTACAACCCGTACGTGCTCGTTCCATTTCATATTCCATATTGCTTTGCAACGTTACGCCTAGGTGTTTAATCGATGTGCCTGTGTCAAGCAGCACACAACTAATACTGTAGTCGAACATTATCGGTTTCTTTTTCCTACTCATCTGCTTACCTTACATTTTTCTACATTGAGACCTAGCTGCTATTCATCAAAACCAACCAGAAATTTTGTCTAATGCATCTTTTATCCTGCTACAATTATTCAACGACGTCACTCCCCCGTACATCACACATCATCAGCAAACAGCTGCAGACTGCTGCTTACCCTGTCCGCCAGATCGATTAGGTATCATCGTCGTGTCATTTGCTTCAAACCTGACATTACTCAAACTGCTCCCATTTGTGTGTGTATTCCCATAAGATGACTTGCAATATCCTCTTCTTAAACTTTCTTTTCAAGTAACTCCACTCTGTCTTGTATTGAAGAAGCGTTCTATATTACTTCTTCGACCTCTTCTCTACTGTGTCGCTCATGCTCTTGAATAACGTGACCACAATAAATTTTAACTTCATCCTTGCCTTGCCTACATTCATTAACTTGATTTTGAACAATTTTTTCCCAAGTCTTGCTTCTACTTGTTCACTTTCAGTTATCCTTCAATTTGTTTGTCCTCTGTCGCCGGCCGCTGTGGCCGAGCGGTTCTGGGAGCTTCAGTACGGAACCGGGCTGCTGCTACAGTCGCCGGCTCGAATCCTGCCTCGGGCATGGATGTGTGTGACGTCCTTAGGTTAGTTAGGTTTAAGTAGTTCTAATTCCAGGGGGCTGATGACGTCAGATGTTAGGTTCCATAGTGCTCAGAGCCATTTGAACCATTTTATCCTCCGTCTCCTCTTAAAATATTTCATTTTTAAAAGATGTTACCTCCTTTTTACTACCTCGCTATTCTTGAAGCTCGTCTTCAACCTCTGACTTTTTGTCTAATTTAAACTTTTCTCGTAGCTTTTTGAGCTCTGCCAATTGTTCACTTACTTCTTTGATTTATCTTTGCCCTCGAATCTGTAACCGCTCTGATAAATTTGCTAGATACTTAGTCAGCCCGTGTCGTGATTTTGAAATGAGAGTTAGTATGATTGTCGCGTAATACATATTTCGCGTGAAGCGCCGCTGCCACACAGGCAAAGGTCAATTGTGGAAACTAAGCCACTGAATATTAACAGTAATGTTATGAAGGAATACACTAAATAAGAGAGCACGTACATTCGTGAGTGAGTGGTTCAAAATAAGAATTAATACTGTTAGGGAAATCGGTCATAAGTATAGTTACGTCGGTACACACTCAAACGTATGCGATCGTACGATCGGGGTAGAGGCACGTACGTTCTAAGTACTATTATTCCCCGTGGCCTGGGTAAAAAGAGTTATGGTTAAAATGCATTTATTCACCTAAGAAGAAAAAGAATCACACTTCGTTATTAAACGAAAAGAAAGATCGCAGGTTCTGAGTGTCGCGGCAAATGTGACCTAAATATTGGAACTGACATCGGCGGCCACGAAGGGAAAGAGATAAACACATTCACGCACCTCTATTGTTGATCTGCGCCGCCATGAAGATCGTCGCTTCCATCTAAATTCTAAACACAAAATAAAATAATAATAATTTCCAGAGTTACAGGATCTGGGATCCATGGTATCGTAAACGAGAAAAATCACTGTGTTCATAAATAGCTTTCACTATATAACACAATTTCACTTTAAAATCACACAGCACGTCTTACCACCAGGACATGAGAACAACGCAAGGTAACTATTACTAAAATCAATAAACGAAGAGCGTAAATCTTCTTTTGTCCGTCAGTATTAAATACTTTTCTAATTAATCCTTGGCATGAGAGTCGAATTATTATCTATACATTTATCAATAAAAAATTTATTAAGTTCCTTTATAAGCCCTCGCTTCACTTCCTCAGTTACTTTACTTACGACCTGCCTGTACAAATTTTGCATCGTATAATTCATACACTTCTACTTAAGATAGTTCCTATTGGTATCTGATGCCATTTCTCTTTCTTTCCTGCTGGTTTCCGTGGACTCCCTGCTGATTTATCCCCTACTACTTGAAAAAGTATATCTCGTCTATTCTTCTCTGTTGGTCATTTTGAATAGTCACTGTCAAACATAAGAAAAGTGTCTCAGTCACTGACTAAATAACACTTAACATCTGCTCTCCAATTACAGGGAAAGATAACTAAAGTATAAAATTCTCAAGTCTTGCCATGTGCTTCGCCATGTATGTCGATGGCAGGATCCACCCTTAATTAATCTTCCTATCAGTAATGATCGTGTTCATGCCAAAAAGGAATATCTAATAAAATATTTCAAATAAAACTGAAAGCCGATGAATAATTTTAAACAGTGGCGAAGCAACCTGAATGCTCGCTAATGAGTCGAATAGTATTTAATGCTGAGATAACTTAAAAATATATAAATCTTTACTCTTTCTCAAATTTATTAAATAAAAGTCTCACTGGTATTAGAATAATCAATATAAACAATCAAGCTTCCTCAGTGGCTCTGCAATGCTGCAGTATGATAAGTTCTTAAATGTAAGTCCGCAGCTCGTGGTCGTGCGGTAGCGTTCTCGCTTCCCACGCCCGGTTTCCCGGATTCGATTCCCGGCGGGGTCAGGGATTTACTCTGCCTCGTGATGACTGGGTGTTGTGTGCTGTCCTTAGGTTAGTTAGGTTTAAGTAGTTCTGAGTTCTAGGGGACTGATGACCATAGCTGTTAAGTCCCATAGTGCTCAGAGCCATTTGAACCATTTTGAATCTTAAATGTAAACAAAGCTTGTTCACCACAAAACTATCCAGTCTAAATGTCCTACCAATGGAAATTGTAGCTATTGTGCTGTGATTGGTCGAAGCTGCTGTACGACGGGCGTATTTCGCAAACATTTGAGGTGAAATATTGCATGATACATCGCAAAAGATACGTAAACATACAAAAGAAAAAGAAAAACACATAAGGGCAACTAATGTCAATGTATATATAACAAGGTAAAATAGAATAAAATAATATAAAGACAACCCTTCAAGAGCAAAGAAAAGACATCTGTTAGACCGTACCTGTCTGTCTTCTGTGGCTTTCGCGAGAGCCTCTCTATGACTAAGTGCGACTTCAGTGGCTCTCTTTCTTTCTAATCGTCTGGCAGCGAATTATTGCACTGTATGGATTGGGGGGAAGAAATGAAAGAGGAAGCCGCCTTGTAGAATTTTGCACAGAGCATAACTTAATCATAGCTAACACTTGGTTCAAGAATCATAAAAGAAGGTTGTACACATGGAAGAATCCTGGAGATACTAAAAGATATCAGATAGATTATATAATGGTAAGACAGAGATTTAGGAACCAGGTTTTAAATTGTAAGATATTTCCAGGGGCAGATGTGGATTCTGACCACAATCTATTGGTTATGAACTGCAGATTAAAACTGAAGAAACTGCAAAAAGGTGGGAATTTAAGGAGATGGGACCTGGATAAACTGAAAGAACCAGAGGTTGTAGAGAGTTTCAGGGAGAGCATAAGGGAACAATTTTAGGAATGGAGGAAAGAAATACAGTAGAAGAAGAATGGGTAGCTCTGAGGGATGAAGTAGTGAAGGCAGCAGAGGATCTAATAGGTAAAAAGACGAGGGCTAATAGATATCCTTGGGTAACAGAAGAAATATTGAATTTAATTGATGAAAGGAGAAAATATAAAAATGCAGTAAATGAAGCAGGCAAAAAGGAATACAAACGTCTCAAAAATGAGATCGACAGGAAGTGCAAAATGGCTAAGCAGGGATGGCTAGAGGACAAATGTAAGGATGTAGAGGCTTATCTCACTAGGGCTAAGATAGATACTGCCTACAGGAAAATTAAAGAGACCTTTGGAGAGAAGAGAACCACTTGTATGAATATCAAGAGCTCAGATGGCAACCCAGTTCTAAGCAAAGAAGGGAAGGCAGAAAGGTGGAAGGAGTATATAGAGGGTTTATACAAGGGCGATGTACTTGAGGACAATATTATGGAAATGGAAGAGGATGTAGATGAAGAAGAAATGGGAGATAAGATACTGCGTGAAGAGTTTAACAGAGCACTGAAAGACCTGAGTCGAAACAAGGCCCCGGGAGTAGACAACATTCCATTAGAACTACTGATGACCTTGGGAGAGCCAGTCATGACAAAACTCTACCATCTGGTGAGCAAGATGTATGAGACAGGCGAAATACCCTCAGACTTCAAGAAGAATATAATAATTCCAATCCCAAAGAAAGCAGGTGTTGACAGATGTGAAAATTACCGAACTATCAGTTTAATAAGTCACAGCTGCAAAATACTAACGCGAATTCTTTACAGACGAATGGAAAAACTGGTAGAAGCGGACCTCGGGGAAGACCAGTTTGGATTCCGTAGAAATGTTGGAACACGTGAGACAATACTAACCTTACGACTTATCTTAGAAGAAAGATTAAGAAAAGGCAAACCTACGTTTCTAGCATTTGTAGACTTACAGAAAGCTTTTGACAACGTTAACTGGAATACTCTCTTTCAAATTCTGAAGGTGGCAGGGGTAAAATACAGGGAGCGAAAGGCTATTTACAATTTGTACAGAAACCAGATAGCAGTTATAAGAGTCGAGGGGCATGAAAGGGAAGCAGTGGTTGGGAAGGGAGTGAGACAGGGTTGTAGCGTCTCCCCGATGTTATTCAGTCTGTATATTGAGCAAGCAGTAAAGGAAACAAAAGAAAAATTCGAAGTAGGTATTAAAATTCATGGAGAAGACATAAAAACTTTGAGGTTCGACGATGACATTGTAATTCTGTCAGAGACAGCAAAGGACTTGGAAGAGCAGTTGAACGGAATGGACAGTGTCTTGAAAGGAGGATATGAGATGAACATCAACAAAAGCAAAACGAGGATAATGGAATGTAGTCAAATTAAATCGGGCGATGCTGAGGGGATTAGATTAGGAAATGAGACACTTAAAGTAGTAAAGGAGTTTTGCTATTTAGGGAGCAAAATAACTGAGGATGGTCGAAGTAGAGAGGATATAAAATGTATACTGGCAATGCAAGGAAATCGTTTCTGAAGAAGAGAAATTTGTTAACATCGAGTATAGATTTAAGTGTCAGGAAGTCGTTTCTGAAAGTATTTGTATGGAGTGTAGCCATGTATGGAAGTGAAACATGGACGATAACCAGTTTGGACAAGAAGAGAATAGAAGCTTTCGAAATGTATTGCTACAGAAGAATGCTGAAGATAAGGTGGGTAGATCACGTAACTAATGAGGAGGTATTGAATAGGATTGGGGAGAAGAGAAGTTTGTGGCACAACTTGACTAGAAGAAGGGATCGGTTGGTAGGACATGTTTTGAGGCATCAAGGGATCACAAATTTAGCATTGGAGGGCAGCGTGGAGGGTAAAAATCGTAGAGGGAGACCAATACACTAAGCAGATTCAGAAGGTTGTAGTAGGTACTGGGAGATGAAGAAGCTTGCACAGGATAGAGTAGCATGGAGAGCTGCATCAAACCAGTCTCAGGACTGAAGACCACAACAACAACAACAACAGATACACCACATGTATCCTGACAGGCAAATCATAGCTGGTCGTCACTGTAGGTTAATGGTCAACCCGTAGGCTTTGTACATAAACAGAAAGTGCTTCAATTCCGTGTTAAGTTGTAACATACTTTTGTCCTTCGTTGCCATAAGAGACGCGCACAGTGTGGGGAATACGCCTCTAATCTGATGCACTATTGTTAATTTTCCAGGGCAGAAATTACGGTTTTTAGACTGCAGATCAACAAGAGTCACGTTTAGCGGCGAGTATGACAAAATTCGCTGCGATATTTGCTGTTAGCCCACCTATACGGAATGACTATGAATTTTGCAAGTAATAATAATAATAATGTGCTCTGCAAACTATATTAATGATGAATTAATTCCAGCAAAGTCTACGGGAAGAGCGAAGATTTATACTGACTCTTATACAGTCTACACATCAGTAGCACGAAGTGAGGACTTCTTATCGTTATGTCTCTGAATTCTGGCAAAGGTCAAGGTACACCCAACGATTTGGAAGGGCTTTAGCATACTGGTCGCGGACCACTCAAAACTTCTCTTGTTTAAGAAGTCAGTTCACTAGGTTTAACTTTGAAACATGGAATAAATAACTGTAACGTATATCGTTTAGTATCGTTGAGGTAGTTTCTGCCTGGACTCGGTCTTGACAATATGTCAGGTAATAGTTGTCATAAAAGCATTCAAAATACAAATCTTTTGGACCATGCAGATCGGGTGAAAGACAATTTGGCGCTTGCTTCGTTTTGGTTAAGAGTGGCCCGAAAAGAAACTTGCATTATCGGCTTGAGAACATTCCCGTGCATAATTAGTTAATAGTAAGACAGTGATGCATGATTATAGGAAACGACGTGGGCTACGATTATCTGTACCCAGTATCAGATCAAAACTAAGTACACACCTATTAGTGGCTGTTAATATGGAGTGTTTCCACCCTTCACATTTGTAACAGCTTTCTCTCTGATGGGAAGACTTCCAGTGACGTGTCTGAACGCCTGTGGATGTATTTTAGCACATTCTTCCTCAAGAGCAGAAACCAGAGAAGATACTGGCGTTGGTTTTTGGGGTGTGGAGCTAACTCGGCTTTCTAGCTCATCCCAAAGGTGTACCATTCGGTTTAAGTCGGGACTCTTGGCAGGCCAGTCCATTTCAGGAATGTCACTGTCGACAAGCCATTGCCTTACAGACTCTGCTTTATGACAGCTGATAGAAACAATCGTCCTCTCCGAACTGTTCCCGCGCTGTTTGCCGTACACTATGCTGTAAATTGTGGTAACATACTTCCTCATTTAGCATTTTCTTAAATGCAATACGGGGACCACATGGTAGCCATGTAAAACACCCAACATGCGGAACACAACCCCCTCGATACTTTGTTGCTGCCGCTACACACGACGGCAGATAACTTTGCACAGGCCTTTCGTCGGGTTGCCACCGGGTACAGCCTGGTTCGTCATCACTCCAAATGGCTGGTTTCCACTGGTGCAATTTCCAGTGCTCTCTCCCTTTACATCACTTGAAGCTTCGCTTAGCGCTTGCTAGACGTGACCCGCTTCATTGCTGTTGTGGAGGGAGTGCATTTGACGTTGTCACAGTACTCCGATTTCGTGGTTCGGTAAAATTCAGTAAACGTTGTGGGAAGTAAGCATTCACGTTTAATAAATTGAGTCCGGGTTAATTAAGTCTTACACAAATCACTGCCAAATCCTTCCTTTAAACGTGGCGCAGTAGCGATATGCTACCGAGTTTGCCGGATCGGCTTATAGCAGGACCGGCCAGAAATTGTGCACGCGTGCGGTGGCCCTGCACATGTGCAACTTCCGGGTGACAGCGTGCGCGGCCCAGCCGTCAGCGTCCATGCAGTGCATGTTTCTACGCACGCATGTCGCTTTATCCACTTGCTGGGGTACTCTGTACCGGCGCATTCTAGTGCTCTTTCCACAGCTTGCCAGCCAACCATGGGAAGGTATTTCGCGTATTAAACATTTAAAATACTGTCACAGTCTACTCATTGAGACGTCTACTTTTATGTTAACAGATTAACCCCCAGTTAACAACCGTGGGTTTTTTTTAAGGCAGCTTGACTGACGGCACGTAAATACGCGTAATATTTTTGATCTAGTATTTACGAAAGAGAGCACTTAGCGACTTCCAATGAACCTGATTCATGATTTCAAATAACATTAAACTAATGCAAGGTTTCCTATAACTAATTCTCGGTGCCCTCAGTTACACCCACATAATTTCTGTCTCACTGACCTGTGAACAGAATGATAACCGCAGACATCTCGATGATCACCTGTTATTTCAATACCATTATTGCTACATCTTTCATCAGTTACGTCTGAAATCTGCATAATAACTGACAATTAGGTGAGTGTTATGCTTTATCGACTTCAGCTGAGCGTAGCCCTTCACAAATTTAAAAAAAAAAATCCCTAAATGTAAGTATACATTGGAACAATCGGTTTAATGACCAACTTTCCTGATAATAATGTAACATGGAGCAGAATGAGGCAATAATGCACAGTTAGTATACAATAATTTTTAATTATGAAACGAATAAATCCAAACAAGTTTATCACTGGTCATGAAGAATTGATAATCGAGTTTATGTGTCTCATCCATTTTCTTAAGGACATTTAATTTTGCTTGCCGTTCTTCACTGTTGAGTACACTACATTCGTTTTTGTGATATTTATTGTAGTGTCTTTCAATTGAAAACTTATGCTGGCCGCCTATTAGCCGGCGGCACAACAAACATTGTGAGTTTTCACCAACGGATACAAAAAATAATTGCAGTTCCCAATCATTTTTAAACGACTGAGAACATATATCTCCCGTCCTTTGCTTTTCACAGTACCTGGTATTTCTCAGTACTTCTCTGTTAAGGTTACGGTTGCCAGGGGTAAACGAGACTGGGTATGTTGCGCTCTTGCTTGCACCACATAAACAGGGAAGTGGAGCCGCCGCCGTTCACTTAGGACACATGTCTAATAACAGATGTCGCTGTAGCTCGCTGTCGCACACGTGCGCACATGTGCAGCACTTCCGCACGTCTGCACACTGTGCAGCGTTTGGCCGGCCCTGGCTTATAGGGTTCGGGGCTGATTCGGGTAGCTGGACTACAGAGCAAACTTTCCACCCAGTATACTTCTATTATCGGTATTATAATGGTCCCGTCATTGTGATAAGTGTACTGTGAGGAACTAATCGGTATCGAGCGGGGTCAGTTTGCAACACACATGTCAGCTATGATGCAGGAGTCGATTGTGGAGCAGAATATATCTGAACCAGACTCGGCCGCACTGAAAACATACGTGCACCGGCGGAATGGGTCCTGCGAAGAAATCGGACTGGCGCTGCACGAAGAACCTGCGATGACTTCCGGGACGTCGCCGTAGCTGCTTTGCAGAAGGTGGCAGAGAACTAGAGATTTACCATCCTCTCCTCATGGACTCCCTCCTTCGAAGAGTGCAGACCTGGAAGGCCTTTGAAAGGAATACAGGGTGTCCAGAAAAGGACTCCCTGATTTCAAAATTAAATATCTCGAAAACAAAGATCGATAGAGGAATGCAGTAAACGATATGTTTATTGTGAAAGCTGTGAGAAGTTTATACAGCAGTTTGAAATAATACTTACAAAAGCTGCTAACAGATGGCGCTGTAATCGCCATACGTAATGCCTAGTATAAATAGTGATCCGAAGCCCAGAGCGATCAGTTCCACTATTGAAACGTGAAAGGAGGTTAGCGTACCGAAGGAAGAGATTAAAACCGTGTACTCCATTGAACAACGCGTTTTTCTGGTGCTAGAGTACCACAGGTTAGAAGAGAGTCCTACGGCAACAAGGCGACGTTTTCAAGCACGATTTAATGTTCCAAAAGGACCCGATGCGAAAACCATTCGTACGCTCATCGCAAAATTTGAACGAACAGGCAGTGTAACTGACGATCTAGTGGAGCATGTTGGCCGCAAGCAAACCGCAGTTACGCCTGAAAATATCGCCACAGTTTCTGGAATTATTCAGCGAAATCCAATGTCATCCGTCCGTAGAATTGCATCTGAGATTGGTTTGAAGCGTTCCAGCACGCATAAAATACTGAGAAAGAGCCTACACATGTTTCCATTCAAAAATCAAACGCACCAGGCCATACCCGTACGAGCTGTGCAACAAAGGGTTGCCTTTGCTAATCAGATGCTCACAATGATTGATAGTGAAGGATTTGATGTTCGCTGCATCTGGTTTACATATGAAGCACACTTCCACCTGAATGGATACGTGAATAAGCAGAACTGACGATTTTGGGGTTCCGGAAAGCCATATTGGTGTGAAGCGAAACCCCTGTATTCTGCTAAAGTTACTGTGTGGGCTGCAGTATGCAGCAGAGGCATTATTGACCCTTTTTTCATTCGAGAAACGGTCATTGGTGCACGTTACGTTGCAATTTTGGAACAATTTGTCGCCACACACCAAGCGTTAGAGGATCGCCCAGGTACTGAATGGTTTATGCAAGATGGAGCCCGACCACATCGGACCGAACAAGTGTTTCGCTTTCTTGAGGAATACTTCGGGAATCGAGTCATTGCTTTGGAATATACCAAATTTACTGGTGCAGGCATGGATTGGCCTCCATATTCGCCGGATTTGACTCCCTGTGACTTTTTTTTGTGGGGCACAGTGAAAGACATGGTCTACCCGAAGCATCCCGCCACGCTGGACGAGCTTGAATCGGCGATCTCTGTGGCATGTGAATCCATTTCGGTTGAGACACTACGAAATGTGATGACGAATTTCATTCTTCGTTTGCGCCACCTCTGTAGTGCCAATGGTGAACATTTTGAAAACATTGTGATGTGATTGTTTGCAAAGATTGTTTTCATACGATTATTTCACTTATGTATGCTGATATGAGCTGTACAGCGTACAGCGCCCTCTGTTAGCAGCTTTTGTAACTATTATTTCAAACTGCTGTATAAACTTCTTACAGCTTTCACAATAAACATACCGTTTACTGCATTCCTCTATCGATCTTTGTTTTAGAGATATTTAATTTTGAAATCAGGGAGCCCTTTTCTGGACACCCTGCATTAAGTGCTAAAGAAACCACATGTAGAGTCCCTTTTGGGGTCTGAGAAACTCTTACTATGAACCGCGAACTGTTCGTTCAGTTAACTTCGTGTTTTCTATAGATTACACACATTGACGGAGTAAAACAAAAACTATTTGATGTAACAAATAGAAGAACAATAAAAAGCGAAGCTATCGAGGACGAAATGCAAGAAATTTAAGAGAATCTACATCCAAGGGAAGAATGAAAATAAAAAGAGGACAATTGCGACGGTGATGATGGTGATTGGTGTAGACACTGGCACAATTGTACGTACGAGGTGCATTCAAGTTATAAGGCCTCCGATTTTTTTTCTCCGGACTGGAAAGAGATAGAAACATGCGCATTGTTTTAAAATGAGGCCGCGTTCATTGTCAATACATCCCAGAGATGGCAGCACCATACGGCAGATGGAATTTTACCGCCAGTGGCGAGAATGAGAACTGTTTTAAATACTTAAAATGGCGATCTTTTCGTTACTTCAACAGCGTGCAATCATTCGTTTTCTGAATTTGCGTGGTGTGAAACCAACTGAAATTAATTGACAGTTGAAGGAGACATGTGGTGATGGAGTTATGGATGTGTCGAAAGTGCGTTCGTGGGTGCGACAATTTAATTAAGGCAGAACATCGTGTGACAACAAACCGAAACAACCTCGGGCTCGCACAAGCCGGTCTGACGACATGATCGAGAAAGTGGAGAGAATTGTTTTGGGGGATCGCCGAATGACTGTTGAACAGATCGCCTCCAGAGTTGGCATTTCTGTGGCTTCTGTGCACACAATCCTGCATGACGACCTGAAAATTCGATAAGTGTCATCCAGGTGGATGCCACGAATGCTGACGGACGACCACATGGCTGCCCGTGTGGCATGTTGCCAAGCAATGTTGACGCGCAACGACAGCACGAATGGGACTTTCCTTTCGTCGGTTGTAACAATGGATGAGACGTGGATGCCATTTTTCAATCCAGAAACAAAGCGCCAGTCAGCTCAATGGAAGCACACAGATTCACCGCCGCCAAAAAAATTTCGGGTAACCGCCAGTGCTGAAAAAATGATGGTGTCAATGTTCTGGGACAGCAAGGGCGTAATCCTTACCCATTGCATTCCAAAGGGCACTACGGTAACAGGTGCATCCTACGAAAATGTTTTGAAGAACAAATTCCTTCCTGCACTGCAACAAAAACGTCCGGGAAGGGCTGCGCGTGTGCTGTTTCACCACAACAACGCACCCGCACATCGAGCTAACGTTACGCAACAGTTTCTTCGTGATAACAACTTTGAAGTGATTCCTCATGCTCCCTACTCACCTGACCTGGCTGCTAGTGACTTTTGGCTTTTTCCAACAATGAAAGACACTCTCCGTGGCCGCACATTCACCAGCCGTGCTGCTATTGCCTCGGCGATTTTCCAGTGGTCAAAACAGACTCCTAAAGAAGCCTTCGCCGCTGCCATGGAATCATGGCGTCAGTGTTGTGAAAAATGTGTACGTCTGCAGGGCGATTACGTTGAGAAGTAACGCCAGTTTCATCGATTTGGAGTGAGTAGTTAATTAGAAAAAAAATTTGGAGACCTTAGAACTTGAATGCACCTGGTAAGTAACAGATGCTTTTCCGACCTGTAGCATTTTCCCAAGGATCCCATTTGTAGTATTCCGTGACGGCTCCTTTTGAAAAATGGAAGCTATTTACATCAGATAATTGTTTTGCTGCTACAGAATGGTACGCAAAATCGTTTGAATAACTCGAGAGTTGTACTATAGGACATGAATAATGTGATTACTATAAGCACTAATCGCATTTGCAGAAGTCAGATTTAATACAGTACTGGTGATGCATCATCGTAATAAAATTTTACATCAGAATAAGTACAAAAACGAATTATTTGAACTGCTTGTACACTGTAATTCATACACAGTTAAATATTTTCTTCTAGCTGAAACACGCAGTATTTTATTGAGTTACGTGCAATAGTGCCTCGCTTCCTTCCTCCATACTATCAGTCTATCGGCGAAGTATTATTTAGAAATAAAGGTATTTTTTACTGTTTACTTTATGAAGTTTCCGGAACTTTCAGGAAAATGGTAGCATCTGTCGCGTAGGTTACTTATTGTCAGTCACGCAGTCGTCCAACTTTGGTCTCATTTTTGTTTTTCGTCACTTTTGAAGTATGGCATGCCATGTCAAACTTCATTACAAAATTTTGCATTTCCCTATCTCTCTGGAGAAGCCGTTGAGGAAAATTAGCTGCTCTAACAACATTTGGAATTTGGAGCAGCTAATTACGCAGAAATCTATATCGCGATGTAACGTTGTAGAGAAAGAAATCATGCTGTTATTTCATTTTTACAGAGTACCTGTGGAAATGATGTGAACGTAATTTTGGTTGAAATCCGCAGGTACCGCGAGAACGCCCAGCGGCTGTCTAGGATCTTCAACGATCGCCCGATGAAGCCGCTGGACGAGGCTGTCTACTGGACAGAGTACGTGATCAGGCACCAGGGGGCACCACACCTCAGGTCCGCGGCGCTGGACCTCACCTGGTACCAGTACTTCCTGCTAGATGTCGTCGCCGTGCTGGTAGCCGCGGCCGCGGTGCTGCTCCTAGCGGCGAGGATCGCAATCAGGGCCGTGTTGCGGCTGTTCGCCGGCAAGACGGCAGCGCCGCCTCAAACCGCGAAGAAATCAAAGAAGACGCACAAGAAGGATTGAGCTTACTTAGTTTACAGTGTTTTTACATCTGACATCAGCTCTGTGAAAATTTCAAGCTGAGAAATACTCATTATTCATACTCATGTCCGCGTAAAATAAATCGCCCATCTTCTGCTTTCTTCATACCGTGATGAAATGTTGCATAAGACCTTACAAACGCTTCTCAAGTACACTGGCGAACTAATCACAATACAGGTAACAGAACTACTTCAGAGAGTAGTATGTCAGACGCACTGTGACGTCTTTCAGCTGCGAATAGCTTTAACATATTGGTCGAGAAAACCTCCGTAAATGACGATACTACAGTGGAAACTCGATTAACCGTCATCTTTGGGACCGTGCTCGCGACGGTTGAGCGAATAGACGGATAACAGAAACAGTGTATTCCTCCAAAACATAACCTCAATCAATTAATTTATGTATAGACACATATCACTCTCACAGTAATACAATAATATTTCGGAGCGAAAACAAATTAAACACGATTGTAATAGCAAGTAAAACTATTTATTACATGATAAAAACATCCGTACACAGTAGGTATAAAAGTACCAAAATACGTAATGTACAGTACTATACTGTACTATAAACTTACAGATGAAATAGTTTATCTAGCTTGGAAATAGTCAGTCAATTTCTTCTGCCTTTTTGATGTTCGAGCTTTCACCGCGGCAATATTTCGTATTTTTCGGAGCAGTAGTGCCTGCGTTGCATTAGCCTCTTCTTGACTTTCAAACCATTCTATACACTTGGACAGCATTTTTTCGGCCTCTGAATGGCTAATAGTTCGTTTTTCTTCATGGTTTGAACACTCGTCTTCATCAGCCCCTTCTTCTTCTTCTTCTTCTTCTTCTTTGGTGGCACTTACGCTGGGAACAATTTCGTCATCACTCAAAATTTGAAAACCCCCGTCCACTCTGTCACACTCTAACCACTGTGACACTTCTTCTGACGTCAAATTTGTGCTGATTTGTAAATTATTGCACAAATTCACCATCTCGTCAACTGTCACACACTCAATGTAAACAACACGTTTACGTTTTTCAGACATTTTATCAAATCATTGTATCACACACACCTACACTAAATACGGTAGTGTAAAATATTATTCAACAAAGCTTATTCAAGTGGAAAACACGTAACACGGCACAGCCCGCTAGATACACTGCGACAATTACAGTCTTCTCGTCGGCCGCTGTGGCCGAGCGGTTCTAGGCGCTTCAGTCTCGAATCGCGCGACCGCTACGGTCGCAGGTTCGAATCCTGCCTCGGGCATGGGTGTGTGTAATGTCCTTAGGTTAGTTAGGTTTAAGTAGTTCTAAGTTCTAGGGGACTTATGACCTCAGATGTTGAGTCCCATAGTGCTCAGAGCCATTTGCACCATTTGAACAGTCTTCTCGCAACAACTGGAAACCGATCCAGTGGTGATTGTTGACTCACAAGTGAGACAAAGATAAGAAAAGCGGGAGATGTGTTAACACGTTAACTGAAGGTCATATTTTACCATTCTACGGCGGGCGGGTACATTCACTTCCCACTAAAATAGAGTTAATAAACAAAGCGAACGCGTCACTGCACCTTAGAGCATTCTGTTATTACAGTATTATTATACCGTTACAGCAGTGACGGTTAACAGAAACTGACGGTTTAAAGAGCGACGGTTAATCGAGTTTTTACTGTAATGTAAGAGATGACCTACACATCAATTTTTATTACTGCGATAGTGACATGGCCTTAATAATAGCAATAAAAATTATTATACAGTCTCATCCGAAAATCTAGGGATTCAGCTGCAAATATTGTACTCATATGAGGATAGGAGACTCACTTATGCGTGTGTTGTCTGTGTCATTTGGAAACAACAGTATGACATCCGAGTCAGCTTAGATACGCTTTCTGAGGAAATGGGGTGGTGGATTGCCAGGGCTTGGGGGAGCAGGGGGTTAAGCCTTGTTCGACTTACGATCACGTCAAAAATTAAGTTACACAAACTGGCTATTTGTGAATCCATTAACTATTGCCGCAATTGACTACAGACGGGATTGAATTTATAGTGTGACACTCATGAAGAGTAGTACAACACCAGAAACCAGAACAGAGCTGCAAAAAAGTGCTACAATCCGTTCGTCATAAGACTAAGCCGGATGTCAAGATTGCACTATGTATTCTTCCGCGTTTGCTGTAACCTCATTGGATTTCCGTTTCACGTGGGACTGCAACCTAGCTGTCTCGAGTACTTTCAAATACGATAATAGGGGTACGTTTTGTGCTGGGAGTTACGCGCACATCGACTTAGCGATGATATCGGCGCATTTAACTTGGACACCAGTGACCAGTCATCTGGTGCAGCTAGCCTGCAGCGAAGTGGCCAGCTGCAGTTCGCACGTAAAACGAGACGAGCAGAGGTGCAATACAGCTTCGAATGTCATTTATTTTTTAAGGAGAATGAAATAATACACTGCAAATCTCCAGCAATACGTTCCTTAGACTACTAGACGAAAACCGCAACACGTTCTCGTTTTTAGCTGACGGACTATTGTAATTAAAAACAAGAATGATGAAAGAATGAGATTTTCACTCTGCAGCGGAGTGTGCGTTGATATGAAACTTCTTGGCAGATTAAAACTGTGTGCCGGACCGAGACTTGAACTCGGGACTTTTGCCTTTCGTGAGCAAGTGCTCTACCAACTTTTTTTTAGTATTGTTGGTTATTGATCATTGTGTTCGGTCGTTGCGGACGTCGCAAGACATTCTGTTCAAGTTCAGTGGTTGATCCTTCCACTCAGTTTCATACTACAGAGGCCAACCGGCTCTCTGACCCAACACGCTGAGCTACCGTGCCGGCAAAAACCAACTGAGCTACCCATGCACGACTCACGTCCCGTCCTCACATCTTTACTTCTGCCAGTACCTCGTCTCCTGCCTTCCAAACTTAACAGAAGCTCAGGAGAGGCAAAGGTCCCGAGTTCGAGTCTCGGTCCGGCACATAGTTTTAATCTGCCAGGAAGTTTCAAGAATGATGAAAATTTCTGACGTAACCACAGGGTAATTTTTCTACATATGCTGTGTGTAACGTAAGAGAGTACTGAAGGATTTCACCGTATAGTTAAATATTGAAGCTACTGAAGGTATTAGTTACAGTCAGTCGCCTGGAAATCTCGTAGCTCCTTCCTTATCAGAATCCGATAAATACATTTCAGTTCTGGAAGTGTCACCTGCTACGTTGATAACGAGTCTATCAACAACAGCATCGACGAAGCCAACAAGGCGCAGCATTTTCTCTCGTTTTATAACGAGCCGTTCTATAGCCCACCAGCGTTCGGCAGTGACGGGTGAAAAAGCCGCGTGAGTTTGTTCCAGTTCGTCTGACAGCTTAACAGTCTTGTTACTTCTCGGGCCAAGTCCCGCAGCTTGGTTCCAGATCAGTAGCAAATGCAATAATGCAGCATTTATATGATGTGCTCGATGCTGTGAAAATGGTTGTTCTTTATGTTTCTACGATACTTACGTACCTCTGTGGTATAAAACGATGGACAGAATCCAAATAAAGAGAATTTGGTTTTTCATTTTTGCCTTAAAAATTAAATTGTTATGTTTTCTTAATTTAAACAACTTTTATGAACAGTCTTTTATAGCAAATGGATAATTAAGAATTTGTATTTGAAATGGAAACTGGAATTTGGGTCCAATACGTAATTAGAAACAAGAAGACGTGCATTATTCATAAAAATGATCATGAATTTTACAATTACCAGATGTAGGTATTTCAAATTGACCGAGGAAAAAGATGACGCACAGGAGACTTGAAGCAGCGTACCATGAAATGCTCTTGCTCATCGATCTATTTCCTTATCGATTCCGCTACAAAGCCGATTTGGTGTTGTGAGTCAACTGTACATAATACAGTCCCTCGGAGAACTACAAAGCCGATTATCTCTATAAATTTATGGAAAACATTAAGAACAACCTATTTCTCGGTACTTTTTAACCGTCTCCCACTACGGGACAAGAAGAAGCCTTAGCCATTTTAACAGCGTGACAATCTGGGCAAAACGCTGCACAGGCTATCACAGTACACGATTTTTGAAATAAAATCTACGTAGCTTAAGCATGATTAAGAAAAACGTTGATGGTTGTTAATACATTTGAATACCTTAATGTTTCATTTAATTTAACTTAGTAATAAGATATCTAATACATAAGTAGGACCTACTTCTAAGAGCGTAACAACACCAGTGTACGTGTGCTACGGCATCTGACAAATCATCGCGATTGTGTTTGTTTACATCAGGTTTATTGTTATGATTGTAAGTAGGCTGTTTAGGTTTTTATGTTGGTAACGCCACGTAGCGCTCTGTATGAAAATCACTGACTGTGCTGTGTGCAGTCTGAGGCTGGTCGGCATTGTTGCAGTAGTTGCTATTGTAGCGTTGGGCAGTTGGCTGTTAACAGCGCGTAGCGTTGCGCAGTTGGAGGTGAGCCGCCAGCAGTGGTGGATGTGGGGAGAGAGATGGCGGAGTTTTGAGAGCGGATGATCTGGACGTCTGTCCATCAGAGACAGTAAATTTGTAAGACTGGTTGCCATGAACTGATATACATATTATGATTTTTGAACCCTATTAAGGTAAATACACTGTTTGTTTTTTATCAAAATCTTTCATTTGCTAACTATGCCTATCAGTAGTTAGTCCCTTCAGTAGTTTGAATCTTTTATTTAGCTGGTAGTAGTGGCTCTCGTTGTATTGCAGTAGTTCGAGTAACGAAAATTTTTGTGAGGTAAGTGATTCATGACAGGAATAGGTTATTGTCAGTCAGGGCCATTCTTTTGTAGGGATTTTTGAAAGTCAGATTGCGTTGCGCTAAAAATATTGTGTGTCAGTTTAGTGTTGATCAGAATAATTAAAGAGAGTAATGTCTGAGTACGTTCAGTTTTGCTCAGCTGTTTGAAAATCAAATAATGTAAGAGGTTTATCAGCACAGGCATTTATATATATGGGAAACAGGACAAAGAAATTAGATCAAGAATAAATTCTGGAAAGACGACAATCTCTTTATTGAATGGAATTCTCTGGGACAAACACATAACAACTGATAACAAAATAAGGATTTTTAAAACAATAGTTAGGAGCATTATTACATATGGTTCAGAAGTGTGGACAACAAAATGGCAACTGAAATCAAAATTATTAGCCACAGAAATGGATTTCTGGAGACGTTCAGCAAGAATATCAAGACGAGAAAGAATAAGAAATGAAGTAATCAGAGACAAGATGAAATGTAAAAATTCAATTATGGATTTCATCGAGCACAAACAACTTAAATGGTATGGACACATCAGACGAATGGAACAGGAAAGGCTACCAAAATGCATAATCGACTGGGTACCAATTGGAAGAAGAAAAAGGGGACGACCACCTGATACATGGATACAGGGAGTTCAGTCAGCAATGAGGAAGAACAACATTCCTGAAGATTTATGGACAAATAGAGAAGAGTGGACAACAATAATTAGTGACTTACTGTAATCTAGAATAGGTGCTGGAAAAATGTACTCACATTGTAAATCCAGGATAATAATAATAATTTATAATTTTTCCAAGGGGACGTTGCATGATGAATGGTTTATACAGGGTGAAAAGTATTTAAACCGACAAACTCTGGGAGGTTGTAGGGGACATCAAAACAAATATTTTTCCCTGATGTTATTTTTTTTTATGAGGAGTATTTAAATCGGTAGAGGAAGATTTACCTGGCGGCAAATTAATTAAACCAAAAAACACTTTTCCATTTTTTTATGACCAATAGACAACACATTAACACAACCCAATTTCAATATAGTAGATTTTCAAAAATGCCTCCATTGACATGTAAACAAAGGTTACACCGTCAGATCACGTTCTGTCTGACACGGGCAGAAACCGCAGGTGTATCCTGAATTGTTCCTGCAGCTGCTACTATCCAGGCAACCAGATCCTCTGCTGTTGCAACGGGAGTTGTGTAAACAAGGTTGCGCATCTCTCCCCACACAAAAAGTCCAGAGGGGACATGTCTGGGGATTGAGCAGGCCATGGTACAGGGAACTGTCTGTCTAGGAATCGACGCGCACGACGACTGAAATGTCCCGGCGCCCCGTCATGTTGGAACCACATGCGTTGTCTTGTAGGGAGCGGGACGTCTTCCAGAAATTCTGGCAATGCTCTGGCGAGAAAATTGTAATAGTGCCTGCCATTTAATGGCCTAGGTAGCAGATACGGCCCAATTAAAGAGTCCCCAACAACACCGACCCACACATTAACGAAGAACCGCACTTGATGAGCGCTAGTAACTGTGGCATGCGGGTTATCCTCACTCCAAACATGCGAATTGTGCATGTTGAAGAATTCTTCACGCCCGAATGTTGCGTCACGGTAAACAACACAGAGGATGGATATGTAGGATGCATTTCACACTGTTCCAGGTACCACTGCGAAAACTGTGCTCTGGGTGGATAATCAACTCGTTCCAGGTTGTGGACACGCTGTAAGTGAAATGGACGTAACAATTGCTCTCGAAGGACTGTTCTTACATTTATCTGATTCATCCCCATGTTACGTGAAGTTGCACGAGTGCTGATTGAAGGATCCCGCTCCACATGCTGCAAAACAGCTTCCTCAAATTGCAGCGTTCTTACCGTGCGACGGCGTCCCTGTCCAGGTAATTCTGCTAAATGGCTCGGTCTCAAGCAGACGTTGGTACACAGCAGCAAAGGTCGTATGATGCGGGATACAGTGATTAGGATATTGTTGTTGATAAACCCGCTTTACAGCTCGTCCGTTGTGGTACGCTATGTAGTACGCACCAACCGTATCCGTGTACTCACTCCAGGTGTATCGCTCCATTAGTAAACAGAGACAACGCACTACTACACTGGTGGACAGCAGTTGCCTACAACTGAAGAGCGTAATACGCCCACTAACAACTGAAGAGCGTAATATGGCCTCCACTGGTTTAATTAATCATCATAGGAAAAAATGAGATTAGGGAAAAATATTAGTGAACACAATTAATTACACAGACACAATTCACTTCTCTGTACAAGCTTGTGCAAACCAAAGCTAAAGTAAATCGTTTGTGTAGAAAGTAACTCCTGCTGTGGCTGGCATCTCCAATAGTCTCTGCGGCTGCGGCTGTGGTAATATTGAAAATTAACTGGATAGGTAAGGTCTCAGATGAAGAGCTATCCGAATGAAAGTATGAAGAAAGATCTTTTGGACAATATACCAGGATGAGGGTAGATAAATCCTACATCTGTTATGGCGTCCATTAATAGTTAATAAGCCACTGTGTGGAGATACACAGGAGCCAAATTGAAGGCACAGCTGAAGACTAGGACATGCTAGCACACGCCTGAGCAGACGTTCTTACGCAGTCTATGGTCAAAAGATGGCAAATATAGAAATTACACACGGTACAAAGTAATACGTCTGAGAAGTAGAGTGTATTACACTTACAATACCTTATTTTTCATTAGTCACCATCGTTTTCTCTAGCGATGAAAGATAATCGGAGAAACTCCATTACTTATTTTACACATATGTTACTAGACAAACGCGACCGCTGCCAACTGATCTTCGGTACTGAAACATAACATAATGCGTGGAAAGAGACATTGTGTCTCACCTGCATGGAATGTGTTGGCTTGTTGTATGTGCAAGCACAATTGCCTTTTGATATTGACAGCAAATGAAATAGTCAGATTGGTTGGTTTCTAAGACGTCTGTAAAAATGTTATCTAATGTTGCCTAAACGTCAACCATCATCGGTTTAAGAAAAGAATGCAGAAAGGTTTGTTATGCACTTCTTCAAATATGGGCATTAGACTTTCTTATGACTCGGGGCGGGCGGTGGAATCGATTACAATCAGTTGAATGTTTACTATTATATTTCTGGTGTGCTGGTGACTGTGGCCTGTGTAATACAAAGCATTGTACACACCACCCCCATACAGCAAAAATAGTAGATACATCGAGGTTATAGAGGACTTGTTCCTTATCTCGTGTGGCATACGACAGAGTCGTGGAAGGCGACTTGAACAGTATAACATGTGTCGAAACTAGAGTTGTAAAACTGCTTTAGACTACCATAAAGAAGCGCAGTCTACGGTAGTTTACCTAGTAGCTTTGTCCAATTAAGGTCATACAAGCATTACCTATACGCTGGTTATGTTGGATAGCTGTTGGGCGTTATCTCGTAATAATCGCTTTCTTTATGTAGCGATCAATGTCTTACTAGACTCCCCTAAAAACCGGAAGTGGTGAACCGTCCAGAAACTGAATAACGATATACACTCCTGGAAATTGAAATAAGAACACCGTGAATTCATTGTCCCAGGAAGGGGAAACTTTATTGACACATTCCTGGGGTCAGATACATCACATGATCACACTGACAGAACCACAGGCACATAGACACAGGCAACAGAGCATGCACAATGTCGGCACTAGTACAGTGTATATCCACCTTTCGCAGCAATGCAGGCTGCTATTCTCCCATGGAGACGATCGTAGAGATGCTGGATGTAGTCCTGTGGAACGGCTTGCCATGCCATTTCCACCTGGCGCCTCAGTTGGACCAGCGTTCGTGCTGGACGTGCAGACCGCGTGAGACGACGCTTCATCCAGTCCCAAACATGCTCAATGGGGGACAGATCCGGAGATCTTGCTGGCCAGGGTAGTTGACTTACACCTTCTAGAGCACGTTGGGTGGCACGGGATACATGCGGACGTGCATTGTCCTGTTGGAACAGCAAGTTCCCTTGCCGGTCTAGGAATGGTAGAACGATGGGTTCGATGACGGTTTGGATGTACCATGCACTATTCAGTGTCCCCTCGACGATCACCAGTGGTGTACGGCCAGTGTAGGAGATCGCTCCCCACACCATGATGCCGGGTGTTGGCCCTGTGTGCCTCGGTCGTATGCAGTCCTGATTGTGGCGCTCACCTGCACGGCGCCAAACACGCATACGACCATCATTGGCACCAAGGCAGAAGCGACTCTCATCGCTGAAGACGACACGTCTCCATTCGTCCCTCCATTCACGCCTGTCGCGACACCACTGGAGGCGGGCTGCACGATGTTGGGGCGTGAGCGGAAGACGGCCTAACGGTGTGCGGGACCGTAGCCCAGCTTCATGGAGACGGTTGCGAATGGTCCTCGCCGATACCCCAGGAGCAACAGTGTCCCTAATTTGCTGAGAAGTGGCAGTGCGGTCCCCTACGGCACTGCGTAGGATCCTACGGTCTTGGCGTGCATCCGTGCGTCGCTGCGGTCCGGTCCCAGGTCGACGGGCACGTGCACCTTCCGCCGACCACTGGCGACAACATCGATGTACTGTGGAGACCTCACGCCCCACGTGTTGAGCAATTCGGCGGTACGTCCACCCGGCCTCCCGCATGCCCACTATACGCCCTCGCTCAAAGTCCGTTAACTGCACATACGGTTCACGTCCACGCTGTCGCGGCATGCTACCAGGGTTAAAGACTGCGATGGAGTTCCGTATGCCACGGCAAACTGGCTGACACTGACGGCGGCGGTGCACAAATGCTGCGCAGCTAGCGCCATTCGACGGCCAACACCGCGGTTCCTGGTGTGTCCGCTGTGCCGTGCGTGTGATCATTGCTTGTACAGCCCTCTCGCAGTGTCCGGAGCAAGTATGGTGGGTCTGACACACCGGTGTCAATGTGTTCTTTTTTCCATTTCCAGGAGTGTATAAAGGAAGATTTTTCTTCTGCATAGTTGTGCTCCTGTCAGTTAGTTAAGAATAAACATTATTTACAGCCAAACTAAAATTATCGCTGTTTAATTAAGCTTTTTTCGAAAATTATTGATGTGTAACGTGAAGCAGTGTGCTAAGTTCCTATGGTAGCAAATTGCTGAGGTCATCGGTCCCTAGTCTTTCTCCCTAATTAATCCAAGTGAAACTAACTTACGCTAAGGACAACTTACACACCCATGCCCGAGGGAGGACTCGAACCTCCGACGGGGGCAGCCGCACGAACCGTGGCAAGGCGCCCGAGACCGCGCGGCTACCCAGCGTGGCGTGAAACAAAGTGATGTTGTTGCAATAAAAATAACGAAAACAATACAGATTTATCATACACCAGTAGGAAACGCAATTTCCCCAATAAAAAGATAAAAGGAAAAATAAAATCACCGCAAAACTTACTACTTAAGAATAAACATTTACAGCAAAACTAAAGTTATCGGTGTTTAGTTCAGTTTTTTTCGAAAATTGTTAATGGGTAAGGTGAAACAGAGCGATGTTTTTGTAGTAAAAATAAAGAAAACAATAGCGATTTGTCGTACAGCAGTAGAAAATGCTCTTACCTCAACAAAAAAGTAAAAGGAAAAATAAAAACACCGCAAAACAAACATACATCAAACATCAGTTGAATACTTCGTCGAACGATGGTAAAACATGCTGTTAGTTTAGAAACAGCATTCGCATTTAACCAATAACGGCAAAAGCTGTTGGGTTTAATCACGACGAAGAACGTTCCTGTAGTAGTTCCAAGTACTGTTGATGCGACTACGAGTTACGCGTACGAATACTAGTTTGGTTCCTTAAAAGCGCAGGAGTTACGCGATCAGCTTATTGTTATTATTTATAAAATGCAATTCATATTCTGTAAGGATTAAAATGGACCAAAAGTGAATGCTGTCCAGTTTTAATTACGCAAAATGGCTCTGAGCACTATGGGACTTGACATCTGTGGTCATCAGTCTCCTAGAACTTAGAACTACTTAAACCTAACTAGCCTAAGGACATCACACACATCCATGCCCGAGGCAGGATTCGAACCTGCGACCGTAGCAGTCGCGCGGTTCCGGACTGAGCGCCTAGAACAGCTAGACCACCGCGGCCGGCTTTAATTACGCAAAAAAAAAAAAAAAAAAAAAAAAAAAAACTGAGTCGAAAGGTCAACAAACGAACTTGAACGGATGTCTTGTGACGTCCGTCCAGACCAAACGCAACGAACTATATCGAACAAAATGAAAGAAAAAAAAAGGACCCGGGTTCGATTCCCTGCTGGGTCGGAGATTTCCTCCGGTCACGGACTGGGTGTTGTGTTGTCATAATCATCATCGTTTCATACCCAACGACGCGCAAGTCGCCGAAGTGGCGCCAGAGGCTTCGTCGACTCTGTGACGGTCTTGGCTGCAGATTTCTAGACTTGTGCTATTGGGTGGGGAATTGTAGGACGCCCCTAGATAGGTCAGGGGTGCACTACACACAAAGGAAGCGGCTTCTCGGGTAGCAGAGTACTTGTGCCGTTCACATGGGTTTTTTTTAGGCTGGGCAGTAGGGCGAGGTGTCCTGATGAACGCTCTCCAGTCGACGTGCAGGCAGGGAAATCAGGACGCACTCTGTGTAAAGATACTTCGGCTATCAAGATATTAGCAGTAAATTTTCAGAGTGTTCGGAATAAAGTTCCTGAATTTACTGCCCTCCAGGAAGCGTGTGGCGCGCAAATTATTCTCGGGACTGAGACCTGGCTGAACCCTGAGATAAGTTCTGAAATATTTAGTGAGGGCTGGAACGGGTATCGGAAAGACAGATTACACACCGTAGGAGGCGGTGTCTTCATTGCAATTGACAAAAATATTGTGACTACTGAGGTCGAAGTAGAGTGTGATTGTATAGATGAATGTAAATTAATGCAGATGAATAGGAAAAAGAATCCTGTAATGTTTGAATACTCCATTAGTAGTGTAGCGCTTGACACAGTCACGTCGATTAAATATTTGGGCGTAACATTGCAGAGCGATATGAAGTGGGACAAGCATGTAATGGCAGTTGTGGGAAGGCGGATGGTCGTCTTCGGTTCATTGGTAGAATTTTGGGAAGATGTGGTTCATCTGTGAAGGAGACCGCTTATAGAATGCTGGTGCGACCTATTCTTGAGTACTGCTCCAGCGTTTGGGATCCTGATCAGGTCGGATTGAGGGAGGACATAGAAGCAATTCAAAGACGGGCTGCTAGACTTGTTACTGCTAGGTTTGATCATCACGCGAGGGTTACGGAAATGCTTCAGGAACTCGGGTGGGAGTCTCTGGAGGAAAGCAGGCGTTCTTTTCGTGAATCGCTACTGAGGAAATTTAGAGAACCAGCGTTTGAGGCTGACTGCAGTACAATTTTACTGCAGCCAACATACATTTCGCGGAAAGACCACAAAGATAAGATAAGAGGGATTAGGGCTCGTACAGAGGCATATACGCAGTCATTTTTACCTCGTTCTGTTTGGGAGTGGAACAGGGAGAGAAGATGCTAGTTGTGGTACGAGATACCCTCCGCCACGCACCGTATGGTGGATTGCGGAGTATGTATGTACACGTAGGTGTAGACTTGCACCCGGCGAACGGTCTAGTCGACGGGAGGCCCTAGTCACACGACATTTTATTTACCGTCACAATTATGGCCCAAATTTTCCCGCAGGGTCAATTGCTGAGGCTGACATGTTGCTGGTGTGCTTTCTTTCTCCTTACAACATAAGGTCAAGTTAGTGGCGTTTCCTTGTTAATATATAAAGTTCTTGATAGACGACCAATGTCCGGAAATGTACTGTTTGGATGTGGAGTAAGTTGAGGGATGGGATTACTTTTAAACCTCCCGCTTCGCGGTATGTGCACAAACTGAGAAGTCCCTGTTGTAATTATGACGTCACATGACATGTTCGCCCGACTACGAGAAGAAGCTGGCGCGTTAGTAGCGAGCAGCAGAACTGACACGCATCACTCCCGACGCCCCGTCCCGCCACGTGGAGGGCACCCCGACGCCGAGTGCTACAGACACTGTCCGCGCCACAGGCCTCTGTATCCGCCGTGTGCGTGCCGTGATGCGGCAGATTTGAAACAGATACCATCTTCAAACTTGTTTCTCTTACCAATGTACATTTGTAAGGTGGGCATGTCAGTTTGGTTTTTGTAAGATATCGATGTGCACGTCAGAGAGAGAGAGAGAGAGAGTGAGAGCGAGTCAAGTTACTGTTAAACAACATTTCGTCTTGTGGAAGCATAGTCTTTGCCTCTGTGCAGTCCGATACATTCTTAGTTGACGTGTGGCAGGCGATAGACGCATTTAGTAGTGCTGTGCTGTCTTGTGACTGTATTTCTTAGATGAAGAAAGATTGATTGTAAAGGACAGCAAGGACGAATATAATGTTTATACTGAAAGACGAAAAGAACATAAATTTTGAGTAACGTTATTTTATTTAAAGAAAAGAGGTTTGAGGTAAGACTGTAGCACTGCGCAGCTAATTTGTTGTAATGTTTATTGTCAGGTAGTTGACTTTGTTCGCTTGGGACCACCGCACTTCCCTCACTCATGCAGTAACATATCAACTGATTAAGCTTTTCGGTTTTTAGAGAAATTCTCTGTTAACGTTGCACCCTTTTTAAATCATTGTTCATTTTGCTAAGCATAGTATTATTCAGACCATTGTTAGGTGTAAAGATTACATGAAGATTTACTCTGTCTTTTTGAATACATATTTCATTCTAAAATCTGTGACTTGGAAAATCATTACATAGGAGCAGTTAATCTCCCCATCCCACGATTTAAAGAAGGTTTATCATTAAGCATTACCACATTGCACCATGTGGTATGCAAAAGTTTGAATATCATTTGGAAATTTTATTTAAAAATCGAAACCTTGCTTTGCCGTTGCCTACTTGCTGTTTGCTATTGTGCTTTCGAGAAACCTGCAACAATGTTGTCAGCATGCGAGGTAAGTGGAAATTTTGATTAGGACCAGGTAATTGTTTTACTTCAATTGCGCATTTAATATAAAGGCAAGTTTTATTTAGACCAATTACAGTTCAGTTCAAATTAGTTTCTCTTTACTCAAAGGTAGCGTACGCCTTTAAGTTGGATAGCAGTTTGTGGGTACATTGTTTTGGCTATACGTGTACTTTTTATAGAGTGGGAGGTAAACTGCGCTAAGTTTCATACAAAAAAAAATGTAGTGGGGAACTGACACTGACATGACTTTCTTATCAAAAGCTTATCTACTAAGTGCCCTCGACATCTACGTCTTTATGGTTACTCCGCACATCACACTCAACTGCCTCGAAGGGGGTTCATGGAACCAAACTCACAATTATTCTCTGTCGTTCCAGTCTCGAAGAGCACGCGAATATACGGACTCCTATATCTTTCCGTGCTAGTTCTCATTTCTTGTGCTTTATTATGGTGACCGTTTCTCCCTTCGTAGGTCGGTGTCAACAAAATATTTTCATAGTCGGAGAAGAAATTTCGTGGTTTAAATTTCATGAAAAGGCCCTGCCGCAACGAAAAACGCCTTTGTTTTAAAGAAGTCCAACACAAACCCTGTATCATTTCAGTGACACTCTCTCCTCTATTGCACGGTAATACAAAACGTGCTGCCCTTCACTGGACTTTCTCGAAGTACTTCGCTGATCCCACACCGCGGTATTCTAAAAAGAGGACGGACAAGCGTAATGTAAGCAGTCTCTTTACCAGATCTGTTGCATCTACTAACTGTTCAGCCCATAAAAGGCAGTCCTTGGTTAGCTTCCCCACAACATGTGTTCTTTCCAGCCTAAGTTGTTGGCAATTGTAATTCCTACGTATCAACATTAGACTGATTTATCGTGTAACCGAAGTTTAATGGATTCCTTTTAGCACTCATGTGCATGACCTCACATTTTCCGTTATTTGCTAGTCAGTTCCCAATTTTTGCACCATGCAGATATCTTTTATAAATCGTTTTGCCATTTGTTTTAATCTTGTGATAAGTTTACTAGACGATAAACGACAGCATCATCTGCAAACAAGCTAAGGCGGTTGCTCAGATTGTCTCCTAAATCGTTTATGTAGATAAGGAGCAACTGACGGCCTTTGACACTACCCGGGAGAACGCCAGAAATCATTTCAGTTTTACTCGATCACTTTCCGTCGATTACTACCAAGTGTGACCTCTCTGATAGGAAACCACGAATCCAGTGACATAACGATATTCCATAAACACGCAGTTTCTTTACAAGCCGCTTGTGAGGTACAACATCAAAAGATTTCTGAAAATCTAGACATACGGAATCAATCTGAGATTTCTTCTCAGTACCACTCATCACTTAGTGTCAGTAAAGAGCTAGCTGTGTTTCACTACAATGATGTTTTCTTTGTGTCAATAGAAGGTTGTAATGTTCGAACACAATATATGTCCCAAAATTCTCTTGCATATCAACGTTAATGGTATGGGCCTGCCTGTCTTGAATAATGGTGTGACCTGCACAACTTTCCAGACTTTGAGTAGACATCTTTCGTGGAGCGAACAGTTGTATATGATTGTTAAGTATGGAGCTATTGCATCAGCATACTCTGAAAGGAACCTCATTGGCATACAGTCTGGACCGGAGGATTTGCTTTTATTAAGTGGTTTAAGTTGTTTCATTAGTCCAAGGATATTTACTTCTAAGTTACTCATGTTGGTAACTGCTCTTGATTAGAATTCTGGAATATTTACTTCGTCTTCTTTCAAATTCAAATGGCTCCAAGCACTGTGGGACTTAACATCTGAGGTCATCAGTCCCCTAGACTTAGAACTACTTAAACCTAACCAACCTAAGGACATCACACACATCCATGCCCGAGGCAGGATTCGAACCTGCGACCGTAGCAGCAGCGCAGTTCCAGACTGAAGCGCCTAGAACCGTTCGGTCACAACGGCCGGCCTCGTCTTCTTTGGTGAACGAGTTCAGGAAGGCTGTGTTTAGTAACTCTGCTTTAGTAGCATTGCCATCGATAGTAATTCCATTGGTATCGCGCATGGGTTTTGTCTTGCCGCTAACGTACTTTATATACAAAGAGAATCTCTTTGGATTTGCTACCAGGTTTCGAGACAACGTCTCGCTCCGTCGTTTGTTAATTTATTTAGTATAAATCTGTCAGCTGCTGTCGATACTATTATTTTTTTGAAGCAAGCCACATCTGGTCTACGCTTACATTGTTGATTTGGGAGGTGTGGAGATTGTCTCTCAGGAAGGCATCAAGCGAATTTTTGTCTGCTTTTCTGGATAGATTTGTTTTTGGTGGATTTGGAAGTTACGGTATTCAGTCTCGTTGCTACAACCCTGTGTCCAGTAATGTAGGAATGTGTTCACCAAACAACGCTCGTTATTAGCTCAGGATTACTTCTTACTAATAGGCTACAGCCTCTAGAAGCAGGTAATAGAAATTGTAAACCTCCCTGTATGTGTAGAGGGTGTACCGTTTTATCTTGAGCACGCCAATCAACTTTTTAAACAGAAGCAAAATAAAAAAAAGCAACAGATCAAGCAATTGTTGTTAAAGTACCAGGGATGGAGTAACCTACATGATTGCCGTTGTTGCTGCTATCTTCCTTACGAAGATATGAACACTAGTACATCTTTTGTAATATTAGCCTGTACTTTTTTACGGTAATGCGCGTCCTCTCCTAGGTCCTGTTCAAAATGAAATCGCAGTGTATCATTCATGTAAACATGGCGTTATTAAAAACGTTACGCAAAACTGTCTTTCACTCTCCTGTACTGCTACCGCACAGTTCCAGGTATCCGGGGTATGTTAAGTCGTCGACTTCGTGGAGTTGACAGTAAAAAAATGGAAACAAAAGGAAAATCACATCGATCATTCCGTGATTCGTCCTCAGAGTAACGTTTGTGTAAGTACGACGTAGAAATGAAGAAAGGAAGGAGATTAGCGTTTAACGTTCTGAGGTCACAGGAAACGGGCCGGCCGCTGTG